>NW_028301608.1:60000000-61360833 GCF_987345545.1 Pholcus phalangioides | reverse complement strand
TTAATTTCGATGGGAAGGGTATTACAAAACTTCGAAATGAGAAAACTAAAACGTTTTTTGAGTTACACCAAATGTGTTTTGAACTAAAGGTAGGGAATATGTGGAATTAGGAAGATCGGGGATGTGCTGGATGAGTTTATAAGTAGAGATTTGATTCTTTCTGATTATCATTAAATGATCTATAAAAATACAGACATCGCAGAGGTAAAATCTGGAGTTGATGGAAAAGTTAAATTCGTACAATAAAGTTACGACTGAATGAGAACTTTATTTTTTCTCTCAGTAATAAGTACAAAAACTTCATTAAGTTCTTTTAGAAATTCAAATATTCAGTTGCTAAGGAAAAAAGCTCAACATTAATAAATAGTGACACCTCTCTTTTGCGGACACCGGTGGGACAAAAAAATTCGTCCGTAAAGGAGGGGTGACCGAAAAGCATGCTTTTATTATGCACGGGGGGATTTATTATTTGGCCATAAAAGTGTAGTGCCCGCATCTGAGGGGTTTTACTGTATCGAATCAAATCAGTTTTAAGAGATGTCACCCAAAACAGTTGTTTTCAAAAGATGATTCGCAAACACCCGGGCATAGGGTGAAGGGGATATTCGAAATTTGTTTCACAACAAAGACAATGGAATAGTAATGAGGCGGAGGCGGCTGTCCTTGGTTCCCTTGGTGTTTGACGAAGAGGTCCTCAAGTTGTAACTTAAAAATTCTTATCTAGAAGCAATGATGAAATATTAATTTAACATGATAAAAGCGATTGATTTTGATAACATAAAAATGAAATTTTCGAATATATTTCAGCTTTTTTTCTTCCCAAGAGCCTTAAAAGTCTTAAAATTTCAATTCAAAAGTTTTCTAGTGTAGAATGTATAAATGTAAATGTATAATGAAAAAAAATATATATATAGCTCACAGAGAGGATATATGAGACAATTTTCTGATTAACTAGAGTGTGAATCAATTGAACCTTTCAACTTAAATTTTTTAACTTAATTCTTTAACTTTCGATTTAAAGTTAAAAAATTTAAATCGATTATTTTTAGTTGTCAACCTTTCCCCCTCTCCCCTTCAAATGATCACTTATAATAATTGATAATAATTAGCACATAATATAATATTGATCGATGCTTTAAAAATTTATTTCATTTATTTTTGGCCGGTATTACATAATAAAAGTTATAGAAAGTTATTTTATAAAACTTGAAAGTACAACAAATAACCGTATCGGTTACATTCGAAGGAATGTATCCAATAAGTTTATTGGTTGTTTTTTTTTTCAAGTTTTGTAAAAATCTTTTATCATAATTGCATAGTGTAATCCCGGCCTAAGACCTGTATTGCACTATAAAAGTTTCATAAAAGTTCATTTATAAAACTCGAAAAATACAACCAATAAGAGGATCGATTGCATTTGCTAGAATGTTACCGATGCTCTTATTGGTTGCATTTTTAACTTTTATAAAAGAATTTTCAACAAACTTTTATAGTGTAATTTGGCAGGCTGTTACTAATTACACTTTAGAAGTTTTGTAAAAGCTCTTTTTGATAAAACGTAAAAAATACAACCAATAATCTCATAGGTTACGTTTGAGGATATGCAACCAATTATATCTTATTGGTTATATTTTTCAAGTTTTATAAAAGGATTTTTAGAAAACTTTTATGTTGTAATCCTGGCCATAGGCACTTATTACTCAAATGTAACCAAGTATGAGAATGGATGAAAAGCTTCGGTCGAAGAAATCTATTATTCTAAACTACGCGTATATTCCAGGAGGGGGGTCTGTGGGCTGACGCTTCTGATATATGAAAACTGTCGTTTACACTGGGACCCCTTCCGAAATTAATTAAAAACTGAATTCATCACGTAGTTGTCTAAACCGATTTGTATTATTCCATTATATTTGTTAGGCCGGGAGTACACTGTAAAAGTCAGATAAAAGATCTTTTATAAAGCTTGAAAAAAAACCAATAAGCCTATTGCTTATATTCGCTCGAATGTAAGCCGATTAGCTTATTGGTTGCATTTTGAATTTTATAAAATAACTATTATAAAAGTTTTAGAGTGTAGTCCCGGCTTTATAGAAAAATTTGGTCAAATTGATAAATGCTTCGCAAATCTCGTAATTTTTTTCCTTTTTTTTAAATTATAATTTTCTGTTAAGGCGTTTTCAATATGAGCATTGGGGTTTGTTAACATTGAACATCGTTGAGGTTTGTGTAGGGTTTATGTCAAACAAATCCAGTTAGTTTGCATTTTTAATTGCAAATTTCAACCAAATTTAAAATTTGAACGAGTCAATTAATTTCGAAAAATTTAATCGCGATTAAAAAATAATTGATTAATCAGAAAAACCTGATTATATCATTTTTTGTTGGATCACCGAATTTCAGAACATTTTATTAGTAGTAAAACAGTTTATGCTATAGAAAATCATTATCGGTGTTGTGATTTTGAGCGCTCTTAACGTATATGTACCCCTGATTAGGGGGCCGTTCAAGTATTACGTAAGCAAATTTTTAGCCATTTTTGACCCCCTCCCCCCTTGTCAGCAAAAGTCAGCAAAACGCTGACCCCCCTCCTCCCCTTGTCAGCAAAATTTCGTCATCAGCTCTGCCCCTCTGAATCCTAACTCATATTTTCATAAAGGGTGGTTGATGACGTAAGCATTATCCAAACCCCCCCCCTCCCCCCTTGTCATCAAAAGTCAGCAAATCGGAAACCCCCTTCCCCACCCCATCGATGATGACGTAATACTTGAACGGTCCCTAGGGCCGTAAGTATGACTTTTGTCACCTGGGGACAACCACAATTTAGCATACCCCCCCCCCCCCACAACTTTAAAATTCGGTGATTTTATTACGGTAATCTTTGTTCCCACATAAAACTGCCCCACCACCTAAATTTTGCCGATTGGAACAGTTGATTCCCCGAGCCACGCTAATTCCAGCCCTGCACCTGACCATCACCTTGTAAAGCAGAAAAATGTCTAGCTAAAGATGGCGCTGCCCTGACCCAATACTTTACTTAATTTAAACTTTATTATCCTCTTCGTTCCAGAAGCACACATATGTATACCTTTATTTCTAACGGTTTTAAGTGGTTTTATAATGATTCTTTTTTGAAGTTAAGACTTGAGGTATGTGTAAAAGGGCACCCAACTCAAATGATTCTTGTAAAGATATCGACCCAAATTAATTAATTTTTTTCAATTTCTTTTTGTCTTTTTAAAGAGCATTTTGACATACAATAAACATAAATCAATCGAAAAAAAAATTTAATGGTTAGTGTTGACTTTTTGAAGAGGTCAATGATTCTCCATGATTTTCAAAGATTTTTCTCTAGTTTAAAAAGTTGTTACTAGAATTAATTTAAAAAAATTAACAGTACCAAGAAAAGACTAGTTTAACAACTAACTGGCATTTCAAATTACTTCAAATGTGACATTATTATTATTATTTTATTATAAAAGTGACATTCATTCCGGAAAATGTCACTTGTGGCAGAAGAAAAATGAGGTACAGTACGAAATAGAAAGAAATGATCCTTAGCACAACCAGAAGAAAAAAAGAAAAATTCCTCCAGAAAGAGGGAACGGAATGCAATGGGGAAAAGTTATATCTCAAGAAAATTTTCCAGCAGAATCTTCCCAGGATAATAAGTGATACATTTGTTACAACTTCGATAGCAGAAAAGAACAGTTTGTGTTCGGAATGACACTTTCAGGGCTACGGCGTGTGGCGGGATGCTGCAGAGAATAAAGGAAGAGGGGACTGTGAAGATGGAAAATGAAACTTAATCTCGATCCATATCCCAAGGGGAATCGACACTATGATTAAAGATCTCATGTTCCCTCATAACCGTAAATTAGAACAGTCCAGAAGAAAATGTTCGGCTGGCACATTACAGTGGGAAACGATGACCAAAAAAAAAATCATTTTTCTTTTCTATATATACATTTTTTTTTCAGACAGAATCGTTAACTTCACTATAGTGCAGGGTAGATTGAGTTTTCTAAATGCTGACCGTTAATATCACAATGTTCCTGTCGATATTTATTCAAATACTTCATAGGAGTTTATCACTTCTCCCCCTGTTGGCTACAATTAGAGTGTAAATTAAAGAATTTTCCTGAAACCATGCACATATTGCGAAAATATATTCCTATGTAAATTTATACTTCATAAGTTAGACAAGTAACTTGGAACTAATCCTCTGGTTATGTAAATTTAACAACATTCATATTGATATATTATCTATCAATCAAGTTTCATAAATTTTTAATGACTTAAATCTGTAGTAGACTTATATACTTGTTTTCAGCATAACTAAATTTAGTTATATGTAGCGTTAATCAAAAAGTTTTTCCTAAAGATTACTCAAATAAAAGCCTAGACAATTCCTGGTTGTGATGTCGCAGGGAATTTTTCTCTAATAGGGTTGTGAATAAATAGCTTACCATCGGGAATCGGGAGTTCAAACTCAATTGACGCGTTTGAAATAAATAAAATGAACCTACGTACATTGGGATAAATCGAGAAGCTATCCATACTTACATAGACTACCATTTTTTTAATGGACATGCATTATATTTTATCATATTTTTTTTTCCTCTTATTGGGTGGTTGTATTTTTGATGTAATTTAGATATATTTGAAATCCATATTTTTTATGGACATCTTTTTTGAGCCATCTCGTTAGTCATTTTGCCTGTTGTGGCCTTGTATTTGTATTAATCTTACACATTAAAAAGCATTAGAAAATATATTCGTGCTATTGGAAGGAATTCTAAGATTTTGATTACGCATTTAATATATAATAAATCTAATTATAAGCAATATTGAATTCGCTATTCAAACAGAAGTTTTCCAGAACTCACAAGACAGTGAATGCTTTGAAAATTTTAACATTTACAGTAATAAGAATTTTAATAATTCCTTCATAGGGTTTCAATGAAACTTAGTCTTTAGGCCACGTACTTGACTCACATGCCCTAGACGGGCATGGAAATTGAAATTCTGATTTTATTTTATAGGAACGACATTGAAAATATTGAAATAGTTTATTAATGTAGAAAGTCAAATATTTCAGGGGTTAATTCATTTGATTAATGTAGATATAATTTGGTTAATGTAGAAATGTAAGTCTCGGATAGAGAGCAACAGGTCTACAACGATACAATTATTCTATCACAACACTTCACTCATGGTTCGAAAAATAGATGGCAGCACTTTTTATAAGCACGACACAGAAACAAACTTAACCTTATGCTGATAACACATACACGCGCATTTCAACATGTATACTCATTCGTTTAAAATTCCATTGAGGAATATGGACGAGGTGCGTGTATGGTGTAGTAGTGGTTAAATGTGGATGCAATAGTACATGCAATAGCAATTTAATAGCTGTAAAAGCAGATCATAAAACATCTTAGTCAGTTATGATTTAATTCTAGTTGCACTGGTAGTACTCGATATAACCTTGAACGAAATATGGTAATGCTTCTCTTGTTGCCTTTATTTATTTTAATTTTTTCAGACTATTTGAAAACAGGTAACAATTCTTTGTAAAAATTATTTTTGAACAATATTTTGGATTATTTTTTAAAAAAAATAATCCAAAATAGCTTCAATTTACAGCACCTGTAGTTTCTTTATTCAGAATCTAGTTCAAGGCAAGGAATTTACGTAATGAATATACAGGGTAGTAAAGAGAGTCCCTTGGCCGCATTTCACTAACGAAAATTTCTAAAAAAAAGTATCGAAATAACGTGTAGACAAAGATCGGAGAAAAGTTGGAAAAAAAAGTATAAATTAAAAAAATAATGATTTTGTTGCTTGCTCATATATGCTCAATTCCCCCCCCCCCTCTCCTTAATTTCTCCAATTTTTGGAATTCAAAGAATATAGCGAATACTGCTCCTTGAAACGTAGATATTTTTTTTATTTTTTTTTTTGGCCTAAGGAGAGGCAGGGCAACATGTTTATGATTGGGTTTTTGAGGATAGGTTGTCCGTATAAAAAGTTAATATTGTTTATTTTAATAACTACACAACCCCTTGCAACATGAATGACGTATATGGGTTCTGCACGTTATTCGGATAATTTTTCTAATTGGAAGCATGCTGCCTCTAGGATCACCAGTAAAATTCGGTCAAGGAACTTTCTTTGCTACCCTGTGTAATGAATCACATATAGGAATATATTTAAATAATCATTCTTTTTATAGTTTACGGCATGGGTATATATCACGGTAAATGTGATAAATCGGTTATTATGCATACATAAAAACCACATTTTTCACCTTTACTCTAAAAGATAATTTTATTCGTACATTTTCCTTCATCATTTGGTGTCTCTTTTTCTTTTACAGATTTCCTATTACCCTATGAAAATTTTTTAATGAATATTTGTTTCTCGAAATATTTCACCACTATACTTACAAACAACTATTCAAAACTCGAATTAAAAAAATAATTGTAAATACCAAAAAAACACACATTATTGAATTTCGCTTCTAAAGAAAAGTTCCGGTAATAACGGTTAAGTTGAATATTTTCAAACTCAAAAATATGAATTATTTCTACCCCGTCATTTTCTATAATCAGAAATATTTGAGTATATAGATCTCATTATACCATGGAAAATTAACTTTAGGGCGCAGTAGTTTCATTATATCACTAACATTGTTTTTAAGGCTCTCTCGTTATTCTAAATCATCACAATTTCGTAAAGTACATACGTACATAAAGTTTCGTATGTAAGAATATCAACAAAGTATGAAATAATCGAAAGAATCGATATAAAACAAAAATAGAAAACATACCATTCTATAAAAATCAAGCAAACACCAGCGTGGCATTAATAGACTATTTAATGAATGGATACATCGTTCAAATTAATTTAAAAATCGAACAAATTGTATTTATTTTATATTATAATCGCCTTTCGAGCGCATTTTTTTCTGTTTTAAATATATTTTAAAAAAAAGAAAAAGTTTTACATATTGATATTCTCTCAAATCATTTTCAATTACCATACAGTGCCGTTTTAACGCATGGGCCCACCCGGACACAAGAGAAGAGACGCCTCACAAAAATGAGATGTAGTTGAAATTTTCGAGGAGCATACATATCAATTTTCCGACTAGGGCCTCAGGAAAATCACTTGGCCCGGGGGCCCATGGTGCTCTTAAGACGGCCCTGTAACCATGAGACCATCGAAGATTTAAGAAAACTTGAATCACATCAACAGTTTTCTCTTAATCCCATTTCTGCTTATGCAAATAGAAAATATACTTTTCTCATTCCGTATTTACACTTGATTTTACACAAATACTGTTGTTTTAGTACAGCAGAACTTCCCCCTTCAAAAATTAATTCAAATCAATATTATTCTGTAATTATGTAATGTAAATGTTTGAACATTTATTAAAAAAAACTACTAATATGCAAAACGTAAAAGTTTTAAAGTGTTAAAATATGTGTAACGAGAATTTGTCATGTTGTGTAAAAAGTATAGAACTTTATTTTTAAAAAATTCTTAATTTATATGGAAGGGTGAAAAGCCTTTCCAATGAATTCGGTGGCTGTTTATTTGCGAATTCAAGGCCCCCCCCCCTCCCCTCACGATCACAATTTCACACCTATAGTTGAATGGTATAGATTGATATAGATTGTGAGGAATGACGTCATACCGGAACCCTTTGTTGACCCCCTCCCGGAAACAGGGTCACAACATGAGGGGTACTGAGACTGCTTCAGAGGTTACAGACACATTTACTGTAATGTTTACCCCCTTGTTCAGAACCCTTCTCTTCTTGTAGCAAATGAAAGTTTTTCAACCTCCCGTCCCCCTTTTTTTTGTGTGAGATGGGTTTCTGTTCCAAAAATGATTCATTTCAGCCTGTTTTGACCAGGAAAGGGTCTGGAACTCTCTCTCTCTTTCTCTTCCTCTGCATAGGGTCACTGAACTATGGATAGGAAAGGGGAAGCTTCACACTTCCTGTGTTTTCATATGTCATTTTACCATGCCCTTTTGACTGATACCCCAGTAGACCACGGATCTAGACTAGACTATACTAAGAAACCATTTACACAATGTCTGTTTTTCATCGGTTTTGCACAAAACAATAATGCAGTCAGAGCTCGTTAATGGGTCAATCCTGAAAGAGCCAAAATATTACCCCATAAGCGGAGTGACCTGATAAACGGAGTAGCTCATGGCCTCGCTATAACCCCTCTCCTGCATTGGTGCACTCACGCACATCAAACCAACTTTTCGTTATTCAAATGAGTTTAGTCTTGGAAATTTATTAATTTAAGTTAAATACAGTAAATTATATTATTTACCTTAATTTTCCCTTCCATAAAATACCTACAGTCTGTATTTTTGTAGCATGGTAATTGTCAATACCACTTGAATTAAACTGGCTATAAAGCGCAGAGCCGACCTTAGGAGTGTGCGGCAAGTGCGGCCACACCGGGCCTCGCTTTTGGGGGGAGGGGTGGGGACCGCACTAACAGTAATAATATCTTTCAGAATTTCAGAATTTTCCTCCGTTGCAGAAATCTGCATTTTTATCATTTTTGGAATTATTTCTTTCATAAATTATAATTTTGACTAAATTAATTTAAATTTTTATCTAGAAAGAAATAACTTTACAAAACTCTGCATTTTCATCTTTAATTATTTCTTTAATAAATCATTTTCACAAATAATTCTTTAATTATTTCTTTCATAAATTCTGAATTTGCACCAAAAATTTGGAATTATTTCGTTAATGAAATCTGAATTTTTATGAATTTTCGAATTATTTCTTTCGTTTATTCAGAATTTTCATCAATTCTGCAATTACTTCTTTCATTTATTCTAAACTTTCGTCAATTCTGCAATTACTTCTTTTTACCGATTTGACAATTTCTTCAGTTCGAAATTTTTATTAACCTTTTTTTTCTTTGCTAATTTACATTTTTTCAGCATTCCTGTATGTCTTTGTATTAATGTATAAATTTATAAATTTTTAGACGCTGATCCCCCCCCCCTTCCACAGAATATATATAATCAGGGCTAAAGCCCCCCCCCCCCCCACTATTATTTTCGTACCAGATTCCGCGTCTGGTAAGGGCGGCCCTGATATTGCCACTTCATGAAGTGGCTAGTCAAAACCCGAAATTCGAACATTGGCTGGGTAAATTTTCAACAAAATTGTCGATTTTACGAATTTGCCAATTTCTGGCTTTGACAGTAACATATGCTATAGCCATGTAAGATACATTCGCTGGTCATGCAGATTATCACCATTTTTTGGTACAGAAAGTTGACGTAGCAAAGCTAAATGTATGTTTCCCATTCCATTAATGTCGTAATCAGAATTACTATTTTTTACAGTGATTCTGCTTCTCGATTCTTAAAAATTTTTAATTCTTTTTGCTTCAATTTTGATTTCAAGTTTATGTAGTTACATTTTTGCAGTTTATGTTTCATTGAAATGTTTTTCAATACATACTTAATTTCTTTTCAATAAAATTGGTTATCATTGAAAACGATTTGAAAACATTTTGTAGATTTGTTAAAATTAATAAACGAATGGCTCGATTAACCATATTACCATTACTATTTCCAATACGTGGACAATATTCCTGTTGAAACTTTTCATATTCCCCGTTGTGACACACATCTCAGATTATTTTCTCTAACAACATTTTAACTATTCTTTACCCTTGACTACTTTCTATAATTTCCCAATCCCAAATGAGCTTCAGTAATAATCATTGAATATTAGCAGGGCTGTTTCGCCCTCTCAAGTAACTTGCTTTACAACCATAATTTTTGCGTCAAACGTTAATTTGTTGCAAATTCTCTGACTGATTGTTTCCTGAATCTCCATCACATTTAATGAATTTTCCAACCTTGATTTAAAAGTTTTCCCTTCTCAAAAAGTTAGTAGTTAAATTGAATGAATTCTTTTAAAAGATTTTTCAAAGCAGGGTTCTCAGTTATTTGAATCACGTAGATTCAAAATTCAAATGAATGCAATGCTCTACATCAGTGTTTTCAAATCTATTTCTATCTGGGGACCTCTCCCCGCCATTTTGCCGATGTTCCTGCGACCCCACATCCTAGAGCAAGCCTCTTTTTCTACATTCAACATTGATATCTTTCTTAGGATTCCTTTTTATGTGATTTTCCACCCATGGACAGAATATGTAAGACCCCCGGAGGGCGGCATACCCTTAGGTTGAGTACCATTGGTCTACATGATGCGCCGCCACTGGCAGGACCACAAGAAAGTATGTCCTGGGCAATCTCTACATGTTAGATAAGACTGAAATGCAGTACTTAGATCAACCTTTTTTTTTTCCTTTTCTTTTATTTATTTTCTGTTGCATTCATATGTGAGTAGATGTGCAATAAATACATCTTTTACATCAGCCACAGGAAAGATATTTGCGCAGTTGAAAGCTATGAAATAGCATGTAGATTCATGGTACTTCAAGAGTGTAGTGGGAATAAGCTACATGGAACCTCTATAGAAGCCTTCAGGCTATAATATAAAGGAATTGGTCATGAAAACATTCAGGCTGAGAGATTGAAATACCACGTTTCGCTCAGAAGGGATTTCTCATGTCCCTTGTCCTAAGTGCACATTAGCTGTGGCTTCTAGGAAAGTCCTCCTACGAACAAATATAAATATCGACGATACTGACGATATCCACCGGCGTTGTGTTCCCCAACCAGGATTTGACCATTCTGGTCATTAAGAGGGATCACATCACAAATCATCATCATCATGCTGTGTATCAATATTATGAGTACAGTAGACTCTCGCTAATCCGGCACATATCAGACCTGGACGCGCCGAATTACTGGAAGTCAATTGAAAAAGCTCATTTAAATAATATAAACTTCTACGCACAGACGTACAAGTGACATGTTTTCCTCTTCTATGCTTGAAGAAAACTCGCCTAAAAAACGCCAAATCACTTGATGGGCCGGATTGACACACGGTCGGATTATGGAGAGACTACTACAAGAATAAAATTATGTTGAAATCATTATCTACTTCAATTGTTTGTAGGGAAGTTCTCCAAAATATTCTAAACCATTTTCTATGTGGTATTCGGGTACACAAATCAAGATTCAGATGCATATCTACACATTTCAAAAACATAAAACATATTCTATTCCACATAATGAGCATTCAGGGCAGTTGTAATGACTTTCTTTGGGATGGGGCTGCTCTGAATCATCTGGTCAATAAAAAACTAATACGAAATATTGAAACGATCTAAAAAATGGATTAAAAGTTTAGAATGGCCTGTGACGCTGATTATCTACCCGTTAAGACTCCTTTATGTGCACATACTTTCCAACTACTACGGAATTTCCGTAGTTTCGACAGATTTCTACCATAAAATACGGAACTACGGCGAATCGTGAAAAACTACTGTTTTTTTTCAGAAACTTCTTTTATTTAAGGATTTCTTTAAACTCCATTATCCTATCGCGAGTACAAAATGGCACCACGCAAGGACCGCATATTCAGAGAATAAATATCAAATTAATAACAAATCAACCGATTGACATAAAAAGGTACGGTTTGCACTAAGATTACTTTTCATGTTAGAGTTTATTTTGGTAAATAAAAGAAAGTTCAAAATTTTCACTCACACAGATGGAACGAAAGGCTCGATATCTATATATATGTAAAATTGATTTTCTGTGTGTGTGTGTGTGTGTGTGTGTGTGTGTGTGTGTGTGTGTGTGTGTGTGTGTGTGTGTGTGTGTGTTCTCTATACAAATCCACAATTCCATAACAATCTTTGCCAAATTTTATATGCGCACCAAACAGGTCACAACTTAGGGCAAATCCCCGACAGGATCAAAAACTGTCCTTTAACCTTAACTTTTGGAATGTCTACATTTGTTATCCTGTCACTTTTTTAATTCTCCCAGTCAGGGCCGGGACTAGGGCGGGGGGGGGGGTGAAGCAACTGACCCGGGCGGAAAATTTTAGATGAACACACCTAAATGTAAAATTTATCGAGCTTTGAATTTGTGGGAATGGCAAAATCTTGTTTCCCCCGAGCGGCAAGACAATACAAAAATCCTAGTTTCGGCTCTGCCTCCAGTACATGAAAAAACCCAGACAGTGCTAGAGTTTGATATAAAATGTAAAATTCATAATTTTTTTCTAAAGTTGAAGAAAACTGATTCGAATTGAATAAAAAAAAACATTTGGGGGAACTGCTCCCCCCCCCCCCCAGGAAACAAAAAATTTCCAGGATTTTAGAATTTTTTTTTATAGGAACCCCCCTTCCCTGGTGATAAACATTGTCCCCGCGGAGACGCTTGTTTCAAGGGTTGGAATGTATGTGTATATCTTTTACATCGCGTGGTGTGGTGTAGGGGAGGGGGTTCTACATTTGTTGTGTTCCGCGGGCTCCCAATGGCAATAAAAGAGTCAAGGACCCCCTAGAGCAAATGCAACCGATATGCTTATTGGTCGCATTTGTCAAGTTTTATAAAACTTTCATAGTGCAATAACAGCCTTACGCCAGGGTTGAAGGAGTAATGGCTGGTGGGGTGGGGGAAGGGTCTAATTAAAACATGTTTGCCAAACAACGCAGTCTTTTTCCTTTGCGAACAAAATACAATAAACGTCCGTTATAACGAGTGCTCACAATCATGGTAAAAATTCTCATCATAACGAACTTATTAAGCTAATTTCAACTTTTTTCTCTATCAGGTCCTGCTACATTTGCTTTATAACCGTCTTGCAGCGTTTCTCAACGTATGGTCCGCGACGATGGTACAAGTGGTCCGCAGGCAGACTTGACAATTTTTATTCTTTAATTGAATAAAAAAATTACTCAATTGATGTTAATAATATCTTTATGTGTTTAAATAAATATTCGACCTTCATATACTCATCGTAGCCATATCCCACCGAGGAAAATACGGTAAATTACGATACTAAGTATGGAATACAGATAATTGTAGCTAAAAATTGCAATTTATGGCAAATTGTCTAATTGTTCCTAAAATTGCTGAAGAGTAGGGAAATGAAGTACTGTGACATAACACAGTAAACGCAAATACATTTCATGGAAAAACAAAATATCATGACCTGGTGGTGACCATATTTCATCGAGAAAAACACAGAAAATCCATGATTTTAAATACTCCAAAGTACGGGAGATAACTTGATCACTTGTAGGGTCTCCGTACCGAACGTTCCGCACACACAATTTTCAATTCATTACACTTACCCAAATCCATCATTTTCGCTTTCATTTTTCCAATTTCAAGACATTTCATGTAGACATGAATACCGAGCAGATTTTTTTACTTTAATTGAAAAAGTTAGTGCTCTCTATGGTCTTAAGAGAGAACAAAAATAACACGATCAAATGTACTGAAGACAATCAAGACTTTTGGATGCCAGTACCTATTTCCAAGTCTGAGTTTTTCTTTAGTTTTATTTGTGAATATACATTTTGTAATTTTCAAATGTTTTATCAAAGAAAAATATTATGTGCATTGAGGTAAACATATATTTACAGTTCTTATGTATATATTATTATATTGGGGAAAATATTTTCATATATATTTGGTTAATTATAGTTTCATTTAAGAGCAAATGGTTCGAAGATTTTCCAAGCGCTTTGCTGAAGACTAACATCATGTAGAGTATTCTTTCATCTGCTCAGCGAAATTCCGACCCAAGTCAAAAATTTCGTCACCTCTGCCCGCTACCCCCTAAAGCGAATATTGGGATCAAAGATGTATATGCTGGGAGACGGGGCCTTTCTTTTTTTTTCTTTTTTTTTATGCAAAAAATATTTAAAAAAAAAATAAAAAATTTCGGAAGAAAATACCTTTACATATGTTAGTATATTAAATTTCTATTAATTTAAATTCTATTTGTGAAGACTAAGAACACAAAAATTTAAGAAATTCATTGCGACCACACCCTCTAAGCCATAGTTTCCCAACCTTTTTGTCCTATCGCCCCCTTCAGAAATATTTTTCTCCCATCGCCCGCCCCCCAACGCAATATAACCCATAGGATCCTATGTTATAGCCGTAGCTTCTACCGCCCCCCCTGGAACATTCCATCCCCCCCGGGGGCGTTAACGCCCACGTTGGGAATCACTGCTCTAAGCCATAATATGCTAAACTCATGGCCCGCGAACCAAATGTGGCCTTCGGGGTTATTTGATTTGTCCGCCACGCAAACCTAATTTTATAAAAATGAACTAAGCGGCACAGTTCCAGAATATTAGGTGGTCCGTGGCACATTTAGAGATCCCTCGAGTGACATATTTTTAGAACACTTAAGCGGTCCCCCAAGAGCAGTTCTACATCATTGAAGTTACCCGTGGCACATTCCCAGATTACTTAAGTGATTCTTTGCATAATTACGGGAACACTTGAGTGACGCGCAGCACAGTTCTAGCGCACCTGAGCGCATTTCCGGATCACTTGAAGGATCCACGGAGCATTTAGAGACCACCAAAGTGGTTCTATAGAGGACTAATCGACAGGGGGAATGTTAGTTCAGGTGCTCACAAACTAGTGAAAGATTTTTCTTGTATTTGGAACACCGAGTAAGATGCGGTTAAAAATATTTCATATTTATATAAAGGGGTGGTTAATGACGTAAGCATCATTAGAACTCCCCCATGTCAAAAGTCAGCAAACCCGAACCTTCCACTATCGATGCTGACGTAATGTTTGAATCACCCCTTAGCCACAATTTACACATTGTGTAATCATATATTTCCTTAAACATTTTTTTTTCTTTGAAACTATATTGATACTGACTCTAAGTGTAGCTTTTTCATGCTGCAAGTTTATATATATATTAACAAATCATTATTTTTTTTCCCATCACACCTCTTATACACTCGTGTGCAAAATTAAGAGAATTTGCACGTTTGTGCCTATTTTCGCAAAAAGTACTTAACTAAAGGTACTAATAATGCCACTAAAAAGAAGTATGCAAATATTCAGTGTCGAATGCGTACACGTGCGTGTGGGTGGAGCTGTGACCACGGAGGGTATGATGAGGGCACGAGGCGTATTCCACGATTCGTGTGCTCGTACTCCTCAGCGACATTCGCTGTGTTTCTCGCAAGAGTTTGGTAAATTTTTTATAAGCTATCATGTAAAATGAGTAGCAACAAACGCATGGATGGCAGAATGAGATGGAGAATCGTCGGTAGATTGGAGGCAGGGTAATCCCAATTGCAGGTGGCTATAGAGTTCGATATTAGGCCCAGTGTCGTCTGCACTTAGTGGAAACAGTTTCAGGACACTACTACTAAACCACACATGCACCTCGTCTATATTCCTCTGTGGAACCTCTAACGAATTGGTACATGCGGGAATGTACGTGTAGTGAAACCTGACGTGAAGTTTGTTTCTGTGTAATGCCTGTTATGTGCATAGTGCTGCCATCTGCCACCAGTTTTTCTAACTATGAGTGAAGTGTAATGATTGAATAATTTATCGTTGTAGGCTTGTTGCTCTCTGTGGCAAGACTTTTTAATGAGGAGATCGGCTCGCATTTGCGCCTCGAATGAGTTGTTAACAGACAGGAAAGCAGTTTCAGCCGACCACCACAGTGGTGATGGTGGGGTTCGAACGCGGACCCTCGCGATGCGAGTTCGTCACTATGGCCACTCAACCGCCACAGTGGCAGTTTCAGGACACTGGACCCATATCGAGAAGCCCGGGACAATGTCGTCGAAGAGCCACGATGACCGATCAGGATTGTTATCTGGCACTTTCAGCGCTGCGCCACAGGACTGCTACAACGTCACAGCCTTTTCGCTGCATCGCAATGGACCCTCTTTAGGCGTTCCGGAAACTGTTCTGATTATTGTACCACTTTATACAACACATATGCCACACATTCTGGCATGCACCAATTCGATAGAAGTTCCTCAGAGGAATACTTACGAATCCATTTGCAATTAAGTATTCGTAATCCCCCTTCCCCCACACTGTAAATCTCCAAAGCTGCAGTATTTTTTGCATTATGTTTTTCGAATTAAATATTCCTTCTTTTTTTTAAATTTTTGTCTGTAAAATTTGCCATCCGCTCAAAATTGCCGTCCAGGGTACCCTCTCCCCCTTAGCACGGCCGTCTTAAGAGTATCGTGGGCCCCCGGGCCAAGTGATTTTTCTGAGGCCCTACCGGCAAATTTTCGAAAAATTCAACTATTTCTTATTTTTCCGAGGCCCCCGGGCCATGCCCGGGTGGGCCCCATGCTTTAAGACGGCACCGCCTCTTAGTTCTGGCCTTGCCCAAATTTCAGTGCTAATGGAGGGAAAAAGTCAAGAAATTCATTCCAAGAATTTTCAGTGAGAATATTTCCAGTAGTGGGATGATACTATTTTATTTTATGTTTTAATATGTACTAGCTGATACCCGGTGACGTTGCCCGTCCCGTGAAAAATTTATATACGTATAGCTTATCAATTATTTCTTAATCAAAAAAAATTCTGCATCAAGTAAGAAAAAATTACTTTCACATTTTCAATTATTTTACTTAAAAACTTGAGGCAATCGCTCGTGGATACACAATATTTTTTATTTTCCCATCTGGTGTGTAGATGTAGAAATTTTTAGGATTACCAACAGGCGACGAAAAGCTGTCCGTGTGAAATACAGGGCTCAAGTAGGTTGATACCTGTCACTGGTAACGACTGGCCTTGCGCTTTGTTGATTGTCATGGCAAAAGCTGAACGAATCGGGAACTGTAATCTCTATAAAGTCAATGGCATTTCTACAGTGATAATTGGGATGGGGCCATTTAAGTATTACGTAAGCAGATTTTCAGCCATTTTTGACCCCCCCCCCTTCCCCCCGTCAGCAAAATTTCGTCAGCAGCTTAGAATATTTCATATCTTCAAAAAGGGGTGGTTGATGACGTATGCAACCTTCAAACCACCCCCCCCTTGTCATCAAAAGTCAGCAAATCCGAACCCCCCCGATGCTGATGCATACTTGAATGACCCCATACGTGGAATGAAGACTTCTTCTCCTTTGGCACATCCAGTTAGAATCGGTGCTTCGATGATGTAATTGCGCAATTTCTTCACGCAGAGTCTGCTGCCATTGCGGAGTCTCGTTGTCTCCAAATTTCTTAAAAGCATTATAGGTGCTCCGACTTTGAGGGTCAAGATGTATGGTGACATACCCGGAATATCCAAAGAGTTCAAAAATTCTGCAGAATACAGAACTGTCCGCTCTGAGTCTGTGACAGTGTCAACCTATTTGTAAGATGTGGAGCCTCCCGGAATAATTTTTAGGATTTTTTCGATGATCTTGTTCACACTGTAATTTTTCTATGCCGGAATCGGTCTCTCACAAAGCCACTCATGGTTTCAGTGATTTTGTTGAATGTTTGAAAAGACTTTGTCTGCAAGCTCTTGAACTGAGTTTAACAACTGGCAAAATCCATTTGGGAACGTAATGAGTCCAGTGCTTGGGTCTCTACGGGAATTCTTCCCGTAGTTTTGCAGTTGAACTCGCATGTTAGTGGATAATGATAATTTTTTAACTTCTTGCCAGAGTGTTGATTATTTGAGGCAAGCATTGAGTTCATCAGCTGGTGTTAACCTTTTTCATTCCAAGTTTTTTCGTCGTAGTTGTTGTCTTCTGTTGTTAGCGACGTCATACTTGTGCAGCTTGTGCAGCGAATATTATTCAAACACCTTTTAAGCATGTTTTAAATTGAAACTATACCTCTACGATGGGCTGTTGATGAGATAAAGGCCGCATTAGCACTTACAGGATACCCTGTATATAAGTTAGCAGAATAAATAGTTAAATAAACGGTGCTCTTCCCGGGTTTTCTTCAATTACTGGGAGGATTGGAAAAGTTACAAACCGTTATAAAGGAATAAACTGTTATAATTACAGAATTAAAGGTGAGACAAACCATTGTAAAGGCATATATTCACGTCTGAAACGCGTTGTTGGAAACCAAGGTAACCAAAGTAAACGTTCCGAAAGTAATTGTTGAGGCCCCAAAACCATTGTTGCCTCACAGTTTTTCGCCCATTTCGGGCATTTGCCCAGCTCTGATGAACTTTCAAAGTAGCCTACGGTTCAATCCCGGTCCTGTTTGGTATATATGAAAAATCTGGCGACGATCGGCCTAAAACTGTAGATTTCTATAAGGAACAGACAGACATACTTTCACATTTATATATAAGATGTTAAAAGTTCTAACTCAAAAGCGATTTAACGTGAAGCAACATTGCTATTCAGAAAGTGAGAATTAGCAAGATGCGGAAACAAGACGTCAGCTTTATGACAAGGCTTCTTCTATTTGTTTTTGGTTTTTAATTGACTTTTGCTGGTTTATTCAAATATTTCTTAGAAGATACTAAATTACAGCATTTTTCTTTTTTTAATGAACACATTTCAAGTTGTTTTTTTTCACAAGGCCTTTTCTAAATCAAAACATCCTAAAAGAATAGCGTTAATTAGTGAATAAATTAAGTGTGGGTTTTCATTTAAACTTTGAGAATCAGATAGTTTTAATTAAAACACATTTCAATTTTTTCAAGTGGGTAAATTGATGCATTTTTACTGCTTAGTTTTTAATTTGATCAGGCAAGAAACCATTAACCAAAAAAGAAATAAAGTAATGCGGAAATTATAAGCTCATATTTTCGTATTTTAAGGTCATATTTTTGTGTTTTTTCCAGATCATAAATGCTTGCACATTTCAAGATTTAGAAAAAAAAAATCGGATTTTTGGATACATACTTCATTTATTATGAAAATACTTTTATAAACGTTATTTATAATTTATTTGTTTTTGTAATTTTCCCCCATTATCAAAATATCTCGTTTGATTCCGACTAATATCCCACATTGTAAATGAACTGGGATTTATTGTCGCGAAAAACTACTGTATTTACAAATTTCAGTCCAATTCATGAAGTGAAAGAAAACTTTTTAGCGTATTTCATAGGTTATCTAATGCTCGTATATTCAAATGAGCATATATATAGGTGGATGTATTTTCCTTTTGATGTGACACCGAGAGATGGCGCTACAAGTATCAAGTTTCAACTTCCGACTTGAAATTGGGTACAGTAGTAAACTCCGGATGTTTTCAGGCAAAATGCCATAAATGCCCTTTTTTGGCTATATATATTTTCAACCTTTTTTTTTTTTTTTTTTTTTTTAGTAAAAACGCCTTTTTTTCAATTTTTCCAGCATTAAATTTTAATATTTCAGAGGTCATATTCTGTGAAATTAAAATATTTCGAGCATACTTCAAAGGAATCGCTCGTTTTAAACTCTCCAACTCTTAATAAACATCCAGTATTCGATTAAGATGAGTAGAGTCGCCCTCAGATGTGTGTGACGGGGTGGTCACATCGGGCCTCGCCCTTGAAGGAGTACCGTATATGTGATAGTATAAATTTCAAAATTAATTTTCTTTACAAAAAATAAAACAAGGGATAACTGTAGAGATGGCTGATGATTTTTTTGCTCGTACATGAAATCAATAGGCTTTCTGGATATTATGCCCAGGTGAACAGGGGAAAAAAATGTCGTTTTTCTCCACCGGAGATAGAGCCCAGAACGTTTTGTGCAATTTGCTAATATACTTACCATTATACCATACAGAAACGATCCACCTTACTTCTAGCTACTGTGCGTGGTATAAGGGAAAAAGAATCGTATATGACAGGTATCTTCAACCCGTTGCAATGCGAGCACCACGGTACTCCCCTGAAGTACGCAGTGCTTCTGTTCGATTTCGTGCTCGCGAGCACTTGATCAACATTCCAATTACACACCTCAGTAACACAACTAACACCTTAGCTTACGCAACTTGCCGTAAGGGTGCTCTTCTTTTGATGATGGGTACACGCAGTGCTCGCGAGTGGAAAAAGGTTGAAAACTCCTGGTCTATGGCATCATAAGTGCGCTTACCCGGTATGTTAGAGTTCCTGGGTTCGCTTTCCGATGGAGAGAAACGACACTTTTTTCCTGTTTACCTAGGTATATTATCCAGAAAGCCTATTGATTTCATGTACCCCTTATTAGCCGAACAAAAAAATCATCATCCATTTGACTCTGCCTGGAGGCCATTAGCTGAAGTTAAAAAAAATTGGAGGAAAAATTAATATTTCGATGTGAAAAAATTAAAATTTCGAGAGAAAATACTTTTTTTCCTTTATTTTGCAATCTCTCTCATGTTTTCATGACATATAATTACAAATCAATAAATATTCGGATCACCATGACATCACATGGGCCATGTTGGTGTGATTACAAGAAATTATTCAGCTTGATCATGTCAATATCCAAAAAAATAAGAACAAATAAAACAAAAAAAATGCACAAACATGAAACACGTATAATACAGAAACATAGTTTTATTGTATTAATGAATGAGAAAAAAAAATCAAATCAAATTTCGTCATACATGTTGGTGGCAAGTGGAAGTGTCAGATAGTGATGTAAATAAATAGTTTCTGTCATCAAGGCGCTTATTTTAAGTGAGAAATCAAAAATTATACATGTATATATATAAAGAGAAAAAAAATCATACACACAGTTTTCCAAGTTCACATACATATATGTATGCAGGGTGGGCAACGCCAATTGCAACGTCACATGGATAGATTTCTTGATTCTCTAGTGTCTAGTGCATACTGGAGAAACTGGAGTAACGTAAGCACTTCGGCCCTCGGGAGCGGGAATCCGGACATTCCGGGCATCCAGTGTATACTGGGAGGGTTCATCTTTTTACTTGTCAGGAGGAGTGTTGTTTAACTTCATTCGGATGTAAATGTTTAAAAAAAAACACCATGATCTCAGCTCAAACGAAAGGAGCGGGAGTTAAATCCCACAACACCTTCTGTCTTAACCAGTGCCTGGAAGTTACGCGTCACGTGAGTCACAGTTGTCGAAGAAGAAAAAATAAATTTGAATTAGCAGCTTTCCTACATTGAACTGAAACAACAGAAACTGTTCATTGCATAACACGTTCAACGAGTTTATCACGTTATTTCCACGGACAGCTTATGCGGATGACGTGCCCACAACAGCTCACACATGAGTCAAAACTGATAATTAAAAAAATGATAATTTTTTTATGAATATATGTCAAAAATGTGCTTTAAAATTTTTTTTTAAATTAATTTTTGTCGATATCTTTACTTGAGCCATTTGAGTGCACATAGGTGTACCTCAGGTCTTAACTTGAAGACGCGGAAAAATCGTTGTTCTTTCCCAAATTTCCTTCGTTTTTTAAATTCTATTATCTCCCTGAACATTGCATTTACAAACACGGAATTTATTTTTGTTGATATCAGGAGAGAGAGAGCAACTACTTTCTAATTGGAAGTTAGAGAACAGGGGGACCGTATAAAAATTTAGATTTTTTTTGTTACACACTGTATTTTTACTCTCAAAACTGGTAATAGGTAACTTTTGAACGCCTGTTGAGCATTTTTTAAATTGAAATCATGCCTCCATGATGGACGGTTGATTAGATAAAGGCCGTGCTAGCACTTACATGACACCCTATATATGGAAACAAATAAAAAGCCTAAAAAGTGTTAATACTTTATGAAAAATAAAATAATTATCATTTAAGATTTAATTAAAGTCGAAAAACAAAAAGTAATAATTTTTTTCGAGACATTTTATTTGGTATGCCACGAAATAGTTAACCTGGTGCTTGAAAGTTTCGTACTTTCATTCTAAGCACTATAGCATTATAAGAATTATAGCACTCTACACTTACAATAAAAATAGCAATTCAAAAACTTTTTAAATAATACATGATAATGTATATTTATTTATTTCACCACAAAGTCACAATTTGTTTCATACATTTGCTAAGGAACATTTTGTAGAGACAGTGTTTTACTGCATTACACAAATGCGTAATGAAGTCAACACTTTTACAGGGACGAAACATCAAACTGAATTTCATTAATTAATATATTAAAAAAAATTATTTGTCTCACAATTGTGTGTTGTTATCTGGTTATCGTAAAGTAGTTGTACAGTATATGAAGAGATGGTATGTTTTCGGCCTGAAATATACAGAGAAATTGAATTTTCAGGATGTTATATAACCGAAACTGATATTTGGAAAGAAAAGTGATTTGTCTCCTCCGGGAATCGAACCCGATGCAAGGAGACCCGGGTAACATCCAGAAAATTCAGTTTCTCTGTAGTTATACAGTCTTTATACATCAAAATGCTAACGCTCAACAACGTATGTAAGAGTTGTTAAAGAGGTAAACAAATTAGTGGTACTTTAAAGCAGACGTGGTACGCAAACCGGGGATCAATGAAGTAGGGTGGTCACGAGAGAGTCCCCAAAATGAAAACTTCCAAATAAGAAATACATTTTTATTTAAAAATATTTCAAAACTAAAGAATGTCTTTATTCAGCTGAACTAATTACCATGTATCATAAAATGTAATTTAATCAAATTCTATTGCACAATAATCAATATATCGTCTCGGGTCATGCCAGAATCTCGAATGTGCAATATCATTGCCGAAAAAAAAGAACGTGGGAAATCACGTTTGAATGGTTACTCTACCTTACTTACGCCTCTACGGAAGTTATTTTCCTAAAATGTTTTGTAACATGTATTTCAATAGGGATACACATTCGTGTTTCAGGCACGACTTAGATAGCAAAGCAAGGTATCCAAACAGCTGGTAAAGAAAAAGAAAATTTGTACATTGGAGCTTCTAGAGAGAGAGAACATGGTTGATTTCAAGTGTAGAATCATTTTGAAATCGGATGACTCTTTCTTAATCACCCTGTATGCGAAAATCAAGGACCATACGCCTCGCTACACTTCCATCTTGCATGAAAAACACCAAGTACATCAGCAAACAAAGTAAATATTTATATGATATTGAAAAAAATTTAATATCTTTGTAAGTCAATATATCGCTTAATTTTAAAATCGAAACAAGCGTTCCGGAATGTACTTTCGGGACAACACATTTATTGACAAAAAATCGGAATGTCCTGGAAAACTGGGACATTTGGTCAGCATATATAGGGGTCGCCGATAAATTTTTTGGTTGAAAGAGGGTCGCGTTTCAAAAAGTTTGTGCACTACAGCTTTAAAGTACCGTCAGTAGTTCAAGGGTTAATGATTTTTGAAACACATAATCGGATCTCTTTATTTATTGAAAAAATTCTTATTATATATGATACTGGTTGTAAATGTGTTCTAAGTAAATAAGCAATATATTAATAATTATAATATCGCACATAAATCAAAAATGGGTTTTCATTCATTTAAATACAGCTGATGGACTCAAACGGATGTGTCATAGTACGCCATGCCTTGTTTATTGATTCAGTCTCAACGGGATTTTTGATTGGACAAATCTGTTTTGAATTTTTAAACATCCTTTCTCCCTATTGGATGTCGCTGCTGCTTTTAAACTATCGATTTTTTTCTACCCGGACATCTCCCCTCCTTATCGATTGTGCGCAGAATTGTTGGAATTTCTCAAAAGGGGGAACTAGTGTTTTTTTTACTCTCGGAAGAGATGGTGATAAAAAAAATATGATCAGAAAAACTCTTTCATAGTGTTTTGTATCTACCGAATGAAAAAAAAAAAAGTTAGTTCTATCAAAAGAAACATGGCCAGGAGAAGTAAAAAATTAGTAATTGAAAATATGCAAAAATATATATATTCCTCATTGTGATTTCCATGGAAAGGACTCGTGCTCAAAAATTTATTCCCATTGCATGCAAAATCTATATAAGAGACGAAAATCAAATACCGAACTGAACCATTACCTCCTAGAGATGTATCTCTAGGAGGTAATAACTCTATAATCAATGAAAAACTAGTCACGGAATTACTGAGAGAGAGAAATAAATGCAGAACTACTGATGGCAATATTTTCAGAATTATTGAGAGCAATTTCATAATTGTTAAGAGCGATTTTAGAATTGTTAAGAGCAATTTCAGAACTGTTAAGAGCAATTTTCAAAATTATTAAGAGCTATGCGCAAAATTATAAAGAGAATTAATGTGAAAAATAAGTAATTTAAGAATTATCGGGTGAATTTCAGATTAAATAAAAGAAATAGTTAATTAATGAATTAAAATGAAAGGAAGTAAAAATTTAAATTTAATGAAAGAAAGAAATTCAAAATAAATAAAAGTTCAATATATTTTCGGGGAACCTTGTTTAATAACCGAGAATACCACGGTATGACTTGGTGGCCCGCGGACTTCGTAGGAGGTATAATTTGGCCCGTAATATCTCAAAGGTTTAAGACCCCTGGCGTACAGTATTTTGAGGTTTCACCATTCGGGCCATACATAAACAAATTCCGCAGAAGAATGTGTACGAGTTGCGTGTTCGGTTTAGTAGTAGTAGTCCTTACATAAACAAGGAATGAAGCTTATTGATGCTATCGATAAAAGCCAGTGAAGCTCTTCGGGTGTTTTAAAGTTGCGGTAGGAGGCAAATTTGCTACTGTAAAACTCAACGGGAAAAAAAAAACAGTGCAAAAATTTCTTGTCTTGATAGGAATGTCTGGAAATTTTGAAATTAAGAAAAAAAGAATAGCTTCTGATAATTTTTTTCTTTTTTTAAAGTATCCCCAGTAGAAGAAATCGATGTTGAGAGAATTTTATCTCAGTATGAGACTTCACTTGCAGAAATTTATATATTTTGTCTTTTGGATTTCCTAAATTCATTCATAAATTAGAAAATTCTTTGTTTGAAACATTCCATATTGGCAACTTTTGATGAAACACAATGTTGAAAATGAGTTTATACGTTATTTTCAATACTATTAAAAAAATTCTTTTGACTCTAAAACATAATCAGTTTTTAAAGAAATTTGTGGTTTGTTATCTTAATAGCATTTATTTATATTTTTTTAGTTTTTAGAACATTTTTTTTTTAATTTTCTGTGTGTTTTTTTTGAGTTTTCAAGTCATTTTATGAGGTCAACATCACACATCCGGGTCTCGACTTTTACTACTACTAAACCACTCATGCACCTCGTCTTTATTCCTCTGAGGAACTTCAAACGAATTGGTACATATTGGAATATGCGCGTGCACGTGTTGTGAGGTTTATATTCTAGCTATTAGTGAAGTGTAATGATTAAATAATTGTATCGTTGTAGACCTGTTGCTCTTTGTGGCGAGACTTTTTACAGAAGGAAATCGGCTCACATTCGGACCTCGAAGTAGGGGGGACCACAGAAATCCAACTTCAGCCGACCACCACTGTGGCACAGATGGGATTCGAACCCGGGTACTCACGAAGTGAATTCGTCACTGTGACCACTCGACCACCACAGCGGTCGCCTTAGTTATTACTATAAGGCCTTTGCTATGTTACATTTGCAACAGGAGCCGCCCTTAGATAGGGTCACCTCTCTTTAACGAACAATTCTTTTTTTTGTCCCGTGAGTGCCGTGAAAGAGTGATTTTACGGTGTTTTACAAAATCGATCATCCAAACACATTAGAAACAAAAACAAAAAAAAAAAAAGATTGGAAGAAACCATCCCTATAAAAATATAACGATCAGTATCTGAACCCAATCAAGTTCATAGCGATAGGAGGTAAATTGGACCACGGAGAAGGAGGGGGAAACGAAACACTATAGAATATACGTACGTGGGAGGAGAGTAAAAGGACAGTCTATCCAAGAAGCGTGATCACGCTGTGGTGGACAGTTGTTATCTCAAATAGCCGATGGTCAGTGGACGGAAAGAAGAAGAAGAAAAAGATAAGGAATTGAAAATATATATATATATATATATCCTTGGACCGAGGAATTATTGGGCCCCTTTTTTTTTGGTCCTATCGCAAAAATATTAGCGCCTTCGGAGGCGATGGGCGACATTAATTTGAACAATGGTGTTCCTAGAGAATTTCAGACTGTTAAAGGTTCTGGGTCTTTTGCGAGAAGTTATAAGTCATTTCCACCCGAATGTCCCGGAGTGTCTTTTGCCTTTTTTCCCCCCTCCTCTCTCTGCCTCTAATGCCTCCCCCCCGTACTGTTTTCTCTCGTCCTCCACACCCTCGTCTTGATTTCCTTTTTATTTTTATTTTTTTCTCCCGTTTTTCCAGTTCACTGCCTGGATACAACGAGATAAAGGGATTTATTTTGAAAAACGATTTCATACGAGGAACTTTGCTCGTTTTCGCTCCCTGGGCCTGTATCGGCATCATTACTTCTCTTACTTGCGCCCCTCCCTCTCCCACCACAGAGTTTTCTTCTTCAACCTACAGGAAGTTTTCTCAGGAATTATTGGAGAGATAAGGAATTCCTTTTACAGGAATTATTTCATTCCTACTTTTTTCTTCCTTTTTTTTTTTGCATTTCTCATCCTTGTTATCTATTAACGAAAAGTCTCCGATTCTTCACGCTGGGAGGAACTCGTTTCTTACCTGAAGACCAAAACACATTCATTTTTCCGTATTTAAGAAATTTCTGTATAATAAAGTTGAAAATTCAAAAGCGTTAAAATCTGTATAAAACATGTTTTACAAATTTTAATTAGAATCTTATCAAGTGCCTTCAAGATATCTGAATACTTCATTAAGGAACGTCTTAAAAATTGTAGTTTTGGAAATACAGGGTGACGCAGAATTAGCGAAAAAATTGCTAAAAATAATATTTTTTAGGGCCCCCTCCTCTAAACTAATCCCACTAAAGTTATTTTCCATTCAAATAATGTAGAAAAAGAAAATAATGTGTCGATGTTATAAATTTACGTGCAATTCAAATACGTTCCTCTTTTAAGTTACAAAATATGCCGTGATTCTTTTATTGAATATACAGTATATTTTGTAATTCAAACAGGAACATAATTAAGTTGTAGGCAAATGAACCTTTTTTATTGATTATATATGTAATTCCCTGCAAAGAGACAAAACTAATTTTAGATGCATTTCCTTGGAGTTTAGCCCCAATCAGGCTTGACTGAATGGTACTCTTGTAGATATTTCCATGTTTAAAAATCATTATTATTCTTTATTGAGAATTCATGCGAATTTATTGAATAAATTATCAACTATCGTAATCAAAATTAAATTCGATTAATAAGAAGGTGTGGTAATTTATAAAGGGATATTTTGATTTACATAGGAAGTAAGGGTATCATGCAACCTGCCATTTTATTTTATTTTTACTATTCCAATTTGAAAGATGATAAAAACCTCAAACCTGCACTTTTGGAAAATTAGGATTCTTGTCGTTGTATTGACGAACGTATGGTAGTTAGAGATAAATATCATGTCCGAGAGAATTTTTTTTTTTTTAATTATATCTCCAGAGGGTTATATTTGGGTCGAAACCGAAAAAAACTAATGAAAATTGATCAGAAAACGTAATTTAATTAGTCTATGGCAATTAAAAATAAAAAAATTTCATACTTTGTTTTTATAGTTGATGATGGTGGTGGTGTTGCCATTGTCCATTTAAAAAGTCACAAATGTGATTTTATTTTTCTGCCTCAGAACAGTCAAGGTGATCCTACAGAGAACTGGGCACAAATTATTCCCAAAAATATTCTCTTCTATTTTCCAAAAGTTTTTGCCTTGAAGAGATATTCCAGCTTAACTGAGATGATGCATATAGTATTCCATATAACTTGACATCTTAGAACAAATAGTGTTTCATCTAACCGAAGAGAATCGCTAGCTAAAGAAAATGAGCACCTCACAATAAGATACAACTCTTTTGATGCACATTATGCTCAGTTTCAAATTATTAGGCACCCTTCCAATAATTAATAAACACTTTAAAAACGTGCCTGAGTAAATTTCTGATAATTGAAAAACAAATATGCTCCCTGTAGCAGTCGTGATGATGGTGACAACCGAGTGCCAGTCACCGTATAGCATCGGAGCTGGGGATTTTGTAGTTTGTCACTGTTCCGTTTGGCGACCATGCCTGAAGGTGAATGAAACCAAGTATTTCATAATACCCGTCTATAACATAATCACCGAATTTCCTGTCTATAGTATTTTGATAGCTATGATAATTATTAAAGAGAGTGTGGGAAAAATGGAAAAAAAAACGAAGAAAAAACTTATGCTTTAACAAAATTCCTGCGATTTCTGAGCAATAATTACATATGTATAGCAATTTATTGGAATATACTATAATTACGTATCATATACTTTAGAACTTGGTTAATGCAAACGTGGTTAATTAGAATTTTGGATAATTAGAACTTTTTTATGAACTTCCCTCGAGTGTTTTGATTTGATGTTGAAATTTTTTTTTCTTGTTTAATTCAAAATTTTTTCGAATGTTTTGGTTAATTTGAAGTTGGAGGAAAGAAAACATAATTTTTGTATGAGCAAATTTAGTTTGAAAAAGTTCTACAAAAAGTCAGTATTTGCTTTCCTCGACCAGGTTGTTAAGCAAAAAATCTTTGAGGACAAAAGTGAAAATTCTGTTTTTCTATACTCTTTATTTGACAATTTAATGGCCATTTAACATTGTGAAAATGAGAACAATGTTAAATGTTTGAGTGCATCAAGAATATATACCACTTGATACCGATTATACTGTTCAATCTACGGATCACGGTGTACCATTCACAGTCCGAAATATTTTGCCGCCATAAAGAGTGTGGAAAGTATAGCAAATTGCAATAAGTTAATGAAAGTATATTTCTCTGATAGCACATAAGAACTATAAGCAAAATTTGGGAAACAGTTTCGTAACTGGTGATAATGAACTGTTTCCCAAAATCAGGATTTAAACATGGTTAAGAAATTATGCAAAGATGCTCATTCCAAACCAGTGGAATAATTAAGCAACTAAGATCAAGTAATATAATTATAAATTATTATGATTTGGGAACAGTTTCGTTACTGATGATAGAATTTTAATAATTGATAATTATTATCCTATGTGAAAGTCGATGATTAAGTTGCAATTTGTAGTCATTGTAATCCAGGGTAGATCAATTGGATAATTCGAACTTTTTTTGTAGTGACTTTGGACTTCGAATTGACCAAGTTCGACTGTATATACGCAAAGTATATATAGTATAAGTGAAATATAAATTTTTTGAGGTTTTCTCCCGGGTATATCGTCCTCCCTATGCCAGAGACATGAATGTTTATCAGCTGGTTGGATCACTTATTTTACTAACTTTTGTTCGAAACGCGAATTTGTACCCCCTATTAAAACACATGATACAAAACATTTTAGGAAAATAACATCCATAGAGTAACATGGAAGGAAAAAAAATTGAAACGTCGTTTCCCAAGTTTTGCACATTAATGCTTCTGGCATGAGGGGAGGGGGAAATATTATGTCTTGAATTGCATGTATCCTAAAGTTTTTAAAGGCCATTGCATAACAGAGATGAAGTAAAATAAGGAAGGAACGGATTGATGAGGTAGAAAAATCATTCGAGGAACCTATCAAAAGTCTTAACAGAGTTCCTTATCCCACGAGTTTTATCATTTACACGTATTTAAACCGAATCGAGAAGAAGAAGAAGGAAGAGACAAAAAAGAATAAGAATAAATGGAAAAAAAGGATGGTTGTAAGTCTTCACTTAGTTATAATGGGTTGCAAGCGACCGAAAGGCCTCCAAATATCTCGCTCCTAAAACTGCACACATACCGTAAACAGGATAATGGTATGAGGCGAGGAAAAGGGTGGTAAACGAAAATGGAATTTGCGCAATTTTTGTCTCTGTAGTATCAGCAAGAATTTAGTTCCGCCAAAGTTGTAAAAGGAATCCCAGATACCACTTGCATTGTCTTATTTGTCCATTCCTTCCACCATTCCCAAGGCTCAATTTTCCCCGTATTTATTGCAGCCGGGTAGTTACTTCACGATATTCCAGTCAGATTAAAGGATGCGCTTCCTAATTTTCCGAGAAAAGGGGGAATCGCTGGATTTTTGGAATCTTCCTGAACGACTGCAACGGCAGGATATAGACGAAATTTAATTTCTTTTCTTTTCTTGTCTCCTCTCTTGCTTTTCTTTTATCCTTGAATTCGCATCTGCGCCAGAGATGATGTTATGGCGTTGCTTCGCTAAAGGACATTGATGCGCCTTCAGATGATAACATCGAACTTTTCTTTTGGAATTAGTTCATAAACGACAAGCGTAAACAAAGATAAAAGAACTTGATTAAAACAAACAAGCATTTCTTCTTTTTGTGCTAAATATACATTGTTATAGCAACATTTTTAGAACAGTAATACGAACTCGCTGGTGATTCTCCTTTCTTTGTTTCATTTACATTATTTTGAATCAGTTTTTCTACGTGAGGAAAATGTTATACAACTGTAATATATATATATATATATACATGATAATAAAAAATATTGTGTCGTAAAACACACATATACGGTAAAGCCTGTGTAACTTTAACACCTACCATGCAACAATTTTTTGTCGATTTAGGCAGTAGGTATAGGTATAAAAGTGTAATCCTGGGTTATGCTGTACTTCCTCATTGAAAACCGGCTCAATTTAGGCTTAGAGCTTACCAGGTTTTAACGTACAAGAAAATATGAAAGGAAGTATATTATAATGATTTCAGCACTGTTACGTTAAAATATGGTTTAAAAGTTATGATTTGTGAGCTAAATTGGTTGATGGGAAATATTTTTGAAAAAGTCACTATTGCTGGGGAGAGAGAGAGATATTGTTGAAAAGTCACTGCTCATTGTTGCTTGAAACATTGTTCGAAAGTCACTGTTGCTTGGGACAATTTTGAAAAGTCACTTTTGAAAGTCACTGAAAGCATTGTTGGAATGTTATTATTCATTGTAGCTTGAAATATTGTTGAAAAGTCACTCTCGCTGAAAGCATTGTTGGAAATTTATTACTCACTGTAGCTTGAAACATAGTTGAAAAAGTTGATTTTGCTTAATTATTGCTAAAAAATTCCCTTTTTCTAAAAATATTGTTGAAAAGGTACTATTGCTAGAAATATTGTTGAAAAGGCACTATTGCTTGAAATATTGTTGAAAAAGCAATATTGCGTGAAATATTGTTGAAAAAGCAATATTGCGTGAAGTATTGTTGAAAAAGCAATATTGCGTGAAATATTGTTGAAAGGGCACTGCTTACTGTTGCTGAAAACGTTGAAAAGCCTGTATTGCTATACTATTTCTGGAAAAATCTGTTTTGCTAAACTATTATTAAAAAAAATTCTAGGAAATAATGTTGAAAAGGCACTATTGTTTGAAATGTTGTTGAAAGGGTACAATTGCTACAAAATGTTGAAAAAGCCGGATATATTGTTGAAAACGCCACTATTGTTGGAAATATTGTTAAAAAAAACTACTATTGCTGGAAACGTTGTAAAGTCACTATCAAATGCTGCTGAGACATTGTTGAAAATTCACTATTGACTGTTGTTGGAAACTGTTGAAAAGTTACTGTTCACTGTTGCTGAAAACATGTTGAAAAGCCTGTATTGCTATACTATTTCTGGAAAAACCTGTTTTGCTGAACTGTTAGGGGGGAAAAGTCACTTTTATATATACTGAGAATATTTTTGAAAAATTCACTTTCCCTGAAAACAGTTTTGAAAACTCACTGATGCGGAAATATTATTGAGAGCGGACTATTGCCAGAAATATAGTTGCAAAAGTTGCTACTGCGGGAACATTGTTGATAAAGACACTGTGCTAGAAATATAATTGCAAAGGCACCCTAGCTATAAATGTTGTAAACGTCACTGGTTGAGGAAGTATTGTTGTAAAAACACTTTTTCTAGAAACAGGCATGTTTTTCTAGAAACAGGCGTAACATGGCTGGAGGTAACCGGGGCACTGTCCCGGGCCCCCAAGAAGCCACGGTACGGCCTTGGCTTGAAATGTAAATGCAAAAGTCACTGTATCGGAAATACACTTGAAAATACACTGTTGCTGAAAAAATTACTGTTGATTGTTGAGAAGTCGCTGTTGCTGGTAACGTTATTTGAAGGAAACACTTTCAGCCGCTGATCATTAAAAAAAAAGTTCATTGTCTGACCACTGCTTATTCAAAAAGGTGAAAACTGTTTAAATAGTTGCCATTAACTACTTAATTTTGATATGCGTTCGAATTACTCAAGTTATCGTGTAAGATCAAATCTTTTCCGGTTCCATCATACAAAGGAAAAGTAAAGTATATGCTTCATACATACAAGAAGTAAAGTATCATTACTTCATAATCCTCATTGCAAAGTAATTTTTCAAAAATTCATAAATTTGTGCTGACGTGTTGGAAGAGTGTTTTCTTACACATTTCTTTTCTTTGCATTTCTTAACGACTAAATCTTTTGAAGCTCAGCCCTTCATCGTAACTTCAAAAAAAAAAACGCATCTCTCACGATCTCACCTGTGTTTTGAGCCATCTCTCATCACTTCCATCTTTTGCCGTTCCACTCTACAAACACAGCTTCAGCTCCGAGATGATATACTGTAGGCAGAAACAGTAAGTACTATACATTAGATGGAAGAACATCGCGTTCCTCCTCATCTTCCAACCCTATTCCGTGATTACCTGAAAACTGAAACTCTTGTCGGCGTCAAATTCAAAAAGCAGCGCCGGTAGCTTCAGGTAACGCCCGTTACTACACGGAAGCTACTTGACGCCGAAATAAAAACGCTACGGGGAAAAAAAATGCTTGGGTGAGGAGATAGCAAACGCTTATAATAAGTTTGTTGCATTTTTTTTCGCTGAGTTGAAATTTTTTTTTTATGATGATTTATATCTTCTTGTTTACGTAGTTAATTATGAAATTACAGTGAAACTTCTCTTAACGGACACCCCTTATATGCGGTCAGCCTCCTCCTTTACGGCAAAATTATATTTTCACCTTTTATAATAAATGTATGCATTTCAAACACCTGATTAACGGTCACCCCCCCCCTCTTTTACGGACGGATTTCTTTTGTCCTACCGGTGTCCGCAAAAGAAACGTTTCACTGTAGGCTACTATCTGGTAACCATCTGGTACGTACAACTCGTACAGATTCCTTTGAAGAATTTCTAACGGATTACACATAAGACACTGCACAAAAATTTAAAATATAACAATTTTAATGATAGATATGAACATTTTAAGTAAAAATAATTTTTAATTACGCATGCGCGGGAAAAATATCAGTTTTATTTTTTCATAATTTGGTTGCTAGATATACAGTGCTACATATATAAAAATTCCAGTTGAATTTCGTGAAAATATAGAAAGCTATAGGAATGACAGAAAAATATCTGCGATACAGTGAGCAGTAATTTTAGTTACTTGCAGAAACTAGCTGGATGGAAAGGGGTTTTCCGCAAATCGATGCTTCGATTATTTTCTGCCACTTTAGTATTCTCTTCATTTTTTTTTTTTTTATTTTGACATCGTACATGTGACATGCTCAAGATTTCTCTTATATGCCTAGCATCAGACACGCGTTTTCTCTCAATCGTGGACTTATTCCCAAAATAATGAAATGACAGATAATAATCGAAATATCGATTTGTGGAAAATACTGTGTCTCGTGTAGTATTTTCTGTAAAAATTTTGTAAAAATACTATTACTCACCTAAACTACAGGGTGGGCAAAAAATCCGTAGAAACTTTAAAAGTTCATAAAAACCGAAGAAATAATCTGAATAAAAAACGGTTCGCCAAGGCAAAGATACGCAAATAGCGAACAGAATGCCTCCAAATCGTTTATTGCTGCAGTATGTTTTGCACATGACCACTTCCACAGGGAATAACACGTTGCAGGCGAGTCACAAATCCAGCAACGGCAGAGTGCAGCAGGTCCCCATACACGGTTTACAACGGTGAACTGGTTTTGGATTATTGTTATTGTTTTCATTTTTTATATAAATACAAGATGAAACAAAAAATCAGCCAAGGGGTCTAGAGACCCATACTGGATGATACATTGCAAATTTATAATGAATAATAAGGAACACATTTACTTATTAGTAAACAACATCAACAAACTAAAACGAAATATTAGAAAAAAACACACACACAGTTTTACGAAAATGGGGAGGGGGGCTTCAAAAAGTCAAAACAAAACTTTCACATAATTTGCAGAATTTTTGGCAGCAGCAAGGAGTGCAATTATATGAAATACACATTGCATGATTTTCAGATAAGTATTTGCAAATAAAAATCAATGTAATGTTGCAATGCGCAAGATCAAATAGATTCATAATTTAACTGATTGAGGAGCATAAGGCAAATCGAAAGAAACTCTCGATGTCACTGATTGAAAAAAAATAATGCTTCATGTGTCTTTTGAAAGGTAATAAGTTAGTAATATTATAGATATCAGGTGGTAAAGAGTTGCAAAATTTCGGGATGAGGTAAGTAAAATGCTTGTTTTCAGAAGTTTTGTGGAAAGTGGTAGAGAGTATATATTGTTCAATCTATTTGAGAAACGGGAACTGTTCAAAGGTAAAGCAAATTTTCGTTTAAAAATAATTATAGTAGATTTATAGAAATTTAGCTGACGTAGGGGATTAGAAGCGCAAGTTCTTATAACCGTCTCATTTGCATATTTCCATCGAAGTCACTCGTACCAGCGCCACCTATCGGCTGTTTTCGAGGGTTTTTTTCCCTGTCAAAAAAATTCCCGTACCCTAGCAATGCTAACCCTGCAAACCGTTTTTTATTTCGGTTATTTTTCCGGTTTTTATTCATTTTTAAAGTTTCTACGGACTTTTTGCCCACCCTGTATTTCGTGGTTGTTTGCATTGGTACCTCGTGTTGTTAGCATGTTGTGCTTAGAAGATTTGATACTGTCGTGAACACACATTCAGTCAAGTGTCAAAGGAACATTAATTTATAGTTTTTGCGGCCGGAATCAATAAGTGAGAAACTATTCAATGGGAATCTTTTCCAAATCTCAAAAAAATTTTATTAGTAAGTTTTTCTTTTTATATAGTTTCGTGTTTGAATTAATATTTTAAAAAAAATGAAGCCAAAATTAAATATTAGCCATACTTGAAAAGACATCGAACAATAAGTAGAAGAATTCACGGAAATTAATTATTGGATAATTAATGTAATCAATTACAGAAAAAAAAACCTGAATTTTCTAACAGATGAGAAACGTATTATCCAAGGGGGTGCGGGAAGGACAAACGGTTGGGAACCGCTGACTAGACCATACATACTCAACCCTTTACGCATGGCCAAAATGTCGGGTTGATCTCAAACCTAATTTTCTAAGAATGAACTAAGCGGCACATTACCAGATTACTTCGATGACCTGTGGTGCAGTTCCACATCACTTAAGTGGAGTGTGACACATTCTCAGATCACTTCAGTGATCCGAAGCCCGTTACAGGTCACTCACGTGACTTGAGACACATTTGCAAATCACTTGAGTGGCCCGTGGCGCACTTAAAGATCCCTTGAGTGACCCGCAGCACAATTATAGCACTTAAGTGATCTTTTTTTTCCTGTTTTAATGACTTCAATATACCACTCTAGCATTTGCACCTGGGAAATAAATATTTTTTAAATAATTTTTTGTTTTACCTATAGAGTTCGCCGGCGGGAAAAACTCACTTGAAAATCAGTTGGAAAATTATTTTACTCATCGCGTATGAGTGTTATTTTTCCGACTCCATGTCCAAAGCGGCCGTTGTTCGGGGGTTATCTATATTAAGTGTATGGAACACGTTCTGTTCCAACAGAATGTGACCATTATTCGGAGATTACCGTTATTCTGAGATTATTGTTATTCGGAGATGATCGTTAGAGGAAGTTTGACTGTACAACATCAATTCCAGGGCCGTAACAAGGATTTTCGCCACCCGGGATAACATGATTTTGCCTCCCCCACAACTTTAAAATTCGATAATTTTACAACGGTGGTCTTTGTTCTCACCTAAAACTTCCGCCCCCTGAAGTTTTCCCTTCGAGGCAGTTACCTTCCCCCCGCCTATAGTTCCAATCCTTATTATTTCAATGGTTTTAATTGCATATTAAATTTTGCTATATAGAAATCATACTTGAGAAAAAAATTACCCACTTATTATTAATTTTTGCTTCAGATGCCATAAATTCCAACATAACCCCACAAATCATCTTACCATTTGGTGTACAATTTCAAACCATCCTAAATAACGTGTTTAAGTTGTCGATTGAAATTACATGTAACTATAATTAATTGCTTAAATATGTTGAGGTTAAGATAAGAGTTATCTGTCTTTACGCCCTATACGTACTATATTGTCATGGTCATATTCAATTAACAAAAGAGCTGTTTTGTCGAAAACAAATGAGTTCAATTTCCAACACTAGGCGCGAAAGATTCATTCATCCGAGTCTTATACGTTCGAAAAAAAAAAGACATTTTTTTTTTTCTCATCCAGGGTTAAGCACATGGCATCACGGGAAAAAAAAGAAGACAATTCTCGTGAATGAAATTCCATTCAATAAAACCTTTTAAAAAAAACAGACGGAGGAATAGAAAAAAGCACCACCATTTCGAATTCAGGCGCCTGGAGTGGAAAAAAAAAAGAAGCAGAGCTGACACGAAGTTCCAAGAACTAGATGTAATTGAAATACATGGTGAAGAATCTTCATTCAGGGAAAAATGATGACGGAAAATACACAAAAAAGTTAAAAAAAAAAAAAAAATCGCTAAAGAGAAAGCTTTATAATACCATCGTACGTAGCGGGATTAGTAAATTAGAGCGAGACGACTTTTTAACGAGCTGGAAACTATTGCAAATTTTGCACTGCTTAAATCACGTCGGAAATGTCACGAAAGGAAAAGAAAAGGAAAAAAAAATGCCTTAAGAAAGAAATTGGAGGCAAAAATTCGGGTGAAAAATATATATAAGGGAGTTTTTCCCCCTCACTCTTCTTTTTGTCGACATGGCGGCATGCGTTACCAAGTTTTTAAGTTTTTGTCATTTTCTATTTCCGACTCCATTTCTTTTTCTTTTTTTGGTCGTTTTGCGCCTTTGTAATTTCTGTTCCGAGAACTGTGTTTTTACTCCCCTCATTTCTCGTAGGGCGTAAAAATAGGGGTTTGCTTATTACATTGCTACTACTACATACTATACGTCTCTCTCTCTCTTTCTTTAGGGAACGTAAAAAGGCAGCCGTAGAAACAAAAAAAGATCGCAAGAACCTTCTCTTGAAGAAAATTAGTGCATTCACCACTATAAGATCTGCGAGTTTTTGCGGGTGGTCCCGAGAATTTTTTTGCGTCCCTCATTCATGGGAAAATTCGTAAAATTTAAAATGAATGTAGGAACTGACATCTTTATTTTTTAACGGGGATCTCCCTTTTTTTAAAACGCGTTAATTTAATGCCCCATAAATATTTCCTCGTTTGCTACAATAGAAAAAAAAATGTTGTTGATTGGCTACGCGCTACGGTACGCTAGAAATACGCATCTATTAAATGTGTGTGTGTGTGTGTGGCAAGCTTTCACCTTAATGTCAAGAATATGTCACATACACATCAAGATCTTGCTGGATGTTTCTAAGAACATGAAATAATTGAAATTTTGAGTTTTAATTTCATTTTATTTCAGCTTTGTATGCCGAAGAAATAGGAATTTCTTATTTGCGTATTTTTAGCAATATATAGTTTGTCTTAGTATAATTGTAGCAAAAGAGGGCATAGTAGTACTTAGGCCGGGATTACACTATAAAAGTTTGATAAAAGATCTTTAACAAAAATTTAAAAAAACAACCAATAAGCGTATTGGTTACATTTGTTGGAATGTAACCGATGCCCTTATTGGTTGCATTTTTGAAGTTTTTCTGAAAAGACCTTTTCTGAAACGTTGATAGTGCAATCCCGGTCTTAGTATTGCTATAGTATAGTACTGTACTTTACTTAGTATAACTGTTAAACTGAATCGTTTGTCTTAGACGTAAAAATTTATTTATTTACAATTATATAATATGTTTACATATGTTGGTATGCATCATCTCCAAAGCTGTTTAATTCGAAAAGTTTTTGAAAGGCTCACAAAATAAAACTTTTTGTATGCCCTTGCCCTGGGTCTTTCTTGCTCATTACATTGCGGCTACTACACAGGCATTGTACCAAAGCCTGCTAGATACTACTTCTAGGAGGCTTTGATTGTACGCCTGTCTTTCGTGAACGTAAAAAGGCATCTGTAAAAATAAAGAATTTCTCTTGTGGAGGAAAATCAGTGAATTCCTACCGGTAAAGATAGTAAGGTCTGCGAGTTTTTGTGGGTTGTCCCGAGAATTATTTCTGTCTCTCATTCATGGAAAAATTCGTAAAATTAAAAACGAATAGAAGAATTGACAGCTTCAATTTTTTTGACAATATCCTCTTTCTTTAACGCGATAATTTAATTTTCAATAAATATTTCCTCGTTTGCTACAATGAAAAAAAAACTGTTGTTGATTGCTACACGCTATGGTACGCTAGAGATACGCATCTATTAAATGTGTGTGTGGCAAGCGTTCACCCTAATTTTTTAGAATATGTCGTATACAAATCAAGGTTTCATTGATGGGTTGCAGGTTGTTTTTAAAAACATGGATAATTGGAATTTCGAGTTTTAATTTCATTTTATTTCAATTTGGCGATTCAAATCATTGGAGTTTTTCATCTGTACATTTCTAAAAGTATACAAATTGTCATAGTACATTTACTGTCAAATTAAATCGTTTGCCATAGAGATGAATTTCGAAGAAAAAATATGTTTTTAAATGTTGTTGTGTATCATCTTAGAAGCCGTTTAGTTTTTTTGAATGATAGGTATAACAAAATTGGAAACTTGATGTCATGAAGCAGTTTGTTCATGCAATGCCAAACGAAGGATACTGTTTTAAGTACATGTACCTCCTTACTGCATTTCCTAGCTTGTCTTTTGGAAAAAAAAAACGATGTGTTTGTGATGGTCCACAGATTCGTCAGCTCATCAACATTTTATCGGGACAATGATAGAACTAGAAAAGAATGCTTAGTTATCGTTCAAGGCCATTTTCAAGGACATACACCGAAATTGTCCAGAAACTCTTGGACCTGCAAAAATGCTTGGTTGCAATATGAGCATCAAGGGGCATTTTTTGCATAGCCATCTTCATACGTTCCCAGAAAATCTTGGTGCCATCCGTGATGAACAGGGTGAACGATTCCACTATGATTTGAAAGTCATGATGACCACATCATTTGGAGGACGTTATCAGGGTAGACGGGATATATGCTGGCTGACTATTGCTAGAGCATTCGATGAGGTTTTCCGCAGATTGGAAAAGTTATAAGCGCAAATTTTTACCGTAACTGCTAATTACTTGCGCACAATTTGACGAACAGTAGCAATGCATCCTTTATATGAACAAATGTAGCTGAGAATAAAGTACATTCAGGTAATTTTTCTTTATTTTCCCATTCTATGCATAAAATTAGTATGTCTTTAGAGGAATAGGGGGGGGGGGGGATGGATACTCTGTATCTCGTAAAAGTTGATGTGATGGTGGAAAAAATGAAAATGAGGGCATAATTGGATTAACAACCAAAAAGTTAGTTAGAATAAGTATTAGGTCTAACTAAAAAAAAACTGTTCCCCCATCATAATGGTTGACACCAGTAGGAAAAACCAAAAAAAAAAGTACGTAGTTCCCTTTCAATCTGCATGTTATAATAATTTCATAATACAATGTAAAAATGATTAAAACGACAGGCAAAGTAAGTCGAAATTGCATTAAATGCTGTGAACCGTGAGCGAAAATAGCAGAATGGGATTTCTGCCCCCGAACCGACACGTGCTAAATTTTAATGCTGTAGTAATTACTTTCAACACACACGTCACATTCGAAAAAACCTCTCTCCCCACTTTCCATGAAGTTCCTTTTGTTTTCAATTGATAAATTATTCAGAAAAGAACATTGACGATTCTGTTCAGCGGTCATAATAATAATAAGATAATTTTGCGATAAAACAAGAAGTCGAATTTAATGACTCAATTATTCGGCATCCATCAGGAGGGCTATCACGTGTTCGTGCATTTAAAGAGTCATTATCTTAGCGAATCGCCTCCGAAAAAATCACGAACAAAAAACACTGGCTTAGCCGTTTATTGCTGGTAATAATGTATTATTGCACCTTGTGTATTATGGATCACTTCTCTCTACTGAACGGAGTTGTTTAGGACATCTTTAAAAGCTCCGTGATAATGTTCTTTCCTTATAACCGCACTTCATGGCAGTAATAAAGTTCCCATTTCCCCTGTAGGAGAAGCTCTTTTTCCCCCTCACTCAATAAATGATTTCATTTTAGATCTTTATCTCTCGTTATAGTGGAAGTATAATCTCTCTCTACATCTTTACTTTTGATATTTTACCATCTCATAGACCCAAAAGTATTAACATTGAAAGAAAGCACCGTATCTACTCACATCCGTCTCAACGTAACCACGGATGTCCTCCGGGAAAAAGAGATTTTAGGGGAATCCTACGATTTAGGGATGTACGAACTTGGCAATTCATTTACCAACTATCAAAAATCATAATATCAGATCTCATTAACATGGGGTTCTGGATCCGAGTCTCTGGACCATGCCACGGACCCATAAAATCTACGAACTCTTTGAGCTAATGAAATTGAGAAAAATGAAATTTTACTGCCGAACTGTTGATCCTACAGGCATACTTCCAACTAGAAAAAATATCCTACTAATGCGTTATTAGATACGTCATTCATACTATATGTACAGTTATTAAAATATAAAAGTTATTTTTTATACGGACACCCTGTCTTCAAAAACCCAATTAGAATGTTGTTGCCCTGTCTCTCCTGAGGTAGCCTTACTCAGTGCAATGTTAGCTGAGGTATTTGAATTCAAAAAATGGAGAATTTGCGGAAGAACAGCATAAACAAGAGAAAGAAGCGTTGATCCGTTAGTTTTTGCTGTTCTTTTCCAACTTTTTTCTGACTTTGAATTCAAAAATCTCTGCTTTTATTGCACTTTGAAACGTTTTGAAACGTAGAATTTTTTTATTTATTTTTATTTCATTTTTTTGCCTCAGGAGAGACAGGGTAACAATTTTCTAATTGGGTTTTTGAGCATAGGGTGTCCGAATAAAAAGTTATTATTTTTTTATTTTAATAACTATACAACCCTTTGCATTATGAATGACGCACCTGAGTTCTACACGTTATTTGGATACTTATTCTAATTAGAAGTACACGCCTCTAGAATCCACAATTCACCATTAACATGCTGCAAGGGAAATCATGGAATCACCCTGTATACGATAAAAAGTGTTCTTCAACCATTTGGACTTGGGACCAGTGAACGAAGTTGCCCGAGTGGTGTGGTGGTGAGATGCTCATCTACCACCGTGAAGGTTGCCGTCACTGTCCCAGGTTAAAACCCAATGGAGAATATAGATAAGATGTTTTCCTAGCGATCTTGAGGCGACCACCGGTAGATGGCGCCCTCATTTCCACAACCCAACTCATTAATTTCAATATTTACTGTCATTAATGTTGGCCAGGGTAAGTGTTTGGTGAAGTAGAGAACGAAGTGTGTGTGTGTGTGTGTGTGTTGAACAACTTCAAGGACCGGCGGAAATGAGAGAAATAGTTGACTGACCGGTGAAATTTAAATAAATAAATGGGAGAATTGCGTGTGTTAACATACGGGCAAAAAATAGATGGGAAACATTATCCGCAGAAGGCCACGACTAAAAACCCCAAGGTAAATTGGGATGAAATTTAATACAATTTAAGTCCCCCCCCCCCCCCCCCCTGTCTAACTCGATGAGGACTCTTGAAAATGGAAGATCCTTGAGGCATAGGATCCAGGTTTGAAGGGATATGGTAACCCTACGTATAGCCAATAAAATTTGTGAAAATCCGATGCTGAAGATGCAACTGGAAAATATACGATTATTGTGATTTCATTCTGAAATTTCACCTTCAACATTTTTTGTAAATGTTTTGGAATTTTCTTGAAGTCATAGGTGTTTGAGACTAGTTCTGGAAAAACAAAAGTGTTTGAATATTTTCCAAGAGTCTCTGTATACCGTAACATCACTGGGAGAAAGAAATTTAATTTTTTTGAGCTAAGATCTTTTATAGAGCATTTACAAAATTTTCTTGAATACGAACTGAGATTTTTCTTTTACTGTACTTAACTATGTACAATGAAAAATACCTTCACGCAAATGTGCGCACACTCAACAAAAATTAATGAGAATTTTCGCTGAATGAGAAAGATAATATTTTAGATAAATGAAATAATATTACGATTGGAAAAAATAACTTCAGAATTATTTTTTTAAAAATTCGCAATTATTTTTAGAAAAAAGAAAGCCTTCACAATCATTTGAAAATTATTTTGGAATTAAAAATTATTTAGAAAAATTCAGGATTACTTAATTAATAAAGAATATATTCCATAATTTTTAAAATTCATAATTAATCAAAATTAAAATAAGTAATATATAAATAATCAAAATAAATAACAAATAAATAATCAAAATAAATAATCAAAATAAATAACAAATAAATAATCAAAACAAATAACAAATAAATAATCAAAATAAATAATCAAAACAAATAACAAATAAATAATCAAAATAAATAACAAATAAATAATCAAAACAAATAACAAATAAATAATCAAAATAAATAATCAAAACAAATAACAAATGAATAATCAAAATAAATAACAAATGAATAATCAAAATAAATAATCAAAATAAATAACAAATAAATAATCAAAATAAATAACAAATAAATAATCAAAATAAATAACAAATAAATAATCAAAATAAATAACAAATAAATAATCAAAATAAATAACAAATAAATAATCAAAATAAATAACAAATAAATAATCAAAATAAATCATAGCTAATGAAAATTAAGAAAATTCTGAAAGGAGTTATGACAGAACTAGCGAAAGAAATCATAACAGAACAAATGCAAAATCACAATAAATGAAAAAAAATAATTGTTTCAACTAATGAAAATTCAAAATCAATGAAAGTCTCCTCAATGTACGCGTGTGATATAAAGATCATTATCACCATCACATACCATCATCATCTAAAAATGTTTTTAGTAAAAAAAAATGTGAACACGTAGTTTTCGGAGTTTCCCGCCAGGTGTCACTAGTAGTGTACCGGAGTTTTCTGTGCTGGAACGCGAGGAACTTCTGAAGGGTGAGTTAATATACGAGTTGTTGCAGGCGTGGGTGGGTTGTGTATATTCCGTCGATGTGTGTGCGCTTCTCTTTCCCAGCCAACCAACCAACAATTGACTCGGTAACTTATTTTTTTTGTGAGCGAGCAGCGGTCGTTGACGGACCACACGTGGACGGTGTCCGGCAATCACAAACAATCTCCCTGGACTTCTGAACACACGCGATATTTTTGCTTCCTTGTTTTTATAACTTTTTTTGATCATCATCAGTGACAGACCGCATCAATATTGGTGAGCATTTTTGAATGACGATGTGCATTAAAGATATGAACGGAGCAGGTAAATATTTTTATTCAAATCATTTGGAAAAACATTCTCTAAAAGTAGGGTTTAAAACAGTGATTCCCAAAACGTGGGGCGTTAACGCCCCCTCGGGGGCGATGGAATGTCCCAGGGGGCTGCAGAAGCTACGGGTATAACACAGTATTAGATTGCGTTGGAGGTGATGCGAGAAAAAAATTTCTGAAGAAGGGGTGTTGGGTCAAAAAAACGGTTGGGAAACTATGGTTTAAAACATAGCTTCCTAAACTTTTTGTTCCATCACTCCCTTCAATAAAGTTTTTCTTCACATCGTCCCTAACTCAAGAGCCAACCCATAAGATCCTATACTAAACCCCAAGCTTCTGTCACCCACTCAGACCCTTCCACGCCTTCCGGGGGCGATATTGTCCACTTTGGGAAACAGTGGTTAAAAAAAGCTGTTTCAAATAAATTTTCCTTTATTGGATAAAATTATTTTTTCTTCTTATTTATTCGTGGTATATTTAATTTAGAAAAACAATATTTTCTGACCTTGTGCTGCTTCGTGTTAATTTATTTATTCCTAATCATTTCTAATGCTTAACAAATGAATACTCTACGTGCGTTTTACGTTTTTTCCAACTTTCTCATATTTCCTATTGCATCTCACTATATTATGTGCTTGGCTTTTTTCTTTTAAATTAAAACAGTGTGATTTTTACAAACCATGTGTGATTTTTAATCATAATACTGTATAAAACAAGGAAATTTCGGAGATAATTTATATTATTTTTGGAAAAATTATCTCATTTTCAGCACTTACGCCAGACATTGTTCACTGGAAACTACAGCATATATTCGAATAGTTTTGTTGTGCTGTATTTGTATGTTGCTATGACGGTTTTCTGTGCTTGAACTAGAAAAAAATTAAGTATTGACTGAAGTTGGGACATTATACGTACACGGTACATCTTCGTTCAATTTATATATTTGACAAGCTTGAAGATATATAGCTATCTCAGCATGGATAAGTTAGAAAATCGATGAAAGGATCTTTACCGAAAATACGAATGTATGTGTTTACATCTTTGAGTCTTTATTACCGTGAGATCCCGGAGCCAAGGATGCTTGTTTATACTATGCAAAAGTATAAGTGCAAACTAACCGTTTCATAGTGCAAATTATCACAAACTTGGAAGTGCTATTAATTCTATCCCTTTAAAATCCATGTATTGGACATTATCTACAACCCAATCAAGAGTCACTAGTTATAATTAAATTATAATTTAATAATTAACTAACCGCTGTACTTATTTAATTAATTTTCTCCGAACAGTGAATGCCCGTTTTAATGAATCGGTTAACAAACATCAACTTATTAATTCCTGGCGCTTAAAAATCATTAATCTGATAATTACTGATCGTATATATTATCACGTTTTAATTTCAATTCTCTTGTATCGTTTCTTAAGACGTGTACTATCACTATCACTACTAGTCGCAATTAATAAACGATCGGAAAAATGATATTTAATCGTTTCGAAAAATCCGATGGATTTAAAATAATCGTTATAATTATCATTAATTAATGAACGATTTCACTTTTATTTTGTCATAAATAGTTAACGGTTGATCATAACGATAATTAATCGTTACAAAATTCCGTTGGAGATTTAGTTTTATCCGCTATATAAATATATATATGTAGCCATCGTTAATTACTTAATTAGTCGTCAATGAAATTTTGATACCGTGAAACCGCGGAAGAGTTCTCGTAGGATTTTTTCCCGCCGGACACCAATTGGGGACTTATACATGATATAAACGCCAGAACTCCGCATCCGAACTTATCCCGTTACCGAAATCTATTCCAGCCTGACTTTGCTGGAACAGAATCTATATAGGGTCCTCTAGTGCACGGCTGCGCACTTCTTATTTGCGGGCCATATTACTCTTGCTGTCCGTATAAAAGTTGGATTATTTCTTCGAGAGTCAGATATGAATGAGAAACACCGATAAAACGATAAATAAAACGATCGTACTAGTTTTGGTTGGTGTAAAAGGGTGTTTTTTTTTTACATATTTATCATTCTGATTTATACCTATCTTATGTAACTCCACGTTCTATATTAAATGAAATATTTTAGAATAACGAAGTATTCTCTCGTCGCACAGTATATATTAACGCGTAAATCAACTAGAATATTTTAAAATTGTTTTGCGATCCGAATAAAATACAGTGGATCCCACTTATAACGTTTTACAAAAAAATCATAGAAAAAAACGTTGTGAGAGTTAAAACGCTCTAAACAGGAAAACATTATAAGCTGGATCCACTGTATACCGTTGGAATTGTAGAAGCTACAGGTGGAATATGGGATCCGGTGGGTTGGCTTAAAGAGGAGCGGGAGGCACTGCGTCTGTTTCTTTCTGAGAATAGAGTAGTACAGCAGGTTCTCAATTTTGTTTTACCCATTATACCCTTTTTAGAATCAATTTCTTTGGCAAAGCCTCTTCGACCTCTTTGTTAATTTAGTTGCTAAATTTATTGTTTTATCTTATTTTCCTGGAGCTACCGTGAAGTCCTCCACACGGATCACAGGTTAGGGGTTAGGAACCACTGGAGAAGTGGGCTGGCGTAGAAGGTAATTAGTCTTCAGTATGAAAGTTTGGAGAAGTCTTGATTTTATATAATAACCTGAAAAAAAACTATATTTTTAAAATTTTTATCTAAAACACGCACAATCAGATTAGGTACTGTCAGGAAAAAAATTATATTGCTCAGTAGAAGTATATTAGACTTTTTTTTGGGAAAAATTGATGGAAGCTCTACACACGTAACAAGCATTACACAATAATAAACTTCACGTAAGGTTCACAACACGTGCACACACATTCCAACATGTATAATTTGTTAGAAGTTCCGCAAAGGAATATGGACGAGGTGCATGTCTGGTTTAGTCGTAGTCTTCTTTGGAGTGATACCTCGCGAAGCCATTCCTAAAAATATTACGACTCAAATAAAAATTTTTTCGAATTTTTTTAGGCATGTAAATACCGTTTAGCCCCGCTAATCGGATGAACGGATACCCCGCTTAAATGGATAAAATCCTCTAGCACTAAAATCCCCCCCCCCCTTTTAATATGTGATAATTTCAATCACTTTTCCCCACTGAATTGAATGAAAACTGTTTCATTAAAACATGCTTCACGTGTGAACTTTTGATACACATCAACCACTATACATAGACATAATGTTTTCATTGAATCAATGAAAAATACGTTACAAAGTTAAATACATTTGAGGGTAGGTACTGACCTACCAAGTATTCAAAATGCCTTAAATGTGCGTGAATTTAATTACTTTATTTTTGTTCTCGAGTAAGCCAATAGAGGGCACTAACTTTACTATTGAAAAGTAAAAATTCAGGTTGATCATTGGAATTAAATATAACTTTCATTTCACACACATTTTTTGATGTCTAATTTATTCGAGAAGCTTTATTTTAATACTGATCCTTCTTCAGTTTTCAATATACAAACCTATGCTAACGTTGCAAAATATAAATTGAAATGTTCCCAGCATAATCGGACATGGTGAGCTGGATGGAATCGTTGATTAAGCGCGGGACCGATTATATTAGGAATGCGAACATTCCTTTTCTAGGCAACATTCGCATTTTCCTAATTTTCAAAATAGTTTTTCTTTCATTAGCGCTGTGAAAAAATCAGTTCTAATATGTGTATAACGATATGGAACTGTTTTGGTTACTTGTGTGTCGTCAAAAAATTCTTATTGGTACAACGGTAGTGAAGGTACACCGACTTGCATACGCTGCCACCTACGTCGTCGCTCCGACGAAGGGAGATAAGAGGAGAATAAGTAGAAAGAGATTTTTTAAAGCAAAAGAAAAGTGTTACGCGGAGAGTTTTTTTGGCAAGCGTGCACCTCTAATGTCATCTCACCGCCGCGTCGTTGGTGATATTTTTATCTCGGCATTCCAGACAGCTAATTTGCATACCTACACTTCAGCCAAACGGAAAGACGATCAACTATTCGTCGGTGCACTCACGAAACAATGATTGGCTTTCTTTGAATACAGTCTCCGCCAATCACTTCGCTACAAAGTCGTATCTGATGTTATTTTGGCATGAAAACTGTTCTGATGCCAACTATGCACCGACTTGAAATTTTTCAAAGTCGTAAATGTCTCCTCCCTTTTGTAAGTTCAGTTTTTTCTCTTTCTCTCTCTATTTTTCTTTTCTTCTTTTTAGATTCTTCTCCCACTGGACCACTTTATCAAATATAAAAAAAAGAACGTTTTGTCGCTTTTCGGCAGAGACAGCTGTAATAGCTGGACATTGTTTTGTAAATACGGAGTGCATCGTAAATTTCAAACATAAATTAACCATAAAAAACCATTCAAGTTTACGACGAATTAAAAAAAAAAAAAAATTTCAAAATTATTTTTGTGCTTGAAGGATACGAACTTGGCGATAATATGCCATAAAATATGTGCATGTACTGCATTCAGAAGGGATGCAATTAAACTTGTTTCGCACACAAATATGATAGTAAAAAAATTTCTTTCTAATCAACTTTAGAAAAATCATTGCATTCTAGAAAGCATCTTCCTGTAATTAATGATGAACTTTAAAAAAGGCTTAACGTAAATCTTGTCCTATACGCATGCATGAGGCTCTATAAGTTGATCTCACACAGCCTTTCAACCAGCAACAAACTTCAACGGCTATCAGCATTTATTTAAAAAGAGATGATATTCTCCGCTTTTCATACATACATACGTATGTTCTAACAGCTAACTGGTGCGAAGATGAATCCAGAATAGAAAATTCAACTGTCTCCGTGGGAATTGAACCATAATCCTTTTGCATGATGAGCGAATGCACTAGATTAGTACGCTACAGAAGTGCGCTGAACGGGAAAATCATACATGGGCAGTCAACACCTTACTCAGCGAGTAGCTCACATATACTGACATTTATAAGATGATATTTTGATCTCAACTTATTACGGAATCGTATTTTAGGTTATAAGTTGGGATCACCAAGGATGTTATAGATAATAGTGATTTCTTAAGACACTCGTGTGTGAACTTGGTCGTTGTCGATTTCTGCTTGCCCTGCTGCCAACAGCAATAAAAAAAAGAAAAGAAAATTGTGTGCATACTCTCAAGCCGGGTTCACACTAGACCGATACTATAAGTGATACGACCACGACAACGTATACACACGGATGGGGTAAAAAACCTGAAACGCCCACCTTTCCCCCAATTACAAAGTTGCTCAACCTTTTAGAGAGTGCGGGCCTCTTCATTGGTTTGAAGCATTCGCCGGCCACATCTGTAAATGACGTAGATGAAAAGTAATCTAGAAATGTGCCGTGGCGTGCTTAACTGATTTGTAAATGTGCCGCGAGTCACTGAAGTGATCTGAAATGTGTGGCGGGCCACTCAACTGATCTGGATATATGCCGTCGACCACTTAATTGAAGTGAGAATATGCCGTGGGTACTTAAGAGATTTGAAACAGTGCTCAAGTGATAATCTGTAAATGTGATGCAGGTCACTGAAGTGATCTGCAAATGCACTCCATTTCACTCGAGTCACACGAGAATGTGCTGCGGGTCACGTAAGTGATCTGGGAAATGTGCCGCTTAGTTCACTTTTACAAATTTAGGTTTGGGGTCGCGGGCCATGGGTTGAACATTATATGTCCTACCGCGTTCCGATTCATTTCAAGATTGTACCGCGATAATTTACAATTTTCAAATTTATGGTACCCAAATAATTATCACTAGTATTTATGTTATCCTAAAAATATTAAACTGACTTTCATTTTCCCGATACAACCCTGCCTCATTTGTTGGAGGTAACGGAAGTAGAAGTTGCTTTTGCTTCAGTCCGGGGTGTTGCGAGCGGTTCTATCCATCTATCTATCAGGTTTTGTTCCGCATATTCCGAAAATTCGGTCCATTTTGACTGATTCTTGCATCTCAAAACTGAAGACATGTTTACAACATCAAGATGACTGGTCTATTGACGTGATGTCCATTGTATGACGCGTATGGAAGAGAGAAGAACTTCTTGATGGTTTTCCGACAGGAGACGCAAGGGAGGAAACACATCGTTTTCAGCTGTGGATCTGTCAACTTGATTCTTTTTTCTTTGCAATGACGGGCGAAAAAAAAAATTCCGAGATCTTCCGAAAGAGAAAGTGACGTTTTCTTTTTTTTCTGTTCTCTGTGCCTTCCGAAAAATTCACCTTTTTTTTTATACATTTTTCATCTTCTCCCCCTAGTGTAACCTTGCTATCCCTTTTCAATGTTTCTTTTGAGGCTAAAAACCCACAAGGTTCCTTTTCTTTTCACTCTTCCTTTTCTTTGCCTTGTCAGGTTCAACTGGAGGAGTATTTTGAAAAAGCCCTTCTGTGTGTATCAAGACAGTTTTTCAAACTCTTGTTTGACTTCCAACTCTATAGACCACACCCGTTTGTGAGACATGGAGATGGAGAAAAATTTATCTTTGAGAAAATAATCACTAGCCAATGGTTTTTTTCACGCTCAACGTTTCCACTTCTCCCAATTTAATTAGGCATTGAAACATATGACATGTATGTTACGGTAATGTGATAAACAGGAATAAGGAAATGAATTTCCATAAAGTTATCACTTTCACCGGTGATTATGCACAGGGCCGCCGTAAAAGTACCACGGGCCAAGTGTTTTTTCGGAGGTCCTACCTGGTAAATCCTAGAAAATTTCAATCGAATCTCATTTTTGTGAGGCCCATCTTCTTTCGAGGCCCTAGGGCCCATGCGTTAAGACGGCGTTGATTATGTATGAGATCCAAGCGTCGTTGGTAAACTTGATAAATCGCTATCAATTTATCGCATTTGACCGTTATTATGCATGACTTTAATCATCATTTCGCGTTGATAAATATGAGAAATCGGTCCATTGCCGTGATAAGATATATTTTTATCTGTATTTATTATCCAGAGTCTGAACCGGATATAAACGAACTGTGGTTTAACGAATTTTTCCGAGCATTTCTGAAATGACCCCTATTTGACGAATTCTCAAATTTGATCTCAATAATTACAACATACATTTAACAAATTTTACGATCGCACCCCGATATACTGATCTCTCATATAACGAATTTTATGATCGTGCATTGATATAACATAACTCTCATTTTTTTACAAGTTTTAGTGAGTGTAAAATCAAATCCTAATACATTGAACATTGAAGGACCGGACGTACCCCGCTTCCCATCTCAAGGAGATATCAAAGCGTTCCCGAAAGATGGGTGCATCCGGAATTTTATTAAATATGTATATATATATATGAATTTGTATAACAGAATAACAAGTCCAATTACAGAAGTATAAATCAACGGAATAATTATGATAAATCGTGATCTAAGAATTGAAATCTAAATTGATATTATAACGTCCTTGGCACGTCCGGACTCGATAATCAAATTCCGTTGGTGGCGGTCCGTCCGCGTTCGGACCCTGATATAAGGTACTCCTATTAAACAAATTTTACGATTGTTCCCCGATATAATCAACTTCGCTTAAGAAATTTTATGATCGTATTTTATCAAATTACATTGCGCAAAATTTTTTTTAGTAATTATCAATTTTACCAACGACGTTTGGGAATTATGCATAATCGCTGGTAGAAGTGGTGAATTTATCAAACTTACCGAGGCGATTGTTGATTATGCATAATAACAGATTCATCACATCTACCGTAGCATGTATACTAAATAACGATAAGTTTAATAAATTCGGCAACAAATATTTATAATTCAAACTCAGCTAAAAAATAATTTTGAAGAGATCAGGATGGATAAACGTGGATATATTTTGGTTTGATGACGAGTGTCTGGACGAGGGATGTCAGAACGCGGGCTTTAATCGGCCAAGGAAAGCTAGATTTTGGTACTGATTCGAAAAGATTTTAAGCTCTCTCGACACCAAGATGAAAGCAAAAGGGTTCAGCTCGTTCTGTTTGTATTTCGAATAAAACTAGAGTGGTTTTTCCTTCTTCCGATGTGGCCCAGAAAACACAAAATTTTAAACACCCCCCCCCCCTAATTTAGAGCAATCATTTTCAAATTGTGCTGGCATACTATCAGCCAGGGATACCACGAGATATTTTTGGGATAAAATTATATTGAAAACTCAATAAAAAGACAATGATATAATCCCCGACATTTTAAGATGTCATTAAAGTATCTTGAGTTGTGTCCTGTCAAGGGTGTCGTGAGGTATTTAAATGTCTGATCTTATTATTATTATTTTTTAATAAACAAATCACATAAACACATAGTGTGGCACTGTATTTTCATAGTGTCTGTTGTTATTTGAGATCTTACTCTTTAATACATTCTATCTAATTTCCGGATATTGTCATAGTATGCTCCACCCAATTCATTCATTCTCTAGAACGTTGCGAACGTGAATCTCCAGTTTAGAATGGATGAAATGGATGTTATTCTTGTTAGGTGGAAAAATAATTCAAAAAACTGAAATGAATTCATGCAAAAAATTTATTGCTTAAATTAAATTGAAAATTAACTACATTAAGGAAGAGGTGTGACAAGACTTTGGTCCTGGGATTCGGGATGAATTTATCCTATATTTTTTGAATGACAGCGTTTTATAGACAAAATTTAGGATGAAATATCAAAAAATTCACACGAGCATTAACTAGAGAGTTTGGTAGCACGTGAGTGAGCAAAAAAGTGACTTAGAGGGTGAGCAATCATGTGAATGACTAAAAGAATATCCTAGAGAGTGTGTGTGTAAACGTGTAAATCATAGTCACCCAAACTTTTTGTTCCATGCCCCCCCCCCTCTTTAGAAAATGTCTATTCCCATCGCCCCCCCCCCCTCAAGCGAACTTATAGGATGCTATACTAAACTCATAGCTTCTACCACCCCCTTGGACCATTCCATCGCCCCCTAGGGGTCGATATTGCCCACTTTGGGAACCACTTGTGTAAATGATCAAAAGAGTGACCTACAAGGCAAGAAATCCTCCTCCTAACCAGAACATGAACCGCCGCTCTGTTTCAATGAAGAGATATAAGCAGGTGGATCAAAGACCCGGCAATGCTGTAAAAACTAAGCCGTGTCCCTCTCTCCCGTCAATTAAAATAGAATAAATAAGCACTAAAATAAAAAAGAACACAGAGAAAGGAAAAACAATGTTCACAAAAACACCAAATTTGCACAGAAAAGGCATGAATATGCACAGATAAGCATGAATACAAAATATAAGAAATATAATATCTCTAAAATTCTATTTCTTTTTGTTCTTATTTTTCATTTGTATACGCATGAATATGTATAGATATTATCAGAAAACGTGGGAGACAGCGCCTATAGATGGTACCACAATTACCCCATGTACCTGTGGAAGAAATTTGTTAAATGCACTATATATGGTTATAAAGCAAAGCAATCATATTTTTCATTGAGACACACACTATACAATATTTGACGACAACGGCAATCTTCTAACTTCATTGTCCATCTTCTTCAGCCATTAATAGGTCTGAATCGGAGTCAGACATTGTAGCTGTTGGAATTCTTTGCAATGGAGGAATCTTCCTATGGATTGTTTTTGCAGGGCTCACCTGTTCTTGATTGCCATCGATGAATTGGATAATCTTTAGTAGCCTTTGTCTCTTTTATATAGCAAGAAACCCATGTTAGTAAGTGACCAAAAGAGTGACCTAGAGCTTGTGCAAACATGCGCCTGACCAAAACAGTGTGCCAGTATGTGTTGACCAAAACAGACAATCATATGAATGACTAGAAGAGTGGAAAAGGGTTTTGTCTCTCAAAGCATGACGACGTGTCGCACAGAGCACGTAGCCAAACTGTTAAGGATTCGCAACAAAAATGAGAGTCTGTTAAGCTAACAATGATAGAAAGAAATTGTACGAGTTTGAAGTTCAGATATACACAGCTAGGATTTCAGAAATTATCCCTTAAATGACTTGATATAAATTTTTCTTATCCGTTCAGTGACCATCGTCCGATGTTTCTCACGTCCTCTTTGTCTTGTCAACCTTAATTCGTACGGCTGAAAATAAAACATAGAACTGCGATGGCACTTTACCTACACGACAGGAATATCCCCCAGGGAATAGATTTCCTGAAGTATTGGACAGAATTAATAAACAACGAGAACAAGATACGCCGCGAATGGCACGCCAAGTACGACAAGAGCTTCAGGTCCGACGCTGTGGACTGGGACGAGGCGCTCGAGGATGACCCGCCCGATGAAACGCCAAAACCTGAACAGAGACGGGTTTTCAGACTCGTCAAGCCAAAATACGGACACAAGGAGGTCATCGACACGTATCTCGCTGGACTATCCGTCGATTCCAAACCCGCTGAAGACGAACAGGAGGACAAGGGAGAAGAATTCGTACCACCCGTGAATTACAGACCTTGGTACGGTCCCGGTAAGGATGGTTACAAGAACTTGTCCCTGCCCCTGACGTGTATCGATCGATCCCAGAAGAGTCGAGTTCAGACGGGCCGTGATGGTAAAACTCCGAAAGTTGTGCCTGACTACGACGCGAAGAACGCCAAGTTTTACACCACCCAGGAAGGACGATTCAGGTTACTCGCGGATAAGAAAAAGCCAGAGTGTATTCGACACGACAAGGTCGCGAAATACATATTTTATGAAACGATGGAATTCTGCGATCGCGTGCATCCCAAGTATCCCGTTGCCATCGAGAAATACGCGCCAAGGACCAGGATACGTGTCTAGGTACCCAAAAAAAGTAAATAAAGAAAACGAAAAACAAAATTATTACATCTGTGGAACTTTTTTTCCAAATACTCTCATTTCTTTCACACTGAGGGTACAAATACCTGTAGTTGAACAGGGTTTCTATAAATTTAACGTTTCCAATATACGAGCGCCCTCCCCCCCCTCACCCCCCCCCACCCCTTAATTCCCGCAGCTGCAGCAAAAATCAACGAATGCGAATGGAAATTCGAGATAGTATAGGTGTTTCAGAGTATGCGCTCGGGAATGAGAAGAAAAACAAAAAACCCGCTCTCTCCCGCAGTGAGGATTTAAAACAGCAAAATTTCGAAAATTTCAAACGGCAACACTCAATTTTATGATCAGCGCAGTAAAGAAAGCATTAATGGCGTGCGTTGGAATGGTACCTGTGGCATGATAAAAGCTGGTGTTTGACGCCGACAAAGTAACACGTGGAATCAACCAATGCACATCACACTACTGCAGCCGCAAGTCTTCCCCCCCCCCCACACACACACACCGAAAGGTTAGCGCACCAACCCTTTGCTGAGATCCTTCTTTTTCTGCGCCCTGCGTCGGCGTTTTTAGTGCTAAAGGTACCGTTCTAACGTCATTCGGGGTTTTTTTTACTGCTCCCGATCACTTTTAGCACTGAATAACAGTAAGTGTTGCTATTTAAATATTTCGAAACATTGTTGCTGCTACCGTAACCGAGAGAGAGAGCGCTAGGATTTTGTATATTTTCTCATTCTCTATAGCAGTATCTATATCGTAGATATTTGTGACCGTCAGGGGTTCGTATATCGGCAAAGTTATTTTATGACCACCCTTACGTAGTAGCGTTTCTTAGCCTACGATCCGCAACGATGGCACAGGTGTTCTTCCTGGTGGAAAGAACGACACTTACGCTTCAACCCACCCGTTCGGGGGTAACAGGTAGTAAATCGTCCAAGCGATAGGCCTGGGTTGTTGTCGGCGCTAGTAGTAATTTTAATTGATATTAATAATACCCTATATGCCTGTGATCTTCTTATGAAAAATTGAACATTCTCTCGCGAGATTATTTATTTGCTAGTAACGACATGACGATGCTAATACAATTTGATCGCACATGCACCTCGTCCACATTCCTATGTACTGAATTTCTAACGAATCGGAACTTATTGAGTGTGTATGCATATACCGGGTAATAAATTCGTAAATAGTTTCGTTAAAATTGAAGGAATTAATGCATTTGAATGCGGTTTGCGAAAATTTTATTTTTGGTACAGATGAAATAGTTCAAATTTTTGTCAACAGAGAGCACGGTGACAAATTCCTGCAGAAGTAATTTGAACCTGAGCTTTTCTTCAGTCTCTTCTGTGTCCGAAAAGCACGTAAAGCATAATTCTTTCAGCGGCAACCCCGAGATATCTCGTCAAACTTGATCTGCTTTATTTCAGCCACCCCGTAATATCTCGGCTTCAAAAAACGCCTTGAAGCTGTTCTTATAGTAAAACACGTTTCCCATCTCTTCCCCTTACTTCAATCAACTGCCAGTCGACGGAGTCAGCTCTTGTTAAAGGTTAAATAAGAGAAGGCGCGAGAAGAAGAGTCTGTGTGTGTTTCCCCCCCCCCTTTATTTCAGCAGTGTATAGAAATAATACGCTCAGTATGAATAATAAAAAAAAATTCCAAAAAAAAAGTATTTCTCTTCCTAGAAAGCCACACACGTCATGGCAGGGTGAGGGGAGATAAAAGTGATGGACGGAGTCAACTTTCTTGTTGGGGTAAAGCAGTTATCAGCTTGCAAGCGCCAAAAAAAAAAATTCTTCTTGAAAATAGGTGGCAATTTTTGTGAAGGTTTCGCAATTTCAAATGTGGCAGTTATGATGCGAATCAGGAAAATTTTAAGAACTGTTTAAAGGGTCAAGCCGGTTATTCGTAACTGAGGTGAAACAACTGCACCAATGCCATTATCACAACGAAAAACTTTTACACCCTGCTCTTTAATTCTAAATATATTTTTTTTCATTGGTTCATTTCATTAATTAATTTGAAGCACATTGAATTTGAAATTATTTGTTATATTAATTGTGCAAAAACTGATTCTGAAATTATTTCTTCCATTAATTCTGAAATTACTTCTTCCATTAATAATTATGAAATTTCTTTCATTAATAATTCTGAAATTACTTCTTCCATTAATTATTCTGAAATTATTTTTTCATTGATTCGTTTCATTAATTAATTTGAAAGAAGAAGATTGATTTTGTAATAATTTGTTATATTAATTGAGCAAAAATTGATTCTGAAATTATTTCTTCCATTAATTCTGAAAAACTATTCATTCCATTAATTCTTTTTTTCCCCCATTGCTTAATTTAAAACAGCTGGATTTCGAAATCATTTTTTCCATTAATAATTCTGAAATTAATTATTCCATTAATAATTGTGAAATTACTTCTTCCATTAATAATTGTGAAATTTCTTTCATTAATAATTCTGAAAAATTATTCATTCCATTAATTCTTTTTTCCCCCATTGATTAATTTAAAACAGCTGGATTTCGAAATCATTTCTTACATTAATAATTCTGAAATAACTTCTTCCATTAATAATTGTGAAATTACTTCTTCCATTAATAATTATGAAATTACTTCTTCCATTAGTGCTTATGAAATTACTTCTTCCATTAATGCTTATGAAATTACTTCTTCCATTAATGCTTATGAAATTACTTCTTCCATTAATAATTCTGAAATTACTTCTTCCATTAATGATTCTGAAATTATTTTTTCATTGATTCATTTCATTAATTAATTTGAAAGAAGATTGATTTTGTAATTATTTGTTATATTAATTGTGCAAAAATTGATTCTGAAATTATTTCTTCCATTAATTCTGAAATTATTTCTTCCAATTAATTCTGAAATTATTTCTTCCAATTAATTCTGAAATTATTTCTTCCATTAATTGTGCAAAAATTGATTCTGAAATTATTTCTTCCATTAACTGTGCAAAAATTGATTCTGAAATTATTTCTTCCATTAATTGTGCAAAAATTGATTCTGAAATTATTTCTTCCAATTAATTCTGAAATTATTTCTTCCAATTAATTCTGAAATTATTTCTTCCATTAATTCTGAAATTATTTCTTCCAATTAATTCTGAAATTATTTCTTCCATTAATTCTGAAATTATTTCTTCCAATTAATTCTGAAATTATTTCTTCCATTAATTCTGAAAAATTATTCATTCCATTAATTCTTTTTTTCCCCATTGATTAATTTAAAACAGCTGGATTTCGAAATCATTTCTTCCATTAATAATTCTAAAATTATTTTTTCATTGATTCATTTCATTAACTAATTTGAAGCAGATTGATTTCGGAATTATTTTTTTACTAGTTCTAAAATATATGATTCACTTCTTTAATATATCCTGCAAATATGTCTTCCATCAATTCTGAGAGTTATTTGAAAGAACTATTTCTATCTTGATGAACGTCTTTCTTTCTTTTATTAGTAAATTAACTTTCATTTACCCTGAGAAACTAATTATTTGATCAATTCTGAAATTATTTCTCCCATTAAGTCTAAAGCTGATTGAATTTGAAATTATTTCTTTTATTGATTTCGAAATCATCGCCATTATCAATTTCAGAATTATTTCTTTTATTAAATGGAATATTGATTTATTTTGAACTTATTTCTTTCATCAATTCTGTAAATTCAGCATTTTAGCGTTCTATTCCCTAAGAGAGGTTCTATTCACTACTGTACAATTACCAACTATGGCATCATATGCATGTTTATTTTATATGTAAAATCGGAAATTTTATCGTTTTCTAATTTGATGACCGATTTTATTTATTTATTATTATTATTATTTATTTTCCATCAATGTAATTTCTTGTTTACATTGATAAAGTCTATTTAGTTTCCCCTATGCATATGCAGTGGTAGGACGTATTTCATGCATGAAATGCTGTTACATCTGTGTAGATGAATCTTGAAAATATTTTTTTGAAATGAAGTTAAACATCTTGGAACATTTCAGTAATAATTTCTTTAGTAATTGACGCGATAATGATGCTTTCAAATACAAGAAGAAAACCACAATTTAATACGTACCGTCTTTTTCAGGTGACAGCGGGTCGGAATCGGGCCTCAGGAGGGTCGGTAGATGCAAATGGTTCAACGTCGCCAAAGGATGGGGATTCATTACACCTGTGGACGGTGGCGCAGATGTTTTCGTTCATCAGGTAGCCATTTCTTACTGAGTTCAAGTATAAATGCAGTATAAAATTAGTATAAAAATTCAGTATAAAATATTATACTGAAAATTTTTCAGTTTCGTTCATTTTCAGTGGGCATTTTATATGAGGAAAACAAAACAAGAAAATTTTTCATTTTCATCCTCAAAACTTATGCTGTAACATACTTGCAGAATCGAAATTCTAACATGGAAATCGTTACGGAATATTTCTAGTTATTGTATTCGGGGTAAGTGAAAAGTCCTCTATATTGGAAAATTTTTAAAATTAATAACAAATCAACCAACTGACGTAAAAAAGTAAAAAATTATTATCATGAAATTGCACTCACAGATAGCTCTATATAATGAAAAATTCGACATAGCACATAAAAATCGACACAAATAGTGCATAATTAATGTCACACGATTTGCGTTGCATGAAAAACTACCATATTTCAATATGAGTTCACTCTACCACTCTTTCTACCTCAAACTGTACGCATGGGCAAACGGCGCACGTGCCCAGGGTTAACGAATTTTCAGGGCCACAAAATTGGCTGAATTTTTGTATTTTAGGAACATCCCTCAAGCCCTCTTTCCCTATATACGCCTCTGCCCTAAAGAAGACTACATACAAGGGACCCCCGAAAATTCACATTTGCTCAGTGCTTATGTGTGTGTGCAATAGGTCCTGGGACTACATCTAAACGAGTGAAATGGTGCTCGTACTGAAATGTGGTAGTTTTTCTAACGCAAAGCGCAATAAAAATTAATTATGCACTACTTGTCTCATTTTATGTGCTATGGTAGAGTTTTTTAGGATACATCTCCATTTGTGAGTGTGAAGTTGAGTTGAATTTTTAATTGCTCATAAATTAAAAATTTCTACGAAATGTTAAACATTTTGATGCAAGCCGCATTTTTTGAACGTCAATTGGTTACTTTGTCATTAATTTTTAAAATGTCGCCCAGCCTGTATAATGAGTATTATACAGGGTATAATTGATTCTGAGTATCTATCCTTGAGAAATTCGTGGAGTGGATAAGAGTAGAAATTAGTACAAGAATTATATTGGGTGTTCTATCAATAGTGTCCGAAAAGAATAAAATTTCTATTATTAATTTTTCAAACTTTGATTAGAGAGAGAGAGAGAGAGAGTATTCGAAAATATCAACAAGTGGAACACAACACATTTTGTTATGATTAGTTGAAAATCTCAAAAATATTCATTGAAACAAAAATTTATATTAAAAAAAAAATTTATAGGCCCCAATATTGAATTGTCGATTGGTAAAATTTTCGCCTCTCTGTTTTTTCAAAAGGAATTTACCTCGTAATAATTTAATGAAAATTCGTACATCGATCAGTGCATACTCGTATTCATTTAACGCAAAATCTATAATATATATAAAATACTTTTTGTTGTGTGTGTATGTTCTTCACAAAAACCTACAATTTTATACCGATTATCGCCCAATTTTCATACACACTGAACAGGACCCGAATTGAACGATAGGCTACTTGAAGAGTTCTTCAGAGCTAGGCAAGTGCCCGAAATGGCTAACAATGTTTTTTCAGACATGTATATGATTTTACAACGGTTTGTCACATGTTTTATCCTACCAGTATTATGTATAACAGTTTATTCCTCTATAATGGTATGTCACTTTTTCAATCCTCCCAGTAATCGAAGAAAACCGGCTAGCACCTGGTATTATAGCTAGTTCAGTTTATTATATGTAAATTAAATTCACAAAAAACTCATATATTATTAATATGTTATATTCTAAAATATATTTTGGTGCGCTATAGCAATAGAAAGGATGAATTTCAAATCGGTATTAGAAAAATAATTTAAAAAAATGCAAATTAATTGAAAATTTGATTCTGTTAAAATAAAATCCCTAGTGACTTTGGGAATAGGGGAGGGGAGATCTGCGAAATGTATTTCAGAACACAAAGCAGAAATTAGACAGAAAATGTTTTAGCGAATGCTGAATTTTTTTTCTGCAAAAAAAAAATATCCCTCTTCATGAGCATTACTTTTACGCAAACTCTTAATTCAAATAAACCAATTCCTTCAATTTTTTATACATTCTTAAACTACGAATTTATAGGACGCCCTGTATTTCAAAGGAACTCGTGATCATATTTTATTTTTTGTGAAAGAAACTATATGCTGTATCATAGAAATTGATGCTTACGATTGATTATACGAGCCAAATTCACGCAGCTTTTTCAAACCCATTTACCAAGAGAATGATTAACGGAGAAGGACACATCGTTCAGACTTCACAAACAGTAAAGGAAAAAAAAATGGGAAAGTTAAAACTTTTCATACACAGAGTAGTTTAAGTATCTTGCATATAGTATTAAACGCGCCGAGGATGTTCCGTACAGAAAATCCCCTGGAGTCGTCATCATCCGGCACATTCTCAGCTAGGGTTTAATTTACCACGAAGACGAGGAGAGAAGTGATGATATCACCTATAAAACGAGCAACAGATTTCCTGAAATGAGGAAAGAAACAAATATTGTGTATACAGTGTAGTATACACACACACACACACACACACATACTCAATCAGTTGATGTGTTGCTGGTAAAGCTCATCAAATCCTACCGATGAATTTCTGCGTGTCTCGAAAAACGCGAACTAAACGTCTACCCACTTCTAAACTATCCACTAACTGCGGTATTACGCCTTAAAGTCGGGTTTAATCCTCCTTTTCTCGTAATATCCAAACTCTTAATGTTGCCCGAAGAGAAGTGCTGATGGGGGAAACTGGATCTGGGTTTAGTTTTCGAAAGAGGGAGAGAGATATCAGGGATTTAACTAGCGAGGGATTTATTTTGTTACAACATCCCTCTCTTTGCTCTCTATGTTGCTCTCTTTAAGGAGCAAATGACTTTCCAAGACAATGTAGCACCTGTCCTTATTCTTTTTCTCTCTAATCATGGCTTCGTTTTCCCTCTTTCTCCGCAAAGTACACTTCAGTTTGGTTTTTTATACTCTTTAAGAGAATGAAACCACGATTTTCCGAAAGCTTTTAAGTACAATGATGATGATCTGTTGCTGATCGGCATGGAGCAACATAGCATATACCATAAATGCTTAACACGTGGCTCACGAGCTAAATGTGGCCCTCGGAATCGCCTGCGACCTCAAACTTAATTTTGTAAAAATGAACTAAGTGTCAAATTTACAGATCACACACACTTGAGTGAACAACGGCACATTTCCAGCAGGGGCGTCGGAAGTGTTTCGAAACTGTCGGTGCTCGTCTTTAGTTTTATATCGGAAATTTTAATTTCTTGATCAATTTTGGGGGTTCTCGGGGATCTATGCACCCACGGCTCCGACGCCACTGATTTCCAAAACACTTGAAGGACCTGCAGCATGCATACCCGTGGCACAGTTCCAGAGCAATCAAGTGACCAGTGCTACTACTACTACTAAACCAGACAGGCACGTCGTCCATATTCCTCTGCGGAACTTCTGGCGAATTGGTGCATGTTGGAATATGTATAGTGAACCTTTCGTGAAGTTTGTTTCTGTGTAATGCTTGTTGTGTGTAATGCTGCCATCTACAATAAATTTTTTTAAACTATGAGTTTTTTCTCAACTCGTTTTTTCCACATCACCTGATGGACCCGTGGCATATTTACATATAACTTGAGTGACCGGTGACAAAGTACCAGAACACTTGCTGCCCGAGATGCAGTTCCTCATCCTTCAAGTTACCCGCGGCACAGTTTCAGATCACTCAAGCGGCCTGTGGCACATTATAAGATCTCTGTGATGCGGTGTGTTTAAAAATCACTTGAGTGCAAGACTGCAACTAGGGGGGTGGGAGGAGTCTGATGCCTTGGGCGCTGAGTTCACTCTTTTTCCGTTCAAAATTATGTTGCGATGGGGGTTCCGAAATGGGTACCGGCCCCGGGCGACAGAATAAGTTTTTGTTTCCGATTCTGGCCCTGCTTGAGTGGCACGTGACGGAATTCCAATCTGCCCGCGGCACATTTCTAGATCACTTAACCTCGGCACAATTATAAATCACTTAAGCGGCCCGTGACACGTTGACAAACCCATGAAACTGTCCGCACTCTCCTAAAGCTTGAATACATTTGGCATATACCTCCAACATACGTTAAAATGAAGTAGGAACGATATAAGTAGGATAGTGTACAGGTTCCAATCAAATACGCAATATACAGAAGCAAAATCGAAGTACACGATTTTTCTCTAATTAAAGTTTTCCTATTCTAAGTTGTTTACAACCATATAGATATTATATTCATTAGAAGGATATGGAGACAGTAAATCAGCTCAGGCATTTGCCACTGGAGGGCCCATAGTCGACAAGAAATATTTTCCATCTACCTACTCAAACTTCATAGCAAGCAATATAAACTTTTATAACTGACACTGAAATTTGTTATAATTGAATTTTGCCAAAATTTTATAGAAAAAAATAGGATAATTGTATGAAAACTACACTGTTTATTTTGATTCATAGATGACGCTATGCTCCATCATTCAACAGTAATGAAAACGTTTAACAATCAAAACATTGGCAGAACCGTTTACTTCATTAACGAATATGCCATTGAGTTCACGAGAACATGCTTTGCTAGGAGTGTTTCAGTCCCTTAGCAGTTACGGAATTGAAGGATCGAAGGAGGTCCGAAATTTTTTCATTCGGGTTTTTCTAAAATATCATAGCTTTTTTGATGAATAGCAACGGTTATAACATCTAAAAATAGAAAACTCAGAACAAGAAAACTTTAAATAATGTACACCCCTGCAGAATAATTTCATGTTAAAATTTTTATTTATTTACAGTAACCCCAGAAGGAATGAAATGCACTTACACTGGAAAAGTAATAATAATATAAAATAATAAAAATAATTAGAAATAATAGTCAAAGAAGAAGGGGTATATATCACTTCACATACGGAGCCAGGTCGAAATCCTCAATAGCGCAAACAAATGTTGTATAGGAGACGCATGCAAGTTCTGACTTGCGGAGACTGTTCCATATTCTCGCCGCTCGGCATTTGTATCCGTGGAAAAAGCAATCTCTTCTGGCCGTTGGTATTCTTATTTGGAAGCAATGCTCGTCTGTCTATAATGATCTCGAAAAAAGGCTCTCCCGACGGTAGATAAGCCATTTAAGTACAAGGGGAGATCGGCTCGCATTCGAGCCTTGAAGTTGGGAACCACAGAAAACCAACTTCAGCCGACCACCACTGTGTGGCGACGTCATATCTATACTGCTTTACCAACTCCGGCCATATCGCAATTCACTGCTATTAACGAGATGGGTTGGAAATGAAGGCGTTGTCTATCGGTAGTCGCCTCAAGTTCGTTAGGGAAAATATCCTATCTATATTCCTCCCTCGGATTCGAACCCGGGACCGTGACAGAAACCTTCACGGTGGTAGACGAGCATCCTACCACCACGCCACTCGGGATCTGTCATATCTATACTGTCACGATGATATCTGGTAGCATGATTTTCAAATGTAAGTATGTAAATAGATGTTACTTGATATGTAAGTATGGGAACCCAGAACGTATCACTAATCATATTATTACTTTGTCCTGGGTCCCATGATATTAGAGGTGGAGGAGAAAAAAGATGACCAAAAACAAATATGGATGTCATATATTGCTAAAATACAGGAACCAAATTAAAAATGCAATCACAATATAACTAAAGACTACATATATATACATGAGATAAAATATAATACAATGCCTATAAAAAATATTTATGGTTGTCTTATCTAAGAATGGATGACTTCTCGATTTACCCCAACATTTTTGGTGGACTACTTTGTAGCACATAGCACATTTTCAGATCTGCAGCGATTCTAAGCCATTCCAGTGAGTACAAACCCAGAAATCGAAGCCTCTCGCAATGAGACCAACTGCTCATGCCAGCTATTTGTTTGGTAAAGGACCTACCTCTGTGGCTTTTCAAGGAGCTTTATGTCCTTAATTATGTAATGCTAAAATGTAAATGTACGTGTGGTTTCACATATGGTGTGCGGAAGGAATGAAAATTCAATGGTTGATTGAAATTCAACGGTATCGAATAAAAAAGGATATTGAATACTAGTTATAGTAGAACGATTGAAAAATAATTAGAAGAAATGTAAGAGTAAAAGAAAAAATGCAATTCAATAAATAAAACTTTCACTTTTACGGGTTTTTCCCCGTAAAAGAGATGTACCTTTATTTAGAAAAATTTTTACTCATTATATAAATTTGCTCAAAAATACAATTAATAAGTGAAAATGTTCTCGCTCTTGGATGATGGTGGGCGGGGGCTGAATAAGACGGGGGGGGGCATCGAGTAGAAAATGTGATTCAGAATGGGGGGGGGGCATGAAGGGAAAAACCAGAAACACTGCGCCAACATGTGACACTATTATTTATTTAAATTAGTATTTGAAGAAAATTCTGCCGGTGCGTTAATATATTAGTATTTTCATCATTCTGTTGATGAAAAACAAAACTATCACAGAATCTCTAATTGAACAATTCAGCGGCCATTCAACAAGCAAATGATCATCAATCTCCTTTTGCCCAAGAACCTGACCGGTATTGTTCCCAGCGAACACAAAAGAGGTTACCCACGCACCCACCGGCACCAATAAAATATTGGTTGTGCCATTTTCAGTCCTTCACACCCACGAGAGTTTAACCATGACCAGCCAACTGCCATATCCCTTACCCTGTTATTTCTTTTTTGCGTATTCTGTCGACCATCCAGCAGCTGTGCAACCGAGTTGTTTATGCGTTTGTTGTGTGTGTTTCTCTTCTCCACAACCTTTTTCCTTGGAAGTTCTCTTCCTCACCCAAAATACACCTTTACGACCTTACGATTCCTGTTGTTGTTGTTTGTTGGTGCTGGGACGAGGGAGCCGCATCTGCTACTCGCGTGATCTCGATGATGTCCAAAAAAGCGTAGGCTATAGGGGGAAGGGGGGGGGGCCCTACAACGTGTATAGGGCCAAACCACCAATATCTTTCCACCCTCCGAACACTGTTTGCGGAACGGTTGAGGGTGGCTATATGTCATATTATATATGTATACGCATTCAAATGCGCATCGGGACCTTCCGAGTTTTAATGGTAGGCCTGGTGTGTGGGGATTTTTTTTTTTTTTTTAAATAGGCTTTTCTTCGGTTTTTCGTGGTTCAAAGATATATTAGGCCTTAACCACGTAATGTGAAACCTGTCTTTAGGTAGAAGAAAAAAGATGTGAGAAAGATTTTTATGCATATGAAATATGACTATTTAGTTGCCCTGGGTTGGGGGATAATGACATTTTTTTTTCTGCCAGTTATCTATAAAGGATACAATGGATGCTTTGCCTCCTACTTTGCTATTGGAGATGTTGGTCAGAGCCTTATCGTTTATGGCCCGTGTCGCTTTCTCTAGAAAATATACGTTTATTACCATTGGATTTTTTTTTTCTATTTTCTCGCGCTACGGCAGCTGCCTGGTATTACTTATCACTCCTACATATTGGTGGTGAGATATGACTAATATTCTTTAGATAGGGTTTCTCAACCGGCGTTCCGCGGAGCCCTAGTGCTTTCTCCCAGAGTCATTTCTATGGATTTTGCGAGAAATGCGTGATAGAATAGCAGTTAGTAGAATAGTTTTAGCAATGTTTTAGAGAATGTAAATATTACCTTAAAGATGCTCCAGACTAATATTTCCCATGATGGTGATATCGGGGGAAGGAGATGGAACGGTGGTAAACGCTGTGGATGTAATAATATGAATTCCTCTTCTTGGCTTAATTCCAGAGGGCGCTGATGAAAGCTATTTCATGGAGGGGGGGGGGGTGCAAATAAATTTAGGACATGGATCCAGACCGGTGATGGTCAACCACCACACTGGCTCTTAACCAGGGATCCACGGACCCCTTGGAGTCACTGGGGAGTTTTTGGAAATAAGGAGTTTCGTGAGCTTTGATGAAAAAACTGTTTACTTTATTTTAAATTGCTATATACTGAATATTAACATGTAAAAGGGCCCCGTAACCATCATTTTATTGCAGCGGGGGTCCGTGGACTTCGTATTATTAACACAAAGGGTCCGTCTAAGAACACCTTGAACTAGGGCCATCTGGACTCCCTTGGATCTCTGAAATATTCTGCGAGAGGCAGTGGGCACATGATATTATTTTCCAAGTAAATAGTAACGATTATGAGACATTAAGGAAGACACAAGAGGACTGGGAAAAGAAAATACATATGTGAAGAAATAAAGCATCTGAAAGATGTATTTAGACTCGAATGGAACACCCACGAGAGGTAACCTTCAGGATATTACCCCGGGGTGGGGGGACTGAACAAAGATTGACCTAATTTTCATTCATTTATTTATTTATGTTTTGCACTATAAATTTCTTCAACAATCAGTTGAATAAGAATGTTCCTAACAAGGAACAATTGAAAATGAAAAACATGAACATGAAAATTTTTTTACAAGTGAGATCGATCTCTGGAACCCTGGGTCAGGCACGTATCCAGAGAGAGAGAGAGAGGGAATGAAGAACGTAACTTCATAGAACCTCGTATATAATAACTCGACCGGCCCGATACATTCAATTACTCTGGGTCCACACCTACCCGTGGCTAGAGGTCAGTGTGCTTCTTGTGGGGGTTTTATGCATGGCCTTCTCTAATATCATGGGACCCAGGACAAAATAATAATATGATTAGTGATACGTTCTGGGTTCCCATAGTTATACATCAAGTAACATCTAACATATTTACATAGTTACATTTGAAAATCATACTACCAGATATCGTGACAGTATAGATATGACGTCGCCACAGTGGTTGGTGGTCGGCTGAAGTTGGTTTCCTGTGGTTCCCAACTTCAAGTTGCGAGTGCGAGCCGATCTCCCCTTTAAAAAGTCTCGCCACAGAGAGCAACAGGCCTACAAACAGTACAAATGTAATTAAATCATAACACATCACTCACTTCACTTCTGAAATATAGATGGCAGCACTGAAAAATCAAACACAACTCTACATACGCACTCAGACTGTTAGGTACACATACAGTTACACTTCCGGCACAGCTCACTAGGTAGTAAATCGCCCATAGATGGTGATAGCCCTGAGTTGTGCTCGGTTTGAAAGGAAAGTATCGATATGAGGCCCCGAATCATGCCCATATGGACCCAAGGAGTAAACGGTCCTCGTTTTATGGGAAAGCTATGCTGGTTTCTGAAAGTAGACACATTTTTCTCCATCATATTTCACTTGAAAGCTTTATTTCTTCACAGTTCTTTGCTGCCCCCCTTCATTAGTTGTCGTGGACCCCTTGGGATATCTCAGAGCCCCAGACGGGTGGGGGATCCCGAGATTAAGAACCACAGCTCTAGCCGATCGATATTTTCCAGCTGATTACGTGAACATGCATGTTCCCCCCATTAAGAGTTTTCTAGTAGAGGGCATTACTTATTTATTATTACAAATTTATTGGGGGTGTAGGAATCACGTCATATTCCGAACGGATGTTTCTCGGAGAGTTTCTTAAAACACATAAATTTTTCAAGAATTCTGAAGGAGCAAAGAAAAAAGGTTAAGGGAGTTGGTGCACGATCTTGGCTTCCCGTGCATTCCTATGAGAAAAATCTCATTGTGTTTTAAGGAACATTTAAAAATTTTCTATTCACTTTAGGAACTCAATTTTTTTTTCTTGAATACTATGGATATTTTTACAGAATTTAACACGAGCTTTTTAGGATTTTAATTGTTGGTCATTTCCTTCTCGGATCTTAACTTCAACAACATGCAACTTTTTAAAAAAGCAAGATATTTCGTGCCTTAAAAATTTTAAAACAAATTTCATAAAAGAAATCCTCCTGCTACAATATTTAACACCATAGTGTTGAGAGAAACACAAAGTTTCTAGACATTTGAATGAGTCGTTATATATATATACATGGGGCCGTTCAACTATTACGTCATCATCGATGTGGGTGGGGTGGGGGTTCCGATTTGCTGACTTTTGATGACAAGGGGGGAAGGAGGGGGGTTTGGATAATGCTTACGTCATCAACCACCGTTTATGAAAATATGAGTTAGGATTCAGAGGGGCAGAGCTAATGACGAAATTTTGCTGACAAGGGGGGGGGGTCAAAAATGGCTAAAAATTTGCTTACGTAATACTTGAACGGCCCCTATATGTATAACAAAAAACTTAGTTTCGAGAAAATAGCATTTTAGTGTAAAACATTAGCACATACTGTATGTAATGCCTGCCAGCAGCTTGTATTAAAATGTTCTAAACGTATTTCTAGTACAGGTAGAATAAAAACTTGAACACACAGTTAGACGCAGAAAATTTCATGGCATTTAAAAATTGAAAAATTCGAAAAAAAAGGGTTTTTTTTTTGGAATATTCACCTGCACCAGCGACACTTTCAAACCTTCTATCGTATATAGTCTTTAAAATAAAATATTTTGCGTCGTTTGTCATTTTTCTTAATAATACCGTATATCTCTTGTGATTAGAACAAAACCGGAGAGAGAGAGAGAGAGAATTGTTTCTCCAACGTGATTCCCCGATATTCTCACAGCAATGCAAAAAATAATAATAATTCTGAAATACATACGTTGGGTCATGAATTACTTCGGAAAGTCCTCATCAAATATACATCTATAAGGAAAAAAATATAAAGATTTTTACTTCTTTATATATTATGTGTGTGATGTACGCTCAAATTGGGAACCGAAAAAAAAAAACAGAAGTATATACTCGTCATCCATAAAATATGTGCTTCACTTATTAGTTATTAATTGTAGACTTCGGACCTCGATGCTTCATTTTAAGCTTCTGGGCCTTGTATTTGTTATTTGTAGCTTTCTTTTGAGAGAGAGAGACCGGATGAAGCTTCAATATTTGACAATTTCTATTTCCCTTTTCCAAGCAAATATTACGTTCCAAGCAAATGTTTGTATTTACACAAGATACGGGGAAAACATCTTCGTTATTTACTTTAATCGATGTTTCTTATGACTTTCTATGTTTCTCTGTAAAAATTGCTGATGGGGGGGGGGGTTGATAAATATGCAAGTAAAGTCTGGGCCAGACCTAGGTAAGTGAGAAAAATGCAGCAAGAAGCCGTAAAAAAAATAGGATTGAAATAGATTATTTCATTTCCGCTGCACCTGCTTAACACAGTATCACGCGTTCTTAAACCATGACCTCCACAGGCCTAATGTGATCCACGACTTCAAGCCTAATTTTGTAAAAGTGGACCAAATTGCACAATCCCAGATCACTTATGGGATCCACAGCATCGTCACAGATAACTTGAGTGACCCTCAGTTTCACATCCCTCAAGTGGCCCGCATGACATTTTAAGATCATTCAAAGGACTCGCTTAAGGGACCCGCATCATATTCGAAGATCAATCAAGGGACCCGCACCATATTCACAGATCACTTGAGTGACCCGCGACACATTTCCAGATCACTTAAGAAACCGGCAGGACATTTACAAATTACTCAAGTGTCCCACGGCATATTCCAGAAACACTTGAGTGACCTGTGGCACAGTTCCAGAGGACTTGAACGGTCCACGGTGCAGTTCCTCATCGTTTAAATAACCTCGTCACACTTACAGATCTAGTAACCTGCTTCGGCACTCCGGATCACTCAAACGGCTCGCGATACACTTAAAGATCATTCAAGTGACCCGATATACGTTTTCGATCCAATGAGGCAGCCCGCACGCTAATACAGGTTGAGCACCCTTGGTATAAACCACTGTTTGAAATTCCAGCAATTTATTAATATTGAGTCGAATAAGAAAATATAGTTTTTCGATGCAACTCTAATCATGTGAATTTCATTCTTGGTATCGCCATTCACGTGTCCCCCGGGCAAGATTTCACATCAAGCTTGGTGTGGACCAAACGTTAAAATGAGGGGTCCTCAACTTCATCACACCAACTCCGGCCATATCGCTATACCAGAATTAACGAGTTGGAAATGAAAGCCCCCCCCCCCCATCTATCGGTGGTTCGCTCCATCTATCGGTGGTTTTACTTTAATCACACAACATACGCAAATATACACGACATGACGGATACGGGAAAAACAGATGCTATCACGCAACGACGACGTGGTGCGAACTAGCTAAACGCCGACAGTGGTCATACAATACAATTGCATAGAAGCGCTATCTGTCAGACATAAATGCAACCACATACATAACAGTCATGGTCTGCCATGTCTCTGTCAGACATGCATGCGCGCGCCGTGTAATGACGTCAAGCCGTCGTTTGATAAATCACGGGATATGACGTCATACTTTTCTTTCGCATTTTTCTCGAAAACTATGGGTCATGCAGGTACAGTTCTTTGGGTGTTTTTATGTATTCCAAGCGAGGAATCTGGCTGTGCAGAGTTCGGGCGGTCTTGATGGGATACCCTGTACAGATACCTCTGATGAGTGATCCAGAACGTCACTTTAACAAGAGTTCATGGTTTTGTAAGGCGGCCAGGGCTCAACTTCTTAAAGGTGCCCTGGGCTAAGCCGAATGACCAATCCTGCAGCAGGGCTCTACGAGTAGATTCATTGGCACAGGCCTCCTATCCAGATTTTCTCAGACCCTTCTACAGTGAATTTGTTATGTGAAAAATCAAATTGATAATTGTCCCGAGCCCCCGGACTGCAGCCATGTCAGCCCCCACCCTTAGGGAGCTTAGACATGTCCGCAATTGGGGGGGGAGGGTCAGAGTTGATGTATGTTATTCGAATTTCGGGGCCCTAGTTCACTTTTTAATGTAAAAATCCGGCTTGACTTCTGCGGGGAAACCGATTCGATTGCAGAGTTCGTGCCGATAACTTTAAAGTTACATACTTGAAAAATCGAAATCTCCTACGTAAAGCAGAGCACCTATAGGACTGGAACGCTTCCGACCAAAGGCACCAGATACTGGGGAATGAAACTGAGCCCTCCCTCCTCCGCCAAAAAATTTAACGCTGCGGGAGGGGGGGGGGCCTAAGCAGCCCCAATAAATTATGAACATGCAATTCAACGCGCCATTCCCACTTCCTATGTGCTGTGTTGGTCGAGCGGTCATAGTGACGGACTCGCACCATGAGGACCCAGGGTTCTTACCCCACTGGCACTACAGTAGTGGATCGGTGAAGTTGGTTTTCTTAGGTCGCCAACTCCGAGACGCGAATTCGAGAAGACCTCCCCGTTAGAAAGTCTCGCCGCTGGGAGCAACAGGCCTATACAACGCGGAACAATCGGTAACTTCACTTACAATTTTAAATATAGATGGCAACACACACCACGGAAAAATCGGACACAACACTAGATACGCACTCAAGCTGTTAGTTACACACACTCACACTTTCGGCGCAACTCACGCGGTAGTACACTGTCCATGGCGATAGACGGAGTTATGCTCCGAGACGCTGAGGGCAAAGTTAGCATAAAATTTTCTATTGTCCATGTGCTATTACTATAAATACCTGCTTGCACGCAGGTTTTAGTTAGTAATATGTTGAAAATGGGCAGAAAAAAAGACTCCGATTTCTGCCAAACTTCTCATAATGAGGCTACGAGAAGAAGGCCTAACTCAACAGGGAATTGCCTGAAAAGCAAGATGTTCTCAAGCAAGTGCAAGTAAAATTTTAAGCAACAGTAGTTTTCAGAATAATCATGGTAATAGTGGTCGTAAGCCAGCAAATACAAATCTTCAAGATAGACTTGTTGAAGAAAATCGTGCAGAAAAACCTTTTCAGTTTGAAAGAAAGAAAACTGCATTCCCCCCTTTTTCATATGGACTTTTATTCCCGAAAATACGGGACAAAACTGACAACTTTCAGCTTTCCTCTCGATGTTTTCTTCATTTTCCTGCCTGTACTTCCGACGCACCTTCTTGATAACTACCGTGATTGAAATGAGCTTGAAACAGTTTAAATTGCAAGAATTCGAGTTTATCAGTTGGCAACCAAGCCAGCCGTGTCGGACAGAAATTCCGGCACAAAAACACGCCCTCCTTAATTTTTGAGCTGCATAAGACAGTAAAAAAAGAGGTCTTTTAAGAAAAGGAGATGATGATGGGGGCTGCCAAAGCCTCAAAAGCAGCCATTTGATAACTCGACACGCCAACACACACACACACACACGCTAAACAAAGACGTGCTCTGCGTTTAGCGTAGTTATGTAACATCATCAAATGTATCTCAGCATTTTGAAATGTGTCACCTGCCTTCCGTAGCGTGCGGATGGCAGGCAGCAAAGCGTGTTGTATAACCTAATAATAGCAAGACAAGGCGCCGGTTTCCTCGTGGATAATAAATATTCTTTTTTGTGGCTTCCCCGCCTTCTATAACCGGCCGCCATCTTTCAGAAGGATTTCTTTGTGATCTCTCTCTCTCTCTCTTTTTTCCAAGATGGCACAATATGAGAGAAAGTCTTCTTCTTTGGATGAGTCGTTTGCGAAACTGTTATGCGACAAGGACGTTGCCAGATTCACGCTCTCTTTTGTCGACGTCGCGAGTCACGAACGGGGAAGAGAAGCTCCTTATGCTGTGCAGTATCCTTAGTACTGTGTATTCTTATGATAATTGGTGAAATAAATCCAAACTTTAAATGAAAAAATTCGAAATTTAGTCTCAAAACATTTTTCTCCCTCTGTCTCTAACGTAGTGTGCCACGGTACCCTGAAAAGGGAGGGGGCGTCACACACCCGCCGACGAAAGATGTATAGTTTGGTTATATAAATACGCACATTAAACGCGATTCCCAATAACAGGGCTGTGATTGCCAATTAGTGTGTTACGGTGATTTAGTTTGCCAACAAAAAGTGCCACGAGATCAGGAGGGACGTTGCAAGATATGCAGGATGCATAGGAAAGTCCCTTTATCCCGGATTAACTCTAGAACCGTTGATCTTAGTGGCATACTTCTAATGGGGGATATCCAAATAACGCGCAGGCCTCAGTTACACGTCATTCTTATTTCAAGGGGGTTGTGTGATTATTAAAATAAAAAAAAATTGACTATGTATTTCGTCACCCGATCCTAAAAACCCTATTAGAAAGTTTTTGCCCTGCCTCTCCTGAGCACAGAAAAAAAATCCATGTTTCCAAGTGCAGTATTTGCTTAGCTATTTGAATTCGAAAATCACAGAAAATGAATTGAAATAGCAGCATAAGCCATTTGCTCCTCAAACTTTTGTCAACTGCGGCCTCCTTACTCAATTCATGGATCACCTACGGCTCCGCAGTATATTTTCATACACTTATAAAAGAATCGAGAAACACCCAGACTATCACACAAGGTGATTCAAGTACATTGTCCCATGGGAACTGGAGTGCCTCCGAGATTTATTGAATATTAAAATTACATCGCTGTGGCAGCAAATACAAATTTTTTTACAGGGGCAAGTGCACATCGCCAGTGAGTTCCAGCTAATATAGTCAAATCGAAATAAAATCAGTCACATGCATAAAATCTGCAATAAATCAATAAAAATGATAAAATAACTACTTCGAAGCATAAATAGGCCCACAAATCAATATCTCCAGCTCGCCGTCACCCCTAGAAGCCACGACACACACTTTGAGAAACACTGTCATATGGTCTTGAGGTCATGGAGTTTAATCAAATCTGCCCCTTGTATTATGGGCAATTCTGCTGGATTCAACAGAAAGCACGCGCCGATAATGACCACTTGGGCAAGGTACTCGCGGGTACATGATAACTGTATGAGGGAGCTGAAGGTAAAAGACTGCTCGGGCTATGGACAAACGCGTAAATGATGATCTGTACGGACGGAGCCCGGGTAAATGATAACTAGGAGAAGGGAGCAGCGAGTTATTGAACGCTGGGGCAGAGGACCCAAAGATGATCACTGGCACAAGGAAGTCGCGAGTGAATCATATTTTTAAAAAAAAAGCCGCGGATGATGATCCTAAAGTCAAGGGAACCGCAATTAAATGATTGCGAAGTTGCCTTTCGGACCTTCAGATAAATGCTGAACAAGGCAAGGTAAGGTTGTTTGTAAGTGATTGCTAGATCAAGGGAGTCTCGGTCACCTAAATTTTGGGAACCAATGTTTTGGTGAAATGTTTGATCTTGCAAGACCTGGATAAGTCTCGGTTTATTCATTTTTCTTTTTCTTAGTTCGAGGATTCAAAACTCATTTTGTGTCAATGTTTTGAGTATTAATTAAAATTTCTATCTGTATAGAAAAAAATAATTGGTATTAGGCCGGGATTATACACCATAAAATATTTGTAAAAGTGCTTTTATAAAACTTGAAAAATACAACCAATAAACTGATCGGTTGCATTTGCTCGAATGTAAACGATCAGCTTATTCGTTGTATTTTTCAAGTTTTATACAAGCACTTTTACAAAACTTTTATTGCGTAATCCCGGCCCTAGCTACTTCATTTCGTCTTGGACTATTCATTATATAGTAACTAACATTCATCATTCAAAATTATGGTGAGCATTTTGTGTATAGGTGAAGCAGTTTGCATAACAAATAAGTTGGATACACAAGCCTATTTTAGGTTTTGTGACTCTGATGCTGCCCAACAGCATTCAGTTGTCTTCTGTATTTTTGGGACATGCGGAAACATAAACAATGTTTACAAACCTCTGCAAAGAGCTAGAAATGACAGTACTTCATTTGCAAAAAACGATTTTGCAGACATTGAACAGGCATTTTAATATGTAAACTAATCCTTTAAGAAAAAAGATGGACAGTATGGTAAAACCATCCGGTTCACCTGGACTTATTTGCATTGGACTTTGTAATTTACCAATTTTGCACTATGCTTTTGAAAGTGGTCTCGAAGGAGTGTCATTCTTAAAAAACTTACATGTCTTCATAATTCGCTGTGCATCGAGAAAAAGAGTTGAGAGACTGGACTTTGGAAGATTCCTCGGACAAAAATAATGTAATAATATACAGGTTGAATACGTAACAGGGCGTATGATATTTTACTGGCGAACCGCTGATTCTAGAGGCATACTTCCAATTAGAAAAAGCTTCCAAATGACGTGTAGTACTCAGATATGCCATTCATGTTGCATGGGGTTTTGTGTAGTTATTAAAATAAAAATGTTAACTTTTTATACGGATACCTGGTGCTCAAAAACCCAGTTAGAAAGTTGTTGCCCCGGAAAAGTGAGGAAAAAACAGCGTTAAATGTAGGTAGACCATATATGTGCATTTAATGTTGTTTATCCCAATTTTCCCTCAGTTTTTCGAATTGGAATACCTCAGTGAATATTGCACTTAGAAACGTGGACATTTTTTTGTTGGCATCAGGAGAGAGACAGGGCAACAACTTTTCGATTGGGTTTCTGTGCACAGGGTGTTCGTATAAAAAGTTGAAATTTTATTTTAATAACTGCACAACCCCAAATGCAAAACGAATTGCATGTTATTATTACACGTTACTTGGATATTTTTTCTAATTGTAAGTATGTGTCTAGAATCAACGGTTCGCCAGTAAAAAGCCATACACCCTGTATATTGTTATAGTGTATATGCAATATATCTTTCTCAAGCTCAATAAATGGTTAGGTTCCCCGGAGGCACCCGAGTCCTCAGGGACAATGTACTTATATCACCGAGTGTGACAGAGCCTGGGTGTCTCTCGGTTCCTGTCACTATCACCCTGTATATTGTGAGGAGACGCAGAAAAAAGAATTATCTATGGTTGCTAGTACACTGTTTTGGCCCAAAATTATTTTTGTTACCAAGTCATTTTGCTTTGGGTCGAGTCTATGTTATAGAATACTGAAATAGTGCTATGAAAAATAAATAGTAATCATTCTTTTGTAAATTAAAAAAAAAATTTGATAACGCTGATTATGTTGTCTTAATGGTGTGTGTGTCCCTCCCCCCACCCCGTTCTGCATTTTCTAATTTTTTGAGTGGGAGCCTTGGACTTTAGATGTTTACCACATTTTTGGCATCCATTCCTTCTGAATGTGGATAGAAGTGGGAGCGAGCATCCCTGTATTTCAATTTGAACGTCATTTATTCACCGCACTTCCGATATTGTTATTTTTCCTTTCTTGTTTTTTTTTGTAAGGGTGTATTGACCACATGGGCTACGTATGTATTTCCTTTTGGGTTTCCTGTTCTTTATTGTCTACCCCTTCCTCAATCCGACAGAACGTTTGTTGATCAGGAAGTCGGGTTATAATACGTAAATATCTCCCCATATACACACGCTCGTCGGACAGAAAATAGCGATTGTTTGCTGTATTCACTGTACAAGCTGCTTTCTCTTGCTTCTATTTCGTCATTAAATCAATATATATACAATATTCCATTGGGTTTTTTTCCCCCCAGAAAATGTATCTTCACCACTGAAAAATCGACCATTGAAACAAAAGACTGGAATAATCTATTCATTATGCTATGTGAATTATTATAGCGCGCATTTTCAATCGAACTTGGTTATAACGACCCTGGTTATCTTCATGATAATTCGGCTGCGTATTCAGCCCTATCCGATTTCCATAGAGAATGAACCTCACTTTTTTCACATCAATGAAATGCAATAGCCTCGTTTATAACGGCGCTTTTCTTTTATTTTCTGGAGTTTGTCTAATATATACTAGGAATTTGAGTTTAATATGTTAACGAAATGTTCGTCTACATTTTTCTAGTGATAATTATGGCAACTATGCTAGTCTGTTTATGCCCCGAATACTTTTATATAGGGGCCTGATTTTGTGCCCTCGGTCTTCTCTCTGGTTTTGTGTGAGTGAGATGACAGGTTCGAGTGTGTGTGCGTGTGTGAGATATTGACCTCTGTATAATGATTATTATATAAAGCTGCCAATTTTCTTTCAAATCGGTTAATTATTTTTTGATTTATCATGCACGTGTGGTTGGAAATTGTGGTTTTGAGACATCGCAAAAGCATAAAAACGTTCACCATACAATAATCCTTGTTTACATTTTTATTTTGAAGCATAACTCGCGTTCCAGGTGGAATTTTCGCATGCGGTTTTCAGTAAGTAATCCAGTGAAAGTCAAAGCTTTCAATAGGTGAATAAAAAAAATTCGATTTTCCATGATGGTTTAGAGCAGTTTCCAAAAGTGGGCAATATCACCCCCAATGGGAGATGGAATGGTCCAGGGGGCGTTATAAGCTATGGATATAACATATGATCCTCTGGGTTCACTTGAGCTGGAGGCGATGAGAGCATAAAATTCCTGATGAAGGGGGTGATGGAAAAAAAAAACATTTGGGAAACCATGGTTTAAAGAGGATTAGGCCCCTTAACCGTTTACAGCTACAGTATAAACTATTTTCTAAATCCTTACAAACCACGGCTTCATTAAAGAAATTACGGAAGTTACAAAAACAGTAGCATTGAACAACGAATATGTGAATATAGTGAAACCTCGCTACAGCAATACTCGATATAACTATAAATCGTTCTACAATGATAGTTTTTCAAATCTTGTTGATAATTGTGCATATAGCCTAACTCCTCTCGATGCAACGATATCTTTTACTACGATAAATCCCTCTATAACGATATTTTTTAAAAGATTTCGAAATGATTAAAACGATATTTCATTATATTCCGCTAAAAATCGCTTTTAATATATTTCTGAATTCCTAACCAGGGTGTCTATTAACATCGGTGTTTTACGAAACGTGCCCCAAAAATGTTAATGAAGTTGCCGTGAAGCCACTTTTTAAGTATAGTACGCAAAAGTGTAATGCAGTACTTCTTTACAGGGGCGAAATATCTGACTGAATTTTATTGGTTAACTGCAATTATTTGTGTGTGTTGCAAACAAATACGTATAAGTGCATTTTCTGGTGGTGCTAACAATGCCGACTCAGAAGAGATGCCAAGAACAGCATAAATTTGATAGCGCATGATAATGATGTTACCTCTTGGAAGATATAACGGTAGTCCCTCTGCCACGATATTTTTTCTACGTCCACAGAGTATCGTTATATCGAGAGTTTCACTGTATTCAATATCAATCATGCATGTAGAATATAAAAAGAAAATCAGTAACTTTTTTCCCACCTTAAAACGTTACACACCTGAGTCGGATTATGTAAAAAAAAAATCAAGGAAAAAACATATGAAATAGGCGAGAAGGATACACACAAACTTTCTCTCTCTATATACGAATGAATAGAGAGGCGCGTGCTAAGCGTGCAAGTCACACAACGTGAAAACGAACGTCTTTATGCAGAGGGACAGGTGTTCGGCACCCCTCCGGAGAAAGTGCAATACTTAATTCTTAAAAATAAGGCTTTTTTTCTTCCTTTTTTTCAATAGAACTTCAAGAAGTGGGTCGTAAGTAATTTGCCAATTTTTAGAAAACGGAGGGATAAGCTCTGTTCGAATTTTACCCCCGCTCTCTTCTTTTGCCCCCGTTCCTTCTTTTTTTCCCTCCTTATGTAATACATAATACGCATTGGATGCTTACAGTAAGTACTTTCTCTGAGTTCGGAGCGCTGCATAAAGCGAATAGAAAAGAATCAAATTTTCCCGTCTCTCTTTTTAAGATCGATTTATAATCGATAACACACCCCGATAAAAACATATTTGCATAAGTCTAGTGAAACTAAAATACAATAACTCGTCACTCATTTATTGGTGCCGTTTTTCCACTGCTGTTACTAGTATCTCTGCAAGTCACACTTATAGTGGTTTAAGGTATCAGACTACATTAAAAACGTCACTTTGGAAGAAAGGTTCACGATTTTCATTTTTTTTAAGCCCCTTTTCTTGTGATTCCCAAACAGAACTTGTTTTGTTAATATGACGCTTAGAACTGAAGTTACGTTCACGTTAGTTACGTTTTTACATACAAGTAAACCGTGAATAAAAACTTTAAACGTTTTTTACGAAGAATGCTATTTATGACATTTTACTTGAGTTTGAACATGATTTCTAAAAAATATATTAATTGTATTGCATCATTACAAAATTTTAATATGGTATTTTGCCATGTATTTTTAAGGTTCTGTACCAAAATCTAAGGTCTATCACATATATTTGTCTAATTACAGTGTTTTATACACGATATGTGGAATGAAATTTCAAAAAATTCACACGTACATTAACGGATTTGGGTGTAACTTATGGGCATACCATACAATCCTTTAAATTTTGGTAGCATACGTGCATCGTTACTAGCTGAATCTTTATAGTGAAAAACAAAACATTTCATTCTTAGAATTTTTTGCAATTTTTGTTTCGAATATTACATGAATTTTGGTTAAAATCTGACATAAAAATGACTTTTTCATAGGAAATGACATAGGTAATCCAAAATTTATTATTGTTTTTACCATTTTGAGATACTTTCTACCAAAAAAATGTTATTGAAGTTCACTCAGTGCCATTTTGTAGACAAGTGGCAAGGAAGGTAATCGGATGCCTTAATGTCTCACGCAATCGTTGCTTCAGTGCTATAATCCAAATCAAAGATATGTTTCTGATTATTCAATGGGTGATTCTGTATGGCTTAAACTTCTCTCAATTTTATTATGGTGTGGCAAACTTTAGGTTCGTTACATTTTCCATTGGTAAAATAATGCGTGAGAACATATAATTTTATTATTATTATTATTGAGGCATACAAGATAAAAAGATACCGAGATTAGATACCACGATTAGAATCAAAACTCATTGAACATGAGTGGTGCATTGGTGATACCATTATCATTTCATTTTACAATTTCTACCTACCGAGGATCCCTCGGTCAAATTTTGAGGAGGTTAGGAGAAGGTACCCCCTACAAGATATTCATCGCGCGTGAATCATCTTATGTGAAAACTTATGAACTTCACTTATGTGAAAACTTATGAACTTACCAAAGAAATACCAGTTTCTTGCAAAAATGTGACTATTAATACGTGACATCCATATTGGTTATGGCCATCTTTTTCTCAGCCACCTCGTTAGGCATTTTGCCTGTTGTGGCCTTTTATTTCTATTTGTAATTACTGTGCAGTATATACAGGGTGCACAGGTAACAGGGCATATGGTATTTTACTGGAGAACCGTTGATTCTAGAGGCGTACTTCTGCAATTAGAATAAGTACCCAAATAACGTGTAGTACTGAGATATACCATATTCATGCTGCAAGGGTTGTACAGTTATTAAAATTTTAAAAAAATCAACTTTTCATATCATTAAATGCGTGAAAACCGATTTACCCTCATTTACTGCTATTTTCTCAACATTTCCTCTGTTTTTCAATTCGAATATCTCAGTGAATATTGCATTTAAAAGCATGGAATATTTTTGTTGGCATTAAAAGAGAGACAAGGCAACAACTTTCTAATTCGGTTTCTGGGCACATGGGGACTCTATCAAAACTTTTTTATTTGAATAACTATAAGAACCCTTTGCAGCGTGAATGACATATCTGAGTACTACATGCTATCATGCTATTTGGATACTTTTTCTAATTGGAAGTATACTTCTAGGATCAACGGTTCGCTGGTAAATTGAGGTGTGAGATGTTATCTGTGCACCCTGTATATTGAAGTGTTTTGATGTAAAAAGTATTTTATTTCTATAACATTTTCTTCTGTAATTAGTTCAGTTTTATATCTTCACGGTGTTTTCTACCCTAATATTTAAAAGGGAAAAAAACAATAATAAGGGGATTTTTCTTCTTGATCATTCAAAATTTTTAGATTCACTGTGTTGTTATATTTGAGAATTCGGAGTTTTTTTGTTTTGTTTTTGTATAAATGAAAGTTTGTTATAAAATTTGTTGAAAGTTAAATTTTATTATCACATTTTTTTTTTACAGTCTTGCAGCTGTTTATATTGAAACATAATTATTTTTTCCTCTTAATTAGTTTAACTATTCCGTGTCGAAACTTGTATCTCATTATTTTTGCTGTAGTTTCGATGAAATAAAATCAATCCGAAAGGTTCTCATGACGGTTTTCTTCAGAAACAATTAATTTTAGGAATGTGATGATGATTTAACGGCGATCTCTCAGCGATCGGAATCAATTTGTAATGGTCTTGTACCGTGAACGGGGCGCTGCCGTTTTACTCTCGGTGCAAGTTGATGCATTCGTTGAAGGAAAGAAAGAAATTCGTGCGCGAGAGAAAAATGTGCGGGATCGTTAAAAGGTAACGTGTGCAACTAATTGGAAGGTGTGGCTAAAGTATTAAAAATGCGCTTCGGCTGTGGGAAGGGAATGTGCGCGCCTTTTAAAAATAAAAAAATAATAAAAACCTCCCGCGGATCTCTCAACTGCGTGCGATTATCATCCGTGAGAGAGAGAGAGAGAATCACTGCCTGCCGCTCTCGAAATAGAACAAAAACAGAATGTATGAGCTCTTCTCTCTCCCTCTTTTCTTTCTTTTAAAATATGCTTCCATTGTTTTCATTTCTTGACTCACTCTTAATCACCTCAACACACCCACCAGTGGTTGTTGAATGGCTGCTGGTGCTTTTGTTGGTTGGAAGGTGACGCCCCCTCGTGGCACCCACCGTCAACCACCATTACCGCCTACCTACCTACTTATTGCCTCCGTATTCACGTTTGATCTGGCGTTTTGTCAACTGTGCATGTGCTTCATTATTTCTTTATACATTACACCTGAATCAAGTGGGAAATGATTTCTTTTCTCATTTTTATTAAAGAAAAATATTACTCCGATACCATATAATATAATTTGGAATAATATGCTTCCATGTTAGTTTCTAGAAATTATATGTAGTTATTCATCAATATTTAAAGTGATCGATTTCTCGCCATCTATGGAAAAACATCTCTTCATATTGAAGAGATCATGAGGGAAAACATGAGAGAGGGAGCAGGGTACAATGAAGCTTTGCTACACCGATATTTTTTCAAATCGTATTTGTAATTGCCAATAGTCTAATGATAAACTCCTCTCAATACAACGATATATCCTTTACTACGACAAAAAGCTTCTATAACCTCTTCGGTCCAGAGGTACATAGGTCTTTGATTAATCGTTGACATAATTAATAAATTAATTCTGAGATTAGTTTTAATCTAAAATCACTTTAAATGATTATTTTTCGGTAATTATGCAAGTATTTTTTATTGATTGTGAATAATTATTATCAAAAAATACGAAATTTTTTCTCTCATTGATTTATGAGTTTTCTTTTACTAATTTTGAAATTATTTGCTTCAAAAACTGTTTGTTTCAAAAATTCTAAAAATATTTCTTTCGGTAATAAATTTATTCTAGAATTATTTCTTTCATTTATTCCGAAAAATTATTTACTTCATTTATTCCGAGAAATTATTCTAAAATTATACTAAAATTATTTCTTTCATTAATTCTAGAATTATTCCATTTATTCTAAAATTATTCCATTTATTCTAAAATTATTCCATTTATTCTAAAATTATTCCATTTATTCTAAAATTATTCCATTTATTCTAGAATTATTCCATACATTCTACTAGAATTATTCCATTTATTCTACTAAAATTATTCCATTTATTCTAGAATTATTCCATTTTTTCTAGAATTATTTCTGTTCATTAATTATAAAATATTTCATTTTTCAATGTCATGAATATTTCATTTTCTATTCTGAAAATGATCGGCAGGCCACGAAAAAAAGCTCCGAGGGCCAAATGTGGCCCCGTGCGGTACGTTGAAGACCCCTGCATGAGACAGTTCTATTCTAACGCCTCACAATGGCTGAGTAACAAAAATGCAGGATTTTAGCTCAAAGGAAAACTAAAAATTCCGTTCTAGAATAAAATTAAAAAGAATGGAACGCGATTTTGAACATTTTGGAACCAAGAACGGGATTTTTTTTTTCGGATGTAGTCATCATTTGGTTATCATTATTGTTATCAGAAACCCCGAGTCCCGATGTGATTTCAAAAAGCGGCGTTGACCGGGAAAAGATTGCACCAGAAATAAAAAATAACGGAATTCTCAATGCTGTTTTGTTGAAAAAAAATAATACTTATTCTATAACTTCATTCCCAAAGAAAAAAAAACTTCTCTCAGCGAGGAAAGTGTCGGAATAAATAGAATAAATTCCTTAGAAATGAAAAACAAAAATCGATTCTGCTTAAAATTCGACGTCCATGGCTCGAGGTGTTTCAAGGAAAGAGGAGAGAGAGAGATGTGTGTTGAGAGGAAAAGATGGCTCAATCGAATTTTGTGCTCTTCCATTCCATGGTTTTTTTTCTCATGGAATTCTTCTACAGTATTGTGTTATACGAAAAAAAAAAAGAGAAGCAGCTTTTCTCAAACTTTTCCCCAAGACTAACTTTTATTCTTTGCCCAATCAGTTTCAGAAAAAGGAAATTTTTTTTTCTCCCGTTTTTCTTTATTTTCATTGTTTTTTCTCATCGACGTGTTTTTTTCTCGAGAAGTTGGAGCACGTGCTTTGGAAGACAGAGAGAAATTGAGAAGGGCCTCTGAAAAAACAAAGAAGAGAGGTCGGTCTTTTGTGCCTTTTGAATCCACAAAGACCTGGTTTCCTGCGACGTCCTTTTATATATGAATTTAACGTTCTCTACTTATGATTAGAGGCGGGACAAATGCTCGGCTACTAGTCGTTATTTGGCCTTTTAGCCTGTTCTGCCGAATATTCGGTTCGGCAGAATATTGCTTGATTAGGTATTCGGCCGAATATCTGAGTCAAACCTAAGAACAACTAATTTTAAAAAAATCATAATAATTGGAATTTTTCCCATAAATTAAGAATTTAATAATTACATTTTGTTGTGTTATGTATATTCCTTTCTGTGAAAGAGGTTATGTCAGTTTGAATTTCTGGGATTGGGAAAATTGGGAAATTGCAAGAAAAAATCCTACTGACCTTCCATCCTTCGTTAGCTGAAGGGGATGTAACTAAACAAGATACGCTCTGAGCTACTGAAAGAGACAAAGAACATCTGAAGAAGAAAAATAAGAAAATAAGTCGTAAAATACAATACTAGTTGAGAGTAAATAATGGTTGAAATTTTCTTAATTCTCTCGTAACAAGTGTTTAAAAAAATTGATTCTGAGTAACACTAAAATGCAATATATCATCGCTAAATTTGACTGGCTGTATCATGGTAATAGAAATTTTCAATTACCAGTTTTTTAATATTTGTTTAAATGAATTGCATAATTAAAATTCATTTAAATGAATTGTATAATTTAAATTCATTATCAATCATTTGAAATTACCAATAATATTATTTTCAATTAAAAACACCGATTTTATTTACAATTGTGATGAACGTTATGAAAACTGGTATTTTGCCGCTGTATATTCAGTATTCGGAAAAGCCATTATCCGAACATTCGGTTATTCGGCCGAACCACTATTCGTCCCATCCCTATAGTTATGATGCTTTTTTCTTTTTAATAATTTTCATTTATGGATTCTAAACATGATACGAAGTATTCATAGTGAAATTTTCATCGGAACATGTAGAATCGATCAAAATTAAGTACAAAAAAATTTTCAATTCAAAGTTTTGCATTTTATTTTACGAGGTGGTCTTATCGCCTCTTTTCTGATTTTTTTTATTGAGAAAAACACAAGTACAAACTTATACAAAAGACAAAAACAGAATGAAAAACTAAAAATCAATTTGTAAAATGTTTATTTAAATAAAGGTAATAGACTTTTTCTTGATATTATGCCGAGTTGAACTGGGAAAAAAAAGCCATCTGGTCTCCTCCGGGAATCGAGCCAAGTCCTCTCGCAAACCGGGCAATTGCGCTACCTTATACACTAGGGATTAAGTGTAAGATTTGGCTTAAGATTTCTCAATCCCGACAAAGCGGGAATTAGTGTACTCAATCCCGGGAGAGAATTTCGCAAACGAAACCATATGAGCAATTTAAGTGAATTCAGAGTCATTTAATACCAGATAAAGTATTGATATTAAAAAGTTATTAATATTTAAAGTTATCAATATCAATTATAATTGTCTAATAATTGATTTTTAGAAGCAGTACAAATCCATGTAAAGCTAATACATTGATTTGTAGAAATAATTTGTTCTCTTGTAACCTAGGTTCAACTCGAAAACAGGTCAATGTGTCTGGGAACTTTAATGAAATTGACGGTTACGTTGAAACCTGATAAAAACTCGGTTTTATTTCAACTTTCACAGGCCTAATTCGGATTTGGTTGATTTCCATTATTTTTTTCATTTAATTTCCCCCTTCTGATTTTCTAGTTTAGATATATTTAAGGAGATTCAACCGAGAAATCCACTGAACTTTTTTTTCTGGAATCACCCATGTAACTCTAGAACAACATCAAAAATAAAAAGATTATATCTCTCGAAAATGGATGATTTCAGAAAACTAAACTTGTGACACAAGAGGTGGAAGGAGCGAAATTTATGTTTTCTAAATTAAATTTGGGAATTTCAAGCTTTGTCGATGGCACAGTACACCAGTTGGACCGGATCCTTTCTGAAATCTCTTCGGCGTCCGAAACGTTCGTAAAGCTTCAACCAGCGAAAGCTTGTGTAAACGCCTGTAGGCATCTTCAGATACCCACAGCCAAGTATGTCATGAAGCAGATAATGACTAGGACTTTGACACTATTATTGCTGAGGAAGGTTCCCATCTGGTCCTTGAAAACCATAATGAGGCGATACTTTCTTTTGTCCTCCATAGGGTTGTCCGGGCCATCCGGGTTTTTTCCTCCTGTGCAGAGTATTCTGTAGAATTAGTTCCTTGCTATAAAATAAACTGCTTTCATGTACATGAAAATAATTTTTTAATTAATCAAAATTACTTTCAAAATCAATAAAATTTGTCGTTACAAGCTTAGAAGGGGGAGGGGGTAATTAAGTAAAACCAATGGACGATGTCAGTCTTGCGTTTCCAGGAGCAGGCAGCTTCCCCAGACTGTTTATTCAGAGAAAATTATCAAGAAAAACAACTCAATTTATGTACCGCATTGCCATTGAAAACCGAGAAACGTCTTCAACGAATTAAGATCACAGCTGCGAGACCTTTTTAATTCGTGACAGCCGTTGTAATTATTGTTATTCTTACGTAAAACGTGTTATAACTATTGATTGTTTGATAGGTAGAGGGGGTTATGAGATTAGCTCAAGAGGCACATATTGGGAAGATAGTCAACACTAATTTCAAGGTCACGGATATGCCGCAGGTGATTTGATTGACAGGTGTAACCCGAAGTAGATAATCGATCATGAAGCAAAACCAAATGCATTACACGCTCTATCATCCTTACCCACCTCTTTTTTTATGACATGAATTTTTTTTTTCATTATAGATTCGGTCTCCCTATTCAATTAGCGAAGAACACGGCTACTAATACGAAAGAGGGAGCACAGGGTAATTCCCCCCCCCCCGAGAAAAAAAAATCCCGGGGAGACGAAGACGTTGTCTTGGGAGAAGACCGATTGCAAATAAGGTTAGGTGGTGGGTCACTGCGCGTGTTGGCATCAATTTCTTTTCAAACCCCCCTCCTATATTCCTGCCGTGTTTTATATATATATATATTTTTTTTTTCGATCTCGTTGATCGATCAACTTAGCTTGGTCTTTTCTGTCTTCTCACTCCCCTCATAATACTGTATAACAGATGATGATTTTTTTCTTTTTTTCACTGACTTCTGTGAGGTAACTATGAATGCCACCTGCTTTAGTTGCAAAAGAAAAAATGGTGAGAATATACAATCATCGAAGTGTGTTCGGTTGGCATTTAGACGTCATATTTGAAGAATGATCTTTTTTTATGTGTATGTGTAAATAAGAAGCTGACAGAATCACCAAATATGAATTGATCTTGGGAACTTGTGGCGTGCGATGGGATTTGAGAGTACAAAAATTTTTTTTAATGAAAATGCTGAGATTCTGATACGAATTTTACCGCCAAAAAAACAAAAAATTCAGTTCCATACTAGACAGGTCTAACTTTGAATCCTGATTGGAATAGTTATGCACTATTAAGATATATTCACACACACACACACAACAGCCACGCCCCCCTTTTCCGTTCGGAAAGATCTGTCTAGTCACCGTGACTGATGTGTGTGAATAGACATATCAGCTACCTTTCAGCTGATCAGTTCCATTTTTTTTGAATTTTTTTTTTGTAAAATATTGAAAATACTCCGATTTTTCTTTATTCACTCATTCATATACATCTTAACAGGCAAGCATTGTCCAGTTATAGAGATGGACAAGACAACAGAAATGCAATAGAATACAAATAAACATAACCATGCGGAATGATTAATAACATGATACGGAGTAATACATACGGAAATATATAACAACGTGATACAGAAATTCAAGACAAAAATTATTCAAAAATGCGGTTAAAAAAATACAAAAAAATTGTGGCAAGTAGAGAGACACGAAATACAAAGAAGTACGGAGAAAGAAAAGGTAAAGAATATTGTCACATTATAAAAAAATTAAAATAGTCTCATTTTTAGAAAATTTTGGAAATTGTCACTTTTTTTTTTTAATTTGAAAATAGTCATATTTTTTTGTAAAGTATTGGAAATAGTCCCATTTTTAGAAAAAAAAACTGTTTCTTTCATATCTTTTCTCACAAATATTCAAGATGAGGGAAAAGAATCAGCCAATGAGTCAATAGACTCGTACAGGTTGTCACTATGCCAAATCATGGATGCAATATTCATTTTCAATGCATGATTCAACATAAAATAGTCACATTTATTAAAACAACATTAAAATAGTCATGTTTTTAAAATAAAATAGAGTATTCACATTTTTGAAAAAAAAATTCAAAATCACATTTTTATAAAAAATATTGAAAATTGTTACATCTTTCGCAAATACATAGTGAATATCAGTGATGGAAATATGTAGTTTGAAAAAAATTTTCAAATTATTTTTATTAAACCTCATAGGTATTGCCATACGTGATACGTACGCCACCAGTCCTTTTTTGTCGCAAAAACAATAAATTTTAATGAAAATAATCGTGAACATTTATAAAATTGATGTATAAATACAATGTTTATTGAATAGTTTTATTCATTTCAATGGTATCCCTAAAACCAACTCCATTGTTAACGTGTAGCTTCTTTGTGAGGTTACGTCAGAGGTCGAGCTATTCAAATCAGTCGATAGAATAGCTGAGGTGGGCCAAACGAACAACCTGGATAAACATCCAACAGCTATAGAGGGAGAGGTATCACGATTCTCATTGCTTAGAAACCCGATTTTCCAGAAGAAATTTCTTTTCCTGATGGAAAATGAAATTGAAAAAGCTCCCCTAAAATAACATAGATGGCACCCCACAAAAAAAGGGCACCATGAGTCTCTGAGTCAACACTCTCAATACTATCTCCAGAGAGAAAGAATTCCGATCCAATTTCATTCGGTAGTAAATTGCCCTTGGGCGATATAACTGAAGCTAGTGTAGAGATGAATTACGAAAATGATTAAGTTAATTGCAATGTACGAGTGGTGCCCCCACTTGATGAGCTGCGTTCGAACAGAACAATGTTTCTCACAACCTTCTTGAACCCAAGGACTAATGAGATGTCTGAAACAACTCAATGGACCAGTTGCGTCCTAGAAATAGCCCTATTTCTCGTATTTTTTACAATGAAATATGGTCACCCAGTCATTTTAATGTTTTATCCCGTCAAATAAATTTTCTTACCGTGATTTGTAGCTGCTCTTTAATTTACCCACCCTTTACCCATTTTAACATGAATTAGCAAATTTTTCGTAAATTGAACTTTTGGCTACAATTTATGATATCCCGTATTTTAAGATCGCAATTTCCAGCATTTTTTTGATGAGGTATGGTGAACCTAAGTATGAATATACAATATATATTGTATTTCTTAATTTATTTAGTTAGAATTCAATAATCAAGTCTGCCTATGGTCCACCTATGTCATCGTTGTGGACCACCTCTGGTCCGTAATCTATAATTTGAGAAACGCTGGGTTATTAACGCTGGAATATTATTTCTCTTTCCAAAACCGTAATCTTTTTTCTTTACATCACAGAAACCCTCTCCAAAAAAGCAACTTCCAGTAATAAACAAAACGTTCCAACTTTTCTATGCTGATCTGTTGTAGCTATACTCAGTGTGACGATGTAGGTAGTTAACCTCAAAAAAAAAAAATACAAACTGGCCATACAAATCAGGGGGTGCACAACCTTTTCCGGTCCGTGGGCCAGATACCTGACGCGGCTATCACTTGCGGGCCAGAAACAAAAATACCTCATGTTAAAAAATACCGTGTTGAGAAGATTGGTACTCTCTCTCTCTCTCTCTCTTTTTTTTATTTAAGATAAAACTTCTCAACTGCAAGACCCTGATAATCATTTGCCAAGATAAAATAATAATTATCCACTCTTTTATTGGGATATTGTGTCAGAGTTTTTATTTAAAAACCCATGTTTGAAAATGATCAAACCCAAGTTCAAATTCGGGGCAAAATACCACATCAGGCAAAATTCAAAAGCCCGTAAAAATATGAATTTCAAATGTATTAAAAAAATATAAAGCCACTCCGAATATCTAATTTTAACGAAATAATTAAAACATAAAATATGAGATAAAAAATAAGCTGCCAAAAAATAGATATTACAGTTTATCCTCATGTGGGTATGGGTAGCTCCTATATTTATCCGAATAACAAATGGTCTATTTCCCTTTGAAAGTTTGTGGGAGGTTTTTTTTCACCAAAAATCTCTCAAATTCTTATTTATATACCTACAGAGATTCAAAATCGTATTTTCTTCCTCCTAACTCTATTTCCTAATAATACTTTGACGTAACGTTTCATTTGAACACTTATGTCATTTGAACATCGTAACCAATAAGCTATTTGAATTTAAATTCTGTGGTAATCCCAAAAACAAGACAGAAATTCGCTAACATTGTAACATTTTTTTCCCTCCACGTTATGTAGCTTTTGTTTTTACGACTTTGCCTAGTGACCAGTGGAAGTCATTCTGTAAGACAGCCTGACATACTTCTAAACAAAAACAGCAATTTTCAGCGACATTTATTTTCCTCCTATGTTTTAATGATAATTGAAATGTTAATTTTACAGTTTTTTATTATACATAAGTTTTTTATTTCAATTTTAAAAAATTCGTCAAACTTGAAAATCTCAGCTTTAAATTTCTAATAACTATACTGTTATGGAAAATATTTTGTTGTTTTTTTATGCCTATTTCAAGCTAAACCTATCCAGAGATTCAAAAAATAAAGGAAAAATTTGAAAGTCAATTCACACACAAGATTCAAAGGGTTGTAAACAAAAAATATCTTCTTGCACATGCAGTAATATCTACGACGAAAGTTGGGAGTAAAAATAATTTGAACGTAAAAATCGGATGTAAAATTTGATAGTATTTTTCGGAGTGTGGGTATCTCGGCTCTCCATCATCCCTGGCAGTGTCTCCATGGTAACGTGGGATGGAGCTTGTGGCAGGAGTGAGAGAGAGTTGCTTTTCGACTGTAAAAAGGTGGAGCTTCAAAAAATCTCCGCCTCTTGTTAACCAAATAAAGCGCGGCTGCCCTTCCTTTTTAACTGACTAACACACGCGCGCAGCTCCTTCTCTCTCATCCATTTGCCGGCTCTAAAATATCGATCCACGGATCTCGATTCACTCGCATCATCATCATCATCTCCTCTCTCGACATAGACCAGTATTAATTCGGATTTTACGTATTTTTAATTACAACTCGTGACGTTTTTTTTGGGCACAATGGAGACCCGATTACATCAGAGCTAACGTGGATCTGGACCTACCTCAAATTTTAATGACCTATATAATTGGATTTTAAATTCAAATACTATTGATAAAGACGTGAATGATGAAAGTGTTACGCGTCCCCATAGACATTATTTACACTATGCAATGCGATGAAAATACAAAATTAATGCATTACAAAATTAGAAAAAAAAACAGTGATCTATTGCAGGACCGTCCTTACGGATGGATGTGCGACAGGTGCGTTCGCATAGGTCCCCGCACTCACGGTAAATTATTGAATTTCTACATTTTGATTAATGCTGGGAATTTTTTTTTCCTTTCTGAAATCCTGAATTTCAATCAATTCTGAAGTCATTTCCTTCATTTACTATGAATTTCAATCAATTTTGGAATTTTTTCTTCCGTAAGTTCTGAATTTTAATGAGTTCTGGGGGGGGGGGCATTCCTTTCATTAATTTTGAATTTCCACTGGTGCTGAATTTCTTTCAATTGTTTTTAATTCCATGAAGTCTCACGATTTCATTAGTTTCGGGAATCTTTTCTCTCATTAGTTCTAAAATGCTGAATTTTCATCACTTTATGTGTTTTTGATATACGTTTAATAATAATTTACGTTTTATTGTATGTTTAAAATTTTTATGGATATTTCTCAGCATTTTCCTGAAAATTCTGAAATAATGAATGCCGATTTCCCTCCCCCCACAAAATATATAAAATTGATACAAGGATGGGGGGTGGATCCCAAACATTTTTGATGCCCCGAAATTGTTGAGATGCACCTGTCCTCGCTATCATTTTCGCACCGGGCCCCGCGTCTGGTAAGGTCAGCCCTGTTCTATTGCAATTTCAAATTTACAACATTTCACTTCCTACAGGACGTACATTTAAAACAATACCTTCACATGACACGTAAAGCTCATGTAACACAATAAGGTTCCAGTGGAACCTATTTGTGGCAACGCAAAGTGTATTACTTTTTTTTAATCTAGGTCGTTTTACACTGAAACCACTGTTTCAAAATCATTACTTATACAGAAAGTGATTCGGATAGCCCGAACCCAAGTTAATCGAGGTCCTACCAAAATATATGTATATAGGTTTTTAATTTACAGTATATGCAGATGGAACGTTCAAATATAATGGAACCTCAAATATAAATAGAGGAATAATTGTGAAATGAATAAAAAGTAATTTTTGTGGTAGATTAATTAATGGCAAATTACTTTAGACACGAGATTAGCCTACGTTGAATGAATTATATTTTCCAATCGATCAGAGTTTCGTTGTAATCAAGTATTTAAATTGTAAAATCCGAAACATTCAAGAAAAAACTGTTCTGACTGTCACAATAATGGTTTTGATCAGTGGTTCAATTAAATTTCTGAAAGATCTCGAACACAAACACACACACACATGAACATTTTTATAATACATCCTAGTTATACCACCAACAAAAACTTCTGCATCTTTTGATATTGTGAAGAGTCAGAAAAGCTCTCGTGAAACCCCAGGGTCTCAGAAATCCATGATTTTTTAACCCGGTTTACGAACCTACGATATCCCATTAGAAACGTGCAACACTGGTTAGAAACCTATGATTTACATATTATTATGCGTAATGGCAATAAATGATGACAGCGAACAAAAAATACGGCCGTAAAATATTCAAGGGATATCAAAGCAAGAGATAAAAATCGAAAAACAAAAAAAGTGTCAAGCGGACAGACCCTCTCTCAACCTAATTCGACTAATGCAGTACCTGAAACTGACAAGTTTGAGAAATAGTGGAACAGATCGTCTAAATGTATGATTTTGTGTATGCGTGTATAAGTTATGAAGCTTTATACATTCATCTTTGTTTTGAAAAATACTAATTATAACACTTGTGACTGACATCAGAAAATAAAATTATTATTATGTCCGTAGAGCATTATGACAAATTTCAACCTTAAAACATGGTAAAAAGAAGATGGTCAATCACCATGGTGAAAACACGATAGAACATCGTCAATTTTAAAATATAAAATAAAATTTATCCTTCAAACGGTTAAACAGCTATTGTAATTCGTAGATAAATTATCATTCAGAAATTGAAGAAAGTAATTTTTCAAAGTCGATAGTATCTTACTGATTTCCTATACCTTTTCAATTTTTGACTCCTTTCAAAAAATTTAATGTCGTCGAAAAATCATCAGTAATGTCGTTCTCGCTACAAAATTAAACATGATTGACATTTCCGAAACTGTATAACTTCCAATTTTTTAATATTGGCTAAAATCACTTTCAGCCAAAAACATCCAAAAATAAATTCAAGAAAATTCGATCAGACAACCTCCCTCCCCCCCATTTTGGAAAAAAAAAAGATCGATGATTCCTTGAGAGGCCGTTCTCTTTCACGAAAGCAATTCATTTTTAATGAAAAACTGGCGGGGCTTTCCTAAATAAAACTCCACCTATAATGAAATAATAAAAAATATATGTAAGTTATATAGTTTTTTTTTTCTTTCCTTTTTCTATCCGGATCTTTTGCCTTGTCTCCCTCGCGGGTATTGTAAAATATCGATCGGGAAGTGGGTTGAAGCAAAAGCATCAGAAAGAAAAAGGACGTGAATCGTTTGGATCATGTCCATGGGGGAAGAGGGAATTCTATTCCCAAGTGCTATCTCGTGTGTGTATGTTACATCTAGTAAGTACTGAGCATTTGGCGAAGTTGAAAAAATATATACGTCTGAAGATCTTTTTTTTTGAGATATCGATAGAGTATCTCATATACAGGCGGAGACGTCAAGTGACCAAAGATGCGATCAACATGCGATGAATGCACAGTACATTTATAAGATGAATGAAAAGTATTGCATTCCGATTTCTCTTCAGTGAACAGGTGCCGAATTACGATCCTCGGAAATTGTTTAAAATATGGAAATTAAGAATACTTGACGGTGAAATATATAAACTGTATTTATTTTCGGAACTAAAGAATTCTTAACTTATATTTTGGGTGGCTTTCATTGGAAATATTTACGCCAGTTTATACGTACTACAAGCATGTAGATTTGAAGTTACTGGAGCCAAAATATTGATTCAGTGTTGCAAGTTGTATTTAGGCTATGGCAACAAATATTTTTTCGCTTTTTCCACTTTTATTTCTTTACTAGCTATAATACCCGGCGCTGCCCGGGTTTTCTTGAATGAGGCTTTTTGGATCACGTGATATCTCCCTCTTTCTTTGAGGGACATGCAAGCCGTGTCCAAGTTAACCAATATGGCGACTTCCTGCGCGACTCATGAAATAAACAAATCTAGATTTAAGGAAACGAAGAAATTAATATATATTTTTTTCCCTTCTTTAAGGGCGCTAGGTATTTCGATTCCCCCTCCCCCTGACCTTCAAGTTATCTATTTCTGCCTGTTCCAGCTTCCAAAAATCCTTAGTTAAAGCTGTGGAATTTTTTCGATGCACTTTTCACGGGCTCATAACTAATTTTAAAATATCCTAACCCACATGAATATTTATTATGCAAATAAATATCAAAAGAGACAATATGGAGATATTAATTTTCATACTTGAGAAGATATAAATGAAATCAATGATATTGCTCGAATATCCAACTCAAAAGTATAGGTTTGGCTAATTACTCCATATTTAATCTCCTGGGCTTCGTATATCTCTAAGCGAACTGAATATTTCAAAAATCGAGAATTCAATACAATTTTTAAAATTATTGATGGGGCGGAAAATCCCACTAATTTCCGCATTTCTACAGTAAAATCGACAATTTTAGCACTGATTTCTATGAGGATCACCCTTTTCCTGACTCTCAAAGCGATGCTGATGATGATTATGACGTCTATTCAAAAAGCCTCATTACTGGGAGGATGGAAAAAGTGGCCAACCATTGTAAAGGCATAAACTATTATACATATACTAACAGGATTAGAGAAGTGACAAACCATTGTAAAGGCATATACAGGTCTGAAACGCATTGCTAGGGAACCACGGTAACCAAAGTAAACGTTCGGAAAGTGATTGTTGAGGTCCAAAAACCATTGTTGCCCGACAGTTTTTCGCCCATTTGAGGCACTTGCCCTGCTCTGACGAAATTTTAAAGTAGCCTATCGTTCAAGTCGGGTCCCATTTGGTATATATGCAAAATTTGGCGACGATCGATCTAAAATTGTAGATTTGTATAGAGAACATACACACACACACAGACACACAGAAAATCAATTTTATATATATAGATCTGCATTGGAATTATATTTAGATTTTTCATTGTCTTTCTTAATTTTTTACCTGTCTTCGTTATTTTTTTTAGGCCATCTACTTTAGCAATTCGCTTGCTGGGGTTTAAATTTTTATTAAAATGGATATTATTTTTATATAGTATTTATAGTCATGAAATTTTATGACACTATAGTCATGATTTAATTCAGGCAGCCGGAAAGCATATGAACTTGAACTGATATTCAGAATTGAGGTAAAGATTAACTCATGTACTTTATTTGGTTGAGTATCAATGATACGAATGATATGAGCCAGTAACAAAAGCTAAACTCATATAGACTAAGCTGAGATGAACTCCTAGAAAAAATAACACAAAGTCATAAAAAGTCATAAAAAGTCACAAATTCGTTTGCCGCTGTGGTGGTCGAGTGGTTATAGTGACGGACTCGCGATGCGAGGATCCGGGTTCGAACCCCACAGTGGTGGTCGGCTGAAGTTGGTTTTCTGTGGTTCCCAACTTCAAGGCGCAAATGCGAGCCGATCTCCCCGTTAAAAAGTCTCGCCACAGAGAGCAACAGTCCTACAACGATAAATCATTCAATCATAACACTTCACTCATAGTTAGAAAAACTGGTGGCAGATGGCAGCACTACACATAACAAGCATTACAGAGAAACAAAAAAAACTTCACGTCAGGTTTCACTACACGTACACGCACATTCCCGCATGTACCGATTCGTTGGGGGGTTCCGCGGGGGGAGGGTGTGGGAGGGGTTCATGTGTGGTGTAGCAGTAGGGCCTCCAAAAAATGGCTCGGGGATCCATGGTGTTCTTAAGTCAGCCACCTCGTTGGGCAATTTGCCTGTTGTGGCGTTGTATTTGTATTTGTGAGATAAAGTTCTAAGCGCAGTAGGGCACAGATTATTCAAGCTAATGTTAATCGGGAGATATTATTTCCTCACATAATACGAACCTTACAACTCTCGGGATAAAATGAAATAAAGCGTTAAGTGGTTATTTTTTCTTTAAAAGTTATTTTTAATAAGTATACAATGTAGTAAAAAGTTCGAATGAATATAGCAAACAAAATACATGTACCTACAGATCCCATGTACATGAAGTAAGTACTGTGATGTATTTACACAGTAAATTTACAACATTTCGAAGATTTCTTTGCATGCAATACTTTGGAAAAAAAAATAGTTTTTTAATGTCTTTGTGTTGAACGCTTCGGAGAGCACCATAATAGTCGCGAGCAACAGATTTAAGATGTTTGTCTGCTTAAAAAGTCTTCTAAACTTATTGTCTCAACGCGATCTTTCTCACTGAAAAGAGAACTCCTATCGTCCCCTGTTCTGAGCAAACTCATTTGGGGCCCAATGTTACACCTGTAGCTTCCTAAAGCTCACGTGTCCGTTTCCCGAAGGGGAGATATTGCCGAATTTTTAAAACATTGACGTAGGTTTACCTTTTCGGTCACTACGGAAGGCATTTAATATGCCATTTTACTACACTTAATTTACGAAACGTACCTTGGATATCCCAAACTCGGATAATCGAAAGTCCTGCTGCAATTAGATAAAGAATATTTACCATCAGCTCTTGGTTACTCAGGTTTTAGTCTCGAATTCTCATATGCATCAATAATCGTTGGAATTCGACAGTTCTTGATATATCAGTCCCAATCTTAGTGAAGCATCACACGAGAAAAGTGTATATTTTTTTTGAGATACTGAAGAGAGAAAAAAAATAAAGCTATATAAAAGAAAATTTTATATAAAAATAGAAAAAAATTCAGTGATATAAATAACGTTAAATATACAAAAAAAATTAAAATTTTTATTCGATTTGATCGAGGCTCATCTTGACGTAATTTCGGGGCAGTATTGACCAAGAAACTAACACATAACCGATAGTTCCTTCGTACAAAAAATATACTAATACAAAAAAAACGATAAAAAATAAATAAAAATTGATTCTATGGAGAAGGAAAAAAGAGAAGAATAAGATTATTTTCAAGCAAAAGAGAAAAGAGAGAATTTCAGAACTAATCAATATGAGAGTCAGTTGCTCCCTCAATTTTTATACTCTTTTTTTTTCCCCCTTATATTTTTTTTCCAGTAAATACTTGGTATAAACTCAGGCTACGTACACGAGGCATTGTCTTCGTAAAAGAACTTTTCTTAACTTTTGCTTCTCTTTTTTTTTTCTCTTCGGGGGGAAAGAGAAACGAAGCAGCGATAACGACCCTAGAGTTTCGAAAATCAATGGATACTGTAAAAAGTTTAGGAGCTCTGAGAAACGAGAAAGAAGATTAGAGTGTAAGAGAGAAAAAAAGAAAAATACGCGAAAGAAAAATATAAGAGAAGAAAAAAAAGTTCGAAGAAAAAAGAAAATTTTGGTAAGGGGTTTTTATATAAGAAAGGGAAGGAAAGGGAAAAAAAAGGTGAGGAGGAGGGCACTAAAGAAAAGAATTGTGATCTAGAAAATTCTTTCCACGTCCGCCCCAATCTACGACGTGTCAAGCGGCCCGTGAAATGGCGCCCGTATATTTTCCTGCTCTCAAATTCCAGCCGACGGACATTTTCCCGGACCTAAGAAATAAAAGAAATAGAAAAATTACCGAACTGAAATAAGAAGAAATCTTACGTTGAAGAATAGGAACAAAAAAAAATTAATGAAGAGTGATCGAAAAACTGATTGCTGAGAAAAATAAAGGTTTTTTTTTCCCCCCTTTCTTTTATGTTTTCTACAGCTTGATGGGATGAAAATTGTCAATTTTCAAATACGTTATCGGTTTTCGTCCGGAGTTATCATCATCATTATTATTTTATTATATTAATTAAAGATCAATGTTTGAGACTTGTAATAAGAATCGATCATAGGACTTTGGTACCAAAAAGCATGCCTAAAAATGAAAATGCAGAGGGAAATGTTCACCAGCTGTAAAACTTTTGCATGAAATGTCGATGAAGATGATTGTAGAATATTATGTAATGAATTTCTCTCTCGTTAATGATTTTTTTTCAACTCTTTTGTAAGATTAATATAGGGATACACCTCGGCTAACGAAGATGATTCGTTCTGGAATCATCTTCGTTAGCCGACATGTGATTTCCCATGGGTTTCTATGGAAAACCTTTTGATTCGCTCTGCCCAAAATTCAAAGATAAGTTTTTAAAACACCGAGGAGCGTTACAAAAAAAACAAAAACTGGCCAAAAGCTGAAATGAACAGCTTCGAAATTGAATAAATGAGAATCCACAACATGATGAGAGATATTGAATATCTTTTCATTTTACACTAATGTAAGCACACTCACGCAACAAACTCCCGCTACAGCTGGTGTTGGCACAACCCAGCCCAAATCGTAGGTGCCCCTTTGTGATTTGGTCAGCTGTGTCTGCTACATGCAGATAAAAAAGATAAGCCCCTAGAATGTCCAGACTGTTCAGTTTTATGCTCGGAGTCATGCAATGAAAGAAAGCGTGATCTGAAAACATAAGCTCCCCCCTTTTTTAATGCATTTCTATTAGCTGAATCTTTCATATTACATAAAATCATTCAAGAACTTTCAAAAAAAGAAGTGTGGGCACGTCTGGAAAAAGATTCGGAGGTCAACATGAGTTAATCGTTGAGCTTGAGTAACAGTAATTCTGATTATGATTGGCGCTAAAATTTAGCTCACGACGCGCCTGTCATATGTTAGCGAGTGTATCCGTGTCAATGATAGCGTGCGCATCCATATCATTAGCCGAATCCACATCCGTTGGCCAAGGCTGAAAAATCGTGAAAAAAATCTTCGTTAGCCGAAAAATAGGAAAGCTGTGGCGTTCGTTAGTCAAGGTATCACTGAACAGTAAATCACATTTTCAATGACCACTCTTCTAATACGGCCAAATGATAATTTCTCGGAAAAAAAATCCCATTTGAAGTATGCAATTCGAACCTCTGCTTGACAGTCACCCTCGCATACGAACACTATTTTCATCATCATTCCATTGGGTTAGTACTATTGGGTTAGAATCACTGTATAGACACACACTTTGTTCGAATATTCCCCGTATGAATTTCTCGTTATAAAGCTAAATCAATAAGCCCCTCCCCCCCGTAGAATGTTATATCCTCTTTTATGAAATAGGCTTTCTTCCGAATTTCAGATGGTGTAACATAAAGATAGGAAAATGTGTTCAATTTAGAAATTACCTTTACAAAGCATTTGTGCTTGCTTGCGATTATCAACATAAAATGTTTTTAATAAGACGAGAAATCTCGTTAATGCTATTGAGAGGATTAACGTATATAGATTATACACAGGAAACTTTGATATTTATCAACAACTTCTGTCATTTTCAAATGTTTTTCATAAACCTAACAGAGAATTATCTGTCTGCCAAAAAAAGTACATCGATCATTATTAGTTTTTGAATGCTCATGCAGTTTGTGTACATTATTACTTAAAGTAACTTCGGCAAAGGGACCACCATTCCATAAGGACAGTTTTTTCTTGAGATCTGGGATTTTCTTTTCATACAATAGTTCACCTCTCTATTAAAGAATCACGTCTCTCTGAGGGTTTTTGAAGAACGGGTTCTTTTAGAGAGGTTCCGCTCTATTTCTTTTAACATTTACAATATTTTTTCAAGTTGACCATTTTTTGAAATTAAGCAAAGAATTCGCAGGGAACTTTCGGGAAACAAAAGAAACCTTATTGAGTTTTCAGTGAAAAATGACTCTGGCGTATACCCGAGAAATTCAATATCATTCGTGTTCCTATATATAACCAAAGCAAATATTTTTAGCTCTAATTTATTTTTTATTCTTTTCCCAAGTTGGAACGAATTTATTACTTTGATGTTCCTCCCTTGTTTTTCCTCGTGAGGTGATCACATCCATTCCCAAGAAACAGCTAAAATATATTGAAAAAGGGTTTTTTTACAACCTGTAGTTAAATATTATCTCAAATTGATCTATGAATGAATGCTGGGCTAAATGCGTAAGATAGGCTATGATACATTTCCTAGGTTCCCTCGATCGACTGAGCAACTCGAACACGGGTTTTCCACGGCAGAAGCATATAAAAAGGTCGAAGTGTGGGAAGATAGTAAAAAACCTTGAAAGAGAGTAAAGACGGGGTGCGGCTTTTATTGAGAACACGACCAATCAGCAAAGAATATATATATTTTCCTGTGTTTTAGAACGGGGTGGCCATAAGCGTCATCGGACAGCGTTGTTAAGAGGACAAATAGCCTCTTCCCAGTCCATCTCACTTGTTAAGGGATTAGGTACCTAATCTCTTAAGTCCTCTTAAGAGTTTGGACAAGTCCTCCACCGGAGATTGGAAGGCGTCTTCCTAATTACTCACCGTTTGCTTGTTTGTTGTTGTTGCTGCTGCTGCTAAAACGAACGGCTTTGTGCTACAGATTAGCGATCGACGAGTTGGTTTCGAATTTTCCTCTTTCACCCTCCCCTTTCTGTTCTCAGATTCACCGAAAAAAGATCTTTTTAAGATTCTCTAGTAAATTATTATAACCTACATACATTACTATGTATAGACACAACTCTTTAATGGAAAAATTATTTCAGAGCTGAGTGTTGGTTGGTTAAGAAAAGAACTAAGAGAACAAATTCCACATATTGTTTGTAATATCAGCCGAAGCTACGCTGGTTTAGAGTCCATTTCTTCGCTGCGTTTCATTTCTTGATTAGTGCAGGCTGAGGTGGCCAGATGTCCTTCTTTTTTTGCTAATAAATGCGATGTCCTGGAAAGTACTTTCGCGGGGACGCCTGTTTTAAATTTCCGTAATCAAAGAATAATCAAATAAGAATAACTTTTCACCGTTTAGTTTGAAGAACTTTATTCAGAAATTTCAGTTTTCAAACTTCCCAAGCTTTCATCTTTCCTTTAGCTTCGAATCCAAGTGAAAAGAGTTATCATCGTAAGCCTAAATTTGGATGGTATGTGTATCTTCTTTATCGTAACAGTATAGTGTAGCCTATTTGATACCCAAACTTAGGGCCGCAGTAATCAGACGCGAGGGCCCAGTGCGAAAATAATCTCGTGTTTCTTTGTGGGATGAATAATTTTCGCCATTCGCTATATTATTCAGAATATTCAAAACATTTTCATGGTTGTGACGCAGCCACCGAGCTTTGCTATTCAAAAAATTGTTTTTCGAACAACATTTTCTATTATAGCGAATGCGGGGCCAAGTGGAGCAGCATCTGTAGCATACCTCTCTAAGGGCGGCTCTATCTACACTTGAACACGTATTCACGATATGGTGACGTTGAGATTGTATCAAAATACCCCTTCCCATATTAGAGGCCCCCTAATTATAAGGCCTCACCCCCAATATTTTCAATAAACTTATGCCCAGGCAAATAATTGCAGTAGTATTTTGCAATTTGACTCTAAACTGAATGTCATACAAAAGCCAACGTCTTTAAATAAGATCATCTTATCTATAGTGAGTGTTAACAAGACCTAGGGGCTTTATCACGAACATGCAATTTTTCCGCACAATTCGTCCCTGTAATGCCCCACTGAGAAAAATATTCCCATCGCCATTTCCGTTTAAAGCTACTATAAGGCATATGGTTAAATCTCAATTTGCTCTAACAGCTGACTTTAGTCAGGGGCTCTTAACCTTTTGTGTTTCACGGACTCTTTGTGCCAGTAAGATGAACGACCCGACCCTTTCACAGAACATTATTTAGCGCATAGTAATGTAAAAACAATGAGTTAATCGTTATCTCACTCGAGCTCACGAACCCACTGAAACCGCTCCAAGGACCCCTTAAGGGACTTGTGAACCCCCTGGTCAAGAGCCACTAACTCGAGTGATCCCAATGATGAAGGAAATACAGTCCCATGTTGGTCTGGCGCCTTATAACAACAGATTCATGATCATGAGAACGATGCTTATTTCAAGATATTCTGGTTTTTATTAAGGAATTATCGTTATGTCCCGATTTTTCAGTTGCTCTGATCTGGCCACCACCCCCCCCCCCATTATCAATTATCCACAATAATTTCAAACCGTTATTTTGTAAACCACTTTTCCCACATCTAATGCTCTCTTTTTCCAACTTTCCTCCGTTTTTTGAATTCCAATATCTAAGCGAATATTGCACTTGGAAATGCATAATTTTTTTTTTTGGGTTGGCATCAGGAGAGACAAGGCAACAACTTTCTAATTAGGTTTTGGGCAGAGGGATATAAAAAGCAGCACATAAAAAGTTATATATTTTTTATTTTAATAACTAAACAACCCCTTCAAACATGAATGACATATCTGAGTACTAAACGTTATTTGGATACTTTTCCTAATTGGAAAAATGCCTTTAGGATCGACGATTCGCTAATAAAATACCATACGACCTGTTACCTATGCACCCTGCATATGCTGTCACAATTTTTTGTTTGGTTACACAGTAAAGACCCTCAGATACGGTCATCCCTTTTTTACTGACAAATAATAATGTTCAATTGAACAATAAAAAAAAAATGAATTTCGAACCACTCATTAATGTTCACCCCTCTTTTACGGACGATTTTTTTTTTGTCCGCGCAGGGCAGGTGTCCGCAAAAGAGAAGTCTTACTCTAGTAAGCAAGCAAGTAAACAAGAACTAAATTTCATGGAGTGTATATACAGTAGAACTTGGTTGATTCGAATTTTGGATAATTCGAACTTTTACGAACTCCTTCCTGAGTTTTCTAATTAATTTAATGGTAAAATTTCTTATTTGATTCAGATTCTTTTTTCGAATTTTTACGAGGGGAAAAAATCATGATTTTTGTATGAACAAGTTTAGTTTCAAAAATTTCTGCAATAAGTCTGATTTTTTTATTCTCGATCAAGTTGTTAAACAACAAATTTTCGAAAACAAATAAAAGTTTAAAAATTATGTTTTCCCCCTATTTTTCTTTGATAATTTAATGCTCATTTTAACATTGGGCAGCTGGAGTGCATCCAGGAATGTGTATCGTTTAATCTGAATCTTTTTGATGTCATTAAGAGTATAGAAAGTATCGGAAAGTTCAGATCGCAATACGTTAATGAAAGTATACGAATTATAAGTGAAATTTGGGAAGCAGTTTCGTAACGGATGATCATGAACTGTTTCCGTAAATCAGGTTTTGAACATGGTCAAGAAATACTGCAATGACGCTGATTCCAGAACAGTGGAGTAATGTAGCAGCTGGGACCAATTATTATAATTATAAATTATTAAAATTTGGGAAACAGTTTCGTAACTGATGATAAAATTTTAATAATTGATAACTATTATTATACATGTTAATGTTGATGGTTACGTCGCAATTTATAGTTATTTCACTGATCCAGGATAGATCAATTGGATAATTTGAACCTTTTTCCAGTGAGTTTGGGGATTTCGAATTAACAAAGTTCGACTGTACCTGGGATATTCTAGCACAGCTCGAGTTTTTTTTCTTCCTATTTATTTTTGTTACCGAAAGCGAACTCGGTAAAGTTGGAGGTAGAAGTTATTAAGAGCCTATTCCATCACAAGAGAGAAGTCTATTTCTTTCATTTTTATTTTTGCCCTTAGATGGAACTTTTAATAGGGAACTCTTTCCCCCATTTGTCTTTTGAAACAAACTGAGGGATTCGACAGCTGATTGTAGCCCTCTGCTCCATTACGTCTGACTTGTCGTTACTACTACTTAACCGTACATTCACCTCGTACACATTCCTCAACAGAATTTCTAAAGAATCGGCAAATGCCCGAATGTGTGTTTTGAGTGTATGTGTGGTCCCCTAACGTATTTCGTTGAGTTGCGCTTGTTTAGTGTTCATGCTGCCATCTGTCTTCCATTTTCTGAAGTAAAGATGGAAATGCTTGTATTTCCATGTAGGTCTGCTTGCTCTCTTCGGAGATATATATCGAGATGTCGCAGTTTTTATTAAGAAATTAAAATTACACCTCGGTTCTTCCGTTGCATATGCTGAAGGCTGATGTATGTGTGCATGATCTATATATGTACAACACTGATCCGAATGATCTTCAGAATCACAATGATCATTGTGAAATGCATCACATGCCATCACAAATGAATTCAAGAATTACTTTACTCATCAACACCTCAAACCTTTCGTTTTCAATAAGAACGTATTTTTAAAACCAAGCAAGTCAACAAAATCACCTTGTCTTGAAACTGATTGCATTTTAATGGTAAAAAAACTGAAAGAGAAATTTTTCGTTTCTGACCATTCCCTATGTTTACGAAATATTCACTTTTTTTCCTCCAGAACAAGAAAAAATATATATATTTGCTTCGTTTCTAACGTGAAGGTCCTTCTAAGCAAAAAAGAAAAATATTTTACCTAGGTAATCAGTAGCTCAACACATGGTGTAAATCATGTGAAGAAATATATATGCTGTCGCAATTTTTATGTTTAGTTCTAGTAAGCTCGAACTGAATCTTATGGAGTGTGTATATTTGGGATATTCCTGTACCACTCAGTTTTTCTTTTTGCATTTATTCTTTTTACAGAAATCGAACTCGGTATTAAGTTGAAGGTAGATGTCCAAGAACCTATGTCATCACGGGAGAGGAATCCATTTCCTTTATTTATTTTTTCTTTTGCCCTAAGGAACATAGGGAACTCTTTCCTCCCATTTGTCTTTTGAAACGAACTGAGAGATGCGAGAGTTGAGTGTAGTTCTCTGCTTCATTACGTCCAACTTGTCGCTGCTCAGTGAGCAGATCTTATAACCGAGCATATCAACAAAGGAAAACATAAAGAAATGAAAAAAAAAAGGATAACCATAAAGAGACGAAACTGTACAAATAAACAGGAACAAGAAAAATACTTCCAAAAATCTTCTGTTTTTTTTTTTTTTTTTTCCATGTTGTTTCACTGACATTTTTTTTTCTATCTTTTCTTAGCAACAGCAGCGAGTTGCTGAGATGGTGTCGTGAAACGTATTATTGACAAACTGAAAGGGCTTTCATTTCTAACATCAGTATATTGCATCAGTAGATAGTTTCTGTGGATAGACGACATATTGGAAAGGGTGGGCATGAGAAACGGAGAGAAAGAGAAGAAATCTGGGAGGATAAATACTAAAAAAAAATAAAAATAAATAAATGTACGGCAAAAGATATCCTTTATAAAAATCTTCGTCTCGCTGGATCCAGCTTCACCACATCCGTCTTCCGTTTTCCGACTTTTATTCTGGAATCATATATATTTTTGGCTTTTTTTTTTTCTATATCTCAATTTCTGTGTATTGGCCTTTCCTCTTTCAAAGATGTTATTATAAAAGTTGTGCAGAAATGTCCAATTTCCCTTCTCTGCGTGGATTTCTGTCCGTGATTGACGTATTTGTTGTTGGGAATTTCTTTTCCAGATGTTGTCAATTTTCTCTTTTCTACTTTTTTTTTTTCATTTTTCCCTTATTCTCCCTTCATATTATGTTTTTTTTATTTGTTGATAGAAAGCTATTTATTTCGTATATTTCTACACTTTTCTTGAATTTATGTCGAGTTTTTTTTTAACAAGTCCAAATACACGTTTAATAATTGCATCAAAATTTGATGTCACGAGAATTTTTTGTAATTTTGTTAAATTCGATAGAAGGAAGGTCATTTGGCAATCGAAGGAATTCAGCATTTAGCAATATGATTTAGCATTTAGCAATATAATTTAACATTTAGCAATATAATTTAACATTTAGCAGTATAATTTAGCATTTAGCAATATAATTCAGCATTTAGCAACATAATTTAGCAGATTCATCTGTCTGCTAGCAAAAAGTGAATGACTTTCTCACGAAAGAAGGACAAAAAAAACAGAGACAGTCAAAAAAAACTGAATTTTTTGACAGAAAATAATCTTGATCTTGTATACACTCTATTTATAATTCGTTTCTATTTATACGAGTATCTCGTGTTATACGTCCGTTTCCATAATACTGTATGTACGTCTAGTTTATTTCTAAATTCAATTCTAATTCAATAATTAAAAATGATTTAATTGGGATAATTTTTTTTTCTCGAATTTCTTCATCTCCAGTAGTTTGACTTGTTTTAGTAATACGATATCCGTATAACAGCGCTGTTATTTCAATAAATCTTTCTTTTTCCCCCAACTCTGAAATTGAAATTTCTGATAAGTCCAACTAACGGTAACTCGAAATTTTTTTATCGGCCGCTGCACATTCAACTTATCGACATTTGTCTGCATGCGTGTGGTACTCGCAGTTCAATATCGTATTATTTCCATCACTAATTGTGAGAGGGAATAAAAAACTATAAGAATACGTTTTAGGCAAGTGTTTCCCATCCTCTTTTGATGTTACCGACCTTCTGCAGTAAAGGTCAGTACACCATGGACCCTCCCATGTAATAACGGTCAATTTCGTAACTGCTCTCCCATAAAATCCAAAATATATTGTCTTTTTTTTTTATAATTTGCAAATCATAATGAATTGAAGTAATAAATTTCAATTTCACAGCACAAAATGTGTCGTTCCAAGGGTAATAAATGAAAATTATCACGGGGACCCCTTTCGGAGTGCTCACGGGATCTCTGGGGATCCGCGGACCGCAGGCGAAAAAGTACTGTTTTAGGTGAAGATTTTGAATTGAAATGTGTACGACAAACAACAGTTTTAAACAAATACATTAGACTCTTATTTTAATGACCCCCATTGTTACACATCGGAAACGGACGTTTTCCGTGTCGTTATATCGACAGTCTGGGGAAAAGAGGGCTTCTTAAATCAAGCGAATTTATTCCATATTTGTACGGAATGAAAACTTGTTATTCATTTCATTATAATATAAGTAATAGCAATGAAATGCGTCAGTCTATAAAATAATACAGCAATAAAATTATAATTATCAATTGCATGCACGTATTGAATTCTCATTTAGTGTTTCATTGCTTTGCAAAAAAATGGAAAGGTCGCAATTCAAGTAAGACGTTGTACTGTAATAAATGATCTCTGTAGATCGTTATACATTGGATGAAAAATAACTTTGAAATGGATGCATAGAAAAATATTTGGGAGCGATCTATATATAATGGAACGTTCGGCAAATATTCACGAACTAATTTGCGATAATTCAAAGTACAAAATCTCATTATATAGGTCATATATGCTCAACCTATGGCCCGCGGGCCAAATGTGGTCCTCGGAGTTATCTGAAATGGCCCTGACCCCAAACCTAATTTTGTAAAAATGAAGTTAGTGGCCGGTTACAAGATCACTTAAATGACCTGCAGCACAGTTCCAGCGCCCCCACTTCACTTAAGTTATTCACAGCACAGTTCCGGTTCACTCAAGTGGCCCGCGGAACGTTTCCTCATGACTTAAGTGTCCCGCGGTATATTTGCAGATCACTTGAGTGACCCACGACATATTTGCAGATCACTTGAGTGACCCACGACATATCTACTGATCACTTAAGTGACGTGTGGTGCAGTTCCAGAGCACAAAAGTTACCAGCAGCACTGTTCACTCAAGAGCATCATGACACATTTCCTTATTACTTCAGTGGCCCGTACACATTTCCAAATTTCTTCAGTGGCCCGCAGTGCATTTAAAAATTTCTTCAGTGACGTGAGGCACAATTTCAGATCATTTCAGTGGCCCGCGCAGGCCGTAACTGGAAGGGGGCAACTGCCTCGGGCGGAAAAATTTAGGGGCGGCAATATTAGGTGGGAACAAGGAACAACGTTATAAAATTATCGAATTTTGAAGTTGTCGGGGGGAGTAAAATAATGCTCGCCCGGATGGCAAAAATCCTAGTTACAACCCTGGGCCCGCGGCATATTCCTATATCACTTAAGGGGGCCCATGACACGTTTTAAAGCCAATGAAGGGGCCTGCACTTCCCTAAAGAATGTGCATCCTTCATATAGGTCCATTAGGGACATTGGGCCACGGGCCATGAACACATATATCTACATACATACGTGAATTTTTGTTTCTACATCTCTCTCTGCGTGGCTTCTAAACCAACCAACTGTCATAGCTCTATCCAATTTTGAAAGCTTCATTCGCCATTTTAGAGCAACTTTGTATAACAACAGGAGTGTGTAAACATTTCAACTGTCATCGTTTTTTTTTATTAAACATTATGTTTACATTTTGAATTTCAGTAAGTTCTAAAGTCAATTGGATATGAATCCAGTCGGAAACTACGATTTATGTAAAACATATGAATGTTTTTTGAATTTATTTAAGCTCATGTTTAGTGCTTATTTCGGTGCGTTATTTTTTCAGTATTTAATTTTTTAATTATTTTTTAAAAAATAATGCTTAATTTTTGAATCACATTGAAAAACCAATCATCGAAGTCGAGAAGTTTGGAGAAAAGAATTGAAATATAAATATTGTTCGTTAGTTTTTACGTACACAAAGATGATCAGTTGTAGTTCTCATTTGTCATGTCCATACATATAATAAAGTCGAAAACGTTCCGACGTTATAGACCACGAAAGTTTCTATTTCCCCCCTTCTTTTGTTTCGTCTTCAATATCTAGAGTTATGACCAATAAGAAGAAGAATAAACACATTTTTCACAGCAATTTCGGGAGTGGCATCACCTTCCCTTCACCCGATCGCCTCCTTCCGACATGTCAGTGGCGTCAGGACCACCGTCCGACGTCCTCGGGGGCGATCCAGGGACAGTACTGTCATACCAGATTAAGGAGCGAACCAATGAATCCAAGTCGAAGACATATAAGCGCAAGAAATCTCTCAAAAGCACTGAAGGCAGTATTTCTTACAACAGTAATTTAGATGTTTGGTTCCAGAGTCATTTAATGAAAACGAATGGTTCCTGAGAGAATTCGCACTTGACAAGATTTAATCAAACCGTCGGGGTAGGGTACGTTAGGGTTAAGGTGGTGCGGAGGGAATCGAAAGAAATTGAACCATCCGTGGGTGCCATCCTTCGAGCAGTGGGGCAGCTGGGGCATGTCCCGGATAGTTTGAAAGGAGAATGGGGGAGAGTGGAACACATACAAACCAATATCCTGCCCCACGACCCACTCTTTTCCATCTCGCCACCAGAGAACGCGCAATAGACGGAAAGGCTGGGACGATTGAATAAGTTGTGTGAGATCCTGCGGCTAAACTGAACGAATCATGGACGAATTTATTTATTACTTTGCAGTAATGGAAATGGTTGGCTGTGAAAAAGAAAGACGGCTCGATATGTTGAGTTGAGATGGGCTTTTTTTTTGGAAATGTCGATTTGAGGGAGCGAAAAGGCGGTTGAGACGACCCCAATGTCGTTTTGTCTTTGCGTTAGGAGACGTCGTTTGTTTGTCGCCGTTGTCAATTTCACTTCGTTTGAGAAAGCCGTTCGACAACAGAGAGAGATTGGGGTAAAAGGAAGAAAACAAACAATTCCACCCACTTCGAAAATTCACTCGAATGTCATAGATCCAATTGTTTATCATTGAATCCAATAAGCTGACCACATAAATTTTGACTCGCATCGTAATCGAATTACTGGTTTGTGATATTTATGATTTTATAAATGAGAGAAGTTTTATTCATCCTTGTTCACAATAGATAATTTTATTCATGCACTAAATCACCCCAAAGTAGTGCTGATTAAATTATACACATTAGGAGCATAATTTATTAGTCTTCCATTCCCCCTACGATCATCAATGAAAATCGAAGATAATACAGGGCAGACAATGAACACATCTAAATGCGTGATTCACGCATCAAAAATTTTACTCCTCCAAATTTCGTTGAGGAGTGAAAATACTCTTTCAAAGTTTAGGGTGTGTGTGTATGTGTTTTTTTCAGTCGTTTTAGTTCATCACTAAGCTTCGTAACTTGTCATTTTTATGACTTGCAAAAGATTTATTTCTTCAACACTTGCCAAACCGTACACTCAGGAACACTCTGAGCGGTGATTACTGACTGACATCATGCTAACGAAAGAACTCAGAATATGCTAACTAGACGTCATGTTACTTCACCAAAAAAGCTTAATTAAACGACACAGTAGCATCATTAATTGTTCATTATCTAAAACATATATTTTCCTTGTGTATATATCCCCTTTATATTCATATATGAGTTATCCTTCTGTGTTTTTATAATTTTAAACGAAATATATATAATTTTGAAATCGGATGATTCTCTCTGAATCACCATGTTTTCTTTCAGTAACTTTAATTTTGAATAATTTATAAAATAGATTTGTGAGCTTAACGTTACCAGGATAAAATTCAAGTTTTATGTTATTACTATTTTCTTGTAATTCTATAAACAAATGTTTATTACGAAATGCCTGATAAATAAAACCAATTAATGAATGAATAAATGAGATTAAATCCAGTAAATTAATATTTCGAAGATATACGATAATACCCGTAATCAATTTCTTGGAATTTTTTTTTTTCGAAACAAAATCTAACGTTTGCGTAGCAAGCCTCTGAAATCACGTTTTTAAAAACGTAAGCGCTACAGTGGATAGGGTAAGAAATACGGTAATTTAATTTTGGATAATTTATCATTTTTTGTAATTTTAGAGATGCAAAAGGAAAATAATTTTTCATTCACCAATTTAAATGTGATGAATAAAATTAATGTTTACAAATTTAAAAATAAGTTAATTTCAACGAATAGTGTGTGATAATGTAAGGTTTAAGGTAAGATAATTTAAGATTTAAGATAAGGTAATTTATTTATATAATTAATAAAACGCAATTACAAAATGTACAGTATATGTTGGTACAAATAATAACGAAAGAAGCTGAAAAGAAAAAAAGTAAATCCCACATATATATATATATATTACAAAGAAATAAATGGCAACAGGAATGTAATTAATGAATTAAAGAAATCGGCATTTTCAGCCATGTATGAAACATACAAGGGGCATGTAGTGATACAATTTATGAATAATAACAATATTATATTACAATATAAAACAGATAATTTCCTTCTGCAGCAACCATGATTTCAAGTTTCCAAAAAATATATATAATATTACAAGAAGATTGTCCAATTACAAATCATGGAAGTAAAATATATTAAGAGCTAAATACAAAATATTCATTCAATTATTTTCTTATAATATCAAAATGAGTTTAAAATTCAAGTTACGAACCTCTTTTTTTATGATGTTTGTAAATTTGTAAACAAAAATCAAATCTACTGGAAAAATTCAGCCCAATATTTTAATTGCAAAATTGTCATCTAGAATTCGGAATACCTAATATTAATATCGTTTTTCCTGGAGGAAAACATCGTATTTCTCTTGTTTTTTTTTTTTTTTTTTTGGAGATATCGCATTTCTTGACAGTCCATCAGATATATCCAGAAATGAATCGCCTCCTGGGTCATAATTCCGACGTCACATTTTGGGAGAGGGCATTCTTTAAGATGACGACGATTTTAGCAAATTATGCATCGGGTGATAGTTTTCCCTGAATAAAACACCGAAAGAATATCAATGATGCGATGAAGAGACTATTAGAGATGAGCAAGCGAGGGGAAAAAAATGGAGATGGCGAAGGGAGATATTTTTCCTCAGAGGGTGTCTTATCTCTTTCACTTGTGCCATCGCTATTGTATTCGACCAAATGTTCGGCATTTTTTTCCCCGATGCATTTTTTTTTTATATATATTATTATTATTTGGCCTCCTCTAGTCAAGACAAGCGACTATTTTGAAAAAAAAAAAATGTATAGAATGAGAGAGAGATGAGTACCTCATCGTATGCCATCCGGTGCCTCTCAGCACCATCCGATCCGATTACGATATTCTCTACTCCAAAAAGCTGTCATCGATAAGGACTACAGATGATGATGGATGGACAAGGTTTTTCCAAGTCGTCCTTCTCATCTCTTTTTTTTTTTTTTTTCGCTTCTCACCAGCCTTGCCGTCATCCTTTTTGGTGCTGCCGCTGCTTTTTCCAAATGCAGCAGTCAAAGCACACGCCTATAAAGCCCAGGTAAGAGAGAAAGTGAGACTTGGATAAAAAAAATAGAAAAAAAAGACAGAGAAAGTAGAGTGGAATCATTAATCCGCAACTGAACGGAATTGTCTTCAATGTCACCGTTTTATTGTCACTTTTGTGACATTAAACCCCGGTACGAAAACCCTTCGAATGAAATAATAAAAATATGTAATAATAATAGGATAAAAAAAATATGAGCAATCGTATCCCCAATGTACTTACTGGATTAATGTGGTTTTGCTATGAATGTGTATTATTGTGAATTCTATGAATTTATATTGATTCTCAATATAAATTCGATTCGGCTCTTCTAATTAGTTTTTTGGTATACTGTATTCAGAATAGAAGAATAGCATTAAAGAATAAAACAAAACAATTTCTTTTTAAATATTGTACATAAGTTCAATTTTAATTAATTATGGCATTTTATAAATGATGAAAATTCAAAATTAGGTGCTTTGAAATGGAACAATTAAGAAGAAATTTCAAAATTTTAGTGCATGTGAAAATTCTTAAGCATCAAAAAAATATTCAATTTTTTTTTTAAAATCTCTTGCATTACTTATCTAAAAATTCTGGGTGTTATAAAATATACAGGGTGATCACTTAATTCTCCGTGTCGCGTTTTGCTGGTGAACCATTGATATCCTAGAGGCATACTTCCAATTAGAAAACATTTTCCAACTAATGCATAGAAATTAGGTACGTCATTCATGTTGCAAGGGGTTGTATAGTTATGAAAAATATAATGAAAAAAAAACAGCTTTTTTTACGGACACCCTGTCCTCAAAAACCTGATCAGAAAGTTGTTGCCCTGTCTTTCCTGAAGCAAAGAAGAAAGCTTCCACGTTCTTAATTGCAATATTCGCCGAGATATTTGATTTTAAAAATCGGAGGAAAGTTGGGAAAGAGCAGGAAAAACTAACGGGCAACGCGTCTTTCCCTTACTTATGCTGCTCTTTCCGAACTTTCCTCCGGTTTTTGAAATCAAATATTTCAGTGAAACGGGGAACTTTTTTTTTTTTTGGGCTCATTCATCAAAGACAGGGCAACAACTTCATAATTGAGCTTTTGAAAACAAGGTGTCCGTAAAAAAAGTTAATTTTTTCTTATTTTAATAACTATAAAACCCCCCTTGGAACATGAATGAATTATATGTATCTCACTTTTACGCGCTATTTGAATATATTTTTTAATTGGAAGTATACCTGTAGGATCAACGGTTCGTCAGTAAAATGCAGCAAGGGTAATTATGGAAACATCCCCATTTTTTCTAAAATGAAAGTCCAAAATGCAATTCTCCTTGCCGCATTAAATCTTCTCGTTTCCTCCAATGAATCACAACTCATAAAACGAATTAAGGAAAATTTTTCATAAAATGAAAAAAGTTTAATGGCCTTAATGATGTATTTAATGAAATAGAACTTTAAAACATTAACAAATGATACAGTCGACGTAATATGTAAACACTATCATCGTTCCACTGAAAATGGACGTTATATTGGAAGGTCTTTATATAAAGTTTAAAAAAACAAAAACAACTTCTTAAGATAGTTCCATATTTGGACAGAATGAAAATCTGTGTTGCTGTTGTGTAAGCAGTTGCAGTGAAAATGCATCAGGTTAGAAAATAATGTTAATGTTTTAATATTTAATTGCATGCATTGAATTCTCCAATATCTAATGTCAAGGTCGAATAAAAATTGTTAAATGAAAAACATGGATTTTATACAATTCGTTGCGGGAAAAAAAACGTGGGGCATAGCTGATTTTTCGGGACGTTGTATTATATTGGATAATTTTTTTGTAGGTCGTTATATTATATGAAAAAAGAGCTTGGGATCTATCCTACCGCTCGTTATATTAGAACAGTCACATTTACGCTTGGTCGTTACAACTTGCCGACTGTATAAGTTGGGCACAAAAGAAATGAGTATAGATAACTACTCTAATTAAGTCTAAAATATCTAAAATAGCTTACATAATAAAAATTTATGCAATTTATTTACATGCACTCTTCTACTGTTTATTTTCTAATTAAACACAGAAAGTGTATATCTCTTTTACGACCACCCTTGTATAAATAGAAAAGTTTCATTTAATAACGTTTTGTTTTTTAAGAAGATGCATATTCCTTCGTTAGATACCGAGTATTTCGCTGTTTGGACAAGATTGAAATAATCGCTTGTAACAAGCTCCAGGAACTCGGGTTGGTTCAGCATTAAGAATTAGTGCTTTTCTTTCTCCTTTTCTTGCTACATTTTTTTTTCATGATTGGACGGTATCTTCTTAAACCTAACATGAAGTCTACTCTTCATCTACCTCTCTAACATGCTTGCTTCCTGTCTCTGCCTTTTTAGTTATATTTATCCAATAGAGTACAAATTCATTACTACGTTTATAGTACTAGTTAGTATCAAAAAAAATTCTTCCGTATAATTGATGAAGAAAAATAAGGAGACTTTTGCCGTTCCTTATTAGGACCGGATAAAGGAGAGCTAAAAGAATGAATTTGCTCGTAAATTGTTGAGTATTACTTTGCGAAAGAAATAATACATCAGGTAAAGGCTTGGTATTGGGTTTGAAAGGTTTTCTTCTCCGTTATTTCAGATGCAATAGTCGAAAGTTCGAAATAACAGGATTCGAAGAAAGACTCGGATTCAAAGAAAATAATTCTTTCATGCCAGTATAGTTTATTTCCTTTCATAGATACTCAAAATTCATTAAATGTGGAACAGTATATGTGTTGGAGTCATTGAAAATAGTTACCACCTTCAGAGTAGTAAGAAATGGTAGCAAGTGGTAGTTTATTTACATGCGTAAAATCAGAGTGTTCAAGCTTCTGAAGGCCAAGAGGCACTTAAATGAATAGATACAAACACTTAAAAATTTTGTCATGAAATATTGTCTGGAATGTATTCCTGGTGTTACCATTATCGGCCATTATTTTTAAATATCACTGCCATTTTAGTTCATCCCGCAAGAATTTTTCGCAAAAATTGATTTTAATGTATATAAAAAAATTGCTTAAAAATGGATCATTTTTTGTATGTATTTTTTTATAAGTTTCAAAAAAAACTTTTTAGGTACTGAATTATTTCACAAAGATTTTTTTTTCGTATAACTTTTCAATAAATAACTTTTTGTGAAAAATAGCATGGAAAAAAATGGAAAAAAGTTATAATAATTCCATTAATAAAAATTCAAGGTTGAACTTTTGTGTGATTTTTTCAAACATTAAAAATTATTTACGAGATGTAATAGTATCCAAATTATGGCAACCATATTTTTATGGGATTTTTTCCCCCAATATTATTTTGTTATTTAATATATTTTTATTTATAATTTCTTACCTTTTTTTAATTTTTTACTTTTTTTTCTTCCATTTTTTTCCAGTCGCCTTGTTAAAAAAATTAATAATGATCTCAAGAGACTGTCAAGTTTGATATAAAGTGTTTTTAATTTTTATCCCAGATTTTGATTAATTAATACTCGTAATGTTGGAGGTCATCAGTCACATCAAATGACTCCAACGGCCGCTCTGTCTCGTGGGCGGCAAGTTATTCATATAAATGGTGGTTCAGTAATCAGTGGGTCATGTAATCAGTTTTTCCCAAACTTATTACGTCACAAAACACTTTTTAGGGGGGAAATTTCATCATGAATTTTGAAAACACCTGAACGATCTCTTGCCACACTAAAGTATCACAAAATTGGGGATACAAATAACTAAGTGAAGAAGTTCAAAAATTTCACACCAGGTGGCAATTAATTGTTATTATCGTGGAACAAATGATCGACTTGGTATATTTATAGATACTTCTTCCATCTCTACTCGGTATTATGCTGCTTATTCGTGTGTTATTAGTGATCCCACACCAGGCAAGCTTAAGAGGTCTTTTTTTCCGGCATTGATTAAAAAGCAAGCCCCGCTATTTCCTAAAAAGATTTACTTTTTTCCGCACATTGACAGGGTTCTTCATGACGAGGGATACGCAAAAGTAACTTCCCATGGCATTTGAACACTATCAATTCAATTGAACTAAAAAAATTAGAAGGGAAGAAATTGAAGGTAGTCCGTGTTCGAAGAAGTAACAACAAGTGTTTTACGTAAATAAATCTATTTCGTATTTGCCCTGTGCTTTTGAAATTTGAACCTATTGAGGTTTAAAAAAAAGTTCTGAAATTGGAACACCAATATCTCCACGGAGCACAGTTTGTGTAACAACTGTTTTACGAGTTACATCACAAACACAGTTTGTGTTTATGATATAACTCGAAAGAAACAGTATTTACCATTCAAACTTGAGATTCGATTATTCTTGCTTCTTCGATAGCACTATCGTTTTCGGCAGTTAATCCGCGGATTATCAAGAAAATGGCTGATTGTTCAAAAATTACAAATCATGTTTTGATTTTGTAATTCCGCTAGTATGTGCTCCAAAATTTTCATGAAATTGTATGGCCCAAAACGCACGCAATATGAGGTTATTCACTGTCAGATTCGGAAAAAAAAGGTTTGTGAAATTCCATAAACAATGTGGATCGTTTGTATGATATTATTCACATGATTTCAGTTAACTGGTATCGTTTACTTTATGAAAGACACTAACAAAAATGCTCATCCGTCAAAATCTAGGGACTATACAAGTTAACTATAAAAAAAGAAGAAAAATAAAATAAATTGGAAATAAACTTATTCTTCTGATGAAGTTATTCTCATACCACGTCCAAAAGAGTGAAAAGATACGTGAGTCGGTTTCGGAAATTCTTAGATGGGGAAAAAATATATATTCCAGTCTTTTGAAACGTAAGGCGGAAAAAAAAAATATATAAGATGAAACTACATTCCTATGAAAAGTCACCCATGTGGAATTCGCCGACCAATCACAGCCCTTTTTCGTCGTGCCAGTCACGAATGCCCCACCGTAATTGGTCGATGGAAGGTTACATGAATTGAGTCATCCAACTTGAAAAAAAGAAAAAAGAAATAAGTAATAGAAGTTCACAGAAAACGCCAAAAGAGAAAATGGAAGAAAAAATATATATATATAAGAGAAAACGAAAAGATATAAAAGTCTGAAATTCGAGATGAAATAAGCTTTTTTTTTGCTCTACCCGGTTCTTTTTACCCGTTTCTCCTGATACCCTCCACCTACAACAACCTGTACATATACTGTATATATACGTGTATACACACGTTACTTTGTCCAACTCTTTTTCTGCCTTAAGCTCCTTTTATTTTTTTCCTGAAGGATTGTATTTTGGTTTTTTTTTTTTTTCCGCTTATACTGAAACTATTGCAAGATGAGAAAATGTTAGATCAAGCAAGAGAAGAAAAAAAAATTCTTGGAAAAGGGACACGAGAATAATTGAGAGCAAAAAAAAAATAAAAGAGAGAAAATTCTAGAAGGGCCAAAAGATGAAAAAAATAAATAAATAAATAAGGGAAAAAGATTAAATCTCCGAGTCCCGTCTTTTCATCTCGTGTTTCTGAAGTTTTGTTCAAAGTTAATTGAATTAGCTGGAAATGCTTAGATTGGACTAGAAATTCTAGACTAGATCGAGGATCAGATAGATTCCTACGTTGTGCAAGAACCTCTGCTTTATCTTTAATACAATGGTCGGTACTCTTTTCTCTTATATCTTTTGTTTCATTATTTCCGTTCTCTCACTTCTCTAAAGGAGGAAATCGCTGCTCGAATGTATAGTGTCCGATTTTACTTAAAGGGTACGGACCATTATTTTGTTTCAGCTAATGACTATCGTGTTTCGATTAATAGGTATTCTTTCGAATATTTGATTTAAGGAAGTAAAAGTCTTTTTTTCTAAAAAATTTTCCAAGGAGATCAATGTGATTGACGAAAAAAATAAGGGTTTCGTATTTCGTGAAAAGTGCCCGAAAGCATTAAAATTATAACTGATTCAAAAAATTTTGTAAAAAAATTATGAAAAAGTGAAAATATGAAAATTCAAGTGAAAATATGAAAAATTAAATTATTAATCAAAGTAAAATATGAAAATTATTTCAGAAAAATTACAGAAATTCACCTGTATAATAGTGCTTCGGAAAATAATAATTGAGAGGATACAAAAATATAAAAAAATTATTATTCAAACCCCCAATCGAAGAAAAAAGTGTCCCTTTCTGTAATTTTCTGCGTATAATCGGTGGATGTAAATTTTTTTAATTTAATAAAAACTACTCACATCATCGTATAATCCGCATGTGAAAATTCTATCTATCAATAATTAAATCTTGAATGAATGGAAGGATCTGTTTGTCAAGTTTTGCACAAAAAAATGTCGCTTTTTTTACTTGCATCTATACGCCATCTATAAATCTTTGGAAAATCATTTTTTTTACATATCAATTTTCAAAATATTTACGTCTTTTTATTCTAATCTCTCAGAAGAAGTAGCTGCAGATAAGACGCGGCGATATATAATCAGCACTATAAAATTCCGATGATTTCCAAACTTATAATCCGCGGATTATACACAGGAAAATATGATTAAAAGAAATGCTATCTTCTTTTTGGGATAAAAATCGAGAATCTATCGATACTTAAATGAAGACAACTGTATTTTTTTCGGAGAGTGTATTATATTTATTTCATAGTTTTTGGTTTTGTCAACAAAACTGTCCTCTTCAAGGGTGTAATATATTTTTAGAAATACTTGGCTTTTTTTCTGTGAATTACACTTTCTTCACACTTTCTGTGAATTAAAAATTAGTGAAAAATTAATTTGTATGTAATGAATGTATTTTGTGTTGCGAATCAGCCACAGCTGCGGTAAGATTATGTTTGAGAGAGAAGCCGGATTGCACTGTCCGTTCCTGTGTCATCCATTTTCACCCGAGAATATAACTCTCTCCGATACGATGTACCTGGATAGGTAAATTCTTACGCTATGAAACAGAAAAAAAAGTATACACATACCGAAGGAGCCCTGATTTCATCTAAATTGCAGAAAAGGATGGATATTGTATGAGAAAATAAAAAAAAGAAATCCAAAGAATATACGTATGGAAGGATAAGAAGAAGCCAACGCAAATCTTAAATCCAAGTGTTGTCATGCAGTCGAGCACTTCAAGATTGTAAGTGGGAAACTATGTTCCACGTCCTAGGGATTGTCTCAAGCAGAAAATCCGATTTTCTGAGATGAGTGCTCCAGATGGAAAAGTTTTTTTTTTTTGCTCTCTTGTCCCGTTTTTATTTTTATTCCATTTCCTTCCAGTATAACAGAAAGATATTTACTGCATAGTTTTAGCAAAAGGTCTTTCATATCCATCAGTTTCTTCCCCTTTACGAAAATTCCCATGACGTTTAGTGTATGGTCATAACCCATAACTTTTAAATTAAATTTATAGTTCGCGCACATTTATAATCAAAATGCTTTTTTTCTTAATGGTAACTGTGGTGAGCGAATGCGGAAGAATCCGAAAGTTATGTTTAGGAACTGTTCTCTCACATTGGTCTTTATATTCAAGTTGTATATGAAATAAGTTGGGAAATATAGAGAAAAATAGAACATAGTGAAAACCCAAACACAAGCAGTTCATGATAAGTCAAACTCCGATAGCTCGAATAATTGTTTGCGTCGAAGTTTTGACTCAGCCCCATTTCCCGTATTTTTAGTGTTAAAATTTTTCCTTAACTCGAAGTTTTCTTCCTATAAGTCGAAGTTTTTGGGAATGAGGGAAATTTAGAAAAATAGCATTTAGCAAATATATTTATCCGCTTACAAAAATGTGTATGACTTTCTCAAGAAGAAAAAAAAAAGGGAGACAGAACCAAGAATCACTGCTTTTTTGGCAGAGAATAATCTTGTTTGCACTTCATTTATAATTCGTTTCATTTATACGATTTCCATTTACACCGTTTCCATAACATAGTATGTGCGGCCAGAGTTAGTTTATTTCTAAATATTCTCATTCAATAATTAAAGATGGTTAAATTAGAATAACTCTTCTTTTTCGAATTTCTCCGTCTCTAGTAGTTTGACATGTTTTACTTAAACGATATTCTTAAATAGATGTTCATAATCTGTTATATTTTAATAAAATTTTTTTTCTCACTCTGAAATCTGAATTTCCGATAAGTCGAACTGACCATAATTCGAAGTTTTTCGTCGGCTGCTGCACATTCGACTTGTCGAAGTTTAACTGTATACATTAATCACACTTATTTTACTAATGGTACAATCGATTAAAGATTGGTTTAAAAAACCGATTTTACTGAACTGTAATCAAAAATATATATATAGAAGTGGGAAGTAAAAATCAATTATATAATTTTTCTTTATAGATATTTAATTGTTAAGTATAAAAAAAAAATCGATTAAAAAATTCCCATCATCCCCCATTTTGCTAATTTTTTTATTAGCAGTTCTGAGACTGCAATTATTTTATTTTGGGGTTATATATTTATATTTATTCTTCGTTACATGCAGATGTATTTCTAAAAATTCCAATTTGCTGTTGCTCACTACTACACCAAACACCAACTCTGGCCATATCGCTATAGTGTAATTTACTGCCATTAGTGAGAGGGGTTGGAAGTGAAGGCGCTGTCTATCAGTGGTCGCCTCGAGTTCGTTAAGGAAAATATCTTATCAATATTCTCCTCCCTTGGGTTCGAACCCGGGACCCTGACAACAACCTTCACGATGGTAGCCGATCATCTTACCACCATGCCACTCGGGCACTGTTGCTCACTGACATTCACAATAAACCACCAATGTACCAGAGATTCTCAACCAGGAACCATATGGTCACCATGTGGTTCTAAGGAGACCACGGGTGAACATCAAGTAGAATGGGGAACTTTTATGCAGGTGGTTAACGGGAGTCGTAGAGAGTTGTGAGAAAAAAAATTCTGCTGGAAAAATATGGTTGGTGTTATTGGAAAAAAATTCTCAAGTAAAAATATGGTTGAGAAAATTAATTGTGACTACAAAAAATCAACCCAGCAGGACTGGCCGTAGAACCCAAAGCCCTCTCAACTCATGTGCCCATGTGGGTATTTATTCAAAAGTGTGGGTATATTTATTCCGGAGAGGGGGGGGTTGGTTAAGATAGAAGGGGTCGCGAGAAGATTTGAATTCATTTAAGGCGAGGTTACTTCTTTTCTTTCAAACCGAGCACAACTCAGGTCTATCACCATGGACAATATACTACCTAGTGTGCCCAGAAATGTAAGTGTGTGTACATAATATTCTAAACGCGTATCTAGTGTTGCGTATGATTTTTCAGTGCTGCCATCCGTTTTTCAGAAGTGAAGTGAGTGCGAAGTGGAATGACTGAATATTTGACATGAATGTCGCTTTCCACTTGTTAATACAAGATATACAGAAGATCGGATGTTGTGAAGATATTTATTATTTGAGATGTTAATTTTTTAAGGAAGGAAAAAAACTCATCTCTGCCTCTACCGGGAGTCGAACCCGGGTCCCTCGATTGCCGGACGAGTGCTCTGACCGCTAAGCTACAGAGGAGATAGATTTTCCTTCGCTAGAGCGTATATATGCCGAACGGAACCGTGCAATGGACGGTGGAAACCGATCAGCTAATAGCTCATGGACCACGAGCCACCAGATGGCTATATATATGACATGAATGTCGCTCTCCACTTGTTAATGCAAGATATATCCAGTCTTCTGTATATCTTGTACTGCCCCCCCCCCCCATCCCGAGTTTGCTACGACGGCCCTTTTAATGCATCGAATGCACAGCATTGATATTGAATCCAAAAAGTGTCTCAAATAGTTCCCATCACAGCATTACAGATTTCAGTGACCAGCTATCTTTAACGGTCTTTTTATGTAACTGAATGTAATGTGTTATACGTAAATGTAATGTCTTTTTTATGTAAATGTCTCTTTTATGTAAATTTCTCTTTTATGTAATGGATTTTCTATGTATTTTCTCAAAATGGTGCGCGGGCCACGGCGAAAAGCTTAGAGGGCCGTGGGTTGAAGATCGCTGGACTAAGGGATTCTCGGCTGAGTGCTAATTGAAAAACACTGCTGTGAAATGTAAAAAAAACTTTGTATTTCCTCATCCATTCCTATGGCATTCGTTGGAAACACACAAATAGAATATTCGATTCGCGTCATTGAAACTGGATAGCGGAAAGAACATCCAAGAATTCTTGTACGTATATATATTTCCGTTGGAATTTCCTAAGAAAACTCAGCTTAAATGGGAGTAGATTTAAAGAGCTTTCCCATAGGAGGCTATTTCCTTGGTCATTTCTGTTCGAGTTACGATTAAGATCTTCGTGAAGTGAATTCAGCCATTAGAAAAAGAAAAAAAAAAGGAAAGTTAAGGAGGGAACGTGTGGCACTGGAAACACATCTTCCGTCCCTTTTTTTTTTTGTTTTATAATGTTTTATTTATTTTTTTTTATTTTTTTTTTATCTAAGCTGAAACCACCGACTCGCAAGAAAACCAGAGAGCAAAGGAAATAAGGCAGGAAACAGGATAGTTCCTGATGTCCACTGAGACAGAAATCGCCATTAAAACTAAGAACTTTTAGATGAAGACTAAGAAGAAACCAAAAGTTTCCTAATCGTTTAGGCTTACTTTTTCGCCCTTTTTATTTCACTGAAAAAAAAAACCGGCATTCCTTCAAACACGGTTCGTAAAGCTAATTTTCACATCAACATTGAATCTTAAAAACCTCTAGGAAATTCTCAGGCTCATGATGTGCAAATCTTATTCATCTCAAGTTTTGGAAAGTTTTTTGGTCTTTTTTAATATGATTAACGTAAATGGAAAGTTTGAGAATTGACATAAAATGGGGGTTGTTATTATTTTTTTCTGGAAACAAAAAAATCTTTGTCTTTTAAGTTAGTTGGAAACTAAGGTATGGTAATAGAATATCCTATAAAAAATTACCCAAGTTTCGAATATTGATTCATAAAATTAGTTATATTGTCTTCAATTTTATCCTACTTCAGGTTTCAGAGTGTTTGAGAAAGTTTCAATGATATGTTTAGAATCCTTCAGATCATTATTATAATCGATATTAACACTGGAGTTCACTGTAACCACACTAAGAGCCTAATGAATTCCAAATACAGTTGACTCCCGACTATCCGATCTAATGTGGTAGGAGGATAGGCAGGATAACAAAAAAAGCCGGATAAGTAGGAGTTGTACAAATCCTCACTTCCAACCCCATCCATACTACTGATATATATATATATATATATATAACACCCATTTTATACCAAAAATCCACTTGTTCATATTTTCTGAAATCTTTGTTACAGGCCAGTACTTTATAAATGTTTGTTATGTATTGTACTCTGTACGTTTTAAAAATTTATTACAGAAAAAGGAGAAGTCCAAGAATAAAAATATTGTATACATTTTAAAGATAAGTTTTATAATGTCTAACTCGATCTCATGAAACATAAAATCATATACACTATACAGCAGGAATACACACATATTTTAAAATAAACAAAGCGTTTACGTTAAACGCGGGGGCTTAATTCTTACAAAACTTTACCGTTCATTGAATAAATGATTGAACAAATTGATTACACTTGTAACTCCCTGGAAAAGTAAATATATTCCTCATTTTATTACGAAGAATTATTATTATTTTTAAAAAAGCCTGATAGTACGGAGGCTGGATAATCAAACATCTACTTGTAAACATAATTGATGAAAACCGTTTTGTAGCAGTACTGGCTTAGACAATGGAGGTTTTTTTTTTAACATAAATAATCTCATTGTTTTTAGGACTTCGAGTTAGTGTAACCATTTTGTATATATATATACCAACGTTTTTCTTATTCATTAAAACCGTGTTAAGCATATTTTGCTGGGTCTAATCCAAGAATGTTGTGGAACAAATCCCACGTTGTATCTTCGGAGACTGCCAACACCGAATTGTTTTTAGATTGAAAGATTTTCAAAGACATCCAATGAGATGGGATTCAAAGTAAAGTAAATATTCTAGGAAAGTTAAACACAAAGAAAAATCATGTAATGAAATTGAAGCTTAACAATCCCTAACAATACTTGTTTCTGACTGACAAATTAAAAAGGTCAAGTCTGCGAATTCAGTCAAATGGTCTCTATTTATTATCTTATTACAAAGCAGAAAGCTCGGTGCTATGTGGAGCATTGTTGAAACACTTTAGCGGTCATGACTTTAAATCGCTAACATTTTTAAATAAAGGTGATCTACGCAGTTAATTGCATTGCTGTTAACCATTTCGTGCCCGAATGTTTGCAGCGAATGCATTCGTTTTACAGATCACGTAGATGCCAGTTTAAATACTTAGGTTACCGTCAAGGTTCGGGAATTCAAATCCGGGCAAAGAAAATCAGTAACAAGTTCTTTAACTACCGAGCCTGGAGTGACCACCGATATAGATTGTGCCTTTATTTCCCACCCAACTCCACTGGTTGGAAATTGCCGTATGGCGATATATGACCGGAGTTGGTGTGATATAAAGTAATTTAAACACTTGAGCGTGACGAAAATGGAAAAGATTTCGAAAGTATATATAACTTAGTGACTATGGAAGATAATTCTAAAGATTAGGTATATTTAGGTAGCTCAAAGTCTAGCACTTATTGTTTGTGTGTGTGATCAGTTAAAAACTCAGTTTTATCACACATGCTTGACACGAAATAGTTGAAAAAGCAGCACGATTGGCATACTCCTGAAAAGCTTTAGCGTTTTAGTATGTAAACAATGAGCCTGATCAAAAGATGTGACTAGTAAACCAAAGACTAGAAAAGATAGACTAAGTAAGCCAATAAACAATTATAAAAAATAATTCAATTGAATTTTCGAGCAAAAGAGAGTTAAATTATTTTGACAATAATACCGAACTGAAATAAATGAAACATGGTGAAGTAAGTCCTAATCATTGCAAGTCTTCTTAAAAATAAATTCGGGCAGACATTGGATAAAGAAACGTCCGGTTGAAAAGAAAAGTCCATTCATAATGTCTCGAGTGATTCTCGCTAGCAGATATACATAGAAGATATTTTATTAATTTATTCAAATATAATTCGAAGTATAATACATAATGCAGTAGCACCTCTGCTAAAATTCCTGGTGTTTGAATTACTTTTCTAGAACCTATTTGACATTAACCCTGATCTACTCAGATTAAGGTTATGAAATATTGCTTGGTTAAGTCTATAAAAATTGTGCGTTTTTTTCATATATTAGTTAAATATATTTTATACAGCGTGTTCCATAAATTTGTGAACAATTTAAAAATTCATGAAAATTAGAGAAATTAGTATATTTTAATGCGGTTTGCAAACAGTAACATTTTTTTAGAACAGAAAAAAATTCAGTTTAAATTTTTGTTGATAGAGGACGCTAAAAAGAAGTTCGACGGGAGTGATTTTACCCGAATGTTTCTTCAAGCACTTCTGTGTCTAAAATGTGCGTGAAGCTTCAGCCGTTAATTTGTGGCTGAGGAAAAACAACTTTACCAATAGTGCTTTATCCACCAATATCAACATCACAATGAAAACCTTATGTGAGCGCCAGTAACAGGAAAATTCAGAAATGAGCTGTTAATCGTAAACCCAGCATTTTGTAGCACTCTGATTTGCATATTTGCAGTGATTTGCTTTCGTACAGCTTCCTCTATTGACAAAGTTTGAACTATTTTTTGCTCCTGTACCAAAAAAAATTCCACTTCTTGTGACCGATATTTCTTCACCGCATTCAAAAAAACCGATTCCTTCAATTTTCATAAATTTCTAAACAATTTAAAAATTTGTGGGACACTCTGTACATAAGTTTTATTTTTCTGAATATTTAATTTAGAAAATCTGGCTGTGGTTGATTGGGATATTTAAAAATCTATCAAGTTCAAATAGCTTTATAGCGAAATTGAACTCATCTACATATAACATTTGTTTTTATCCGATTTCGTAACCAAATAATGAATTTTATTCATTATACACATGTACCAACATATTCATTAAATTATCAACTTTTGTCGAAAATTGGTAATAATCAGTGTCCGAAAGATCTCATGAAAGTCCACGTGTTTTTCTAGTTATGGGTCAAAACAGATGCATTATTGTTGATCGATTCGTGTTGACCTAACCATGACCCACCTATCACTATCTGCAACGATCCCCGGTTACAGTCCCGTACCCTATTCAATCAAGGTTCATTTTGAGCACATTCAACCAGTAACGGACTCTCGACACAAGTCCGCCATATTATCCGTGAAGAAACTTCCTGCAGCGGACAATACCCTGTATAACGGGCAACGGGAGCAAAAAAAATAGATGCAAAGGAGAACCTCCCTCGTCTATATAGGATGCATTCTTTCTTCTCCCTTCGTAAGACGTCTCCTACGGCAAAAATAAAAAATAAAATAAAACGATCCCGAAGAAAAGTGTGTCACGGGGAACATTACATAAGGTGATTGCTGAAGTGCGAACCACACACACAGCTGAATGTTTTCTTTCCCAAAACATTTCATTGTCACGGCGCTTTCATGCATTCAGCACTGAATGGATATGAGGTTCGATTGTTTGTTTGTTGTGCTCGGCACTCGTTGTTTTGACAGTTTGTTTCTGCAGCTGCCAAACTCTCAGATGTGTGTGTTTCCTTTATACATATGTAACATTCCTATTTTTTACCATTAATACGTAATGCACTTTTGAATGAGCAGGACCACCAATAGATAAATCATCATGGGTTCACATAAAAGATATTTATATCGATAAGTATAGTCACACTTGGTTATAACGACATTCGAGGTACCGCAAAATTTTGTCGTAATATCCGAGGTTGAATATTTTGAACAGCATTCTCAGATGTCATCACATGAAGGGGTTTTTTTTTACCAAAATCCGAATGATGTAAGGATTAACAAATCTTTCGCCATTCCCAGACGATAGTCTTCTTAAAAAGCAGTTTTTCAATTAGCACTTACTAGAAGACCATCAAGAGGAAATCAAATACTTTCTGGACTGTTCCATAGCCACTCACCGTATTTTCACTTTTATTTTTCTGAAACACACAGTCTCTCGCCAACTCCCTCTTGCTGACCCCTTTTTCAAAATCACTGGTGTAGAGAGGACAAGAACGCATTCTTGAAACTCGAATCAATGATGAAAACACGTATGTGTTTTCCGACCCCGACATATTTATTGAAGTATGTCCCGATGTAATTATTAGAAGTATCTTCAAATAAAAGATAAGTTCAACGATAGTGAATGCTTGAATTGATCAGGTGATGGCCTCGATTCTAGGAATGACACGTACTTCGCTATTAATGCTAAAATATTCGAAAAGTCTTCTATGAGCTGTATGTAGTTTATTTATGTACAAGGAATGGGAACTGATCATTAATTGACCGCGGGTATAGCGCTTCAACCCTTCTGTGAGTAAAAAAAAAGAGGCAAATATAGAACGTTGTGGTTCGGAATCAGCAATGAAGGGTAGGTCTCTGTCTAATTAGCCTTCTTGTGCAGAAAATGACTGTGGTGCGACAAAAATGATCCAATAATCATTATTGACACATAATGCAGTGATACATATCCTGTTTTTATGGATCATGGATATCAATAGAAAAGGCCGTTGACATACGCAGGAAGGGGGGATTGGGATTATAACCTCAGAAAAATCTGCGTACGCCTGTGGAAGAGGCAGATAAGCATTTCATAAATGTTGGTGACATCAAATTCCAATAACTTAGAAATAATTTCTACTACGTAATTTTTTTACCAACCTGCAAATTGTTTCTCCTATTTGTGTGTTTTTCTGCTGGTCCCCAAATTATTTCTCCCATTTCCACCGGTCCACAGCTGTAGAGAGGTTTAAGAATATTGCTATAGATAGATAGATAGATTGCTATAGAACAAATTTTATCTCAGTTAATATTTTAGTCAATATACAAGGTGATTCACAAAGAATCATCCAATTTCAAAATTACATATTTTCAAAATTAAAATTACAGGATGATAGGAAATATGTGAAAATATCAAGGGAAAATGTCTAAGATTTGGATTATGAACAATTAATGAAGCCGATTGTTTATGATACTTTTTTGGTGACGAAGAAAAATGGCGTCTAGTTAGCAGGAAGCTTTCTGCGTTCTTATAAATTTTATAATATCAGCCAGTGAGAACCGTTCAGAGCGTTCCTGCCGGTGTTGAAGAAAAAATATGTGTTACAATTCATATACAAAGTGTGTAAATAACAAGTTCCGAAGCTTACGGCCGAGTAAAAACTCGTCAGTAAGAGAAAATATCTCAGCTGATATTGAGTTATTATTATTTAATTTTTTTAAATTGAGATTTAAATATAGACTATACGACGGACGGTCGATGAGATAATGGTCACGTTAGCCATTACAGGACACCCTGTATACCAAACCCACACAGTACGTCTTCAAGCTATTCAATCAAGTGAATCCGTGTCATATGACACGGATTCACTTCTCGTGTCTGCAGACCTTCTTCTCCCACCAAAAATTGGCCCTTAAAAGAGTAAGTGTGACTAAGTACCCAACACTGGTGAACCGGACACATTCCGCTGACTACGTACGGGTGTCCCTCTATCGAAGGTATAATCGATTTTGAATATGTAAGAGAAAATTTCGGTAAAAAAAAGACTTTAAATAAAAAATGGCTCTTCAGATAGGTTTTGCTATGTTTGCAAGAGTATGCATCTCTCACAACTAACTGGCCAAGCTACAGAGCAACATTTGAAACAAAACTGCTTCATTTTTTTTTTTCTGGATTCAGAAATCCCGGTCGTAAATAAACTAGAAAAGAAAAATTAATGGGACGTGATATCCTTGAAGCTTACCATTCAGTGGAGAAAAAAAAATGTTTCTCATTTTTATAGTGAATCGCGGATTCTCCAAAGTGAGAAGATGGGAGGGTGGAGGGGATTATACGAAAGTTCTTAGAAAGTAGCGCCGTGTATTTTTATATAGATAGGTATATATATGTGCACTTTCCGCCTTTTTTTCTAGCCATTACTGCCCCCCCCCGTCCACCACATATAGAATGTGTATATATATATATATACGCACATTCTTCTCTTCTCTCCGAACCCCCCTCAGAAAAACCATTGGACGAACGACAGTATCACTAGGTCTGAAATAAATCGTCATTATCTGGCGGTTCTCTAAGCTCTTTTGATTGCTAGGCATCGAGACACTGTTTGCCTTTGACTTTTAGAAAAAAGGTTTTCTCTGTTCTACAATTTCTGCCTGTTACGAGCTTTGAAAGCTTTTATCCCTTGGCTCTCTTTCCTCTCTCTCTCTCTACCACACACACATCTCCATCTATCCTACCAAAACTCTACCGAGCCCACCACCACCCTCTATAACTCTACCAATCCCTCTTCGGATTGGATCGTACACAGTGTAGAATGTAGAGAATGATTGGGGGGGGGGGGAAGTAGAGTGGAATGAAAAAAAAATTGTACTCGGAAGGATTGTAGAGAAGAGAGTGGTGGAAGAATGGTGGAAGGGTTTGGAAATAAATAGTTTTCTTGTCGGGAGAGGGGTGGGAGTTGTTTTGGTGTTGGTGTAGAATAGAGAGTTCTGGGGGAGAGAGAGAGCGAGACGAGAGGAACAGAGGGAGGAGTTGTAGATTTATACCCGGCTTCAAATGCCATTGGCTGAAATCGAAATCCAGATACTCGAAATTCCTTTTAGCCTAAGCCACCGTACCCTCCATTCCCCTTCTGGAGCTATCGCTTTTTTTTTTTTTTTTTTTTTGCTCTCTCTCAAGTCCCAGCGTAATTGGCTACGAAGGGTGAGCTGTAGAAGGACGAGAGTGTGTGTAAGGCTTGAGAATGAATGGCCAACTAAAGAAATTTATTTATTTATTTATTTTTTCCTCCTAAAAGAATATTTGGAAAGCCCCGTAAAGAAAATGCTCATACCATTTCACTATCATCTATATCCCATTGGGATTCATTTCCGATGAATAGTTTAAGATTTGATGTGGTAGAAAAAGATCTTTAGAAATTCTTCTTAGAGAAATATCACGAACATATGGTTTTGTGTAGATTTTATGGACTTCTCGGATACGCAATTTTTTGATTCTTTGTTTTTTTTCCTTTTTCTCTCCTAATTTTTCAAAACATCACAAAGTACAGTACAAAAAACAAAGAAAATCGAATGAAGTAGCACAAAATACATGAATACATTTATTTTGGGACTTCAAACGACTAGATGTCCTGCCGGCTGCCGGTAGGTGTATAACAAGTAGTGCTTAATCTCTTATAACAACAGCAAATGTCTTAGATTTATCTAAATAAGTTACTTAGTGGTAAGGGTTATAGTTTAAATTTTTTTTCTCATAAAATATCAAAGTGAGTTAGTGTGCGGTATTTTATACATATATTTTTCATTCTTATCTTAGTATTGTTCCATTGAATATTAATCTGCTTCATTAGTAATCATCATCAATCTGCAATCACCAGGTTTAAGACCTGATTTGGCTTTATAATTATGTTAACTACTAGCGTTGGGGAAATTTTGAGAATTGTCCTTAGCCTGAGGATATCTCCTTCTATATATTTACGAGGTGCGAAATCTGAATTACTGCCCTGAGGTCAACAAAAAAAATTCCACGTTTCTAAGTGCAGTGTTCACTGAGATATTTGAATTCAAAAATCTGAGAAAGGTTGGGAAGAACAACATTAACTAACAGACAATGATCTTTTCCCCATTTATGCTGTTCTTCCCAAATTTTTCTCTAATTTTTTAATTGATATATATCTCAGTGAATATTGCGCTTAGAGACGTGGAACTTTTCTTGTCGGCCTCAGAAGAGACAGAGCAAAAACTTTCTTACTGGAATTTAGAGGGCAGCAGGAATGTATAAAAATGTATACTTTTTATTTTATGACGCGCAGTACTATATTTTCACTCTAGAAACTTATACAGAGTGATTTCTGAACACATTTTGAGCATTTTTTAAATTGGAACTACACCACTACGACGAATGTTGGATGAAATCAATACCTCATTGGGACTTACAGGGCATCCTGTATATGCACTGTATCTCAGAAAACTTATGTAGTTATTTTGTATCTTGTGAAAGAAAAACCAATATTTTTTTTAAGCCATTCCAACATGAAGCACTGTTTTATAATTCATTGTTTCAAACTTTAAAAATAAGTATTGATACCAAAGAATCTAGAAATGGAAAAATACATTTATATATATAAAAAAGAAACACTTACAGAGGAAATAGATACAAAAACCTGAAACTTGCTACCCAAATAAGATAACAGTTTACATTTACTGATCAGTAGCCTTAAAATTTTTATGATACAGAAACTTATAGAAATTGATAAAGAAAATAGATTTATGCCCTAAAAGTACCAGGAATTTGTTCTAAAAACAAAAACACTCGCTAAAAAACCAAAAATACACAAAAAAAACCTAAAATTTTCTTTTTCTATCTCCGATTACATTAATTTTAGCAAAATGATGTAAGAATGAAAAATAAAAAATGCAATTAGTAATTATTATTTAAAAGGATGTGTGTTGTTGCTTTTACTGAAAGATGGCTAGGAAAATAAACTCATCTCTATTGAAAATGCTGAAAGATGCAAAATAATGCATGAAAAAGAATGAAATATACCTAAAAATGATTAAAATTCATAAAAAAAAATGCTTTATAGCGTAAAAATAGTAAAGTATGCAAAGTTATAAAAAAATTTAACCAGACAGAAATCTTTGCCTTACTGATGAGTAGCGTTGTTTACTTTGCAAGCATACAAAAAGTGCTAAGAAACCAACATCAGTGAAGCCAACGGTGAAAACGTTGGTGTCGAACTCCCGCAAACATTAATCAAGTTCATGTTGAATTTTCTTTTTCCCCCTTTTTACTTAATACTTCACAAACTTCCTCAGAGATATTAGAACACTCTCGGTTCTTTTGACTTCTTTGTACGAATTCTTACACGTAATTTAAGAGAGAAAGAGAGAGAGATTTCTTTTTTTCTCGCACACAATGAGCTGACTTTGAAAATTCTTATTTTTATCCTTCCTTTTTCTCGTACATAAAACCCCAGCTTCCATCCAGCACAAACATCGCTGGACTTGAAAAAAAGAGTATCGGCCAATTTTCTGCAATTTATTCTACCTCCTCATTTTTTTTTTCTAAAGAAACAAACTCAGTCATCCAAAAAAAATAAAATAAAGAAAAAAAACTATTCTTTTTTCCTTGTTTCTGTAGGGAAAAAAAGCATCAACTCACAAAAGAGCCGGTGCTTTTTCGGCCCATTCCAGTGGAAAAGGCGGGGCCATTACAGGCATTTTTCCTCCCTTTTAGTCTCCTACAATTTCTTTGCTCTGCTTCACCAATGACCAACCGACTCTCCACATCCAACCGACTATTCTTATACTGTTGTTTTTTTTTATCCTCCAAAAATAAAGAAATAAAAAAACTCCACCTTTTTTCTGTTATTTTCAGGAAAAAAAAACACAACAAAAAAAATGTTTCTTTTACCATTTTCTTACACAACTGCTCTCCTCCCCTCGTTCTCTAAGTTTAATAGCCACGGCCATAAACGGGAGAAACTCTCAACATGACCAAGCATATTTCACTCTGGTACTGGTAACAATAGAAAATGCCGCTGACGTACGTTATCGCAAATTTACACTCACGGCATTTTCTTTGCTCCTGCGAAAACTATTTCCCATTTTCTGAGTTTTTTTTTTTAGTCTTTTTTATTATTTTATTATTTCTTGTTTTTATTTACTTTCCAACATTCTTGTTACAGCCATTTTCTGTTCTTTTTTTTTTCTCCTCTCGATGCCAATTACTTTAATTCGACGAATCATTCGGAATCACCACCGCATTGAAGAAATGGTAGCAATAATAATAAATTTTGTTCCCGATTTACTGGAATTTTCTATTATTGAACCTTCGTTATTCTATTAACCTTTACGTGCATTTCTTTTATCATCAATTTATTTTTTACTGTTTTTACTCTGCCGTGGTAAAGTTTTTTTCGGATCGTCGCTTCTCAAATATTTGCTGGAAATCGTCCATTTTATACTGTTCAATATTTTTTTATAATTTTTATGCAGATTTTTGAATTTTGCGCAACGGTTTAAAATAATAATGCCACTTGAAAAAATGTTGAACATGGAGAACGGGATTCGACATTTGAAGTATAAAATCATGTGTTAACTTGACAGTTATAGTTGAGGAAGTTTGCCGGAGAGTTTGTCTACACATACGCACATCCAAATTACTTATTTGTATAATGAAATCTTGTGTATGTAAACTCAACGTTGAATGCTGATTCAACTACTGACACAGGACCAAGAAAAACTGATCGCGTTATCAGAGATATCATTGACTCTACAATGTTACAATGTTCATGTTCTTCTTCCTCTTCTATTTTTTTTTCTGTGTGTGTAAAGAATACTAAGTCAGCTGGTTGAGATATCATCTCTTTGGTTAAAAGAGAGATGAGACGAGATAACACTATATAATTCATTCGAAAAAATCGTATCAATATTCTTAAATGCTACTTGCTTTTTTAATTCAATTTGTGATAGCTGTTTATTTCGAACCGTAATTAATGCATAATGAGTAGCTGCTGATCAAATAGAAATAAAATATTAATGATTTTTTAAATTGAAATTAAAATAAAAATTTTGAGGAGTTTTGAAGTATTGAATGAATATGATTAATGTGTGAATATTATTAACATTATGAAATATTTTGAAAAATAATTGCTATATACAAGATATACAGAAGACTGGATGTTGTGAAGATATTTATTATTTGAGATGTTAATTTTTTAAGGAAGGAAAAAACTCATCTCTGCCTCCACCGGGAGTCGAACCCGGGTCCCTCGATTGCCGGACGAGTGCTCTGACCACTAAGCTACTGAGAAGATAGAGATTTCCCTTCGCTAATTTTCTTAATTATAATATTATAATTTTTTTTATGTTATACCATCATTTATAACATTTTTTAATATAATATATAACTTTTTTTTTATTTTTAAAGTTTTAAACAATATACCTTGATACGCAATTTTTTATCCCAAATAACAGAAGAAAAAAGAAAAAGAAAAAAAATTTTTTTTAGTTTAATCTGGATTGGGAATTATTAATTCCAGGTATCAGTATACCGTATAAATATGTTTATCATTGATTTTTGTATATCATGTTATATCGTAGTTGCAATCAGGTACCTTTCTGATTTAATTTTATCTGTTATGTATTTTTGTTGTACCCCTGCGTCAGGAAAGTATCCGATTTTCATCGGTAGGAGCCATGATACATGTAAAAAATAATTTGCGAAAGTCGGAAACATTAATAGAAAAATTAAATAATAATTGTGCTCATTAACTCAATTCTTATCGTTCATGAAATACAATCACAGTCATGAAATGCAATTTCTCTAACATGAAATTTTTTTCTAAAATTCAAAGTGCGAGATCCGCACGATTAGAAACACAATAATGAATTTTCACAAACATTCAAATAGAACTTCTACTCTTCAATATTTCCCCTGTCACTATGTTTCGCTACTCAAATTTTATTTATCGTTTTAAAAAAGTTAATCGATTTTGTTTATGTTAGATTTGCCTGAATTTCAAATATTTGTTGCTTAAATTTGCCAAAATTTGCCAAAATTCCTTTTTGATTTTTTCTTTTTTTACAAATTTTTATATGGATTTTGCTCTTCAAATTGATTGGTTTCAACTCCAACATTCTAAACATCATACATCGAATTCAAGAAACGCACTTCAAAATTTCAAGAGTTTCCTCGTTTAAATCCCTTGTTGAATTCAAGCTATCGGGGAAAACCTGCTCACTAAAAAAGGCAGACTTGCTATTCCGTAATTGTATAGCATAGTACCAAACGGAATTCATTAATTTGTTCGTTAACCTTTTAGCACGGCCAATATTCACTTTTGGAAGAATCGGTTTATGAAGAATTGTAGAATTTTATGAATTTCATAAATTTGAAAAAATATATATAAATTTCAAATCTAAATTCAACATTTTTTTTAACTATTTCCTATTAGTCATTTGCTAAATCCGAGATATAAATTTTACTAACACACGTGGAATAAACTTTTCTGCAAAATTTCAAAATTATTCTTAATCTGATTTATGAGCTGATAAACTGCAATCTGAGAAAATCGCATTCAAAGTGTTTTTTTCGTGTATACGCTTACACTATATAATTCATTACTTCTTTCTATTATTTTGTTTTATTTTATTTTATTTTTTTAGAACAAAACCGATTGACGCGAAATTTTTGGTATTTTATTTGCAATTGAATGAAATATTTTTAGTCATTTTCGAAAATTCGATTTCAAGGGTCGTGACTCCCCTTAAGAAGCCCCCTAAGAACCCCTCATATCACCTGTCTTTTATACAGAATGAAATTTAATTTTCTTTTGTTTTGTTTTTAATTCTTATGTTGTTTCTATCGACATGAGAAGCCCAAAAATCATACAGGAAAAAAATTTCCAAAATTTTTTGAGTGGTAGCTCTCAACCAAAGAATCAGAACGGGAAATGGAGGGAAAAAATTATGATAAAATCAAATAAAATCTGAATTCGGCAGTAAGGGTATGAACATAGTGCGTCCATATTTCAGATTCTGGAAACTCGTCTTGCCTCTGATTGGTTAAAAACCCGAATTTTAACTTTTTTTACTTGAAATTCGGATTTTTTAACCAATAAGAGACGAACGCGGGTTTCCCGAATCTGAAATACGGACGCACTATATTCACACCCTAAAAGGTTAAATTCAGGCTCTCGCTAAAAGCGGGCTCGTTATTAGCGGGTCAGACTATATTTATTTATTTTTTTTGTGGCGGAAAAAAAAGGCTGATGGGTGCATCAGCAAAATAAAATGTCCTTATGATGGCGGAAGAAAAATTTCCTTAGCTTCTCTGCAGCACTTTCTCCTTATCGCTTCTTCTCCAAATGCTACACAACATATAAAATTTATACTTGCTTTCCATTCGCTAAGTCGAGATGTGTGTGTATGTATATATGTATAAAAAAAACTTGACCATCATGTTTTTTTTCCAGCCATTTCACACTAAGGGTTGGTGGGGTGCAGTGGTACTATACTCTTATGTCCAGTACTTTTCGGTCGTAAATATCGGGGGTCGTGGATGGTGTTTTCGGGTTGCTGTATGGTCCAGTAGTCCGTATAAGAAAGCTGAAGCAGTGGCGGTGGCAGTGGTCGTTTCAGTAGCGTGAGGGGTGGGGGGATAGGGTGGAGGTAGCCTGAATTCGCCAAGATAGGGCCATAGCCTAATCTCAGACCGGCACTTGAAACCGTAACTTAAGGCAATGAGGCTTTTTTCCGTTACATTTCGGAGAGAGAGTGTGTGTGTGTACAGAGAGCGGAAGAAATGGAAGAAGGGTGTAGGGACAAACTTTACGCTCTTTAGGATAAGGTTGCCACACAAACAAGATGCTTGTAAAGAAAGGGAAGAGGTATGTTTGTGTGTGAGAGAGCTTATAAGTGTGCAACGAAAGAAATACTGCAGCATTTAAAAAAAGTTTTTTCTTATTTTATTTTTCCGTATAAAAATTGGCGAGCATTGGCCTCGTTCTCAAATGTGATTTTGTTTTTCACAAAAACGCCAATTAATGAATGAAGTCACCGATGTACTGAAAAAGTTAAGTACACTTTTAGACGCTAATCCAAAATGCCCACTAAATAGGAATCGTATGAAGTTTCGGTATTAGCATTTTAGTGGAATGACATTTTGAATTAAAATTAAAATATAGTAATAATGTAATAAATAGTTATATTTCAGTAAAATCTCACGTATTATCAATTAATTTTATGCACGAACATGTGCATATATAAAATTCAATGATACGTGCTGGCTGAAAAGACCCTACAGAGGGCCGTCGCCAAAAAAAGGCGAAAAATTTGTGTCAACTTTATCAGACGTGTAAAATTAAACAAATGTAAAGCAAGCAAATTTCTACAGTATTTATCTATGCCGCTGTGGTGGTCGAGTGGTCATAGTGACGGACTCGCATCGCGGGGACCCGGGTTCGAGCCCCACCGTCGCCACAGTGGTGGTCGGCTGAAGTTGGTTTTCTGTGGTTCCCAACTTCGAGGCGCAAATGCGAGCCCTTCTCCCCGTTAAAAAGTCTCGCCACAGAGAGCAACAGTCCTTGTTGCTCTCTGTGGAATGAATATTGAACAAAGTCTTGAATATTTGTACAAACAGTACAAATATTCTGTCACTACCCATCACTCACTGCACTTCTGAGATATAGATGGCAGCACTGAAAAATCATACACAACACCAGATACGCACTCAGACTATTAGGTACACACACTTACACTTCCGGCATAACTCACTAGATAGTAAATTGCCTATGGCGATAGACCCGAGTTGTTCTTGGTTTCAAAAAAAAAAAAAAAAGTATTTATCTATTAACCAGCTTCACAGTCCCCTATTGAAGCCCTTATACAGTTCTATGCGGACATTTATAAGAATCCAAATTTTATTTATCAGAAATGATTGTTTTATGTGTGCATATTCAAAGATACCTTCGAGCTGAGAGGATAGTGGCGTCACATCCAGTTAAGCACATCTACGTGATGAAAGAAATAAGTGTTTGGAAGTCATAAAAAATATTTACATCAGTGTGTTTCTTAAAAAGCTTTCTGGAGAACCGTGAGCTTGGTTGAAAAAACGATTAACGTAACATTCTAAATGTTATTCCAAAAAGTGGTTTGTGGCCTTCATTTTAACAGCAAACGTGTCCGTCGACCACAAGGTTCAGAACCTCGGATTTGCAGAATGTTTAATCTATAAAAACTTCCCAACAGTTCAAGTTTTCATACAACCAAAAAACTGGTGGGAAAGTCATATTCTTGGGGGATAATGACGACGATCTGTCATCGATGGAAGACAGTAACACAAAATGTGAAGTTAGTATTCCCTGAGTTTTTGTCGTGCGCCACGAATTTGGCGCAACAACTGGATCGTTTATTAGTTTTAAATACGATATTTACAACGATATTTTCTTAGGATATTTCGAAACTGTTACAATAATATTTTTTGTATTTCACTCAAAATGACCTACGATACATTTTTGAATTCCTAACCTTCTTTCAAAGGTTTTTCAATGGGATTTATATTTTGCGCTATCTATAACCTACGAGTGTTAATGAAGTTGCCGTGAAGCTACTTTCTTTGTAGAACACAAGAGTGCTGTGAGAAGACTTTTTAACAGGGTGAAACAATTAATTGAAATTTTATTCATCAAGTATAATGTTTAACTATAATTAACTAATCAATTATAATTTTTTTTGCAAGGAATAAGCACTCTTTTATGCATTTTACGTGGTAATGATAGTGCCAATTCAGAAGAGATGCCAACAGCAGCATAAATTTTGTGGTGCCTGATGGTAATGCTACCTTTCGGTATAACGACAACCAGATGCAACGATATGAAGAAAACATTGAGGAGGCTGGAAGATGTAAGTCGTCCCGTTTATATAGGGACTCAAGCCCATGCACAGAAAGAGGAGGGGTGCATGCATTGAATGTTCATTAATTATTGGAGGGGCCTCATCCCCCAGGTTTTGGTGCCTATGATACAATAACCCTTCTACAACAATATTTATTCTTGGTCCGCAGAATATCGTTATATCGAGGTTTCACTGTATTACAGCCCATTAAATAATTATTATGACCTGATACGAGTAACTTTAAAGACATATATATTAATATCCCAAAAATTTCTCGCCCATAAACATATTCACCCGCCTTTATATTGGATGTGGGATGTTCTTCTATGTAATAAATCCTCGCAGATAATCATTTATCATTTTAGATGTCTCAATAAATAGAAGAGGTTTGTATATCATCATAAAAAAAGAAAATTATGGTCGAATAAGACATTGTGATCATTTAAAAAAAAATTTACTTTCAAGAAACAATTTTTTTTGGTGAAGCTCTTTTGCCAAAAAAGTTCTCTCTTTCTATCCAAAAAAAATTCTATTCAAAAAAGATTCAGTTAAATCTGGAAAAAAAATTATATTCGCCAAACTTCAATTCTGTCGCCAATCGTTACGCTCGCATCTCTTTCAATCGGTTGGTTCAGTTTGCAGTGGCGATCATTTCAGAAAATATATATATATCTATCAGTAGACCAATGAGAAAGAAGAAGCCTGCGTTTTTCCTATTTTCTTTTCTTTTTCGCCGTAAAACGTCAACCACGAATTTTAGGTTTGTAACGAAAAAGAAAATTGTGATAGCGGGAGTTAGAATGGGATGCTGTGGAGCACATCTGGGAGGAAGAGGAAAGAGGCTCAAGAGCAAAAGTGCTGTTGAGGAGGGAGCACAATATATATATATGTGTGTGGATGTGGAGCTAGCTCCCTTGATTCAATCTCCCCTCCCCCCAAAAGCTATATATTTTTGTGCATTTCTCGTTTGAGGGGCATTAAAGAAAATGGGGGTATTTTTCTCTTAGCATTTTCGCTTCTAAGCCCTCCCTCGTTTTTGCCACACCAAACCTCCGTAGGTTGATGTGTTCAGTTGTGTAGATATATATGAGTATTTTTTATTTATTTTATTTTTACGGTGTTTAGTTGGCCTTCCCTAAATGTCAAGCGCAGATTGCTCAGGATTTTGTTTATTACTGTACCGCTGAAGGCATTTTGGTGGATCTTCAAAACCATGGTCGTCGTCGTTGATGTTTTTCATTTGCCCTGACATTATGAAGGGTGTCCTTTTTCTCTTTATTTCATTTATAGATTTATTTTCTCTAATACAACAGTTGTGTGCGTCAGCTGAAAAAAAATCTTTTCAGCCCTAAGTGCTCTTGATTATAAGTAATATCCTGAATCTGAAATGTTGATACACAAATTTAATTGCTTTTGGCCTTTGTATTTTTATTACATGGTCGTGCTTAGCGTAAAACCGTAAACGTGATACTGAACTACAACTTCCCGAAATGTATATCCACGAGTAGAATCGCCCATGCCAGTACAAAGTTTTCATATCCCCAATGCTTAAGTGTTTTGCAAATTTAAAAAAAAGATCTTGACTAAGACCTTGTACGCGTGATAAACCAGCATAACATCAATTCAAATTGATTCAAAATAAAAAAAACTGTTTAGTTCATAAAATGATGAAAAAGATTTTTGATCCATTCTCTCATAGATATTTCATTCATGAAGAAATATTTAATTTTTTTTTGAATTTTGAAATTTCAAATAAAATTGTGAAACTATAAAATCTCAATATTTTCTATCGTTTTATGATGGCTGACAGACAACTAGTAAAAACAATGTTTTTCATTGTGAATTTGTAAGAAAAATTTTCTCATGACATGAAAGCACCAGTAACACATGAATTTGATTTTCATTTACCATCTGAATAACTATGTTCTTCCTATTCTAGAAAGATCTTTTTTCTTCTCCAAAATCGCGTTTGTTGCTCTTGTTTGAGGGAGCTTCTTATCCCTTCAGATATCAGAGGTTTCTTTCTTTTCTCCGTCACTCCCCTTAAAAATGCCGTATATCCTAAAATAGAAAATATGAGAGGGAACATGGGGGGAGGCTTTTTTTTACCTCTAAAGGAATTTCGGTCACTGGATCATGTCCTTGAAACTGAAAATAGAAAATATCCCTCTTTAGTATGTGTAAAAAAAATTGGTGGTTAGGTCTGTGTGTAGTAAAAATTCATAAAAATCCCCCGACCCACTTCTCTTTCAAGGATTTCGTATTCTGTTACACTATAGGAAATCTAGGTGATGTGAAAATAAGACGAGTTATATCATTCTCAAAATGTTGATTTTTTTTTTTCATTTGGATGGTATTTAAATGCAAACACGTGCAATTTATAGTATGAGGTTATTGATGGTAATCAGAAACGAATTCAGTCTTGCTCCATTAACCCTTGCCAGCCCGTATTTAATTCTCATGAAAATGAGATCTGGTTAAAATTTTCGAGAGTAATCATGTAAGCAGGCATTCATATCCAGGTTGAAGACTCATAGAAATCTCTTTGCCTGGAGGGGGAGGGGTGCTCATGGTACTCAAAAATCTTAAGACAGTCTTGCTCATATTGAGCAATATCAGAAAACCTCAAAATGAGTCAAAAGATTTTTTAGGCTAAAAATAGAGTACTAATTATACAGTAAAATTAAAAAATAAGTTACGACAATCAAAATTTCTGAGTTTAACTAAAAATTTATAAAATTTTAGCTTTTTCTTCACATTTATCAACATTTTTATACATAACATCACCGACTGAATCTATTTTCCTAAACTGAGGTGATTATACATAATCACTTGTAAATGTGAAAAATTCGCAAAGTTTATCAAACTCACCAAAACGGTCAGTGATTATGCATAATAACTGGTGATTATGCATAATCACCGTGTTCGTCATAGTAACCGTAAAAGAATGAGTTTCTAAGTTCACTAAAAATACAAATAAATTGTCGACTGTATTCATTTTTCAAGGATTTTGAAAGAATATACTTGATTTTTTTTACTCATTTCTACAAGCATTATAGGCCACTATATAAGCCCAAATTCGCCGATAAATGATTAAAAATATAATTTCCATGATTTAAAAATATATACTTTCTGTGCAAATTATTTTAAATCGTTGTTAATGCTAAATCATTACATGATAAAATTTTTAAATCATTACATGATAAAATTTTTAAATCATTACATGATAAAATTTTTAAATCATTACATGATAAAATTTTTAAATCATTACATGATAAAATTTTTAAATCATTACATGATAAAATTTTTAAATCATTACTAAATAAAAATTTTTCAATCATTACTAAATAAAAATTTTTCAATCATTACTAAATAAAAAAATTTTCAATCATTATTTATTTTATATATATTTTATACATATTATTAAATCGCTTTCGATCTAAAAAAAGTTATAACCATTATAGTTATGAAAAAAAAGGAGATTTAAAATAAACAATCGCCAGAAACTAATTTTGATCTAAAATGTTTGGATGTTCTTACTTTGAGGTGAAATTGATCCCATTTCAGAAATTTTTGCGGCTTTTTTATTGAGAATGATGTATTAAAGATGGGGGAAAAAATTAAATTTAAAATTTGTGTAACGAAATGTTGATGTCGAATGCGCTGAATGTATTAGTATGAATTTTTTATGATTATATGGACCGGAGATGTATGTCAATATGAAATACAGTTGGTCCTCGATATAATGAACTCCTATTCAACAAATTCCTCAATTTAACGAATTTTTTCTAAATTTCTGACAGAAATAAAGTTCCAACCCCTATTTAACGAATAAAACCCTCAATATAAAGAATATTTTTCGAACTCTTTTTAATTCTCTTTCTTATTTCTCGACACCCAAAATAAAAGAATAATCCGGAAATTTGTCTTCCCAGGATTCGACCTTCAGCTCTTCTTTAAACAAAAAAAGGGGAAGCAGTAATGTTTCTTTTTGAATAAAGGAGGCAATAAAGACATTTAGAGTGTGCGTGGGAAGGTTTCAGTGGCCAATTGGTCTACACAATACCATAAAACAGTACTGCTTAAACTTTTGTGACCCATGGCTCCCTTGCCATGGTCATAATTCACCTGCGGCTCCCCAGAATAGTCTAGTAGATATTCTTAATCCAATAAAAAAACCACTTCAAGGCTCCGAGATCAGAAAAACATAAATATCACTATTGCACCACGACGCTCCTAGGAGCAGTGACGCATACTTTGAGAACTACTGCCATACAACATTCTACTGTGGTGTCCGAATGTTTGAATATCAGTAGGGAAATGAAGTTACCTCAAGTTTATGCTCTGTCTTGACAAGCAAATAATGGTGGGTCATCTGAAGAGAAAGCGTTTTCGAAACAGTGAAAAAAATAAAATTTCGACAAAATTTGGTAAAAATGTTGGACTTACCAAATAAAGTTCTATCAAGCAATTCTTCATTCATCTTGATATTATTAAGATTATATGTTTCTTTTATATATTATTATATTTTTCTCAATTTTTATCAGAAATAAGTTGTTATAGCAACCCCAACGTAAGTAGCTTCCAAACTTTGCGTTTTGTGTGTGTTTATGCTTCTGAGGAATTTGACCCCGATTTAACGAATAAATTTGTCCATTTCTTCCGATTCGTTAAACTGAAGTTTAACTGTACATAAAATTAAAAATTACATATCAGTTATTTCAAGAGTTTTTCCAAATAATTCTCGATTTTTCTCATGGAATCGACTGTGTGTATACTGCGATTCGTCATGCTCCTGAACAAAGTAGCAGATGTTTCTCTTCCTTTTAATACTAAGTACCTCACTCCTGACGTCCATGCACAAAAAAAAAATAAAAAAAATGTAATAATAAAATCCCATGCACGGGAGGCGCGCATGTTGTGGGTGGAATTACCACACAAAAGGAGAAAGATCTCTTCACAACATTCACGTGCATTTCTTCCTCCCTACCCGAAAAGAAAGCATCCATTCAACGGAAGAATTTGTCTTTCTCTCTCCCTCAACTTCCCAATGCATTTTCTGTAGAGCATCTATACTGCATAATAATAATAATAATAAATATATACAGTGCTACCTCGTCTAACGAACGCCTTGGCTTACGAATTTTTCGGCTGACGAAGATTTTTGTCGCGATTTTTCTACCTCGACTAACGAGCATTTTCATTGATATAGATGCACGCGACTAACATAAAACAGCCGCGTCGTGAGCTGAATTTCAGGGGCAATCATCATCATAATTACTCTCACTTGAATCCGATCAACTGATGTCCACTCCGAAATGTTTTTCTACATATACCTCCACTTCTCTTTCTGAAAGTTTTTGTACCATTCACTTAAAATGAAGGATTCAGATAAAATTAAATGCGTTGGGAAAAAAAAATAAGACCCTAAGTTTTCAGAGCACGCGTTCATTCGGCGCAAGACTCATAGCATCAAACATTCTCGAAGCTTATCTTTTCCATTTGCGTGGATCATACTCAGAAATGAGCTGACCGAATCACAAATGGTTCGGGACACCTACGAACTCGATTGGGTGTGTGAATACCAGCTTTACCAGACTAAAGCCGGTGTTGGTTGCGTGCACAATGTGTAAAATAAAAAGATCTTTAGTATCTCATCTTCCTGTAGATTCTCATTTATCCAATTCCGAAACTGTGCATTTTAGAAAAAGATAATTTTTGTCTTTTTTAGCTCTCCTTTCTGTTTAAAAAAAAAAAAACAACCTTATCTTTAAATTTTGGGCAATTTTTTATCTGGAACAAACGAAACGATTTTCCATAGAAACCTATGGGAAATCGCGTTTCAGCTAACGAATATTTCGGCTTACGAACGTGATTTTGAAACGAATTATCTTCGTTACCCGAGGTATCACTGAATCTTGTTCCTTCCTTTCCACCGCTGCAAAGTATTCTTTCTATGCACTTATCCTCTTGAAACATACCCTAGTCCAAATAGTTTCAGAGACAATATAAGAGGCTTATACTATGTGATAGAGGAAACGAAAAAGAGGAAGGGAGGGAGGGATATTTTCACCTTCGATCAGGGACTGCTGCAATAGTATACCTACGGCATCTGCTTGAAAAAAATAATAACTGAGCTTAATTCCTCCCACTACGTCTCTTTTCTTCAAATCCTCTACTTTCAGGGCAGTAAATGCTACAGGGGAGTATTCCCAGACATGGCTTTCACTTTCCTGTACGATGTCCGTTATCTTCTCTGTCATGGAAAGTGAATACGGTTGCAATACCCTAATCCAGAGGTCTTCAACCGCTGATACACCGTGGGCCGCTGAACTATTCTGCACACATGTTATCAAAAAGCTCGGCGGGCCATACCTTGAAGACCTCTGCCCTAAATTGTTAGTTTTCGGAAAATGTCTCTAGAAGTCTTTCATACCGCAATGAGGCATTTCTTTTTTTTTTAATATCCTTAAAATTACTTACGAAACATATTTAAGAAATTTAAACTTGTGGTTCACTTGAAGACAGGTCATTCAAAGAAGAACGGGTCTTCGAGAACTATCCACGGACAAGACATCGCCACCGAAAGATCAAGTGAGTGACCGAGTCAATGAACAAGTGACAAGAGTAGATAAGGTAGTTGATGACCGGGAAATAGTCACTGAGTGAGCAAAAGAGTGACTGAGTAAGCAAACGAGTGACTGAGTGGGGAAAAGAGTGACTGAGTGGGGAAAAGAGTGACTGAGTGCGGAAAAGAGTGACTGAGTGGGGAAAAGAGTGACTGAGTGGGGAAAAGAGTGACTGAATGAGCAAAAGAGTGACTGAGTGAGCAAGACAGTGAATGATTGATCAAGAGAACGAATGATTGAGCACTCAGTGCTCAAGATGATCATGATCCTAGCTCATTGACTCGGACACTTGTTTATTTGGCGCCCACTTGCTCACCCACTCGCTCACTTGATCGTTAGTCACTCATTCACTTGCTCACTCACTCATTCACTTGCTCACTCACTTGCTCACTCACTCATTCACTTGCTCACTCACTTGCTCACTCACTCATTCACTTGCTCACTCACTTGCTCACTCACTCATTCACTTGCTCACTCACTTGCTCACTCACTCATTCACTTGCTCACTCACTTGCTCACTCACTCATTCACTTGCTCACTCACTTGCTCACTCACTCATTCACTTGATTGTTTGTTACTCACTTGCTCAGTCACTCGTTCACTCTCTATAGGCCACTAACTCTCTCCCTCAAAAATTTGCTCCCCTACCCAATCCGATTCCCACTCACTCAGTCACTTGCTCACTTAATATCCACATAGAAATTCGAAGAAAAAAAATATTCAGCTTACTCTAAAAAAAATAAGAGTCAGCATTTTTCCAAGCTCATTTCTTATTCTTTTTCATTTCCGCGAGTCCCCTTTTTCTTCTACTATTAACTATGAAAAATAGCATGGAGAGAGGAAAAAATGTCTGAATAATGGTTCAATTGAAATGGATTTAGAAAAGGCAAGGGGGCTGGTGGGGGAAGATACAAATGTTAAGAAATATTCCAGGTCAAGTTAAAGTGCCAGGAAATCGATGTGAATAGGAAAAAAAAAAGGGTCAGGCGCCGGAGATTTTTAGGATGTAATCCGGGCGAGTACCCAAGTTGCCAGTTCGAACTCGGCTTGACAAATGCGACTCTTGAGTAGTTGATCCTTTCCTCTGGCTTGACGTTTTCCCAACGCCCAGTTTCGTAGCTCTTTCAAAGTCTTAACTTGACTTAGACTTACTCAATCTCTTTCTCTCCTACTGTTACTACACCTTTACACAAACCCCTCTCTTCCCCCCCGCTCTTCTTATTTTTCTCTTTCCCCTTAAGACCTCCTTCCTTCCTTCCTTATTTTTATCTTTTTTATTTTATTTTTTTTTCTCAATTTTTTTTTTTTTTTCAAGAAAGTTTCTCAGTGAACAGGAAGTAAAACCTTGCGAAGAAAAATAACGGAGGAAAAGCGAGAGGGATCTTCATCATTGCAAAAGCTTCAAATATTTCTTTTTCCCCCTAATAGAGAAGAAAAACCAGAAAATTTTCCGATTTCTGCAGATCACGTTCCGCGTTTGTGTCATTTTTTTTTTATATCATTGTTATATAAATGACTCGGAAGGGTTTCGTGCCTTTTGTTCTTACTTTTTCGTTTTGTCTTGAAACTTAAACTAACTCGTTTTATTTCATTTGTTTTCTAAGGTAACCATTGATACCATATAAAGGGTGTCCTGTAAGTACTAATGCGGCCTTTATTTCATCAACGTCCTTTATTCCTTAAACGTCGTACAGGTATAGTTTCTATTTAAAAAATTATCAAAAACGTTCAAAAATTACCCTGTACCGGTTTTCAGTGTACAAATACAGGGCGTAACAAATTGAAAACTCTAAGTATTTATACGGTCCACCCCGTCCTCTAACTTCCAATTAGAAAGTTACTGTCCTGTCTCTCTTGAGGTCATTAAAAAAAATCCAAGTTTCTAAGGGCAATATTCGCTGAGATATTCGAATTCAAAAATCTGAGAAAAGTGGAGGAAGGCCAGCATAAATGAGAAAAAGGAACGTTGTCCGTTAGTTTTTTCTGTTGTTTCATAACTTTTCTCTGATTTTTTAATCCAAATATCTTAGGGAAATATTGCATAAGTTGGAGGACAAGGGGATCGTTTAAAAATTGAGATTTTTTTATTTTGTTACACACTGTATTTTCACTTTCAAAACTGGTACGAAGTAATTTTTCAACGCCTTTTGAAAATGTTATAAATCGGAAGCATACCTCTACGACAGACGGTTGATGCGATAAAGGCCACGTTAACACTGATATATAATATTCCTTCAATTTTATCAACTTTTAAACCATTTACGAATTATGCTAGGGGGTGGAAAATCTTTCGATATAGTAAGAAAGACACAAATTTTAATGATCGAATTTTTTTTTAAATAGAGGGCTGTATAACAATTTTAATTTTCAATTTCTTTTTCAATCATCTTTCTTATGTCAATAAAAAAATTATAGTAGAATACTCTTCCCATTGATTACTCTTTTAATGTTTTTTATTTAATTCTATATTTACCTCCCATAGAGCTTTTTTAACTTATGGACACTACGTGAAAAATCCCGCTCATGTCTGAAATATGTCTATAACCGCGTTTGAACAATCTTTCAGAATCAATAAATATAAATTTGGGCTGATCCGATTAATCTATTAATCGTTAATCGCAGTGAAAAAATTAGTTCATAAACTCAATTAGTCCGATTGAAATTTTTGTTTAACGTTTATAATTTAGCCTTGATTTATTTGATGAAACCAATTAGGTATCCTAAATTATGTTCGTATAAGTAACATTTCAAATAAGTTATATTTAAAAAATTTTGAATCAATGTTTTGATCATTGAGTTTGATGGAGTTTTAGGATTTTATAAATTTTTAATTTATTTAATTTTCAATTTATTTATTTTTTGAACTTTGTTATCCATTTTATATTCATCGTTACATTCATTTTTATTACCTTAAAAATATTTGATTAAAATTTGATTATTCAGTCGATTCATCGATTAAAATATTTTTTGATTAACCAGATAAAAATTTTAATCCTTTCCAGCCGTAATGTAAGTGGATAATTTCTAATACGGAGAAACGATATATATATATATATATAAACATTTACGTTTTGTATTACATATTACATTTACATGTAAACATATAAACATTTATAATATAAACATTTACTTTATGCATTTTGCAAGCGTTTCTTTGTCTTTACTAGTTTTATTAATTTTTTGGGCTTTGATTCTCTCTTTCTCTCCAACTGTAACTGGATTTTCTGTTGTTGGAATGATGAATAGATAAGTAAAAAATGAGAACTTCCCCCCAGGTTTTGACAAATATGTTCATATTAGTTTACATCAAGCGGACAGTCTTAATTTCCTAATCTATTGAAAAACACTTAAAAATATTCGATTAAATTTTCTATTATTCAATCGATTAATTGATTGAAATTTTTGTTATTAACAAGTTAAAATTTTTAATTCTTTCCCAGCCCTAATATAAATATATAGTTTCTGATAAGTAAAAACAGTAATTTTTTTTTCTTAATGCCTTGACGCTAGTGTCACTGCTCTCGGTTGTTCAGCCGTTTTACGAGGTGCCTTTGATTACCGTTGATAGGAAGGTAACGATCGTATTGGGCAAAGTCTGCGAAGCTTTCTTAATGACCTTTGGATTTGCGGTGACAAAAACCCCCTCGGGAAACAAGTACTCTGACGGTCACACAAACTATTTGCCACAAGGTTTTCATGGAAAGTCCTCTCTTTCTCTCTGATCTACTCTACCGTAACATCTCTACACACTCTCTCTCGTATCCAAAACAGCTTCTCTTTCTATTCGGTGGCTTTTCTTTTTCCTCTCTCATTCATTCATCCATTTCCTTCAAGTCCCGTTTCTGGAGATCTTGGAGTAGCCTTCAGATTCAAATCCAGGTGAAAGGGAAAAGAGTTCGGTTATGGTTCATAAAAGTGGATGCTACGATGTCTTTCTTCACGGTGGAGATTTCAAGCTGTCTGTGTGTAGAGAAGCTGCTTCTTTTCCCACCCTTACTCCAAACCAAAAACTTGTGCCCAGTTTCTGAGATCTGTTTTCTTTAAGAGTGAGGGGTTTTTTTTTTCTTTTCTTCTCAATATGCCTTAGGTGGTTGTGGTTTAATGGTTTGAGATAAAAGTGTTTTCTTGTAACGCCGTGCTATATATTTCTTTTTCTTTTTTATTATTATTATTATTATTCAGTTCTTTATTGGACCTGGGTGGAAGTTTCTACCGGTCAGTTACCGAAAAAAAATTCTTTCGAGTTGCACTTTTTCCCTCATATTTTAGTGGAAGGAAGATAGATTATAGGCTGGCAGAAAAAACATTTACACTTTACAAGACTTTTGAAGTACCCTTGCTTCGTTTGTGGCTTCTTTTTTTTTTTTTTTCAGACTCCGCAGTTATTGTATTAAAACGGAAAAATTAACTTAACTTCTTTAAAATAGCTCTGAATTTATACTATACTTCTTGTCCATTCACTTACATTTTTAAAAACATAATTTTGGAGATTTAAGGTGCCGACGGTGATTTCACTTACGCATTTTTAAGTGACATTGCGTTTGCGCGAAGCTTTGTTGAGGAATAAAAATTTCAACTAATTTTCATACAAATTTTTGTAAAGAAACAATCATTTTCGAAAACTAAAAAGTCTAATGAATGCCAGATTTTTTTAACAAATTTTCCGAAGAAATATAATTTTTTTTAACTTTTTCCGGAATATAATGTTCAGAAATTTTATACTGATTTTTGATAGAAACTTTATTTTGCTGTGATCATAAAAGTCACGGTGATTGAGTTAAGTCATTTTTATCAAATCATACTTGACGTTTCCCGCAATTATAATTTCTATTCAGTTTAATTTAATAAAGTTAATTAATTTCGTTGATTAATGGAAAATTTAAATTAAACAGAAAAACACATACTAAATCACCAATTATTTTTAACTTCTCAAATATGTTATTCAATTAACCAGTAATCATATATAACAACTGTGCGTGATTATGTCATGAATATTATTGAGCGGTTACACACACAATAATGGGTTAAAAAAACGCAATTATTTCCTAGAAAATAAATGCGAACGTTATTGTATAACTGACGACTAATTGAATTGAACTCCAACTATTGATTATTAGTTCTGAGCATTTAGCAAACATTTTCTTAAATATTTTTCCTTAGAATGCAAGAAAAAAAGTAATTACATGAAAGTTAAATTGTATCCAAGAAAGGTGTGGTGCTAACATTGAACGTTTGTTTTTTACTTTTGAAAAGATATGCGAAGTGCCAATTCATATGAAGAGTAATAATCAATTGGGTTAAATATTTTCAACTCAAAAAAATGCATTAAAAATTTATTCGTGGGAGAAAAATTTTATGATATATACATGCACAATAAAATGGAATTTTTCACAATTTCCTGACGAAAAAATATGTTGTTTCCCAAAGCTAAATTAAAATTATCCACACAAGAAGACAAAGAGGTCCCGTTCTGAAGGATGAGTCACTTAAATAGCATCGTCATCAATTCGGGATGCGCACAAAACCACGAATTCAGCTGACGGGAAACATCAAACTGAAAGAGTAAACATCAATCAAACACAACAGAAAAATTCTTGTTTAAAATGTGGAAAATAATTCTAAAATTAAAAAGAACAAATCCAAGTAGAATATATACAAGGTATAATTATAGATAACAGTTCCAGACTCACTAAAAAAATTGAATATTTTTTTCATCTTACGTGTTTATAAATAGTTTCCGAAAAAAATAAGAAATACCCACAAGAAAAAATACGGGAAACAGGTAAACAAAGTCAAGTCACTCCATCTTTTGTTTAGTAAACTTTTCATTTACGTTTCGCACATCTGGCAACGACATTGAAAGGGGGAAAAAAAACCGTTCTATGGATCGGCTTTCCTCACGTTGCCACTTAAAAACAAAAATAATGATCTAAAAATAATAATAAAAGAAAAATTTTGATTTATTATCAAAGGAGGAAATTTTTCGTTTTCATTTTTCATTAATGTTTATTGCAAGGTTTTTGACATTAATGTTTTTTTCGCCCCAAAAAATATTTTTTGTTTGTAATGACAAAAATATCTGGATGAAAGCCAGTTATATTTTTTTCTCCCCCTTGAAAACGAGGTTGAAAAGGGGAAAAAATACATTTATTTATACGTAAAACTATATAATGATAATAAAGCATGTGAGGAACAACCGAAAGGCTTTTTTTTTCTTTACTCAAAAAAAAAAGAAAGATTAATTTAATATGGTTTCTCTAAAAAAACGTAAACACATTGTGAAAGAAAAAAAAATCCTTTTTTTTCTCTCAAAAGATATCTTTTTTCTGGCTTCTTTCCAGATTCTCTCGAGTTTTCCTGCTGTTATTTATTACTTTTATGAAAACGTATTTATGTGACGAGAATGATTCCAGTGGCAATATGTGTCGAAGAAATATATCACTAGGAAGAAAAATATTTTTTATTGGATTTAAACAGCTTGTAATTTTTTCTGCTTTGTTCAAGTTTTTTTTTTCCATTGTAAAAAATACTGCTTATTGTTATTATTATACAAATACAAAAATGTGGGGAAAACGAGAAAAAAATTCACCAAGGAGAGCTAAGAGAAACTAACCATTCTGATGGATGCTGATAAAATTAGTATGGACAACGAAATAATGGGCGAATGAAATAATAAATATATAATACTGTATACATGGAAAATTTGTGGCAACATAAGAGTGAAATTCAGAGAAATTCACATATGCATCAAATAAAATTTAAAACATTTGGTATGTTAGAAAGGAACGGAAAATTCAGCATGTAAATAAATTTAAGAATTACCCATGAGCAATGGAGGAAGGTTTTGTTTTCTATACTATCTCAAGGGAGAATATGTATTGTTTGATGCGTTTTTTAAAGGACAATAAATATGTATTGTGAGTGTTTTTGGTGGTGATGTATTGCAGAATTTTCGACTGAGATAAGTGAAATGCTTCTTCAAAAGTGTTTTATCAACTAACGGTAGTGAATACATGTATTTACTGTATGTATTTGAAAACCGAGATGCGTTCTTTTAGATGGAATTAAAATGCAGTTTTTTTTCTAAATATTTTTTATATTAGAAATTATAGTTTTTTGTTGAAAATTTTCTGAATTTTTTTTTTTCAAAGTCATTCTGATGTTTCAGAGTCGTCTTTTTTCTTTCAGTCAGTTATCCAGATGTCAGGTTTTCGCAGTCTGGGTGACGAAGAGCTAGTCGAGTTCGAGTGCAGATCCTCAGATAAGGGTCTCGAAGCAACGACTGTGACTGGCCCAGAAGGTGAAGACTGCAAAGGATCTAACAGGAGGCCGATGTCTAGAAAGAAGTTCAGGAAAATCCGGTAAAATGGCTATTAACGTAATGGATTGAAATTCAATCAAACAATGAAATACAGTAGAACTCTTGATTAATTTGAATTTAGGATAATTCGAACAATTACGAACACCCCTTGAGATTTTTAATTTTAACCGAGTTTTTTCGAAGTTGAGGGGAAAAAATCATGATATTTTTTTGTATGAGCAAATTTATTTTGAAAAATTTTCTGACAAGACGTCAGATTTTGATTTTCTCGAACACGTTGTTGAACAAATGTTTAATGGGAAACGAAAATTCCGTTATTCCTCTGCTCTTTTTTTTTGGTAATTTAATGCCCATTTTTAACATTGTTCAGCTTTTCAACTGATAGATCAAGGTGTAGCATTTAAAATCTGAATCGTTTCGTCATCATCAAGAGTATGGAAAGTGTCAGAAACTTCAGATTGTGAAATACGTTAGTGGAAGTATATATCCTTGATGGCATAAGAATCATGTGCAAAATTTGGGAAACAGTTTCATAACGGATGTATCAGGAACTGCATCCATAAATCAGGTTTTGAACGTTGTCCAGAAATTCTACAGTGATGTTTATTCCAGAACAGTGGAATAATGTATGGCAGCTAAGTTCAATTATTGTAAATATAAATTATTGAAATTTGGGAAACAGTTTCGTAACTGATGATGAAATTTTAATGATTGCCAATTATTATCTTATATCAATGTTGATGATTAAGTTGCAATTTGCAGTCATTTCACACATCCGGGATAGATTAATTGAATAATTCGAATTTTGGATAATTCGAACTTTTTCCCTGTGACTTTGGACTTCGAATTAACCAAGTTCGACTATAGAATAGATATACCTTTTTTTTTCGAAATAAGTGCCTCATGGGCGTGTGACCCGCAAGTGGTGGAAAACATTAAAATGCATTTGTGAGCTTGACGTATGCATAATTTCTACCTCAAAATATTCAAGCTTTAGCAATTGCATATGCAGACATTAACCTGCATAGAGCCCCCCACAAGAGGGAAGCTCATTGGATTCTAGCTCATTAGAACACGAAACAAGTGTAACTCTAACAGCACAAATACTTTAGGACCACACATAAATTTAGCGCCACGAAGAGCACACATTTCGGCATCAATTCGTTAGAAATCACGTAAAGCAGGGGTCTTCAACGCATGGTCCGTGGGTCACATTTGGCCCTCGGAGCTGTTTGCCGTGGATCATTTTTAGAAAATGTTGCAAACATTGAAAGACAATTTATTGTAGAATTAATGAAAGAAATAGTTCTGGAATCAATGAAACAAATGAAAATATGTCAATGCAAGAAATAGTTTCGTAATTTATGATAGAAATTATTTCACAATTTATAACTGGATAATTGCATAACTATTCAAATGAAATGATTTCAAGATTTTCTGTATTTAGAAAGAATTATTGAAACAAATAATTAAGGAATAATTTTAAGTGGTTTCAGATTAAAATTGATCATAAACAATTTAATTAATTAGTAATTAATGAGAAAATTTTCCATAATTGGTGAGGAAGAGAAATGATTTCGGAACTAATTAAACTTTATTAAATATTATTTAAGGTCTTCAATATTGTTTTTGCCCCTATGCAATTCGGGGGCCTCAATGGCCCCTTCTATTCAGATGTTATTGTAATTACATGAGTAAGCCCTTGTAAATCTGGATTCTTTTTATACTTATAAATTCCTCAGTTTGAGTTGGTGGCCCTCGAGCTTCTTGAACCATTTCCATCTGGCCTGTAATGTGTGAAATGTTGACGGCCCGCTGCCGTAAAGGAGTACGTATAATGTTCTTACTAGGTCTATGTGCGGTTAAGTAACCAAGAGGGGGAGGGGATTCCTGAGATCGACCTCGTTTGCAAAATTCTTGTTCAATGTAAATTTTCTCAAAAAATAAATTCAATAAATGTAAATGGTTTCACTTCTAGATGCAGGTTTGGCCCTAGATATAACAAGGAGGGGAAGCAGTGAAAAAAGAAAATACATGTATGTTCCAAAGCAAAGAAACAGTTTTTTCGAAGTATGTCTGAATAACACATTAACGTGGATCTTTTTCGAATTTAATACTCACAGAAAACCCGAAACTTTTCTGACGAAAAGCCATTAGACCACCCACGAGCATTTTATCGATTCACATCTGAAAGTAAATTGTGAAGAAGTTTGGAGCTTATCATTGCTTGAAAAGTGCCTCATAGTACGTTCTGAGAGTCTCATAACATGCTATCCTCTTTCTAAGATTATACAACTCACTAAAATTGAGGTGATTTGAGCCCTCGTGTGAGAGAAATGGGGCGACCTTAAGGGAAAAAGGGACAGAAAGAGAGAGTGAGAGTGAAAATCTTAAGGTACGCACGTGCCATATCATACACAGATCACGAAGGGAGGGAAAATACAGGAGACAGATAGAGAAAACGGAAGAATAATTTTTTTCCCCATTCTTAAAGGGGGCCCTCCCTGAGTTTTTGTGGGGCCCCATGTTAGTAGTAGTCGTTAATATAGGGGGAGGGCCTCATCGTTTACGAGATCTTTCCGAAACCGTGGAGAAGAAGTAAGGCGCGTGGCACACTTCCGTCCACGGGTAAGTCTAGCAAAAAAAATTGTTGACGGGGGGCGCCTTGGAAGGCTTTCTCCACTAGGAGTGATGGAAAAGAAACGCATGTGAATGAGAAAGCTTCTAAGGAAAACTATGTTATTAGTTTATGGGGGAATATCGAATAAAAAGTGCTCACAAAAACAACTTGGATTCAGTTCACCCACCATGAAAACGTATTGATTTTTTTTTTTTGCGAAAACGAATGTTTATTGATGCTGTTAGCGTAATTTTTATTGGAACAATGTATCAACATGGCAATTAAACTAATTAGAGAAGATTATAATGGACAATTACGGTAAAATATAGTTTGCTTTGATTATAATATTATCTATAAACGGATAAAATCTTGCTTACCAAAATTGAATAGTTGTTACCTTGAATATAATTTCCAATTTCCTAACCCTTTCAGGCCTTTTTGCCACAAATGAGTGCGTGGCTTTCCCTCACTGTTCGATTTTTTCTTTTGACCTCAGGGAATTAAGCTCTGACTTAAAATATTGTGTATTAGAATATTGAATTAGAAAAATAATGAATATGAACTTTGGGAGCTTTTATCAGAGGACCTCCACAGGGAAAGTGATTTATTACATAAAATTTAGAAAAAAAATTCCGGAAAATTTTTATTTGAAGATGAATATACCCTGCATCCCTTAGCTGACAAAATTTGAACGAAGTTAATTATTTCTTACCAAAAAAAATAAAGAAATTGAAAAAATAAAATCTTGCGACATTTATGTATATAATGCATTTTTTGAGGATCAAAAATGCAAAAAATTGTTCAAAATTCCAAAAATGAATGCTCAGGTCTGAAAGGACTAAAGTTGGTGTGACTTCATATACCCCTGAACTCGTAAAATTTCAGCAACTCTCAAAAAATCACACCGCAAGAAATCTTCCTAGATAAGAAAAAAAAATAGATTACTTGCATAGCCGTATTTTGTGCTCAAATTACACTAAAAGATATCATTTCTGAAATACCAAAAACATTTAGAAAAAAAATTGCTATAAAACGGGTTTTTTGATCATGCATTTGCCAAATACAATAAATTCAAATATACATCAGATCATAGAGGGTTAAGATATTATTGTACTTATAACATTTTTGCTGATTCCAAAAGAAAAAACATCCAAAGAAATCATTTTTGTTTCCTCGAGATCACGTATACATTTTCTAGGCCACATTTTTAGAAACACAATTTTTGAGACTATCGAAACTCGCACTGATACGGCACGTACGTGAAATTGTGTTTTAAATGATAGAATCTCCAAATTGACAATGAACATTATCATATAGCATTGAAACATGAAACTATTCTATTTTGCAGCATATAAAACAGAGATGCTAAATTCGCTACTTTGATAAAAAACATCATCGTATAATACGCATGTCAACAATTCATTCATCAGTAATGAAGTCTTAAGGAATGGAAAGTATTGTTAGTCGTGATTTTTTTATTAAAAAATGCCGGGTTATTCTAATTTTATAAAACGTTAAAAATTATTTTCTTACAAACAAATTTTTTTTGAATATTATTTCTACTCCAACATATCAGGAAAAAAAATTCTCAAATTATAGACGCAACGGTGTATAATTCATTCTAAGAAATTCCAGTGTTTTTTAAAGTCTAATCCATGTTTTTTATCCAAAAAAAATATAGTATCTGAATCGCATTCCAGTTTATTGTTCAGAATTAGTTCTGATCATTTAGTAAGCATTTTGTAGCAAATATTTTCGTTTTTAACTGCAAGAAATATGATACTTGATTCATGGTTGCATTTATTAATCATTGTAATAAAATTTACAAATAATGTACATGAATATAAAACTGACTCATCTGCCTTATCGACCAATGCGATTTTCCTGATAGTAATATGTAAAACGAAAACAAGTATCAATATTTGAAATCAATAGGCTTTCTGGATATTATGAAGAGGAGAACAGGAAAAAGGCGTCATTTCTCTCTACCGCGAATCGAGAACCCACGACCTCTTTCATACCGGGCAACTGCACTGACCATTATACCATAGAGAGAGAGAAGAACCTTTCTTCCTTAAAACACGCACAGTAGCGTCACTTGCTGAGTAGAGACATTGCGGCCTTTTCTTCTGAGAAATGGAGTAAAAGCTTATTCATAGGAGAGAAATGACACTTTTTCCCTGTTTACCTCGGCAATATACAGAATATCTAGTGATTTCAAGTATCTTTGCCGAGAAAATTATCACCATCCATATCTTCTTCACCATCCGCCGCCTGGAGGCCATTAGCTGAAGTTAAAAAGCAGCTGCAATGTCTCTACTCAGTAAGTAACGCTACTGTACGTGTTTTAAGAAGAAGGAAAAAGTTCGTCTCTCTATGATATAATGGTTAGTGCACTTTCCCCGTACACAATAAGTCCTGGGTTCGATTCCCGGTGATGAGAAGTGACACTTTTTTCCTGTTCACCTCGGCATAATATCCAGAAAGCTTATTGATTTCATTTATCTTAGCCGAGAAAAATTCACCAAACATCAATGTTTTCCGTCCTAATAGTGTTCTTATGTTATTTTCGATATCTACATCTAAATGAAGAATATTTGAACACGGTAAATTTATAAATAGTTTATCTCAGGTGCTATGCGTCAATTTTCCTCAGGAAATGAGTTGATCGCATTGCACTGAAAACTGCATTGATTCAAAGATCATGTTTATTCACCCGAATTTCTGAAGAATAGTTTAAAAACCTGATATATTATAACAATGAAATCATAACTATAGATCATTTTATTTCTACTATTCATGTTTTCCGAAATGAAGAAATTCACCATAGTAAGTGCTCGAGTGGACTCTTTGGCAAAAACTTTTGGTGTATTATTGGCAGCAAAATGACAGAGACAACCCTTCTCTTGACATCCGACATTTTTCTTGAGGGGCAATTCTTTTATATATATGTGTGTGTATTTTTTTCCATTGCCGTTTTTCCCGAATTTTTTGTTTTTTTTCTTATCTATCCAGAGAGAGTTGAAGATTTTTTTGCTGTCTTTTTTTTTTTGATGCCACTGACACCCCGTTCTCTAGTCTATTTCTCCCTTCTGGCTTCATCTCTCTCTCTCTCTCTCTGTACGTATATGTGCCTTCTTCTTGCTCTTTCTCAATTTTAGAAGTTATTGGGCAAAGTGACAGGTAGGTAGGAGTCAGTCTCTAAGATGTCCACGTTTCCTTCCATCTTCAACCTCTTTCTCTTCTTTTTTTTTCTCTCTAGGCTCTTTGGTTCTTCTGCCTCTAACCTACCCACTTCCTCACATGAGGAGTCCTGGGACTTCATGCTAGGTATGAAGCCTGAGAGCGAGGTTCTTCATAGGGGGTAAAAGCATGGAGAATCTTGACAAAAAAATATAATAATAATAATAATGAAAAAAAAAAGACAGAGAAGGAATGGAAGACAGTGGGCGACAGATTAATTGTATTGCACAGAACTTTGGATGGGAGGAGATGTCCAAGAACTTAGAAAGAATAGAGAAGAATTGTGTAGAAAACAAAAGAAATGAAAAGACTTGAAGTATAACGGGTGGGGTAGAGAATGAGAGCGAAAGATTGACAAAGGAAAATGTAAGAAATTGGAGCTGCTGTATCGAGAAAGTCTCTGACAAGATATTTTTTACTGCTATTTTTCCCTGGACAAAGTTTTCTTCTGTTCCTTTTTTTCTTATTTTCATCCGTTCTTCGTTATTCTTCTTCTGCTCTAGGACACTGGGTCCGTTATTGAATGATTTATAGTACTGTGCGATTCGTCTGCTCTTTTGTAGTTACGCCCTCTTTTCGCAAGAATGAAAAATAGTGAAAAGAGAACAAGAAATACTCTCAACCAATGATTCATCCTGTCGAAAAAATATTTTGGCTTATTATGCTCATTTTGACAAGAAAAAAGAAGCCTCGAGCTCGAGGAATCCCGAAAGTGAAATGAAAAATCCTGATTCGTTGTCAATATTGAATTGTCAATGTTATTTTGTTATCCTCTCTGTTACTGAATGAATATTTCACTTTCTCTTCCAAAAAAATATTTATCATTAGTTTTGTGATAGATTTCAATGTACACTAAGAAATCTATCACATGATCAGTCGAATCTCTGGCATTTCTTTCAATCCTTTTTGAAATAATAATTTCTTATCCAAAATCTGAAAGCAGTTGCACCTTTCGTGTGAATTCCAGAGATAATTTCATCAATTGTTTATTGTTTTGTTTTATTTTTTTGACACAAAAAAATGTATTTTGTCTGCGTAAAAATAAAAAATTAATCCTTTTATTTGTTCCAAAACTTTCTCATTTTCTTCAACCTAGTGCAGGGCTGAACATACCCCAGGTGTCGGGTCAACATGGTGACTAGAAAATCAGCATCGTGACTAAAATTTTCTAAAGGTGGTTTCTAAATTGGAGTCTTAGGGTGATACAAAACTTTCTGATATCATTACGCTACATCTTAACTAGGTAAAAGTGAAGAAAAACATTGTTTAGGACCGTTTTCCTTGAGAAAAATACCATGCTTGGCTCTGAAGAAATTTTGCTAGTGCCAAAATATTTTTTCGATTTGTCAATCCCCTGATCTAATGTCTATAAGCTATCATAAAAACATAATATTTAAGGCATTTGGTTACCACGATAAAATTGTAAGATATAAATATTCAAAAACCAAATGTAAAATTAGATGTTAAGAAATGACAATTTCTTTATAAAATCTTACAACATAAAATATTAGTTATGGGTGAAAATAGTTAATAGATTACATACAGGAAACCAGTGAAACTGTATTTGTTCTCTAATGCAGTGCATCCCAACCTTTCTGATGTAGCGGACTTCATGCAGTGTAGGTCAGTGCACAGTGTAGGCCCTCCCCTCCCCGTAACCTCAGAAGTTCAGTTTTGACGCCACCCTTCCATGAAATCCAAAACATATTGTTTCTTTTATAATTTTCATATCGCAAAAAAATTGAATAAATTACAATTTCACATCAAAAAATGTTAGTCGGAACATTTTTCACATCTTTGGCACCAACTTAATTTTTTCCAGTCCTATGTCAGATATCATCCAACACGCTTTCCTCGGGCATTTGTTAAACGCTCCACCGTTAGTTCACCTTTGAAAACTCATTATTATTTCTTGTAACCTAAAATAGATATTGAAATTGGCTTGCGAAATGCATATTTTTATGGGCAGTAGGACTATTTATTCTTGAAACCTTGAGATAACTATATGTTTGCCATACATTACATGTTTTAATACATCGAGTAAATAACAGACCTAAAATATATATATTATTCTGTCTTCACACTACACTTTAATAGTACCTGGAGAGAGAGCCGAAATTTTTAATCTCTCTGTGTAAGATTGTAATACATACAGTCGACGCCGCTTCAATCACTGATAATATTATCATTATAGTATTGTATCACTTGTGGAAGGAATGGACCAATACATTGGGAAAAATCAGTTTATAGTTGTCAGAACTTCGGATAATGCTATCAAAATTTTTTCCATCGAAAGATTTTTTTTGTGCATTCTGAAGCTAAAGCTCAATGAAACTCATTCTTTTTCCTGTAAGTTACCGTTATCAGTCTGCAAGACTATGTAAGAGGCTAGAAAGTGTTCTCCTCCCCCCCCCCCCCACCTCCCTTGTTGACAAATATTTCTGTATATAATGTCTTAATCAGTCCTTAGTAGTCGTTGTGATCCGTATACCTGTGAAGCTACTTTTGCAATAACCTTCCTATAGTGAAGGCAAATGTATGATGGAAAAAAACCACTTTCCTCCGATTCTTGATCAGTTTCTTTCAGTTGACCAGATTTAAATTTCTTTTCCCGAGAGGCTTTCTCAAGGGATCTATGTATACAGTATTGTGTACAGTAAAAAAATCGTAATTTTTGTGATACATTAAACAGTTTCATCCTAATGCCTCACAATGGCTGATTAACAAAAATGCGAAATTTTTGGTTAAATGGGAAAAAAAGATCCCGTTTTAGAATAGAACTTTAAAAAGAAATGGAACGATTGAGCATTTCGCAACCAATTATGTGGGAAAGAAAAACGGTTGTCCCGTTTTATCAACACCCGTTTATCATACGTCCCGTTTAACCAAACGGGATGCATGTTCATCGTACTTGCAAATTACTTTTCGTGATTAGCATTCGGTTATTGTTATCAGAAACCCCAAGTTCCGATGCGATCACATTAAGCGGCGTGGACTTTGTTTCGACATGTCATTGTGATGATAATGGCTGAAAGAGTCCCAAGAAAACTTCTGGTTTCTGAACTATGGAGGAAAAAATGTTTTGATCTTTTTTTTTTCTCTTTCTACGTACAAAAAAGGGGAGAGAAATCTACCACGTTTCTTACGCGTGCCGAGATGCTTAGGTTGGGAACTTTTTGCCCTGGAAGGCCACGTGCCATGTTCGTGAAACTGATTCGAAACCTTTTTTTTTTTCTTCGTTTTCAAATTCCCCCTTCGTACCCTCTTTTCTTTTTTCCTTTCCTGTTTTCTCCTTCTTTCGAAATCCTTGCAGGTGCCTCTTAAGGAAAAGTTATACCTCAATGCCGTGGTGGAACTTGGAACGGCTCTTCAAAAAAAAAAATCTTGAGTGTTCATTTTTTTAATGAAATTCAGATCTATCTAATGAAGTCATTAGAGTCGTTAAATCAGCCTCATTAAAAGTCAATCAATTTTTATTCCCATTTTTTCCCCTAGTCTACTGAAGATTTAAAATTTTTCTTTATCCTGTAAAATTCTCTTTCTTCATCACTTAAGTAACTGCTGTTAAACTAATATCCCTTATTTTGATTTTTGAGTTGGAATTCATGATAAAGAAAAATGTTCCAAAATTCATGAGAAGGAAATAATTAATAATAGTAAATTAATAAATAATAGTAAAATAGTTTCGAATTTTATTGTAAAGTAAAATAGTTTCGAATTTTATTGTAAAGTAAAATAGTTTCGAATTTTATTGTAAAGTAAAATAGTTTCGAAATTAATTGTAAAGTAAAATAGTTTCGAAATTAATTGTAAAGTGTTTTAAAATTCATAGTAAAGGAAAGAAAATTGTTTCAAAATTCATGGTTAAGTAAAATTGTTTTAATATTCATGTTAAAAGAATTTTTTTCAAAATCCGTGGGAAAAAAAATTGTTTCAAAATTCATGGAAATTGATTCGAAATTATGTAAATACACCAGAATTCACATTTTTTTCAACAAAAACTTGACAAACTTTCTGTTTCATCATATTTCATCACTAATGAATGAAATTTGCATATGCGGATTACATGCCAAGGTTTTTTTCTCGAAGAAGCGAAATTCACAACTGCGGGTATACGCAGTAAATTACGGTACAATTAAATAAGACCTCAGTTAAATGACAAACCATTTTAAAACATTTACGAATGTCAGAATATATTTATGAATGACAAACATCAAAAATTGCCAAAAAAATCACAAAAATACTGCAATGAAAATGGGCTTTGTTACATAATTGATAAGCATGTAACAAAACCACCGTTACAGGATTTTTACGAATCATAATAAAAACTCAATATTCAGTCAAAACCTTCAACTTCTCCCTCTTCACTCAAAAAACTCCTTCCAGAGAGAAAAAACTGCTCAAAACTTGCAATTTTATATTGATTTCAAATAATTTACTGTGAATCTTCATGATTGCATTCACTTTCAGAATCGTATCTATTTTAAAGGCAAATAAGAAAGTATATATATTCTAATAATACATATAAAAAATGTGAAGGGTATTTTTTTTTCTTCGAAAAATACAGTTCTTATAACGAGAAGCGTTTCAAAAAACGAATACAATGATTGGTTTTCTTCCTCGTGAAAAATAAAATGAAAAATTTTGGGTGGATACTTTTTTTGGTGGTTCGACGGATTTGATTGGTTTGTAACAGCCTCCGCCTTCGCATTGCCCGTTACTGAAGCCCATACACGCCTTTATTTCTCCCCCCCCCCGATTATTACCGATTATTTTCAATGGCTTCGTATGTAAAAGTGATGCTTTTTTCAATGCCTCCCCTATCTTTATTATTTTTTTCACCGGCTGTCTCCCTGTATCCACCCACGAGACACAAAACATATAAAATGCTCACGTCTGGATAACATCTGCCTTGTCATCGCTCGTGATTTGCGTTTACGGATGCTGCTGATGTTACTCTACTTTGTCCTCTTTCTTTTTCTTTTTTTTTAAGGAACGGAATACAAATATGAAAGTAAAAAAGAAAATACGTACATTCAGAATATAGGTGAGGGGGGGGGGGGGTGATGTTCGCAGTTTCTGTAAGAACTGATCAATAATTGGAAAATTATTTTGTTCTTAACGGCCGGTGCGTTGAGAAGGAAAGTGCATGTCAATTCGAATTCGTTTGTGAAAGTTCGGGAATCGTTAAAGTCTCGTACCTTTTAAAACCGGGTAAAAAGCCTTGAAAACTATGCTCTAGCAGGATTTTTTTTCATTAAAGCGACTGCCTTACTTCAAATGACGAATTTCACAGAAATTTCTTCAAATTGTTTTTATGCGTTCATTTAAACGTGCAGTTATTCTAGAATGCAGAACTGTTTTATTTTCATCTCTACAAAATCTAGATGCGAAGTTATTGCGAATTAAGTGAAATGAATTTAATTCTCTTAGTCTGAAAATGAAAGCTTTGAATGTTGATTTTTTGAAGATTTGCAATATTTTTATTTTTTTCACTTCACGAAAAACTTGATTTCTCAAGTATTTTTCTATTTATCTCTATAAATCTCTCCTAATATATTTTAAACAGCTCTGGCTGCGCAACGGACTAAAAACTAAGCGACATGTTTGAAACTTTTTGATTTACATTATTTTGAATGGAGAATATCAAGTTTTTCATGTAAACAATCATATTTCAAAAAGTTTTCCTAGTGTTATTAAACTTTCATTTCGTTACACAGAACAATGCCATAGTAATTATCTGCGTGAAGAACATGTTGATACGAGCAGTAGTTTTCAGTGCACAATGTCTAGCAGAAGTGCTGAAAATATGCTAATTTTACATGCGCAATTGTTACAATGCAAATCTTTTTTCTTTTGCCAAAATATTCATGAAATAACAATTGTTTTCTTAATTTTATACCATATCCGTTTCATCCAAAATGGCCTTTTCAATTAAAAAAAAGCATCCCGAAGGTAGGCAGTCATCTTAAAAATATTTTATAACCATTGATGTATTTCAAACTTCGTGTGCATGTTTTCGATTGTACATGCTATGTTCTAGCAATACAATGCTTCGCATATCTTCATTACTTACTTTTCTTGCAAATTTGTGAACAGTAAGAAAAAGAAGTGCTGTAAACACTTTGCGTGCTTGATAAAATAGATTGACGTCAATGATATTCAACGAGAATTGATTCAGAATGAAAAAAGCTGTTTTGAGTTCATCAAATGTAGCAAAATATTTGAAATCCCTTCATATAAATACTTTATTCATATATACATATAACTTTTTTTTTCATTTTTAAAATTTTTGAATTTTTTACTTCTGTTTCAAATAAGACTGATTATAAATTTCTACAATTTGTATTGATCAATAATGTATGTTAAATAGAGTTTATAATGATATATACCCATGTTTATATCATTATAATGGCTTCCGGTTTAATGTCTAGACTGGGTTTTCTTAACCAAGAATCCGTGGACTCCTGGTCTAAGCATCGGGGTGGTGGGCGCCTCCTTGGAAAGAATTTAGAGGAGTCCGTGAGCTTGAATCAAAGAACAATCATTGTCCATTGGTATATGCTGAATATTTTTCGATAAAGGGAAAAATGTTGATTAATTTCATTGACCGTTGGAAATAGAAGAAATATTTTTCTGGTCTGCAAAAAATAAATAAATTGGAGAAATAGACCAGCAAAAAATAAATGGAAGAAATAATTGAAGGACGGGTAAAAAATAAGTAGTGAAAGCAATGAATAACTAGGAGAAATAATTTGCGAACCGGCAAAAATGGGTAGGAGAAATAATCTGCGTACCAGCAAAAAGTAAATTAATGGGAGAAGTAATTTATAAACTGCCAAAAAAAAAAAAAAAAGGAAAAATAATTCAGATTTTCTGACGGGGCCAAGACAGAAATAAAAACTTTATTCTCTTCGCTTCAGAGTTACACATATGTGTATCTTCATTTTTAACGATTTTAATGATTCTTTTTTTCAAGTAAAGACAAACTTGAACACGTGTGTACCTAACTCAAATTTTCCTAGTGACAGAATTAACCTATCGACCGAAATTAAGTAATTGAAAAAAAAATTCTTTTTAAAGAGTATTTTGACATATAATAAACACAAATCAACCAAAAGAAATGTTTTTGATAGCCAGTTTTAGCTCAGGTTTAAAGAGGATATGAACCGATTCAAATTTTTCATTGACCAGCGGTTGAAGAGAACACTACTTCACCATACTGCAATTTACTGCCATTTACGAACTTTGTGGAAATGAAGGCACCATTGGTGGTCGACTCAAGCTCGTTAGGGAAAATATCTCATTATCTATGTTCTTCATTCCCCCCCCCCCCGGTTCGAACCTGGGACCTGACGGCAACCATCACAGTGGTAGACGAGCATCTTATAACCTCGCCCCTCGGATTGAAGAGCACTGGTCAAGACAGTGTTTCGGAAGTTGTATTCAGTGAAACGCATATAAAGTGTCCTAAAAGGTAGTCTGGAATTTTTTTTTAATTTACACTTTTTATTACCGTTATTAGAAAATTAAATTGAATTGTTTATTTAAAAAAAAGAGCATTTCACTGATCAAATTTCACCTATCTCATCAAATTATAATGGTCTAATGTCATAATATTTATGTTAAGCTTCAACCACAATTTAATGACTGTCAATTGTCACTATCAGTGTTCCTTTCAATTTCTAAACAAAAATGCTCCATGGCGGAAAAAAAAAGTTAGAATTTCGTACTTTCCATGTTTTGAAGTTGTTTACTAAGCACGTGCAGACAGTTGTACGCTCTTCCAGAAAAGGATAAGCTATTGACACATATTCTTCAGACGTATTTTTGCCCCATTTATCGTTTTTCCCCCTCTTCCCTCGTTCATCTTATTTTTTTGCTTCTTTATATTTTTCTCCCTTTTCTGCATATCCTCACTCATGAATTTGTTGGTCAACGTAACCTCGGAACACGCCTTGATCTTTTTCCTTCCTTGCTTATCTTTCCTTTCTTGATCTCTCTCTCTTTCTCTGTATATACAATCTTTTTTTTTTCCTCTTTCGTAAGAATCTAACGATTTGCTTATTGTGTTGATCTTTTCTCTCTCTCTCTTTGTGCGATTCCTACTTTTACTTTTTTTTTCCTATTGCTCGTCACCAGCTGCTTTTCTTCTTCGTCTAGAGAACGATTACTGAGTATAGTCATCGCCTAAAAGAACCCAGGTGCGTAGCCAACTGTTGATTCCAGTTAGAAGCTGTGAACGAACAATTAATGTATGTTTCAGATACAAACTGCGCCAATGATATTTTGACGACCTCTGTGTTTAATTACGGCATCTCATACCTTTTAACATGATCAAAAAGCCTCAAAAACCATGCTATAATAGAAACAAAATTAAAAATAATAAGTAATCATTGGTTTATATATTTTAATCTTAATGCACATATAATCACTATAATGCACATTTTTATTGCATTGCATTTGATCTTTGATTTTTTCCCCTTTTTTTAATATAAACAAATCGCAAAACACAAACATATGTACAAATACAAACATACACATAAATACAAACATAAAAACAAAGAAATACAAACACTTTGTGACTCCAAGGAACACAGTAAAGTCCTTCCAGCAGATATAAAGAGAGTTATAATCGCATATGGTTCAAATGCAAATACAAACAGGCAAATTCCCACCGAGCTGGCTGAAAAAAATGTCCAGAAAAATATAGATATCAAATATAACCAAATTACTGCAGCCCTATATAAAAGCGCATGTCACGAAAGAAAAACTAATAAATAATCATATAATGCACTGCCCATAAAAAAAAGATAATGGTTGTCTTATCTAAGTAGGGATAACTCCTCGATTTATCCTACAATGTCTATTGTATTTCTTTTTAAACCTGTCGATTGTGTTAGAACTCACTACCCCCGAAGGTAACCTATTCCATTTATTAACAACGCTATTAGAGGAAAAACTCCCTGTGACACCACAACCTAGAATTATTCCTTATCAATCGATACCGGTTTCCCCCTGTCGAAGCAGTTGATTTACTGTGTATTAATCATGGTATATTTCATCCATCCCGTTGAAAATTTAAACTCTTCCGTTGTACTCGAACTGCTGTTTTCTGAAGAGTACTGTTGTCTGTTTTTTAAAAATTAAGAATAATAATGTATTAGTCCTATTAAAACTGGTGTGCACATGATGAAATAGCATGACATCATCAAGGAATTGAATAAACTATGTTTCAAAATGAAGAAAACTTTTAAGTTTATAAAATGAAGCAAAAGATTGAGATTTCATTTACTCAATCTTATTTGAAATTGAACTTGACATTCAAATTTTTCAAAATTAAAGAAATATTAATTTTTTTTATAAACCTATTTATGAATGGATCTCTCAAATATTTTTCCGTTAATACATACATAACTGATGATATGTGCTATGCCAAAAAACATTTTACATATATTTAATAGTTGGAATAATAATAAGCATGAAATAAAGTTCAAATTTTAATACTGATTTCAAAAAGCAAACATATCACCAATGTTAATCAAGTTATTTAATCCTTTAATCAGTTTAAATGGTGACGTCTTTCCCGGATTTAAAAGACATTCGATACAGTTTGAATCAGATGTGATGCCGATTTCCAATGATATATATTCTTTTTGCACTCGTAAAAGATTGAAATTCGGTAATAATGTTTTTTAAAGCATTCTATTAGAGTAAAAATCACATTATGTTGGCATGAACATATATGTAGAATCATGGCATGGATGACAATTTTCTTCTGGTGCTGAAATTACTCATGACCAGAGGCGTATTTGCAGGGGAACTAAGCCCAGGACAACAAATTTTTGTAATTGGTGGTCAAAAACATTAAGTTGATCGGGCGAAGAGTAGAAAAATATGGCTAGCTTGCAGACAGCAAAGCCATAAATCCGTTTCTGCTCCCCTGACACGAAAAATATTAATTACCTTCCCTCCCACAAATTAGAGAAATGAATGTAAATTATCTTGATCGCATTTAAAAGAAAATCAGTTTTTACTATGCTAATTTTAGAACGATTTTCACTTTAACTTCATATTGATCTATCTAATTTACTGATGCACTAAATCAAATGACTGTTTGGAATCCCGCATTCAGGCTGTTGGAAAAAAAAAAATCACGCTATAATAATTTTGATGCTATCCGTGAAAGTTGTTCCAATATGGTCACGATGTTAGCACTGAATACGCATGCTTTTAAATACACGGTCTTAGAATCCATAAATGATGGACTTGACTGCATCTTATGACTGTACTCGAAGCGTACGCGTTTAGGAAAATATTATACAGAGTTACGTATACAATAGTTATTTTACACAGTATGATGACCATAGTAGTTACAACTACTTAATACCTAATAATATCTGGGAGGAAGTTTTTTTTTAATCTCCTTTTACTAGTGAAATTACAGTCCAGGTGCAGATGTAACATACAAAATACATATACACACGAGTAAAAAGCAAAGCATTACTTAGCAATCATTTCTGAATCGTGCTTGAACACAGCTACCCCTACCGAAACAGCGCGGGGGGGGGAGGAGAAATAGGAAGGGGAGAAGTGCACAGGCCAATCTAGACAGGGTTCTCTGATAGTAGTAATAGTAGGTGGAGAGAACTTACCGATTCATACTGGTGAGGAGGGTTTTTCCAGTCTGGCCCTTGTTTACGGCGAATCCATCTGACTGTTGGGCTCTTCTCCCCCCCCCCCTCCTCCCCGTCTGACCGACCCGTCGGAATATACCGAAAAGATCGCCAGACTCACTGGCGGTAAACAAGCATCATTTGTGTCGGGGCCTACGCATTCAATAACTCTGTGTTCCTTTTCTTCCTCCATTGTTGTTGAGCCTACTCTATATATTTTTTTTTATTCCTTCTATTGTTGATGTTGCTCAGGTCGAAATATACAGAGTACTATATGCGTGTGTGTGGGAGAACCTTGCCCAAACCCGCTTCGCACAAAGAGCGAATGGGATCTTAACGGACCTATCTTCTCCCCCGTACAACCATGGAAATCAGCACGCACTGCATGGTCAGCGGCACAGGTTTGTTTCCTTCCCCCTTCACCTTTCAGAGATCTCTCCAGAGTACAACTTACCAGGTGGTCGGCACGCGAATGCGCCAGACGTTGGAAGGAACATCGTGTTGGACAAACAAAAAACACGTACCCATAGAAGGTTTGCTTGAGTTTCGACGTTCCGGGAAAAGAGGGTTCCCCCCCCCCCTTCCCCTCTGATTGTCAGAAAGATGACAGGGAATCTGGGAACCTTACATGGGCGGAAAAATACGCTCGTACGTCACAAGTAGGAACTTGTACTTCATCGGGTTATTTGTGTCATTTCGGAATCTTTTCAGTAAAACTTTACGTGGAGACAGTGATATGCGATCCACACAAAAAGTAATCATCTTTTGCGTTTTGATACATAGTTGATACACGCAGGTTAATCCGAAAGTTTCTATCAATACTCATTGATTGGTTGTCAAAAGCAAATTAAATTCTGACATACATTTTAGCAAAGCTTGCCATTTTCAAAGAAAAAAGTATTCGTTTTTTGTTTTTTTTGGTTTTTTTTCAAGTCCATAAACAGCTGGGTATATTTTTTTAGACTGGTTTCACATATCTTTTCACGTTGCTCAACAGACAGGATGTTAGCATAGCAGTTCGAACCAGAAGTTAAGATGGAAAAAATGGCATCCATATTGTGCTGAAATTACGTAAAAAATTATGCATTTTGGTCTTCAAAGATTTGTTGTAAATAACTTGGTCAAATGAAACAAAATCTGATTTATAGAATTTTCCCAAACTAAATTTGCTTATACAAAAATCACGATTTTTCCCTCCAACTTCAAATTATCCAAAACAATTGAAAAAAATTCGATTTAAACAAAAAATTGTGACATTAAATTAGATAGAAAACTCAATGGGAGCTCGTAAAAATTCGAATTAACCAAGTTCGACTTTATTAGATTCCCCGTATCTTCGCCCATGCATTTAATACATGGCTGCTAAAACTTTTCAAAATGACCATCGTGCTAAAACTATTTCTTTGTATCTTTGCAGGTGCTATAACTGCGGTGAATTTGCCAATCATATAGCGGCAAAGTGTTCTTTGGGCCCACAGCCGAAAAGGTGTCATCATTGCAAGTCCGAGGAACATCTCATTGCCGACTGCCCTCACAAAGAAGAGAAGAAAAAGACGACACCATCCACGACATCTACGAAACAAAGAAAGAACAACAGCAGCGTTGTAGTAGTCGATCTTGTGTCGCCGTCGAGTAACGGTGGTCACGACGTCGACGACGATGTCATCAACGACGGCATCAGGAAAACGTCGGATTTCAACGGCCACGTCATTGCTGCCGAATCTCCTCTGTCTCCGTCGACGTCTTCTTGTGGTACCAGTTCCTCACTTGGCAAGGGTGAACTGTAACCATTGTTTGTGGTTGGATATTTGTTATAAGTCGTTTTCTTCTTCTTTTTCTTGCAAATTATCAAGAAAAGGGGTTTTCCTGTTGAGGGCCATCTTGGTTGTTTTTTTTTTCTCTCCCTCATTGGTATTTTGTTTTGTTTTAAATCCCTCACTTCGTCTCTTATTTTGAAACGTTACTGGATCGATTGAATAAAAACTTTTATGATGGATAAATAATGGAAACTTTGATTTCACAAGTTCCTGTGTCATGGACATTGTCGCGGACAAACAAATGGTGCAACGCTATTTTATCGATCGTATCCAAACCAGCTAATGTAATGATTGCCAATTACGTAGATCTTTGACAACCTTTGGGATCTTATATAAATAATCTGTGTGTTTTACGACTGATATTTCGTATATGATTGTACTGATTTTGTGCTTTTACAAAAACACTATATCAGTTGGTAACTGTTACCAACAACTTATTGATAAATATACTGGATCCTTTATGAATTCATGGAATTAAACGTTCAGATTATATTTGATGGTGATTTTACTTGAAGAGATATGAAACTAGCGGTGAAAACAGATTGTAACGATACGGAAAAAAAGAAAGGTGCTAATTAAGATCCTTTAATAACTTTTTTACTTAACTAATCTACGTTTTCCCAAGAGATCATATTAAAAGTGAGAAAAATTATAATAATTTCACATGAAGGTACACACGAAGCTAATCAATAATATTCAAAGTTACGCTTTGATCCACTTCAGAAAAAACGCAGTCGGCCCCGCTTAATCAGATAACGGATAAACGGATACCCCGCTTAAATGGATAAAATCATCCGGCATCAAAGTTTCTCCCATGAAGCAATGCTAAAGTTCCCCCCTTAAAATGATAAAAAATTTCAACGACTTTTCCTCACTTAATTGAATATTACGTTTCACACGTCAACTGTTAATACACATCAACCACTATACACATTTCATTAGATGAAACATTTTGCATTCACTGAAAATATGATAAGATTTTAAAAAAAATACAATTGTGTGTAGGTACTAACCTTCAAGTATTCAGGTTGTCTTCAATACGTGCATTTAATTATTTTATTTTTATTTTCTGTAGAGCCAATAAAAGCCGCTTACTTTCCTAATTAAAAGTAAAAACCTTAGGTGTCGTGATCATTGTAGTGAAATATAATTTTCATTCCATTTTTGATGTCTGATTTGTTCGAGAAGCTTTATTAATATTGATCCTTCATCAGTTTTCAATATACAACCTGTACTAACGTTGTAAAATGACAAATGAATAGTTTTCCGCATAAAATCTGATATTGCGCGCTGGAATCGTTTATATCCTATCTGGCGGGGTCAACTGTATTTATAACTGTATATTATAATTAAAATTCAAATATCAATGAAGTCTCACTATAAAAATAAAATACATACATAAATCATATATTATCATTCTATAAGTTATGATAACCGAAAAAATATTAGTTAAAAACTCTCCATTCTGTTTTTCTTCAAATTTTCAATATGATTCATTGTTGTTTGTCTATATACTGTATTTCGTGAGAAACAAATAATTTTTTTTCTCTTTTTTACACTGTTACAATATTTATTTGAATAAAACAAATATTTCAAACAATCAAAACAATAATAAACATATTTCTGATGTGTACTAAATATTTATTCAATTTCATATTATTTCCAATAAATTTATTTCAACTTATTATGTTTTATAGAAAAAGAATTAAATTGATTTGTTTTATGAAAGTTATGGTATTTTTGCATTTTATTTGAATATTACGAAGGAGAAAAAATACTTCCTCATTATCTGCTTATAGACATCCATGTCGAAGATTTAAAAAAAAAAATTAAATTGCCTGTGACTTCCAAAATCACCATTGGTAATTTCAATATAAAAAAACTTAATAAACGTCCTGTAATGGGTTGAAAACTGAGTATTTCAACAGTAAAAAATGTAATTATATCTGTTTGCTACATAACAATAGCATTTTTAATTTTTGACATTAAATCATGTGTCATTAGATTTTTGATTTTCTTAGTCATTTCATGTTCCTTTAAATCAAAAATGTGATGTTTATACGAAAAAAAAATCGAATATATTGTGTGGGATTTTGTTGATTTTCTAATTGTTTGCTTGCATAATAAATACATAGTAAATATGCTTGTTTTTCATGTTATATATGTTTTGTACAGTTTGATCCGGCTAGCAACATTGTGATGTTTTAAATAGTACAATCAATGTAATATATTTGAAAAAAAGAATCAAATTTAATGTAATCTTCTTACCCCGGTTTTTGTTGTCCGGTATTTGTTGTGTGTCATTTTTGACTTTATTAGAAGTATTTTAGTTATGTTGTTTCGACTTCTTACTGGTACTGTAATTCAACGTATTTCGCCTCGATACCATTTTCAATGCTATTGAGGATCGAATGAATCTCAATAAATCAATCCGAAGAATATGCACCAAATATTTTTATGCGTATTTTTAAGATGGAAATTTAATCATTTTTGTTTTCGAACTGATACTGGCCTGAGTAAGCGCAGACTTTTATCGGTGCGAAGCTGTGAAATAGAAGTACCGTGAGAATCGAAACTTCATCATTTGTTTTGAGATCATTATTATAAATACTTTGAAGTAGAACTGTTCCCTAGTCATTTTATGTGTTTATTTATTTTTGAATATATTATATTATTTATTTTATGTATTATTATTTATCAGTTTGAGTGAGTTGCAATCTTTTTTTTTTCTTTTTTGGAAAAGAATAAATCTTTACATATTTATTTGACAAATAGCATTTTTTTTTCGGCTTTTATTGATATACTTACACAATGTATGGGAGAAATTTTTGCCTATGTATGATAAATTTAACTTTTTTTAAACCAATATTGTCTATAAGAACCTGATAAAATTTATGTATATATAATATAGATATTCTAAAACGGAAATATAAAACATCAACAAGATAAAAAGATTTGAAAATAAATCTTAAATGTGTTCTTGTGTAATTTTCGCGCAAATTTTTATTGTTTTAAAGACGTTGTTCTTGCCTATGTGTGTGTGTGCTTGTATGATGGGGCGAAAATTTCTGAAAATTACGAGCACTATTCATAAAACGTTGTTTTTGATTGACGGCGTCTACCATGCATGAGCTAATCGTGTGTGTAATTTGTGTTTCAAACTTTTTTTTTAATTCAAAAGTAATGATAGTTGTTGAAATCAAAAGTTCATAACGACGTGAACACAAAGTTGTTTTTTTTTTGCTTTATCAAAATTTGATTTTTTTGTACAAAGACCGTGTGAAACTTTTTCTGTCATTGACAATAAAAAGAGACTATACGTTAGAAAACTTGTATTCTGTGCTCAAATTTTCGTGTTGTTTCTTCATTCAAAAGTGTCAGTTAAATTAAAGACTTTATCATATACGATAATCTCACATTAAAATTACACATTTCCATAGATACCAGGGTGAATGTGTGTAAAACGTGGAACTTACATACATCGCTATATTATTATTCCCATAAATATTCGTTTTTTTGAATAATAATCGGAATAAATATGTCAGAGATTTCACACGCTTGCACCTGATAGTCGGGTTTCTTTCGACACATCTTTATCACTCATCAATTCATAATTCGATGCAGAATTTTCAAACATATCATCAATAAAATCTGTTATCGTATTTTCCTGCGTGTAATCTGCGGATTGTACGTTAGAAAAACAGGAACTTTACAGTGTGGGTGATAGATTAAAAAATAAAAGGATCTCACCGGAGAAAGTAATCAGCACGATACTTACATAGCATGAAAATTCAAGCCGTTACATCCTCACTTCAAAATATGGAAGTCATAAAACAGCACCAGCAAAGAACATAAAACAAGCGCAACTCTCACAGCATAAACGCGTTAGGGCAATGCATATAAAATATGCGTGCCCAACACATTCTGTCACGTACCGGTTAGTAAGAAATTCCACGGAGAAATGTACTCGAGGTACATGTACGGTTAAGAAGTAGTGCGGATTATATCTGCAGATTTTCTTTCTGGGATTGTAATTTTGGGTTCGTTTTCATAATTTTTTTTATGGGAAATAAATTTGGATAAATATTTAAAATTAATTTGTGAAAAATAATAATTTGATAAGATTTAGAGATGAATAAAGAACTCTCTCTTTTTTATATTAAAAAAATGGCAAACAACCCCTTTCATTTCCTAAGATTTTATATTTTTTTAAATCATTAATAGATAAAATTTTCTGCAAATTCTTGCCGTAATACTGAAATGCACGATCTTTTAATTAAAATACTTTTTACAATATAATTATAATTTCCTTCCTATATAATCCGCGGAGACAAATTTCATTCATCAACAATTATTAACGAATGAAATCTGGATATGTGAATTACACACCACTGCCGACTATATATACGATGGCATTTTTTCTCAAAGTAGCAAAATTTATCTCTGTGATTATAAAGTAGAAAATTACGGTAGCTATGTTGCAAAAAATTCAATAAAAGTTATATTTTTATACTAATTATATATAAGATCGTGCATTTCCGTATGAACTCTTTCAGACCCTGAATGCACAAATTTCGTGGTTGGCTTTTCTCACCGTAGAATTTTTTTTTTAAGTGCAGGGAGTTAAGCTTTAAATCAAAGGATTGTGTAAGTTTTGAGTAAGTAATATGATGAATATGAACTTTAGGGGCTTTCATCAGAAGGCAGCACTTACAGTTGAGCTTTTAGGGGGTTTAAGATGGCTTGCAGGAGAAAATGAAATTCTGAAAAAAAATTGTATATGAAGATGGTGAAGAGATGGATATACATCACATCACTTAGACTGAAAAAGTTCGAACGAAGTGAATTATTTCTTTAAAAAAATAAATTAATTAAATTTGAAAAAAAATAAAGATTTGCTGACATTTATGATTTTAATGTATTTTTTGAGTATCAGAAATACGTATATCTTGAAAATTTCAAAAATGAATGCTGGGTTATGAAAGATTTACGGACTGGGGTACTGCACAATGATGGGTTTCTGTATAAGAATGGGGGGGGGGAGATTTATTCATTCTTTTCGTATTAAATTTAAGAGAGAAAAACATTTCTAGAAAATTAGAGCTAAATTTCACTCTTCTTTTTTGGGCCGCGTCTTGAGTTGCATAGGCTCAAGTTACCTTAAATCACGTCTAATAAAATAATGTTTTTAACTGAATTAGTCTAACTTTAGGAGAGAAAAATGAGGTACAGGATTTATTTGTCAGTATTTTTAAGAAAGAGCGAATCAAATAGCTTACATTAATAAAAATAGAGTGTAGTAAATCTCAAAAATAGAGATGAGAACAATACAGTATAAAATTTTAATTTTCAATTTTTTTCCCCACTCAAACGTTGTTTCTTTATACAAATACAACGCCACAACAGGCAAAACGCCCAACGAGGTGGCTGAGAAAAAGATGCCCATAAAAATATGGATGTCATATATTTCAAAAATACAGCAACCCAGTTAAAAATGCAATTAATAAAAATTATAAACAATATATTTTGTTTTCTTTAGCGTTTAGTTCATTTGAGGAAATTTTGTTTCTGCACCAGATATAGAAAAATAGAAGCTTAAAAATTAGTCATATAATATATACATATACACATGTATCAATTATGACTGATATGTGAATTTTTACAATAATTTTGGTCTTTTTCAACAGATTTTTTCGAAGATAGAAATTTTCAAGATTTCTGATAAAAATGGAAAAATCTTCAAACATTATAATGTTTATACATTTTTAATTAATCTCTTTATGCGAAATATTATTACTAATTTTTTTTTCATTGTTTTCTGAGGTGCCACACATTTGTCTTATTTTTTTAACACGTTAACTATTGGGGTTTTTGGCCCACCAGCCATTCCATTTCGCCACCGGTGAAGAGAAAAAACGTTCACCCTTAGGCTATGTATGGCCTGCTTTTCCGTCAATGATTTCCCGTAATACTGTTGTATTATGGGTATTAAGGGTATTCAACACTGTTGAATACCCTTGCTTTAAAGTGGCCCACCAGTTTGAGTTTCTTATAAAATGGCCCGACATTTGCGTAAGATATAAAACAAATGATTTTCCATCTTTTTTTTTTTTTATTCGATGTTGTAATGTACGAATTTTTTTCCGATACACCTCAGCCGATAATTTTCAGCTGTACTTGATTTTTTTCTCCTTCATTTAAGAAAAGTTAAAACTATAACGATGATCGTTACATTTTTTTTTTTAACACACAAAGTCGTTTTATCATTATATTCTGTTTGTACAGGTCCTTCTTTTTTATCAAAGTATTGTATTCAAAAGAAATGAAGAAAAAATTCCAAAAGTAATAATAATAATTAAGAAAAACGCATCGGATGGTTTTTTCTAGAGAGGTTCACAGGAAGAAAAAAATATATAACTCAGGGCACTTGGGACCATTTAACGTATTTTTTTATAATAAAACTCTCCATCAAAAAAATTGGGAGAAAAAATTGTAATGATAATGTTAAATGCACTGTAGGTAAAAAATGATAAACTGCAAAAAAATGTATGTATATATATATATATAGTTAGGAAGGACCCAATGATGAACAGAGTAGTATGTAAAGAATAAAAATAACAATTACCTGAGTAAAAGCGATGTATTATTTTCCAGGTGGCCGCGCTTAGTCAAATATAACAAACGGTTCTAATCAAACCATCGAGTTCTGCCTATTGTTTCCGCGCTGTTGCCAAAACAAAGAAACGAAGAACGACCGACCCCTTCACCATTCCTACACACTCATACAAAAAATTACAGGAACTCAAATGAACGGAAAAAAAATTGCATAACAAGAAATAAAGGCAATAATAATAAAAAAAAATAAATGATTCTACCCTAAAGCTCGAATCCCTGATACAAGGGGAGAAAAAAAAAATGAAGGTTCGATGATGAATTGCCATCGTCTTTTTATATTACTTTTACATATGGCGATGTCTCGACCATTTAATTACTTTAATGCTCAGTTCGGTACTTCTGCATTCGGCCCGAATTATTGGATTTTTTTTTTTTTCAATTAAGGCTCCTGCATAAGAGATATGTTATACAGAAATAGACGATGCGAAAAAAAAATTGTATGTATATATATCGCTATCAATATATAAATATATCTGCGATAAATTGCCGATATCTGAAATCCGGATAAGTCTAATTTCTCTTATCTCTCGATATTGGCAAAGACCAATATCACCTGCAACGACTGTCATTGGAATGTTTCAAGGAAAGAAGAAAAAATTATGATTGGTGAAACAATCTGTAATTTTTATGGCCATATTCTGATCACTCGACGTTGCAAATTTTGTTTGATATAAATCACTATCAATAATGTTAGTTTTGGTTTGTTAAAGCTTGTTTGTTTTGGTTCTTCCCAAATTTTTAAGGGGTAATTATCTAAAAAGAGGGGTATTTTTTTTACTATAAAAAAACAGAGAAATAAATTTAAAAAAAATTACATAAATTTTGAAGGAGTATTTTAAATTCTCATTTAAATTTGGATGAGTAAGATTGAATTTTGATGAGTGAATCACGCATTAATATGCATATTGGTGAATACTGGTAGTAGTAGAAGAATATTTAAACACTATGTTGGAAAGTGGAAATTGAATGGAAAAATGCATTCAGAAAAGTAAAAAGTGAATTTGAAAAAAAAATGAAATTTTCTGTTTTGAAAAATAGCTTTTCAATTGCACCTGCTGATCAAAAGAAAGTCTACTTCATAAAAACAGATATGACATTATATAGAGGGTGGGGAGGTTAGCGATTTCTACTATGCCGTGGAATGGGTTGTTTCCTCAAGCCCAATTCAAACATGAAGAAATCTATTATTTTGTTTTTCTCACTCATTAAGACGATAATAATCATGAACAATATTCCATTGTACCAGTAATGAGAAATGATAGAATTGTATAAATAAATAAATTTTTGATCGATAAATATATTTCCTTTTCCATCTAAGCATCCTTCCTCATCTCTTTAATCTGTAAAGATCTGCATGGAAAAAATTAAGTTTCCAGGTAAGGAATCATTGTGCAACGTCTTATAGAAAGAATATCAGATATGAAATAAAAGGTGAAGATGTAAAATTTAATTGATCATAAAATTATCATTTTAGAGTAGACACGTATAAAATTTTGAATTATCAGACTAAATAAATAACTGATCATAATTTCAACTATTTTCTGCAAGTCGCTAAGCAAAGACATTCACGAAACCTAAGGTTCACCTATCACATCTTTTACCATGATGATACCATTTACTTTCTTAAAACTAAGGGGCCATTCAAGTATTACTTAAGCAGATTTTCAGCCATTTTTGAACCCCTCCCCTTGTCAGCAAAAGTCAGCAAAACACTTACCCCCCCCCTCCCCCCTGTCAGCAAAATTTCGTCAGCAGCTTAGAATATTTCATATCTTCAAAAAGGGTAGGTTGATGACGTAAGCAACCTTCAACACCCCCCCCCCCCGTCATCAAAAATCAGCCAATCCGAAACCCCCCCCCCCCTCAATGCTGACGTAATACTTGAATGACCCCTAAGTAGAAACTTTCATAGCGTTCAACATGTGATTACTTGGAGCTGAGATAAATTGTATGTATATTATACATAATTTTATGAAGGAACCTTTGATGCCAAACATTTTACACGTTTATACCATATTTGTTTCATTCCGGGATTACACTATAAAAATGTTATGAAAGTTCTATAAAACTGGCAAATACAACCAAAAGCTTATAAGTTGCATTTGTTTGAATGTAAACGATAAGTTGATTGCATTTTTAAAGTTTTTTAAGGAATTTTTATAAAATGTTTATAGTATAATCCTATCCTTATACATAAGTAAGATTTATTCGCCCTCTTGTGAGGGCAGAAAAATTTTCCTTTATGATAATTATTCAGTCGTAATTAAGCGTTATGTTTGACGTAATTGTCACCTAGAGATGCGATATCGGTTCCACAAGCCACTTTTTACGTCAAGAGTTTCAATAGAACTCATATCACTCTTCAATATTTTTGAATGAGGGAGTGAGATTACATATAAAATATTTTATTTTATTGAATGCTGCTTAGTCGAGGCCATGCGCAAGAGAATGCTGTTGTGATTATGAATACTGCTTTAGATTAGTAGTGGAAAGCCCTTTTCCTAGCCAGTACAATTATCAAAACCGCAAATCTTTCGAGTACCACTCACTGGCATGAAAAGTTTTACACGTAACAGACTCATAAAACAGAAATGCATAAATTTTATGAAAACAACGGGATTTACGATAGAAATTTAAGCAAAATAGAGAAACAGTATCAAAAACGGTAAGTAAAATAATATTTAAAAAAAGTTATGGTTTTAAAAATAAAACTTTTAAGGTATATCCGACTACCTTTCATAGCCACTTTTTTCTATAAAATGGTACTGAAGTGAACTTTAATAATACTTTTTGGTAGAACGCGTCCCAAAATGGCGAAAACAATAATAAATTTTAGACTGTCTATGTCATTTTCTATGAAAAAAGTCATTTTTATGCCACAAGTTTCCAACAAAATTCATATCATAATGCAAACATGATTGCAAACAAGTCTATGAATTGAAGTATATTGTTTTGTTATTTGCGCAGTACATTTAACTAGTAATGGTGCACGTTATGAACCAAAATTTAAAGGATCGTATGGTATGCGCATAAATTACACTCAAATCTGTTAATGTACGTGTGATTTTTTTGAAATTTCATTCTAAATGTCGTGTATAAAACACTTTAATCAGACAAATATATGACAGACCTTATATTTTGATTCATAATCTTAACAATTCAATATACAGCAGAATATCGTATTAAAATTTCGTAATGATATAATGAACAGATTTTTATAAATAATGTTTGAAATTCAGGTAAAGTGTCAAAAATAGTTTTCTACGCGTTTAAAATTTTTATTCGCTGTTTACTTGTATGTAAAAACGCAACACTAAAGTGGAGGTAACTTCAGTTCTAAGCATCATATTTTTTTTATTTATTTTGGTATAGTACAATAGACCTCTGGTCGCAGTGCTAGGTTCTGTGGAACCACCCGCCCATAAGTCTAAGCATCATATAAAAAATTAGGCCTGTTTAGGAATTTCCAAGAAATACGGCCTTCACAAAAAATAAAAAGACAAAAATTCATATTTTATTCCAAAATTACATTTCTTTCATCTAAATACTTTAATTTTCATCCGCGTTCTTTGGTATTTATTTATCCAACCAATCGATTCATTTATTTCGTTTTCATCAGTCCTGATTCTGAATTTCCTAATCCTGTATCAGGATTAAAGGAACTTTTTTTTTTGCTGGGGGTTTTTTATGTTTAACATCTAGAATAAAAGTTCTGCTTTTGGCAGCCTTCATATTAATATACAATAATTATTTACTCATTATAAAGTGTTATGCTTGAAGTAATCGTCATCTAGGGATGCCAAATCGCTTCCACAAACCACCAACTACCTTCCACAACACGTCAAGAGTTTCAACAGAGAACTCGTATCATTTTTAAATATTTTTTGAATGAGAACGTGAGAGGCTTGTAACCCATTATAGGCGTATAAAATAGAAATGCATCAATTTCATGAAAAGAACGTGATCCACGATAGAAACTTAAGAAAACCTGAAAAATTATATTATTAGCAATTAAAATATTCAAACATTAATGAAACATAAAACTTAGATCTTTTATCCAAATTCTCTAATCTTCATCAATGCCTTTTTCATTTATTCAACTTATCGATCATTTATTTCGTTATCCAACTTATTTCGTTTTCCGTCCTGATTGATTATGTACCAGGATTGAAGAAGCTGGTTTTTTTTTGTGGAGGCATTTTTTTTTCTAAAATAATAAATAAATGTTCTGATTTTTAATAACCTTTATAATAGTGATATCGTAATGGTATATAATAATTATTCACTCATAATTAAGCAATATGCTATATGTATATTAGTCTATTACACACACACAAACACGCACACACACAGACGCATGAAATAGAAACGAATGACTTTTGTGAAAAGAACGTGATTTATGATAGAAATATAAAATTTAAAAAAAAAATAGTTTCAAATATAATTTAAAACTTAAAATAATATTTAAACATGTTATGTTTTTTAAACAAATAGAACCAAAATTCTTTTATCAAAATACTTTACTGTTCATCAGTGCCTTTTGGTATTTATTTATCTAACTAATCAATTCATTTATTTGGTTTTCCATCCTGATTGATTATTATGTGCCAGGATTGAGAAGATGGTTTTTTTGTTCTTTTTTTTTTATTTAAGGTTTTTTTCTTTCTTTCTTTAGCAACTAGAATAAAAGCTCTGCTTTTGACAACCTAATTTCTCCCAACTAGTTCTATTATGCATTAGTATATAAACACAAACATACATGATTGTATTCCTTTCTCTCTCTCCCTGCAATTTTTTTGGTTAAAGGCGAAATTGCTGTCTTCGTGGTCGTTGTCGTGGACGAGCGCATGTTCTTCCAGAGATGAAACACATTCGTTAATTAAAGAGCGACGCAAAAACTGACTTCTTTTTTTTTTTTTTGGTTTTCCTCATCCTTCTTTTAGTTTTTGGTTGGGATTTTTCTTTTCTTTTCCAGTTACCATATCTTCCAATAAAAAAAACTTCGTGTTTCAGTTTTTTTTTTTCTATTGTTATCATTTTATTTTATTTTTTTGTTTTCTTCTTGTGTGTTTTCCCCCCTTATTTGACTTTGTTCACTGTCCATCCCATCCTCCTTATATGTGTGTGTGCCACGCTCATACCATGAGCATTGCCTTACCTCCGTCTACTATACCTCCTTTACCCGCAGAGGTTTTTGTACACAAACACTCCATTCTACTCTTCAAATATTTATCCCAGTAACAACTCGCGGGGCAGTTTTTCCTCGCGTTTAGTTTGGGCGAAATGGCAATGCACTGAAAATCGGAAGGTAATCAAGAATTGATAAACTAAGGAAAATGGTGCGCGCAGGATAGAGATGGAAAGAGATGGTCGTGGGGTAGATGGGTTCGTTGGTTTTTACTATCCTATTTATTTCTTGATTTTTTTTTTCTTTTCTTTTCTTTTTTTTTTTTTTTTGTAAAAACGAGCTCTGATTCGCTGGAGGTCTCAAAACGGTTCGTTTTCCAGACGTAAATGAGCACAAAGAATGAACGAAACTAAAGTTATGTATTACTCTTTTATCTTCCTTGATTCGTTTTTTGTAGTCCTCTCGGGGATTGTGATCCTGGGGATTTCGTAAGTCTTCTAAAAACTTCGAAGGCCTTTCGGTCGTTTTCCTGAGTTACGTTTATTGAGTTTTAAGGCCACAGCTGAAACCAAACCCCGTGTAAACCTCTATTTTCCCCCCACTACAACAAACTGTTTAAAGATGCAATCATTGCGTATCCGTGAATTTTTTAAATCTCCTTTTATTTCCCTACTTCTATTCTTTTCTTCTTCTAAAGAGATTTTCGTGAGTGAATCGTTTTTATACAGAATTCTTCAGAAAACAAAATACAGTAAACTTTCCTAAGCATATGCGTATTTGTTGTTCCGAACGTTGTTATAATAATGATGGAAATATACTTCATTTGATTTGCTATTGCAGCAAATGCTACTACAGCTGTAGTCTCGCTTATCCGACATAAACGGGCCTGCAGAACGTCGGATAAGCGGAAAAGTCGAATAATAGGGAGGTGATAAGAAAACGCCTACTAAACATCAAACTATGTTATAATTTTACGCATTACGAACCTAATAATCATGTTTCACAACAAAACAACAGAAAAGTTCAGTCCTGTGATGATTTAAATATACATATTTTGATCGTAGTCTGCTTTCTTGACGAGTGTCGTTTATTCCCTGAAAAGTCTCGCCATCTTTGCAGCATTATTATGTCGATTCCTGTAGCTTCTTTTTGTTGCTCAATGTATTTGATTGCAGTTTCTAGAGCCTTTTCTCTGTCCTTTTGTGAAATTCTGAGAGGCTCAACAGTTGATGCTTGATCTTGATCTTCAATTCCGTTGTCATTGCAATTGACAAGAGTGAGAATTTCTTCACGAGTTGCTTAATACTGATCACCATCCTTCAGCGTAGTGTAGAGGAGTGCGCCACTGTGCAGACGGGGTAACTAATTAGCTACGGTATAGTCGAAAGCAACAAAAAATAGACTACGCTCACGCTCGCAACTTGCAGTTCTTGTCGATAAATGCGGTTTTTTTTTTTGTTGTTGTTGCGGTGTTGACGTCGGATAATACGGAATGTCGGACAAGCAAAGAGCGGATAAACGAGACTGTATTGTACATTACAGTTTGAAAGGATAAAATATTTATATAATTTTACTTTATTGAATTGGTAGAGGCCATGTGTAAAACGAATGTTGTGATTGCGAGTATTGTTTTAGATCAGTATGGACCAACCTTTTCCAAACCCATGCAATTATCATAACCACAAATGTTTCACGTGCCACTCACTAATGTGAAACGTTTGACGCGCGTAACACGCATTTTTTATTATTTCTCTCATTTCGGGTCACGAGACATCCCGTTGTTTCTCTCATTTAGAGTCCCCCTAGTGACCGAAAAAATAGAACGAGTATTGAAAAGATTTAATTTATATTTGCAAATTTGAATTATTTTTCTTCCACCTTTGAAAATCGACTCGTACTTTTAGGATACTATCGTATTGACATCAAAAGGAAAATCTTGAGTTAAAACCAAAATTTATTTCTTACAGATGGGAAAAGTGTAGAAAAAGTTTTCGATCTCCAGATATTTTTTCAAAAATTCGAGACATTTTTGTTGAAAATCTTGCGAACATACGAAGTATTAAGTATCACACTTAATACTATGACATACCACTCCTCCCCACCCCCACACAAGTAGCATACATGCTGCAGGGTCGACCACATTAGTGAAAAAAGCATAAAATTTTTTGAAGATTTTAATACAGAAAAAAGGGAAGAATATTTCATTTCAAAACAATCATGATGGAAAAAACTATTTTTAAAAAAGTCGGTGGATACAAAAATTTAATATTAGAAGATAATTGTACTTTAGAATTTAGAAGATGATGTACTAGTTATATGTACTGCACTTGGTGGGCGGGGAACAACATTTTTACTCAATAACAAGAAATGTGATGCAATTATGAAACAGCAGTAACCTTTTCAGATTGATCAATCCCTAAAAATTAGATTGCAGAAATGCTTCTAATCCTGCTTATAGTCAATATCGTTCATTTTCTTCGTTAGAAATACTCAATAATAAATTAACCCTTTCAAGCAACCGGGTCAAAAAATTATATGCCGAGGCCCTACTCGCGGTATTTAAGTTTTAAAGAAATCGAACTTTGTCCAGTACCGCTGATTTTTATCATAATAAATGTTTTTTGTGAAATCACTGGTACCTCGGCTAGTGAATTTTTCGGCTGATGAAGGTTTTTTTCGTGATTTTTCTGCGTCGGCTATCAAACATTTTCGTTGATATGAATGCATGCGCTAACATAAAATAGCAGTGTCATGAGTTGAATTTTCACTTCTCTCAATCATCATCAAAAATACTGTCACTAGAGCCAATACCTTCTAAAGCTTGCTCTAGAACATAGTTTCCCAACCTTTTTTGCCCCATCGCCCCCTTCTTCAGAAATTTTCTTCTCCCATCGCCCCCCAACGCAATCTAACCCATAGGATCCTATGTTATACCGTGACCTTCGAAAGTAATACGTGTCACTCACGTAGGTCAAGGTTATACCCGTAGCTTCTACCGCCCCCCCTGGAACATCCCACCACCCCCCAGGGGGCGTTAACGCCCCCCGTTGGGAATCACTGCTCTAGAAGGTGTTGCTAGAGCCCGATTTACTCACACTTCTCTTTCTGAAATTCTTTGAGCCATTTCATGTAAAACGAAATGCATTAAAAAAAGGGGGAGTCTATGTTTTCAGAGCATGCGTTCTTTCAGTGCAAGATTCTTAGTATCAAGCTGAACAGTGTGGACATTCTAGGAAATTGTATTTTCCATCTGTATATATCAAACACAGAAATGAGCTGTCTAAATCACAAATGGATGGGAACACCCATCTATATATTCTAGAAACCTTGGGGAACACCTATGAATTCGATTGGGTTATGGCAATACGAGCTTTAATAGACCAAAGTTGGTGGTGGTTGTATGCAGGGCCGTAACTAGAGGGGGCAGGGGGGGGGGGGGGGGGTTATAATCAAAATCCTAGTTACGACCCTGGTTGTGCACATATTGGAAAATAAAAATATCTTCAGCATCTCTCATCTTTCTGTAAATTCTCATTTATCCTATTCTGAAGCTGTTCATTTCAGCCTTCGATCAGTTTTTATCTTTTTTATAGCATTCTTTGATATTTCAAAAACTTTCCTTTAAATTTTGGGCAGAAGCTGGAACGAATCAAACGGTTTCTGTAGAAACATATGGAAAAATCACGTTTCGGCTAACGAATGCGATTTCGGAACGAATCACCATCGTTAGCCGAGGTATCGCTGAAAAGTATTGCGAAATCCACGAAAAGCATGTTTCGTCGTCAAACATTTTCATTCTCAAGTATTTCTTCGTAGCGCCATCTATCGTTTGAAAACGTAAATATATTCTGATCTGTGATAAGAAATTTTTGATTCAGATTCAGAAACGAAATCGATGATAAATAGAAAATAAATCTTTCGACACGAGTAAAAAGTATTTATGAATGAATGGTATCCCCCCCCCCCTTCTCCCAGTTCAATTGGTGGATGTTGCGTGTATCGATTCGGGGAGGGAGGAATAGTAATAAAAGAAGAGAGCGTCCATTTTTCAACGAGCGTCCACATTTCCCATTCTATTGCCGTTTGCTTTAGGAACATTATTTTGACGATTCGTGTCTCGTTTGTGAGTATTGTGTGACACAAAAGAAAGAAAAGCACTCGCGAAAAGTCCTATTCAATGATAGGAAAGAAAAATTTCACACACAAAAAGGTCCCATTTCGGTACCCACTTCGCAGCGGGGAGCAATTGCGCGTGGAGCTGGGCAATATTAGAAATATATTATTGCTTATGATTCCTTTCATCGCGACGTGATGTCTGTCGGCAGTCCATCGCTCTTTTTAAGGTCCAAATAGGAAGGAGACGATAACGCCACAGGAAAAAATAGCGATTGCAGCTGGTCGTTGTCTGAAGTGGGAACTTCGTTTTTCGGGCGACACGTGGAAGAAAATAGAGCAACTTAAAAAAAATATGATTGGAGAATCTTTCTTGGGAAATTAGCACGAAAAATTTTCAAGCAGAAAAAACGAGCACTCATTTCAACTTTCTGCTTCACTTCGGAAGAAGGATCGCGTTGCAAATCTTGTGACACTACCAATCGTTCATAGGCGGAGAAGATAGACTTGAAAGTCTGAGGGGGGGGGGCATGGTCATTATTGCTGAGGGGCACGATGATGATATGATGTCAATTCATATATACATATATACATTAGATCAATCGACTCCATCTTCGACGCTGGGGGGGGGGGAAGCAATGCCCCTTCACGCACCGGTATTTCCGCCCATGCAATCGTTCCATTTTTGTGTGTCTGAAGATTTCAGTTTAAAACTTTTATTTCCCGTTTTTTTCAGGTCAAACGAATTTCAGTGTACCCGTACAGGGTAGAGGGTGCCCGTTAGATTTTGGTCTTGAGCAAACCAGAGGTGCCCTTAGAGGATGTGTGATCAGTGATCCTTAATTTTCGTCAATTCTGGAATTATTTCTTTCATTAGTTCTAAACTTTCAATAATTCTGGAATTATTTCTTTCATTAGTTCTAAACTTTCAATAATTCTGGAATTATTTCTTTCATTGGTTCTGCATTTTCATCAATTTTCTAGTATTTTTTTTCTTCCATTAATTCTGAATTTCTATCAACTCTGGAATAATTTCTCTCATTAACTCTGGGGTTCCATTGATGCTGGAAATATTTCCTCCAATTATTTTTAATTCGTCAATTTTAAAATTTCCATTAGTTTCGGCAATTTTTTCTTTTGTTGCTTTAAAATATTCCGATACCTTCTCTCAGCGCTGAATTTTCATCAATTTTTTCCGTTCATTTGATTGTGTGTTTAAAATTCTTTGTACGAATATTTCTCAGCATTCCTGTATATTCTAAAATAATGGATGCCGATTCCCCCAAATATATAAAAATCGGGGAAAGGGAGGGGGTCCTAAACACTTTTGATGCCCCGAAATTGTTGACACACCAGGTCCTGCTATTATTTTTGCACCGTGCCCCGCGTGGGGAAATTGCGGCCATGAGGCAAATATAAATTTCGAAGCTAACTTTTCACTGCTCAAAATAATATAACGTTACGTAATAATTTCATACATAACCTCAATTGTAATGTAATAATTAAAGCGTGTATAAATAGATTCTAAAATATACGATGGCATTTGTGCTTGTTTTACAATTCGTCACAGTATTCAATTCTACAAACACCATTCAAACCATTCGGGAGAATGTTTTTTTTGGAACCATTCTTTGGTTCTAATGGGATGCTAATGAAAAGATTTGCTATATTAAGTGATGTGATTAAAGAGGTCCCTTTGTCCAATATCTGGCAGATATACAGACCGATTCTGGGTACTAGTGAAGCTTCCTAGCGGACACTAGTTTAATTAATAAATAGAATTTCTAATCAAGGAAACAGATATTTTCTGGATTTTATGCCTAGGAGTACTCGGAAAGAAGTCATCTGGCCTCCACCGGGACTCGAACCGAGGCTCTTTTCATTCCGGGCAATCACGTTGCTATCTAAGCCAGGGTTTTCCAACTGGTGCTCCGCGGAATCAAAAGTGACGGAACCCCCAAAAAACCCGGAACCCTGATAGCTTCAAAAATTTTCTTGTTACTGTTTCACCTGAAGCAATTTTTTATTTTTATTTTTGTTGAGCACGTGTACTCTAAAAAATTTCGGCAACATATTGGGATAATCTACCAGTAGAAGGCGAACAATATTAGTGCTCTCTACTTTCTTTCTGTTTTCATGAGGGTCTTCCAAAATGGAATCGCGTTTGTACGACGTTCAAGAAACCATGTCAAAACCTCGTTAAAAAATATACGAAAATCGTACACCTGAAACTTCTCTGAAAATGTCGTTCCCCCCATAGACCTCGAAGAAAATATCACAAAAATTCAGTGATTTTAATTGCATTTTGTTTGTTATATAATTACTACTCTTGAGGAAAACTTACCCTCAACATTAAAATTTTCAAAATAATATTATAAATTACATAAATACCTGTAATTCGCATCACATATCATAGTTGTTTAAATACCCACCGTCGCCACAGTGGTGGTCGGCTGAAGTTGGTTTCCTGTGGTTCCCAACTTCGAGGCGCAAATGCGAGCCGATCATTAAAAAGTCTCGCCGCAGAGAGCAACAGGCCTGCAACGATAAGTTATTCAATCATTACACTTCACTCGTAGTTAGAAAAACTGGTGGCAGATGGCAACACTACACGTAACAAGTGTTACACACAAACAAATTTCACGTCAGGTTTCACTACACGTACATTCCAACATGTACCGATTCGTTAGAAGTTCCGCAGAGGAATATCTACGAGGTGCATGCGTGGTTTAATAGTAGTAGTTGTTTAAATATTAAGAATTATATTATTCTCCTGAAGATTTGAAAGAAAAAACGTAATTTTTCACTTTTTTAAAAAAGCATTTTTTGTTCTGTTCGTGCATCGTGTCCAGCTTTTTAAAAGTTGTCTAAAAGAAACGAACCTAAATACTTCATCAGTGTTTCTCAAACCATGCGTCGTGGCTCTCGGGGGGCACCGCCAACACCCCCCTTCACCTTTGTGAAGGGCTTCGCGGCAAGCTGTCGACATTACTGATTGACCGTTTAATGCTTTCAAGGGATTTTTTTCAAACTATTCTGGGCGGAGCTGTAACTAAGGAGGAACCTGGGGGGGGGGGGGGTTTCCAACTAGGAGGTCTTGAGATGTGAACGCCGGACCAGAGGGGGAGCAAATTTTACGCTTAAACATCTCTTTCAACATTAAAAGGGGGTGCCCCAGCTGACTAAGAATCCAGTCGCGGCCCTGATACGGTATCCGGGCCGGTCTGTCAACAATCAGTCAATTAGTCGATCATTAAAGTTTAGTGCTTTTGGGGTGACAATATGCAATGAACAACTATTATAGCCACACATTTTCGTAATCCACAATTACATCTATTCAAGTATAGACGTTATCATTTTCCAAACATTCGGAGTTCCAGTTGAAGTGAGAACGTAGAGTAATTGAAGTTTTTCAGAGGAGGGACAGTAAAGTTTGAGAAATGAGTGGCAAAAAAAAACAAGTAGAATAGGAAGAGGACGGCAAAATTCGAGTAAACCTGAATAAATCCGCCTCCGCCTAGACAGTAAGGATGAGTGAGTGAGGGACCTAGAAAGTTTGCAAGCACGTGGATGAGCAAAAGACTGACTTAAAGTATGTGCAAGCATGTGAAAGACCGAAAGAGTGACCTTGAGAGCGAAGAATCAGATTAGTGAGTAACCTAGAGCGTGTGCAAACATGTGAATGACAAAAACAGTGATCTAGAGCACATGCACCCATGTGAATGACTAGTAGAATGACCTACTAGAGACTGTGTAAGCGTGTAAATGATCAAAAGAGTGACCTATAAAGCAAGGTACCATATCAGTGAGCGACCAAAAGAGTGACCTAGACAATGTAAAAGCATGTGAATGACCAAAAGAGTAACCTAGAGAGTGTAAAAGCATGTGAATGACCAAAAGAATGGCCTAGAGAGTATAAAAGCATGTGCATGACCAAAACAGTGATCTAGAATGCGTTCAAGCATGTGGTCATGACTAAAAGAATAACCTAGTCCTAGAGCATGTTAAAACATGTAAATGATCAAAAGTGTGACCTGTAAAGCAAGGAACCATGTCAGTGAGTGACTGAAAGAGTGACCTAGAACATGTGCAAGTATGTTAATGACCAAAACAGTGTGCAAGCATGTGAGTGACGAAAACAGTGTGCAAGCATGCGAGTGACCAAGATAGTGTGTAAGCATGTGAGTGACGAAAACAGTGTGCAAGCATGCGAGTGACCAAGATAGTGTGTAAGCATGTGAGTGACGAAAACAGTGTGCAAGCATGCGAGTGACCAAGATAGTGTGTAAGCATGTGAATGACTAAAAGAGGAAATTAAAGACACGGATTACTTGCAGGGAGGGAGGTCGAGTGGGTTATAGCACAGTGTGGCGAATTCGGGAAATAGTAGTAAAAAATATTGGACTAGAATGCGAGAAGGGCGTCAAAATTGGCGTAGCCCACAGCCGGCAAAACCATAAATGCGCCTCTGCAATACTGACCCACGTCTGGTTTAGAGCGGCCTTAGAAAGGCATTTTAATTTACTGTGAATTGCAATATCCCATTATTTCCATCCCATTGCTAAACTTTTTGGCAAATCATCCCAATTTTTAGCAACTTTTAGCATTGCTAGGGGTGATTATACATCACGTGCATCGCGGGACAGGCCCCGGTATTTATGGGGGGTTTTTCTCGCTCTCCTGAATTTTTTGAAAAAAAATTTCCCGATTTCTCACTTCGTTTGTTTTTAACATCATTATTAGCGGTAATTGGCATTGTCCTGTGCTTTCCCGTATTTCGAACCTCAATTTCCCGTATGTTTTTCAAACAAGTATGGTCAGCTTAAGCAATACATGCCGTCTCCCGTATTTTTCCTCTGAGATGCCCAGTTAGTGTATCATATGGTCATCATATTTTATGGTGATAAAAAAGTTACAAAGAATACCTATCTACTTCTCATCTTTATTTTTGCCGCAAGTTTTTTTTTAAATTCAAAACAAATATACCGGAGAGCCCTGTATAATTCTTATTGTATTGTAAAACAGATATACACAACAACCCTGTTATTTGTGTGGGTTCGTGGATCTTCGTAAACTTTTCCGTTTTCGTTTCGATACAAATTTTTGCATTATAGAGTAGAATTTGCTGCCATCTGTTGCGTAAGTTTTTGTGCGTCACCAAGTGCTCGTACAGCCGGATTTTCCTAGGAGCAGGTTTCCTGTGCCGCGCGCAACGTGATTCGCCCAGCGCGACACGCCGTCCACTCACCAGAGAAAAGCAGCATGACTGTTTTCGTACAGGGCGCAATACGGCTCACTAAAGCGCTTTACGTCGGGCGTGATTGGCTGACTGCTTCTGGAGGACGTCAAATGCGTCGTGCGCCGCGCGTTTCACCGATATTCCCTTCATTTTATTGTGCTTTCTTTCCCTTCCCTTCAAACCGGAGCATGCAGACGACAGAGTAGCTGATGCCAAAGCCATACATATATAGTCCTCCGACCACGAGATGAATTTTCACTGCGTCATGTCACGTCGCGTCGGATGATTTCATTCAATTTTTTTTTGGTAAAACGATTGCACATCGAGAAAAGTTCATCAGTGACTGAGCTTTCACGATTGGCATGTCCTTCTAGGATAAAATAGAATCGTTTGACGTGACATGACGTGCCGTAGCCAAATCTCATCTCATGGTAGGAGGACTATACTTTATATAGCCGCCCTGATCTGATGCGCCTCGCTACGAAAACACAAACGTTTAGCGTGATTATGTAACACGTTTCTGTTGGCGCAAAATAGTCTAATTCGGTTCACGCTGCACAACAAACATATTCCTAGGAAAACCCGGCTTATGCTTAACATTTTTTTTTGTCTGCTATCATCTATAGTAACCTTTTTTGTTTTTTTATGGAATATTTACCCCTTCTGTTCCTCTGATAAGTATAAAATGAATCAAACTTATCTCCGGAAATAAGCTTACCTTATGAAACACTCATTCATTGTAAAAGTAGCTTATCCACCAAAATAGAACCCATATACACCAATGAGGCTCGGCATTTTGGGGAGAGTGCGGGCCACTTAATTAGTTTGCAAATATGTTGCGGGCCATTTGAGTTATCTGGGAATGTGTCGCTCTGGTGATCTGAAAGTGTGCCGTGGGCCGTTTGAGTGATTTGGAAGCTGTGTCGCGGGCGATTTAAGTGATCTGGAAATGTGCAAGGTGAACTTTAGTGATCTACAAAAAATGCAACGGGCCACTAAAGTGAGCTATGAATGTGGCGCGGGCAGCTCGAATGATTTTGAATTGTGCCGCCAGCCACTTAGGTAGCCACTGCAGTGGTCATAGTGACGTACTCGCGTCGGGAGTTCCCGGGTTAACCCCACAGCTAAAGTTTGTTTTCTGTGGTTCCCAACTTCAAGGCGCGAATGTGAGCCGATCTCCCCTTTAAAAGTCTCTGCACCGAAAGCAAAAGACCTACAAACAGCACAAATGTAATTCAATCACATCACTCACTTCACTTCTGAAATATAGATGATAGCTCTGAAAAATCAAACGCAACGCTACATATGCACTCAGACTGTTAGGTACACACACACAGTTACACTTCCGGCACAGCTCACTAGGTAGTAAATCACCCATAGATGGTGATAGACCTGAGTTGTGCTTGGTTTGGAAGAAAGAAAGAAAGCTCTTGTAGTTATAGATACAGGAACAAAATTTCAGAAAATTCAAATAGCAACACTAACTTTTATGCATTACGAAATGATCGGCATGGTAAAAAAAACATGAATCACATTGAAATTGTACCTGTAGCCATATAAATGCTGGTACAGGACGCAGACAAAGAAAGACAATCTCATCAAGATCTTTGAGTGCTAACTGCTCAGTTGGACTACCTGTAGATCTAACAGTGAAGCTCACCTGAGCGGCTAAGCCCTCGGCGAGGTCTTTCTTTGTCTGTGTCCTGTGCCGCATTTGTGATACTACAGGTAGTACTACCATTCTTAGTTAGTTTTTTACTGCATCAATTATTTTGCAATGTATAAAAGTAAGTGTTGCCATTTGAATTCTCCAAAATTTTGTTTCTGTAACCGTAACCATGAGAGCTACAGTTGTGTTTTTGCTTCTCATTCTCAGATGCATATTCAAACATACACTATTTTATGACCGAGGTCCTGGGTTCGAACCACACCGTCGCTGCAGTGGTGGTAGGCTGAAGTTGGTTTTCTGTGGTTCCCAACTTCAAGGTGCGAATACAAGCCGATCTCCCCATTAAAAAGTTTCGCTATAGAGAGCAACAGGCCAACAACGGTAAAATCATCTAACATTACACTTCACTCACAGTTCAAAAAATATGTGATAGATAATAGCACTATAACAAGCATTACACAGAAACAATCTTCACGTTAGGTTCCCAACACTGACACGCACATTCCAACATGTGCCAGTTCGTTAGAAGTTCCATAGAAGAATATATGGACGAGGTATATGTAGTTTTAGTAGTAGTAGCCACGTAGGTAATCTGCAAATGTACCACGTGCATTCAGGTGATTTGGAAGTGTGCTTGGGATTGCTTAAGTGATCTGAAAATGTGCCACAGGGTCACTTTAGGGATATAGTTATTTGTCACTGGCTACATCAGATAACTCCAAGGGCCATATTTGACATGCGGGCCATGGGTTGAGCATGTAGGATATACACCATTGCTGTGCTAATCCACTTCTATTATTTAACCACACAAGCACTTTGTAAAGGGTGCTGCTCCTCTGGGAGATTTCTAACAAATTGGTTCCATGCTGAAAAGTGTTTTGTTTGTGGTTTTATGCACTATCCCTAACATATTTACGTTGTCCGAGTTATGTATGTTTCTGTAATGGTGTAATATATATACATACTTTTTTTTTTAAATTTAGCAACGAAAAAGTATATCTTAGAATGGGAACCTAAGCCTTTCTTGTTTTTCGTCATTACAGACAATGTCCAGTGATAACTGTGATCCTGCTGTGTGGATGTGGACTGATCCAATGACTCAATTTTCATCTGCTTCACTGAGTTATGTGAAAAATGTCATTAAGAATAAAGGTAATTGAGGTAGCAAGTTATATTTATACAATGATAGCTGTAAATTACAGTCACTAAACTGATGGAAAAGAAAACATAAATATATAATCTAAAGGTTGTTAGAGCCTGCGGAGGAACATTATCAGAAAAAAAAAATAAGTTGTAGTAGAGAGAAAACTATCTGTTTCGTCTGTGAAAAAATTATGTGTTTTATTTCAGATGACGTTGTGACTGCGTTGTCTGTTTTTTGTCAGTATAAGTGTGTGAACGCAACGAGGTAAACACATATTGAGGAGCTGCGAGTCAGTCATTTCCTATTTTGTGGTTATTAAAGTGTTTTTTTATTTTTAATTGAGTTCAACTTGCTGTGCTTAATATTCTTCAAAGCTTGAATCAACTAATAAGAGATCTGGTTTTGTGCATGAAAATGCAAAATTGGCTTCTGTATGCATTTAATGCTAAAGTTTTCGAAGAAAAATATTTGTTTAGTTAAGATATATTCTCTTAAGAAACCAAGTCATTTTTAACGTGGCCTCATTATCAACTATAGAATAATCAGATTACATTCATTATGAAGTAACTGTTTACAAATGAGTTTTAATGTCCAGTATAAAAATCAAAATTTAATCATAACTGCAAATTCATGTACGCTATCTCCAAAGTGAGCTGTATTTAAACAGTAAAGTCCCAAAAACAAATAAACACCTTTTTCAAAATGTTTCTTGCTTACTGCTCTGAAAATAGTGAAAAATGTGTTACTTTTTCATGTATGAAGAAAAAAAACACTGAGAATTATGACAATAATGACATCAATGGGAAATGATGAGGTAATTTAATTGAAACCAGAATGAATCAAGCAGATATTTTTCACTGCATTGTTATATGAAAAATATATGTATCTCTACAGGCCCATCATTTCGAATTTTTTTCAGGGTGGGGAGCAAAGAACTTATACTCAATATATATATATTTCGCCTTGTTTGTCCATTTCTATTGTATTTTTTAAAGCTGGGGTGGCAATCGCCTCCCCTCCCCAAATTGACAAGATTGTATCTCTATGAGCATATGAATACATACGTGTGCATGTATATTTGAATGGCATTGTGAAACGAAAATGTATATTTATTCAATAGACTCATTAAAATATAACACTCATTTATTTAGAATATTTTAAAATCAAGGTCTGGCATGTCAAATTTTTAGAGAGTATAACATTTTGAAATATTCATATATCATTACATGACATGATTCTTGGGAAATGCTAGCAAAATATAACAAGGGCAACATAATTCATAGGGCTGCGTGGAAGGGTGTCGTGTTTCTTGGGGCCCAATATGGTTATACGTGTGTTCATGTCTTTTGTTTTCTATGTGGTTTTTTTTTTTTCTAAAAAAATATTCATTTTTTCCAGAACTGGTTATATTGCATCTGTCCAAAGAATATGCAGTGGCAGGAAGTTTAATGCTTGCAGAATACGTCCTGCAGTTGTGTAGACGTTTCAATCTGTTGGAAAACGAAGGGACTACTTTTTTCAGTTACCGGGATCATCTTTTAGCTCTAGAGCTGTGCTTATCGAGACTCGAGCAGGATAAAGTAGGCATTAGTTCTTAGTTCGTTGCAAACACATTTTAATGTGAAATTGATGCTCATTTCTGGCATTTTATTTTCCTCATTTCTCTCTGCCCTTTATTTTTTTTCCAAGGTTGGAATTCTTCCAAAAGTCAAGAAAGAAGAAGTGATGAACTGTCATACTGCTTATGTTCAGCAGTGCACATCTGTTCAAGAAGGTGGCGCAGAAGAAGAAGCCATACCGGCAGTTCTTTCTTACAAGAGATTTCTCAAACACAGCAATTGCATTGATATATGGTGCCTATTAAGTTTGATACTTTCAGATGCAAAAAATGGGGAATGGCAGAAATTGAGGGAACAGAATTCGTTTTTAATACTTGGCCCTATTGAAACAGAAATTACTGTGAGTAAATATGCTTTGTATGTTCTTTTATTGCAAATATAGTAGAACCACAATTCAAATATTTTTTTATTAACCAGTCATATGGCCTTTTACTTTCTCAGTATGCTACCCGCGATGCCCCTTTTTATGAAGATGTGCGCGCTTTTTCCCTTGAAGTTTGAAACTATTAAAATATATTTTTTGATTGCATTTTTTTTATAAAAACATTAGAACTGATGTTCTTTGCTGTGTATTTAAAATAATAATAATAAAAGTTAATCAATAAAACTAATTAGTTTTATAAATAGAAATGTTGAATTTTTAATTTATTAAACGCAATGACAGCATATGGGTTGTTCATATGCAAAATGAATGCAGGAAAATATTTCTCATTAATTCATGTTTAAAATTATGTGTTGAAAAAATGACATTTAAATCATATTTTTTTCTTATATGTGTTGCTAAATATTAGAATATATACAGTGGGTCCTGCTTATAACGTTTTGTGAAAAACCGTCATGAAAAAAACTTTGTAAGCGGGAAAATGTTTTAATTTATTGTTTATTTATTAATTTAATGTTTTAATGTTAAGGAACTCTTAATGAGGATTACTTCAAGTTGAGATCACGAAAATCAGTCATAATAAGCGGGAAAACATTATAAATGGGAACGACTTATATATATTAAAAAAATACATTTGAGGAGATGCAGCCTTGCAAAGCATGGCAAAGATAACAGTAATAATTACCCCAGACCTCTCTTGAAATATAATTATTCAACTATATCTAGTGTCGAGATAATAAAGTAGAAGAATGCTTATGCAGGTGGCAGCAGCTGTATGACGAATTATTCCGACATATCCATCTGATAAAACCAAAAAATCTGCATGGTAGCATATGCTGTCGTAGGCACCACTGTTACATATGGCAGTGACTTAAATATAGTCTTAGCTAGATGACTGGTTAAACAAATGAAACTATCTGTACTGCCTACTTTGTTAAATACTGGTTCAACTGTAATAACATAACAACTTATACCTAGAAAAGAAAAGTTTGTTGTCTTTGCCACGACGACAACACTTCAATATCTGTCTGAGATGTGAAGTGAGGTGTATCTGGTCCAGTATCTCCAACAAGAATCAAATCTGGGTTCTCTTGCAGGGAGCATACATAGGATCAATCTTTGGAGGAAGTACAAAAGGCTTAGGGGAGACACTAAAATTTTCTTCCTTAGAAATTTTGAGTTACCACCCTTTAGAAAGCATTTAAATTAACAGAAATTGGTTAATATAACATATAAAGGGTATTTTCTTTCTATATTTTAATTTTTTTTTTTTACAAAAATATTTTTTTTCCCTAATTTTTGGTTGACTTGGGGGAGGGGGGGCACAAGTCCCCCGTGTAAACCTGTCTTCTTGCAATCTGCGAAAACACAAGACCTTTCCTTATCTTATAACATGCATAGTAGTAAAGACACTGCAGCCTCCGTCAATTTCAGCAAGAGCTGCCGCGGAATTGGGAGAAGACTTGGGTTTTGTTCCCAGTGGAAACAAACTTTTCTTTCCGAGGTGTGTCTTGGTATAATATCCAGGAAGAGTCTCTTTCTTAGATGTGTTGTAGGCTCAGAAGAAATATTTTTATAAGAACTTAATAGTTTTGAACAATCTTTCATTTTTAATCTGTTATGATTATCGTTTCTCATATAACATTTTGAAAATTCTAAATTGTGTATTTTTTTATTGTTGTAATTGCTACTAGGTTATTGTTTGAAGTTTTTTTTTCTTTTGTATGTGTGTTTTTCCAGAAACAAATAGTACGAGTGCTTTCTGGTAATGAAGTCTTTTTACTGAGCATGGAATCACCTTTAAACTCTAGTCTTGAAAACAGTCCCTCATCAAAAGAACACATTTCTGTAAGTTTCGAGGAACAGTTGACAAAACTTGATGACATCTCCATCAATTCTCGGGAAACATCTAGATGCAACTCTGCCACTGAAGTAAGTACTTTTTAATATTTTTATTAGTCTAATTCATAAATATTTAACAAAAGTGTATTGTAGTTGAAGCTTACATCAGTAGGGAAAATTTTCTTTAAATAATGGACTTATTATAAACTATTATTTTAACTGAGCATGGTCCATTTCCGACATACTTGCAGCGCTTTGGACGATCATCTCACAATGCTTGTAAGTGTGGTGCTACGGGCTCGCTATGGCATTACGTCTGCCAATGTCCACACACATCAGCGTTTCATTTTGGTCAGATGTCACAAAGTCAGATGACGGCATTCAAAAGAAGAATACTAAAAAGTCCGATGAACTTCTCACGCATTCAAAATTTGATTCAATTTTTAGACCGTAACCTATATTTGCTGCACGACAAGATGGGTGGACTACGGAAGAAGCAGGATGAATTTCAGCCTTCCAGACCAGTAAAGCTGATACCAGGGAGAGTCTACAACTTGCGGCCACGTAGGGGTACCGGAAATTCACGAAACTGATACGTCGTTGAACGGTGAACTTTATTGGAAAAACTATAAACACTTAACATGTTAACGTTGTGAATCAATGCACCCCATAATCCAGCTAGCCAGCCGATGTAGCTTCGGGAATGATGAAATCTCCTAATTGCCCAGGAGAATTAAGACCTAGGATGCTTATGGAACAGGAATGTGTTCCTAGAATGAGCTAAAACATCTGGGTGTCCGAACATTGGCTGACTTGGACACTTGGACCAGGACATGTGACCCAAACATGACACCGATTCGTCGTTGTACGGCCTACATGACTAGTGACATCCAACGAACGTGGACGGACCGCCACCAACGGAATTTGATTATCGAGTCTGGACGTGCCCCAAGGATGCTATAATATAAATTTAGATTTCGATTCTTAGATCATGATTTATCATAATTATTTTGTTGATTTATACTCCTGTAATTGGACTTGTTATTCTGTTATACAAATTTATATAGATATATATACATATACATATTTAATAAAATTCTGGATGCACCCATCTGTCGGGAACGCTTTGATATCTCCTTGAGATGGGAAGCGGGGTGTGTCCGGTCCTTCAATGTTCAATGTGAGATTCTTCTGTTCAGTCAACACATTGAGCTATTTGCTTATTATGACCATTGAGTTTTTATTTATATATAGAATCAGGTTTCTAATATTTGATTACCCTGAGTCTACTCCTGTTCCATGTCCTGAACCTGTTCCCCTCTACCCCCCACATCTTTACACAATAAATACCCTGTGATAACATCAGGAATTTGAAATAAGAAATTGTTTGTTCATTCAACTTCTAAAATTAAATTTTTAAAGTTCAACTTTTCTTGACCTTGTTGTTTATCTTTGGGAATCTATTTTAACTCTATTTCAATTATTGAAAGCCTTCTCTTCACATACAACATGCCAATTAACATATGAATTATTACTATATTATACACAGGGTGTTCATAAAATTAATTTGTGTCTACCCCTTAGCGGCCGCAAAAATTAACTAATGCGAATATCAAATTTGAGATATATATGTTTCCCTGTATACGTCTAAGAATGAGAAGAGAAATAAAACTGTAGCTCTTGCTGTTAGCCGCTGTGGTGGTTGAGTGGTCATAGTGACGGACTCGCGCCGCGAGGTCCCTGGTTCCAACCCCACCGTTGCCACAGTGATGGTCGGCTGAAGTTGGTTTTCTGTGGTTCCCAACTTCAAGGTGTGAATGCGAGCTGATCTCCCCTTTAAAAAGTCTCTCCACAAAGAGCAACACACCTACAAACAGTAAAAATGTAATTCAATCATAACACATCACTCACTTCACTTCTGAAATATAGATGGCGGCACTGAAAAATCAAATGAAATACTACATACTCACTCAGACTGTTAGGTACAAATAGTTACACTTCCGGCACAACTCGCTAGGTAGTAAATCGCCCATAGATGGTGATAGACCTTAGTTGTGCTCGGTTTGAAAGGAAAAAAAAAAGAGCTCTTGCTCTTATAGATACAAGAACGAAATTTCAGAAAATTCAAATAGCAACACTAACTTTTATGCATTACAAAATGATCGGCGTGGTAAAAAAAATATGAATTGCATTGAAAGGGCACCTGTAGCCATATAAACACAGACAGGACACAGAAAGACAATCTCGCCAAGAGCTTTGAGTGCTAGCTGCTTGGTTGGACTACCTGCCGATCTGACAGAGAAGCTCAACCGAGCAATTATTGCACTAAGCTCTCTGCGAAATCTTTCTTTGTTTCCATCATGTGATGGCATTTGTGATACTACAAATACCATTTCAATGCCATTCTTGGTTTTTTACTGCAGTAATCATTTTGCAATGTATAAAAGTGAGTGTTGGTATTTGAATTCTTCAAAATGTTGTTGCTGTAACTGTAAGCATGAGAGCTACAGTTGCGTTTCCTTCTCGTTCTCTGACGCATACTCAAAAGCACCTATATCTCAAATTACATTCGCAATAGTTGATTTTTGTGACTGCTAGGGACTTGTATCTCTACAATGTTATATTATGACCGTGTACATAATTTTTTGTATTGTTTATTTTTCTTCAATTCGTATTTTATGCAGTCCATAAATTTTATTAAATCATTAAATCACCTAATCTTATCTTACTTATGTGGTAGAAATGAATATAATTGCTAGAACTATAGCTTCATGTACTGGAAATTTTTTGTTACAGCATTATAATGAAAATCCCGCAAAAACTTGTGAGAATTTCAAACACTTTATTCTTGTAGGTGTAATATGTATTTATAAATGAACAAAAATATAATTTAAAAACTTCCTCAATAACAACTCAAATCAAACTTAAGAGGTATTGCTTAATTTTCAAAATTTTGTTGAATTTTACAATGGTATTTTTAAAATACCTTTTAGTTTTGATCTTTATTTGTTTTTGTAATTTTTTTTTTCTCTCTTTTTTTAAAGGAATATGCGGAAGAAGTAATATTGGCTCTTTTGAGTCTTCTAGTCAATTGTAGGAATGAACTTGCGCTGTCTAAAGCTATCATCTCACCCCTGATTGATTTAGGACATCAAGCTTTCACTGATATTAAGCATGTTTCTTTGCAAAAAGAAATGCCTATGTGCCAGGTATTCATTTATCTTTATAGTTTGACAAATTTTATTCACTCATAAATGAATCAGGTTTGTCTTGATTTGTGGCTTTCCAAAATGTCTGATTCTTTTATGTGAAAGTAAGTAACCCTTTCTGCAGCACAGTAGAAATCGCTAAACTTCCTCTAAAACGACAAATCTTTATTGATGAAATACGTTTTCTTCTGATTTTCAGCAGGTGCAAAGTAAGGGATATAGCGAAAATTGCTCCCTTGGGAAATCAACTTTACAAAATATCTGGGCTTGTCACAATGCTAAAATAAGATGTTTTTAAGGAGTCGAAATATCTTGTCAATGCTGCTTAGAGGGTTAATGGTTATCCTAATTTTTGATAAATGTTGGGCTTAACGTGAGTGAAAAAAAAAAAAAATTAACATTAAATTCATATAGTTTGTGTGTAATTGCTTAGCTGTCAAAATATATGGTTTTTTTTTTTGCAGACTGTGATATCTTATGTAACTAGAATGAGACTTGGTGGAAAGGGCTATGCTCCAGCTGCTGACTGTCCTCTGAAACAGCATATAAAAGGCCTGGAGCAATTTGTTGATTTGCTCAATAAACTCCATTCAGTTATTGAAGAAGATGCATCTACAGAGTGAGCACTCATTATAGTATATTTATTCAATAACAAAAAAATTTATTTTCTATCAAAATGCATTAATGATAGTTCATAAGTTGAAAATTCGGGGTGTAGAAAACATTTTTACTTCTTTTTCATCACTTTTGTTTTGAATATAAAAAGCCCTAACAGAAACATGTAATAGCACATAGGCTATCATTTTTTTAAAACTGATGTCATTATGTTTCAATTAATCTATTTTTTACTTGATTTTTTGTCAAATACAGTTGCAGTAAACTGAACAATTAGACTTTTCGTTATCGAATCGAGATGGAAAGAAATCTCCAATTCCCATTAAGAAATCTCTAAACCCATTTTAATCATCAAATCAACCAATCATAATTTTTATTTGAAACAGGTCAGCTGTCAAACGGGCTATCAACATCTTGAAAAATAAGTTGATCCGATGTAGCAGTGACAAATTGAGGAAGAGCAGTATTGAGGAGGTTGCTTTAAGACTGACAGAAGATGTTCTACAGATCATTAAGATGAACTGCAAAGTCATTACTGTAAGTTAAAAATTGTTATACAACATGAATTTAAAATAATAAATATTAAATTGATAAAAATTCTTGAAACAGTAGTTTCCTCTTTTTTCATCTGCATTGCATCAGAAAATTTTCATGCTGTTTTTGTTCTTCCACTAACTTTGAGTAATTCATTTTTAATAACAGAGAAATGTATTACAGCCTTAAATTTATCTCATGATTTGATTGATGGAAAATTATATTCAAATTAAACTATTTCTTAGGGTCAAAATTTAGTACATTCTATTAATTCCAAATTAAATTACTTAAAATTTATCTGAAATTACTGTATTCCCCTGCGTTAACCAGCATGCTGGGAAATATAGGGGACTAGCATGCCAGGAATATTCATACTTTCTGGTATGCCGGGAAATTTTAGTCACATATTCAGGAAATTTCTTAAATATATAAAAAGAATGATAGTTTATACTACCATCAGAAGACTCTAAGAATCCATTGAATTAGCTAATTTGAACCTTGTCTGATCTCTGTATTTTAGGACCTTTGCATTTTATTTGAATTATGTTTGAAATACTTCGAATTGGAAAATCGTGTTCTTACATGTCCAATATGTGGTTCAGATAACTGGATATTTGTTTTTGCTACTATAAATTTTGGTTTATTGTAAATGTTGGATATTAATTCATTTTTTTATTCGTTCTTGTGGATTAAATGAGCTAGATAGAAAAATTAGCAGACTGTGGTGTGAACTATGTTCTTTAATCATGTGCTTAAGATTTGAATAAACAGAGAAAGATATTAAATTTCACTGCAAAACATGATATTGTAATGCAGAAGTAATGAACATGCGAAGAAAAAACTTGCAAAATACATTATCCACATTTTGTATCAGGCTTGTGACAATTAGATTAAAGCAATTAGTAAATGCTTAATTTTTACTATTGTTGTCAAATTCCTAAACAAAACACGTTTGCTACAATGAAAACTAAAATAGTATTCTGATTCGAAATTAACTTAGTATTTAATATTGATTGATATTGGTCTTTTAAATGCATTACGTGATCATTATTGGACCACTTTTCCCATCATGCCAGGAATGAACCCGACAAAATCAAGAAAGCTGATGTCCCCCAGTTTTTATGGTATGTTTTGGAATGTGATATTTATTTATGGGTTGAATAAACTTTGTAATAATATTACAAAGTTATTACTACTAAATACACTTAATGGTGTTTAGTATCAGCCCCAAAGCAGAATGTTCTCAAAAACCCCTATTCCGACTGGAAATGTTCTGCAGTAAAAATTCCCTCACTCATAGTTGGAAAAATGTATGGCAGATGGAAGCATAACGCAGTAACAAACTTCATGTTAGGTTCACATGTGCACGCACATTCCAACATGTACCAATTCACTAGAAATTCCGCCGAGAAATATGGATAAAGTGTATTTGTGGTTTAGTAGTTGTAAAAATTCCCATAATAGTGTTACTTCCCTTGAAATTCTTCCAGACTGTTCTGCAATGTACATCATAGATTTTGGTATATTCTATTTTGGGGAGTATCAGTATACAGTGATTGTGCGTGACCCATCCTGTTTTACAAACAACTAAAATGCAAGATGTCCCAGAAATCCTGTATTTTTCCTATACTTTCAGGAAGAAAAGTCATCACAGATTGGACGTAAAGCTTTCATAGCTTTGGAGCACTTAGTGAACCACAGAAATCTGACAAATTACTACAGCTTTAAGGATAGTGAAGAAATCATTGAACAGGAGAACAAAAATAAAACTCCACTCAATCTACCTCCCTTACTTGGGTATTTCAGGTAAGAGTTTATAGGTCTGAAGTTTTCACATGCTTTAAAGTTGCTTTGCCTCTATTTTTTTTAATGGATTGCATACACTTAAATTTTACCTCTAATAAGAAAACAAGTAACAAAACTGTAAAAAGAAATATTTTTTATTTTGTTAGCTAAACGCTTGCATCATTATTTCTATAAAGAGCTTTTCTTTAAGTAACTTGTAAACACACTGAGTGCCAGTGTTGCGTTTAAGTGTATCATACTTGGTGCAAGTTATAATTTTTTGAGGATGACACTCGAACCCCACCGGCACCGCAGTGGTGGTCGGCTGAAGGTGGTTTCCAACTCCAAGGCATGAATGCGAGTCGATCTCCCCGTCAAAAAGTCTCGCCACAGAGAGCAACAGGCCTACAACGTTACAAATAATCATTACACTTCACTCACAATTTGAAGTATAGATGGCAGCACTGAAATATCAAACACAACACTAGCTACACAATCAGACTGTTAGGCGCACTCACTTTGTCCCAGACTCTGCCACGAAGCTGGGCTGGAAGAGATCTCGGCAACAGGATAAGTCCGGTGGCAGAGCCCCTGGCGTTCATTCATTCATTGACGATGACACTTTTGGACCCTTTCCTTGTGAGTCATTACTGTTGAGCTGAAATAGGGCCATCAATACAATTTGTCAGCAAAATGAGGTCAACTGAGTGTCTGACCATACTCAATGACCATATCTATGCATCAACCAGCAACAGGCACTTTCTTCTATGAAAGTGATTGCATGTACCAGAATCACAATGCCAAGATACATTGATCCCAAATTTTAGAAATTGGTTTGAAAAGCAGCAGACATTACTCAGACACGGATTGGCCACCACCACCTTGACCCAATCAAGGGTCTGTAGATCTTTTTATATAATGTAAGGAATCTGAAAAGTCATTTGTTTTTCTTCAATTGATCATAAATCTTAGTAAAACAATAATAAAAATTAGACCAGAAAATAAGTGTTCAGATGTTGCATGACCTCATAAAGTAATGTCACAAGGAATATATGCTGTGATCCTGCTAAAGTCATCTAACAAAGTAGTAGAGTATGGATTTGATTTCTTTATTTTGTCATGCAGTGTATCGAGCAATAACAAACTTGTAGGCCTATAAGACATGTTGTATTTGTTTTTGCTTCAGGTCCCCAGAAGAAGACTCGACAATGAATGAGGACTCTCAAATGAGTTCAGCATCACTGAATGTTGTTCATACCAATGTAAGAGCATTAAATATTATTATGAAATCCAAAAAAAATTTCCTTCAATAAACTAAACAACAATGAAATTGCATCTGATATGAAAATATACAGTGACGAATGATTTTGATCTCCCGAACACGAATATCACATGAAAAAGTTTTATTAGCTAGTTTTTCAGATATTACACTGTTAACAATTAAAAACTGCTTTACATCGGATCATAATATGGTCCTTACCACTTTTTCACCATACAACTTTCATTGTTATATTATAACAATGTTATCCGGGAAAATGTTCAACCTTGATGCTGACTGTCTACTGTTGGGCAATTTTAAGAGATGTTCCTTATGTTATGTCCAATACAAGTGTAATGCAAAATGAGGAACGTGTCAAATTCCGATAATACAACTATTGTGCTGTAATGTGTTTACCTTTCTGTATGTTTTTATGTATATTTACTGAACTACTAGTGTACAGTTTCATCACACAATCTTCAAATTAAAAAAAAAAATTACAAAAAAAATGCAATGAATCTTTCACTTGTTCATATAAGATGACCCAGGTTTTTAAAGCAGTGAAAATTGAATAAAAACCTTGTTCTCTATACACGAATAAATACTGTATTTTGTTTTCTATACACATATGTTGTGTTTCAATAATATTGTATTGTGTTATTACGTATATGTGTATTAACTGTGTAATTTCAAAAAAAAACTAGCCTATCCAGCTTTTTTATGGCTAAATTTGTGTTCAGCACACTGAATTACATGTAAAATCACTATTTCTGTTTCAGAAGCAGAAATTTGTTGGTTGTTCAGTGTAGCAAATCATTCACCTGAATAGATTAATAGTAGATGTTATATTTGCTTCCAACATGTGCAATATAATGAAGTTTTTCTGTATTATAAATATTTGAAAAAGTTTGTGAATTAGACTATTTTCATAAAACTTGTGTTAATTTTCTTTTTTTTCAAGTTGTCTACTTCAGAGCTTCCGACAGTATCTGAAATTAATTGCAAATCATATACATTTTAAGATTTGAAATTAATAATATACAGGGCTCAGAAGCCAATCAGGATAAGATGGTAAACATTAAGAATGAGCTAAAAAGATCTTTTTATTCCATGGTCAGTATAAGTGGCTCTATCTGCGTGTTGCAACATAAAGATAGCGACTCAAATGCTTTGGCAACTGAAAATTTCAACAATGAAGAGATTCTTGCAATACAAAAGACATTTTTGAAACATTGACTTGTACTGATGGCTTTTGATTCCTTCATATGATGGTGAGGTTTATGTGTAAGTGAGAAGCGTATTTTCAAAAGGGAATATTTCCATAATTATTAAATTTACAGTAGAAGTAAAAAATCTTTTTTCTCCAGAATGGACTGTTTTACAAAAGTTGTAAATAGCCTAACACAGGTAGCATATGGTAGTGGTATAAAAATATTTAAATATTATGTTTCTTAGGGAGTTATCTACATTTAATTTTTGAAAATGTTCTGTTTTGAATAAAAATTAGTGGAAATGTTATCTTTTGATCAAAATTGAGCTGGTTTAAGTCTGAAAAATTGAAAGTTTCTACGCCACTCTCTTATTCTCTAGAAGGTTTCACTTAGCCAAAAAAGTTACCCTTGTTACTAATCTGTAGCGAGTACATAAAAAACACAATCATTCTACAGTGTTACCTCCCATTATGAACAACACTGTTAACAGACACGACCACTAACAGACACTTTCTTGAATTACATTGACGGGACTCATCATATTTTACTATATATTAACGGATACTCCTTGTTAGTGGACAGAATTTGTGGTCCCATGGGTGTCCCTTACCTAGAGTTCTATTGTAAAATGCAACTTATAAGCGCTTCTGAAAAATGTGTCATTTTGAAAGTAAAAATCTCTAATGCTAACAAGGCAGTTCATTTGTTATGTTCCCCCTTTTGAATGAACAATACAGAAGTATATATTTTCCCTATGATACAAGCGACCAACTTTACATTGTGATTTTGACCAAAAATATTCCAGTTTGAATAAACCCTGTTGCATAATCTAACAGCTCATCCCAAAGGTTTAGAAACCATTGAAAAGTGTAAATGTTCCCTTTTGGAAATAAGCTTCTCAAGTATGATAGGATTATAAATTGGAAGTACATAAGTCGTGCAAATAACATTTTTTTCTCCTTTCCAGGATGTTTCATCTGTAACATATTTCCATTCAAATGACAGCTGCTCTACACAAAAGTCATGCATTGATGCTAAGACACCTACAAAGCTGTAAGTATTCATTTGATTAATATAGATTAATCAAATTGTGTTTATTAATCATCACTGCAGTTTCTGGAAATATTTATGCACTGGCTTTTGCAAAATTTTTCTTTTTATACAGGGTGGGCAAAAAGTTCGTAGAAACTTTAAAAATGCATAAAAACCTGAAAAATAACTGAAATAAAAAAACGGTTTGCAGGGTTAGCATTGCTAGGTCACTGGAATTTTTTTAAGACAGGAAAAAAGTAACTAAAAAAACAGCCGATAGGTGGCGCTGATACGAGCAACTTTGGTGGAAATATGCAAATGAGACGTTTTTTAGAAAACTTGCGCTTCTAATCCACAATCAGTTCACCGTTATAAATTGTGTGTGTGAACAAGTATGCTGAGTGCGAAGGATAAAGCTTTGTTGGTGAAGTTGTTTTACGTGAACCAGGAATCAGCGCCCATCGCCTTGCGTAAATTCAGAGTTCAAAAGAATGTGAGGACTGGAAAAGCGCCTTTAACAGAGACAGACCTCATAAAGCTTGTTCTGCAGTTTCAGGAAACTGGAATGCTAGAGGATTGTGTAGGAGAGCTGGATGACCATATTTAAGGAAGGCGCGTTCGCCACGCGTTGCAGCCGAAATAGAAGTGTTAGCATCCAAATCAGCTGCAGGGACCAGCAGTGCTCGTGAAGCTGCCAGACGCTTCGGCTTACCATCATCCTTGGTACGTAATATTCTTCATGGAATCCTTATTCTGTACTCATACAGATTGCATTCATGCCATGAACTTTTACCAGCAGATACCATACAGAGGGAAGCATTGGCGAGGTGGGCTTTCTCCAAAATCGAACAGAATCCCACGTGGGTCTTTCATGTTGTGGACAGATGAAGCTCATTTTTCGCTTCTTGGCGACGTTAATACCCATAACTGTTGGATTTGAGCGACGTCTAATCCGTGTGAGTACACGCAGAAACCATTGCATTCCCCAAAAGTGACAGTGTGGTGTGAGTTTACAGGTTTGTTCATCATAAGACCCTTCTTTGAAACGCAGTGCCCAGTAAATGGGTGGAAAATGGCTACAGTGAATATGCAGCATTATTTACTGCTTCTGCGCAAGAATGTCATGCCATGTTTTCGTAAAAGAGATGCGCTTTCTACTGTCATGTTTATGCAAGATGGAGCAACTAGTCACACTGCTACTCCGGTCAAGGCATTCCTGATACAGACATTTAGGGAAGACAAAATCATTAGCAGGCATTGCAGGTTCCCATGGGCTCCTCGGTCTTCAGATTTGACACTGGCAGACTTCTGGTTATGGGGATATTTGAAATCCCAGGTGTATCGATTCGGTCTATCCATTCTGTCGGAACTGAAAAATACGATCCACCAAGAGGTGTCACATATACATCCAGACCGGCTGGATTTGTGACTCGCCTGCAATGTGTTATCCCCTGTGATAGTGGTCATGTGGAACAAATACTGCTGTAATAAACGATTTGGGGGCATTCTGTTTGTTATTTGCATATATTTTCTTTGACTTGTGTACATCAACGCCACTTATCGGATATTTTTTGTTTTTCCCTGTCTTAAAAAATTCCAGTGACTTAGGGATGCTATCCCACCGCTGTGGTGGTTATAGTAACGGACTCGCATCGCGAGGATCCGGGTTCGAACCCCACCAGCGCCACAGTGATGGTCGGCTGAAGTTGGTTTTCTGTGGTTTCCAACTTCAAGGCGCAAATGCGAGTCGATCTTCCCGATAGAAAGTCTCGCCCCAGAGAGCAACAGGCCTAAAACGTTACAAATATTCAATCATTACACTTCACTTACAATTTGAAGTATAGATGAAATATCCAACACAACACTAGCTACACACTCAGACTGTTAGGGGCACTCACTTTGTCACAGACTCTGCTACGTAGCTGGGCTGGAAGAGATCTTGGCTATGGGATAAGTCCGGTGACAGAGCCCCTGGCGTTCATTTATTCAGCGATGCTAACCCTGCAAACCATATTTTATTTCGGTTATTTTTCCGGTTTTTATGAGTTTTTAAAATTTTTATGGACTTTTTGCGCACCCTGTATTATAATTAATATGATGAAATCATGAGTATGAATGTTTTTCTATTGACTAAATTTAGGACTTTCAAAGGAATTTTCGAAGATAAAGTACATAATACATCAGTCAGCAGTAACCAAAGTGTAAACATAATCACAGAAAAACAAGTGACAAATAAGCTTGGTGCTAAAAGATCGATTCTTGGTGACATTTCAAATGAAAAAGCTGCAAAGAGAGCCAATACAAAGTCAACCAAAAACAAGAAAAATGCTCTGAAAGCTACAAAGCAAAAATCACAGATAAAAGGCCAAGGGCAAATCACAAAATTTTTTGTTCGAGCCTGAAACTTCCCTGTGGAAATTAATTTTAGTATGCATACACATATATATTTTCCTGTATAATTTTTGCACCTCTATTTTAGTTTATAAAATGACAATCATCTGTTGAGCAGTTATTTCTTGTTAATATAATTTATAAAATTTTTGTAATGCTTTCGAAAGTGATTTTTTTTATTATTTGATAACTGCAGCATCGAAACTTTTTATTTAATCTGCAAAGTGTTTTTGATAGCTTTAATTATTATCATTTTCTAGAAATAAATATGCAGATTAAATGTTTAATCATAGGTAATTTCTTTTTAAAAAGAAGTGTGAATTTACATGTTTCTCTGAATTACACTTTATCAGTACATGTACATCATTTTTCCATAGAAAAAAAATCTGTTTTCACTCTTATTTTACAAACAAATAGTTGTCAAAAATACTACTTAAAAATGAGTAATAGTAAATTTTGAATACAATAATATCCAGAAGTTACTGATAGGTGGGACATATAGACTATAGCCATGTAAAAATTTGCTCGAGTCTGCATACAATCTTTTTATACAAATGGGACAAAACTTTGAAAAAAACGTGTCCTTTTTTTCCAAAAATTTAGATCGCGACTGCATTTATTCTTGCGTAATGTAATGTAATTATTTTGATCTCCAATTTAATTCCATGGAAAAGGACTCTATTGCCCTAAAATATGTACAAATGAATTGTTATGTGTAGTTCGCCTTATGCTTCGAATGGTAACATTTTGGTGCATTGATAGAAATAAGCCTCTTGCATTGGAGGCAAGAAAACAACTTCCAGGCATGGGTTGGAACGAATTGAGAGTTGCAGACCGGATGCTGTGTTTGTTTAATGCTCATTATTAAGACTGGCGATAATGCTGGACTTCAGGTATGAAATGGTGACCTTCCCTGCAAAAATTACAGCTAACATTTCTAAAATCATGAAGTTTTAATTTTTAACAGTTTATACGGTAGCCTCAAAATTCAGTGCATAGTTTTGTTACGCATGGTATCCTGGTAGAATAAACAATTCCTATATTTGATTATCATTTGATAATAGATACCATAATTGCAACAGTGATGTATGCTTGAATTTGAGAGATGTGAATTTTTCACAGACAGTTGTCAAATAAGTTAAGTTATTGCTGTATTTAAAATCCAATTTGTAGATGTTTTGAAATAAGATAATCATTGATATTTTTAACTTTTCTTTTGTTAAATTTAATAATATTTATACCACTACTTGACTGTTTTTTTGCTCTTTTTATATTAATTCTGACAGTATTGAATTTTTTATTATTTTGCAGTAAAAAACAAAATAATTAATAGTCTAAGTCTTTGCTTTGGCTATCATGGATTTGTCATTGAAATGAATTTTGTATTTTCCAATGTAATGACAAAAACTTTTACCAACTAAAAATGAAATTCTCATCGCTTAATATTGATATTTCTAGTGATTTAAGCAGCAAAACCTGATAACAAAAGCAAAAATACAAATTTTATTCACTCTCATGCTAAAACATTTCACATATATATATAATAACATATAGAATATTTTTTTTAAAAATGAAATGGGTAAATATTTTGTTATTTGAAACGACAAGTACACAAATGCTATAGTTCACTGAACATCAGTGCCCAGAATAACTGTAAAACTTGTTCGTGTATTTCTTTAACCTATATAGAGAACTTTTTATATAAAATTTTTGGCTAGATTTGCATGATGAATGTGAAATCAATATTATATAATCAACATGGTATTTCACAATCCCTTGTAAATACATTTGTAATCAATGTTTCTTTTCTTCAACAAATCCATGGTAGTTTTACCATGATTTTATTTCAAAAATGAATTTGAGCATATACTGCATAAATAATTGAACATGTTTTAAAAAGTATTTATGAAAAAAACAAATGACAGCTCGGCTTAATCCAAGGTATTCACACAGAATTTTTTTTTCAGCTCAACTGAAGTAAAAAAAAACGTGCAATGATACTACATGTAGTTACTTAAGCAGTTCGAGGACATTAGATCTTTCAAAAATCAATGCTAACTTTTTTTATAGCTTTTATTCAACATTCTGGTGATATTAGGAGAATAACCTTTGTGTATACATCGAAGGTATTGCCTTTTCTTACTTTACCTTTGCAACCCACAATCAAGCTGCCATTGCAATCTAACCATGGAGAAATGGACAGCCATGTCCATTTTCTATGCTCCGGCCTGCACTACTCTCACTGTTTCAAATACAGCTTCTCTTAATTTATGTTGAGCATACATCCATAGCTTGTGCGAGATACAGATTTTCCAGAAAATATAAGTACAATTCAAAATTGAAAAACTGGTCGTTTCACAGGTGATAAGAAGCTTTTGGCTGTTTTGCATTTCTATGGTCTTAAATCATTAACTAGCATATTACTCTATCCAAAACACAAATTAAGATTACAGAATGCTTTGCTGCTGTTTTTTTTTTCTCTGAACAATGTGTGATGCTGACTAGCATAGTTTTAATACATAGGTACTATACATTAATTTCATTGCTGAAAGTTACATCACAAGAATATTAAATTAAACTTCTCCTTATAAGAGATTACAGAGAAATCTCATTAATTCTTCCACTCGTCTATTAATATCTTAAAAATCAGTTTGTGATAGAGTATGAAGTAGGTAGAATAGAAATAGTTTTGCTCTCACAATACAAATGCAACACAAGTACATGATAAATTCTGAAAACAGTGTTGGCTTTTGACATGTTCAAAGCTTTCGTGCGTTAATAAATTTTTTCTTGTACGTTTTATGCATTTTTGTTGAGTATTCTCTCTCTGCCTGTTCAATACGCTCATAGGTCAAGAGTCGCTGTATTTATACATATTAAACTATCATATTTTCAGCAAGCATAATCTACCTGCACTTTAAGAAGGCAATTGATGCACAAAAATATTTGGTATTATTTTGAACATAAACTTAAATGAAGTAAACATTTGTACAACAAATTTTTTCAAGATAACATTTTTTTATATCCCCCACCCCTTGAGGTCTGTAACTATTTTCAACCTCAGTTTATTGACCTTTCAGGTGACAAATTCATAGTCCCGAAACAAATATATTTAATCCTGAGTTTCAGCACAAAAAAGCAGTAAAAATTAGACTTTATAAAGTTATTAATATCAGCTGAAACATTACTTTATATCAATAAGAATTAGTGCCCCCCCCCCCATTTCCAGATCTCATTAATCTGATAAACATTTTGGTCATGGTCAAAAATTTACAAAAGATTGCTTCTCGTGACAATCCATACAAAAATTTCATACAAGGATATTGAACTCATGAACTGGTGATATTCAGTGTGTTTGCTACACCAGATAGTGCGCTCAAGACTTTAGACAAAAGAAACACTAATAAGCATAACAATTTCATGCAAAAAAAATAATAATACTGTATCTCTGGTCAAGTGAAAAGATTGAAGTTACATTTAACACATAGGAACTAACAAGATAGTTTTTGCTTCGAAAATATTGTATAATATTATATATTGCACAAAATCATATAAATTATTTGAAAGTTCACAAATAATACAAGTTGGTGCTGGTTATAATGACCATTCCGTTACAACTACCCAAAGGATAGTTCCAAATGCTTTCATATAATGACCACCAGATATAACGTGAGTTTTCAACAGAACAATAAGTCATTATAATCAGCATCAACAGTATCTCTGATTCCCAAATCACTCGGAACCCATTGAGAGTGCCTAATTTGTATATTGTCTGTAGAAAACAATCAACCACTTTCTCATCATATACACTTTTTGTAAAAGATCATTTTTCCTTACAAGATAAAAAATTTGAAGGAAAAAAAAGATTTAAATTTCAAACTAATTTATCATTAACAATCAAAAATTTTAAACATATTTTAAAGAGCTTGAAAAAACTCCCAAAATCTATAACAGTTTTTTTTCATCAGTTTCAATCCTTTTAAACTAATGTATTTTTTTTTTTTTTTTTGTTGTTGTATGTTTTTCATGACTCAACTGAAGACTCATCATAGTTATGTTTCTTGCCTTCATCAGTCTGTTCTTTATAATTAGTGTTTGTATCGTTGGCATTTTCTAAGACAGCAGAATCATTTTTATTATGGCTTGGAACATCAGTTTCAGTGGACTTTTCAGCTGTGGAACCAATACCATTACAACCCTCTTGAGCGGTGTTGCTGTTGTTTTCAGCACTCGTTTTTTTCTCTCTTAGTAAATTCACAATTTGGTTTAATACTTTTTGGTTGTAATAAGGAAATCTAAAATGGGGAAAAAACACAAATGTATACATTTTAGGTAATGCTTATTCATTGCTCTTTTTTTTAAACACGTGAACATCCTGGCATTTTTTGCTAAACTCTTCCTATTTAAATATTTTTTGTGTAGGTAAAATTTTGCTTTGTTGATCATCAATTATTCAAAAGAATGAAAGTGTCTGGACATTAAAACATTTCCCGAATGGTAAATTTCTATCAATAGAAATAATCATTAATAGTAAGGTAGAAATTAGTATTCTTAATCCTAGAAACTTCGTTTTTAAACGTAATTATGATCTGAGTTCCCAAGGGAATGACACAGTTGACTATTTTACAATTTATTTTTCATTTAAGACTGAAAAAAGCAACATATTTGGAATTCATAGTTTAATAGGAAAGTGTTTTTGATAATACAGTGTTAACATCTATGATTGTCTTACCATGGATTTAGGTATAAAAAAAAGATTTTAAAAGAATGCAATTTCAGATGAAATAAATTACGGCTTCAAACAGAGTTAAAATGATGGAAAAAAAATCAACAAATTGTACAGAATCTGTTACTCTAATAATTTTTCAAAACAAGATATCAGCTAAAAAAATTTAATAACACCAAACAAACCTGAAACTCAATTCATCATCTTCAGTTTCATCTCCACTGCCATCTTCAGGTGATACATATATTACTTCTAAAGTGAGCTCCCCATTCTGAAAAAAGAGAAAAAAAAATTTCATATATTCATTTAGCTTCAGAAAACACTATTGAGAAATTATTTAAGTTTGCCAAATAATTTGTGAAAATGCATGAAAATTATATGCTGGCTGAATGGATTTTGAAGGCATATATTTAGTGAGTTCAGACAAAAAAAATTGTTTACTAAGGTAATTTTCAGCGAAAACTTTCATAAAAATCTACAAAGATAAACAAAAGTCTAGACCAGTGTTTCCTGAAGTGGGCAATATTTCTCCCTGAGGAATGATGAAATGGTCCGGGGTGGGGTGTGGTAAAAGCTATGGGTATAATATGGAATCTTATGCGGGTAGCTTGAGTTAGAGGATGCGATAAGAAAAAAAAATTCTGAAGGAGGCGGCGATGGAACAAAAAGTGAAAGAAACTGATCTAGTCATTCAATTTGATTACTCATTGATACAGGTCACCAATGAATGGTTAATGCATGAACAAAAAAATAAAATAAGCCTTTTGAAACTATTTTGAACTCTAATTTTATATAAAAATGAAATTTAAATATCATTAATTGTTATCAAGTTTAGGGAAAAATATTCTCATCATGAGAAGTTATGGTTTATTTGAAAAAAAAAGTATTATAAACGCACCATGATACATTATATTAATGTATGGTACATTATACAGAGTGTCCAGTAAGTGCTAGCATGGCCTCTATCTCATCAGCCATGCATCGTAGAGGTATGTGATTCCAATTTAAAAAATACTCAACAGTCATTCAAAAATTACCCTATACCAGTTCTGAGAATGAAAATAAAGTGTGTAGCAAAATAAAAAATTGAATTTTTATACGGCCCCCTTGTCCTCCAACTTCCGATAAGAAAGCTGTTGCTCTGTATCTTCTGAGGCTAACAAAAACAAATTCCACATTTCTAAGTGCAATATTCACAGATATGTTCGAATTAGAAAAACAGGGAATTTGAGAAAGAACAGCATTAAACCATTCTACCCGCATTTAACGCTGTTATTTCCCAAATTTCGTTTTTTTTCGAGTTCGAGTATCTCTGAATATTGCACTTAGAAACATGGATTTTTTTTTTTTGTTGGCATCAGGAGAGACGGCAAAAATTTTTTAATTGGAAGTTAGAGCTCAGGGAGACCGTATAAAAATTTGGATTTTTTATTTCATTACACACTGTATTTTCACTATCAAAACTGGTACTGGGTAACTTTTTAAACTGGAGTCATACCTCTATGATGGACGGTTGATGAGATAAAGGCTATGCTAGCACTTGAAAAACACCCTGTATAATGTAACATGACATATAATTCTACTACAGTTATGTAGAGAATATGAAGCACTAAAATTATGCTGTAGTAAGGGTAAAGATTTGTAGCATATTTGGTTAATTTAACACATTTTCTTGAGTTTCCCATATATGCCATAGAAAAGTCAGAAATATAAGTTATAAAGATCAACTTTTTAAATACAGCAAGAAAAGTAAAATATACTTACAGAAATCTTTTATTTTCTTCATTGTTGTCTTTAATTTAGCTGTCTCCACTTGATACACACATTAATCCATAAATACTATTTTCTTTGGGTCATGAATAATTATACGTAAAAAACTAATGATGAATGAAATTTTCTTGATGAGATGTATATTACCTGATTTGAGAGAATTTTTGCAGCTTCCATGTGCCTTGCACACCTGAGATCTATTCCATTTACTGAAAGAATGGCATCACCTACATACAGACCTCCAGATCTCCATGCAGGGAAACCAGCATGAACTTCAGAAACAAGAATTGGCACACCATGCTCTTGACCACCCTGTTATAACATACATGAAACCAATTACCTTTGATTTGCAATATGAAATGAATATAATATGCAGAGTTTTTGAAAGTTTAGCTTTGAGTGTACCTTGAGTCCATGGTTATGTTAAATTTTAGACAACTATAGCACTACAAACTGTCTCATCTGAGCTACTATCTACAAATAATTTTTTTTGAGAAGGATTATGGTATTCTTATTACAAATCAATGATGGCTTTTGCCTTACACTATCTGCATTTCTTATGGATCATACCAAACTACTTGCAGAAGAGCTGGTAAGAATTTCTAGTTGTGGGATGAACAATTTTTTTTGTGATAGAGTGGAAACTAAGAAAAATAAAATGTTAGTAATCTTCCTAACCAATGAGTAATTCAAGGTGAGAGATGGCCTTTTGCAGCAATTTTACATGTATCACAAAACTAGTATAAACTATTGAACAAAACTAGCATTTGGGAATTCATTATTTTTCGGAATAATCAGTTTATTCATCACATATGGAGATCATTGTAGAAATCAGCAGAAAAATAATGTTCAAAAATTAAATAATGGTTTTTTTTTGTACTAACAGTGATAGAGATTCCCAACCCTTCATTTTCTCCTTTCTCTAGGTGAACTAATCTCACTTGACCAATGCCTTGTCTTCGTTTGAGTATTTGATAATCCTATTAATGATAGAAAAAACAGTAAGCACTCAGAAATAGGATATAATTAAAATATCATTCTAAGCGTAAAAAAACTGAAAAAAAATCTTAAATTTTGTGCAATATTGTCATTGGCCAATTTGCCAAAATCTCAAATTTGGCTAAAAAATTGGGCAAACTTGATAAGTTAATATTGATTAGTTCGTTATAGTTCGGTTTTTTTTCAATATGTTTATCATTGAATATGAATAATAACTCAGTTCAATATGGAATAGATTTTCCTTAATATCACAATTCAGTTAAGCATCAGACATTTTATCATGGAAACAAATTACTATTCTAACAGGAATTCAGACCAAACTTTTTTTCTTAATTTTCTTTATTTATTTAATATATGATTTAAGCATTTATTAAAGATACTGTATATGAGAACTATCCAACTTACATGTCCTGGAGGACAAGTTAGCTTGGTGTCCATTCCTAATCTTGCTCTGCATGCTCTTATGATAGTTTTGTGTCGATGTAAGTGTATTTCAGCTTCCAATTGATTCCATAACCTATCATGATCACTTCCTCTCAAATCTTTCCCTAATAACTGAATTTGTTGTATCCTGCATTGGAAAGAATGGATATAATATTGGGTGACCAAGAGTGAAGTGAAAGGCAACACAGTAGTAAAAATTATAATGTAATTAATGAGAAAAAACACTCTGAAATTTTCAATTATTCCCATTTGTTCCAAAGAATTCATTACTTGGCTAGTTTCTCGACATGTTTATGATATAACCTCAGATTAAACATCATTGAAATCTCAGAAAATATTAAGCAATAAAGTGAAACAGGACAGACCTCCCTGCAAGTTCTTTGTCCAAATATTTAGCAGCTAATCGTGCACCCAATACTTCACTTTGCAAGCTCACCATCAATTGGTATAGTAGCCCATTTTGTTTTCTTAACTGCAGAAGTTCTGTTTCTACAAGCTTTTCTTTATACACATTAGAACGGTACTGTTCCATTTCTGTCTCCTGTCCATGGGAAAAAATATTTAAATAGAGGAATAAAAAAACATTCAGATATATACAGGAATAGAAAAAATTCAAATGCAGGAATAAAATAAAGTGTTCACGCTGAAGTCAAGCTTGATAACATTAGTAAAAACAACTATCTGTGAAATAAAGCATGAGTCACGTGATATCCCTGCTCTGCAAATAATCAAATATATAGATCCACTCACCAATTTCTTTTTAATGGTTTCTGAATCTTCTGCATGTCCCATCTGAGCACTGACCTGTAGCTGAGCAGAATGCAACTGTATAAGTAGATGTTGCAACTCTTCCTGAAGAGCCTCTTTCGCTGCCTGTGATTCACAAAGTTCCTGCTTTAATGCTGCCAGCTCATCCTTCACGTAAGAACAAAATAACAGTTCGATGCAATTACTTAAAAATAAGGCAGTTAAAGAAAAACTGACATTAGACGTGAAAAAAGCAAATACATGTTTCAGGACAGAACTATGAAACCATTTTTTCATGGATCTTACAACTTTAATGCTGTACTTAGTTATTGAAGTAGGCTGTCTTTATATAATCAAGACAGAATAATGATAATTAATGATAATTGCCAAAATGACTTTAAGAGCAACAAGAAATGAGCAATAGTTGAAAATACGCATTCATTTTAATAACTTTTTTAAGATAATGCTGAATTTACTAAATAATTAAAATTGGTTCAGAATAATGTTCATGAAAAAAATTATTTAAAAAAATTTATATATATATATATATATATTTTTTTTTTTTGTATGAAGAAGTTACGAGTAGAATTCCATTACTGTCAAAATGAGTCAGACAACAATGATCATATTTTCTTATTCGACTGCATTCTACATTAAAGTTTGAGCTGTTATTTTACTCTATTGCATCAGCCCCAGAGCACATGACTGGAAACACCGAAAAATTTGTTTCTTTAAAAATACAGTAAAACTTCCATTAAGTGTCAATTTCTGTTATCCATCGTCTAAAAGAAAAAATACGGAAAAATAACCCAAATTTTTAAGGTCCGAAAAAATCAGATCACTGCTATTTTCTGTGCAAATGCCGCCGGCAATCATAGACTATCCATGCTTGTAGTTGGTAAATCCAAAACACCACGTGCTTTCAAAAATGTAAATATGAATGCATTGCCTGTGGCCCAAAAAAGTGGCTGGATGGATCAAATTTTTTTTTTTTTCAGAATGGTTCCAACGTTTCATGCCTGAAGTTAGGCGAAAAAGCAGTTGCAGCGGGAAGCACTGCTGTTAATGGACAATACCTGGACACACCCCTCTCGTGAACTCAAAAGTGATGATGGCAAAATAGCATGCCTTTTTCTCTCAGCGAAGTCAACTCCCCTAATCCAGCCTATTGACCAGGGCATAATTGAAAAAATATGAAGCAACATTGCAGAAAAGCTTTATTCAGAGGCTTGTTTCCATCTGATGATGCCATGACTGTCAAAGAATTATGGAAGAGATGCAACATAAAGGACGCTATTTTCAATGTTGTCACTACCTGGGCTGACCTTATATTGAATTTTATATTAATCATTTTGTATGAAATTAAATACAATATGTATGTATTATTCACTTTTAAAAGATTTTTTTTCATTTTCGTCCCGAATCAGCAGTGAAATCACGTTACTGTACATACGTATTAAGAGATTTCTGTTATCCGTCACAGCCCTAATCTGGACGGTGACGGTTAATCGAAGTTTCACTGAACATTGATAATTTTTACCCCTTCCTTTTCATATACCTCTTCTGTGTCATTATTTGCTTCAAATATCATCACTTATTTGCACATCGTAGATTCGTAAAATTTATATAAAAAAATATATTTTAATAATTTAACGATCTCTATTCATTTTTACTTTCATTCTTACACTTATGTATCGAAGTCATACCTCTCGAAGTTGAAAATTATCACTTGATTTTTAAAGGAATGAACAATAAAATGAAATCAGTCTAATAGAATTGAATCTGAGCAGTTGTGAATGGAGAGAAAAAAAACACATATAACAAAGAAAAAGTTACGCGTAATATCAATGAAATCATTTACGTCTCGAAATCATTTACAGATTCATGAAGGAGAGAGAAAAATCTCACAATCACCATTTTTCCTATTGCGCGCGTTAAAAATCTTCACATTCTCATCATCTCAAGTGCACCATATTATCTGATGTGATTAGAATCGGGGAGAGAGACGAAAGAGAGAGAAAAAAAAGGAGAGCAGTTTATGAAAGAAAAGCGAAGACGACACGCGCTGAGCTGACACTAGCCAGGCCACCCAGCCGCCACACAAGAAGAGATTCTGTCGGTGCTTCAGAACTTTACCGAAAGGCGCATTTTCCCATGTGGTGCACGTGAATAAGAAAAAGGGTCAGGAATGTCAAAATCTACTGCGCTAGATCTCACCCAATCCTAAGAGCAGCCAGTGAACATCTTACTAGCTAGAATAGCTTTTCTACAGATTACCGGTTCTGAAAACTTCGATTTTACAGATACCCAAAAGACAAGCGTTTTTTTCCTTTTTTCTTCTAAGAAACATGTAATTCATGCCGGTCTCCCTCACCCCCACAGTGATGTCTGGAATAATGGAAATCAAAGTGTAGTCGGCAACTTCAGGAAGTCGGGTGCGTTTTCAAAGCCTAACTCAGCGGAAGATGCTCCGAAAAGAGAGCGGGAAGGAAAGGGCCTGTATCACTCATACCATCGGACAACTAATTCAAAGTACGACAGTAACTTCGACACATCTTTCGATTCTGTTTTCTACATTTAAGTGAATGTAAAATGAAAATGGATACTTTTCAAGGAAACCGTGCAGTGTGTATATTTGTGATCGCACAGACGTTTTTCTGCGCGTTCCAACCATCGCTTTCAACTTCCCTTATTCGAGGAATTCGTGACAGGCAGCAGGATTCCGATGCGACCGAAAACAAGGGTATCAACCTCGAAAATGAAAACTGGATACACGTGCCGTCACCGATTCATGACGTCCTCTTGTCGATAGACGAGAAACTCAGGGGTCTGGACACGTTCAGTTACACCCTCAAACTAGCCAGGCTGGACTTCTCCCTAGACCAACTCTCACGGCGAATGGAAAACATAGAGACAAAACTCGGAAGACTGGAAACAAAGTTCGATGTGCGCATGGAAAAAGTTGAAGAAGTGGTCGTGAGCAAAGACATCAAAGAAGAGTTTTCGAATGAGCACCTGTCGAGAAGGATAGAGGCCTTGAACGAGAAGATTAACACAAAAGCGTCTTACTTGGATGCCAAGTTGGACATCAAGCTCGAGAGGATAACCAGCAAACTGGACCTCCTGGAACGAGACTTGCACAATTCTGTGGATGAAATATTGGAACGTCTCATCAAGAACGACGAGAGGTACGCAAAATTTGAAGACGACGCATTAAAAAGGGAGAAAGCAACGGAAGATGTTCAGACGAACTTGCTCGAAATGAAAATCTTCATGAAGGACGATTTGGCAACGATTGTCACTTCGAAATCCGATGAAATGAACAAAAAGCTCGACGTTATCCAGACGGCTATTTATGTTACTTCGAACCAGAAAGAAAAAATTATGAGTGAACTAAATATGACAGTCACAGCAGTGAGGACATATGTACGGGAATCAAGTCAAAAATTGGACAACTTATCGCGTTGCGTCGACGCAGAGCACCCGAACATAAACTCTGAGCTCCCGGTGCGGAAGTTGCAGACTCCGGTGAAGTTACTGGACAACCTGACAGAAGTGATTGAGACTCGTTTGCAGGCCGGTGAGGCAAAGCTGCAAGAGATAGACAAGGATATGGATTTTTACACGCGTAAAGTAGTGAATAGTATTCAGGACCTGTGGAAAACGTCGAATGAGTTGAAATCGGATCTTTCGACCTCTCTGCTGCAGAGCAACGAGACCAAAGAACTGATTCGATTGGAATTCCAGAAACTACAGAAACAGATCGAGCCGCTGAACAGATTGGAACCGAGGCTAGTGCAAATCCGAGAGGGCATAGATAGTAAGGTCTCGGAACTGGGCAAAACGGTCGACAACAGTTTCGCGACGCTGCTGGTAGCTCAAAATTCATTTATTTCATCGTGTAGACTGATCCAAGAAGAAGAGATGCACGTGTACGACATACTGCAGCAAATAGTCCACGAGATGAGGAACAGGTCGACGCAGGATATCAGGAAGATTGACATCGAAATCAGGCGACAGAGTTCCAGGATTCAACAGTCTCTCGCTTTCATCACGTCGGCCGTGACGGAGGCGGCAAATTCATCGACGAGGGCCGTAGAAAAGCTTCGGGATCAGATATCTAGGGACGACAAGTGCGTGTCGGACACCAGAAGCATCCGTCTCGAAACGGTCTACGAGCTGTGCAGACAGATTGTGATCGAACCGACGACCTCGGACGAGAAAACGAACCAAGTGATAGGCAATACAGCGGCCTTGAAGGAGATAAGGCAAAAGATTCTCCAGGCACTTGCCGATGCTACCTCATCCTCATCTTCGACCAGTGGCCAAGACTACGACCAGGATCCTTTGGCTATCAGAAACCAGAAGAAAAATGAAAACAAAAATAATATATCCGATATAAATGGTCCCATTCACATAGTGTCTGATTACGAAATGGATTATCGAATCCCTCCCGGCCTGGATTACAAGTGAGAAACGCGTATATTATGTTTATACGTATATTATCGCGTACCCCTAATGGCGGGAAAAAACGTTTACCGTTGTTCAATCAATCAGTGAGGGGGAAAAAGTAAGTTGTAAAAGTTTCTTTCGATTACTTTCAGAACTATCGGTTTAGATAAAGAAATTTACTCAAGAAATTACCTCATTTGAATAAACTATTTGGAAGTGCGGCAGTCCGAAACAAATGCGGTCAGCTCAATCAGACTTTTGTTTGATGTCATATTTATATGCTAATATCAAGTAGTGTGTTGATCGAGTTTATGAATAAGATTTCAATGCTCTTAGTAGGGTTCTAGTATTTTTCTCGAAGGTGTGTGGATTTTTCCATCGCATTAGAAAAAAATTGTGTATTGGTGGTTCTAAAAGTGTGCATCGCGGCTGCGAAAAGCGTCGTCGGATTTTTTTAAACGTTTTCGTATCCAAGAAAAGTATATTGATACGTGTATATTCGTAGATTATAAGAAAAACTAGTTTTCTCAATTTATTCAATCATTTACTCAGAGGAATAGGCACGCAAACAAAAATTAAAAATTAGAAGAAAATATATATGTTATGCTAGGTTTTATATAAATGGATTTCTTTCAATTTTAAATGATACTTTTGAAGTGACAAAATTTCTTTGGATAGATTCTCGTTTCCTGTCTTTCAAACCCACCAGTGCCCCCCCCCCCCGCAAAGGTCGGTTCTGAGCAAGCCATCAGCACTACTGCTGTCAGAACATCAACGAATACAGTACATACATTGGCGTACGCAGGAAGGGGGGGGGGCCCTGAGGCAAGATTATAGTGTTATTTTGCAGGAAAAATAGTAACCCCCTCCCCAGAAGGAAAAAAATCTGAAACCCCTCGAGAAAATTCTGCGTACGCCTATGAGTACATATATGATCACAAAGGTAAGCATAGGCAAATAATAAAATGCAGTGGCAGGATAAATCAAAGGGAAAATTATAAAAAAATAAAATAGTATATACATAGCTACACTATAAAAAGAGCTTAGAAGCGAATACTACCGTCAGAAAATCTTGAAAAATCGATACAAAACTTGCATTTCGATCTCAGGAGGAAGCATACACTAAATATACACTTATATAAAATTTTCCATGAATCCATGGAAGAAAATGATAAAATTTACCACCATATTATTTTTATGGATTATTTATCAGCTACCTAGAATTTGTGATTTTTATGTAAAATATGTCACATATAACGTTCCTAAAAATGTTTCATTTTCCGATGTTGATTATAATGTGAGACACTTTCATTTCTAAGACTTTTACTTTAATTTTTTCCGGCAAATGTATATGCTATGATACATACATATCGTACTTGCCGGAGTATAAGAACGTTCACTTTAATAGTAGATCAGGGCTTGACAAATCAAAAAAAATATTTAAGCGCCAGTAAGGTTTCCTAGTAACCAAGCATGCTTTTTCCCTCAAGAAAAACCGACTTATATAATTTTTTTAGACTTTTCCGAAACTTGGTGGCCTCTTTCCACGATGGAAGACACATCATTATAAAATAAAAAAATTTTGCTTCATCCTTATATTCCAATTTAGCAATACCATGTAGGAAATTTAACGCACCAATACAAATTTTCAAGTCACCATGACGACCTGGTGCCTGGGATTTGTCAAACCCTGTTGCAGATCTTTTTACAGGTGCGTCTCGTATTATGAATTTGATTGAGTGTGAAAATTTGTACAATAGAAAAAAGAGGATGCGTCTTTCACTCCGACAAATACGGTTACATTACATTCATATTATGTATTTGTCTATCTATTAACAGAATTTTTATCGACTCTTTCCAAGAATGATTTCTACATATCTAATGAAATACGTAAGCAATGTGATTCGCTGGGAAAAAAAAAACCGGTAAAAACAAGCGAAAGTAGCAATCGGAAGCACTTGAGTGAGAAATGAAGCATTTAAGAAATTAGGAATAGTTTCTTGAGGTCGGCAGAATGTCACGAGAAGAACAAAGTCCAAGGAGAAATGGAGGGTAAAAAAAAATAAAAATAGCTATAGAGATTCATTATCTCAAATACGTAAATGATTTTTTTTTCTTTCTCTCACCGAGCTAGTTATGGAAAAAGTTATTAACACGCTTAAAAAAAAGAAGAAAATGTTTGAAATTCCAAATCATCTGATTTGCTGAATGTGTTAGAAAAAAAATAGTTTATATGAGAAACATGGGAATGAAAGGAACTGATTCATTCAATTCACCATGACGTTAATTTTTCCCCCTTTTAAAAACAAAAACAGCAATAATAAAAATTGATAGCAAAAAAGCTAAATGTTATTTATAAACAGACAACAAATGAATGACTGCATAACAAACTGATCAGCTGATCTTTCCCAAGCTTTTTAGGATTTTTTTTTCTTTTTATTTTGGGTAAGGATATATTAGTCTCAGGGCCGCAACTAGATACTTTGTCATCCCGGGCAAGCCGGAATTTTTTCACTCCTTGCATGTAGAAGAATCAGTTGAATGGTGAATTCGGTTCCTCCACTTCTGGTCCAACGCCCGGGGCACCAGACCCACCTACACCCCCCCCCCGAGTTGCGGCACTGATTGGTTATAAACAAATAGAGAAACATAAATTTAGATTTCAAGAGCTTCAGCAGTTCCCAGTTTATCCAGTACATGGCGTTTCCTAAGGGACACATCGATAGCAATTGATACACATTGATTCACTTAGTAACTTTAAGTTAACAGAGTGATAATTACATAGGTACAGGGTGTAGTTATCTGTACAGGTGCGTAGCTAAGTCTTCTTGCCGCAAATTACTGGCGAACCGTTGATCTTGGAGGCACATTTCTAATTAAAAAGTACCCAAATAACGTTGGGACCTCGGATACGTCGTTCATGTTGCAAGGAGTTGTATAGTTATTGTAATAAAAAAATTAACTTTTCATACGGACACCGTTTTAAAAAACCAAATTAGTAAATTGTCTTGCCTGGGCACAGAAGAAGAAGTAGAAAATTCCATTTTTTGAAGTGCAATATTCACCGAGATATTTAAAATAAAAAATCACAGAAAATGTGGGAAAGAAACGTTGACAGTTAGTTCATGCGGTTCTCTTCTCCGGTTTTTTTTTAAAATTTCAATTTAATTTATTTTTCAGCGAATATTGCGTTTAAAAACATGGATAGCTATATATTTTTCTATTTGCGTTCAGAGGAGACGGAGCAACAACTTTTTAATTGGGTTTTTAGAATAGGGTAGTAGCTTTAGCAATCAGATACAGAAAAGTTTATGAGCAAATACTGATTTTATAGCCACCATGGCGACTGGGAATTGTCAAGCCCTGATGATAACTATAATTTCTTATTTATTTGTAGAGTAAAAATAAATGCAACTTATAAGATATATCTTCACACCTACAGTGATCTCTCACTTATGTATCGATGCAAGAGAAAACAAGGAAAAAAGTGAGAGAGGCGTATAAGTGAATAGGATTATTTACATAAATCTTTCTCAGCCACCTCGTTGGGTATTTTGCCTGTTGTGGCGTTATATTTGGATTTGTATTTGATTGGAAGTGCAGAAAATCGTCTTATAACTGAAAGAAACGTATTAGCCACTGTATATAAAAAAGCACAGTCGATCCCGCTTAGTATGACTAATTTTCGTGAATTTAACTTTTTCCTATATTTTGATTATATTAATTTTTCCCAGATAAAAAGTTCAAATTTTTTGCTATTCCCGCTTACAAGTTCGGAAAATTAAAAACGGGCTTTTTCTTCCCTTGAAATCAGCGTACTTTTTCACCTTTCTTTCCCGTAAAGAAACGAAAATGATGGTTATGTGTGTGCTAGAGTTGAAATTTTTTTTTATTGTTCGTTCACTTTGTCCAACAATAGTGTGCAGAGCATAATAGCCCTTACCACCGTTCAAATACACAAGGTTGATCGAAGTTATGTCTCTGAATAGGGGGACTAACAGATAAGAACTGGAAAAAAGTTCTTAGGAGAGATTACTTTTTTCCCCTTGCGGTCTTATTCGAATTTGCCGCATTTAGACACGACCTCCTATATAATCTTATCTACGTGGTCGTGATTTAGATCGATTCCAAAATATTAATTTTCTCATAATGGCGTTATAGACGACTGCAAATAACAAAGGAATAAACGGCGGCGGTCTATTCTCATCCACTTCTGAATCTGTTGATACAAAATCAAGACAAAAAAATTGACATGGACACAAAACATGAGCAATTCGACAGATTTTCAGACGGCAGCATCAAGTAGAGCATTTAAGAGGTTTTTTCAGATAAGAGAAATCGCATTTCCCAAATGTACTTCTTGGAATTTAATTATTCACGGAACAGCCGATAAGATGCTTTCGCGACCTTTGAAATTTCGGAAAATGAAGGCGTAAAAGCGTTAGATTTTGCCGAGCGCAGTTCGAGTCAAAATGTCTCAGAGCAAGTTAAAAAAAAATAAGCTCTAAGTTTAGAGGAAAAGAAATAAAAATTCTTAAATTTGCAGATGATAACTACAGTCGCGTCACCAGTTGCAACGTTTACAGAAGCAATTAAAGAACTGGAAACTTTTCGATATTTTGTAAAACGGCAAGAAAACGTGCCATGTGATGTCATCTAGATTTCACAAAAACTTGACTGTAACAAAAGAAAACTGTTAATTTGACTGTCGTGACAAATAATTACTTCTTATTAAATCTCTCTATGTACCGTAATGTTTGTTAATAAATTATGGTCTATATAAAACTATGTCTTATAACTCTTACAGACATTTTTCCCGCTTATAACGTTTTCAATTACGGTTTCTTGGAAAACGTATAAGCGGAATCGACTACACAATTTTAGCACACAAATACTTCGAATTGATTACATTCTGAGCTGGGCTTAATCATTTTTCAGATCGGTGCGCAAATAATTTGCAATCCTCTTCAATGTCTGTATGTGTGTGTGTGTGTTAATTTAAATGGGGTGTTTTATGGGTTTATAATGCACATATAAATCATAAATAAAATGGTATAATCATACCATTATATACACCACATATAATCATAGATAAAATGGTATAATCTTTAAGCATTTGAAGTCACGGTGAAATACATAGTCATATACTAGTGCTTTGACCCCATTTTATGCATGCTTTTAGTAATTCATGTTTTGTGTATTTTAGTAATTGTTGCATTAAAAAATAAAAAACACCAGTCCATTTCTTTCATGTTTCTTAAGAAGTAAAACTAGATGAATTTGGAATGATGGAAATTATTTATGCTTGAATTTCATTCAATTATGCTTATCATATAAAGGGTGTCTACTCTTATGTCCAATGGCTATTTCCTGAACCGTTGGTTTTAGAGAAGACTTTCAATTAGAACAAACATTTCAAATGACATCGTCCATCACCTTAAATGCTGTTAAAATGGAAAAAAAGTAATGAAAAGTTAAAAAAAATTGCATTTTTATACGGTTCTCTCCCCCCACCCCGTCCTCTAACTTCCAATTAGAAAGTTGGTGCTGCCCTGTCTCTCCTGAGGCCGAAAAAACTTTTCATGTTTCTAAGTGCAATATTCATTGGGATATTTGAATTCCAAAAGCATTGAAAAAAAAGGGAAAGAACAACATAAATGAAGGAAAGAAGAGTTGACCTTTAGGGGTCATTTAAGTATTACATTATAATTCTCATAGGGGATGAGGGTTTCGGGTTCGCTGACTTTTGATGATAAGGGGGAGAGTGGAGGTTCAATGATGCTTACGGCATCAACCACCCTTTATAAAAATATGAAATATTCTTAATGGCATCTTACTCGGTGTGCCGAAAATGAGAAAAACCTTTCGCTAGATAAATCTTCTACAGCGTCACTTTAGTGATCTCTAAATGTTCCACAGACCCTTCAAGTGTTCTGGAACGGTGCTGCGCGTCACTGAAGTGATCCGTAATTATGCCGCGGATCACTTAAGTAATCTGAAAATGTGCTGCAGGTAACTTGAGTAATATAGAGCTGCACTGGGGCAGTGCTGTCTTAACGCATGGGCTCACCCGAGAGCCTCAGAAAAACAAGAACTAGTTCAATTTTTTGAGAATTTTCCATGTAGAGCCTCAGAAAAATCACTTGGCCCGGGGGCTCATGATGCTTCTGGGCGGTGCACGGTATGAAAAGAAATGAGGATCACTTAAGTGATCTGAAAATGTGCCACGGGCTACTTAAATGCTCTGGAATTGTGACATGGGTCACTTAAGCAATCTATAAATATGTTACAGTACATAATTAACTTTGAGGTGGTGGGCCACATCAGATAACCCAGAGAGTCACATTAGGTCCGTGGGCCAGAGTTTAGCATATATGGTATAGAGGGTGGGTCGCAATGAATTTCTCAAATACAAATTTTGAGTTCTAAGCCTTCAAATAGTATTGAAATTAACAGAAATTGATTAATATATGAAGATATTATTATTTTATTTCAATTTTTTTTGTTTTTTATCGTTCCCCCCTATCGATTCTGATGTAATACCTGAATGACCCCCTAAAGGTCAAAGCTTCTTTCCCTTATTTATGCTGTTTTCTCCCATTTTTTCTCTGCATTGCGAAAACAATTATCTCAGCGAATATTCACTCAGATCACGAAAAGTTTTTTTCGGCCTCAGGAGAGAATTTTCTAATTGAAAACTATGGGCTGGGGGGGAACATGTAAAAATTTAAATTTTGTAACTTTTTGTTAGTAATTTTTTTCTCTCATTTGAACAGCATTTACAATGATGGACAACATCATTTGTTCTAATTAAAAGTTGTTTCTAAAACCAATGGTTCAGGAAATATCTATTAAACAACGACAAGAGTGGACACCCTGTATAAGCAGAAAACTACAAGCTTTAACCCATTTTTGATTGATGCTGTGTTTACGTAGAAAGCTTTATTTATATAACATTTTATTGAAGTCATTTCCACATGTTTCATATTCATTTTTTGGGAATAAAAAGATCTAGAAAATGTAGCAGAGACCAACTTTTTTTTCTGTCAATGAACAGAAATATATTTTTCAAAACTACAAACTTAAAGTCATAACTTTTAATTATTATAATTAAATGAAATTCACATGTTTATTTTCATGAAAAAAGTTAATTAATTAAAAATAAAAAAAATTTAAAAATGTCAATTTTAAGTTACCAGTAATGAAAAAAAAAGCAATTTCCCCAAAGAATAAAGGAGTGGTTGAAAATGAGTTAAATGCAAAGTAGCTCCATAACTTCTGATTGGGGGAAAAGAAGCTGCGAGCACAGAAATATTCCAAGAAAAAAGAAACACCAGAACAATCACTTGCAAAAAGAACTTCTTGAAATAATTAATCAGTAAAGAAAAAATAGCAATAAAAAAAATTAAAATAATTTCAAATTTCCCGCAGAAAAAATAAATTTATTAAAATTACCATAAGAAACTTTTTTCTAAACATTGAAAAAAGCATCTGAAATATTTATAAACACTATTTGAATATACAGGGACATTCAAAACTCAATGCACAAATTTTTAGGGGAGGTAGAAAACACAAAAACAAACCGAATCATATAGGAATGTATGACCAGAAACTCCAACCTGATCAGCTGGAGGATAAACGAAGATGCAGAAATGACAGGCCAATAATGGATGGAAAAACTCTTTATTTAGCGATACTTTACACAAGGACAGTACGTGAACACATTAAGATTCACACAAGTGCTCAAAGTGCTTACCATCCACAGCCATGCACACAAAAAAAAAAAAATATTGTGATTCTATTTTGTTTTCTACTTCCCCTAAAGTTTTACGTTCAGTTATGAATCATCTACATTTGAAATATATCTAAAATTAATCAAATTAGATAAGTCATGTTGCTTAAAGTCATACCTTAAATTTTTGAACAGATGCATAAACTTTCTACACTTTGACTTTTCCAGAGTAATCTCATTCACAATAACAACACTACAAACGTCTGAATCTAACTCAAATGTTGCAATTCTATGTTGTAAATACACTGATATAAATTCCAAAAATTTTGTGCTGTCATGACTCGAGCCAGACTTTGACAAGGGGGAGGGGGATGTGCCTAATAAAAGCAGAAAATGGGGGGGCCCATAAACTAAGTGACTAAGATCATAGATGTTTTATTAGTCAATGAATATAAATTGTTTAAACCATGGGGATCCATGTGAATCTCTCACTTGCCCATGTGGAAATCGGGCCCTATCGATGTCTATACACAAAGTTTATATTATTTAAATGTTTTTGTTTTCAACTGACTGATATGTAGCAGATAAGTGGGAGAGTTTACCTTACGAATCTCTAGTATTTATTTTACTCCAAGTTTACTAAAAATGACTGAAGGGGGATCGGTAAAAATCCTGTGGCTGGGGTTCCAATCATCAAAAACTCTTGCCTGGAGGTTTTGGGTGGGGGGATGGGTGTATCTGTTGGCAAAGCACCATATTCATATTTTACCATATGGTATATGTACCTATAGATCACTGATGAATGTTAAGCAGCATAGTCGAAAAAAAAATTGCAAAGGAATGTGTACAAGGTGCATGAATGATTAAGCAATAGTATGGTCGAAATGAAATATGCATAGCATTTTAATGTTTTACAGCCGTGTTTAACAGCAGCCGTGCATCCGAGTGCAATAAAAGTGAAGTTGTGACTGTGGGGGTAACTAGAGCTGTCTCCCAAGACCAGTATCAACTTTGGTAACACCCCCCCCCCCCCGTAATTTTTAATGAAAAAGGAGTAAACTCACGCACTTCCTATTTCAGTTGCCACAGCACCAGACCCCCTCCCTCCTCATCCTTCCGTTGTGGCCCAGGTTGCGACTGCACCCTTTGTCCTATCCAGAGTCACGCCGCGAGTGAAATAAAATTCAATACAGTGACTTGAAGCACGCTTACACATTGGAGTAAAATTTTTGGAAACATTGGGAGCATCAAACGTAATATTTCCATAGGTTACTATGGAGATAATGGGAAAATGTTGGGGGAAAACGCTCCGGCCCATGAGCTGGATACAAGTTTATGCCTATGTGTTTACATAAATGAAAAAAACAAATTCAACTCACTTCAAATCTTTTATTGACCTCGAAGACTGTGCGCGACTTGTGCGCCAACTGAGCGAAAGCCGAACTCATGGCGGTCATTCTCTGCCTCCCTTCATAAATTATTTCATACTGTTCGTCATCTACGTCACCTAATAGTAGATCCAAGTCGACGAAAGCCTTGTCGAATTCCTTCTCGAGCAGCTCCAACCATTTCATACCAGTTGCTCCAGCAGCTGCCATGACTATTATGGGAATAATCAGATAACTAATTAACGTTACTTATAACTCGACTCAAGGCTTCAGAAAAAAAATTAATATCATTTGAATTATCGGATTTTCTAAAAAGTTGCAACAACATCTGCTAAAGTATTACGGAAAATACGATATGTACACGCAATTGTAAACAACTACCAGACACGTAAACTGAGACGGCCGTGACTGAAGGAAACGATACTGTATTTATATTTTGCATCATAAAGTTTGTTTTATAAGAAAATTAGATTCATTTTAATTAACAGTTTTTTTCATCCAGTTTTTTTTTTATTAACAAAATTTTAATCGATGGTATTTTTGTCGTCATCTTGCAAGTGACCATACGTCCCGTATTCCCCGGGACAGTCCTGGTATTTTCTGTTTCTTTTGGCTGTCCCGACTCACTCCATGGTCCCGACTAGCAAAAGTGTCCCGGCTTTTCCCGTATTTTGCACGAAACCTACTTGAATTTTTATTCTTTATCGAAGTCAAAAATTGAAATTATTTTCAATTTATAAATTATATTATGATAATTACAATTATAAATGAGAATATTAATATCCCACATTTGTCTTAGTGAACGTTTTTTTTCGTGGAATTCATTTTAATCCACCGCAATCAGCAGTAATGCTGCATTTCCGGCCATTGTGATTTTTCTGTTACTTCAATAATATTTGGCAACTTTGTTCGGCTTTGGCGCCATTTTTCGCGATAATTGGCAATATCCCGTATTTTCCCTTATTTCGAATCCCAATTTCCCGTATTTCTCTCGAGAAAATATGGTCACTCTAGTCATCTCAGACGATTGGAAATTTTCAGGGTGGGAGGTGAAGAGACCAACGTATGTTTTGCTGATGCAAACAAGAACATGCAAAACTAAAACTATAAATGCTGTGATGCGACAGTTTCGGCATTTAAGATAATCTGTGGTGTTTCTTTTGTTTAAAAATCATTTTCTTAGTGCAACTGGTTGATGAAAAGCGAGGAGAAATGATGTAGCTTTTCGCAATAATTATAGTGAATTAATTGGGTACGAATTACTAATTTAAATAAAAGTTTTTCTGTCGATAATCTTGCCACCTGGCAGTTTTTTTAATGGATCTATCAATGTAAATGGGCGGTCATTTTGATACTACTATGGGACCCTTGGCCGAGTAATGCATTGGAACCTACCCCAAAGGTTGACACTTGTTTAATTGCTATACGAGGTTATTATATCAGAGGCCCCTTCGTGGACATTACCTATGCGAGTAGAGCTCAAGGGCTTATGTAGCACAAGATTACTCTTGAGTGGAGGGTGGGATTTATTCACACACGATAGAAATAAAAGCTATTCTGTTACAGTCTGAGTGTATCTAGTGTCGTGTGAAGTTTAGTGCTACCATCTATATTTCAAATTGTGAGAAGTGTAATGATTGAACATTTGTACTGTTGTAGAGCTGTTGCTCTCCGTGGCGAGACATTTTAACAGGGCAGTTGGCTTTTGCATTCGCACCTTCGGCACCACAGAAAATCAACTTCAGTCGACCATCAATGTGGTGCCGATTTGAGTTTTAAACATGAAAATGCTACTGATGTTTCCTTGAAGGAAAAAAAACACTCTCTGAACATAGCTCAAATATACAAGGCATGGCTATTAATTGTTCAAATAAAGACCCGTTTACATGCATTAAGTGACTGAGTAGTTAACTAAATTTTAAGTTGAGTACTTTAAATATGCAGACGATAAGGGCCGTTTACAAGGGTTTAGTTGGTAAGTGATTAAGTAATTTAATGAGATAAAGACAGTTCTATTCTTTCTGTTAAGTAGACTTATGTGCATGCTCCAGTAGGTGTGGCCTGCCACTCTTGGCTTATTTTGATCTTAAGCGTGAACCTGTTTATGCTCATTTGTCTGCGGGTGCCAAGTCTGGAGAATATGGAGGGTGGTTGAACTGCGCTTGGCCAACAAATGCTTCACAGGCGAGGCAATGTGTGGGCGTGCATTGCTGTGCTGAAGCACCCAACCACCCTTTCGTCAAAAACGAGCCCTTGTTCTAGAATATTCCTGTGACAGTTGTGTGAAATCGTGTTGCCCTCCATATTCTCCAGACTTGGCACCCGCCAACTATTTCTTCTAAACTGAAAGCATCACTAAAGGAACAGGATTTCAGGATATTGATAACATCAAGGTAAACGTGATGTCCAAAATTAAGAGGATTCAAGAAGATAGCTTTAAAAATTGTTTCCTACAGTTGTACAGCCGATCACAAAACTATTGTGGTAGGCGGAACCTATTTAGTTAAGCATGGATGTACTTTACATTAATATATATTTTTGGAGTTATTTGAACAGTCCTGGAAATTAATAGCCTTATCATGTATCACCCAAGCTATATAAATATTTAATGTGAATTCAGGGGCAGCTCTTGAGGTGTGTTACTTATATAGCCACACGGGTCGATGCTATAAGAGGGTCGCTAAATCTGAGTTGAAAGAGCAAGGAAAAAGTTTTTTCAACCAATAAAATGTTGGTAGGGCACCAAAAATAAGTGCATCACAGGAGAGATTTTTTTTTTCTCAAAAACTTTATAAAACCTGATAGCCCAGATTAGTAGGACACTTGCTGACCAGAGAATGTTTAGTGGTGCATTACTACCATAGGAATCTTATACTGGAGCGTTAGCATGCCAACCTGTCATCTGTATGAAACAAAATGTCAACAGACTGAAATAATACTCCATTTCCATTATATAGAGCTACACATTAAAGCAGTTATTAACGCTACTATTGTTTTGTTCATATCAAGACAGGTTTCAGTCTCATTCAGTGTCCGTCTTATACAGGTTTTACTATATAAACTGTGGTCTTGGTCCAATCACTCCCTTGTATGCATGGAATGACAATGATGGGATAAATATTCAAGTGGTGCGATTCAATGAATAGCATTGTCTCTATAGATATGGTGCCATTCAAGTATTACGTCAGCATCGATGGGGGAGAGAGGAGTTTCTGATTTGCTGACTTTTGATGATGATGGGGAGGGTGGGTTTGGATGATGCTTACGTAATCAACCACCCTTTATGAAGATACTAAATATTCTTAATGGCATCTTATTCTGTGCATCAAAAGTGGAAGTGGATAAAACCTTTCAGTAGTTTGTGGGCACTTGAAATAACATTCCCCCCCCCCCCTATTGATAAGTGCCCTACAGAGCCAAGTGATCTCTAAATGTTTCGCGGATCCAAGTGATCTAAAAATGCGTCCGGGCTGCTTAAGTGCTCTGGAACTGTGGCACGCACCACTTAAGTGATCCATAATTATATGCCGCGGATCACTTAAATAATCTGAAAATGTGCAGTAACTTGAGTGATATAGAACCGCACTGGGGGCCACTTAAGTGCTCTAAAACTGTGCCACGTGTCACTCAAGGGATCTCTAAATGTGCCACAGATCGTTTAAGTGTTCTGTAACTGTTGCAGGTTACTTAGGTGATCTTTGATTGTGAAAGTGATCTTTAAGGCCTACTTCAGTGATCTGAAAATGTGCCATGGACCACTTAAATGCTCTGGAATTGTGCCACAGGTCATTTAAGCGATTTGTAAATTTGCCGCTTAGTTCATATTTACAAAATTAGGTTTGAGGGGGGGGGCAAGCCACATCAGATAACCTCCAGGGTCCATTTGGTCTGCGGGTCAAAGGTTTATCATACATGGCTTAAAGTGTGGGTCGCAATGAATTTTTAAAGAGGAATTTTTTTTTGAGTTCTTATCCTTCAAATAACATTGAAATTAACAGAAATTTATTATAATTACATATAAAGGTATTTTCTTTTTCGAAATTTTGATTTTTTTTAAAAATATTTTTTGCATTACAAATTTTTTTTCTTCTGGGGGGGGGGGGTGCAAACGAGCCCCCTAAGCCCCCCTCTCGTGTATGTTTCTGATCCCACCAAAATGCGTTAGTAGGAGGTAGGGGGCAGTGATGACAAAATTTTGCTGACAAGGGGGGAAGTCATCAGTTTTTACAGATAATTTATACACAATGAATGTGTTTATAAACATTTTTTTTTCATTGCATTTTAGTTTCACATTCTTTGCATTTTTATTTAGCATTTTCACTCATCAACCTCATAGGTCTCTAGATCCCCTCTCCTTGGCTGATTTTTTCTCATCCTGAGTTTATGTACGAAATGAAATTAAATTGAAAATCAACTGAAAATTTTAATATCAGCTTTGTACAGAAGCTATTTTGATTTTTCTCTTACTTCCAAATAATATTTTTGTAGGTTTGGATTTTCCCTACTGATCAGCCATGGTGAAGACCACAGAATACCCAAGACTGACCAACTTTTTAAGAGCATATAGCAATGTTTGTGCACCATGGGCGAGAGACATCAGAGATGATCCTGATGAATTAGTTTGGAAAAGAAAAGAAATCCATGCTCGAGAAGCAAAGTAAGTACAAAAAGTTTTGTTTTGTTTAAATTAGATTATGAAAAGTTTTTTTCGTCATTTTCATACAAATATCTGCTTCATTTAGCAAGTTCTAGAAATGCATAGTTTGTGTGCATGAATTTCTCTATCTTTTCACTCATTCACATATTTAAATATATCAATTCTGCTTGTTTCAAGGCGCTTCTTTGAATATGCTAATACATGGGTGGGGCTCAAAAGCCATTCGGTGTTAGTCAATAAACATTAAAGATGAGGTAAAAAGATCTTTCAAAGGATCTTTTTACTCCATGGTATGTATAAGTGGTACTCTCCCCGGCGTGGTCCAACCTCTCGGGGTGAAAGGCTTATATCCCTCCTGGGACAGTCTGGATCATGTCTGGTCTTACAGTTACAGTATAAGTGGTGCTATCTGCTGTCGCAATGTAAAGATGGAAACTTGAATAATTTTGGCAATGAAAAGGCACTTCCAAAACAAGTCATTTTCAGTAAATTGACTTGCACTGATTGGCTTCTGAGCCCTCCACATAATAAAGCAGTATAGATTTGCTATTACTTTTTGTTTCTTGCTTGAATGAATTATAACTGGTAATTAGTAATTTATAATTACCAACAGTGTTCCCAACTACCTGGAAAGTCAGGGAAATAAAAAATGGTCAAGGGAAGGTGTAAAATATTTGTCAAAAGTCAGAAAAATATGGAAATATTTGAAGTTAGAGAAAAATCTGTCAAGGGGAAAAAACAAACAAAAATTAAAAATGTGATAAGTCAAGATTTTGAATTGTATTTTTTCCGGAGCTTTGGTCAGGGAAATTTTTGAGTTATGGTCAAAAAAATGATCAAGCAAATTCTACTGGGAACCCAGTATTAATTAATTTTTATATATTATTCATTTTCCTTTCGTCAAAATTAGAGTGGGTGAACTGGGTGCATGTCAGTAACAACATAATTCGTAATGAATTTATTTTTGAGATGATGCTTATTAGTTGATGACCAAAATAATTCTTCATAAAATGAAAGCTGTCACCCAAGCCTTGATTCAAATGGTCGAATGATCCAACTTGAGTTCTCTGAATCTCTGGAGAAGTCTTCATCCTTAGCTCCATTTTGGGCTTCTTTTTTCATCAACAAAATAAAATCACCCTATGGTGTTCTGGTTCATTAAATAATTCTTGATCACATCTTCATTTAGGCATTGTTTTCATCTTGACAATTATCCCATTAAGCTTATGAATTGTACTTCAATTCAAAAACCAGGCATTTTTCAAAGCTAATAACGCAACTCTGAATTCACTCGAATTTGAGTATTGCTGTATTAAAAATAAACACATTTTTTATGAACCATTTATTTTAGAATATTGAACAGCTTTTTCAATAATAAATGGTGGTAAATTTTCAAAATTTTATTAATGATTATTATTGTTTCATTTCACTTTCAGAAATTGTAGTCTAGCATTGGTAAATAATTTCATCTTAACGAATTCCACAATAGATGAAGGAGAACTGTTGAAACGGATGAAAGAATTGAAAACTTTAGCAAGGGCTATAGGTTTGTAATTCTTGATTATTATCAACATTCTGATATGTAAAACCCTTTTGGTTTTATTTCTAAAGCTTTGATTTCACAATTATGTTTAGCTGTAAAATTTCAGTCTTCCCAAAAAATAAATGTCTCTACCAAAGAAAACAATCATTATGTGTTCATTTCCAAAAATCCTGTAAGATAAAATGAGAAAAAAATCATTGGGGAGGGGGAAGAATCACAATTTTTTCTGCCACTCTTCATAATTCATTGTTTTGTAATTGCTACACAATTTTCATAATGCATAATTTGCAAGTTTTTAAAATATACTCACTTCCATTTACATGTATTTTCCAGTTGGTGAAGAAGCTTCAGTTGAAATGGTTGAGTCTTCCATAGTATATATGTTTGAAGTTTTCAAAGATTGTGAAATAATAGGTCAGAAACATGTCATGAAACTACGTCGCATGTTTGGGACGTATCAAAAATCTGAGGTCAATAAGTCGTTTGCTGTTATCAAAACAATTTTGACAGATTTGAACATTGATGCTCTCGAAGATGTAGTCAAGAATGGCTTCCCGAAGAAGCAAGAAGAAACATTACAAGAAGAGTTTGGTAGCAAAATCAAATTTGTGGCACAGGAACCTCTGAATGAGAGTTATTATCTGCTTCCTCCAGACTCCGGTAGTCAAAGTAATGAACCTGTGAATAAACTTTCTTTCAGTTTGACAGCCAGCAACAGGGTCTCTGATAGTCGCAGCAAAAATGAAGATAAACCTATTCCTAAGAAAGTAAATTATGATCAAACCTGGTTGGAATCTGAATTGAAGAAGACTATGCCTAATTGTGATGATTTTGCTCGGCTTTCCCCAGTTGAATTGACAATGTCCGCAATTAGCATATTGAAGTCTGCAAAATCAAATGATGAACTGCAAAATGAGGTAATAAGTCATTAAGTTGGTTGAATGCTTTTTTATTGGGCAATCACAAATTTCTTGTTTTCATATCTCTAATAGTTGTTAAGGGGAATTTTAGGCTTATATACATATTAAATTGTATAAATCCATATATATTTTGAAGGAAGAAAAAAGTTAAATGTGGATACACACTCTCGTGAATTGTATTCGTAACATAGAAAAATTTGTATTTTTCTGTAAGTTTATTTAATCATATTTGCACTGATTTAAAATAGGTTTTCTCAACCTATGGTTCGTGGACCAGAGATGGTCTGTGATGATGGTATAGGTGGTCCGCAAGCAGACTTGATAAAATTGATTCTGATTAAACATAATTCAAACTGAATGAAAAATTATTCAACCTTTGTAATTGATATTAGTTTTTTCCCCCCATATAGGGTTCAAATGAAAATTATACCTTCATACTTGGATTCAACATACATCATCTTGGAAAATGGTGGGAATCGCAATCCTACAAGTTGTGATAAATACAGTGTATCACTAAATTTTGCCAAGAAGTGCAATTTATTGCCTCAAATGCAAATTTTCTAATTACTGTTAAAATTGCTGCAGGGTGGGGGAAATGAACAACTGCTACAGATCACAGTAAACAAAAATGTATTTCACATTTAAAAATATTCAAATGATCATATTTTATTGAGAAAAATACGTTAAACTGGGATCTTAAATAGAGTAAAATATGGGACATAGCCAGTTGTCATCCAAAACATTGCCAGTAGTAGGCACAATCACTGTTATTAAAATTGCTGAACAAAAATTGCGAAAGAAAACGTTGAGCTTGAAAAATATGCGAGATAAATATTTATTGTAATAATTATCATAATATAATTTATATATCATGAAAACAATGAGTATTCATGACCTTAGTAAATATTACAAATTGAATATTTATTGCATAAAAAATTGGGACAACCAAAATGAAAGGAATGTCCCATAACATGGGACACAAGTGGTTCATCTAATTGTGTTGGACATTCTACTGGTCCTTGGGTTCAAAAAAGTTGAGAGAGTTCAATTTTCAAAAAATCTGAATACTTTTCATTTTATCTTTCAGCTTTTCGATTTGTTGGGTTTTGCTAGATATGAGCTCATACAAGATATTTTTCGTCATCGAGAAACTCTGACATTATCTAAAACTGAGTTGCAGATTGACTCTAAAAACCTCCCGAAGAGTAACAAAGAGTCTCTTCCATCTTACATGTGCCAAGTTACTGTTCAGGTGAGAATGGATTTTGGTTGATCATCTATAGCAGCACTGAAATCAGATCAGAGTCAAAATTATAACATGTATTTATATATATGAGAAACAAGTGATATATATTTTACAAAATTGCCTGGTTAAAAAAAAAAAACTCTTGAAAATATTCATTCTTCTTTCTTTGATTATGCTTATTTTGAAAATTTTGTATGACAAATTTTTCGTCATATAGATCATGTAAAAATCTAATTTGCACAAGCAAACCCAGTTATTCCTTCTGTTTAAAAATATTTTTGAAGGCTTTTTAAATTGTTCTTCTGAAGAAGTATTTGGTGCGAAAAGTACCAAGGACAAGTTCTCACATAAAAAAATATGGGGTAGTCAGCATTGTAGACATGGCCACAAGTTTTGACATGAATATGTTTTTGTGCCTTGAATCGTGTGTTAGGTGCTGTGCTGATGAAATTATGTCATTATTGTCAACTTTGGTATCCTTTGTTAGCTTTTCCAAAGACAATGTCATCTTTTTTAGATAAAGCAGAAAAGAATTTCTTATGAATTAGGGCAGCAGACCTGATACTCAGATGGGAAGAGGTATTAAATCAGGACAGGGAACCTGGTACCCAGGCGGGAAGATATATTAAAACTGGCGTAATATCGATTTTTTGTCCTTGCAATGTGCATCTGATAATACCATTGCTTTTGACTTGCGTTGGGTACTTCCTGAGATCCGAGTGTTTAAAGAATTTTGTGATGCAACTTTTTTTGCGTATGCTCCTACTGTTGTCAGATGATTTAAGAGACGTATTCACATCAAAAATTTGTCTACACTTGCTCTGAATAATTTAACTACACAGTGCTCAGTAGTGAAGAGGCCCCACTCATATATGAATGCATGTGTGGCCATGTGAAAATTATAATATAATCATTATTGTTTTTAATTAAACCCCAATTTTTAATAGTTATCTATTAATTTTGCCCTTTTTTTTCTTATTTTTTGACTTAACCATATCAAAAACATGCATTTGCCATTAATTCATGTCTTTCACAATAAATGACAAACAATGCTAAAAGGGGTATCATGATAGAAGAGAGGTGATTTGTTATATGTATGAGAATCTACAAACATGAGAGCGACATTCATGTCATATATATAGCCATCTGATGGCTCGTCGTCCATGAGCTATTGGCTGATCGGTTCACCGTCCATTGCACAGTTCCATTCTGCACATACACTCATTGCCATAAAAATTTGTGCACCCAGAAGAAGTCGTCAAAATGAAACAAAATTTTACACATGTAAGTACTACGTTGATATAAGTAAGTGATTAGAAAATCCAAGAAAAAGGATCATTTATTGCAGAAAAAAGTACAGATGAACAGAAGTTTTAGTACTCTGTTGGACCCCCTCTAGCACGAATGCACGATGCGATACGAGCGGGCATTGAGGCATACAAGTTCCATATGATGTCCTGAGACATCTCATTCCATAGTTGCTGTAAATGCGCCTCTAGTTCGACCAACCTCGTAGGGTGTCCAACTTGCCATCCCAAATGATCCCAGATATGCTCGATTGGTGACAAATCTGGGGATAGAGCAGGCCAGGGAAGGGTGGTAATGTGGCGGAGGCAGTCTTGTGACATCCTTGCTGTGTGTGGCCTAGCATTGTCTTGTTGAAAAATGGCTCCTGGGAAACCTGCCATGAGTGGCAGCACATGTGGCTGAAGGATGTTATGGACGTACCGCTGGGCTGTCATTGTGCCATGGATCAATATTAGGGGTGACCGTGTATCGTAAGCAATGGCACCCCATACCATGACACAAGCTGTGGGAGCGGTGTGTTGCTGTAAAGTGAAGGCAGGATTGAAGCATTCATCACGGGGCCTCCACGCACGAACGCGATTGTCATCACTGCTAAAGTTGAATCTTGATTCGTCGCTGAAGACAACCTGGTTCCATTCCGTTGCAGTCCAATCCCGTCTTGCTCGACACCACTCCAAACAGAGGCGTTGGTGGGTGGGTGTCATTGGCAGCACACGTAATGGGTGCCGCGATAACAGATGTCCTTCAGCCAGGCGTCTTGCGATGGTTCGAAAAGACACAGGGGCCCGTAGTGAAGCTGCTGCCTGTGTCTGGATAGCAGCCAATGAGGCAGTTGGCTCTACGCGTGCGTTTCGGATGATGTGACAGTCTTCTCCATCATCCCGATGATTCTTCCCCTATCAAACTCTGACAACTGCTCATATGGTCTTCGACGGCGGCGTAACGGCATGTCTACCTCAGCATTTCCTTTGCAAACGATTAAATACAGTCCAGCAAGCTCTGCTTACCTGTTTTATACTCCAAGGAGAACAAAGTTCAACGCCCTCTAGTGGCATTACGCAATGTGCAATCACTCTGCATTTCTAATCATTTGCATATCTGTCCGACATGTACCTTCAGGCCAACTTTCGTTTTGATCCCACAATTATTTCTTGGTCCGCAAATTTTTATGGCAATGAATGTATATACGCTCTAGCGAAGGAAAATCTCTATCTCCTCTGTAGCTTAGTGGCCAGAGCACTCGTCCGGCAATCGAGGGACCCGGGTTCGACTCCCGGTAGAGGCAGAGATGAGTTTTTCCTTCCTTAAAAAAAATTAATATCTCAAATAATAAATATCTTCACAACATCCAGTCTTCTGTATATCTTGAATCTGCAAATCGTTGAGTCTATCTCTGGGTGTGCACATCCTCTCAGCCAATTAAATTTTGCAAATATCATTCAGAAATACTGTTAGGATTCAGAAAACATTTCACAGGGATGAGTTGTCTTTGTTTCAAAATTTACTATGGAAATTTGTGGAAATGTGTAATCTCTTGAGGAAATGAAAAAATTTATGATGTAACATTAATTCTTGTAAAATCAAAATAAACATGAGTCAAAGTAAGTTAAAAAAAATACAATTAACTTACAATTTTATCGATAAAAAAAATAAAATATATTTTTTTTGTTTTTCTTTCTTGCCATGTTCAACATCTCATCATTTTTTTTATTCCTCACAGTCAGAGGCTGAGAAGTTACTGAGCAAGCAGATCAGGAAGGATGAAAAAAAGATACAGAAATCCCAAAATAACAATATTCCTTGCGAAGATGCTACTGTTTTAGATGCAAAGCATATGAAGTATATGAGGTAATAAATCCTTATCCTGATTAATAAGGATAAGGGGATAATACCCCTTATTTCATAGCCAGTGCTAGGACAATGTTTATTTAGGTTTATTAGAATGTTAGTTAAAAGCTTTTTTAACACTAAAACTACCGCACAGTCATTCTGACACTGCTTTCTGAACTTCGATCATCCACTACATCTTTATTTTTTCAAAATTTAGCAATTCCACTCCGTTACTTTTCTTAATTTGATGAAAGGAATGTTATGGCATAAAAAAAATTTTCTAAGTCATTTCTTTGATCTTGTAGAAAAACTTCTACCTAGAACTATAGAGCTGTCATTTTGACCACTGTTTAAAATTTCAAACTTTACTCGCAGCATTTGCATAGTTTTTACAAGTTTACTAAAAATATATAATAGAATCCTGTTCAATATCACCCACTTTTAAGCTCAAGGAAAGTTTTTCAGACAGTTAGTCGCAACACTATGGGATATTTTTATGCATTCTAACCCAATGTTTGAAGCTAAAGCCAACCATCTCAAAAGGGAGAGTATAAATGGGGAAGGGGTAAACTCACTGATAAAAATTTATTTTTAGTTTATACTTCAGGGGACCGTGGAACCCACATCCTGGATCAGGGTTCCTAGGCTGAGATCTTTTTATGGAGCCCCAGATCAGCTTTCATGGGGCCTCTATACAGAATTTGTAGCGTGAAAAAAATTATGAGAAACATCCTAGGCCTGAGGGCTGGAACCCTCTCGGCTCCAACCTTGTCGGGTCATGCAAGGGACCTCCATCAATATTGTCATCCACAGGCTGGGAAATGTTTATGCTATTGTCACAGCTTGCGATTATATACATTTATTCATGCATATAAAAAGATGGTGGGGTTGCAACAGTTCTGCTACGATAATCGCTGTGTTTTGACATGGGGCCCCACACTCCCTTCGTTCAACTTATTTACAGTGTGAAAATTTTTCTGAGCCTCAATGTCATTATAAAAGTGAGTGGTAAATCATGATGAATAGTCGGGAAATCATATGCCAACAAATCCTTTAAACTCTCAATAATATATCCGAAGACATCTTTGATGTAGAGGATGATACAGAAGAGCAAAATTCAAAGAATAGTGAAGATGAATTCCTTATACAAAATCAAAGCGACGTTTTTAGGACGAAATTTACAATGAAACTGGCTGTGATGACTAACGTAAGATGTTTTTGAATTTATATATTGCACTGAGTTCACCACAAATCGTTTTGGTTGAAAGAACTTGCTCTTATTTTCATTATTACCTCCACTTGAAGGATTTTTAGATTTTTTTTTTTTTTAATTCTCACATGCTATTCTGTTTTGTACAGTTTCATGGGTATTAATTTCAGAGACAGGGGTTCAAGAGCAACCCTCCTGGATTAGGAAAAAACATGATTTTCGCAATTTATATGAAAATTGTTGATAATAAATATGAAAATTTTGTCCCATTGATTTTTTTTCCTGTGGGCTGCTGAAAATTTCTTATATCTCTCTTTCTTTTCTTTCCAACCAATTTCCAAGTAACTTTTTTGCTTTAGATGATACTCTGAATGCTGTCAATGAAAGCAGCCACTTAGCAGCATGCATAAGTAGGAAAGAAGACTAGGTCAATCTTGTAGGCATCGAGGTCATAGACGACAACATGCCTGTCCCTGATGGTGCTAAACACTTTCAACCCGGCAATTAGCTTTTGGGGAAATATGGTCGGACTGTTGAGATTGCTCCTTTCACTGGTTGGCAACAAATCAGAGCATTTTGAAGGAGACACTAGGTTCATTTTATTACCTTAAAGAGAAATACAGGATGACAGCTGTGTTAGCGCTTGGAGACTATTTCAACATGTGCTTATTGAAGAATATCCACGAGCGCACAGTGGCTAAAGAGAGTGGTTGAAATGGATGATTGGAGCCTTTCTCTTGAAGAACTGGATGCTTTTATCGCTCTTATGTACCTCAGAGGAGCTTTTGGAGTAAAATCTACTTCTATTGGTGATCTGTTATCTAAAACCTAGGGCCACCAATTTTCACTGAGACCATGGGTAGAAATAGATTCAGTGAAATTATGAAATATCTGAGGTTGGACGAAAAATCTACTACAGCAAATCAATTGATTATAGTCTGATAAATTTTCTTTAGTTACAGAAATATGGAATGAGAGTTTGCGCGTGTGTGTGTGTATATATATATATATATATAAAACTAAGTCATGCTGCATTCCAGGTCCTAATGTTGTCATAAAGTGAAATGCTCAGTTATGCAATACCAAAGTCCTAAGAATAGATTTTATTACAATGACTATTAGATAAAACCTAAAAAGAATGTCTTCGTTTTGTGTGAGCTTCCTTCATCCCTCAATTAAAATTTCGAGAAATGAAAAAAAAAACCTTAGAGCCTGTGGAGTTCTGTAACTCAACAAAATTCAGGGTAGATATTTTAGGCCAGATGGCATGAAAATATCCTGTGCGGTTTCCTTCAAGGCTTCAAGGCGCTGGCCAATGCATGTGTTTTATAATATTGATCTGAGAGCAATTAATGTATGAATTTGCTACAAAAAAGTTACAAAGAAAAAAAATTTCTCAAAGGAACTTCATTTTATAATTAGCTGATGAACTCTGATCACCTAGGTAGATGTCCCCCTCCCCCTCCAGATTTGTCTGAAGACTGTCACAATGATCAAACAGGAAATTAGCAAACCACTAACAGTGCTATGGGAGCAAATATAAAAACAGAATATTTATGTTGTGAATAAAGTGCAAAAATTCAGTTTGTGGAAAATATTGTAAAGCAGAGTCAATGTTCAGACTGCTGAGCATTTGAGATATATAATTTCTATATGCTTTTTATTTCTCTGCGAGGTCCCAATATCTATTTGTTTTCTTTGCGGCAATGAAATTATTCGTATTACTATATAAATTATTTATATTTTAAACATTACATATCTATATTCAGATTTATATATATATATATATTATGTCAGTGTTTCCCAACCTTTTTGATGTCGCGGATCCCTTGTAGTGAAGGTTGATGCACAGCGGATTCCTCCCCCTTCCCCATAGCATCAGAACAGAAGGTCAATTTAGACCCCCCCCCCCATGAAATCTAATATATATTTTTTTTCAATTTGCGCATAAATTTATTCTTAATTTTCATATCAAATTATGATTAAATTATTATTAATGTATTTTTCTCTTCTATTGTCTGAATGTGCAAACATATAATAATTTTTATATATGCCATATTTATTATCAAGCTTATTTACCCTGAAAAAATATATGTTACGGTCAAAGTTCAGGTTCTTTGCAAAGTGGCGGGTGTCTGAAGCCTGACCAGTGAGGAAGTGGACAGCTACTTTTCAGTGTGGCCAGACTTTGGGTGTGACATACTTATACACAAAGCTATTTAACATCATTATGGACTTTTGGGCTGATTAATTCATGGCTTTCTTCCTCACAAGTTTGATACCACTATTTTGAATTGTTATGCTAGGTCACTAGAAGCATCTCATACACTAAGAAGTTGCTTGGTGACCCCATTTGTCCTGCATACACACTGAGTATACAAAAGTTTTGAAACTCAATTTTTGATGGCAATGTTTGTCGGGAACCAACATTAATGTGTGTTGACATCTAACATTTAAACATCTATGACACCTTAGATACTATGCAATGTCATCTGAATACCCCCCCCCCCACCCCCGAAATTGAATTCTGATTTATTGCTGTTAAATTATTTTAAGATTTTCCCCTCATTTTCTTTTTTCTTGATATGAGCAGAGTTAGAGAAAGCTGTCACCAATTTTTGTTTTGAAACTGTAAATTCTCCAAATTAAAAACCAGTGTAGTATAGCATATGGTAACCCATAGGCTAGCTACCTTCCTCAGCTTTTCAATCTAGAATTTCCAGCTCAAAAATAAAATTTGATGGGCCAGATAAAGTTACTTACTTGATAAACCTCCTTGCCTATGGAGGTTTCACCATATGTGTTTTCAGTTGAGGTGAATGTTTTAGAAATTTATAAAAAGTGTACTTATTTCCCCCCCCCCCATATTATTTTAGGGAAGCTCAACTTGTGGCAGCAAAAAACACTCCCATTTTTTCTCGTCCTCAAAGACAAGTAGAAAGAAGTTCATATCCTAATGTATATGATTCATTTGCTGAAGTTTCTCAAACTGCGTCATACATCAGTGGCAAGAAGGTGTGTTTTTCATTAAGATTATATTACAGTTTAATTTTTTTGTGTCATATTCACTGCATAGTGCATGAATATTATTTTCACAAAAGTGAACCCTACACTTTTTAGAATTGAAGTTTTAAAATAATGTCCAAAAATCACAGTTCACTATCTCTTTGCCAAGGCCTTCACTTTTTAAGTTGTTCATCAGGATCATATTACTTGAATATTTTTTATTGTTGGAAACACTGATTTGGTGTTTGATCAAGGTAACCTGAAAATTCGAATCTTCAGCTTGAAAAATAATAGAATTTGCTTTGGGTAAATTTTGAAAGCTAATGAGAATCTCAATGAAGGGAATTGATGGATAATGTTCAAGGATTAGTTTTGAAGTGTTAGGCTGGTCTGAAAGCCTACTATGAGTCGATAACAAGTTTGAGTGTATGCACAAGACCATAGCAGCAGTAGCTTCTCCAGTTGACAATCGTCCTTAGTCTCAGTCTAATCAGCCCTTTTTTGATAAAATGACCAATAACTGTGCTGCAATGAAATCATAAAAAGAGTAAAAAAAATATAGAATGGTACAAAAAATATTCTTATCGGTTGACAAAAAATGAGTGTATGAAAATTTTCTAACACTCAGACTGATGAAAGTTTGGTTAATTTTCTTATCTGTTGTTGTAATGTTAAAGAACATATTCTTAGGAATAATTTGTGATTTCAATAAATGTTTTGCACAATTTACTTTTCATGGCAAAAAAAAGTTAAATGACAGTGCCACAATCCTATGGCATTGTATCAGAATTGTGCAAACAAAATTGTGACATTGTGGAATCTTTTGGTATTTCCCATTCACTTGTCTCATAGCAACTAAGCAGTATAAGGAACCAAGTCATAAATGTTACCATCCAGGTTTCAGATGAAAAAGCACTGTTGAAGAAACTAAGAACCACCAACTCATCAAAACAAGTGTCATTCGGAATGCAATAGTCTCAGTGAGAAAGATCGTCAGTGAAACTGACATTAACCGAGAATATGAGCATTTGATAGCATAACAAACAAGAACTGGGACTGATAGAAGAATACCAATTCCGAAAGTGGCAACAACTTACTGATGAAAATAAGTTAGTATGGCTAAAAAGTTATCATGCATTGTTACATCGGGATTCTGTAACCAATGGGAGAACATTCTTTTCACATATGAAAAGCTGTTCAAGAGCACAACCATCAAAGCGATAGACACTGGTTGTCAGATATTCCAGGATCAACAACCATAGTTCAATGACGTCAAAACCCTCAAACCGTTATGGTTTGGGATAGAATTTGTTCCAATGGAGAGGCATGTTGTTTTTGTGGAAAAAAGGGTCAAAATCTATCAATATGTTTACCAGAAAGATATTTTGTAAGCTGCTGTGCTTTCATGGTTTCAAAAGCATTTTGGAAAAGACATCTGCATATTCCAACAAGATTCAGAGCCAGCTCACAGAGCAAAAGGTGCACAAAAGCAAGGTTTTCCTGATTTCATCACATCTGCTGAATTGCCACCGTATTCCTCTGATCTCAATCCGATGGATTACAGCATGTGGTCCATTTTGAAGAACAGGGATTGTGATAAGAGATACCAAAGTTTTGTACCTCTGAAGAAAACTCTTGAGTCAGAAATGGGATAAACTTTCTAATGAAGAGATGTGCATGAATTTCAAAATTTTACAAAGCATTTGAAGCTTCGTATCGCTGCCACAGGCAGCTATTTTAAATTCAAGTGAATGTGATTGTTAACAAATGTAACTTTATGTTTATGTTATGAATGGAGAATTATTTGTTATTTTAATTAATTAAAAAAATTACTTAAAGGAAATGTTGTATACAGTTATTTTTTATCACCCTGTACATGAGAGGTTCAGTATAATTTTCTTAATTTTAGGTACAATAGAGAAACTCTTCTGAACTTATGGTAGTCCAGATTTCTGAATTCGTTTGTTACAAATTTAGTGTATTTTATTTAAAAAAAAATAGAAATGTCCAGATTATATATACACTCATTGCCATAAAAATTTGTGCACCCAGAAGAAGTCGTCAAAATGAAACGAAATTTTACACATGTAAGTACTACGTTAATATAAGTAAGTGATTAGAAAATCCAAGAAAAAGGATCATTTATTGCAGAAAAAAGTACAGATGAACAGAAGTTTTAGTACTCTGTTGGACCCCCTCTAGCACGAATGCACGATGCGATACGAGCGGGCATTGAGGCATACAAGTTCCGTATGATGTCCTGAGACATCTCATTCCACAGTTGCTGTAAATGCGCCTCTAGTTCGACCAACCTCGTAGGGTGTCCAACTTGCCGTCCCAAATGATCTCAGATATGCTCGATTGGTGACAAATCTGGGGATAGAGCAGGCCAGGGAAGGGTGGTAATGTGGCCGAGGCAATCTTGTGACATCCTTGCTGTGTGTGGCCTAGCATTGTCTTGTTGAAAAATGGCTCCTGGGAGCCCTGCCATGAGTGGCAACACATGTGGCTGAAGGATGTTATGGACGTACCGCTGGGCTGTCATTGTGTCATGGATCAATATTAGGGGTGACCGTGTATCATAAGCAATGGCACCAGCTGTGGGAGCGGTGTGTCACTGTAAAGCGAAGGCAGGATTGAAGCGTTCACCACGGGGCCTCCACACACGAACACAATATTTATACAATATTGTTTGGCCGAGGCCTACACAAGAGGATGCGGAATTATTAACACGATTGTCATCACTGCTTAAGTTGAATCTCGATTTGTCGCTGAAGACGACCTGGTTCCATTCCGTTGCAGTCCAATCCCATCGTGCTCGACACCACTCCAAACGGAGGCGTTGGTGGGTGGGTGTCATTGGCAGCACACGTAATGGGCGCCGCGATACCAGATGTCCTTCAGCCAGGCGCCTTGCAATGGTTCGGGAAGACATAGGGGCCCGTCGTGAAGCTGCTGCCTGTGTCTGGATAGCGGCCAATGAGGCAGTGGGCTCTATGCGTGCGTTTCAGATGATGTGACAGTCTTCTCGATGACTGGTCTGTCGAGGGCGTCCTGAACCTGGTCGCTGTGTAAATGACGTCTCTTCTGTCCACTGGTCTCAACACCTCCTCACAGTAAAATCAGAACGGCTTAGTTGACGAGCTACTCGCCGAGCTGACCACCCAGCTTCCATCATCCCGATGATTCTTCCCCTATCGAACTCTGACAACTGCTCATATGGTCTTCGACGGCGGCGTAACGGCATGTCTACCTCAGCATTTTTTTTGCAAACGATTAAATACACTCCAGCAAGCTCTGCTTACCTGTTTTATATTCCAAGGAGAACAAAGTTCAACACTCTCTAGTGGCATTACGCAATGCACAATCACTCTGCATTTCTAATCATTTGCATATCTGCCCGACATGTACCTTCAGGCCAACTTTCGTTTCGATCTCACAATTATTTCTTGGTGCATAAATTTTTATGGCAATGAGTGTATATAGATTAGTATTGATTCCACTATCTCTACTGTATTTTGCATATGTTAGTAATTGCCAAATGTGGCCCGCTTGGAGGTTCTATCCAACCCGTCACATTTTTTAAAATAATAGTAATAGAAATTTTCAATTTCAGTGTTTCGAAAAATTCCTTTAAAGGGAGTATTTAATTTTTTGAATATGTAAAATCTAACTGAGAATTTGAATAGAAATTGGGAACACTCCCTGAATAAATTTGCATAAAATTATTAAAATATAGTTATTTACTTTTACAGTTGTAAAGGATAAACCATTGTATCACATTTGCAATGAAACCATGGCAGTCTTCAAACAATAAAACATATCTCGCCACTTCTAAGCTAGAAAATTCCAATTATGATCAATGTCTGAATTTTTCTGGACTGCCAAAATTTTTTCTTGTTTTTTGGCCTGCTCCTAAAAAAAGTTTGCGTATCTCTCGCATATGTAATTAGTTCTGGTTTTAGTTATTGGCTTCTCTCTGTGATAATTCTTTCCATCAAACTTAAAAATTCAAATTTCTCTCTGTACTTGAGTTTGGTCTTGAAAGGTCATGATAAATGACTATGAAAGCCTACCGAACCTTTATGAAATTTGCTATTGCATTTGGTGACTTGATTTTTCCCATTACAAATTGTACTAAGGATGAAGGAAAGACAGTCTTTCTCCTTGTTTTTATTTGGCTGGAGAGAAGGGGGAGAACTGTTCTCGCCCTATATTAATACTGTTTACAATAATAAATTAGAAACAATGAACATGGATTTTATGAACAAACATTTGAAGAAATCAATGATTTTATATATATATAAGATACTCAAGGTTATATCTAGATATTAAACTATGGTAAAGATTATGGGGGATACTTTTTGCAAAATATATATGTATGTATATATTTTTTTTTGAGGAAATTTCAGTGAAAATATTTTAAAAAATCTGGTTGTAGTTTTCTATGTTTATTTGTTAATACAAGAAATATTTTAATTTTTAGTTGCATTTGCCAACAAATAACCGTCGAGTCAACAATGCCCAGTTTGAAGAAATCGGTATTCCAGCTGTAAAACGTACAAATTTATTGACGAAACCTCTCATTCCAATAAATACTTTGGACGAAGTGAGCTAATTTTTACTTTTATACATGCATGAACATGTATATACTCTGTTTTTTATTTTTTACCATTGGAGTAGGACCATTAGCATATAACTTGAAGTTTTCTGAATAAATAATTTTATAAGAGTGGGTTTTTAAATTTTATTCATGCTTTTTCCAGTAGTTTTAGATTACATTATGGAATCATTAATTATATGATTAAAAGCACTGTAATTTAATGTTTTATTTAATCATAATGCAGTGAAACTGAAAAAAAGTAATTGTGCATGGATTGAAAGTAAACAAATAGTTTCTTTTTTTTTTTTTTGCATGTGATGGAATGGGATGGATAAGTTTTCTTGTCAGTTAAAAAATTTAACCAGTTTTTTTATTTTATTTCTGTTTTTAATGTGTCTGCTCGTTCCTCCCACCTAGCAACTAATCTTTACCATTCCAACTTCAGTTAGATGGGTCTTGAGGCACAGTAGTCAAATTGATAAGGACTACTTGCATCAAACAAGGTTTAGGATCCTCTTGTCAAAATTTTTCTTAGTACTGATCTCTCTTCCATTTATGGAAAAGGGGTGGTGCCAAGATGATCATATTTTTATGTGGCTAAACATGCATACATCACACTGAATAGATTAGTACACAAACTTCTCAGTGAGAGACTCATAGAGAAAGAACAGCCACAGGAAATCAGCTTTAAAATTTAGGTCTTGAACTAGTTAATTCTTGATTACGTAAAATGGCCCTGGTGTAATGAAATGATAAAATAATTTGACAGGTATGAGTTTAAATCTTGATGCAGGGAGGGCGGATTGGGGTCTAGTGCCCTAGGTGCTGAACTAAAAGGGCGCTGAATATCACTATTTTTTTCGTTCAAAATTATGAGGAAAGGTGTACCGAAAGGGATACTGGCCCCAGGTGACAGTGAATTTTCGTTTCGAATTTCAACTGTCTTGGTAGGTATAGAAAAGAAGCATAGCTATTCATGATCAGCTTTTAAACTATAGGTCCTTGTGTGAATAAGGCTCATGTAGACAAATGATTTTTAAAAGTTATTGAATCATTGAACAAAAAGTTGAAAAACATTGTTTTTGAATTCCTGTTAGTAGATGAGAAATAAAATGTTTCAATGTTCTATGATCTATTTGTACCCAGTATTCCATGGTTTTAACATTTCATATAGAAGTTGTTTGAAAACTTGTTATATTTTTCAGAGAAATTTTTTATTAGTGGCAGTGTATATTGTTGTTATTATTTGTAAATTATAACAGTCTATGATTATAGTCTATAATTACATATATAATAGTCTATGGTTTTTGTTACAGATTGGCAGAAAAGCTTTTAACGGTATTGAAAAGCTCAACTTGATCCAATCTATGGTGTTTGATATTGCTTATCATTCACAAGACAACATGCTGGTGTGCGCTCCAACAGGTGCCGGTAAAACAAATGTTGCCATGCTGACTGTAGTACATGAACTGAGAAATAATATGATGGGAGGGCAAATCCAAAAAGATAAGTTTAAGGTGATTATATCTACATTCATAATATCCATTCCAACTTAATTTAATTAGTTTTGGTTTGTAATTCCAACTAAAACAATTTAATTGTGTAAAACAACCATATTTTATCATTTATGGTTATGATCACAGAGTTTGAGGAGTTTCTTCCTTTTAGTTTCCTCTTTATTGACAGTCTAGGCATGGTTAGATTCAGGTTTGAATGGTTTTTTTTTTTTTTTGCTAAATAAAAACTAAAATTTAGTTTATCATTCTCAAGTGCCCACACTTATAATTTTATGAATACTTTATCACTTTTTTTAAGTGTAGATCTTTGTTTTCATTCAAGTAAGTTTTATTTTGTGTTTAGAATTCTTGCATTTTCTACATGAAGATAAGCATTCCTCATAACTCCTGCGAAATACTTGAATTTCTTATAAAAAATTATCTGATCATCTTATATTTGCGTGTAATTTTTATGACCATGTGATGGAAGCTAAAGTTTGTCTGGATTATGATTCAAGAACTAATCATTTTGGGCATGCATTAAATATTATTTAACTTGTGTTCATTTTTTACATACAGTACATTTTGTATGAAAGTACAATTTTATGGTAACAAAATCTCTTATAGGAAGTGATGATAGTGTGCAAACGCACATCATTTTATTTGAAACACATGAATAATCACTGTATGTTACTGTTTCAGATTGTATATGTAGCTCCTATGAAAGCTTTAGCATCGGAAGTAGTGAGAAATTTCAGCCAACGGCTTACTTCTCTGGGAATCAAAGTCAAAGAGCTCACTGGTGATATGCAATTGACCAAAAGAGAAATCATGGAGACACAGGTATATGAATAAAAAAAAAATATGTGTATCATTACAATGCATGTGCGTGAAGGAACTGTATGAAAATAAATACCTTATCTTTTGTTTCATCAGCATGCACCTGATGTTTTTATATATTACACACTGTTTTATATAGAAACTAGAAAACATAATTTTGTGTTATTGTATGCAAACTACATATGGTTAAAGCTAACGATTCCCATTGTTTTATTAAAAATGGATTTTATATAGTGTTCATTGTATCAAGAGGGAAAAATATGGTACAGTTATAGGGCTATATTTTTGGGACTTATCAATCCGGTCATTCTAACTAAACTATCACTGTAATGTATGGTCATTGCAACAAGCATCCAATATCAGTTATGATGTTTTTTATAATTTTCTTATGTAAATTGGCCAACATTATTTTTCTATGTAATTAGCCAAAAGATTTTCATTCTAGTTAGTAAATATATTCTAACACCATAGGTTACTGTTTTGTGAACTTAATAAATTGTATTTGAGTGAATAAATATGTATTAACTTACATTATATTACAATATGGGATTATTGTAATATTGTTCTGTTATTTTGAAGATGCTTGTAACTACGCCAGAAAAATGGGATGTTGTAACTAGGAAATCTACAGGTGATGTTGCTTTGACTCAGCTAGTGAAGCTTCTCATTATCGATGAAGTACATCTCTTGGATGGGGATAGAGGTCCAGTCCTTGAAGCACTAGTGGCTAGGACATTACGTCAGGTAAGCTCAATGATGCAACATATTATTTTAATTATAAAACACTATTTTATTTCATTCTCCATTGCATACTTTCATAAAACTTCGTTTACTACTATCATAAAAAATCAAATAAATGTTGGATATGTTTTTCTTAGCTTTTTTAAATTGTTAGTTCACCATTGTATTATGATTATTGTTGGTCCTTGGTCATAATTGTGGTTATTTTTCTTATATAAATAGTTTGGAAATATTTAACTGGGTAAATGGATTTTCAATTCACAATTATGATGGCTACGGTGTGTAATTTCTTTATCTTTTCATTTCACTGAAGATATTGTGTTTTCAGTAAGATCCTTTTGCCACAAAACCCACAGTTTAAGTTATTCTCTGCTCCTAGTTTGCTTAGAAAAACAGTTTCTATCATTTTTTTAGGTTGAGACATCTCAGTCGATGATCAGAATACTTGGACTTTCTGCCACATTGCCAAACTATGTTGATGTTGCACGATTTTTGCGTGTGAACCCATCTATTGGACTGTTCTTTTTTGATGATAGATTCCGCCCAGTTCCTTTGAGTACCACATTCATTGGTATCAAGAATCCAAATCCACTGAACCAGTTTAAAGAAATGAATGAAGTTTGCTATGAAAAAGTTTTGCGTCTTGTGCAGCAAAAGCACCAGGTAATGTCTCACTAATTATGTTTAAAATCTCAATATCATATAATATGTGATACCAAAAATCCTAATAGAAATTACTTTTGATAATAGGTTTTTCCCTCATCATAGTTACCGGAGAAAAAGAATGCAGTATTTTCAATTTGTCTTATGTTTTTATATATTTTATAGGTGAATGATAGTGACATCTGATGTTGAGTTTATCTGAGAATTACTTCAAAAACTGCCTTTTATTGAAAAACTAATCAAAAGCGCATGTCAAGTTTTTGCATAAGATGTATTTTCATGTTTGTGTGTGGTGTAAAGAAATATGCAGGATTGTTTCACTTGTGTTTTTGTATGTATTCGTTTAATCATCATTCACCAAATAATTTGTATATTTAGAACCAGTATTTTAAATTTTTATACATTTTGCAGGTGATGGTGTTTGTCCATGCAAGAAGTGCCACCGTGAGGACAGCCTGCGTCTTTAGGGAACTTGCTCAGAATAAAGGCCAAACCAAGTTATTCACTGATACACATGACACTAGAGAATTTTCTGCTGCTCTGAAGCAGGTGTTGTAGCATTACTTACAGTTGTTGACTTTTATGTTGACTATGTAAAAATCTCAAAAGTATCATTGCTTAAGACTGAAGTTGAATCATGTCTTTCTCTTTCACACATTTTCTTTTTTAAATACAAACTTCAGCATTTGAGTGAGGGAAATATGGGTAACACTAGAAAAGGATGTTATTGTCTTTTTTAAGCTAAAAGAAATTAGGAAAACATAGAAATTAATTCTGGATCTAAAGAATATAATTGTTTTAGCGTTAATCAGGCTCAACTTAAACAAGCTTGAAATACTTTCGCCATCTTTCAGGCTTTTTTTTACCAATTTTTTCTTTCTAAACTTGTTCTGTTCATAAATTCTTTCTTTTTTTTTGTTCATACCCTATCTAGGAAACAAACTTTTCTATATTCTATTCAAAATGGGAATACTTTACTGAGTTCATTCATACCTCGTCAATTCATTATATCTAAGTTTACTAACAGTTTCAGATTATTTTACTGTGTAAGTGAAGATGGCTGGGAAAAAACCTTATCAAATCCACCAAATATTATAAGAAATTTTTTTCTCTTCCTTATTTAAACATATTTTTCTTAGAAATGCAGTGGAAATTTATCTTAAAACGTGTGTAAAAAAAAAAATTGAATTATTTTTCTTTAATAAATTATGCATATGAATAGAAGTGTAATTTTTTAATATTTTTTCAAAGATATCAAAATCAAAAAATGAAGAATTGAGAAATCTTTTTGATGCCGGGTTTTCCATTCACCATGCTGGCATGGCAAGAACAGACAGAAACCATGTGGAGAAGTACTTTCGTGAAGGTTTTATCAGATGTTTAGTTTGTACATCTACTCTTGCATGGGGAGTTAATTTACCTGCTCGGGCTGTAATTATAAAGGTAGATTTCATTTGTTTTTTTCTTTTTATGATTTTCTCTATGTAAGAACTGCAAATCGAACTATGTGTTTATATTTGATGAAATTCAAGAAAATAGTAATCAAGGTAAAATAAACTTGGATAAATTACACATAAGAAGTAGCGGTAGTAATCGAACTGTGATTTTTCTGTCTGAACCATTACACAACAAGTCAAGATCTATGGCTATTTGTATGATGTATGTGTGAAAAATGAAGATATTATGGCTAGTATTCATTCAAAACCGTTTTATTTTTAACCAGTTATTTAAAACCGTTATCCAAAGAATTGTTACACTTAAGTGTAAACAATTGGCTTCTGTGTCCCAGATTCATATAATTCTATAAGCTAGAACTTAATTTCAGCTTTGTCTTTGATGTTATCTATGTTGTGGATATGCTGTCTTTTACTAAGAATTTTCTCAGGTGAAGAAACAAGTGGAAATCACCGAGTGCTAGATCCATGTTGCATGGCGGATGGTCAGAAACTTTGCACTTGAATCTTTGCAGAAGGGCTTTGATGACAATTACTGTGCAAGTTTGATCTTTTTCATGGAGCAGACATAAAGCTCTCATCAATATTCTCTGGGGTTTATTTCGGATGACCCCCTAAGTGTGTCACAAGAATTTGACACTCCCAGATAAAAGGGGCTATAAGTCAATCCAATTGGAATTCATCCCAATCATTGTCTTCTCCCCCTGCTATAAATAATTTTTTTTGCTGAAACAGTTTTGAATTTTTTTGCTTTTAGGAGAATGCACAGGGCATCATTGCAATGTTTTTTGCTTGGATTGATAATGCTTATTACAGTATATATGATAACCATACATATGCTACATACTAACTGTCAATTTAAGCTGACAGCTTCATGTGTATTGAGAAGACACATGGGTTTATTCGACATGTGTTTAAGAACTTATATTGTATTCCTAGATTTTGTTATACTCAATAAGTTGAACATGGTGTCAAGTATGACAATAAAATCCAAATGCTCAATAAGTTTATGGTCACTTTAATTAAGATACTAATTGAACTAAAAGCTAATCAAATCACTATCAAAAAAGAACCACAAACTTATTGACGATAAAATCCAAATGCTCAATAAGTTGATGGTCTTTTTTGATGGAGTGATTTGATTTGCTCTTAGTTCAATTTGTCTTTACAAAAAGGCAATTCTATCTCTCTTTACCTTAAAAACATAATTAAGTATAAACAGGTTGAATAACCATATCAGAGGATTTTTTCGAATGTTAAAGTTTGTTAATTTATTTCCTTAAAAAAAATTTAAATGATTTAACATGCTTAAATAATAAAGTGCATCAATATACTTGATTAAATGTCTAACATGCTTAATCAAAAGAGGCATTCATTATAAGAAATCAAATTTGAGTTTTTTTTCAGGGTACTGATATATATGATTCAAAGCACGGTTCATTCATTGATCTGGGAATACTGGATGTCATGCAAATATTTGGTAGGGCAGGTCGTCCACAATTTGACACTGAAGGAGAAGGAACAATAATAACCACCCATGAAAAGCTAAGCCATTATCTTTCCTTGTTAACCAGGCAGCATCAAATTGAAAGCAACTTTATCAATAATTTAGCAGACAACTTAAATGCTGAGGTAAGACTGTTAGTTTTTAATAGAAATACCAGACTGAATCTTTTTGCTTTCAACTTTTTTTTAAGCTATTCAATTATAGATTTCCTGTTTCTCTTAATAAAATAAAATATTATACAATAAAACCTGTATAAAATGTAACCTCAAGAGACAAATAACCCTTTGTGCTAAGCAGGTTCCGTTTTATAAAGGTGTACATCAATGGGACTATCCTTTGGTTTTGCTCAAGACAGGTTTCTGTCTCAGGCAGGTTTCACTGTAATTCCTGTAAGGAAGTTAGTTGAATAGCCATTAATTTATTGCACATTTTATTTAATATTTTGCCTTGCATAATAAATGAGAAATTTTGCAAGAGAGACAATTTAACTGAGTGAATGGGAAAATTTTTGGCAACAGGGTTTGAAAAAAAAAGTTATGTAGTCATTTAACAATATGTTAATGCTTTGTTTGTTTGATCCAACAACAAAGTATCTTAATTCATGCACATCTGCCAGTTTCACTCCTAATGTGGAAGCCAGATGGAAGCGGCACAGAACACGAAACATGCACAATTCTGACATCATAAATAACCTATGGCCAAACTCAGCACATTCTGAAATGTACTGATTTGTTAGAAATTCCCCAGAAAATGTTTATGAGGAGCAATAGTAGTAGTGAAATCTCTCTATAGAGAACAAGCATACCTACAACATTTAAAATTTGTGTATGATATGAAATAAGTAAAATTTTCTAACATGTTGCTTCCAAATTTAGAAGACATAGCAGCACTTCATGAATACATAACAAGCATTCCTCAGAAACTAACTTCATGTTTGGTATACAACACATACACATTCTGACATGTACATTCATTAGAAATTCCTAAGAGAACTAAAGGTTTATAAGGTGTAGTGTCAGAGCATAATTAAGTAGTAGCAGCAGAGAAGGAAAATAAGAATTTCTCTGCAGTATAGCAAATTAAAAAAAAACAAAACAGTTCTGGTCATCTTGAATCATATTTTGGTGAATTTGCGTGGCTTCAATATATGCAGGGCTCCCACTCGTCCTACTTTTTCTACATTTTGGTAAAATGTCCTACTTTTCCACCAAACCCTATCGACAAAACTTGTGTAATTGATTTTAATTGAGCAGAAAATTATTGATATAGTCCTCCGACCATGAGATGAATTTTCGCTGCGTCATATCACGTCACGTCGGATGATTTTATTCAATTTTTTTTTTTTGGTAAAACGATTGCTCATCGAGAAAAGTTCAGCCGTGACTGAGCTTTCACGATTGGCATGTCCTTCTAGGATAAAATAGAATCGTTTGACGTGACAGGACATGCCGTAGCCAAATCTCATCTCGTGGTAGGAGGACTATATATTGCCAACTATTAAAAATGTTGGAGAATGCAATTAATGATTCTGCCAAAGCAGAAATTGTATCATTTTTAAGGTAATTTAGAGGGGGGGGGGGTATGTGGACCATTTGATTGATTAATTTTTCATTTGCTCAGTTTGAGAGTTCAACAAGTATAGCGGTCATTAAAAACTTCTGTCTGGATGGAAAAATAATTTTGTATTTATTACTTCATGGTCTTGGACAGTAACTTTCATCATTCAAAATTATGGTGCAAATAGGTGAAACAACAGTTTGCATTTCAAAGCAGTTGAATACATAGGCCTATTCTAGGTTTGGTGATTCTGATGCTACCCAATAGCATTCAGTCGTCTTCTGTATTTTTAAGGCATGATTAGGCATAAACAATATTTACAATGCTCAGCAAAGAGCTAGAAATGAAAGTACTTGATTTGTCAAAAATGATTACGCTGGCATTGAACGGTAGAATGTGAACAAAACAGAAAAATTTTTAAAATGATGAGCAACGCAGTAAAACTAACTGGTTCACCTTGCCTTATATACGTCGGATCTTGTAATTTATAAATTTTGCATTGTGCTCTCGAAAGTGGTCTCAAAGGTGTGTCATTCTTAAAAAATGTACGTCTTCGAAATTTGCTGTGCCTTGTCGAAGAGAGTTGACGAGCTCGTCACTTTGGAAGACTCCAAAAAAGAATGTAATACACACTGAAGAGCCAAACAAACTGGTACACCTGCCTAATATCGTGTAAGGGCCCCCGCAAGCCCGCAGAAGTGCCGCAACACGATGTGGCATGGACTCGACTAATGTCTGAAGTAGTGCTGGAGGTAATTGACACCATGAATCCTGCAGGGCTGTCCATAAATCTGTAGGAGTAAGAGGAGGTGGAAATCTCTTCTGAACAGCACGTTGCAAGGCATCCCAGATATATTCAATAATGTCATGTCTGGGGATTTAGGTGGCCAGCGGAAGTGTCTAAAGTCAGAAGAGTGTTCCTGGAGCCACTTTGTAGCAATTCTGGACGTGTGGGGTGTCATATTGCCCTGCTGAAATCGTCCAAGTTCATCGGAATGCACAATGGACATGAATGGGTGCAGGTGATCAGACAGGATGCTTGCGTACCTGTCACCTGTCAGAGTCGTATCTAGACGTATCAGAGGTCCCATATCACGCCAACTGCACACGCCCTATACCATCACAGAGCCTCCACCAGCTTGAACAGTCCCCTGTTGACATGTAGGATTCATGAGGTTGTCACCATGCCCGTACACGTCCATCAGCTCGAAGCAGTTGGAACCGAGACTCGTCAGACCAGACAACGCGTTTCCAGTCCTCAACAGTCCAATGTCGGTGTCGTCGGGCGCAAGTGAGGCGTAACGCTTTGTGTCATGCAGTCATCAAGGGTGCACGAGTGGGCCTTCGGCTCCAAAAGCCCATATCGATGATGTTTCGTTGAATGGTTTCGCTGGCGCTTGCTGATGGCCCAGCATTGAAATCTGCAGCAATTTGCGGAAGGGTTGCACGTCTGTCACGTTTAATGATTCTCGTCAGTCGTTGTTCTTGCATGATCTTTTTCCGGCCGCAGCGATGTTGTAGATTTAATTTTTTACCGGATTCTCGATATTCACATTACACTCGTGAAATGGTCGTATGTGAAAATCCTAATTTCATCGCTATGTCCCATGCAACGTCCCTTATGGGAGTTGCTTGCCCGGTTCGAAATATCCAGCAATAAAGTGGCAAACGACAAGTGGAAAATAATTAGAAACAAACTTTCGCATGAAATATTATTTATTCAATTAATTATATGGGTTAGTTAATTTTAACAATGGATTAGTTTATCTTGGAGCCCTCTATTTGACGTTAGCAGTAAAGATACTGGCTCACCAATTGATGATCAACAACAGTCAACCTGTGCAGCGATCGGACATCCGATGTTGTTAGCTTTTCCGTAAACACCAGAGGAGTTTTCTCAGTTGAGAACCGGAACACCTTGATCAGCTCCGGGGGGCCTCTAGGTTGAGGGCCGAACCACCTTGATCAGCTCCAGAGGGCCTCTAGGTTAAGGGCCGAACCACCTTGATCAGCTCCGGGGGCCTCTCGGTTGAGGGCCGGACCACCTCGATCAGCAATGAAGAATTTTGACTGTGAAGATGTTTTATATTTTGATTCCGGACCTGCCGGAAAACGGATTCAAATAATGTAGATTATTGCATTTTAACAATTCAGCCTAAGGCCAATAGATACGGTAGTAAGACGCTGAACCGTCCTACTAGAGGGCTTCAGTTGAACAGAACAAGATTAGACGAACGCAATGTGAGAGACAAAGAGGGAGGAATTTATACTCCCCTTTTACAAGAAGTTTGGGACCACATGTCCTCGCATGGCCTTTTCGCCTCAACAAAATTATCGAATTTGCATATTCATGCGTCACTATTATAAACATTACAATTTAATTACATTGAAATCTGGCAACATGACATAATCCGGAGAGCTGATCAGACTCTCCCGATTATGTAAACATTACTAACATAACAATATGAAACGAATTGTTCCGACGGAGGTCTGCAGCCCCCCGCCGAAAATAAGTGAGTACAACACTATTTTCGTATCCGCACAACGAGACTTGCAATAACTCCCCCGGGAGGTTCTTCAATAAAAATAATTTAAACTGGGCTAAGCCTCGCCCAACTATACATATATTGGATCAAACCCCTCCACGAAAATAGCGGCATCGTCGTCATGAGGGAAATTAATTTATGTGGGACATCAGTAGCCCGACCTCTGGCCCGTTCTCGTTCGACAGCCGAAAGACCCCACCCGCCGACTGCCGAACTAATCGAACATTCTGGCTCTTACCGGTTCGCCAGTAGGTCCTCGGGTGGTTTCCGGTAACTGAGAGGTCCCTGGGGTCTAAAATAAGAAGGAATTTCCCACATAACGACAAGATCACCATTAACGTAGAGGGATCGGATCCCGATACGTTACACCCATCTCTCGCGCACCGACTATAGCACCACGTTTAAACTCACTTAAATCTCGATAACCTGCCATTGTAGGAGCAGTAACCGATCTAACAACTATGCCAGACACTTGTTGTGTTATATAGGCGTTGCCGACCGCAGCGCCGTACTCTGATTGGTTCCATATCTCGTTATTTGCGTACGCATGCCTGTACCAGTTTTTTTGGCTCTTCAGTTTATATGAGGAGAGACAGCAAAGAATTATCTGTGGTTGCTAGTGCACTGTTTTGGCCAAAAATTGGTTTTGTAACCAAGTCATTTGTCATTTTGTTTTGGCTTGACTGAAATAGTGCTAGGGAAAAAAAAGTTAGTTCAAAATTAAAAAAATTTTTTTTTAATTATTTAAAAATTTTTGTTTTGCAAAAAAAAAATTTTTTAGGGATTTTTTTTCCATTATGCTATGATTATATTGTCCAAGGGGGTTACCCTCCCCCATCCTACTTTTTAGTCCTGCGTTTTCCTACTTTTTCTCATTTTTTCAGTGGGAGCCCTGTATATGAAACATGATAATGCTTTTGATGCTATCGCAATACAGAAAATTGTGTGCATTCGAGACATAAATGTAAAATTTGTTCAGACTTATGTATGCAATTTTTCTATTGTTGGGTAAACTGTTTTTTGTCTATAAGTAAGCAAAATTTTGTGGATTAATAATTCTTTTTTTTCTTTTAATTAATTTTTTGTCAAATAAGCAAAAAAAAAAAATGTTTAGATCTACATTTTTTTCTTTAGTTTTCAACTGCTTATTATGCTTATGGCATCACTCTCGATTCAGAAAAGAGAAATCAAACTATCACTTTTCCACTTCTTTTCAAAGAGAATGTTTGACAGCATTAAAGTATAAAGGGTGCGGTAGTCCAGGTTCATAAGATACTCGGGTACTGTACCAAAGGATGATCCGAAGTGTTTCGAGTTTGATACCCGATTTGTCTTTGGCAGAATCTTTCTTGATGCATAACAGAAATGGTGAAATTATGATCTTAGAACACATTGCTACTGCAAGTAGTCTTTCACCAAAGGGTTTATCGCACTAGTCTCTTGCTGAGATACATGAAAGAAAAACGAAAATGTTGAACACAGTTGTTCAGATTTTGCAATAAACTGTAGGTCCCCATCCGATTACTTCTCGTGTTCAGAAAATGACTGTGTTGTGACAAAGAATGATGATTAAATGATAAAACATAATTGCATAAAAATATAAAAATATATTGTATATATGCACACAGTTTCAGAGAATAATTTTTTTATATTTTGTATTTATTATTTTCAGATCTCTCTGGGAACTGTGACTAATGTAGAAGAAGGTGTAGAGTGGCTTAGTTACACATACCTGTATATACGGATGCTGTCAAATCCTCACGCTTATGGGTTAACTCCAAGTGTTTTGATGGTATTTTTTTTCTCTTATTAAGGCATTGTGAGAAGAACTTTGGTTGCTCAGAAAAATTCCTAAGCTTTGATTTTCAAAAAAAATTGATATAATGTGATTTTTCATATTTATAGTCTGTTTTTGATGATTAATCCATAATTCATAATTTATTTGTGGTTTTAAAATTGATGAAAAACCTTAATTTTTTTTTTTCATTTATGAAGGGGCTATTTTTTCATTGAGAATGTAGATTTCAAAAATAAAAGTAAAATCAATGTTTTAGTTAACATGAATTATTTGAATGTATTAAGATGCACAAAATTTTGAATGAGAACCTGATTTTTCTGTCTTGAAGCATCCAAGACCCTATTCACAAGTTTTAAACATGCTAATTTTGAATGCTAATGTTATTGTTTAGCATATAATATATGTATCGTACACACTTCATGGTGATATCTTGTTTGATGTCGTCATTTTATTTTTATTTGACCTATCCGTATTAAATTATGTTTCATTTCATCATTGCAGCTGGTTTGAATTCAGCAAAATGTAAACGCAAATTTTTATTATTTTTGGTTATTTTCTATGTATCATCTTGCAACCATAATTTTTCCTCATGTTGCTTATTGCCATTTTTATTACTCAAAATGTTGCTTTCATTTGCACAGTAATTTTAATATAAATGTGGCTGAAATGTTCATTAATCAAAAATAGCTCAGTTATTTCTGTTAGCTATTTCTGTGCTGAGAAATTTATTTGATGAACAAACAGACCATTTAAAGGTTCATTACTATGGAATCGGGTTGTGGTAATGGGAACATTGCTGAGATGCTATTTGCACTAAAGTTTTATCGGTAGTTTGCTTGACAAATTTAATGCCTTATTTGACAGCATTATAGCTTTCGTAATCTGCCTTGGAGAGATATACAGTAGATGGCACTTATTAGAATCATGAATAATGTTATCAGAAGTATGGAATGGACCAATACACTAACATGGGGAAAAAAATTGTTTATAGTTATCAGGACTTAGGGTTATGTTATCAATTTTTCGACTGAAGTTTTCTTCTTGCATATTTTGAAGTGCTAAGGTTGAACCACACTTATTTTTTTCTTATACATTATTTTTATCCACCTGCAAGAGGACAGAAGGCTTCCTTGTTGGCAAAAGTTTTCGTACTGTGTTCACAATATACTAATTGCCTCATACATTGCAATGTACTAATAGCCGCTATGATCCATGTGCGTGTAGCCCTGCTTTTGCAATGGCTTTTCTATGGTGAAGGCATGTTAAGGAGGATAAAAAAGTCCCGTTCTTCAATTCATGGTCAATTTCTTCCAACTTAACCACTGTTCCTCAGATGGAAGATTTTCACAAAAGAATCTATGGAATGTACCACACACAACACATTATAAAAAGTATCATAATTTGTAATGCACATTAGACAGTTCCATTCCAACTCCTCACAATTTCTGAATGAAAAGAAAAGGATTTTTACTTAAAGGGGGAGGAATCTTTTTTTAGAACAACTGGAAAAAAGTATGTTTTATGATTTTGAAACCTGTTATGTGGGGAAGAAAAAACTGGGTTGTCCCATTTACATACGTCCTATTCAATCAAACAGGATGTATGGTCATCGTGTGTACAACCTGGAATTTTAGATATAGTTATCAATTAGTTGTTCCAAAAACCCTGATGTGATCACATTAAGTACACAGTGTGAACTGTATTAAAATTTATTACAAGGTTTTTCTAAAACTAATTTTATTGAATTTACGCATTTACCATATTTTAACATGTATAAAGAATCAATATTTTGTGGGGGGGGGGGGCGTGGTTTCAGGTTTTTTATCTGGTTTTTTGCTTTTTCAAACCCACCAGGTTTATTTAGCAAAATTAGACAAACCCTGTGACAGGAATTCAAGTCCAGAGAAGAAAAAAAGTGGAGCAATCGAAAACTTATCAAAACACAAGCAGTTCTTTCACTTGGTCAATTTGGGGTACTACACCTTGCACGAAGGCTGTTCAGTAATTTTTAAACATTGTTTAAGGCAGGAATGACTTTCTGCAGCAGAAATTTTCAGAAACATGCACTCAGTAAATGGGTAGACATTTAGTGCAGCATTCTAGACTTTTATCATGAAATTGATTCAAATGAATGCATGACCAAACGCTGTTTTTGAATGAAGTTTTATGTTTACAATTTATGTCTTTTTTCCCTAAGTGCCAGTCCCCCCCCCCCTCTTCTGTGGCCGAAAATTTAACTTTTTTCAGTGCTGTTTTCTTTTCCCCATGGCTCATATTATGTAGATACCAAGTTTCAACAAAATATGTCAGGATTGTTTGGTTTAAACCAAGTGATTTTTAAAAATAAATGAAATAAAAGTGGGCTAAATATCGTTTTTTCCTTGAAAAATATCATGTTGGTTCATTATTAGCCAAAATTTTTCATTTTTACCACATTTTATATTCTTGGGGTATATTTTGATGGTATATCTTTAAATGGCATAAGATTCAAAAAGTCTCATAAAAGTGGCCCGAATATATACTTTTTTCATATGAAGTATCTTAGTTATTTAAAGTTTTTATATACAGAAGCCAAAATTTATCATTCTTACCATATTTTCTAACCTTTGGCTACATTCTAATACTCTATCTTTAGCAAATTCATGAATAAGGATTGCATCACACATCTAAATGTAGTGGTGTATTATCTCACAGGGTTTCTTTTTCTCTTCACAAAGAAGCAGCAACAGTAGTGACACCATCATGCTAGGGGCAGGTGGTCTTATAATCCAATAAAGACACCAGCTGTCCCTAAAAGACAAAGACTAGTGTCTTTGTCTTTTAGGGACATACCTCAGACATTTTCATTTTCTTTCCCATAAGAAGTAACAGGTCTCCTACTGTATATCTCCCAGTCTTAATATTCAACAGTTGTTTTTTTATATACTTTCACTGTAAGGTCCAGTTAATCAGGGTTCTACTGTATAATAGTAGTAACAGATTTATGAAAAATAATCAGCTATATACAGGGTGATTATAATTGAAGTTTTGATTCCAAACTATACAATAAGCACTGGTGAGAATGACTTGAAAATTTACATGGATACTCCTGAAACAATGGAAATTTCTTTGGCAAAAAAAAAAGAAGTGCAAGTGGTGCAAAATGTGCAAGTACATGATGCTGTACTTAGCCAGCAGTATAATCTATTTTGTGCAACCACATCATTTTGGCACTTCAACAGCATCAGTGTGTGTATAGAACAACTTCTATCAAAATGCACATTGCAATACCAGCAACGCAGTTGCTGAAGAACTATTTTAACAATAACAGGATAGCATGACACCTGCCCAGCCTCCAGTTTTTTCAAACACTAAGTAATCTATTGAGTTAAGGGGCCGTTCAAGTATTACGTAAGTAAATTTTTAGCCATTTTTGACCCCCTCCCCCCCTTGTCAGCAAAAGTCAACAAAACGCTGACCCCCCCCCCCCCTGTCAGCAAAATTTCGTCATTAACTCTGCCCCTCTGAATCCAACTCATATTTTCATAAAGGGTGGTTGATGACGTAAGCATTATCAAACCCCCCCCCCCTTCCCCCTTGTCATCAAAAGTGAGCAAATCGGAAACTCCCCCCCCCCATCGATGATGACGTAATACTTTAACGGCCCCTAAGCAAAAAATAATTAAATAGCAAAAGTTGGTTTTTATAAAAATTTAAGAAATATTTATTGATTGATTAATATGGAAATAGTGTTAATTACATTAATAAACATTTTATTTCAATTATTAGAATGATTTTTCAGAAATTTTATTGTTTTCAATGTTAATATTGTTTTAAAAAAAACTGTTTAAACCAAAAAAACCCTGTTTTTTGGTTTTTTCCCAACCCTGAAATATGTCCACCAGTACATACATGGAGTCTGAGTAGTTTCAGTTTCAATTATAACCCGCCTGTATAAATAAACTTGTTATTTTGTCAAAATTTCAGGAAGATTTTCAGTTGATGGAATATCGTAAGCAGTTGATAATTAAAGCTGCCGAACATCTTGACAAAACCAGAATGATAAATTATGATCACAGGACTGGGTATCTGAATGTTGCTGATCTTGGTCGAACTGCTAGTCATTTCTATATCACATCTGAAACAGTGAATGTGTTCAACAAGGGTCTGAAAACCCCTTATTTGACTGATGAGGATTCCTTTAATTTGATTGCTAAGGCAAAAGAATTTCAGCAGCTGAAAGTATGTTCAAGCAACTCAACTAACTATAAATAAATAAAATAATGTTCAATAATCATCTGGCAATGAAAATATAATGCTTGTGTCTTAATATTTATATTCAAAGATGTAAGATATTGAATGGAAGTAGAATTTGAATGAGCAAATTTTTTTATTATGCCGCATTTTATTTTTAAAATTAATATTTCAGTAGGTCCTAACGATTTTGTGCACCTTCACCTGAAAGGCTATTGGAATTTTTTTATGTTAAACCTTAATTTAATTTTAGGTATATTTATGTTTCTTTATAGGTTGGCCTTCTGTTTGTAATAAGTAAAAAGTTTGTATGCTGAATATTCTACAAAAAATGCTTTTGCAAAAATAGTTACCAAAGCAAGTGGGGAGAACATTAGATTTAATCTGATCTCATCTTTTCATTGTTTTATCAAATAAGATTTATATTGTTAAAAAGCCTTAATAGACTTTATATTATATAATAGCTTCCTAAGGCTTTTCTTTCATTGTTTTCAAATATTTTCTATAAATTAATTCAATTTAATTCTATTTGAATGTAATTTTTGAATGAATATATCTGATGAAATGTTTTCATGTCTGTCAAAATTAGGTTAGAGAGGATGAGATGCCTGAACTGGATACTCTTCTTGCTCATTGTCCTTTTAGAGTAGAGACAGGTATTGAAAATACAGAGGGAAAAGTAAATGTTCTTCTCCAATCATATCTCAATCAAGAGCGCCTTGAACATTTTTCTCTCATTTCCGATCAAGCTTATGTCGTTCAGGTATGTAAAGATTTCTGTGTCAAATCATGTTAATTTTATACCTCAGGTTCTTTCAAAAATTTTAGTGTCTGTGTGCTTGGATGAGAAAACAATTAACTCATTATTTTCATATTTTGTTCTTAAGTGATGGGTTCTAGAACACCTGATGAAACATATCAGGCTTCCACAGCCCTCTTTTAAATCATGATGCTAGGGTTCTTGGCAGTTTGACCATTATGAACGTGTGGTAAAACTCAATGTGACAGAACATGTCGCCTGTGACAGTAAGGGTTTATTCAGTGATACCCAGACTTTAATAACCACAAAGAACTCCCTCAGGGTCGCCTCATTGGTATATAATCTGTATTTTACACAAGGGCAGACTGAGGGACCCTCCTCCTATCAAACCAGGCTCTCACTGCCCATTTTGCTACCTGTTTCATCCCTAGTCAGTTAATATTGCGAGGAAAAGCAATGTCTGATTTATGATTAAGCTGGAGCTTCACCTACCCATATGGCTAAATGGCTAGGTCGGGGAGTGCAATTCTAAGCCTTATCTGCAAAGAACAACTACCATGCCAGAATATTTAGAGAGTTAATTAAGATTCATAAGATTCAGAGGTCACAAAATACTATTTCAGTAGAAAAAAAGAAAATATGAAAGCCAATGGTGTTAGATTTCTAGCTTTGAGAAGTACAAATATTATATATTTGGGCCAGTTTCGAAACAACCAATCAAATAGTTTGCGTGTTCTTTACAATCACAGTAAAGCAGTGGAAGCTCAGCCAGACAACTTCATGGATATGAGCTTTATTCTTTACTTCACATCACTTCTTCTGTCTCCTGAAGATTCTCATCACTTATGCCATCGAACATTGAAAGGGTGAGTTTTATCACTTATTCACGATGGCCGAACTGCTTAAAATTATTTCATCATAATAAAGAATATCTGTTCTATGCATCTTGTCATGCCATTGAGTAAACACAGTTGTTTCTCTAAAACAGAGGTTTTCAAGCAGTACAGGCAGTACAGCACTGCCTGTACCTATCATCAAAAGAGACCCTTACGACATGTTTGACATACAAATGCATGAAATCAGGATGATTTTAATTCTTGAATGCAATTTGTACAAGGTGTTTAATTAGAACTTTGATCAAGTGCTTCAGGAAGCAAGTTGAAGGTACCTGCTCTAAAATCTGTAACGAAATCCAATCTCTTAAATTGGAAATCCATGTTTTTTTCCAGCTTATATAATTTCCAGCTTTTTTTAATAGATATTTTTATTCATTTTTTTTACCATTTTTCTGATTCATCTTTTTTTTTTAGTATTTCTTGCACATGTAAGAAAACTGGGTATTCTCACATCTTTTTTACACTAAAGCATTCATTTTTTGAAATTTTCAAGATTTTTTTTTTTCGCATTTTTGGTGCTCAAAAAATACATTAAAAACAACCTAAATGTCAGCAAATCTTTATTTTTTTTGTGAAGAAGTAATTCACTTTGTTCAGTTTTTTCAGCCTATATGATGCAGGGCATCTTCACATACAATTTTTTCCAGAATTTTATTGCTAAATTTTATGTAATAAATCATATTTTTTCCTAGATGCCAACTTAAAAAACCCCAGAAATTTCAACTTTCACAACCAGCAACACACGATTTCAGATTCTCAATAGACATTAGAGTTGCTAAACATTAACAAACTTCAAGCCAAAAAATTTCCTTCAAAAGTAGCTAAATATAAAAAAAGTTGATCAAGTATTAAAATTTTTGTTGCCATCTAATGATCATAATTCAATTAATTGCAACTATTACTGTCCATACAGGTGTTTTAGTTCAATTGAATGAATGATGAAAATTGTGTCTGTGTCCCTGTGACCATAAAATTGGTGCTCAAAATACATTATTAAATAGGCTTTTTCCCGGGAAATTTTTATTTGCCATTAAAACGGGTGACCATTAAGAGCGGTTTTACTGTAGTTGGAAAAAAACACTTAAAAGTGAAAAGCTCATTTCTTAAGAATTAGACATTAATTTATGCTATCAATATATAGTTCAATCCAGAATCATGTAGGTCCCAAGCACTTCAGATATTGTAGATTCTACTGTATATTTGTTTTTATGTAATATTTTTCCTTCAAAATAACATGTCTTCTAATTTTTCTATTCAAAGAATTCTACAAGAATAGTGCGATTTCTGTTTGAAGTTGCTCTGCGGAAAGGCTGGGCCTTGCGAACGGCACATTTTCTGAAAACTAGCAAAATGCTTGAAAGACAACTTTGGGATTACAGAACCCCTTTATGGCAATTCGCTGATATAAACCGCTCAACTCTTGAAAAGATTGACAGGCTCAATTTAAATATTGAAAATTTGATTGATACTCCATTGGATGAATTAGGTCAGTTTTTGCATTTCTTAATTTAATTTTGTATTTTTTTCATGAAGTTTCATGTTTATGTTGCAATTGTTCATTTTATGGACAACATTTTGGTTCCATAAATAGGAAGAATAAACATCATTGGCTGGCATGCAAGGAAATGTATATGTAAGATGATTAAAATAAATATAAGAAAATCATTTTTTTTTTCTATTTTTTTTTATTGTTTTCAGTGCAATTTTTGGTTTGTTTCTTGGGGGATCTTTTTTTATTTCAAAAAATTCACTAGAATTTTTGAAAATATCGACAGTGGTTAGTTTTGTTCATCGTTATAGTTATTATTGAAATTACTGTGCAGTTTTCGTACATGTATTATGTTACACACAAACAATAACTTTTCTCAATAAGCTTAACAAAAAAATTGTCCTTACCTTACAGATGCTGCACATTAATACACTAGTTAAGAGGTTTTCATTGCCATAGAAATGAGTAGTTCAGTTCCCTCATAGCCTTCCCCTTCACTGCAAACATAACTGCAAACAGACTACAGAAAAAAAATCCCTGACAGATTACTTAACTTTTTAAGCTATGAACATTATCCAAAACATAACTACTTCTTTGATCTCTGAAATTTTCTTTCCAGTATTTTTTAAAATTTAATATTTATATTTTACTTTATAGGTTTCAGAACACGCTGTCAGAAAAAAGAGAGGGATACTATTCATTACCTTTTAAGGTGCATACCAAACTTAATTGTTGAGCCATCTGTTCAGCCTATCACAGACAAAATTTTGAGAATAAGACTTAGCATTACTCCAGATTTCAAATGGGATGATCATATTCATGGTTCTGGATCGGAACCTTTTTGGCTGTGGATCGAAGACCCTGATTCCGATGCCATATACCACTTTGAGTACTTTTTGCTGACTAAGAGACAGGTAAAAAAAGTTCAGTTTATGATGGTACATTCACGCATTAGCTAATTGGCTTATTAACTTTCAGTCATTTATATAAAAAGATATCACTTTATTATTATTTTATGTGAATTTTGTGTTTTGTATTATCTCCCCATTAATGTTGTGGCATAAAAAACAGTATGCAACTACAACTTAAAAGTTGTATTTCAGGTGGCCTCAAGTCATATACTACTTGAAACTTTTATTGCGTTACACGAGTAAATATTTTGAATTGGGTGAAAATGATTTTAGCAAATCAAGTATATGTTTGTTAGTAATATTATCAATTTTTTTTCTACCTAACAATACCTCTCGATATAACAATAATTGCCTATGTAATGATAGAACTCTCTCCTGTGCTTTATATACATGATAAAATATAATGCAATGCCCGTAAAAAATATTTATGGTTGTCTTATCTAATCATCAGATAAGCATATCTTTATAAGGCATGCAGTACCCCATGTCGATAAGATATTCCTCTAAAGTACCAAAAGATGTTTAAGGTGTTGCATGCTTGATACCCGGTTCGACCTTGTCCAACTTTCCTGATGCAGGGGTAAAACATAAACGGCAACAATATGACCAGAGAAACAGATTGCTACTGTAGGGAGTCTCACACTGAGGGGTTAGCATACTAACCTCTCAGTGAGTATAACGAAAGGCTGCGGAATTTGGAATTGGCAATAAATTGTATGTCCCATTCTAATTGGCCCTTGTGTGCAGAAAATGACAGTGGTGTGACAAAAATGATCAATAGCATATCTTTATAAAGGATTTACTATTATAGATAAAATATATCAACACAATGGAAAGTTTATATTTGGTCTCGAGCATTTTTATAGGAATTTCACATTTTTTATGAAATTTCATGAAGTTGTTTACCAGGTGAATTCTATTTCCTCCATCTCAGCCCATTACCATGGGGTGCTCAGGCTTATGCATGAAGTCCTGCCTAGACACAAGAGCCAAGAACCTATTGGATGACTTCCATCTTCTTTTAAAAAGCCGCTTTTAAAAAGGTTCCTATACAGATAAATTTTCAAACAAAGAAAGAATTACAATAAGTCCAGAAATGGTCGTCCTACCACATTGCAACACACTGCTTTGACAGTCATGGGTCTTAAAACTAGTCTCTCGCATTGGCCAAATGTTTCAGAAGTAATGGAATTTATGTAGGCTGCTTTGTCCAAGAACCTATGGTAAAAATTTGTGTTTCAATCATATTTGTTATGGGCATCTTTTTCTCAACCACCTTGTTGGGCATTTTGCCTGTTGTGACATTGTATTTGTATTGTATTGTTTGTAATTGCATTTTTAATTGGATTGCTGTATTTTTGAAATATATGACATCCATATTTTAATATTGTATTGTATCTCAGGTTATAAAAAAAGAGCCACAGCTTTTGACTTTCACTATCCCTTTGCTGGAAGACATCATGCCATCTCAATATTTAGTACGCGTCATGTCTGATAAGTTCCTTGGATCAGATCGAACGTTCCCGATTGATTTCCAGAATCTTATTTTACCCAGCCATTATCAACCTCAGACAGGTACTTAATTATTTGAATTCATGTATGTAATGGGAAAATTGAGTGCGCTCATGAATGTTTATTTTTTATTTGCCTATCCAAGTATGTGAATGAGTAATATTATTTTGGATGGAATTTCTGTATGGTTCTGAATACTTTAAAAAATTATTTTTATTATGCTTAAAAAAACTATTTAAAAGAATAAGGGGAGGAAGAACTTGAGAATACAATAGCATAATGCAGTTGACAACATCTGAATTTACATTCACATTGAAAGACATCTGAATTCAAATGCTATCTTATATATAAATGTGAAAGTATGTATGTATGTATGTTCTTTATACAAATCTACAGTTTTAGACCGATCAGCGCCAGATTTTGCATATATACCAAACAGGTCCAGGATTGAACCGTAGGCTACTTTAAAAGTTTGTCAGAGCTGGGCAAATGCCCGAAACGGGCGAAAAACTGTCGGGCAACAATAGTTTTGAGGCCTCAACAATTACTTTCGGAACGTTTACTTTGGTTACTTTGGTTTCCAACAATGCGTTTCAGATGTGAATATATGCCTTTACAATGGTTTGTCACACTTTTAATTCTGTTATTATAACAGTTTATTCCTTTATAACGGTTTGTCACTTTTCCAATCCTACCAGCAATTGAAGGCAACCCGGGAAGCGCCAGATAGTTTTGCTTGCCTAGGGGTCATTCAAGTATTACATCAGCATCGATTGGGGGGGGGGGGGTTCCGATTTGCTGACTTTTGATGACAAGCGGGGGGGGGGGGGGTTTGGATGATGCTTACGTCATCAACCACCGTTCATGAAGATATGAAATATTCTTAATGGCATCTCATTCGGTGCGCCAAAAACGGAAACCTTTCGATAGTTATTGGGCACCTGAAGTAACATTCTATCTATTGATAAGTCCCCTACAGAGCCACTTTAATGATCTCTAAATGTTTCACGGATCCTTCAAGTGCTCTGGAAATGTTTCCGGACCGCTTAAGTGCTCTGTGAAACTGTGCCACGCATCACTCAAGTGATCCGTAATTATGCCACGGATCACTTAAGTAATCTGGGAATGTTCCGCGGGTAAATTGAGTGATATAGAACCACACTGGGACCACTTAAGGGCTCTAAAACTATGCCACATGTCACTCAAGGGATCTCTAAATGTGCCACGGGCCACTTAAATGCTCTGGAATTGTGCCACGGGTCATTTAAGCGATTTGTAAATGTACCGCATAGTTCATTTTAACAAAATTAGGTTTGAGGGGGGGCAAGTCACATCAGATAACCTTCAGGGCCACATTTGGTCTGCGTGTCAAGAGTTTACCATATATGGCTTAAAGGGTGGATTGCAATCAATTTCTTGAAGAGAAATTTTGAGTTCTTACCCTTCAAATAGCATTGAAATTAACAGAAATCAATTATAATAACATATAAAGGAATTTTCGAAATTTTAATTTTTTTTTAAAATATTTTTTGCATTAAAAATATTTTTTTTCGTCTGGGGGGGGGGGGGAGGCACACGAACTCCCTATGCCCCCTCCCGCGTACGTTTCTGATCCTACCAATATGCGTTAGGAGGTAGGGGGCAGTAATGACAAAATCTTTCTGACAAAGGGGGGAGGGGTTAGAGTTGAAAATGACAGTGTGAACAAGATCAACGAAAAAATCCAAAAAATTATTCCGGGAGACTCCACATCTTACAAATAGGTTGACACTGTCACAGACACAGCGCAGATAGTTCTGTATCCTGTAGAATTTCTGAACTCTGGATATTCTGGGTGTGCCACCATACAACTTGACCCTAAAAGTCAGAGCACCTATAATGCTTTCAAGAAATTTGGAGACACCGAGACTCTGCAATGGCACCAGACTCTACGCGAAGAAATTGCACAATTACATCATTGAAGCAACGATTCTAATTGGATTGCCAAAGGAGATGACGTCTTCATTCCACGTATTCCAATTATCACTGAAGAAACGCTATTCATTTTCAAGTGATTACAGTTCCTGATTTGTTTAGCTTTTGCCATGACAATCAACAAAGCACAAGGCCACTCGTTAGCGTTGGCAGGTATCAAGCTACTTGGGCTCCGTTTTTCACACGGACAGCTTTTCGTCGTGTGTTGGTAATCCCAAAAATTTGTACATCTACACACCAGATGGAAAAACAAACAAATATTGTGTATTCACAAGCGATTGCCTGAAGTTTTTAATTAAAATATTTAAAAATGAAAGTAATTTTTTCTTACTTGATGCAGAAATTTTTTTGATTAAGAAATAATTAATAAGCTATACGTATATACATTTTTTACGAGGCGGGCAACGTTGCCGGGTATCAGCTAGTCTATCTTAAACAAAAGAAAAATAGATGACTAAACTGTTGCTGAGGGGAAAAAAGTTCTGCTTTCATAGAGGTATATATCCATCTATTTGCATTGCTACTAAGGCTAAATGATTTTGATTTCATTTAATGTTATGTTTTAATGTAAATAACTGCATTAATAATTTTTTCAGATTGTGAAGTAACTGATAGAAGAATATTTTTAATGCTTATTTTTTCCAACTATACTATGTGTTTGAATAATTACGCAAAACCTTCATATAAAGATTTCATATTTCAGAACTTCTTGATTTGCATCCTCTGCCAGTTACTGCTTTAAATAATGTGCAGTATCAAAGTATATACACGTTTGACTTCTTCAATCCCATCCAGACTCAAATCTTTCATACACTGTACCACACTGACTGCAATGTTCTCTTGGGAGCACCAACTGGGTCTGGCAAAACAATTGCAGCAGAAATTGCAATGTTCCGTCTCTTTAACACTCAACCTGGTAAAAAAGTAAGTTCAGATAGATTGTGTTTTGATTCAACTATGGTAAATACAGTCAAGTCTTTACATAACATAGTCGGTTTGCTCCATAAAGAAAAATTCATTATAAATAAATACAGCGAATCCTTTTCAAGAAGTCCTCACTTATGACTTAGTCTTAAGACCAATTCTAATTGCATGACCGTCAGTGTATGATAATTGTATGATCTTAATTACCATAATTGCAAATGCAGGGTCTACAATAATTTTAAATTTAGAGTAAATTAATAAAAATATGAATATTTCAGTAAAAATTTTGTAAAACGCTGAATATTACATAGAAAAGTGAGTTTTAAAAACTGTTTTTCTCTTCTCAATTCTCTTTCTCTTATTAGTATAAATCCTTCTCATAAAGTTTTCTTCTGTACCAAAAAAAATTTTTTGTTTGAGGTGGCAAAAGCTTTTATTGGTTATTCAAATGTCATTTCAAATTCAAATTTTAAGATTTTATTGAAAAAAAATGCTAATTATTATAGGTGAAATTTTTGATGTACATTTTTTTTCTGCGTAATATACACTTATATTTAATCCTTAATACCATTTAAATAGCTAGCAAATTTATTCATAGTAACTATTTTGTAGGTTGTATATATTGCACCTTTGAAAGCTCTTGTTAGAGAAAGAATAGAAGATTGGAAAGTACGTTTTGAAGAAAAATTGGAAAAAAAGTAAGTGTATTTTTTATTGGGACTTTGGTAATCATCCTCACCCTCCCCCATACACACACACACACACAAACAGGAAATTGAGTAAATTATAATTTCAATGCATTAAAATTTCAATTAGATTTTACAGGATAAAGGTTTTGAAAAGGAATTACGTAATTATGTCGCATTCAGGTGTTATAAAAAATTATAGGGTAGCAGTTAATTGAGGCATCTTGCACATATTCAGTGATAAATTATTCACAACCCTTACATAAAATAGGCCTATATGTTCAAAAAATTTATGAAATTATGGTACATAATTCATATTTCATACTAGCTGTTACCCGTGGCTTCGCTCACGTGAATTTGGTAATCTGAAAATTACTCCAAGGTGATTCTTCCCCCCCCCCCGTATAACATTTGAACGCTTCATGACCCCCTTGCATAGCTGCCAAGTCTCCTGAATTTTAGCTTCATCGCTCGACCTCCCGAAAAGTTCTTAAATCTCCCGAATTTTTACGAAAATTACAAAAATCCCTAATTGTCCCTAAAAATTCCCTACTTCATTAAAAAAATCCCCACTTATGAAAACAATCCCTAAGGAATTTCTTGTGGGGCATGAAGCCTCTTTTTTTTCCCTTTCGAAATGACGCCACACGTCATAAATGGGGAAATTCCCATTTTTAAGGAAGTTTTACAAACCCTCTGATGGTAACAAGAAATTGTTATTGGTATTGTTTGTCTTATCGTGCAGGGAAATGGTTTAGCAGCCAATAGTCCTGGATAATAATTGAAGATTATAGTGACTCGCATATGGTCAAAATTTCTTTTGTTAAAGTTACGTACGTGCGAAATAACAAAGCATGAATAATGATAAGCAAAAACATATTTAATCAATTTTAAAGATACTTATTCCGATGAATTTCCTTTCATCAAACGTTCCAGAAGAGGGCCTTTTCCTTTTTGTACAAGTTGTGTTACGGACATAAACATCGGTCATGGAAAGACTGCCATCATCACTCGTGAAATGAAAAAAAAACATCAAGCAAGTGTCACAAAAAGTCAGTGTTCTTCAAAAATTGACGGTATTTTCCTTCATCTTCCGATGATTTTGGGGTCATTCGCGCAGAATGTTTCTTCACAGCGTTTCTGATTGAACACAATATTTATTTTTACATCATTGAAGTTTTGGCCTCCAATTTCACTTGTTTTTTGCGTAGGAATTTTATTCCCAAGGGGTTAACTTCCATGTGTGTAAAATCCATATTTTAATTTGACTTCAGTTTTTGAGTAGGGATTTTATTCTGTACGCTTTAACTTTCATGTTTGGAAAATCCCTATTTTATTTGGAAAAATCCCTATTGTATTTATTAAGGAGTGGTTTTAGCATAAAATACGGGTTTGTGCGAAAATCTCCCGAATTTCCATTTTCAAAAGTTGGCAGCTATGCCCTTGGAGGTGGAATTTTCAGAAATCCCATCTTAGTGTGTGTGGGTATCTACATTATAAAATATAATACTGGGACTGAATTTTACATTTATAGCTTCAGCGGTTTCCGCTCAGCCATGATTGTCCCATATAGCCTTTGAACTATTATTACTAAACCAGACATGAACCTCGACATATTCCTCTGCGGAACTTCGAACGATTTGATACATGTTGGAATGTGTGTGTATGTATAGTGAACCTTCCGTGAAGTTTGTTTATGTGTAATGCTTATGTGTAGTGCTGCCATCTGTAATCAATTTTTTAAACTGAGTTTTTTCTCAACTCATAGCAAGTGAAGTGTTATAAATGAATAATTATAATGTTGTAGGCCTGTTGCTGTCTGCGGTGGGACTTTTTAACTGGGAGATCGGCTGGCATTTGGTTCTCGAAATTGGGTACTACAGAAAACCAACTTCAGCCGACCACCACTGCAGCAACGGTGGGGTTTGAACCTGGATCGTTGTGATGTGAGTCTGTTGCTATGACCACTCAACCACCACAGCAGTATATAACCTATAAACTGCCTTAGAGGTTGAAATTTGAAAAGTCCCTCCTTAGTGAGTCTTTAAATCATAAAATAAAACTGACTAAATATCATATTTATAGCTTCAGTGATTTTGGCTTGGCAATGATTGCTCCATGTAACCTTTGAACCCCCTTATGACTCCTGCTTAAGGGTCAAATTTAAAAAAAAAAAACCTTCTCAGTTAGTCTTTGTCATAAAATAAAACTAAAAACTACTGACCAAATTTCATAAATATGGCTTCAAAGAGAGTGGTTTCGGCGTAACCTGATTTCTGTATGTAAAACCTTTGAACCCCTCTCATGACTCTCTTATAGAGGTCGAATGTCTGAAAATCTCTCTTTTTTTTTAGTAAGTCTTTACATTTTAAAATAAGACTATTGATCAAATTTCATATTTATAGTTTCAGGGATTTTCGCTTGACATGTTTTCTCTATTTAACATTTGGACTTCCTTGGGGTTGAATTTTGAAAAAAACTTTTTTTTTTCTTTCAAACTGAGCATAACTCAGGTCTATCACCATCTATGGGCGATTTACTACCTAGTGAATTGTACGAAAGTGTAACTGTGTGTATACCTAACAGTCTGAGTGCGTATGTAGTGTTGTATTTGATTTTTCAGTGCCGCCACCTATATTTAAGCAATGAAGTGAGTGATGTGTTATGATTGAATTACAAAGTGAGTCTTTGCATTATAAAATGAAACTACTGACCAAATTTCATATTATAGTTGCAGAGTAGTTTTGACTCAGCGATGATGAATCAGTCAGTCAGCACAGCCTTTATTTCATCAATCATCCGTCGCCGAGATATGATTCCAATCTAAAAAATGCTCAGCGGGCATTCAAAAATTACCCTGTGCCAGTTTTAAAAGTGAAAATACAGTGTGCAACAAAATAAAAATCTAAATTTTTATATGGCCTTGCTGTGCTCTAACTTCCAATAAAAAAGTTGTTGCCCTGTCTCTCCTGATGCCAAAAAAAAAAAAAATCCATGTTTCTAAGTGCAATATTTACAGAGAAATTTTGGGAAAGAACAGCGTTAAATGAGTGCAAAACAGTTTTTTTTGCATTTAATGCTGTTCTTTTCCAAATTTCCTCAGTTTTCCAAATTCGAATTTCTCAGTCCGTCTACGATGAGCAGTTGATGAGATAAAGGCTGTGTTAGCACTTACAGGGCACCCTGTATGTATAGATTTGAAGAAAAAAAAATTTTACTTAGGTAGTGTTTAATACATAGTGACTCATATTTTTTTGCTTTGTTATATTTGTAGAGTTGTGGAACTCACAGGTGATGTGACACCTGATGTGAAAGCAATAGTGACAGCTGATGTAATTGTCACAACTCCTGAAAAATGGGATGGTGTCAGTAGAAGTTGGCAAACCAGGAACTACGTAAAAGCAGTCACTCTGATGATAATTGATGAAATACATCTCTTAGGTAATGTAATATGTATGATGTTTGAAGATTTTTTCGTTGGTTTATTTGATGGTAAATTATAATTCTATTTGATTAAATTTATTTGCAGGGGAAGATCGTGGTCCGGTTCTAGAAGTTATTGTATCCAGAACAACATTCATTTCTTCCCATACTGAACGGAAAGTTAGAGTAATTGGACTATCGACAGCCTTGGCCAATGCACAAGATTTGGGCAATTGGTTAGGTATTCAAGAGGTATAGTTTGCAAGCTTCGGTGGTTGTGTTTTTTTTACTTGAATTTAATTTTGTGCTTTTTTTACAAATAGAATATATGATTGTAGAAGACGAAACTGCCAATGCTTTAACAAGTTATAAACTTCAATCATGACCAATGTTTTTGGAATTTGAACTTTTTAAATTATAATTGTCTATAGGTGGGCTTATACAACTTCCGACCATCTGTACGGCCTGTTCCTCTAGAAGTCCATGTTGCTGGATATCCGGGAAAACATTACTGTCCTCGTATGGCTGTAATGAATAAACCTACATATCAAGGTAAGGTAATTTTCTTTCTCTCTAATTTTGTGACTTATTGGTTCATTTCATCAGAGTTCAGCACAGTTGATTTGGATCACATTCACAGAGAACCACTGGAATATGGAATTAAATATCACAAGTTTTAAGCAAATATTCACACACTTATAAGCTCTCAACTTCTTATATTTTTAGTTTAAATGTCCAATTTCATGTGTCCTATAGATTTCTCAATGTCTATAACTTTTTACATCCATATTTCTTTTACGCTGAATTCTTTATTTCAGGTCAAATCTCATATAATTGATATATATATATATAATCTCTCTTGACTTACGGGTTTACAGTATTTAAATTTATTAATCAATTGTTTTGCATATATATTTGTCATGTCTCTATGATTTCGTTTAATAATCTTTAAATACATTATTATGTATCACATATTTTTTCCCCTCAGCTATTCGAACACATTCAGCAGACCAGCCTGCCCTTGTGTTTGTATCTTCGAGACGTCAGACAAGATTGACTGCCCTTGATTTGATTGCATATTTAGCAGCTGAAGATAGACCGAGACAATGGGTTCATATGAGTGATGATGAGGTAAATGAACTGCATTTTGAGTAAGCCGGTCTGACCCGTATATAATTTTTGATTTTTTTTTATGAAAAAAGAAAAAGATTGCACATTTATAAGCTTGTTTATTCAAGATTTGATGTGGGTGTATGGGTTTTAAATCCACATAATAATTCTTCCAGTCTATCTATGCTTTATTTTTATGAATGAGGTATTTAACAATATAATGCACTAGCTACAATACCCGGCGCTGCCCGGGTTTTCTTCAATGAGGCTTTTTGGATCATGCGATATCTCCCTCTTTCTTTGAGGGACATGCAAACCGTGTCTAAGTTAACCAATATGGCGACGTCCTGCGCGACTCATGAAAGAAATAAATCTAAATTTAAAGAAACGTAGAAATGAATAGTCCCCCCACTTTTTTTTATGGGTGTTAGGTATTTCGATTCCCTCCCCCTGAACTTCAAGTTATCTATTTCTGCCTGTTTGAGCTTCCAAATATGTTTAATTAAAGCTGTGGAATTTTTTCAATGCACTTTACGGGGCCCATAACTAATTTTAAAAACATCCTAAACTATATGAATTTATGCAAATAAATATCAAGAGACAATACGGAGAACTTAATTTTCATGCTTGAGAAGATATAAATAAAAAGTTGAAATCAATGTTATTACATGGATATCCAACTCAAAAGTAGATCCAGCTAATTATTCATATTTTTAATTTTCTGGGCTTCGTATCTCCAAGTGAATTCCATATTTCAAAAATCGAGAATTCAATTTAATTTTTAAAATTATTGATGTGGCAGGGGGGACCCCCCCCCCCCCCACTAAATTTCCGTATATTTGCAGTTAAATCGGCAATTTTAATAGTGATTTCTATGAGGATCACCCTTTTCCTGACCCTCAAAGCGATGATGGTGATGATTATGACGTCTATTCAAAAAGCCTCATTACTGAGAGTATTGAAAATGTGGCAAACCATTATAAAGGCATAAACTATTATACATATACTAACAGGATTAAAGAAGTGACAAACCGTTGTAAAGGCATACACACGTCTAAAACGCATCGCTAGGGAACCACGGTAATCAAAGTAAACGTTCGGAAAGTGATTGTTGAGGCCCAAAAACCATTGTTGCCGGACAGTTTTTTGCCCATTTGGGGCATTTGCCCTGGTCTGACGAAATTTTAAAGTAGCCTATCGTTCAAGTCGGGTCCCATTTGGTATATATGCAAAATTTGGCGACGATCGATCTAAAATTGTAGATTTGTATAGAGAACATACACACACACAGACACACAGAAAATCAATTTTATATATATAGATTGATATATCATCTTAGGTTTGAATCATCTTTTCTATATCAGATGGAGTCTTGTTGATTTAAAGCTTGGAAAGTTTAGCTGAGCTTGATCTTTCCCAAATTCTTTCTTGTATTTGTAGCCATAAAACTAATTATACAATCAATTATTTTGTTTCATTAATTTTTCTCAATGTCCAAACAATGTCTTCATCATCTCCAATTTTATTAGACTGACTTTGTTTGATATCTTATTTATATCATCTTGTTGTAACTTTTAATTCTATTTAATCCATATAGGTTATAGTCTTCACTCTCCCTGATTTATCTGAATTCTGTTCTTTTTGGGTTTATGAGATGTAGCAGGTTTTGTTGCATACAATTAATCTGTAATAGGCCTAAAAATATGCTATAATATATATTGTATATTCACAGATGTAAAAACTGCGGTTATATTATTCAGTTCATTAATTTTTTCAAAGTTTTTTGTCTTGTTTGTGATTGAAGTATGTGAAGAAAGTTTCTACTAAAACAGAATACTAAAAACTAGCAGTGCGAGGGATCACATTTCAAAAAATATCTAATTTAAATTATGTATTTTACTATAAATAAGCACATAAGGCAATATAATCCTATATTTTATTATAAATTTGATATAAAAAAATTAGCTTGATTGAATTACTTATTCTTTTTAGGTAGAAATGATTATATCAGCAGTTCGAGATCAGAACTTGAAACTCACAATAGCATTTGGCATTGGACTCCATCATGCAGGTCTTCATGAAAAGGATAGAAAACTTGTGGAAGAACTGTTTTTGCATCAGAAAATTCAAGTAATTGATAAGAAAAAAAATTACTAAAACTTTTTATTTACTTATATCCAGCATGTTCACTAAATATTTGTGCATGGTTGTTAATCAACCCTCTGGATGTGGCATGTATCCATATCATTGCTGATTGCCCAGGTGGCAGACATGATGGCTACTATAGTCATCGCATAAATTTTTGGTCTATTAGTCAATCTGTCTATGTGTATGTCTGGATAAATTTGGTCCGCGTGTGAGTAGCTTATAAATTCTTTTACAAGTATTTAATGTAGCACCACAGGTTGCGCTTTGAGAATTTTAATATTCAAATGATTAGTTAAATATTAATATAATTGCTTGGAAACTGATCATGCATTAAGAAATGTAGGCTGTTTTTTGGAAAGACATGAAATTCTTGTATCCTTTTCACATACTTTATTAAGAAATTATGATCTGATGCTTAACTTTTTTTATTTGATTGTTTCTTCAGGTTCTCATAGCTACAGCTACCTTGGCATGGGGTGTTAACCTTCCAGCCCATTTGGTAATTGTCAAGGGAACAGAATACTTTGATGGAAAATCTCATCGTTATGTGGATTTCCCCATAACTGGTAAGATCATTTATTCACATGCAGTTGGAAAGACGTAGCAAAATTAGAATATCCTTATTCAAATATTTCTGAATTGAGCTTGTCTTTTTGTTTCATTCATTTTCTGTTGGTTTAAAAAACTAATGTATCTTAGATTTCATCGGTGTCTATTTTCATTGGTCTGAGAGTACATTCGAGGCATAATTTACATGCTCGCTTTAATTCAATACGTTTAGGTGAAATTTTGCTGGATATTTCATTGCTTGAAAAATAAAAATATAATTTATTCTGTCTGTATACCAGTATGTGTGTAAATACATGTTTTTATTTATTCTCTTAGAATTCATAGTCATATGTGTGGGAGTGACTCACTAATCAGGGGTCTGTCCAACCAAAATTTGATTCCTTTTATTTTACCTGTCACAAAACTCCCCAATCTGAAAAACAGACAATCCACAAAATAAAAATCAATAAAACCATAAATTTTAAATTTCATTTATTCTGTACAAACTAGATTGTTTTGCTACCAACAAAATTACTTACTTTTCACAAAATTATGGATCATTTTTCACAAAAGCAGGGCCTTCCTAATGTTTAGATAACCTAGATAGAGTCTAGATAACCTCTGATATTATTTATTCTGTAATTTTTTTTACATGTGTAATTGCTAACTTTTATGATATGACAACATTCTCAATGTGTCTCTTGTAATTTTGTATTTATCACAATGATTCATATTGTGTAATCTTACAATATGAGTCATCTGTATTACGATTAATATATATTGATTTTCACTTCCACTTCATAATGTCAATGTAATTTTACCTTATAAATTTATCTCAAGTCATCTCTACAATAAATTTTGCAATTGTCCAAGATCAAGAGGATTTGTGTATTCTTCATTTGTTTTTATATTAATTAGTAATCTATTTATTTCAGATGTCCTGCAGATGATAGGTAGGGCTGGTAGACCTCAGTTTGATACCGAAGGTGTAGCTATGGTGCTCGTTCAGGATATCAAGAAAAACTTTTATAAGAAGTTTCTATATAGTCCTTTTCCTGTTGAGTCCAGGTATTTTATTTTTTAATTTTATTTATGTAGATCTGTGTGTGTACAGAGTGTTGCCTTGAAGTGGCGACAAACTCAGGAGTGATGTTAGGCATCAAGAGGAACAAAAATTGCCATAGAACATGGTATCGCAAACCATGTTCAGTTGTTAGTTGTTGAAAATCGCAAAAATACTTATGAAGGGTGTGACGTCTAGTGGGACAAAAAGGCCAATGATAATAAGTAGAAAAGCATTTAAAGATTTATTTGACAGCATGGTTACAACATGGCCTGTGGTGTATTAAATGAAGTACAATAATAAATACAAAAAAAAGTAAAATAAGTACAAAAATCATTTACTTGACAGCATGATTACAATACAACCTATGCAGCACAGTTCAATGTCAGAAAGTAGACTAAGAGAAATGATTACAGGAGTTGTTCAAAGTTATTGTTGTACTTTATTTTGTACACCACAGGCTGTGTTGTAATCATGCAGTCAAATAAATGTTTTTCTTATTTTTGGCTTTTTTGTCCCACTCCACATCACACCCTCCATAAATATTTTTGGGGTTTCCGTCGACTAAACATGGTTTGCGATACCATGTTCTATTGCAATTTTTGTTCCTCTTGATGCCTAATATCACCCCTCTGAGTTTGTTGCCACTTCAGGGCAACACCCTGTATAAACCTTTGATAGATTTTTTTTTTAAATCAAACACACACACACACATAATCATGTCGTGTCTTTATTATTTATTTAGTACTAGCTATAATACCCGGCGCTGCCCGGGTTTTCGTCAATGAGGCTTTTTTGGATCACGTGCTATCTCCCTCTCTTTTTCTTGAGGGACATACAAACCGTGTCCAAGTTAACCAATATGGCGACCTGCGCGATTCATGAAATAAACAAATATAGATTTACACAGAAACGTAGAAATGAATATATATATTTCTTTTTTTAAGGGGCGCTAGGTATTTCTATCCCCCCCCCCCCCTGAACTTCAAGTTATCCATCTGTCTGTTCCAGCTTCCAAAAATCCTTAGTTAAAGCTGTGGAATTTTTTCGATGCACTTTTCACGGGCTCATAACTAATTTTAAAATATCCTAACCCACATGAATTTATGCAAATAAATATCAAAAGCCAATACAGAGGCATTAACTTTCATGCTTGAGAAGATATAAATGAAATCAATGATATTGCTCGAATATCCAACTCAAAAGTATAGGTTTGGCTAATTACTTCGTATTTAATCTCCTGGGCTTCGTATATCTCTAAACGAACTGAATATTTCAAAAATCGAGAATTCAATACAATTTTTAAAATTATTGATGGGGCGGAAAATCCCACTAATTTCCGCATTTCTACAGTAAAATCGACAATTTTAGCACTGATTTCTATGAGGATCACCCTTTTCCTGACTCTCAAAGCGATGCTGATTATGATTATGACGTCTATTCAAAAAGCCTCATTACTGAGAGTATATTGAAAATGTGGCAAACCGTTATAAAGGCATAAACTATTATACATATACTAACAGGATTAAAGAAGTGACAAACCGTTGTAAAGGCATACACACGTCTAAAACGCATCGCTAGGGAACCACGGTAATCAAAGTAAACGTTCGGAAAGTGATTGTTGAGGCCCAAAAACCATTGTTGCCGGACAGTTTTTTGCCCATTTGGGGCATTTGCCCTGGGCTGACGAAATTTTAAAGTAGCATATTGTTCAAGTCGGGTCCCATTTGGTATATATGCAAAATTTGGCGACGATCGATCTAAAATTGTAGATTTGTATAGAGAACATACACACACACACACACACAGACACACAGAAAATCAATTTTATATATATAGATTTGAGCTTCATGATGTAAATATAGTTTTATAAGAGCATATTCATGTTCCATTGAGAAACAGTTTGGTCAATCATGATAATTTATCTCAAAATTTAAATATAATCTATTTAAGGTAATTTTTTTAAAAAGCTTGAAGTGAGCAAAATTTCTTTAATCTCTTTACAATGATTTTTAAATGGTTTTATCACTAAAACCATATAACCATCACTAAAACCATATTTATCACAATGATTCATGTTGTGTAATCTTACAATATGAGTCATCTGTATTAAACGATTAATATATATTGATTTTCACTTCCACTTCATAATGTCAATGTAATTTTATCACTAAAACCATATACCAATGTTTTTTTATATAGCTTGATTGGGCCTTTGCCAGACCACATCAATGCAGAAATAGTGGCAGGTACCATTACATCTAGACAACTTTGCCTTGATTACTTAACTTGGACATATTTCTTCCGAAGGCTTCTTCAGAATCCTGGGTAACTTTTACATATATATATTTATCTATTTCATCAAATGAGCAGGCGATACCTTTTAGCATATAATGCACATACCTTTCTACATTTTTTCAAGTCATAAAGCAGTATAATTTAAAAAAGAATGCAGTAAAAGCTCGATAACTCGTCACCTCATGTTATCAAAAAATTGACTTAAGTGAAGTGCTGTCAGTTTCAATGCATAATATTATGAAAATAATAAATTTAAAGTAACATAACATTTATTAAAATGTGAATTAAAATTACAATATATTAATAAAATTTACAGATTGCAAAAGAAAAAAATTAAAGCTTTTACCTTTTTAGAGATTTTATTACTTAACTTATTGTGTTAAAATATACTGGTACAGAATTTGGTTTATACTAGTAATTTTTAATTTAGACTTATCAGAGCAACTGTTAGATTAGTTAGCTTTTCTTTACAACAGAACTACTGCACATCAATTTTACGTACACATGAAATTTAATCTTTGTGTTTTAATTCTTTATTAGTAGTTCATGAAACAACTACAAGGTAATCTTTCACATGCTAACTACAAGACAATCTCGAACGTGGTCTACTTTGAGGGAGGTGTAGAGGGCCCGAGGTAGGGAAAGCACACATTAGAAGACCTCAACTTCGGAAAAAATGTCTGTGTGCGATTTTTCAACAAATATAAGTTCAAATAATATTCAAATTTGAACCCTTAAATTAGTGAAGGCCATGCAAAAACCAGGTCTAGCTTGGACAGTCCCCTATTGTTTCAAAAACTTTAGTGGCAAATGAACTTCCCTAGCTTAACTTTTGTTACTCGAACTGTTCCATTTTGGAACATAAGGCTTTTATGGTGACTTTTAAGCACATGGCAATGTTGTTAGCAAGCTATTTTTTTTAAAGGAAGCCATAGAAATTATCTGTTCCTCTATCTCAAACTTTTTCATGGTAACGAGTTAACCATAAGCATAACCGTAATGCATAATTAGTGATGAGTAAATGAAGGTTTAATAACACTGTTGTCTATGAAAGCTGGAAAGGCCTGAAGAAAAACGACGACTTAACCGGAGTGACGACTTAACGAGGTTTTACTGTATATCCTTAATTTAAATTGCTCGATTTGCAGGAAGAATTTTAAAGTAAGAAAATGTGAAATCACTCATAGTGCTGAAATAATAATTCTTTCTGTATAAAAAGCTAACTGATAAAGTGGAATGTGGTTTTTTTTTTTGTCCAATTCATTTGTTGCTTGATTTTCATTCCTTTATATTAGGTATTATGGTTTGGACAGTACTGAACCAAACTTGGTTAATGTGTTTCTCTCGGACTTGGTTAACAGAGTGCTTTCTATTTTATCAGATGCTTATTGCATCAACATTGATGAGGTATATTGCAATAAATATCTAACAATTTATTTTAGTGTAAATGTTTTTTTTTTTGTATTTTGAAGCAGCTGCATAATATTAGTATACAGTTTGACCCTGATATAACAAACTTGGATTCAATCAATTTCTCGATTTAACAAATTTATTTTTTAAATAGTGATGTGAAAATGAAGACAAAACCCCTATTTAACAAATAAAAACCCTCGATATATATAACAATTTTTTCAAAACGATTCTTAATTTTTTATTTATTTTTCGCCACCTAAAACCACCATCTGAAGATTTGACTTCCCATCATTTGACCTTCAGCTCTTTGAAGACAGACAAAAAGTTGGGGGGGGGGGAGTAAGAACCTGTCACTTTCTGAATAAAGGAGGCAGTAATGCCATTTAGAGTGTGGGTGGGAAGATTTCAATTGCCAATCAGTGTACACTAATACCATAAAACATTGTGCTGTCAGCATGTTTAGATTTCAGTAAAAATAAATACAGTCAAACCTCGTTAATGAGTCACTCTTGGGAGAGCAAAAATATGACTTATTAAGCGGAGTGACTCGTTAAACGGAGTAAGCCATAGCTGTGCCAATTCATGCCTGAGGACAATTGGGACTTCCAAAAAGTGACCCAGTAAGCGGAGTGACGTGTTAACTGGGTGACGCATTAACGAGGTTTGACTGTATATTTATTTCAAGTTTGTGCTCTGCCTTGACGAGTAAAGAATGGCTGGTCATCTGGAGAGAAAATGTTATTCGATCAGCAAAAAAATTGTGATTTCAACAGAATTTGATAAAAATATTAAACATATCAAACACTTCTATCAAGTAATTTTTTCATGAATCCTGATTTTATTCTTAGGTTACTATATTTTTTAAAATTTTTGTCAGAGTTAGTTGTAACAGCAACCCCAAAGAAAGTAGGCTTTTAAAACTTGCTGTTTTGTGTGTGTTTATGCTCCTGATCAATTTTACCCTGATTTAATGATTTCCTCTTTAACAAAAAATTTTGTTTGTTTCTTCTGATTCTTTAAATTGGTGTTTGACTGTAATATTTAAAACACGTAATATTCAAGCTTAAGATATATTAATTTATGTTCTATGGCTTACAATACCAGTTATTTTTGGTTATAATGTGGGTTTGTTTTATTATTTTAAGGAAGAACAAGAAATATCTGCTACAGTTCTTGGTCGTATTGCTTCTTATTACTATTTGAATCATAGAACAATGATAACATTCCGACAATATCTGACCAAGAACGTATCCATGAATGAGGTGTTGAAAGTCTTATGTGATGCTCAAGAATACGATGAATTACCTGTTCGTCATAATGAAGATACATTAAATGAGTAAGTGTTTTCATTTGGGTATATGGCAGCAATGAATATGCAGCACAAATTTCTGAAAACATCCCATCACAAGATGTTTTAACTATCCGAGGATGATGTCACTCTCTGCCATCCATACAAAGATTTTCAACAGCTGACTGATGACTCAAATTCAAGGGATAGGACATGGGTTTGATTTCCCACAAGGGCAGTTTTCTCTCTTTCCGAAATTCATCTTCAATGCCAGCTTTGAAAAACCTTCGTATGGATAGTGAGAGTGATATCAACCTCGGATAAGTTGCAATCTGGTGTTAGTTTCAGCAATTGCGAGCTTTGGTCTAGATTAGGTCCGAACACCTATGTATTGTTCCGTTCAGTGCACACAACCTCCAAGGAAAGATCAAGATATTCATTGCCTTTGTAGTCTAGTGGTCTAAGGGCGTTCACCCGGCAAGTGAAAAGACATTTGTTCATTCAATTCCCCAGCAAGGCAGGTGAATTTTCTCTTTTCTAAATTTGTCTTAGCATCAGCCAGCTGTTGAAAACCTTGATATTTTAACTAGTTTTCTGTGTACTCATACATAAACATACTGAAACTTTAATAATTTCCATGTTTATTCGAATCTAACATGCCTCAAATTTAATGTGCACCGTATTTCTCAGCCTTTGAAATGAATATTTTCTCCTCACTTTTGTAGTATTTGTCATTGTGTATCCAGATAAACAGGTTATAGACCTGCCAACTCTTCAGATTCAGGCAGGAGACTCTGGATTTTTTACCCTTTCTCTCGTTCTCTGTCATTCATAAAAATTAGATTTTCTCCTGATATTGGCGGAAGAATTATGAGCATAAACTGCATGTGCATGTCATTTTCGGCATATGCTTTGCGGGATGAAGTATAAACTTGAGTTTCCAGATGATCGCAGACAGCAGAAATTACACAGCAATCGATCGACAGATGGTTTTTTCTAATACAAAGTGGTTCCTCTAAGCAAAACAGCACTCGACTGATAACTGGTTGTGCATTCTGTCCTCTTTGGCATATGCCAATAATTGCACTTGTCTGTCATCAGCTTCGCAACCGATTTTGTTTATTGTTTTTTTTTTATGCATGATGTTTCGAAAAATCAGTTCACCCGCTCATGTAAATTTCTTGCTCACAAGTGCATAGTTTAGACATCCCCCACCCTCATTTCATTACAGTTCTGTCATGCTGTCAGAATCACCCTCTCTGTCCTCATCCATGCTTCAAAATTAATTTATGTTTGTTCAGGGTATACAGGGTTCACATGGTGCCTTAAACTACTTAAAAACTATAATTTTTATTTCCATTTTTAATGGTCCTTAAAATCCTTCCAGCTGTTTCTAAAAAAAAGTCATTAGTTTTCCCCCACCCTGGAATACTTTCAGCTAAGGTTGATAAATGATTGATGGCACTTCATGTTGAAAGAAGGTCCTTAAAAAACAGGAGAAAAAAGAAAAATGGCGTCAGATTTCTTTATAGGGATTTCAAGGCCACCCTGTAGCGAGTGGGAACAGCTCTGCCGATGACCGGCACAGCTAAGAGATAACATCTGATTGGTCAGACTCCAGTGGCCTCACTCACTTCTTATATGTTAAAAAACAATGTAAAAGAAGATTGTTGTGCTGTTGAAAAAATTTACAATGAAATTGAAATAAAAAAGTTAGCCAAGTTCTAACTATCATTCATGCCAGAAAATGGTGCTACCACCAGTGGTGGGAACTGCTGCATCGCAATGCACCAAAATTAACATTCTTCTCCAATGGTGTATTTTCGTATTTCTCCGTGCCAAATAGCGCTTGTTTGCAATTTCATTTTTATTTTAAGTGGACTTGAAAACTCTTCAAAATACTTTTATACCTTGTATGTACAGTGTTGCCAATGACGTGCTCAGCACGTTAAATTCTCTGACTTTTGGAAAAGGGTGCCAAAAACGTTTTTCCCGCATGTCGAAACGATTCTTTCAGAGAAAGAGCATGTTTTATTTCTCCGTACTTCAGCACCACACTTCCCCTCCTTCCCTCTTCCATAGTTGCACTCAGAATTATCCGAAAAAAAATAATTTTAAAGAGTAATTTCACTCCTCCTCAAAACTTGAAGAGGTACTTTTTGAAAAAAGTCATATTTTTTCAATTATATGATAAACAGAGTATAAACTCAAAAGAAAAAAGAAAAGAAATTACGTAAAATATATATTTGAAAGAAAAAGTATTTTCATTCCTCTATGAAATTTGGGGGAGTAAAATTGAATTGTGATGTGTATTGGCGAACAGTGGTCGCTCTATCTCCTAACCTTGGAAAATTGAGATCTCTGCTGGAAAGTAACCTGCTTACTGCAAAGTGCTGTACCGTATTGAGAAAAAAAACTTGTGTGCTGACCGTATGTGCTTTTCACACTTCGCGAGCACCACAAAGATGTTTTCATTCGAATGACAATTTACAATCCAAAAATATTTAATTTTTATTTATCTTTTGCAACTTTAGCCTAAAACAGACTTTTTTAAAACAAACATGTCAAACCCATCCGATCTCTCCTAGAAAGATTTGCTACAACTACAGAAAAATTTATGAAACTAGAGAGGATTTTCCCAGCAAGTTCCTGCACTCGATTTTCTCTCTGAAAATCGGATTAAGGTAATCACAACCCCTTATTTAAATTATGGGCCCTTCATCTGGCTTTTCATCACAAAACCCCCGATAATATCAGTGACAGTGCAGCTGAAGATGGCTTATTCTATTCCAATGTTTCTCAACCACCAGACCACAGCCTAGTGCTGGGTCATGAGTGATTCACAGTTTCATTTTTCCATTAATTTCTCATAAGTTGAGTGTATGACTGAGCCTTTCACTTGCACAAAAGAGATTTACTGAGCAACAGACTTTCAAAGATTGAGAACCCCACTGTTCTAGTCTACCAACTTTAGAGCGCAAATATGAGACAGTACCTGTTTAAAAAAAAACAAAAGAAAAAAGTCTACACTACAAGCAGCAGTAATTACTATGGTGGATTTATGCGAACGAAGAGCTAGTCTGCTGAATCACGAAGGAAGGAATTTTTTTGTGTATGATAATTTGTCGACTTCACCAAATAACAGGTGCTAGATTGCCAATGTCGCCAAATGACAAGTGCTAAATTGTCGAACATCGTGCTGAGTCTCCCAAAATTTGCTCCCATTTTGCAAAAATTTCTTTCTGAGTATAATTACTACTACTAAACCAGACATGCACCTCGTCCATATTCCTCTCTAGAACTTCTAACGAATTGGTACATGTTGGAATGTGTGTGTACATGTAGTAAAGTTTCTGTGTAATGCTTGTAATGTGTAGTGCTGCCATCTGCAATCAACTTCTTTAAACCATGAGTTTTTTCTCAACTCATAGTGAGTGAAGTGTAATGAATGAATAATTATTCTGTTGCTCTCTGCAGTGAGACTTGTTAACGGGGAGATCGGCTCGCATTCACTCCTCAAAATTGGGAACCGCAGAAAACCAACTTCAGCTGACCACCACTGCAGCACCGGTGGGGTTTCTGAATAGAACTGAAAAAAGAAGCCAGCAGGAATCATGCCCATAAAATTGAAAAACTTAATTTCAAGGAATTTTTTTGTGTATGTGTGTTGATTTACTTTCACGAAGTGTTGCTCTAAAAGTAAATAATTTTGCAGAGGGAAATCTTTTTCAGCTTTGATTTTTTTTTATTTTGAATAATTGAGGGGAAGTAAAAATATCCCTTAGAATTTTTATAATTTATGTGACTCTGTTCTGAGTTATACTTTTGGCCAAAACTTGAAGGTTTTAAAACACTTTGATGCAAGAGAAAATCATGAATTATCTGTATGGTTTGATTAGTCTATGATCCTAAAATTTAGGCTTGTGATGCTGAGATGGAACACAACAGACAAATGACTTGGCGGGAAAAAAAACTGATATGGATTAAGATGGTGGAAAACAGCTATCCCAAATACTTCTTCGTTCTCACCCACGATCATAGGCGCCGGAACATAGGGGCTGAGGCCATTTGAGCCCCCTCCCGAATAATTTCTGAAAAAACAATGCAATGCTTCTCCTTCATCCTTCTGTGTACACGCTCGAGTCCCGTATATATGGGACGACCAGCAACTTTCAGCCCCTCCAATGTTTTCTCCACGTCGGCATCTCTGCCTACAATGAACTACATTATCCATGCTCAACCCATTACGTGCGGGCCAAATGTGGGCCTTGATGTGGCTACAATCTAAAACCCAATTTTGTAAGAATGAAATAAGCGGCAAATTCTCATATCACTTCAGTGACTCGCAGCACATTTACAGATCACTTAAGTGAACTGTGGTATGTTTGGAAATCACTTGAGTGGTTTGCGGCACAACTATAGACCACATAAATGACCCTCTTTTCCCCCTCCACTGCCTTTAATACACCCATCTAGCATTTGTACCCAGCAAAAGAAAGCATTCATAATATCCTCCCATAGAGTTAGAGGGAGGGAAAAAGCACCATTATTTATTTTTTTTATAGCGATATGCTTTTTTTTTTCAACTCCAAGTCGAAAGTGACTTGTTCAGAAATCATTGTAGGGAGGTTATTTGTAATGTTAAGTCTATGCGACACATTCGGTACCAATGAAATGTGCTTATTGTTTGGAGGTGGCTGTTAGAGGAGGTTTTACTGCATTTTGCACAGGTGTATGTGCAGGACCTCCCAGGGGACTCAAGGCAGGCTATGCTGAACACTGGGGGTTCCTCCTCCTGGGAGAATATCTGTATTCCAAAACTTGGCACGTTAAATTCTAGTAAATAGTAGATTCTTTTTTCAACCTGCTTCCACACCTTACAGGAGAGAAGAATTGAGTATGTAAATAAATCAATATCAAACATATTTCCGGATCACACAGCTGCACCTTGAAAAATCCTTTTTTTTTTGTCCATACCAGGATTCAAACCCAGGATCATGAGGTAAGAGACACATACACTACCACTATGCTATACCTGCTGCCATTGTCTTTCGGTGCATTTCTCCCCTCTCAAGAGTTTCGGCGGCTCGCTGCAACTGCTTGGTTTGACTCCTCTTCACAGGTCCAGGTAGATTACGAATATCTGGATGTTGGCTTGCATTCTTTTGTGTGATGCTTGGCTTCACTGGATGTAGATCTTCTTGTTGCTCTTTTTTGGTCATGATTACGGCTTCATACGCAAAACATGAATATCTTTTAACTGCCGCTTCTTCCAGGACTTTTCCTTGCATGGTTCCACTTCAACAACCTCTGATAGCTTCTTCAAAACATGATGTGGTCCAAAGTAGCACTTCAGAAGCTTCTCAAATAAACTGACTTTGCTGACTGGTGTGAAAATCTGGACGAGATCACCTTCCTTGTACTGTACATCACGATGAGCCTCGCCATAACGGCTCTAATCGTTACATTATGATTGTTGCTCCGCTTTCCAAATGAATTTTGCATCTTTATTCAACAACCAATGCAATAGTGCGGCTACGAGACAGAAACCCTTGATGAAGCGTCTGAAATAGGAGCAAATTCCTAAGAATTCCCTCATGTCCAAATGTTTTCCGGGATTGGAAATCTTTCACTGGCTTCTACTTTTGCTGGATCTGGATGAATGCCTTCTTTATCTATTAAGTGACCTAGAATTTCTTATTGTTCAAAGTTAATCCAGCTCTTTGTACACATTGCAATACTAGTCTTAGTCGTGAAAGATGTTCTTCAAAAGTTGATCTGTAAACTATTACATCATCCAGGTAACATAAGCAAATATGCCATTTCAGTCCTTTTAGTAAACTGTCCATCTTCTCTCGAATATATCAGGTGCATTGCAGAGTCCAAAAAGCATCACTTTAAACTGGCAAAGACCATCGGGTGTAATGAACGCTGTCCTTTCTTTATCTTGCTTGTCCACTTGTATTTGCCAGTAGTCAGATTTGAGGTCCATAGAAGAATAGATGCTTGCCTCACCAAGACAGTCCGATGCGTCATCGATGTTGTGGCAGTGGATATACCTCCTTCTTAGTAATCTTATTTAGGTGACGGTAATCAACACAAAAGAGCCATATTCCATCTCTTTTCTTCGCTAATACAACTGGTGAGGACCAAGGATGCTAAATTATGTCCAGTTTCAACACTTTATCAATTTTGTCTTGTATTATATGCCTTTCTGCAAGTGACACTCTGTGAGGCTTCTGTTTTACATGAAGAGCGTCACCGGTGTTTATCTTGTGCTTTACACTATTTTCAATCTTCACAAACTTTTTTTCAAAATCAAAAATGCCAATGAACTCTTGCTGCAATTCTAAAAGCTTTGCACGTTTTTCATCATCAAGATGAGAATCCAAGAATTTTCCCAGTTTCTGTAGTTTTACGTCTATTATGACTATGCTTTTCTCTATCTTCTGCTGATCCAGTATCACTAGATAGAGAATACAACTGACTGACAGTCTTCGAGCTCCGTGAAGTCAACTAAAGACCTCTCCTGGAGTACGAGTTTAGTTTAGACTGGGAGGAAATGTTTGATACCCATACGTTACCTTGACCATCTTGAAGCACGATGATGGATGCTAGCATGCTCAGTTCTTTTTCAAGTTGAATCTATTTTTTGCCAGTAACCATGACAGTTTCACAAAGTTCACAATATTTGCTCACAACAGAGATTTTTCGAACAGAATTTCCAGGAATCATGTGGTCTTTGGCAGCGTACAGGTGAATCACATCCTTTCCAGATTCAGGATTGTAGCAAGAAGCTTCACCGATTTGATCTCGCCAATGGTGCAATCAGTTATTACATCTGTGGCTTTGAAGAAGTCCCAACCCAGAATAAGGTCATGGCTACACTGCAGGAATACTAAGAATTTGAATGGTTGCACATTCCCGTTCAAGTCCACTCTTAATACACATTGTCCAAGGGCTTCCACTAACTTCTGCTGACAGTACGGAGGATATTTCCCACGTTCGGCAAATAATGGTGTCTTCAACTTGCGACGCAAATGTTCTGTAATCACGGAATAGTCTGCACCTGGATCGACCAGAGTTTTCCCATTATGTCCGTTGACGATGACAAATACAGAATTTTTCATTAATTTAGCCGCTGTATGCACTGGAGGATTTCCTTCACTTGTGGCTTCACCTCTGTAACAAGTCACAGAGCTTAGTTTTCCCTCCGCGGACCGATTTGGTGAGCGACTTGGACGGCGAATTGGAGAATGGGACTGTTGGCGAGCTGCATTGCACCTGGGGAGTTACTTCTATAACGTCTGCCATCATTTTCAAACTCACATCCATACTCCGCTGTTAGAAAAGGTTTTACTGTATTCTGCTTGGGTGCATATGCAGGACTGCCCAGGGGACCCAAGGCAGAATATGCCAAAAACTGGGGGTTCCTCCTCCTGGGAGAATCTCTATTCCAAAAGTTGGCATGTCTGAGGTTAGATTCTGGAAGAAAACACAATGTATACTAAATTCTAGTAAACAGTAAATTTTTTTTTCAACCTGCTTGCATACCTATAAATATATATGATGTCTTTTTCCCATTCCCTGTCGTTGATTATGTCTGAAATGTTTTACTTATCTGAGCACACACACCAACCCCCTATCCCTTCCTCCACAGTTGCACTGTAACCTCTTTTTTTTTTAATTTTCTGTTTTAGTATTTTTGCTTCCCTTTTTGTTTCATCAATTTAATTGTGTTTTTTTTTCTTATCAGCATTTGATTTAGGAGTCATTCAAGTATTACGTCAGCATCGAGGGTGGGGGGGGGGGGGTGTTTGGATTTGCTGACTTTTGATGACGGGGGAGGGGGGTTTGAAGGTTGCTTACATCATCAACCACCCCTTTTTGAAGATATGAAATATTCTAATCTGCTGACAAATTTTGCTGACAGGGGGGGAATCAGTGTTTTACTGACTTTTGCTGACTAGGGGAGGGAGGGGGTCAAAAATGACTGAAAATCTGCTTACATAATACTTGAATGGTCCCTTACTTGTAACAAGCATTATATGCATAATTTTCATTTCATCTAATGTTAATTCACAAGAAGTCTTATTTTACTTTGTAAACTTACTCCAACTTATTGTGACACATTGTAATTTCTTCGTAACAACCAGTATGGGATCTTTGATCTCCTTGGTTGTGTGTGTGTGTTTTTTGCTTGGTTACTTCTGTTTTATACTGTACAAAAAAATAAGCAAATAAGTGTCTATTCAAGCGAAATCTACAGCCACCTGCCTTTTGTCTTATGTGCCCATGAGTGTCTCTATTAAAAGTTGAAAATGCAGTTTTTTCAAAATATTGCCATATTCCCCCTCATTAGCTGATATGCAGGGAAATAACAAGGGGGACCAGCATGCCGGGAAATTCACATCACCTATACTGCAGATAATTCTTAAATGTCTGATCAAGAATTGATTAAATTGGCCAATTTGAACCTTGTCTGTTCTCTGACTGTTCTCAAACTTGTATGTTTGCTTTTGCAACTACAAATCTTGATTTATTGAAATTGCTGGATGCTAAGCCATGAGTTGAATGGCATATAAGTTGACTGTGAAGTATTTTTGTATCATGTGTCATCATGCACTCTGCTTATACCAATTTTACACACATGACAATCACTTTCATCATTTGTGTAAAATTGGAGTAAACAGAGTGGAAAAATTAAAGAATTGTCCTACAGAACATGATACTCCACAAAATGATACTCCATGATACAACACAAAAGCAACACCATATTCCATATCATCTCTGAACATGAAAAATACAGTATCTGTATATCTTATCCCTGAGAAAAACATGTTTACTTCGGTGGAAAATTATTATTTTATTCATAAAAGACCGTGTTTAGTTCTCTCTGATTCTCCAAAATTGTGTTCAAGTGTGTGGTGGCTTCCTGTTATACAAAAAGTAAACAAGTTTTTACATTTTGGTAAATGCATCCAAATCATTGCCAATCAAAATATAGATAACAGAATATTCTAAACACATATCCCACACATTAATGCATATATTTCTTGGCTGCACTTATATGCTGTGTGACATGTAGCATGGTAATTTGTATTGTCATTCAGAAAACTTTTTTTCTAACTCTCACAATTACATTTTTCGACATTCAAACATTTCTATTTTGTATAAATTAGAACAAAATTTTGCCAACTCTTTAGTAGAAGGTGTTCATAAGACTTAAATATTGGTACTTAAATGCGTGTAAACCTGCTTGTTTCAAAAGTTTATTTTTTTAATTTCAGGCAGTTAGCCAAGAAATGTCCTGTGGAAGTTGATCCTTATTCTTATGACAACCCTCATACAAAAGCTCATTTGCTTTTCCAGGCTCATTTCAGCCGTGTTCTGCTCCCATGTTCTGACTATTACACTGACTTGAAATCAGTGTTAGATCAAGCTATACGTATTGTTCAGGTAAAGTTTTTTTGTTACTTTATGAATTTCATGAATACAGTAGAAATCAACTACAACAAGAACCTCACTATAACAAGTAAATTGTGAGTGATTGTTAAATAACTAATGTTAAAGATACAAAAAATATTCAGTTATAGGGAGTTGAAAATAATAGAGCTATTGCCAACAAAATTCTCCATTATGGTCAGTTTTTCTTTCTTTCCCTTGAAGAATTGAACTAGGAGATGGATTACTATTACATTCATCACATATGTTCCTCGTAAACATGGGCATTAGAAACTTCTAACAATGGATGAACTTGCAAAAGTCATTTTTTACCCACCCCTTCATATTTTTGGGCTTTTCAGTCTGTAAATTATCACTGCACAAGAGGTAACTTTTGTATCGCTCAGAGATCATAATCATTTGCCAGGTCTTGTTGGATTGAAACTTGCAGTTTAAAGTCATTTCCAAACAGCTGAACAAATTGTGCTAAAAGACTTTCAGATTAGTATGTTAATGAGTTCCCCCATACCCTGTTTTGAGAATGTGAAATGCTATGCAAAAACATCAGCAATCACTGCTGCAAGACCGAAAATTGATTTCATGACTGGAGTCCTATTCATTTGCTATATTAGAACAAAATGATCTAAAAGACAATTAAAATGTAGATATAGCCAGAAGTTTCTACAATTTAAAAAATGTGAAATTGTCTTTTAATGAGAAATTAGTTATAACAATTTTCTCTGTGAAAGTTAGGTGTAGTTATAAATCACTTTTGCTGTTAAATTGTATACAGTTCTATTGCTATTCAGTTCTGACACTCATTGACGTGTTCACTGCGGGGCCTAAATTGCTTGTAGAGTCCGTGGGGGGCATTTTTTTTAAGATTAAAACTAGTTTTGTACATGACGCCACCATGGCATCATTAGTAGTGAACGTGCTAATTATTCTGTAGAAGATTGTGAATTGAAAAATAGTTTTGATAATGATTTTGCTGTGAAATATTTCAAGAAATAGCTTAATATATCCAGATATAAAAGAAACATTTTTTTAAATGGTGATAATATTTTTTTTTTAATTATTATTCAAATGATAGGCCATGATAGATGTTTCATCAGACAGAGGCTGGCTTGCTACAGCAATAAAGTGCATGTCACTCTTGCAAATGATATTGCAAGCACGTTGGTATAATGACTGCAGTTTGTTGACATTACATCACGTAGTGAAAGAACATCTATTCCTTTTCAAGTTAGTGTTTTTCTTTTGCAAAAAACTAAAATTACACGCTAGTTTGTTTGTTTTGGTTTTTTTTTGCTGAGCAAAAAACATTCAGACAGGCTAGTTCAAGACTATAACAACTCAAAATTCTCTGTTTTGAGATATCAGCATTTTAAAGATTCATTATATATGGAACTCAATGGGAGTTCACTCACATTAAATTGCAGTGAGGAGTTTTCTAAGCAGAGTATGGAGTTGGAGTGTTGGGGATATTTGGAGGTGCATTTTCCACCAGTATGCATAACTGAAAAATATAATTTTTTAGTTGTTGCCATCTTTTGAACTAGCCTATCGATTTAAAGTCATATTTGACAAAAATCATCCAATTTATTTTTATATTTATTATTATTATCTTTATTTATTTTTTTGTTTTGTGTGCTTCACAGAATTAACCTAATTTTTAAGTCATCAATTAACTTTACCGGCAATAATAGTCATTGGGATAATAACTTTGAGTTTCACGCAGAATGTTCTCATGTACTGTGACACAAATGCCATAACTCCAAAATTGGTGATTTTTTTATATATAAGTACTATGATACCTCGGCTAACGAAAATTTGTTTCAGAATCATGTTCGTTAGCCGGAAATCTTCATACGCTGGCTAGATCAGCGGTTCTTAACTGGTGCTCTGTGTGCGCATCCCTCAGGGGCTCTGCTTCGACTCGAAAATAAAATTAATCAGTAAATTTTTGATAGTTAAGTAAATAAGAGAGGCCTACATGATTCCACCATAAAAATTATGTACAAAAAAGGGCTCCTCGAGTCAAACAGGGCTGCACCATAGAAATTATATACTGGAAAGGGCTCCTTGAGTCAAAAAAGGTTGAGAACCGCTGAACTAAATCATAGTTTCCCAACCTTTTTTGTCCCATCATCCCCTTAGAAACTTTTTTCTCCCATTGCCCCCCAATGCAATCTAACCCATAGGATCCTATGTTATACCCTTAACTTCTACCACTCCCCCCGGAACATTCCATTGCCCCCCAGGGGGCGTAAATTCCCACATTGGGAATCGCTGAGCTAGATTATGATTTCCATATGTTTCTATGGGAAAATCATTGAATTCGTTTCAGGTTCTGCTCAAAATTTAAAGATGGGATTTTTTAAAACACCAAGGAATGCTATAAGAAAGACAAAAACTGATTTAAGGCAAAAAGGAACAAATTTAAATTTGGATAAATGAGAATCTACAGAAAGATTGAGAGATGCAAAAGATCTTTTTTATTTTACACTAATATATACAACCAACACTACACCAACTTTAGTAGACTAAAGCTTGTATTGACACAACCCAGTTGAGTTCGTAGGTGTACCCATTCATTTGGTATATGGTCAGCTTGTTTCTGTCTCATACATGCAGACGGAAAATATATGCTTTTAGAGTCCAGAATGTTCAGTTTGATGCTAAAGAGTCTTGCACTGAAAAAATACATCCTCTAAAAACATAAGCTTAATTTGCTTCAATATATTTTCCATTTGACTGAATCCTTCATTTGGCATGAAATGGTTCGAAATATTTCAGAGAGAAGTGGGGAGTGCATCTGGAAAAACTTGCCAGGTGGGCATGTTAATCGGACTCTAGTGAGAGTAATTCTGATGATTGGCATGAAAATTCTGCTCACAATGCAATTGTTTTATGTTAATGCATACATTTATATCAACAAAAAATTTTCTTAGCAGAGGCAGAAAAATCATGAAAAAAACTCTTTGTTATCCGAAAAATTTGTAAGCTGAGGCATTCATTAGCCAAGGTATCACTACAAGAAACATAGTCAACATGTGTGGTAATATGCTGCAACTTGCAACACACTAGTGTTCTAGTTTATTTTATAAATGTAAACAGTATCCTAAATTATTTAAAATACCCACACTTTGTTTAAATATTCACGTGTTTTTCATCAAAACAGCTAAAATTGAGTTACCTGGTTGTGTGTAGTATTCACTGAGTATATTATTTCTTCTGTCGAATTGCAGATTTGGGAAAGATGCTTCATCATCTAAAGCTTTCAAACAAGAAGCAAGGAAACGGGTGGATTGTCTTCCGGAACTCATCGATATTGTTTCAAAACGATACGAATTGCTAGCCAGTGTGTTACGAGAAGAAATGGATGAAAACCAAATTAATGAAGTGAGTGTAATTTTTGTGCATATCACTCACAGACGTGCCAACTTTTAGAATCCATAGATTCTCCAGAGGGGGGTAACCCCCCACCCCAGCACTCATACACTCGATCAAAACATTTTCGAAAAAATATTTTTTTTTAAATCAATTAAGAAAAAGTTCCATTCCTTCCCCCCCCCCCCAAAGTAGGTTCTGCATTGCCCCCGAGCAGAATATAATTTAATGTCGGTCTTTCCATGCAGAATAGAGAGAGAAATCACATCTACATATACTGTTCATTAAACGTGTTTCCTTTCGTGGATGCTATCAGTGATTGATAATCTTGGGTATATCAAGTCTTAAAAGCTTTCTCTAGCTTGAAAGTTTCATATTTTCTTTCTAAAGACATATTTAATCAGAGGAAACAATTAAACAACTTCAAAATACAAAGCTGCTGATGAGAAAACTTCTGTTTACCACACAACTGTTAATCGAATACAATAACGATTATACAGGAATTTCGGCAACCAACGTCATGCCCCTGATAAATGATTGCCTATAAACGTTACGTAAACAAAGTCATGTCTTTGCCAGTTGCTTAAATGCGGTCACCAAGACTTTTTTACAGCTGCTCGATGGAAATGGCTACAGCTGTCCTCTATGGGTGTTTTCCCTTACGATGATGACAGTCATTGACGTCACGACAATGTGAAAGCTCACATAAAATCTAATTTTCTGCTAAAATCTAGAGAAATTTTAACAAATCCGGAGAGCGGGAGGAAGGATGAAAAATCTGGAGTCTCCCGCCTAAATCCGGAGAGTTGGCAGGTCTGCACTTATTATATTCTAATCTAGTAATGGATTATCTTTTGCAACTATTTATGAGTTTGTTGAGAAATTTACGACAGAATACAAAGTTTTTTTAAATTTTGAACAAGACAAAAATTTATGTATTTTTTCTAGGAATTTTTTTTAAAGATGACAGAAGATGCAAATTACTGTAGGGACTTAAAGGAATAGTTCTTTTTTTGTATATGCTCCTGCATCGGGTTTTTTTAGTAAACTGGGCTGACAGATTGTGTTTTTTAAAGTTTAGGTGCTGTAAAGTATGAAGAGGTGCTGTAAAGCTAAGAAGTATGATACTGTGCTATTTACATCAAATTTTGTTTAAGTTTTTCATTGGAAGCCAGCTTGTACTCTCATCCTAAGGAATAAGAGACTGACAAATCAACAATCAGCCAGCATGATTTTCTGTCACTCATATTATTGGATATGAGATTTTGTTGGGGATTAAGTAATTTTACACTGAATTTTGACCTTTTACGCTATAGCTGTAATCTCTTTAAATTAAAAATTTGAATTTGTTTTCCTTTAGTACAAGGCTTGACAAATTCTAGATCACCATGATGACTAAAAAATTTGGCATTGGCACTCAAAATTTTCTATTCATGATTACTAATTCAGTCTGAGAGCAACACAAAACTTTCATATATTTATGCTGGCTTATCTATCAACATGGGAAAAGATTACCAAGCAATGCCCCCCCCCCTCCGCATCCTACAGCACGGCCCCTAGGCCGGGATCTTTACCAGGTCCCTTTATCAGATATTTCACAAGCTGATGAATGCTGTGAATTTAATTTGTGAAAAACAAAAAAATTATAAAAATCGTCCCGAGCCCTGTCAGCTCTACCCTTGTGGGGCCAACATTATCAAGTCTCAGAAAAGTCTAAAATATGCACTTTATTCCTGAGAAGTTTTTGCTGGTACTTAATTTTTTTTCTTAGATTTGTCAATCCTTATTTTGTTATATTATGTATACAGAGTGAAACCTCCCGTAATGGTTACCTCTGAACATCGCCACATTTTCTTGGAACACAGCACATCCCATTAGATCAGTGATTCCCAACTTGGGCGTTTATACCCCCTTGAGGGAGATGGAATGTTCAAGGGGGATGGTAGAAGCTACGGGTATAACATAGGATCCTATGGGTGAGATTGCGTTGGCGAGCAATGGGAGAAAATAATTTCTGATGAAGGGGGCGATAGGACAAAAAAGGTTGGGAAACTATGCATTAGATTAACATTAAGGCCAGCCTTCGAACAATAATTTCTGAGTAACAGTTAGTTTTGGACATTGAAAGTGAAAGAAAATTGTTGCATAGCATGAGAAAAAATAATCCTGAAGATTTGCTCTAAAAGAGTGTTTTCCTTCCTCAAACCCTATGAACATAAAAATGAGTATGGGTTTTTCCCTTTTCGTTAGTGGTTTTCGAAACGTAGTCCTTGGGTTCCATGAGTAGTTGCTAATGGGTGTGACAAGCACATTTCGGGAAAGATCAAAGAAATTAGGACTGAAATATAGTGAGTGGCCTTGATTTTCATGCTATTTTGACCAAGGGTGCTTGGGTAAGAACTACTTCTCATTTTTCTTCATTAAATTGTCATGTATTTTGCCAAAACAAGTTACATTTCATATTTAGAATTCAACAGCTTGTTGTTTGAGTGAAATTAGTAATGAAAATGCGTCGAATGACAAGTTTAATATCTTTGATGCAAAATGTGTGTAATTTATTTTGAAACAGGCTTCCTTTAATTATGAAATGGATTGTTATATATTTACATGCAATCAAAAACTTTATTTTTATTTTTTCAGAAATACTGAACCTCTTAAAAACTGTTATCTCACAATAATGACCACATTTTCTCGGCCCCATCAGTGGTCGTTGTTGGGAGGTTTCTCTGTATTTAGTTTTTATTGTAGTTGTTAGCCTTGAACTTGATGATTTCATAGAATTAGTATTTATTGGTAGTTTGGATATTTCTTTGCAGATATTTCAAACTTTAATTTCTCTGCCGGTCATTGAAGTGAGTTGTTCCTTGAAAGGAAAGTTTCTTGAAGCGAGTGGGAGTATTCAGAAGAATATAAATTTCATGCAAATCAGTAAGTCTTTCTTTTTGATATATGAACTTTATAAGCACATAAGTTTTTAGCCTTGTCGAGATTGCAAACAATGTCACTGAATGTTGTATTGCATCAGTTTATATACAGTTTTTAAACGATTCAAACATGCCCCCCATGAAAAGGATTTTTTTCTCTTTATGTTACCTGTAATTTTCTCCTCTTTCTATCTCAATAGGTGGTGCAAGGCCTCAGTCGTCATTTATAAAAACTTACGCAGATCATGAATGCACCCTGAATGTCAACCTCAAAAGGCTAAGTAAGTCACGAAGAGACACAAAAGCCTTTGCCCCCAAGTTTCCCAAGCCAAAAGAGGAGGGTTGGTTTCTCATCCTAGGCATTGTTGATACTGGAGAGCTGGTGGCGATGAAAAGGATTCCATACATACAAAAGAATGCTCTTCACAATGTAAGGGGAATTTTTTTTTTCTTTTTACTATAGAGTCCAAATCAGCATTCACGTCAACTTGTGGACAGTGAGAAAACTTTTGTAGTCCGTGGAGGAACTTGGACATTGTTTGTAATTCTTATGTTTCCACTCCCCTACATGGATTCAAAACTTTGAATTTAGAGGATTACATGCAATTCCCCGCTGTCAATTTAACAGTTCTGCAGGATTCATAATTTTAAAGTTTAGTAGTGTCTTTGAGAGGTCCAAAAGGTCGGTGACTGCTGGTTTATACAAGGTGCATTGGTAACAGCACATACTGCATTTTTTAATAGAAAATCGTTGATCCTAGAGGCATACTTCCAATTAGGAAAAGGTATCCAAATAATAATTCATGTTTCTAGGGGTCGTTATTAAAATATAAAAAACTATTTTTTTATATAGACACCTTGGGTCCAAAAACCCAATTAGAAAGTTATTGCCTTGTCTCTCCTGATGCTAACAAAAACATTCCTTGTTTCCAAGTGCAATATTCACTGAGATACACTGGTAAAACCTACATTTAATGTTATTTTCCCCAACTTCCTTCCGTTTTTCGAATTGGAATAGCTCAGCAAATATTGCATTTAGAAACGAATTTTTTTTTTTCTTTTGTCATCAGGAAAGACATGGAAACAACTTGCTTATTGGGTTTTTGGGCACAGGGTGTCCATATGAAAATTTAGTTTTTCTTAAATTTTAATAACCATTCAACCTCTTGCAACATGAATGGCATATAATTGAGCGCTACACGATTTGGATACCTTTTTTTTTCTAATTGAAAGTATGCCTCTAGGATCAACAGTTCACAATTAAAATGCTGTGTGTGGTGTTACCTATGCACCCTGCATAATGTTTGCAGTAAAAACCTGAAATTTGAATCAAATTTAATAACAGTGATACTTTAAAAATGCTACACTATGTTTAGGTGATTGGGAATCGACACAGCTTGGAGCTAATTTTGCTCAAAAATACAATATATGCTCGAGATGGAAGTTTGAAAAACATGCATGGACAAAGAAAGCCATCTTGACCATAAAAGGAATAAATTCACCTTATTAAATTCACAGAGATTATTCACTTCCACCGTCCCTTTTATGTCAATAATTTTTTTTTTTTCAATATTGGGGGTTAGATCCCACCTATATTCAAAACACAACTGCTTGTATTGTGAGGACAGAGCCATAACTAATATTTTTGAGGAGGCAAAAATGATTTTGTCCCCCCCCCCCCAAACCACTAAAATTTGATTATTTTACAACTGATTTTGTTCCTTACTAAAATTTGCAGCCATGACAGATTTCCCCACCCCCAGTTCTGCATGAGGGGGACCCCCAATGATGACATTAAGTTTAATATTAGTGGAAAAATTATCGAAAATTTATGAATGAAACAATCAAAAACATCTCCAGAATTTATGAAAGACATAATTTCAGAATTTTTGAAATATTTCTGTAATCCGCCCCCCCCCCCATTTGATTCAGGGCCCTGGGCCAGGCACATGGATCCTGACATTGGCATCAGATCCGAGGGTGCAGTGGGTGCTTCAGCACCACAGTATTTTGTAATATCATTCTGATCACACCACTGAAGTTATTCAGAGAAATCCCTTTTATAATATATTACTTACATCTCACCCTAAAAATCGTATGCTTTTGTCGGGGAATAAACGAAATAAGGAGTTGCATAATTAATCTAGTGTTTACTTTATTTTGATCCCTAAAATCATACCTTGTCTTATATGTGAGATAAATATGGTACTCTGAAGCAATCATAGCACCAGATATCATGATCCACAATGAAATTCAGGGTTCTCCTCGCCACCCATGTCATGGTTCAGATTTTTTCTAATGTGCCTTGACATCAGATATGGAAATATCGAAAATCAAACTTATGTTACTTCTACTGCTGTGTCATTTTAAAGATGTTTAGCATGTAAGAATCCTTCAAATATATTCATATCAACTCTGCATAGCTCCTGTCTAAAATTAATTACTCCTCTTTTTTTCGCAGCTCATCTTTTATACTCCCGAAGAAGACAGACAAGTTATCTACACTTTGTTCTTGATCAGCGATAGCTATATCGGCTTGGACCAGCAATTTGATATATGTTTGAATGTGCAGTGTTCGAAAACAAAGGATTGTGGCAGAGATGATAGTTCTAGCTCAACTGATTCCGATGAGTCTATATTTGTCAGTGAAGAAGACGACTTTGCTGACGATTGATATTAACTGACTTTTGAATAATTTATATTTATAAATATTCCCTTTTTTTTAATTGTAAATAACAATTAAATGAAAATTATGCATCAGACATTGTTTAAAATGATTTTTAGCTGGAGCTCATTGAAATATCACGTTGAGGCATCTTTGAGCAAAAGTGTTGTTACATCAGTATAGTCAATTTCTGTTCCTTGACCTGCTTTTTTTGTCAACAATTTCCAAGGCATCACTTGGAGTGGCGATCTTAAGCAAGACCGCAACTAGATACTTTGTCACCTCTTGAATGTGGAAGCAAGCAGTTAAAAGGTGAATTTGATGCCCCTTCTGGTCCAGTGCCCGAGGCAACAGACCCGTAGTATTTTTTCCTAACCAGATCATGACTCAGTGAAGAGATAAGCAGGTGGGGGACGAAGAAGACTTGGTCCATGCAGGAACATGTGCAGGTTAATGCAATCTAACGTGAAGTTTGTCTCCGTGTGTTGCTTATTATACTTAGTGCTGCCATCTGTGATAAGTTTTTTTAATTATGAGTGAAGTGTAATGAGTGAATAATTGTACCATTGTAGGCGTGTTTTCTGTGGCAAGACTGTTTAACAGGGAGAGTAGCTCGAAGTTGGGAATTACAAAAAATCAACTTCAGTCGATAACCACTGTGATGACGGGGTTCAAACCCAGGTCATCACTATGACCACCACAGCGGCTAAAAATAAATCATCTGGAGAAAATTTTACCCACTCAGCATAAATCTACATTATTACCCCAAAACACTAAAATCTTCACACACAAATCTCTAATACAGTGAACACCACTTAGTGTGAACACATCAGGACGTGGTTTCTGATAAGAATAACCAATTAACTCTAAATCCAAAAAAAATTCTCAGTTGTAAGCGAGATGACCATGACCCATTTGATTGAAGGGGATGTATGAAATTAGTGAAAATTTCTATTTTTCTTTGTGGCATAACAGGTTTCAAAATGTTATATCATGCATCTTTTTCATATTGTTATAAAACAGGTTCCCCCCCCATGAGCTAATTTTTTTTTTTTTTGTTATTCAGAAATAATATGGAGTCGAAATAGAACTATTCAATGTGTGTATTTGCATGTATTGCAAATTACAATAACTTCTTTTAATGCGTAGTATACTCCATAGATCCCTAGAGAAAGTCTTCGGCCAAAGAATGTGTGAATGTGGTCAGCGACTTTTTTACCTTGCACGTGTCTCTTTCCTATAGGAAAGAAATTTCAAAAGAAGCACCACATGGTAGTATATGGGTCATAGCGATAACTTTTATGGAAAAAATGCAAGAGTCTGCATATTTTAAAGCTAAGGTTGAACCAAAGAAAAGACTTTTCATGAAAATAAATTGATAACACATAAATCAAAGTTGTCATTAACTATAAACAAATTTTTCCCTTATGTTATGATGATATTGATCCATTCTGTGCTCGGCAAAAATGATAGCAATACCCAAATGACAGCATTATCCAGGATTTCAATAAGTGGCATCTACTGAGATCTGAATTATGTACTCTATGGTAGTGAAAGGTAGATTGGATTATGATTGAAATTTTTGTTGACAACAAATCGAGGAAAATCATTAATCGTGATTGATTTGTATAAATTGGAATTTTTTTTCTGGTGTATATATGTTACTGCCAAAGCCGAAAGTTGGCCAATCCGTGATGGGGCCGGCCATTTTGCGAATTGACTAATTTTGTTAAATATTGACCCACCCAGTTAGTGAAGTGGCTGGTGATAACAAAAGACATGATTCAGGATTATCGGCAAGTTGGCGTATGTTTTTGTGATAATTATGTTCACGTTAGTTGAGGTAACCCATCAAACTGCAGTCATGATGCGTTAATCATTTTATTTCTTCAAAATTTAACAGAAAAACTTTGATTATTTTATAGTTTTCTCTCGTCAGATGAAGCTAATCCAATACAGCTGTTATATAAGAGATATGCATCTTACATGTTGGCAAATGAAAAAAAAAAGGATTTGGCTCCTACTGCGCTGTCTTGCATCGAGCATTGGCCACGACTGTCTAGCTACTTCACGAAATGGTACATTCCGAATAATTTCTACAATTCATTCTCTGACCAAAACACTTGGCTTCACTTCTGGCAGTAGCATATATACATATACATGACTTTTGTAAATAATGATTCTTACATTTGAAAGAAAACTAAAAAATTATCAATTGAGAGTTATATATATATGAAATGCTGATACAAATTTTTCATACTGAATATTCTCTTGCATATGTTTTTTTTTTATTCCAAGGGTAATTAACAGGACTCTGGAATGCAAGCAGTAAATTTAATTTCGAATTAACCCTTTAAGACCAAACTTGATCGATCGTGCGGGTGAAATACTTAACATTCATGTTTTCAAAAATTTCTTGGTCTTAAAGGGTTAAATTCATTATCTCAATCAATGTAGACAGAATGCACAAGTATATAGACTTGTGTTACCATCTGTCAGCATAAAGCAGAACTTCTTGGGAGAGTATTAATATCAGTATGTATGCTGCCATCTAGTGAGGGAATACTACACTATAGATTCAATTGTTCACTAACAGATGGCAGCATAACATCTGTTCATTTGATCAATGTGACTATTACTGTATTTTCGGCCATTCCGACTCTAATATAAGTGGCTTTTTTTTTTTATCATCGTCATGTGCTGCCATCTTCCCCCCACCACAAGACCTTCATTGGTGCAAGCCGGACTGAGTAATAATAACTCAGCAAACCCTTTGTCAAATAACTGCTGATTGCACGAGCAGTAATGCGTATAAGCCATGATTTGAATAAAAGTATAAAAATGTGACGAAACCTTACATGTGCCTAGCACTATTTCATGGTGACAATAAAGAAACTAATATGGTTTGAGAAATCGTTATGTTCTTTTATGGCACACAGACTCAGACTGTTCCCCCATTCCTTTAAAATATATCTCCACTGTGATGAAAGTACAATTGTAACGAATCTATTTTTCCAGTATGGACATTTTTACTAACTCTCTGTGGCCTTACAGCACATAATGCATTTTGTTTGTTTATACGTTGTTAAAAGAAGTTGAGAAGAGAAAATCTATCTTCCAAGAGAAGAAGACGTGAGTTGGAATGTGGCTTCCGTCCTGGAAGGTTGTCTGTTTTGAGTTTGCTTCGAAATAAAGGCTTCTTCGTTAAGTTCTGTAGTTTTGTGTATAAATTGGACACCCCTCCAATATCCAGTGTCTAGGGATATTCTGCTACCTCCCAGAAAAGAGACGCACCTCCTAGTCGACGTCCCCTTATAAAACAAAAAAAGTGATAATACATGCTGCCACGTATTAATTGTAACAATATGTTACAAATTTATTTAATCATTTGGATTTTAATATCCAAAGTCATTCTTACTTGTCCCTTATCAAAGAGGGATCTTGTCAAGACCAGTATCAGACCTAGAATTTTTTTCCCTTTTATTATATGTGCAAAGTAACAATTTAGAGGGGAGAAAAAAAAATTTACAAGAAAATTTTATTCATCAATGTGTCATGGGCTGTCACATGCTTTTTTCGTGCAAGAAATATTTCCGTATGGCTTGAAGGTCTACACACCTTATTGAAACGATGTATACCAGGACTGGCAATTAGCAAAAAATACTGGGCGCCAAAAAAAATGTTCCCTTAAAAAAAAGGTCCAAAATAATGCTCCTTTTGACTTTTTTTAGGGCATAGTGACCCTTTTGAATGTTGACACAATAAATTCCAAACATTTTGTGACGCTCTCAGCAGTTTAGTCAGGGCCGGTTAGACATTTTTCAAGTGTAAGCGAATAAAACAATCTTCCCCCTCCTCTTGAGTTGGCGCCCTAAAAAATTACCCCTCCCCCAGTTGGAGCCTTCTGCAGTAGCATAGTTTGCGGAATTATTCAGACAGTTCGGCCCTGAATTTAGTAATTAAATTATACAGAAAAAATTTCTGTCGCCAATACCAATACTTTTTAGTTGCCATGGCACTTGGGATTTGTCTGTTCTGATTTACACCTTCTATGGCATGGGCAGATATGCGGGTGGGGGGGGTGATCTAATATAGCTATATGTGCATATAGGCTACATATTGACCTGGCTCTGTCCCTTCCAGGGTTTTAGCCTGTTAGGGGTTAAATCATGCTCGGAGGAGTAAGTGATTTATCTCTCTGGGAGGCCATCCTATTCTCGAGTTTTGTACCACATGCAGTGAAACTCCTTTATAATGATACTCGAAGGACCAAAGAAAGTTAGCATTATACAGGATTTATCTCTCTCGCTAAAGATAGAAATAATAATAATGTGGGAATTGCAACAGGAATACAGAGCAATATTGTTACATTAAGGGTGGTGCTCACCGACTATAGTTACGATTTTTGGATAGGAGATTGACACGAATTAGTTAAAAACTTGAATTTAACTGTTTGAAGACTAGACTAGGGAGAACAACGTCTGGCCCGTCAAGGGACTCCATCCAAAAAATTGCAGAAGAGAAATAAAGTTCTCAAAATTTTGAAAAAATTCTCAAAGGCAATTCAATCAGGGGATTTGTCCCAGGCACTCAGTTGCCATGGCTACCAAAAAGATTGGTATTGCTGCCTAAAATTTTCTTTGTGTAGTTACTAAATTTTACAGGCTGAGAGCAGCAGAAGATTTTTGTAGAATTTATAGCATGTATCTGCAAACATGAAAGAAGGTTACTATGTTCTGAAAAAGTTAAAAGCAACATTATTTTGGACCACCTCCTTTGCATAAATTTTTTTTGGCGCCTAAAAAAATTTCTCTGGCTACTAGATTTTTTTTTGGTTTGTCCAGCCCCGTATTTCACTATAATTAATCATGATAGTCATAATTACCATATTATAATTAATGGGACACGAAAATAACTATAGAACCTCTTTCAACATGAATGACACATCTGAGTATTACACGTTATTTGGAAACTTTTTTTAATTGGAAATATACCTCTTGGATAGGGCTGGAACTGGAGGGGGGGGGGGACAATTTTGGGTGAGAACAAAGAAAACGGTTATAAAATTATCTGATTTTAAAGTTATGGGAATGGCAAAAATCCTAGTCACCGCTTTAGCATTAATGGTTTGTCAGTAAAATGCCATACCCCCTGTTTGCTACGCACCTCGTACATATAATATCCCACTTTCTACGTTAGAAGAGACACTTTTGTGGAGAATTTAATTTTAAAATTAATGATGAATTTATATTTTTCTGCCCAATTTATCAATCACACACAGGAAATTTTATGTGCAAATACTGATTTTTTAATCACCGTGGAAACCTGGTATTTGTCAAGCCCTGCAGAAACGATAACTTTTGCAGAAGAAACAATACAAATTCAATGTAAAAGAAATTGCATATTATCCAGAAGTGTGTCAGAGATTAATATTTTAATTTATACATTTTGATGTTACAAGCGCATGTATGCCACACACCATATGCATTACGCACACACACACAAAAGAAGAAATTAGTCAAACCTTCTCGTATCTTAAAAATATTAATAATCTAATATACAAGTTTTGCATAAATTAAACTGGAATATAAGATTCGCTTTCCACATTTAAATCTATCACTCTGTAACCATGCAAGCCTCTTCATTGACCCGATAATGCAAATCATACAACTCCACACGAAGTGGAAAGGAGGAGAGGAAAGCAATTAAGTACACATCCATGGCTTTTGTCTATATATATTATATAATATATATAGTTACATGTGTAAATCTTTGAATTATCTCAAAACGCTTAAATTCATAACGATTTCTGATTTATACACCCATGCGAGGCATAATAACAGCAATGATGGTCCTGCAATATATCAGAGAGGACATTTGATTCGAGTGATATAGACTATTGTTAACACAGCTACGCTGAAGATCCCCCATAAGATGGGATAGATGCCAAGGTTTTCTTCATTTATGTTAGTAAATCTGGAAGAAGAAAAAGCAATATATCATTTTAAAGGCAGGTAAAAACTACCTGCATAAAATTTTTATCATAAGCTGAATATAAATTTTTTGCCATATAAATACAATAAAGCCTCATTCCACAGAAAAACAAATTTTTTTACACTCATACTCATTGGCCATAACTAGGAATTCTTTGCGGGTCACTGTAAAAGTCGATGGTTTTATAACAGTGTTTTCGTTTCCCCTAAATTTTGTCATCCTCCTCAAGATTGCCATCTAGGGCTATTGTCTTAGCAGTTGCCTCCTCCTTTAGTTCCGTCCCTGCCCATACTATAACCAAGTGCAGAGATGCCACTTTTCACGATTGGAAGAGCAGATGACTGGATATGATGCACCAATGAATTTTAGAAAAAAAAATTCACAGGCCTCTTGCGGGGGGGGGGGGGGAAAGAGATCAAACAATCATCTCCTCATTATCCGAGCGAGTGCAGAAGTCAATTCCCCCCCCCCCCCCAAAATATGCATGTTTTCATTATGTATTCCTTGTCATCTATACTTCATATCAATAGTGGAGAATAACATCACCTCTCGACATGTCACCAAAGGCTATTAGCTGAGTTGGAGGGCTGCCTATTGTGCAGTCCCGCTCAGCGTGCATAAGCTTGAAGGAAAGAAAATATATCAGTGATGTTGTCACATAGTGGTATCGCACACTCTCCCAGACAGAATGCAGAGGGGATGGTGGTTCGATTCCTTGCACAGGCCTGTGAATTTCTGCATCTTATACCCAGTCATCTATCTATACTCTGCACAACCAAATGGTTCTAAAACTTTTGCCACCCACAGCTCCTTTGCCTTGGTCGTCGTTTATCTGTGGTTCCCCAGAATAGTACCCGAAAGAATCACTTCATAGAATTGAATAAGCACATATCAATACTAAACTCTCAGTGAAGCCTCCAACAAAGGTTGGCAATGCCCACTTTGAAAAACTCTGTGATAACCTATTGATGGTATTAAGAAATGTGTTGTTTATAAACCTGACCCATAACACTTTATAAAGCTGTGTTCCACAGACCAGAGGCGGCACAAGCACCATAACCCTGATCCACTTATCCCATTGTCGAGATCTCTCCCAGACTGGTGCTACACGGCAAAGTCTGGCCAGAGTTGGTCAGCAACCAGATTTGAAAGCTTTTGATTGACAAATTGAGTAAGAAAAAAAAATCAGAAAAAGTCTCATTTTTCATGTTATTCAAATTAAAGTGGATAGATAGCGCTTACTTCTTCCTTTTTATTCCCAGAGGATTCGGGTATCCAAAGCTATGCCAAAATTGAGACCATTTTACAATGATCCGTGTGGAACTGTTAAATGACATATAGTCACAATATGGTCAAGTCACATAAGTCAATAGTCACAATGAAATTAGTGATAAGTAGTCCCTGTGTTTCAAATGTTGAGAAATACTGCTTTGAAATTTCATTGCATTAAATCACTGCACCTAATCCCACCCTCGCACCAGAAAGCAAGTTGTCATTCAGTGGAGATGGAATCGGAAGTCACAGCATCTAACACAGGGATTCTTAACATTTCATGTTCTACAAACCCTTTGTGACAACAAGATTAAGTCCCCACCCTTGTTCCAATAAAATGAAGATCAAGGACCCATTTACAAAATAATATTCAGCATATACATCTATGCAAAAAGAAAAACAATGAGGTTATTGTTTACTCATCCAACCTTATAGACCCACTGAGATAGCCATTTTTTATGAATTTACTTACGTCCGCTGCTCTCACTGAAATTTAAACATGGGCTCTTTTATGCATCCGAGGATTAGAAACCACTTTTACAGGTTCTAAACAGACATTGCTTAATGACATGTCAAAGAAATGAATCTCATTAAAATCTCACAGTTGTGTGTTCCATCTCTATTCCATCACTTCACTAACCTGTGCAGAAACTTTGACATATTTATCAGGTTTCATAAAAGAAGAAATTTCTACATTAAATGAAATATTTTCAAAAAGGACAGCTTCATTGGTGTCAATCCAAACAATTTTCGGGGGCGCAAGGTAGAAAGCACTGACATAAATGACAAAACCCATGTATATTGATTATTAGAAGGAGCGTACAAGAATATCAATTGAAAATGTTAAGAACACGAGAAATCGAGCTACTGAGGGCGTGACGAAGAAAAGGGGTAAAACAGGATTGGAAATACAACAAAGGGGGAAAGATAGAATGTGGATCAGATACAGAACAAAACATGATTAATGAAATAGTTAATTGAAGCAGCAAAGATCACCACTGAGGCTTCACATACCTGTTATAGTATTTTCCTGCTTTTTTAGCAGGTTGTCACCTATCGAATGAAAAGGATCAGCTGCACTCATATTAGAGTTGACGATATCTACATTGAACATATAGTTGTTGTTGTGGGAGACAGAGGATGCATCTCCAATGCCAATATCGATCAGCTGGTTACTCGACGTTTCGACTCTGGTTTCTTTCACATTATTCGCTAAAGAATCTGATGATTGCTGCTCAGCTACAGAAACTTCCTCACTCAAATTGGAAGATCTTTCTTCTGAACTGCAAATAATGAATAAACACATTAAATATTTTCTAAAAAACATCTACATTTGTTACCCATATGTTCAATTAAAAATAACAAATACATTATAATTACTTTCCATATAGAGTGGATACTCAGTACAAGTGATCAAAGTTACAAGAGAAAAATATTCAGTAAAAATGCACCAACTTGCAAGCAATTATGCATAAAGCATACAAGGATAAAGCTCATTCATACGAATGAGCCATTGAATTGAAGCCATTCAATGAGTCCAAACTGACAGTGTAGTCAGACCTTACTTTGCCATGTCTCCCGGAAAGGGCAGAAGGCTTTTGAATCTCTATTCCTGTGGACTCCAGAAAAATTTAATATGTACATCTCCCATATTTCAGCTGTGATGAAAAAAAACCATTCCCAAAGAATTTATCCAGAAATCTGTTGCCTGTGTTTTCCTCCCCTCAAAATGATGTCACATGCATGAAGTAATTGTCATTGTGCTAAATTAAAAGGAAATGTTTCACTTTTGCAAGAAATTGGAAAAATTTCACCAAACAGTCATCATCAGTTCGGCAATTTAAATCAGAGAGATGAGTTGTGTATTTGATGACCATTAAATCTGCCTGTTCCTTTGTTTTCGCCACGATGGTTTTTAATTGATATTTTGGGCAATGCGATCTTGATTTGAGTGTAGTTATGACAGGTAATTTGACATACGGTTGGGTGATTATTGTTGCTTCATGCCCAGAAGCTCTTCATATGTAATTTTCCAGCAATAATTGGTAATTTTGTTGGCAACATTTGTGACAAAAATTGGCGATGTACTGTATCTTGCCCCATTCCAATTTCTCGCATTTTTCTCAATGAAATAAGAGCACCTTAATTATGATGTTTTTATCATGAAATATATACTTCGTTCACTGGAATTATTTGCAGTAGCCCTTTATTTCCCTGCCCTTCCAGAATTTTTGGAAAAAATATCCAATTATTGCTAAATTAATTTTTTTTTGGTGACAATTAGTGATATCCCATACTTGAAGTCACAATTTACATGTATTGTTCTCAATGCAATATATAGTCAATCTGTAGATCCAAGACTTCATTATAGCAAATACGAATATGAATAAGAGATATACACAGGATTGAATAATTTTTCTTTCTATTGGAATTAAATTATCAAGTCTCTGCCTTTGGTCAACAGCTTCTCAGGCCACTTTTGGTCCAAGGACCATAGGTCGACAAATGCCGAGATAGATGGTTTACAAGATGTATTTGTGACAAATATATTACACATTTTCCCAGCATCTCACTGAATTGTATTTCCTACACTCATGCTCGAAAGCTAAGGGACAAACTGATAATTCCTCATTGTAATGATATGATGATCCAGCATAAATTGCTATTGGCACCCGCATCGACCTTCGTGTCTTCACTAGATGTTCAGAGATGGCAGTACACTATCGAGATAGCATCCTTGCACCATATACTCATACCATTTCTTTCTGCAACGTGACCTGATGCCATGTTTATGGACTATAATTGAAAATTAACACAGTTTGTATTGTCAAGCAATATGTGTTCAGTCTGAAACAATGACTCGTATGGAATAGCCTCCCCCTTTTTTTTTACATGAGTCCAATAGAGAATATATCAGACATCCATCGAAAATACGCAACTGCTGTCCATGACCCTTCCCAAAGCTTTGGTGAGCTGTGGACCCTGGTACCACAAAATGCAATTGATAACCTTATTATTGGTATGGATTGACAAAAAAAAAAAAAAAAAGATTAAAACATTGCTTTTATAAGCATTTTTGATTTTGTTGCTCGACTTTTGAGCATTAATGTAGCATGGAAATCACCAGCTGATAAGCGCTTTTGATAACAAATGACCATCACTACCTTTCATTGCTTCTTCCATGGCACCATCTCAAGATAACAGAAGATGACTCAAATAAGTTAAATATGTTAACCTGAATCAAATTTTTCCTTATAACAGAAATGATGTAAAAAATTGTATTACTTGCAACATATATTTTTTCGACACTAAGGTGCATGTGGCTGCCCATGTGACGATTTTTCTGTGAAATATGAATCTTTTTTTTAAAATTTAGTAGGGGCAGAAGTATGCTTAACCATATTCTTGAGACACAAATAGCTTACCATAATGTCAGAGAGGGGTCTTCATGATTGGTGTAACCATTCGTATGTACAGCAGCAGCAGTATCACAAGTCCTATTTGGCACAGTTGTGTGAATTCCATTAGAAACACCACTAGTTTTCGCTTCAGACTCATTGATATCACTATGATCAGAGATTAAACCGTTTTTGACACTTGAACCGGTCATCAAGTCAAGACCGCACTGCTCAGCAGTTTGCTGGTCATGCTGTGAACTGGACTGAGCAACAGTAATCACACTATCACCGAGACTAATACTTTTAACTACAGAAGTTCCAGATGCTTCCATGAAGCTTGTCGTAGTAGTAGAGGTGATCATACTGCTGGATATCACATTCACGTCACTAGCTTTCCTCGTTTCTGAAATGGGCAAGTTTGCAGTGGCTGGGTCTGCCTGCTTGTTACCTCCAGATATGGCATCAGCTGATTGACTGCCTCGAATTCGTGTTCTGCTCATTATCTGTTCAACTCTCTAAATAATATAAAAGAATATTATTATTATGAGAGATAAATCACATGAATATGTATCAGAAATTAGATAACACTTGATTTTATTTCACTTTATTCAAGCATATCTGCATTTGATAATTGAATTAATGTGGATTTATACATCGGGCACTTGAAAAAAAAAGCAGGCCACACTCCAAGAAGTATAGTAGAGAAGACACAACACCATAAGTTTTTTTTATTGTGAATGTATTGTCAGAAATGAAAAATAAAAGCGTCAGATGGCACAAAAAGCACCTACTTCATTTACATCAAACTTCTACCCTTCATATACTTCATCATAATTCACTTCCTCTCAAAAAAAAGGATCCAAATTATAAGAGGCAACAGAAACCACAGGCATTATAATTGTTCTGCCACAAGATACTTGTGCTTGCTGCACCCCTGACATTTCATTTCTAACCATGCATGACCTGACAATAAAATTATAGTCCCCGGATACTCTGGTACCATTAAAATTTTTAAATACGTCTTCTTTTTAAACACCCTTTAAAATATCAATGGTGTTCAATATTTAACCCCTTAGCTGGTCAATTTTTTTACCAGAGAGTGAAGGCCACTTCATTAGATTGAAAATGGACTACTTAAGTGATCTCTATGCATGAAATATGCTGTGGGCCACTTTAGTGTTTTTGGAATGTGCTGCAGGTAACTGATCTGCAACAGTGATCTGAGAATATGATGCAGGCCATTTAAAAGATCTGTACTGTATATAAGCCATGGATCACTAAAGTGATCTGTAAATATGTGACGGTTGCTTAAGTGACCTGCAAATGTAATATGCTGTGGGCCATTTGAGTGATCTGGAACTGTGCCACATATTACTTAAGTGATCTGTAAATATGCCAGGTTCACTTGAGTGACTTGTGAATATGCCGCAGATCACTTTATTGATCTGGAAATGTGTCCCGGCCAATGAGATATTGTTCAAGTAGGACATGGTCTGCTTGAGTGATATGGAAATGTGTCGCAGGTCAGTGATCTGTGAACATGGAATGAAAAAATAATTCCAAAAAAAAATTTTTTTAATCAATTTTTTTTATTTAAATCAATGCATTGAAAATACTTTTAGAGCAGTTTAGCTAAATGTAAGTTCAACTCCCTATATTTTTCTGCAATTTTTTCCACGCAAAAAATCTAAAAATAGAGCAGCTTTCTTTTTACACTGTGTCTAGGGATTAAGTTTTATTATTAAATTGTTATTATTACTCCCCAAAGATCTTCTACACTTCTTTCAATCACGAACTTTACCACATATCAGCAACATTCATACCCTACCAGGGGTTACTTTTACTTGAATATCATTCAAGTTATGTAAAGAAAAAACAAGATTTTAAATTTTGTGATTTAAATCAATGATTTTTTAAAAGAAATCAAATGATTTAAATTGTGATTTTAATCATGATTTAAATCGGCATAACCTGCCTGTGAATGTGTCTTAGTTCACTTTTACAAAATTAGGTTCATGGGCCACACTTGGCCCACGAGTATGGGTTGAATATATATGCTGTATATCATTCAGCAAGTATATTTTTGTATTATTCAACATTGAAGTCTTACTCGTTTTCGTTCAGCTCGCTCTTGCTCTTCTTTTCTGAGTTTCTCTTCAAGTTCGAGTCTTTGTTTCAACGCCTCTTCTCTGGCTTTTCTTTCCTGCTCTTCTTTCTCAGCTTTCTGAAATTTGAAAAAGTCATGGCAATCAATGAACAGGTAATGCTGATGTAATTGAAGATTACTACAAATGGCGAATAGAAAACAGCAGTTAAACAAGAGGTTATTCATCAAATTAAACAAAACATCTCATATAGATCAACATAGCTGGATAACATGTCTTTGTCCCGCAATTCAAAACCAGCTCCAAAGTCCTGGTCTAATTAGCCGATCATAATGCATAAAAGTATTAGTGAAAGAAAATGTTCATGTCTTTATACAATAGGGCATAAATGGAGGAGGAAAATGGACTTGGGTGGCAACAGCCACGGAATGAAGCGCACACACGTTTCTTAGTAGCTCTGATTTTTTTTGTTTTTTTCGTTTAAGTACTTGTTTGGTTCTGAAGCTATTGTTGATTTTTCGATTTAACTAGGCCATGAATACGTATTTTAAACTTCATTAATATTAAACTACAAAAAGGGTAAATGTAATTATGAGAAACAAGGAGAGTTAAATTATAAGCAATATTTATTTATTATTATTTTTTTTTTTTTGAATTTGTGTATGGTGATGTACAGCTATTGAAATCGACGAAACTGCATTGATTTGACGACGATATGGATATATACTGCAAGATTTGTAAGGGACAAATTTTCGACCTCGTGGAAGTTTTCAGGTGCTGTGAGTGTAAAAATCTATACCACCCGTTGTGTGTTGGCGTCTCTGAAGCGAACTTCAGAAAAAGGAAGGACAAACAAAACTGGAATTGTGAATCATGCAAAGAGTCATTGGGAAATCAAGAACAAAAAATTCTGGAGATGATCAGATCCGAGATGAAAAAAATGACTTCCGAGATCACAAAGAAACTAACATCCGAATGTAAAGAACTTAAAGCTGAGATTTCCGAGCTAAAAAAATCATTGGAATTTAACGACAATGCAATAAGGGATTTGAAAACCGAATTGGAGGAGATGAAAGATGAGCTGAAGGAAATAAAAAATGTCAACTACAGACTGCAAAAGGAAAATCAATCGTTGACACAAAAAGTTGAGAATGCTTACACAATGCTGGATGACATGGAATTACGATCGAAGTCATCGAACATCGAAATACAGGGAATGCCAGAAGACAAGGGGGAGAACCTCCAAAATTTAGTTACTAAAATCGGGTCCCTACTAGAGGTATATCACTGTGAAGAAATCGTTAAGATGCATCGTGTAAATTCGGTCAACAAGAATAAAGCTCGTCCTGTCATTGTGAAATTTCGTGACTCTTCGATCAGAGATAAATGGATTCAAGCCGCGAAAATTCGTAAGGGTTTGTTGGCTAGTGAAATAGACGATAAGTACCCTTCGACTACGCTGTTTGTGAACGAACATCTTACAAAAAACTTAAAGAATCTGTTTTATGAAGTGAGACAATTTAAAAAAGCCAATTCATACAACTACGCTTGGATTAGGAATGGGAAAATACTATTGCGAAAAGGTGACGGTGATAGAGTACATCACATTAGAAATATCAAAGATCTGGACAAAATAAACATTAAAAGCAGTGAATCATCAAGTGAATGAATACGAGGTAGGTCCGACGTCACCTTATCTTGACTCAATTGATATTATAAATGAATTTTCAAATGAAAGTAAAATTAATATTATACATGTAAATGTCAGAAGTATGCGTGAAAATTTCAATCAATTGATGATATATTTAAAAAAAATAAATTACTCATTCGACTATATCTTATTAAGTGAAATTTGGATAAAAAATGATGAAATAGATTTATATCAAATACCCGGGTATTATATTATTTGTGAGACAAGAACTAGGAATAAATCCGGAGGAGTAATAGCATACATAAAAAATGTTCATGCTGCACAAAAAATCGATTTGCATATGACTACAGCAGAAATAACTTGTTCATATGATTCTAATCTCGAGTTGTGTATAATACTGATTTATAGAGCACATGATTTCCAATCGAATTTGAATCCATTATTAGCAATATAAAATATCAAAATGTAATTTGTATGGGAGATTTCAATATTGATATCTTAAAAATAAACTATGAATCGGAGGAATTAACAGGCATGATGGCGAAAAATGGATTTTTGTCTTATACTAATACGCCTACCCGATCAACATCGTGCATCGATCATATATATATAAGAAATGCAAAATTAAACTGGCAGTATGAAACTGCAATAGCCAAAATTCATATAACTGATCACTGGCCATTACTTTTAAATGGTTATAATGCTGAAAAAACAAAAATTACAAAATCTGAAACTCATGAGCAGAACAACATTGATAGGGTTGATTATGTAAGCTTTGAGACCTGCATAAAAAATTATAAAGTGAATGAAAATGTTTTCTCGGAGAAAAATGTGAATATATTATACGAAATATTTATTGATATCATCTACAAACACCGTTGTTTCTGGATGAAAAGTATTAAAAATAATAAAAATGGAAAGAAAAATGAATGGATAACGGTTGAACTAAAAAAAATGATTGATATTAAAGAGAAATTATATAAAAAATTCAAGCGAAACGCACATAATCAAGAAGCCAGGTTAGAATACAAAAATTATGAAAAAATGCTGAAAAAAAAGATTAGATATACCAAAGAGGAATATTTTTACAATAAATTTAATGCTTGTGGAAACGATACAAAAAAGCAATGGAAAATCATTAACAACCTAATAAATAAAAATGAGAAAATAATAAAGATACCCACTGATGAAGATCTCGGTATTGTGGTAGAAAAAATGAATGACTATTTTATTAATGTAGTCAGCAATGAATCAAATGAGACAGATACTGATAACGATCATTGTCCAATTCAAATGTCTTATAACCAAATTAATTCTATGGTTTTTACTCCACTGGAAGAAAAATATGTTAAATACATAGTTATGAAATCAAATAATAACAAAGCAATTGGATACGATGGCATTAATGCTAGAATGCTAAAAATAGTCTGTAAACATCATCTGCGGTTCATAACATATATAATCAATACTTCAATTACTGAAGGTACTTTTATTGAAAAACTTAAATATGCCATTGTTAGACCTATTCACAAAACTGGAAATATTAATAATTATAATAATTATCGCCCAATATCGATACTTCCAATTATGTCTAAAGTCATAGAACGGGTTATGAAAATGAAAATTATGGATTTCCTCAACTCTAACTCTTACTTTGCAAAAAACCAATTTGGATTTCTTGAAAATAAAAACACAGAAATGGCAGTTCTAAAACTCACTGAATACATTTACAAGAATGTCAATAACAATAAAAAAACCCTTGCTGTTTTTTTGGATTTACGTAAAGCATTTGACAGCGTTGACCATAAAATACTTCTGGACAAAATTAATAAGGCTGGTATAAGAGGAAAAATACACGACTGGTTTAAAAGCTACTTAACGAACAGAAAACAGGCAATTAAAATTAAAAATGAAATAGGATCTTTTAAGCAAATAGTAAGCGGTGTCCCACAAGGATCGGTACTCGGAGCGATACTCTTTTTGATTTATGTAAATGATATACAACACCTACAAATGAATGGAAATATTATTAGTTATGCAGATGACACAGTGCTCTTCATTTCCGATAATGATAACCTAAACCTTAAATATAAAGCGGAAAATGATATGACAATAATTTCACAATGGCTAAAATATAATAAATTGACCCTTAATTTAAATAAAACTAAATTTATGCATTTTCAATTATATAATAACAGAAATATAGAACCAATAACAATACAATATCATGTAGGTCATTGCTCACGCAATGAGTGTCGCTGTACTGAAATTAAGGAGTCCGATGAAATAAACTATCTTGGAATCGTTTTTAATAAAAACCTTAAATGGAAAACTCAAGCGGTGACAGTAAGCAATAAACTAAAATACATCAATACCAGGATTTACTGCTTGAAAAATATTATATCCCCTAAATTTCTTCGTATTATTTACTTCGCATGGATTTTACCAGTCATACAATATGGTATATCGGTATGGGGCGGTGATTATGACTCAAATATAAATATAATAAGAAACACTCTGAGAAAAGTTGTGAATAATGTATCTGAAAAAATAAATATAATCCAAGACTGTCACAATGATTATAGATTTAACATCAATAAACTCTATCTTTACAAAATATTATTCTTTATTCAGAAAAATCCCGATTGGTTCAGAATTAAACAACAGCAGAGACAAACAAGACAACACGGAATTCAATACGCCATAATTAAACCAAACAAAACCATAATACAAAAACAATTCATATACATAGCACCTAAAGAATATAATAGATTGAATAACGAAATAAAGACGGAAAAATCACTGCACAAATTCAGAAAACTACTCATAAACAAAATCAACACAATTGAATATTAATCCCAAATACATGCATCTTTTTTTCTCTCTTTACGAATGTAATGTGAAGACAATATTATATTTTAATTATATACACCATTGGTCTGTTGTCAACCCCAATATATACTACACTATCAATATGCCCTGGACGGATTATGTAATCCCTTGGGCTAATATATAAATGGTAATATATATGTTTTTTTTTGTTTGTTTTTTTTGTATATTGCGTCTGTATTATATGTTGTAATATGTGTGTGTGTAATAAATTTCAATTTCAATTTCAATTTCAATTTCAAAAAGACTCACAAGCCTTGCTTCTTCTTCCCTCCTTGCCTTCTCTTCTCGTTCTCTCTGTTCCTGCTCCTCAATGGCCTTTCTCAACTTCTCTTCCTCCATTTTTCGATGAATTTCAGCTAATCGTATTTGCTCTTCCTCTTGCCGTTTTTGCTCGAGTTCTTCTTGCCTCTGACGCTCTTCCTCTTGTCGTCTGTATACAGAATATAAATAAATGTTGAGTAAATGAATTTGAAATAGAGAAATCACTGTGAAAATTTTTACTTATCAAATTAATCATTTTTAATACAGCAAAAGAGCAGTTAAAAAATTTATTGTGAATGTTCTCACATACAGTGATACCCGACTTATGTCAGAAATTTTTTCCAAGACAAGTAAAAAAAACTAGGAAACTAAGTTCCTAGTCAAATTTAGTGAGTGTAATCTATTGTATTTAACAACAGCACCACAAATTCTTACCAAAATAAGTAGGCAAGTGTGGGGGGGGGGGGGGGAAAGCTAAGAAAATGTGTGGCACAGTTGATTTGAAGAGTCCAAATAGAGATTTTTCTGCAACTTTTGCCACTCGACAAACAGTCAACAACATTTTTTTTCTTTTCAATCAAACTTTTGTTTCTCATAACAATTAAATCAAATACAACTGCATTAAGTCTAACATGACACCACATGCAGGATACTATCGAAGACTGACTTACGTACAGGTGTAGAAAAAACTATAATATGAGTGTTAAACCCTAATTTTGAGAAGGTTCTTTTTAAATCCAGCTCAGAGGCAGAGAAATCTACCCTGATTACAATTTCATAACACTGTCAAGTATTCAACCTATCAGCAGTATATGAGCAGACCTGTTCAAAGATAAGACACTGTGGGTTCCAAGATACAGAGTATCATAGGCATGTTTCGGTATAGGATTCAAAAACCATTCAGTATCGACCATATAAAACCATTCAAAACTATTCAATATAGGGAGGTGTACAAAGTGACAGGCTATACTGTATACCCATGGTTCTCAAACAGTGGGCCACGACCCCCCCCCCCTCCCTCCGCCCAGTGGATGGGAGTTTGAGTGAATAAATTAGAGTTGCAAAAAATTTTCCAAAATTTTAACTCTTGAAAATAGATTTATTTTCTTCTTTTGCAACATCAATAAATATACTCTATACAAAATCTAAAACAGCTTAACTCTCTAAGGTATTTATTATCCATAAATATATTCATTGGTCAACAGTGAAGCACGTAACTAATAAATTAGAAACTACAGATTGTCTGGAAAAGGGAACTCCGGCATTAAAATTGAAAACCATGAAAATGGTAAATGAAAAAAAAAAAATCCTTTTCATGCTTGCAGATAGCCCTGTAAAATTTTAATTATCAGATTAAACGAAAACAATATAAAAGTATATACTGGCAGATTTAGACGATAGGAAGTCTTTAATAATTCAACTTTCATTGGTTGTCAGACACGGGTTGACGTATCTGCTGAATACACACGTGAGCACTCACATATTTTCATGCATTTCAATCAGAATGTCAATTTTTCAAATAATTCGAAAAATACAGAGTTGATTATGCACATATGAATAGTATCTGTGCAGTGGCATCTATTGATTAAATTTTTAACTGAAGTTGAAGGGGGGAGGGTCGCCAAAAAGGTTTGGAAACCACTGCTGTACATGAATTGACATCATTATTGGTGCCCCCCCCCCCCCCAAGTCTTTCAAGTCTATATCCGCTAATGATCTCAGTGTTAAGATTACAAATTCAAGTAAGCTTTGTTAAAAATATAGGAAAAACATTAATCTCCTGTGATTTTACAGGTCATAAAGTAGCCATATTTTTCTTACCAATTCATCTTCAATGCAAATTTTGTGAGGAAATGTTCACTTCCTAAGAATACTTACATTATAAGTGCATTTCATGCCTTCCGGGGTTATTGTAAATAAAATAAAACAAGAAATACAAAATGTCAAAAGCCTCTAAAGCTTTGCTCAAAGAGTGTCTGATTGATGAATATTATTTTTAGGATGAATGAGACAACATAAATGCAGAGTGTTTTAAGTTAAGGTATTACTTTATACACAAAAATCAATACAGATTAACCACTTTTAAGTAGTTGACCTTATTCAACTAACTACCAAAAATTTCTGAAAAGGCACACGTAAAAAAAATTCTTTTTCATTACGTATTTAGGATGTTTCACTGTATAATTTCTCTAAAAGAATTGCAGCATAAGGTGTGAAAACTTCTTCCATTATATTTCTATTCCATTATATTTCTATTCACACATTCCATTATATTTCTATTTGTTTAAGTTCAGTATGATCAGTTAATATTTTTTGTCCAATAAGAAAAATTTCCGAAATAAACAGAAAGCAAAATGTAAAGACAAAAATACGAAAGCCCACCTAAGCTCCTCCTGGCGCTGACGTTCCAATTCTGCCTCCCTTTCTGCTTGCTCTCTAGCAATACGTCGTTTTTCTGCCAAAAGAGCTTTTGCCTCTTCTTCTGATGTGATACGAGGCTTTGTCGGTGAAGTTTCATGGGAAGGTACAGTTTCAGCTGGTGTCAACTCCCTACTATTTTCAAGTTTTGCTTGGACAGGAATCAGTTCTTGCTGCGTTTCTGTAGGCAAAGAATGCTCCAATCCAGGGGTCTCCCTGATCTCCGGTGTTGTCTTTTCTTCTGGAGCTGGTTCTTCAGTAGAAGCTGATGTTTCAGAACCATCAGGAGCCATAGCTTGTGCATTAGCATCTGGAAGAGACTTTGTGGTACTTATATCGACCAGAGCTTGATTTTTAGTCACAGGGATAGGAAGATTCTCACTAGATTCTGAATTTTCAGAAGAGCTGACTTTGCTGCCAGAATCAGATGCTCTGACCTTGATGAATAAACAAAACAAATGGCATCAAGATATTTTTCACATTTCTTGAAATTATAAAAAAAAAACTAATTATTAAAAACAAATCACAAACAGTCAGACCCCTATATAATAATTTTTTTAGAAGTCTTTATGCATATATATATTTGTATAATACAAACCAGAAATATTTTTTCCAAAATTTAACAAATAAAAATGTCAGTTTTATCTGATTCATTAAATCCAAATTGGACTTTACCCGAATAAAAATTTCATTTTTTATGCACAGTAAGACCCGATTAGAGCTAATGTGAACCAAACCCACCTTGGATAATTGTTTTCAATGTCTTTTGTCAGCAACTCCCAAATGCTTTGATGCTTTCCAATGATCACGAGCAACAGATTTAAAATGTTTTTCTAATCAAGAGTGTTTTCTAAACTTATTTTTCTCATGAACTTCTTTATTGAAAAAGAAAAAATTAACTCCTATTGTGCCCCCCGATCAAGCCAGCTCATTTAGATCTCATCTCCAATGTCTCAATGATCCAGGGGTGGAAAATTAAAATTTGATTTTTGTAGCAGGAAAAATTATTTTTGTAGCAACATTTATCAGTTTTGTAGTACTTTAAAATTTTGGCAGTAAATTAGTTTTTATATACATATGTGCAGTAGCATACACAGGATTACCTTTTACTTTAAAAAGCAGTGTTATCAACTCAAAAGAAGGGGATGCCCCCAAGGTACAAAATACACAGATTTCCTCTAGAATATATAAATATTTTTTTTTTTAATCATAAAAAAATTTTGGGAGACTTCTTAATATTTATATTTTTACATTCTTTACAATATCAGCAAATGAGAGGTTTTTAACATAGACACATTTTAACATATGGTATTTCAGATTTCATAACCAATTTGAAAATGAGTGTTTTAGATTTAGTGTGTAGACCTGGCAATCACTAATTTAAAAACAAATCACTAAAGGAGAGACTTGAAACACTCATGAGAAAGGTAATTATTTTTCTTGTTTTTACCACTTTCGTACTCTTCAGTTTCAAGGATTTCTGAACTATTATCTTGCTTCTTTTGCCAAGATTTACCTATTTCATATTTAAAATGTGTTTCCTTTTGAGTTCGCTATTGATTATTATCTCTACTTGTTGAGTCAAACACTCAACATACTTTGAGATGACTTCTTTTGCTAGGTCATTCGTCATTTATTAGAAATTCTAAGAAATTTAATAGTGTGATTAAAAACAATAGACATAAATTATTTTTAATTTAAACTACAGAAATAAAACCTATAGAATAATATGATTAAACTATTAGAAGTTTAATAAAATGATTCTATTTTCGCAAAAAAATCCAATCTGAGTACACATCTGTTTTCACTCCCTATTTTTCACTTATTTCGAGCTTTTTTAATTTCATTACTTTTCTGGGATTTCGTCACTTTCATATGATCATAGAAACTCTGAATTTACTGACGGCTTTTGCATTGCAACTCCTGATGGTGAAGATGGATTTAGCATTTCTGTTTTTCCAGTGCGATAATACGTTCTTTCACTAACTTTTCCTTTCTGTTAAAAGATACACAAATGTTCTGTCGAGTACAACCAGTCAGGGAAAATTTATGCAATTTAAAAAATAAATAAGGAACACATAAATGAAGAGTCAACCTTTTTTTGTAAAAAAAACAGCTGGAAACAGCAACTGAAGGGGTTTTTTTTTTCGTTGCTCTGCAGATGAGCTGCAATTCACATAGTTTGATCCCATTTTATGCATTGTCAAAAGACTGGGCGCCAAATCCTGGGGAGAGGGCCTCAAGCTAATTCCATCTGTGGCCCTAAAAAATTAAATTGCAGAGAGGACAAATGATGTTAACGGAAAATCCACTTCCATTGTGATGCAACTTCAAAGTTTCTTAAGGGAGAATTTTGTTTCTGGCACAAGATGGTGCAGAATTGAAGAATATCGGCATTTTTGTAGCAGAATGTAGCAAACATCAGAAATTGTAGCAAAATGTAGAAGACATGTGAAATTGTAGCAGATTTTCGATCCCTCTTGATCCATTCCTCTGACCCCAAAAAGGGCAATATCACCCTTTGGGAAACACTGGTCTAAAATTCACAAGCCTTCGACATACATGCTGCAGCATCCTGTGAACCAGTTTGCGGTGACGTATGATATCTCGCACACCATTTCAATGCACCTAACTTTTTTAATGAATTTATGAAAAGTGCCTCAGATAACCCGAGACTCGGTTAATCAAGGCTCAAATAATCAGGGTTCTACAGTAGTATTGTTAGAGGCTTTCATGGTCAGCATTCAATGACTTGCAAGTAGTTTCCTGGATATTAGGCCATGGTCTCTAAGGTATTTTCTTCCCAACCTTTTGCCCACATCTGTGGCAGGCATATTTTGAGGCTAAACGGGCGTAGATTTCCGCGACAAGCGAGAAAGGCTTCATACATTAAGTGTCATTGACACTTCTTCTCTACATACACTTCTGAGGCTTGATCAGCAACAGAAGAACCGCATTGGCTGGCTTGTGTGGATATGTCATGCTCTGATTGGCTACATGTAGTGTTTAATAGTGATAGCAGGAGAGTTTTGGAAAAAAGTTCAACATCAAGCCCATTTTCAAACACACCAGAAGCTTAACAGAGTCACTATGCTCTGCAAAAGATCTGAGAGGTCCGTTTTGCATGGCAGATGTTAACCGAGTTCCATGCTCGTGTGGAAAAGTATACATAGGAACACCAAAAAGAAGTACTGCTACAAGAGCAAAGGAACACCAGAGAAGCTGCCACTTGGAAAAAAAGGGGAAAGTTCAGCCATATTAGCAGAACACATGCGAGAAACAGATCACAAAATGAAATTTGAAAATACTGAGGTAATATTGTCCAAGGTACACTACCATGCCCATCTTCATAAAGAAGCCATTGAAATATTTAAGCACCACAACAGAAATCAAAAGTAGGAGGATGATGATGAAGGTGCATCCCACTTGGGTCCCATTACTTCAGAGAGCAGAGATGTGTCCCCACCCTCGCAGAGAGGAAATGACCTCGACAGCCAATTGCCACTAGATGCCACATGCAGCCAATCAGAGCATGACACATCCACACAAGCCAGTTCTTCTGCAGCCAATCTAGTCTCAGAAGTGTATAAAGAGAAGTCAATGACACGATGTACACAAAGTCTTTCTCACTTGTCGTGGAGACATATGCCCATTTAACCTCAGAAGATGCCTGCCACAGATGTGGGTAAAAGGTTGAGAAGAAAATGTTTTACACCATGGCCTACTAGCCTGGAAACCGATTGCAGGTCAGGATGCTACTGTATTTCAAAGCATAACATTACATGCTGTAAAAGCGTGTTATTACGAGAAAATTATCCAATATTAACAATCAACAGAAATAATTTTGCAACTCCACTAGGAACTTATTTGATGATGCTAATTGAATCCATGGCACCAAAATTCAAAGAAATCATAGACATAAAACAAATTAGTGTTAAAAAAAATAGAATACATGACTTACTTTTCTCAAGTTATCTTTTGTCGGAACAGGATGGCTTCTAGCTTTTGCAAGTACTTGAGCTGACTTAGGGGGTGGGACAGGCTTTTTAGGTGGTGGAATTGGTTTTTGTTTGCTTTCTGGTTCTTTACTTTTTGCTCTGGGTATAGTTTTCGGTACTGTCGCTAGAAACAAAAATGATTTGCATGACTTAAATAAAATTCAAGTTAATTTTACAGTTTGATTTTTAACACTTTCATAATACAGTCTCAAATACAAGTCCAAACTACATTAATTTGACGTGATAGAATGCCTACCATTTTGTTCATGAGGTCTTGATTGCCTTTCAAAGCTTGAATTCCAAGTAGATTTGTCAACAGTTGTGCCAGCAATACTGACTGGCCTAGGTTTCCTGGGTGCAATGGGCCTTGGCCTGTAGACGACACCAGAAGCTTGGCTGGAACTAACACTCATTTCGGATTTTCCTGACATGGCACTCTGGGGACGTGATGGTGAACAGGATGAGTCTTTGGCTGAGGATAACACAACAGAAAAATTATCGAAAACAGTTAAAAGAATATTACGATTTTTTTTAATTATTGTGCATAGGGATTTGAAAAAAAAAAAATTATGAAATTAACATGTTTGTACTAAAGCTTACTACTACAGTACTGAAGTCTAACAAGCATTAAAACATTGCCAAAATTTTTCTCTCGGGTGTTTTATTGGTAAAATAAAATTTTTGTTCTTTTGTTCTTTTCCAAAGTATCCTTCATCAAGCTTTTTTCCTAATAATTTACCAAATAAAAATTTCTAAAACTAGATTACTATGACCTTTACTTTTGTTATTTCATTACTGAAATACACATATTATTTGATGCATACTTATTTTGATATGACAATGAGATACATGTAAAATATTACAAGGAATACTTACAGTTTCTTGACAACAAATATGTATACACAAAAGGAAACATCACACAAGGCGCAATAAGCAGACTGGGAGACCAGCAGGTACAGCCACGAGAAAGAATCTGGCAGCATCACCTAAATCTAGAGGAGTACCATCACCCAAGGAAATTAAAACGAGGTGCAAACTTGTATACTTGTATGCTTACCAGTGATTAATTTTTTTTAATATTTTAACAATGAACCACACCACCAAAGCTCAATCAGGAAAAGGAAAAATGCCTCATTCTACAAATTTACAGAAGCTTAAGTGAATTTGTTAGCGCAAAAAAAAACCATGCAATTAGTTGGTTTTGTCTTGTCTTCTCAGCTGCAGTGCAAAAAAAGATGTTTGGCTTATGGGGAAAAACTTAAAAATAAAATAGATAAATGCAATATTGATCTTGCCACCAGTTAAATGAAAGTCAATTTTAATGATTGCAATATAATTTTACATTACCGGATAAATGAATAGAAACAATGCTTAAGGGTCATTTGAATTATGATGAGCCTATTGATGAATATAGAAAATCTGATAAGCCATAATAAGACCCGAAAGAATATAGGATGCTCAATTGCGTCCAAAATAGATGAATCATCCATTAAACTTTTTCAGATGTATTGGAACTCATTTGAATCTAGTAAATAAGTTGAAATAAAATGTATGTTCGAATTGCTTGTGGCATCAATAAGGTAATCAGTAAAATTTTTATCCCAGTCACACAGTGCTATTATGCTATTTTACATAATTATAGAATTACCATTTCAAATACTGATAACGCTACCCACATTGAAAAAAACATTGTCATAATTTCAGCAACAATAAAAGAACTTTGAAAGAAGAAAAATTTAAAACAGATTAAATTTTGTGTACTTATTCTCTTACTCTAAAATGTAAATCGGGGGTGACAAGGTTTTCGTTCTACAAGCCAGATATGCGATATTATCACCACTCAAGGACCAGAAACTAGTATATATAGGGTGATCATAATTTTGACCAGCATTTCACAGGACCTTCCTATATAATTTTTGCTGTGTACATTTTTTTCCCCCGTTAAAAAAAAGAAAAGACCTGTTTTTTTTAATCTTCAATGGAGCTTACTTGACCTTCAATGCTTTACTGAAATCAAAGATTAAGATTATTTTCATAACTTTAATTTAAACTTTCATAATGTATTTTTTTCATGAATTACATATTAATCTACAGATATTTGCATTAGTGCTTCATTTTTCACCACTGTCAATTTTTCAGTGATAAATAGAAACCTTGCTTATGATTGAAATATTTTTTTGCAATAATTGGTGATGCTACATATTTTCCTGTAGGGATCCTGATTTCCTATATTATTATTACTATTGAGTATACATGATTCCTCTAGGTATGTATCACGAGTTGTGTACATAGATACTTTTTTTCTGGAAACCTTTCATGGGCCAGATTGAACTCCTTGGCGGGCTGGAAATTTGCCCGCCAATTGTACAGCCCAAATGTAAAAGATTAGAATTGAGATCTGGAAGCAAGATCATGTGCATGTGTGAGAGCACACATAAAATGTAATTAAACAAATTTAAAAACAAGAAAAGACAATAAAAATATGCAAGACAAAGAATACCTGTAGCTTCAAAGACAAGATAATAAGTATTTTAGAAAAAAAATTACACTTTTGAATCTGCATATGCAATCAAGCAAAAATGATCTATGCATGCAAAAGGTAACACAAAGATGGTAAAAATTTAAATAAACGCACATCGAACACATTTGTTAAGCTAGAAAAAAGGCTCTTATCAAAATTCTAACATTGATGAAAAACACATGATTATATTTTAAAACTCTAAAGCATTTATTTTTTACAATCATGCAAACATTGAGTTTATGTTCTTCTACAAACATGTAACAAATTATTTTAGAACCAGACAAAAGCAAGCAAAAATTATAAATGATCATTGGTGTATAAAAATTTAGAGGGAAAGAAATCAAATTTGATTTCTGATGTCCATAATGACATCGTGCAAGATTTGAGAATGTTCCGAATAAATAAAGGTTGGTTCCATTCAGAAAATTTAGAGTTCTTGATTGTTAGTTTACAAAAGTCTAAACACATGCATCTTCAATGCTCTAGATCATAACATGCTCAATCTATGGCCAGTGGGCCAAATGTGGCCCTTGGAGTCATCTGATGTGGTACATAGCATCAAACTTAATTTTGTGAAAATGAACCAAGCTGCACATTTCCAGATCACCTAAGGGACCTGTAGCATATTCACAGGTCTCTTATTGTACAGTTCCAGATAACTTGAGTGACATGGGGGTACAGTTTCATGTCACTTAAGTAACCACAGTGTAATCACATTCCCAGATCACTCAAATGGTCTGTGACACAGTTTCACATCCCTCATGTTGCCCATAGCACATTCCCAGATCACTTAAATGTCCTGCAGGTTATTAACAGATTACTAAAGTGACCTGCGGCATGATTTCAGAGCACTTAAGCGGCCTGTAGTGCAATTCCACATCACTAAAGTTACCCGTGGCATAGTACCAGATCATTTAAGTTTAATGTGACATGTTTGCAAATCACTTAATTAAGTGTGCCGCAACACGTTTTCAAACCAATAAAGTGGCGCTCACTCTACTTAAATTTGAGCACCCTTGTTCTAGATTAAGAATCATGCTATTTTGAAGAAAATCAAGACAAACATAAGACAGCTGATTCATTTTAAAAAAAAGACATGAACAATTAAATAACATTAAGCTGTACACATATTCATGCAATGCACAAGCCATACCTGACAAAGTAAGCCTTCCAAAAGCATAACCTTCATTTTTATGCAGATTCATCATAGATTTTGTATGACCATCCTGACGTGCACTAGCCAAGGCATTTGCCCTGAGACGAGCGGCACGGGTCAATCGGGGAGCCATAGCCAAGTGAGACATGCTCTGCGCGGGACGAAGCTTGTTCAAATTGGAATCACCATTGGGGCTTGCCACAAAGCTTGCGCTTTGCTGGTTATTTTTTGGTGCAGCCCCAGGAAGATGCATCATGCTTCTGGACATGCTTGACCCACCCCTGGAATGGGACACTCTTGTCAATCTCCTGAAAGGTTGTTGGTAGCAAGAATTATTGGCCAGATTGCACATGCTTTTACTCATGCTGGGGGAAGTAGCACGTGGTCCCGAGGGCGATGTGGTCGCAGTACTGGTCACCGAACTGCTGTTGTCCCTGGAGACATCATAGTACCTCCGTCGCGGCTGTGCCAGTTGATCCAACCGAGTCATGCTGACAGCGCGCATGCTTGGATTACCTCTGGGTGTGGTATGTGGTGTCAAGCTTCTCTCCCGAGCTATGACCGTTGGAATGAGATCGGTTCTCCGCCGGCCTCTTGAAGATGATGATAAGGAAGTCATGCTCCAGGACATAAGGTCCTCACCTAAAATAGCAAATGATAATCAATAACTATTACAAAATATCGTTTTTAAATGTGGGACGGGAAAATAAGAGCAGTTTAACTAACTCAAAGAAACTTCAAAAAATCTTAATAAATTTCGTTTCAATATTAATCTTTTTAAAAATATCAATGAGTTATCCGAGCAAAAGAAGATATTCTCCAGTAGGAAATTATTGCCATCATTCTAAGGCTGGGATTACAATATAAAAGTTTCATGAAGTTTCATTCATAAAACTCGAAATTAACTAAAAAACTAAAAATTCCACTAATAAGGTTATAGGTTACATTCCAGCAAATGCAACCATTGCCCGGCCTTATAGAAATGTCCAAAAATCATTTATAGGAATAGAATTTGAGCTAGATATAATTTTTCCCAAAATGAACTTCCAAATGTTATTTTAAACTAAAAAAATGTAAATTTTGCAGGGATCATGTGCACACATTTAAAAACTTCTGAGACCAATATTTTATAATTCCTCTGAAATTGACAAAAATCTCAAATTCAGAAATTTCGATTGAACTTTTACTATCCGATGATAAAAATTTCATTTCAGTTGGAAGAGCAAAGGTCAAATATAAAGCACATTGAAATTTATTTAAATATGTAAGATAAAATTTCATGCTGGCATCAAGATCTCTGAAATTCTTCTCTGTAAGTAAAAATTACCTTAAACCTAATACAGTCAACGCTGCTTATTAGAATATGAATAATGTTGTCATTCGGGTATTGTTATCACTTTTGCAAAGAACGGAACAAACCAATATCAAAACATAGAGAAAAATTTATTTATAGTTATCTGGACTTCAGATGTTAATTTTATTTTTATTATTTTTTTTTTAGCATTCTGAAGCTAAGGTTTAACTAAACTTTTTCTTTTTGCCTATAAGTTATCCTTATCGGGCTGCATGGCTATGCAGGAGGTTAGAAGGTTGTTCTCTCCCTCCTCCTTTGTTGACAAATATTTCCGTATTTAATGTCATAATCAGTCCGAAGTTTCCGTGATCCATGCACGTTTGGAGCTGCTTTTGCAATGGATTTCCTATAGGTGAAGACAAAGGTATGATCAAAAAAGTTCTTTTCTTCAGTTCTCTTTTCAGTTAACCAAATTCAAATTTCTTTTTGAGAGATTTTCCCAATGATCCATGACATGTATTGCGTACATTAAAAAAAATATAGTAATTTGTGATATACATTAGACAATTCCATTCTAACGCCTTACAATGGCTGAAAGAACAAATATTTAGCTCAATGGCAAAGATCGAAGAAGTCCCTTTTTTTAGAATGGAATTTTAAGAAATAGAATAATTGAACATTTTGCTACCAATCACGTGAGAAAGAAAAACAGAGTTGTCCCGTTTTGCCAATACCCATACGTCTCATTTGACCAAAGGGAAATATGGTCACCATACTTGCAAACAGGACTTTTTTTGACACAGTTATCATTTGGTTATTGCAATCAGAAACCCGAGTCCTGGTCACATTAAGCAGCGTGGACTGTAATAGAAAAAAAGGAATTAAAATAATATAAATGATAACTTGAAGAAAAATTAAACAAAATGATATGATGTATGAAGTCATGCAGCATTCCTGCAATGCAATCACAGCACATCTCATGCAAAAATATAATGAAAAAAATTTGCAAAATAGCAAAACATTTCTCCATGATCTGTCAATATCTCAGGATCGCATAAGCGAAATTTCTGACACAAGCACAGAATACAGACTTTTCTCTCATGCTTACAAAACACTAAACTAAGAGGGTATAAAATTATTGTGAATTTAGGATTTTATTCAGACGAGACTACTTTGAGCATGAAACAAACTATAGCACTACAACAGCAAAACATGCATTATAGAAAGCAGCTGGTTTCCTCCTTTGAAAAGAATCGCAAAATTTGTTTCAGATATTGGTTTAAAATTATAACCAATATCAATGTTTTGAAAGAAATCAATTAGCATAGCTAAGTTAAGCTGAACTGATGTAGTATTAAAAAATTGTTGCAGTATCTCGCTATTTTTAATTATGCAGGTACCAGATCTTTATTTTTCTTTACATTGATGTGCGGGGGGGGGGGGGGGGGGGGAGGAGAGAGAAAGGAAAATTATAAATATCTCTACTTTCTTTCAATTATTTTCAACTTCATTTTTTCCTTTCACAGAATTTTTTCCAGGCTTTTATCAAATATTTGCATATTTCCTACTTTTGAAAAATATTTTACATTTCCCCTGGCCATTTTTCATTTCCCTAATGTTCCAGATCACTGAAACGGCTTGTAGACCAGGTCATCACAAAAGAGAACTTTTTGATGCAGTCTTGTGTCCAACAAGAAATCTCTCCACAAGATTTCATACCATTTTCTTCTTTGTCTTTTTGAAAGCTTATCACTCTGAACTCACTTGAAGGCGATGCTGAATCACTACATTAATATATCCATGCAAAAAAACGGCATTCAAACCCAAACTCACCGAACTGAAGATAAACCGGGGATAGCTTGGGTCTTTAAATTCTGCACAGATATTAGTATGCTCTAGTTACATGGATGTTTTGTAAATCTAAATAGGTTTTTTTTATTCAACTGCCATGATGGAATAAGTATCACCATGTTTGTAATGTCTCTCGAGACAAATTCCTCGCCAGAATATAGAAATGTAAGTTTGGCAGGATAAAAACAAGTTTTTTTATAGAAACTAAGTTTGAGTTATTGATAAAAGAAAGTGCAATTTTATGTATGGGAAATTATTTTGTTAGAATGAAAATCAAGAACCAATATCTTTAGAACGATATCTTTATATCTCCAATATATAGAACCTTTCAAAAATCGAGAAATTGGAAGACACTAGAGAATCCCTCATGAATAGAACTTAACTGAGCATGCATGATGTCATTCTAAATAAGTTTTTCTTAGCATAGTTATTAATGTTAAAAGATTTAATGGAACTTTCCAACCTATTACATATGCAGCCTATTTTATTTGACTTTATTATACATGCAATAACTTTTTTTTTGTTGCTCTGCAGCATTAGATGTAAATTTTGTTAGTCAGCAGAAAAAAAAAGACAACACAATCACAAAGAATTCCCCACGCAATCCTGGATCAGACAACCTGTGCTGTCTGTCACAACATCCCAAACTCACCAACCAAAGCCCCCGAACCTATAAGCCACCTAGACGAGGAAGGAGAATCATTGTAAGAGTTTCTTCTGGATCTAAGATCAGCAGTTGGGCTGTCGTCCCACATTGTGAGGCAAGCTTTGGTTCGCTCTGACTTCATATGTTCAATTGCTATTTGCTTTGCGATAGTCATGTGTGATGGCAGGTCAGGTTCAACGCTCGATGAACGCCTCTGATGATTATCACAATCGTAGTTGGTTGATAAGTCTACATACTCTGAAAAGGCCAAATGGTTCGAAAGCATTATAAACTGACTTACAAACATGTTTGATTTGCTTTTTTTTTTTCATTATTTTCATTTAAACATTCGTGAACTATATTGTCATTATTGAATTTTTATGGCAGGCTCATACCTTGTAATCACATTTTTGGGATAAAAATTTTATTTATCCACTGAAAACAGAAAAAGCAGTGTTAGAAGGACAATAAAGTTATAAATAACAATCTCACCTTTGCCCAGTTTTCTCTCGTTCAAAAATCTACACTAATTACTAAAAAAATGCTCTGACACATATGAAATAAATTTGCAGACTTCTTAGGCCAAGTTTAAAATGTTAATTGCAAATTTTTTAATGAAAAATGCTCACTCATTAAAAGAGTGTCACTGTAATTGCACAAAATTGAGTACCTTGTAACTGGATTATTTCTTTTATTCATTTATTTATTTCAGCTACAAAATTCAACCAATGTAAATATTTCAATGTTTGTCTATGGCAGAGGTTCTCAAGGTATGCATTGCAGCTCTTAGGAGTGTCGCCGAACCTTCTGCATCAAGGTGAAGATATTAGCATATGCCTATGAAGTGTTCACAGTAACCAGAGTTAAATTGATTTATATAATTCATGAGGGCACCGCTGGTATATAGTCACAGGGCAAGGGAGCCACGGATGTTAAAAGTTTGAGAAACACTGATTTATGATCAAATTGTTCCCTACTGTTCACTTTGAGACAGTAAGAGGAGAAAGTATTTTCTCTAATGCAGTTATTAAATGGAATAGCTTACTTCCAGGGGTCGTAAATTCTAACACGATTGACAAGTTTAAAAAAAAGTACGATAAACATAGTGAGATAAATCAAGAAGCTATCCACACTGATAAGACAACCATAATCTTTTTTATAAGCAGTGCATTATATAGTATTAATCATTAATTTTTTTTTCATGATATATGCTTTTATGCTGTATTCTGGTTATATTTGGCATCTATACTTAGGCATCTTTTTTCAGCCACCTCATTGGGCAATTTGCCTGTTGTGGCCTTTGAATTTGTATAGGATCAATAAGCAATTAAGTGTAGAAAAAAGTATTTTTCTCTCTCTTTCTCCTGCTAGAGATTACTGTAGCAACCCATAACATTCACCACATTACGATGAGAATTGAACCACCACACTCTTGCGCTTTTGATTGAAATTTGCCCACATGCGCAGTATTTACAGCTACAGGAATTTCAATAAAAAATTGAGTGAAGTGCGCTACTCATGTGATTGATATAAATTTTAACATTTATCGATTATGCTCATGCAAAAAATTAACAAAAATAACTGAATATAACTTTCTCAACTTAATCCACATAAAACAAAATCTATAAAAAATATGAATAAAAAAAAAAGCCATAGAAGGAGTAGAAAGCGCTTTGCATACAAAATAAAAAAAAAATACTATAACAAAATGAAAAAAATAAACAAACTAAAATACAAAGTGAAACCCTCACCAGATTTACGATCTAAACTGCAAGCCGATGTTGCACGCTTTGCCCCAAACTCTCGTTCTTCAGAGCGCCTTCCACTGACAGAAGACATTAGTGGACAACCACTCCTTCCAAGTGCTGCTAAATCTAAATCAAAAGTTCTAGGTGTAGAACTGCCAAATGCAAAGCTAGCTGAATTTCGCTGGGCGTTTCTCCTAGCTTCTATTCTTGCCTCTCTTTCCAGATTTCTTCTCAAAATGGCACTCTTACGCTCCTGTAACATGATTACGTAAAAAAATAATAATAATGATTTTTCATTGCGTACATGAACAATATAAAAATCAAAGTATTAAATGTTTGGGAGAATGCTAGTGCAAAATGATTCAGGTAGAATAAAGAATAGTTAATTTTATTCTCACAATAGAGTTCAAAAAACTATCAGAATAATTTACACGTAAAGTTACCTGTTCAGCCTCCCAGATTTGTCTTTTCCTTTCTTCAACTTGTTGTCTTCGTTCGTTTTCTTTCAATTTCGCTTCTTCAATCTTTCGTCTTCTTTCTTCTTCTTGCTGTTCTCTCTGTTTTCTTGCAATTTCGAATGTTTCCTGCAACTTCTTAAGTCGCTTCAGACGTTCTTCTTCTCTTTGTTCCTGAAATGCTTTGATTCGTTCCTCTCTTTCTTTCTGAAGCTGAGCGTCTTTTGGGTCTTAAAGTGGAAATAAAAACATTTATTTACGGAGCATTAACAATTTTTTTCAGCAGAAATAGAGAAAATTTTATTTATTCATTTGATAAAAAAAATTGCTGAGCTAAAATATCCTTTGGCATTTAAAAAAATGTTTTCAGTCTGTTCTGCTTAATAATAAATCAATGAACATCAAAATATTATATCACATAGCTGCCAAGTTTAAAGAATTAGGGAGGTTTTTACGTGGATCCAAATTCTGTACAAAACTTAATATAAAAGGGATTTTTCCCCTTAGCAAAAATGTGACATCGTGTAAGCCATCACCAATCATCACCAAATAGTAGGTTAAAGTACCTGCCATTACTACTTTAAATCAAATCAAACCAACAAAAAAATTGTCATTGGCTAGAAATGGGATGTAGATTCAACGGAACATATAGTCAAAAGAAATACAAGTCCTCTCATCAATTTCGGATGTTGAGAAGACAAAGTGAAGTTGGCTGTTTGAGCAATTTTGTCTTTCTAAGATAATAAAATACTTTGTTATTTGACACAATAGTGATAATTTACATTAGGTTTGTGGCATTTCTGGGATTATAAACAAAAGCATCATCTTTTTTCCAACTAAATTGTTTGAGAATAATTCTTCCCAAAAAATAGGGATTTTTTACAATCACGGTCGAAGTTTGGGAAATGTAAACTTTTCAGGAGTCTGGGAGATGGAGTAGAAATCTGGGGTGTGGGGGACTTGGCAGGTTTTTGATATCATAATGTATGAGAGAATGCATATAGACTACATATTTCCGCAAACGCAAAATGTTTCATTTCTTTTGCCTGGTACTAATATTAATATAAATAAAATACATGAAAAAAGCAAAAATTGAAGGTAAGTGGAACCTCATATGCTTTGTAAAATTTGGTTAGCTTCTGGGAACAGTCTCTTGCAGAATTTTTCTCTTTCATGCTCGCTCTATTTTTCAGTAAAAATGTAATTGGTATGATAGCTCCTTATAAAAGGTTATATGGAGCTTTCATACGGAGAAGTTAGGTGTGTGATCACATTGCAATATGTTGCTGTCCCCTTTATATTTAATTTATTTTTGAAAGTTTGAAAATTGATCTAATATCAATATTTCAGTGTCACAAGTTCTTCTTTTCTTATAATTTAATCTGTCATTTTAGTATAACTGTGATATTCCTTCAGAGCAAGTAGTAATTAAGAAGATTACACTTTCCTCCCGTTTTTCTTGTGATGGGGCGTAAGTAGAGAACCAATGAATATACCACCCTAACCTCATACCTACTGGAACTAGCTTTATCAACTGCGGTTATGAAAATGAAAAAAGGGATAAAGCTCCTGAGGCAGCATCAGCTGCTTCTGTAGACTTAAGAGATGAGTGTTGAGGAAAATAACAATGAAACTTTATAGATACTGTTAAAAACCATTTCAGAAACAAGGACAAGGGTTTGTGTGACTTTGGGGATTCTTGTCAATTTCACAAATAAAACGTCAGTAAAGAGTTTTTCTGGGCAACTAACAGAAGTTGAGATTCATCAGGAAGCAACATTTGGAAGAGAAGAAAAATCAGTACTACATCTACTTTCCAGTGGCCCAATATTCAAGACAAAGGCATGATTAAAAATGACGACATTCTATCATTTTCTTCACCTCTCTCAAGTTTGGTAGTCTGGCAAAATTCACACATTTCTCCTCTCATGTGCTTCATATAATTATTTACAGGGGGGATATTATTACATTATATGAGTTTTTCATACATACCGAAGTTGTTCCTTAAAATTGTGAGTTTTCTGCATACTAAGGTGGTTAATTAATTTGTATACCAGAATAATAAAATGTTTGGGTTTTCATGGTTCAAACAAACTTTTTCTCTTCGTTTAAACTTTTTTCATCAATTAATCATTATTTTATGAATGATTTTAAAGCACAATCAGTCTTAGGTCCCACTTGCCCCAATTAGTGAGGCAAGTAGAATCTTCCACCAACTAAAAATGAAATTATAATCTTGGAAAAAGGATGACAGAAGAAAATACGTTTGAAATATCAACCCTGAAAAGAAAACGATTTGAAAAATCCACTCCCGTATTTTCAAGAAGTTTCATTGACATCTCCAATGTAGGTGCTAGGCTGAACTTGCACTAATGAAAAAAGCGGTTCCATTTACCTCAGTCTAAACTATGTGCACAATAAAATATATAAATAAATTTCTAGTGTATATATAAGATAATCCACACACATGATTCCGTGATTCATACCTGCATTTCTGGAATTGTTTCTATTATTTACATTAGCTAACTCTTCAACACCACCATGAGCAAACCAATATGCATCTGTGCAGGGAATAAAAATATTTGCAAAAGAAAATAATTCGCAAAAGAAAACTGTGCATAGAACTAGCATTCACAGAAATAATAAAGCATGTAAAAAAAATAATTTATAATTATGCTAGTGATAAAAGTATAGTACCAATAAATTCTTTAAGATCATTATTTTGGAAAGTTTCACTAAAAAAAATGGATGTAATTATGCTGAGTGCCATAAACTAAGTGAAAAAACAAACAAACAATGTCTTAATTTTTAATTTGGTTTCAACATTTGTTTATATGGGGTGTCCTGCAAGTCTTGATTCGGTCTGTATCTCAACCATTTTTTGTAGAGGTATGGTTTCAATTTAAAAAATGTGTTCAGAAATCACCCTGTACCAGTTTTGAGAATGAAATATAACGTGTCACAAAATAAAATAAAAAATCAAAATGTTTATATAGACACACTGTCATAAGAAACCTAATTATTATTAAGTCGCTGTCCTGTCTCTGCTGAGGCAAACAAAAAAAAAATTCATGTGTCCAAGTGCAATATTCGTGGAGATATTTGAATTAAAAAATTAGAGAAAATTTGGGAAAGAATAACAAATTATGGAAAGAAGTGTTGTACATTAGTTTATGCTGTTCTTTTCCAAATCTTCTCCAATTTTTAATTTAAAATATTCTAACAAATATTGCAATTAATGGAATACGAACATGGAATTTTTTTGTTGGCCTCAAAAGAGAAAGGGCAACAAATTTCTAATTGGAAATCACAGGACAGGGGGACTATAAAAATGTAAAATTTTCATTTTATGACACATTGCATTTTCAGTTTTAAAACTGGTACACAGTGATTTCTGAATACATTTTGAGCATTTTTCAAATCAGAATAATACCTCTACTACAAACAGTTGATGAGATAAAGGCTGAATAAGGACTTCCATGACACCCTTTATGTTTGGCAAATAGGAGCATGAAATGAATAAAATAAATTTGTATATCAATCATTTGATATTCTATGATTCATTTATTAGAAATGGTTTACATTTAAAAATAGATAATTAAGAATTTGATAAATCTGATAAAACTTTTTGATTGACTTTTCAGCCCTAATATGTGTGTGAATGATGGTATTCCAACTTTTACCTCTTGTTGGTGTGACTCTATTTACAGGTGGTGGCCTGCCATCATTCTGTTGTAGACCAGGCATTGTGGACAAGTTTTTATCACAACCTAAATATCCAAAAAGAAAAAAAAAATTGCAATATATGTCTTAGCACACATCATATAATAATAAATACATTTAATACTGCCTTATATTAAAATTCTTTTGCATGTTGAAGAACTAAAATATATTCCCAGATCATATATTATAGTATAGTAAGCCAGGGACTGACAAGTGCCAGGTCGCCAACTGAAAAAACAATGTTAGCACCTAAAATTTTCTGTGTCTGGTTACTAAATTTGTTTCTGGGTGCAATATGAAATTTTCAGACTTCATACCAATGTGCGAAGACTTTGTCAACAACCATGAAACAGGGTCAATAAGTCCCAGAAAAGAAGAAAAAAAAATTATTTTGGACCATTTTCCATAGGGAAATTTTTTTTGGCTCCTAAAAGATCTGGCCGGCACCTAAATTATTTTTTCAATTTGTCAAGTCCTGCAGTGAGGGAATTAACTTTAGTAATAGCTTCAGCGGTGTTACTCAAGAAGACTCTCGCTTATCTGGCACATATCAGACCAGGGTATCTCAGATTACTGATAGTTGAATAAATCCCATTTAAAACAATATTAATAATATAAACTTCATTTAAATAATATAAATCTCATTAAATAACAAACTTCTACACATAGACATGAAGTGACATGTTTTCCGCCTCAATGGGCTCGTAAAAAAAATGCTGGATTACTGGACAGGCCAGTGACTAGCACATGACTTGATTATCCAGAGTCCATTATACTTGACTGTACAATTGTATATGCACCTTATAAACATTGATCTGAGGAGTTTCTAAACAAGCTAAAGCAGCATAACATTAATTGATATATCTGGAAAAAATGAAAACCTGATACACATATTTTACTTTGGACATTAGCACCAAATGCATGTGATTCTCTCTGTCTTTCAGCAAGTAAGAACACATGTATACAGCTTAACACATGTAAAAAAAAAATGCCTAAACCTGCTGTTCTTGTAAACAATGACTTTCTGTGTGTATTTTATTAACATTCTATCAAGTTTATTAGAAACATCAGTGAAAACCATGGTGAGATAAAGGGAAAAAAATACTTCAAGAAAAACCCTGAAATAATATTATACAAAAAACCACATTGAGCAAGACTCTCACTCATCTAATGTTTGAAAATTGCCAAAAAGAACACACAATGAAAATCAGAAACAAAGTTGAAATATAAGCTTCATACTCTACAGCATTACCAACTGTTTTTCTTCTCAAAAGCCCAGATGATTTATGAGTTTTGTGTTGTGTCTGTCTGAAACAAGAACTTTTGTTCAAATGGTAGCATGTCATTCATTGTCTTATGTATTCCCAAGGTTTAGTCATTCTTGTTTACAATCTAAAAATTGTTTGTTCTTTTTGGAAATAACTCAGCATTGTTATTTTTGTTCTAGTCTGTAGAAACTAATGGTAAATTTTTCAATTTAGAAAATGGTTCAACATGGCAAATTTCAAGACGCACAGTAAAAAACTGATGTTTTAAAGAGTGACTATTATATTTCTCAAAAACTCTATCAGTAATTATCGTTATAAGGCTCCATATTTTTTGGCAACACTTTTTCACTTTTTGCAAACTACTGAGTTTTAACAAATTTTCTGTTTGGTCACAAAATTTGTGATAGCTGAATTTTTTCCTTTTGCTGATGGCAATAATTAACTACGAAAATCAAGTAAACATCATTGTAAGGTAGTCTGAAATACTATTTTTAACCCTTTCAGACCTGGTAACGTGCAGGTTGGTTTTTCTTACTGTAGCTATTTTTCTTAACCTCGGGGAGTTCAGCCCTCACTTCAGTGATAAAACACCCATGATCCTTGAAGTCAGGGCTGAACTCACTAAACCTTATATTGATTAAAAATACATAGTTTAAAACTAAATTACAATACTAATCATGATACAAAATTAAATGAAGAAATTACAAATTAATTTATGGCGTGGCCATATTTCAGAAACAAATGGAAGGACTTTATTAAGAGCATCTGATTAGACAGGGCTTATCAAATACCGAGCACCAGGTCACCATGGCAACCAGAAATCGGTAGTGGGGCGCCTATATATAACTACTAAATTGGAGTCTAAGGATGACACTAAATTTTCTGATTTCATTACACTTCATCTTTGAACATGGAAAGAAGTTATGAAGTTCCGGAAGGCTTGAAAAAACATTATTTATGGCCATGTTTCTTGAGCAAAAACCCCACTTGGCTCCTGAAATATTTGGCTGGTGTTATTTGCGGTCTCAACGCATGGTTCAAAAGCCTCACAAAAATGAGATTTGGTTAAAATTTTCGAGAATGACGAGTATATACTTGCCAGGAAAGGCTTTAGAAAAATCACTTGGCCCAAGGACCCATGATGCTCTTTAGGCCCTGGCTGGTGCCTAAGTTTTTTTGATTTGTCAAGCCCTGGATTAGGGTACATTTTTCGTTTTAAGATTACGATCCGAAACCGAAGATTGGCCACTAAAAACATTGACAAGACTTCAGACACTTAAGTGTTTTCTTTTATATACCAGAGCTGTGAATGGTTTGAAAAAAAAAAAAAAAGACTTCAGATAGGCCCATAGGCACACACAAAAGAGTCAAAAAAAGATTATGCTGTATTTCTGCAGTAAAAAACGAAAAAAAATTAACCCCCCCCCCCTCCCAGAAAGTCCTGCATACTCTACTGCACTGGCCACTTCACGAAGTATACAGACTTCAGACTTGCACCATAACCCATTGTGACTCCGTCCAAAGCCAAAAACTTGAAGAGGTCAGGTTTCTGAAGATTACAAACCGGCTTCTTCAAACTTTTGGTTTTGTAGCCCATTCCCGGAATAAAAGGATACTACCGATCAGTCCGACACATTTTCAACGTGGCAAAACAAAAACTAGCCCGAGATAATGATAAAATAGAGTAAAAGGACAACAGATGACCGATGGACATCGCGAATCGCGGCTACGACCATCACACACACAGGTGAATATGACGCTTAAAAAGAATGAAATAAAGGTAAGAAAAGACAAAATTGAATCAGAGATTTGAAGCAGCATCGGTCTGCAATATTTGAGAGCCCCCAGACACCTCTTTTGCAATCTACCCACCTAAAAGAAGAGGTATAACACTGCCTTTAATTTAGAGAGAAGTGGGGAAAAAAATACACACGTATATACCATCATCAAAACCCCATATCCGTTCATCGTGCGCACACACACGCGTTCGGGATGGGATATATAATATAATAGAACCGGTTCGCCAACCACACAAGGGGTTAAGAGACGGGGAAAAAAAAAGACAAACACGTATCTATATCTCAGCAAGCTTTGCCGAAATAAATAAAAAAGTTTCACTTTTCAACTGGAGAATGAAGAATGGCGTGCGGATTGTGATGGTCTGGTGCTCACGCTAACGACCAACAGAGTCGTCGTATAAAAACCCCCCGATATATAGAGGTGAAAATAAACAAACAAAAGCCAACGAAGTTCGCCAGCGTAAAAGTACACACACAACACCGTGATTCTTATTATTAGTAGATAGAGAGCAAAAACAATGACGGACCTCGGGTTACGCGGAGGGCTTCCCATGATGGAAACGTGACGCAGGGTCAACTCAGACGAATACGGTAGCACACACAATCTATGTAGTAATACGCTACTGGAAACGGCCCCGACCTCGATAGTTTTCCAACATAAATGAGGTGGTGTATGATGGTTAATTCGTGCACGGTAGGCTATAAACATAAAAAAATTAAATTTCATAAAGGAAAAGAATAAAACGAGTTTGGGAAACATAATAATAACAGTTGGTCAACACCTATAAGCATCTCATCTCAAAATCATGTACAGCAGGGGTACACGATCTAAGTCCCGGGATCATCCAGCCCGCGAAAGGTGTGTTCTGGAATAAAGTATCAATCCACACATAATAAGTATTAATAATTACACCAATTTGGACCCGCGTGTGGTAGCCATCTCACATAACTGGCCCGAACGAGAACCGCAATCAATTTTGTTCTTCGATATCAGCTTGATGGGGTCGTTTTTGTCCTGGCATCTCTCGTAATTAGACAAATCGTGAGTTGCATGGTGATGGGACATTGCCATCTTGGCTGCACTTGAGTCACGGTGGCAAATGGGTGAGAGCGCATCCAGCGAACGATCTCTAAAATACGTATATATAGTACCCAAGTTTTTACAAAATTAGCGCGGCACGAGATATTTTATCATTTGCAAGTTCACACTTACTCCCCAGAGCTAATTTCAATACTGCAAGCGACTACATAATTAATAGGTCACAGTGAACATGTTATATGTGACTCGAAGGCCTGTCTCTATTTCGCTAGAATGTTATTTGATTTTCAAACGACCCAGCTTTTAAATTTATCATAATCCACCCAAAGCATTGAAACTTCGTAATTCAAAATACAGATGTTTCTTGCTTTACGCGATTAATTGGTTCCGCAAAATAATTCCGCTTAAGACGAAATCGCGTAGAGTTGAATGTGGTGAGACAGGAATAGAAGGAATTTATTCAGAAAGACATAGAAAAATAACTCCAGCCACAAAATACATTTTTGCGAATGAACCAATTATTTAAAATAATAAATCAACCTCACGAATTCACACTATATGAAAGGATTTAACTGATAGTTTTTACTTCTGACTGTTCTCAGTTATAAACTGGTTCTGGTGAGTATAAATTTTTCTCTTTTGAAAAGCTTGAGATGAAAAGCCAATTTTTTAGTGAAATAAATGGTCGAGATTCAGCTGATCCTCAGTATTTTTCCTCCCAATAAAAAATTGATGTTGCAAGCAAGAATTTCGGATATCCATCGCAAATATGACAATTACTCTCATTCCGATCATTTTTTTAAATATAAATTCTGATGGCATTATTGATGTGTTCCCGAAAGATGTTCATTTAGTAAGCTCTGGTGACTATGATTCGAACGTTTCATGAACATTTGTCTCATTTACATCAACGGATTTCTTCGTTTCAACTAAACAACATCTTCAATTACCAAGCACATTTTCCGAATTAAAATCAAACTATCAAACTCACAGGCAAATTTTACACGTTGCAATTTCTTACATCAAATTTTCCAAATCGCATTGTAGCGAAAACGTGTGAGGGATAACTGTAAAAAGAAAAATTCGGATGATGTACTGTATTTTTCATTTTTTGAGTCATTACTCGATTTTTTTCAGTGAACATCATTTCAAGACATCTCATCTTAACGAGTTATCCGTTTAACGTGTTATCAAGATTTTCACATTAATTATCACGTTCGCAGACACTTTTATTCGGAATTCACATAACCCGGCACTGATCAGGATTATTGGTTCGATGCACAGTATAAAGAATTTCTAATAGATAAAGTACAAGCATACCAAAGCACACATCAATGCGTGAAGAAACTTATTTGAAGGAAAAGATAACCCAAAAAACATTGCATTAAGCTAAATTCACAGAATGATTTCTTTTATTATTCTTCGAGGTTCATTGCATCGTTATTTCTCACTTAGATCTATGTAGGAAGCAAAGAGAACATACACACGTAAGGACGTGGATTACGAGAGCGCGAAGGATTTAGTGACGAATTTTTCCACGCGTTACCGAAATTGCCAATCTCGTTACGATATTTCTTGCCTGTTTTTCCTAATACTTGGTCCGTTAAAATGAATGTTAGCGGACTAACCGCATTGCACCTTGAAATCATAACTTAACCGATAATCGTGAAAAATACCCTGCACGATTTTTTATACAGTTGGCGCTCGTTATAACGACTCTCATCATCGTCGAAAACGGACAGATCAGATGGTCATTATATGAAAAGTAAAATATATTGGAGAGCCGTTTTGATACTTGTCCTACCGATGGTTGCAATGCAATTATCGCTATAACGTAGGGTCGTTATAACAAGCGTTGACTGTACATGCTTATACACTATTACTTCTGTGAGACACTTCACAGAGAGATTTTGAAGGGTTTTTTTTTACGTTCTTCTGGTAAAAAAACAGGATGTGTGTCACATTCTCGGAGTTTTCATCATCCTAGGCGGGCAATGTCATTCGGTATCTTCACACCTTGAACGGGTGAAGAGGTTTCGCCCATTTAGTCAAATCATATGACTCAAGAGAAGAAAATATTATTTAAAGTAAACGTATTGATAAAATAAAATATATATTGTAAAAATATTCAAATAATGGAAAAATTATTTTTTCACAGAATTCAGTCAAAATTTTTCCAAAAACCGGACAAAACACACAGAAGTAAAGCTTACTTATCGATTTAATATTTGAAATTTATGATCGATAACCATTATCGATAAAATTTAAATCAACCGAACGGCATAATCATAGACGGGACAATAAAATATCAGAATAAACAGCTTGGGGCTTGGCAACAGAACTTATTTAAAAAGTCGTGATTTAGAAAACTACGAATTCTTATATATATATATATATATAGTGTACTTTATTTATACGATCGGAACTCACGTTCTCTACTTGTGTGTCTCCGTTTCTTTCGCAAAGATAGATTGCAAGGATGAAATACAACTTTGCAGCTTCTAAGATAAACTGACGGTAGTGATATTTAGAGCATAATTACCGATTATACTCATTCGGACACCCGTTCCCAACAACAACATAACAAAGAATAGAAACTATGATGTAATACACAGTTTTGATAAGGATGAATTACGTAAGCGAAGATTTTTTTTTCCTTTTGGCATACATCTAATTCAGGGATAAGAACTGGATGGGCATTATCTGTATCATTTGAAGCATAAGCTGGCGAAGTAACCTCGTTAGGATAGGAAGGTTGAAAGATTCGCGTGGATTGTAATAGCGAATGATTGTGAAGGCACTGAGTGCCAAAAACACTTGCCAAAACCTTCAGAGATTTCGGAATGGGTGGTTCGAGCTATAACACATCCACCAAGTGGTGAATTCTTCTCTCTTCTGGCGTCAGCGAAATTCTCCTTTCGACAACACGTACAAAGACCTATGAAAGGTAAACAACTTGTGGGTCATGTTGATGTTCACCACTGCACTTGTCACTCATCACAGCAACCGGCCGGTAACTGTACCACTACTACAGTGTCTGTGTAATACATGTAACCACTAGTTCATTATATTCATGCAAATGTAGCCTTCTCAAGGGTTGCTAATAATTTTTTAAGATGAAAATCGATCTATGCATGTTGGGTGATTCGAAAGTGCATTTCGTCAACTTGTTCGCTGCTACTCGTTATTTCTGTAGACGCGTGGCACTGATCACGTTCGTGTGATTTTTTCTTTTCGTTCATTACTTTAGTCGGAGGAGAAGGAGGAAAAACAATTAACCGTTTCCAAAACGAGTCTGAGCTTCCAATTCACATCAGCATTGACTTTTTTTTATTGATAGCATCCTGTTGTTGATTATGATCAGAGACGGCTACAAAAGAAGTCTGTATCGCCGATATTATGCACTTTATCAGCAAATCCGAGTTCATTGTTGTCCAGTCTCATTTTAAAAGGGTGCAAGAAACGTTAATGAACAACTTGCACTTCATCAATCTTTATTAGTTGCTTCTCCAAGTTCCTCTACATTCATTTTAGTAATTTTTTCCTTCACCGTTCCAAATTATTGTTTTCCCTCTTTCTTTGGGAACCCCTCTCTTCAGATACTGTACATTATTCTACTGCATGCCCCACCCCCGTTCGGCAAATCTTTTCTTAAGATTTCTACCCACGTACCCAGACCGGATACCATCTTGAAAGTTATCAGTAGTTGTTGATGCCGTCTCGTAAAGAACAATAGCGAAATAGCTCCTTTTTCTTGGCGTACAGCCTTCACATGATTTGAGAACTCCTTTATTTCGTCTGTTCTGAACGCCCAGGTTATATCTATTATTTTTTTTATGAGGCGCGTGCATGTTTTCGACCTTTCCATCTTGAGGTAAATTTTATGTCTCTCTTATCGCACGAGTTCCTAAACTCGAAAAAAACTTACAACGTCAATTTTTGTATTATTTCAAAAATTTTGAATGTTTTATTATATATACTTTTTTCTTTTATAACGAACACTATTAGGGCTTGAGACAATTTTCACCGTAAAATATAAATGTCATGATACACACGGATACTTTGCAGATGTCACAAAGAGAGCCGCGGAATCATAGAAAATATATCATTAGGAAAATGAACAATAAAAACACAATGGATCTATTTCCAAACTATTCGGCGATACTGCACATTTAAATGTATCTGATTTGTGTATCAGAAGTCGTCTTGAACGAGGAAAATTTTGAACATAAGCCGCAGCTGGTGACGTAAAAGCGATTTTTTTCCTTTTGATCTTGTGCTTGCATATATCCGTATGAGGAACATTACGGTGTGCAATCAACATCAGATCAGTCGAACCGAATGAACTCATTATCGACGCGAGTCGTATTTGAGTTGTGCTCAATTAATACTCTGGGTTAATTACCCGAGTTTCTCCTATCCTCTTTCTTCATGTTGATTAGGCACGGTCCAAAAAAGCTGGACTGATTTTCGAACTGCACGTTCAGGATAATCATTAATTGAAGACCGACACGAAAAGCTCTAATTAGAAACATCCACGAAGAGAGTAGAAAATGTGCATTCGATTGAAGAAAAACCTCGTAAACACGTCGAGAAACATAATAAAGTTTTCGGAGTTTCAGTTTTTGTTAGTGGCTTGGTTTCAGGGCGAGTATTTTCGTCACACTGAGAGATTTCAACTGTTTGCACCGCAATAATCGGAAATGAAAGCAGCCACTTTGAGACTAACGGACCCGAGGAAGCTGTTAGTTTATGTGACATGGGTTTAAAAAAAAATCACCACTGGAGAGTCAGAAGGCTTATGGCATCTTAGCACGCTCTAGATCAGTGATTCTCGACGTGAGCGTTAATGCTTCCCGGGGGGTGAATGTTTCAGTGGGGCGGTAGAAGCTACGGTCACATTTTTTGCAAAATGCGAAAGAAAATCGTAGAATGCGAAAGTAGTAGTAGCCACTTTACCAAAAATGGGTACAGGAGGTACGAAACGAGTAGACATCCAACCATGCTTTCCCCCCCCCCCCCCACTTTCGCTTTTTTTGCGAAAGGAATTTTTTATCCAGCTGAAACCCTGAAAGGGACTGAAAGTTGGATTGACATAGGATCCTATGGGTTAGATTGCGTTGGGGGCGATGGGACAAAAAAGGTTGGGAAACTATGCTCTAGATCATTAGGAAAAATTAATGAACCATATGGCCCATATACACCCTCAAAATTACCTGAAAAAAAACGATACAACTTCTGCTTTGGCAGAATCATTAATTGCAATCTACTGTATTTGTATTATTTGGCACTATTTCGATGATTTCGTCATTTGAAAAAAATTATACATTTTTTGACAAGATTTGGTAATAAAAAGGCAAGTGGGAACCCTGGGGATTAGAAAGAGATGTACAAAAATATGTTAATAATTAATTGGGGGAATAAAATTATTGGACAAAAATATATATTGACTGCTTTGAATTGGCCACCACAGCTAAAAATAAGAATAAAACTCACAAAAATAATCGCTCGTGACCACATTTCGTAGCAGATATTCCAAAACGATTGGGTGCTATGCTATCATTCAGGGGTACAACCAGATACTTCTAGGATAAAATTATATTGGTTGTAGTACCAGAGCTTATGATTCTTAACCAGTATGTCACGGCACTTTAGCGGAAAACCACAATTTCTCCACATCGTACGGGGTGGGAGGGGCGCGAGATATTTGAAATTTCGCTCTTATTCTTAAGAGTGCCACGAATGTAAAAAAGAGTTTTGAGATCTCTGGTGGTGATTTCAAACAGTGTTGAAAGTGCTGAATCTTTTGGACAAAGTTGATTTACTATGTACTACCTTGACAGGACCCGGTAAAGATATTGGCACCAATCACTATTTTTTATTTGTCCCTCAACTATTCATATCTTTTATAAAAAATTTCAATAGCTATATTTACACTAGTGAGTTTTTCTGCGCTAATCAGCTCATGCCTCCAATCAGTTGAAAGCAGGACAACGGTTTTCTGTCCGATAAATATACATTAGTAAAACGAGTTTTAGAAATATATTCATCTTTATGCTTGTCGGCCGAAAAAGTATTTTACCGTAGATAGTTTATTAAGCGTGATTTTCAGTCACAGGAATTAAATGTTCATTTTCATTGGCAGGCAAAGAGACGCATTCACATAACACATGATCGCGGCTGCGAGAAACATGGTTTTCTACAAGCGTGGGGTTGACAGGGCCCAAGATGATTATTATTACTGCATTTTTTGTAAAATTCAAAATGGAGGGAGCCGAGCAAAAATATCTGTCTAGGGGCCCGGCAGCTGGATGGGAAGGCATACACGCTGCACGAGTAGATATCTATCCTTTCACAAGTAAAGAATCCGTGAAAGTAATAAAGTTATACGAGAATCAATTAATAGGAAACAAAAAAGAAAAATTGTGACCAATATTTAGGGCCATTCAAATATTATTACGTCAGCATCGATGGTGGGGGGGGGGAGGGAGTTCGAATTTGCTGACTTTTGATGAAGGGTAAGGAGAAGAGGGGATTGAATGATGCTTACGTCATCAGCCCTTTATAAAAAATATGAAATATTATTACATATCACTACAGCAGTGTCGGTGGTGGTCAGATTCCCTATGTATATTCTCGAAGGACAACCCGATCAGAGGCTGAGGATCGACCTTTGGAGGGGACACAAAAGGATTAAGGGGTGAGTTGCAATGAATTTCTTGAAATTTTGAAGTTCTTAGCCTTCAAATGCCATTGAAATTAACATAAATTGATTATGATAACAAAAAAGTATTTTCCTTTCGATATATATATATATATTTTTTTCCTCAAAAAGAAAATTTTTATCGTCTGGGGGGGGGGGGGCATCCCCCCCCCTTCCCCGCGTACGTCTCTGATCCCAATATGCGTTATGAAGTAGGTTTCGTCTGACAGAGCTGACGAAATTTTGCTGACAAGGGGGAATATCTGAGTTTTCCTAACTTTTGCTGGGGGGGGGGGGGGAAATCAAAAATGGCCAAAACATCTCCTGACGTAATTCTACGATGGCCCCTTATGGAATTCATTTATTCACAACTACGAAATAGTTTCTAGCGTTGCGTAATAATTCTCACTGGTATTTAAGGTAGATTTCGAAAGTGCGACAAGTCATATATAAATTAACCTTGATGTTCGGAATATTTCGCAATCTCAAACGCCTCTTTTTGTCTTTTCCCTCTATAATTCTCTCTGTTGGTGACCTTGGGAGTATGTTTATATCCAATCTCCGAAAAACCGTGGTGAGTTTATCTACTATCTGTGAACAGAAAAAAATAACAACAAACGCGACAACACAATCCGGAGACAATTTCCTCTTCCGCCGTCGTTTAAACGGAACAGTAGTCCGCCGCTTACCACGACAAATGATTGACACATTAAGGAGTAATCCATACAAAAGGAGTGATGCTGGAATGGAGTGAGGAACAGGATGCGTAAAGCTTCGTTATTTCTCTCATCTTTTTTACAATATTTAGATACTCGGAAATGACGACGTTGTTTAAATGGGTTTTTTGTACGGTATTAAGTAATGCCGGATGTTTGAACGTTAAACCCGTACGAGGAACCTAAAAACTTGTGTGTGATGAGTGCATTTCGAATACATTTTTTTCTCATTATAATGATGCTCAAAAAAAAAAAATCATCTTCTCAAGGATATTTTAACCGTTTTACGGTATATTGGGGATGCTGATTTTAAAACTGGCGTTGGTCTGTAGTTTGTTGAGGCCGGCTCTATGTTTTGAGACGGCCATAACTAAGATTCTTGCCAACCCACAACTTTAAAATTCGTTAATTTTAAAACGGTTTTCCCCCACCAAAAACTGCCCCCTCTAAATTTTGCTGCAAGGGGCAGTTCCCCCCCCCCCTCCACACTAGTACCAGTCCTGTTTTGAGAGACTGCACACTCCCAACATTTCAATACAGTCAGCAACCACTAATTTTTGCATCGAATTTTTACTTTAAATTTTTTATTCATTTTCCTCTTCTATTGGATAAAAAAATTATTACATTTATATCATCATCATCAGACATCAGTGGTCTTTATTTATTGATATTAAGTTTATTATTAATTTACATTTCGCACAGTCTCAATGTGATTTTTATGATGCTTATGTAATTATCGTTGAACTTCAATTTTCATTTTATCTCAAAACTAGATAGAACCGCTCACAACCCCGGACTGATGCAAAGCACCTTACCTCCGTTATCTCAAAACTAGAGTCTATCTGACAAAACAATTGCCAGATTCGGATTCAGCACCTTAAAATCACTCAAATATCCTTTGCCAATGATTTACTGTACTCATTTACAAGTACCCACAGTCCCCAATGTGATTTTTATGTGATGCTTGTGTATTACCATTGAAATATAATTTTCACTTTATCTCAAAAACTAGCGCCAATCTGACAAAACAAATTGCCAGATTCGGAATCCGCGCTCCAACATCACTGAAATATCTTTTAGAAAAAAATCAGCATAGAGCGGTGTTATAGTCAAAATCCCTTTTACGTTAAACTCACGTAATCCATTAAAAAAAAAAAAAAAATTGGACTTCCGCTTCCATAGAAATTCAGAAATATTCGCAAACAGTTCATCAATTTGTACAATAGACAACAAGAAACTACTTACTATGAAAGTAAGAAGTTTTCTTATGATGAAAACGAGCTTCGTGAGAAGTTTTAACCTGAACTAGCGCATTTTTAAAGATCAATCGTGAATCCATAAGCATTTTAAATACTCATTATTGGTATCGGTGATCCAAAACCACCCACGATATTTTAGTCATTCCCATATAAATACATGCTGCCAGATCGACAAAATCTCTGCGGGAATAATTCCAGCTTCAGCCATTTCCGTGAGGCAAGTTCATGAATAATTCATAAAAGGAACCCGTCGTAGTCACTGGACGTGCCAATCTATCTTCAAGATTTTTCTTGGCTTTCACTTCCTCAATTCCATAATGAATAGTGGTATGTCGTTGTTTGACACGTGACTGTAACTCGACTTTAAAAAGTTATACGTTAATGTTAAGCTGTTCTCATTGGGATTCATTTTCCCTCACGAACAACACTGCGGATCTGTTCGCGATTAGTATACTCAATCGAATAATACGGTATGTGGTGTGCACATTGGTATCAACATTAGGATTCTCTGAAAATCTGGAAAGCAAACTACAAATCTGATACGTCGGTCGTTTAATAAGTAAGGTGAATCTCTATGACGGTGATGCTCAAACTTTTGTCATCCGCGGCTCCCCAGAATAGTTCGATATTTCCCCCATACAAAAAAAAAACCATTTCAAAGCATAAATAGGCTCGCCGCGACGCCCCTAGGATCCGCGACGCAAACTCTGAGATACATTGCTCTATGAGATAGCAGCACGATAATTTTCAAATTATTACAACTGTAAGTATGATTATAAAACCTGTCACAACAAGTTAGAGCAGAGAGAGCTTTGTGGTTTATTTTTTGGCATCGCTGTTAGTAAAAAAACATTTTTATCCAAAATAGTTGCAAGCTACCGGGATCAAAGCTGAATTGGAACTAGTTCATGGGGACTCTGCACCATCATTAAAGACCATTTATCTTTGAATCCACAAATTTAAATGGGCCGTACATCCACCGAAGAAGAGCGTCCTGGGCGCCCGGTTTAGGTAACTACCACTCAGCGCCACCATAACGCATGAGTTCACTAGGGCACGGTCCGGGGCCCTCAGATGTAAGGGGAGAAGCTCATGAAAACTAGATTTGGTTAAAATTTACAAAATTAAACACGTCTCGCCAGTTACGGCCTCAGAAAAACCACTTTGTCCGGGGGCCCAGAATGCCTTTAAGACGGCCCTGCTATCACCCTGGAGATCATGGGAAAAAGTCCATGATATCATCATGGAAGACTGCAGATTGAAGATGCTTGAGGTGGCTGATGTTGTGGGCATCCCAATAGGATAAAAGTAGGTTCAGAATATCCTCCATGAGAAATTGGAAATGGAAAAGCTTTATGCAAGCTGGGTACCGCGACTGCTGACAATTGATCAAAAGCGAATACAAATAGCAGTCGACGGCTCAGGGTCGAACACAAAACCTCTTCAAAAAAAGCTACTTATTTTCACAAAATCTTTTCAAAATGACCACAGGGTCACGTGATTCTAGAATGCTTTCCCCCCAGTATGTGACAATGGGTAATTGCCATGTATGATAAGCCGTCGAGAGGGGGCTGAACCGAAGTGACAGGCTGGTAACGCCCGGTGATTGACCCTTTCTTCCCAGAAATGTACTTTCTCCTTTCATTCTCCAAAGTTTTTCTATTTTCCGAACTAAATAAAAAACACATAAAGGCGGGATATACTCAAAATTTTGAACGAAATTATTGTAGCGTGTTTATAGATGCTCAGCATTCTATGGTAAATAACTCTATCAATATAGATTAGCTTTAACAGGCAATAAAATTACTTGCTTTCGCTTGTGAAATATTGATATGATTAACTTAGTAACGAAATGTCACAGCGTACTAAAAAGAAATTACTAATCCATCCACTAGGTATTTGAAAATGTCCCAATATTTTCAAGTTGAACACTATAAATATTCTGAATCTCGAGAAGCATTCTATATATATGCCCCTTAATATTTTAATTGTATTTTTTAAATTTGCAAGTGTTGAAGTATGTTCTCGCGATTTTGAGGTTCACCTAAAATGTGAATTATTTTTGAAAATCGAAAAGCTTTTTCGTAAATAATGTGCGTTGATTAAATCAGTGTTGTTGGAATTACTACTATTCGAGGCAAGGCATTGTAACAACTGATATTTGTCAGTTGATACAAATCTATTCGAGCAAAACTACAGCTACTTCCCAACCTTGGAACATCATTAAATAATTAATTTATCAAAACTTTCGGGTATAAAACTGCTTCTCAATGCTTTACTCACATTCTTTTTTAATATTAATTTCTTTTTTTCCATGATATCTTATGATCGTGGAATTAATTTCAAAAATGAGCGTAGGGTTAGTGAGATTGAATACGCATATTAGATATACAGTCATTTGCATCGGAATATAATAAAAGAATTCTCTCTGAAATATATAAATTTGGTGCATTAAATCACCTTACAAAAAAAAAAAATACATGAAAACACACAGTGACATAGTGAGAAAAAGTTTAAATACACAAATACTCGAAGTAAATAAAGTCTCTGGAATTCAAAACGTGAAAGAAAGTTGTAACTAGAGCCCGGATGAAACATGCACTAAAAATAAAGTTGAATCTGCATTTTTAAAAATGTCGAATTACACCATGAAATAAAAATACCCGATCTTTTTCAAAAAATTAGAACACCCTAGAAATTTACGAGAGCAGTTCATAAAGAGCTCAAGTTGGAAAGCTCAAATTAAGGGTATGGTTGTAATTTACATTTTCATCTTTTCACCTATGTGACTTGCTGCAGCAATTAAGTAATAGCTTAGAAAGAGTCAAAATCATGATAGAAAAATCATGATGGAAAATGCAATTTCTTTCTCCATACCATACGTCTTCAACTGGAATCAAAAGGTAGAGAGCCTAACGTTCACACCTCCATCCAGAGATGCTTTCTAATCCATTGGCCTCTATTTTTTGTTTCCACTGAAGACTTCGTTTGAAGATGAAAAACGCAGATAGTATCAAGAATTCACCAATGTGTATCAAACCTCATCGATATTTCGATGGTTTCGTGATATCTGATGATTGTACCTGATACTAATCTTATCAAGAGATTGCGGACTCGGGATAAAATAAATAAATTAATAAAAACTGATCAATTGCAAACCGCTATCGGGGAGCCGATAGCGACGATGGGATTTATAGCTGAGGCCCGATTCAGGTCTGTGCCGGACACTCATAAATTGAATGTCTTCATGCATAAAATCCATGGCCAAGACCAAAGATGGCCACAGTACAAATACAATGTATTCGTACGATATCAGCACGCGTCCCCCCCCCCCACACAGTCCTAGCAAATACATGCGTAATTATGCGTTTTTCAGAAATTTCCCGTTTTTCTACCCGTATTGCGAACATTGAATGATTGTAGGTTTGCATACATAATGAGGAAAGATATGAAACACTTATTCGATCGAGTTGATGTAAATTTGCATGAAAATATTCATGTAATACAGTAATAGGTTTTAAGCCAAATGTTCTAATTTTCTCAAACAGCTTTCGGAGTGTTCCAATTTTTTGAAACAAAGAGGAAAAAATTAATTTGGTATTTTACGACGCATTTAATCTACTTTATGAAAATTTTTTGCCACCGATATGCTCAAGATACGAAAGCTCATATGATATGATCATGATAGAAAAGGAAACTCGTAAATTTCTGGGTGTTCTAATTTTTTTGGAAAGGATGTATATATGCGAAAAATTGAAACCATCGTCGAATAATCCCGAATTATGGCATCAAAAATGAAAAATGCACGCAAAATTGAAAAAAAAAAATTATGTATGCATTTGAAAGAGATAAAAAATGAATTGGAATGTTCCAACAAATCAAAAAAAGAAGCAAAAACACTCATATTATAATGCCGAAATATGCATAAAATATAAAAATATGTGCCTTAAAAATGCGTTAAAATGCCTGCCCTAAAGGCTCAGAATATGTGGGGGGGAGGGGTATTGAAAAATATACGTATAATTAAAATATATATATTTATTTATTTATATATGTATTTAAAGTGCGGAAATTTCCCTAAGAGAAAATACACCCAGGAAAAAAAAAGAAAAAATCGTCCATTTCGGAATTCAGAAATAAGTCAGAAATGAAAAATATGCTAAAAAAAGAAAACGCATTTATAGTGCAAAAATATGCATTTAAAAATTTCCAGAAATATGCCTCAAAATGAACAATAGTCAATGTAAAATACTTTATTTAAAAAAAAAAAAATCATTGAGTTATCTGATTATATCGAGCGAAAAACTGAATGAGGGGAAATCATTTTACTCGAGAATCAAGTAATAGTTTAGTATTTTTTATTTTTGTGAAAAATGGCATGGAATCCAAGGAAATGACTGAATTCGAATTTAAAAAATAGCAGATCACATGGGCGGAGATACGGGGAGGTGGCATGGGATGCACTGCGCCCCCCCCCCCCCAACGTCAAAAGTTAAGTCGACTAGTCTAATCATTAGACTCTAATGTATATGTGTATAGATATCATCATCACCTTGCTCCCACAGCAATACTGACCGCGGCCCCCAGACTTCCAAGTTTATCTCCGCCTAAGGCAGATAATCTTATCACAAGAGAGATTTCTGCACATTTTCCAGGAAGTTTACATTCCTCAACTTTTTTTGGGGATCGCGAATCTTTACAAAGAAAACTATTAGTGACATCACAAAGGAGAAAAAACAGGACATTCCATCTTTGCATCAACCATTTTGTCAAAAAAAAGGGGTTTGCCAACTTGACTCGGCATTTATTTGATACAATACAAGTTCCTTTTCTGAGAAAAAGCGTTCGCTAGTTCTCTCCCTCTTTCATTTTGGATTTATTTTTGTTGCACCATGGTCATTTTGTGCACACTTATCTGTTGTACCTACTGTGGGTACTAGAAGAATAGCCAGTTTTAAGAAGTCCGATAAAACAGCTGTTGTATTGGCACACAATAGACAATTGAAAGTACAACAGAGATGAGATTTTTTTTTAAACTCAAGCACCTGTTATTTTGCTGTATTTACGAGTCTGAATTTACTGGTTCGCAAGTAAAATGACATGCACCCTGTATAAGAATATCTTAATACTGGGGGGGGGGGGGCTCTGCCCCCCTTGCCGCTTTGGCGGCCAACCCCTTCCCCTTCCCTTCCCAACATATCTTGTTTATGTCGTCCCACTTCATCAGCGTGCTATGGAAAGGGACACGTGAAAGCATCAGCTTACTGAATTTTAAGATAATAAAGCAACAAAAAACAAATGTGATTCATCAAGTAACCCCGAAAAACTTCTCCACGAGGGTCCCCAGACTCCAATTCGCTGAATTTTAGTGAGGGACCCAGGCTGGATTCATCTCGGGCTTCCGCTGTTGCAAAATTCCACGGAAAATAATTATATTCATCCATGGCCCCCAAAATTAATCCTGTGAATTTCCACATGGGGCCCCCGACCTGGAAGCTTGTCGGTCATCCCCCGCTGCGAGTGCTATGAAATATTTTCATTTGTACTCATTTTACCAACGAATAAAACCCATCGCTCCCAACAAAATACGTTTACAAAATACATTTATCTCAAGCTTCAGCTGTTGCAAGTTCCACAATGTTAAACAAAAGACAACAATGAGATTCATCCAGGGCTCCCAAAATGAAACCTATCAATTTCCACATCGGCCCCCGACAGGCTCGTCATTGGGGGGGTTATATATATATACATATATTCAGTACATGTCCTTTGCCCTCCCCCCCCCCCGGAAAAAGTTGAAATGACGGCCCTGGTCACCGACCTCAAACCTTTTCCGACGTCCACAGCTGCGAGTGCCACGACAAATTTTCATTTGTATTAATTTTACCAACGAATAAAACCCATCGCCCCCAACAAAATACGTCGGACCCAGAAGATAATAAGATTCATCCTGGGCCCCCAAAATGAAACGGGGTCCCCCGACTCGGAAGCTTATCGGGTATACCCCTGTGAGGGCCATGGAAAATATTCATTTGTATTCATTTTACCAACGAATAAAATCCTGCGCCCCACGCAATCACTCCGGACCGAATTCCGGACTGGAAATATCTTCAGCTTCCGCTATCGGAAATTTTTCAGTTTTAAAGCAGCAAGAAAACAATGAGGTCCATCAAGGGCCTCTGGAAATTAAACCTTTAACTTCCCCATGAAGGTACATGTGCAATGTACCAAGGTACCAAGACCCCGTATGTTGGGAGCACCGGTGATTTATGTATATTATACAATGTCGGCATGACCCCCACAAGGGCAGGGCTGACAGGGGCTGGAACGATTCTTATCACTTTTTGATTTTTCACACTATAAATTAACCACAGAGGGGCCCGTGAAAAAGCTGGTTTGGGGCCCGCTATCTCTCCCATCCTAGGGGTCCCTACTGTAGGAAGTGGGAGCCTCTCGGTACGTACACATAAATTAGTCCCGATGGGGGGCATGCAAGAGTTGGTCCCGATATGCAAGAGTTAAATGAAAACTTGAACCAAAATTCTAACCGACTTTCGTAACCCAAAAACGTAACAGATTTTCGTTACATAAAATCATCACTAATTTCTGTTGCTTAGAAACAGGCCCTTTTCGAGTTTGGGATTTTATATTATAGAGTAGATAATAATAATTCAAAGCAAAAAATATCGAAAACCCTTTAGAACGTTGTTCAACGGACGGCTTTTGAAACGACGCAACATACCAACGAGAACGACGGGGGGCAAAGCATATTCACTCAATGTGTGTGTGTATATATATATATATATATATATACCATTTTTAGTGTATTTTCAAAAGCCGGGAGGGGCAACGCCCCCCCCCCCCCCAAATGACGGTCCTGCTCAAGAGGTTAACGAAGCCACGCTGGAGATTTTTTTTTCCATGAGATGCTTCAATAATTTGGTGACAATTTCAGTAGAACATTAAATTGCCCAAGAATCATAGTACATAAAACAAATGATATATAGAACATTCGTTAAAAAATATGCACGAACACACCCTAACCCAGCGGTTCTTAAATTTTTTTTTCACTCACGGAGCCCCGTGGGCCTTTCATTTTAATTGATTTATCATATTTTGTTTATTCATTTCATTTTCCTCGACCGGTCGCAGAGCCCTGGAAAATGCATACGGAGCACCAGTTGAGAACCGCTGCCCTAACCAAGCTACTAACGAGTGAATTAGCACAAATATAATTAGTAATAACTGGAGGAAGAACTAATAATTTGTTCTCTTAGCACAAGCTGTAGTTTTCTGCGTGGATGATGAATGAATTATTGGATTCGGAATAAACCTCAGAACAGTGGTTAAATTTCATAGGTTTGAATATATATTCATAGATACGAATAATAAATATTTTTGTCAAATCAATTAACAATCTCTAATTTACTGGTAAAAACTTTCCTTTTCTTTCTTTCTTTTTTTCAACTACAACGTGGGTATTTGCGCCCTTTTCAAACCAAGTAATCCTTCTTTTCTCAATAAGCTATTCTTCTTTTCAAACATTGATAAGTTTGGGGAGGAGAGGACTGTATTGTTGAAGGAAGGGGCAGTTTGACGACACTGTGTACCTGTCACTAACCGTACAATGAGATGGGGGAAGGAACTGGTTCCTGAAGAACGCATTTATGAGTTTGAGCCGAAATGACGGTAGTTGTCTTCGGACTCATATATGAGTTCAGGCCGAAATGACGGTAGTTGTCTTCGAACTCATATATGAGTCTTCACCGTTTAGAAGGTTAAAAGAAAATTTGCCAATATTGGCTCATAATCCTGAAGACTTTCGATTTTTTTACCTTGGGTGAGACATGGACGTACAATGGAGTCAAAACAACAGTCAAAGTAGTGGATAGATCGGAGTAAAACGGCACCAAAGACAAAGGCTGTTTTGTCTGCTGGAAAAGTGATTACCGCATTTTTTGAGATTCACAAGACAATCTCTATACTGATATCTCTTCCTATTTCCAGAAGGATCAGACAATAACTGTAGAATATTATACCATACTTCTGGGAAATTCGAAAGAACAGTTGCTGATGAAATGGCCACAATTGACACAAAGAAACACTCTCGAGCATCCAAGATTCATTCAAAATCGAAAACTCATAAAACTAAAATGAATTATAATAAAAAGATAAATTTAGCACTTTTGTCCTATGGATATTCTGAATTCCACTGTCTTCAAGATATAATGCATGTATTTTGAGAAAACTATGATTTTTCACTTCAAAATTGTGATTTATATCCAAAAGAAAAATAATCTGAAGTTTATAAAAGCCAGTACTGTGCATGTACATTCAGTAGGCATCACATTATAACAGCCGCCGCTATGGCATCTAAATTTAGACGACAGGATGAAACAAGAGGCCTGTCAAGGAAAAAAGAAGGGGACAGGGAGCGACATTTCGAATTTATCGAAAAGCCTTCCCACCCACGTGACTCATTCATTCCCTGCTGATCCGAAAACACCGTTACCACAGCGTAGTAATATGTGTGGTTTTTTTTCCGACTTCCATATTTCAAGGAAGAGAACAAAGCCATGTGACTATAGAAAACTGGCCTACACCCTCTATTAAAAAGACCGCATGCTGCGCGCGTTAGTGCAAATTGCGCAGACGTCAGCAGCAGTTCAAGGATCTAAACAAAGTGCGATATTTACATAGCTGGCTGAGTCAAATCAACCTCAACATACGCGATTTTTTTTCCCAGACCTCGTAGAACTGACAATTAAGCAGCCTACAAAACTACGTACATGCAACACAGTGCAAGATCACACACGAAGTTATCGTCAGCTCCGGACTCGTTTTACTCAGTTATCGTCCGATAAAGTAGAGTAATGTAAAAATATAGGCCTATTATATCTTTAGGCTGAGTTATCTGACTGCGAACATACTTCTGTCAATGCGTTAATACCTACCTTATATAAGCACTACAATTGTGAATGATTTCCAGACAGAATCTAAAATAGATAAGAAAATGCGAATTTTCTTTAGTTGTACGAGCATCAATTGGCGCTGTACAAGAATCCTTCTTCACGCTGTCTGATCATTCGACCCTATTCAAGTTGTGTAACTTGCTTATAAAATATCATCTGATGACAGGGCATATGGCATTTAACCCCTTAAACTGCGAAAATAGTCGGAGATGCATGTGGATTCGTTTATTTTATCTCAAATGAAATCTCTAATCCGGATTCTACCAATCAGGTTAGAATCAGGAATAAAACTTGATCGACTACCGAAATGATTTCTGCGGAATTTTTTGTACGTGGACGATCGAGACTACATCCCTAACTTGTATTTCCACAGAATTTACATTACGAAAAATTTCAACTAAAAAAATTGTGAATAAAATGTGCGCTTGTAAACGCTTTTTTGTGGGGCTAAATAATAGAAACTTTCAATTACACAAAACCTGCAGCACTTCTTTCAGAAGTTACCGTAATATTATATAAGCAACAAGGATGACTTAGATGACAAGGATGATATTAGAACTAGGGCTGGTCCCATTAATCAATAAATTTGGTCCGTTAGGTTCAATTCTCAATCGCAGCTAAAAAAATTTAGTTGAGTTGATTGACTTATAGAAGACAAAACCAAAATTTATTGTCTCGATTGCAGACAGCAGTTTTCGTAAAACACTTTCGAAATCAGTGACTCCCAAAATAACTCATTTTCTAAAAAAATTACAAGATCCAAGTGAAGAAATTCCAGGATTTGACTAATATGCTTATTATACTAAATTGCTTCCAGCGGCAGCCTTAATTTCTTAATCCATTCCTATACTTGTTTATATCTAGCGAATAGGTTCGTGAAATGTATAAAATATATTTGTATATAGCATCAATTAACATTATACAATAACCAATACGCTTGTTATGTATGGTATATATTCGATTAATCACTTGATTAAAGTTTCTTGATTAACCAATTAAAAACACTAATGGAAAATGTAGTAAAATAGCACCAACGGGTCTCCCGCCTTTTTGATATCGCAGACCCCCCCCCCCCGTAGTCTCACTGTAGCATTAACAGGTCAATTTCGACACCACCCTACCATAAAATGCACAAAAAGTATTGTTTTTTTATAATTTGAGAATCATAAAAATTGAATAAATTACGATTTCACAGTACAAAATATGTCTTTCATTGCAAATGGGAGAAAATGAAAATGATTCCGCGGACCCCTTATAAAGTAGCATTTATTTATTTATTATAGCATCGGTGTATCATCGATATTAAGGCGAAACCTATTTGGATAATTTACAAACCGTCATTGGTATTCCCTTGAAAAATAAATGATTTCAAATGAGTAAAAAAAAAATGAAATGTACGCTGGAGAACTCCCAAGAAGAATCAAAATCAAAAATCACATATATAACTTACAATTTGAGTCCACAAAGAGCCCGGGCATTTTCCTGACAAAAACGCCAAAAAAGAAAGCTTTCAATCCAACTCCGGGGTGAAAGAGTATGTGATGTATATGCACTCCTACAATTGCACTCGTGTGATTGGGGGGGGGGGGGAATCAGTACAAAGAGATTGTTCAATGAAACAAGAGATGCCAGACTGAAACCAACATGGCAAGTAATAAACTCTGTAGGTACGAAAGAGTGAAAAAAAGAAGAGCATCAGTGGAGAAAAAAAAATAGTAGAAACAATCGCGCGCGCCTGTGGATGGAATACGAAAGATTTCCTGCATGAGAATGTGGAGGAAAAAGCGGTAAATGAAGGCATACATAAATATGTACAACCGAATAACGACTCCACTCTTTTTCTTTAACCCAAGAGGTAAGATAATAGGTAATACGTGAAAAAATTTCTCATCTTTCTTCACAGTAAAAAAAAAATCATCTTATGGTGTAGGAACAACATCTTCAGTCCATGAAAAAAAAAAGACGAATTCACTGTCTCGGAACGATGAAAAGAGTCTCAGGTTTTCTAAGGTTCGGAAAATTCATACCAGTTGAAAAAAAATAAAAACTAACTCGTGTACGACAAGCAATAACACCATGGGAAAACACTTTTGTTTTTACTCGGTCTTCGTCAGCCGAGCCCGAGGGTCTTCGTGATCACGCCGGAAGACCGTCCAATAACATCATGGGAAAAGAATAATGCTATACAATTTCTCATCGGTAATTTTCGACTCCTTACCAGCCTATAAAATTCAATACACCCGGAGGATGAAATCTGTAACGTTCCCCTTACGCCCGATTTTATTGCGACAATGTAGAAGAAAATGAAATGACACACGCTAGCCGTAAACATCAATTCACTTTCAACTGCGAGCGCATGAAATGAATTTTAGGAAATTGATGAAACTTGAAAAAGAAAATATATTTATACTGACGAGCCCTATCGACGCTTCCAAACACCCTTAATTTCCTTCCATCTGATTTCTTTTTTAACCTATATTTTTTGGATTTGATTAGAATGAGTAGAACTCGAATCGAACTGATTTTCCTACTCGTTATAAATAGAAGAAAATAAAATATCACCGCATTTTTGGAAGTATGAAATTACCAACCACTCTTTCACAGAAAAAAATTTAAAAAATGAAAATAGATGTTCCGAAATCGAATGATGGTGATTATTATTGCAGTTCAAAAAAAATACAGAATTACAAAAAAAAAAAAAGATATGATACGAGTAGCTCTTTCGCAATCATCTGACAAGAGTGACTAGACGGTGAACATCAAGACAGCCATCATTAAATAAATTCAATGGTCGCGAACCTTTTCAGATACCCTTCCTTCAACTTTATTCAGGAAAGTTTTCACGTTTATTTTATCAGGCCCACCCCGGATCATAAACCACTACAAAGAAGAAAAAAACTAGAGTGGACTTGAAAGAAATAAAAAAAAAAAGAGCTCTATTTTGATAACTTTTCGTACAACATTTGGGTAAACAGTGTTAAGCATGCGTAATACAGTACCAGCCAGAGTATGACACTCTTTTGCCAGTGAGACACATGTTCCTTGCAACTGATACTCAAAATCTCACAGCTAATTTACGGAATCCGATTTTAAGAGAACAAAACTACAATTAAGCTTGAATTGGAAACATATAACGATCGATCCTCCTTCGGTTTCGCGCACGTTGAACCCCACCCTCACGCGGTGTACATGTACCGATACAGAAGAATCACCTGAACTCACCCTGCAGGTATGATCGGTATAGTATTTTAACACACGTACCACGGTAGATTAATCTGATTTAGTGTTTCTACATTTTTCCGGTCTGTTGAATCACTTAAAATTGCCTAACAAGGTCTGAAGGCAACGAGGGTAAGACGGTCAGCCTGACCGTCAAGCTCATACGCTACATCACGTATTCAACTAAAAGAATGGGGCACTTTCAGATCCAAGATTCAAAGGGTTTTGATAGTAATTTTTGCTTTTGCAATAACATATATTTTTTAATAATTCCGAAAAAAAAAATCCTTTCAAGCAGTAACCAGCAAGTAGAAATGGTATTCGATATTATGCACTTACGTCGTAGTTTCAGAGCTCAACTGAGTACTGCAGTTTAAAACGGCTACAGAAAAGCGGAATATAGGAGCTTGTGATCACCCATTAGTAAGCATTTTACTAATTAATTGCATTAGTAATACGTAGTACTAACTAAAAACTACTGTGTTAAATTGGAGTTGAACCGTGTAAAAAAAATTATACAGACGACATTAAATCGGAAAATTATTCACAGCGTTACCACGTGGCAAAACTTAGAATTAAAAAAAAAATATTTCAAGGCTACGCAAGTTGTGAAAAAGCGGCAATGCGTCAAAAACCTGCGAAACCATCAAATGTACAGGTGGAGGAAGCAGACATATCCTTTCAATATCTGAGGTAATTAGATAAAGCATTCTTTTTATGCTTAAGAAAATAGAGGAAAAGACTCACAAATTCGTACGGTGTAGTCCTGCAGGCCATCGTGGATATTTGGCGTAATAACAAAATGTCTCTTTCAATCATATATTTTATAGATACCGTGCAACGTGGGGGGTAGACAGGCTTCTGCTGGCAGACAAGTCCGATGAAGAAAAGTGACTTATTGACGAGTCACATACACACACGGGCACCGGTCCGGTCGCAGAAAAAGTTTTTTTTAATGGCCACACCCTCGAGCGAGCGAAATCCCATGACGTCGTATGTATAACAACCGTCGAGTTGCCACGAGAGACTTCGCCTGCGTCAGCTGAATCAATACAGACCGTCTCATAGCCCGACAAATTCGGTCATGAGAGGCGGCAGAACTTGAAAACTATGCACCGGAACAACAGACATTCTGCCACCCAACTATTAGAAAATAAGATCATGATGATAATGGTACCGATGACAACGATTCGAAAAACTCAAACGATCTTTTTTCGAAACAACGGGCAAAAAACCGAATACACCTGCCATCACTGGGCCTCATTGGACCTACTTACACACATTTTACGTTTATCTCACTTCCTTGGCATATTTAAGCATAACCTTGAATTACGGCTTGAGTGTGCCAAAACAATTTATATAGCCCTGGAGATACATACAATAATAAAAATATACATTGAGTATATTGGTACAGAAATGCATCATTTAATGATCACTTATGTATGTGGTCCAAACATATCCTTGCCGAATTCAAACATCTTTCGATTCAATTTGCGAGTCGTTACGCTCAGCTGATGGATGTAAATATGCAGACACACACAAAAGAACAAGAAACTCCGCTTTGATGAAAATAAAAAAAAAAAGTGTTACGAGAACAACACGCAAAATAGTGAAATGATCTCTCTGATACGAGTGGGAACAGGGGATTGTTGGGATGCCACGAATCCAACGCAGCGTGGTCGATTTTACATACATCACTGGTTCTGTCTGAAGTTCTTATGCGCACCACGTGACCTTTTCCCTACTGCACAAAGCTCTATCTCTCGTCAAAATAGATTATTTTTCCAGATACCAGAAATTCTTTTAGGCATATCCCTATTTCTCTGGGAGGAATTTGTCTTCTGAAAAACTCAATCCAAATAATTTCGTAAATATCGGAAAATTATTTCTTTTGCCTTCTAGCTTCGACCTAGCACAGAAATCGAAGTAAAGTTTCATAAAGTACATCAATACTGAAATCAAAGCACTAAACATGACTTCTTTAATTCCCTTTGCTAAACACTATTTTTCCTGGCCATCGTTAATCAGAAAAACATGGACAGACCTTGATTTAGCCTTGTATGAGGAGTAGTATAGCCATAAAAACGTCTCTTCATCAAAAACCGAGTCTTCCAAAAAATATATATACATAGCTTACGCACTTTAACAAAAGTAAACTATTGTAGAAGAAAAAGTAGTATAAATCAGAGCTCCCAGAAAAACCTTCTAGATCATTTCTGTGACTAAAACTCCTGAAGAAATATAAATCAAAATCTTAGACCTTCCAAATATTTTTCGATTTTCAGTTTTTTCCCATGACTTATATCAAATATTTGCATATTTCTCTGACTTTTGCCAAATTCTCATTACTTTCCAGGTCACTGGGAACCCTGTAAAATGAAGTTATGCAATAAAGGTGGAACATACTCTTTTTAAGAAACCACAATACTGAAGTATCGTACTTATCTTGTGATCATATTTGACCTTTAATGTGCAATTACATTAAACATGACCAACATACAACAGTTTTTCGTTAAAGTATATAGGCTAAGTTTGCACCACATTCATTTATCGAGATTAAACATAAAAAACACAGTAATACTGCCATGCAACTGTTATAGATACTTACAAAAATTTGGTGAAAAAAATTAGTCTTGAAAAAAATATCACGTCACCAACAAAATATTCCAGACATATTCAACGATTACAATTTTTCTTTTCCTCACGCTCCGTTAATCCAGCGACCCGCAAGTATCAATGGTTTTTCTACGGTATGAAAGAAAAGAAAAAGCTGCAGACAAAAGATTAAAAGAAATAAAAATTGAGCCGTGCTTTTAAGTAAAAGAATTCGCAACTTTTAACACGCGTGCTCAAAGCTTAAATCTTTAGGTGTTGATTCCAATGGCGGAGCCAAAGAGAAGATAGTTTCCGCTTTTTATCCTCATACAAAGCGAATTGAAGTCACCACGCCATTTCGCATGCTTATCCAATTTTTTCTCTACTTGTACCTCAGTTTTCTTAAAAGTTACGTTCTCCAGAAATCGCATAGTGAAATTATGAATTTTCAAAAGACCACTCACGAAATGTTTCTCACACGCATGACGCAAATTTATAATAGTTCAGACCACACACATCGTAACTCAGAAACTATGCGCATGCAATCAATCAAATTGGAGCAGCCACAATTTTCAACCTTATTTGAATATAGTTTAGGATTATTTTCTAAGAACCTGAGAGAATACAAGGTTGGATAAAAAAAAACAATATAAGAATGCATGTCAAATTTTCCCCGTGCCTTTTGCACCTTCACGGTAAAAGAAAACATCCTGTTGACACAGACACGGGACCTATACAAAATTCGAATGTAAGACAAGGACCAGAGCCAAAAATAAATACACGACGCTAAGGCAAATTAAAACACGGAAGAAAGATCGAGATTCTTCACGTAGACAAGAGTTAGCACAAGTAGTTCGTTGACTGTGTGAGCGCCACACACGACATGAATTCGCCGATTGTATTCATATGCCCGCCCGTCTAGAGTATTTGCAGTGAGCTACGTTACTGGAAAATATGGCTAAAATCAGGGCACCTTTAGCGGAAAAATACTACCATCCTCATGTCTGAGTACATGTAATCTATATATATAAAATTGATTTTCTGTGTGTGTGTGTGTATGTTCTCTATACAAATCTACAATTTTAGATCGATCGTCGCCAAATTTTGCATATATACCAAATGGGACCCGACTTGAACGATAGGATACTTTAAAATTTCGTCAGACCAGGGCAAATGCCCCAAATGGGCAAAAAACTGTCCGGCAACAATGGTTTTTGGGCCTCAACAATCACTTTCCGAACGTTTACTTTGGTTACCGTGGTTCCCTAGCGATGAGTTTCAGACGTGTTTATGTCTTTACAATGGTTTGTCACTTCTTTAATGCTGCCAGTTATGTATAATAGTTTATGCCTTTATAATGGTTTGCCACATTTTTAATACTCTCAGTAATGAGGCTTTTTGAATAGACGTCATAATCATCACCATCATCGCTTTGAGGGTCAGGAAAAGGGTGATCCTCATAGAAATCACTATTAAAATTGCCGATTTAACTGCATAAATACGGAAATTTAGTGGGGGGGGGGGGGTTTCCTGCCACATCAATAATTTTGAAAATTAAATTGAATTCTCGATTTTTGAAATATGGAATTCACTTGGAGATACGAAGCCCAGAAAATTAAAAATATGAATAATTTGCCGGATCTACTTTTGAGTTGGATATCCATGTAATAACATTGATTTCAACTTTTTATTTATATCTTCTCAAGCATGAAAATTAAGTTCTCCGTATTGTCTTTTGATATTTATTTGCATAAATTCATATAGTTTAGGATGTTTTTAAAATTAGTTATGGGCCCCGTAAAGTGCATCGAAAAAATTCCACAGCTTTAATTAAGCATTTTTGGAAGCTCAAACAGGCAGAAATAGATAACTTGAAGTTCAGGGGGAGGGAATCGAAATACCTAACACCCATAAAAAAAAAGGGGGGGGGGGGGACTATTCATTTCTACGTTTCTTTAAATTTAGATTTGTTTCTTTCATGAGTCGCGCAGGACGTCGCCATATTGGTTAACTTAGACACGGTTTGCATGTCCCTCAAAGAAAGAGAGAGATATCGCATGATCCAAAAAGCCTCATTGAAGAAAACCCGGGCAGCGCCGGGTATTGTAGCTAGTCAAATATATTTTCGTACAATGCAAAATAATTTGCTGAACGCTTCGACAAACTACTTACACAAAAGCTTGATCTTGGAATCCTATGCAGAAATGAAAATTGCGTTCAACTAAAATAATATTTAATATAATAATTAAATATAATAATAATTAATATAATAATTATAATTCTAAAATAATAACTGCCAATCTTTCCATATTTACTTCTCTCATTTTATTTTTTATCGAATCAACTTATATTACACTAAAAATTAACATGGGTGTGCAGATCAATATAAATAAAAAAATTTTAAAAATTGAAAAAAAAGATTTAGAATGTCAAAATCAGCATCCCCCTTCCAGTTATAGTTCTCATAGAAAAAAGACAGCGACAAACTACCACATTAATAGGTGGGTGCACGCAAATTTTCTAAAAAAACACTTTTTTCGACTTTTCAATTTTCAAATAATATAACATTTTCTGCGTCTGTGTTCGAGTTTTTGTTTTGACTGCACTAGAAGTATTTTTAACATATTTTAATATAAACTGGTGGCAGGCATTATATATGATAACGTTTTCCACTAAAATTGTCTTTTCTCAAAACTGAGTTGTCGTCCCCCCTCCCCCCAGATATGGAAAATTTTTTTGAACACCACTTGCTCAAATGCCTTAAAACTTGGTTTTGTATCTCTTAACATTAAGGTATTACATACTTTAAGGAGAGGATTTCCCCTAAATGCTAGCTCTCTATTTAAATTGTATAAAAATACACATAGAATTTGAGAAAAAAATTGAGTGCCAACAGTGATTAGAAAAATTTTAAATGTTCCTGAAATGAAGGAGATTTTTCCCATAGGAAAACATGAGAAGCCGAGATCGTGCACCAACTCCGAAGCGCGATATCCAACAGGTTCAAAACACCATTTCGAATTACAATACGCAAAACATCCACAATAGTTTGGCAAATAAGTTTTAATCAACGCATTTAAAAGTTGAACATGAAAAATCCAATCAGAAAAAAGCCATACAATTCAGTTTTGACTTTAATGCTTTTTGATGAAGAGACAAAAAGACTCACTCGCAGCAACTGAGAAATTTTGTATTAATTGAGTTCAAATGAAATTGTTCCCTGCATCAAATATTTACACAAGCACCTTAACGGTGACACAACACAGCCGAGAATCTCGTAGAAGAGAATTTTCGAACAGCTTATAAAGAGAAACGTGGGGGGGGGGGGGGGGGGATTTGGGACCGTTTCCAATTATAGAAGAATAAAGAACCACACAAGTAATCAGCAATCCGTGAACAGGCATTAGTTAGTTTTGCAAGTAATTTTGCTTTTACACAATACGTGAATCCACAGAGACGTCTGCAACTTTTGGAATGAGTTACATACTATTAGTCAGCATTATGCATCATTTAACACTATTCGTTTAAATTACAACATAATAACATAATTGAAGAAAAGAAGAAGAAAAAAAGAAATGACTGGCACTTGAAAGAGAACAAACTACCATTTGAGGAAAATGTATTTCATCTAATTTCGTCTAATCATCCCTCTCTAGTTATTTTTTCGAACTGATAATGGGAACTCCCTGTGGTACCAGTCGGAATAAATGTGCACGCATATAGAACGGGAAAAAGTGAACCTTAATCATAGCGCTGCCAGATTATTTGGCCGTGTTTTCAGCACTCACCGTACTTTCACACTGAGAAATGTATAGAGTAATAATAATATAGTGAAACCCTGGTTATATACCAATACTCTGCGAACCAAGAAAAAATTATCATTATAGAGAGATTTATCGTTGTAACGAGGTTTTTCTGCACATCTTTGGTCTATGAAGAAATGGGCTGAGAACTACATAAGCTATCAATGAAAGGAGATGGAGGAATGGTATATTCCTGCGATGCATGTCGATTTTGTTTCACGTAATGTGACTGACACACCACTGTCATATTTCGCTACCATAACCTACAGAACCGGGACTCACGGTCAGAGTCGCAACTGGGGGGAGGGTGGTGGTGCGTGGTGCCCTGGACCAGGAAGGGTGCTGAACTCTATGCAGTATTCTTTTTCAGTAAAAATTAGATGGGAGGGGGAGGTTGCGTCAAAATTGATACTGGCCCCGGGCGACCGAGTAAATTTTAGTTTCTGGTTGCGGCCCTGCTCACAATTAGGAGCAGATTTTCGGACAGCGTCTTTCAGCCTTATTCAGTTAGATCCAGAGCTTAAAAAAAAATCATTCCCACAACACGTAATACGTACGATTGTCCCATTCTATTCACCAGTAATACAATACAAAAAATCATATCCTATTTATATAATTTTCGCGCATCTAAATATTTGGCGAAGGTCCTATATGAGACTTCCCCACCAATCAAATCCATGACAAACTGCACAGGACGAATTATCCGACTTTTAATTGGAATGGTACAGCATTGATGCAATACGGTCATCATACCTACTTCCCAATGCAATTCACAAAAATACCCGATAGTTTAACTGTACCGACTGAAACAAACAAGTCGAGATCGAAGATTTTTCGATGATGATCATAATATCAAAACAAACAACGCGTATTAAGAAAAAATTGGGGAGAAAAATATAGGAAAGTGAATATTGAGAACGAAAAAACATTTCGCGGCGATGTCAAGGCCAAACTATAAAAAAAAAGAGGGAGAGATTAGTCGCATATCCACTGAATGCACACCAGACAATGAAATGCAGCACAAGGAAATAACACAATCAACCTGAGGATAAAAAAAAGTTCATATGTCTTTTGCATCGGTTTTTCAATTGTAAATCGTTTTTTTTCCCCTTTCTATAAATACACCTGTTACACAGACGTCTGATTCATTAATTGAATAGATGACGTCAAGTTATCAACGATTACAATAGTGGAACAGAAAAAATACAATTTTGAATTTTCCTTAATCAACATCAGTCGACCATTAGCTAGTCTGATTAAATGATAAATTATATGATATATATTATATAGTAAATGTGTCAAAAGATTAATCATTAAATGTGACATACATTGAATATTATAAATGCATGCAAAGTCTGTGATTATATGTTTAAGTAGGTAATATGTTGAGCCCCAAAGCAAAATGTTTTGCATTGTTCTGCAACAAGCCCTCACCTAACTGAAAATTTTCTCTGATAAAAACTCCCATAATTATCAAGAAAACACAAAAAGCGCTGTTTTTCCTTATTTTCCCCGAAGTTCTTCCTGAGAATTTTCTGCAGCAACAGCAGAGCCGCAACTAGACACGCACTTTGTAACTCCCTCTGGTTTGGCACCCAGGGCACCAGATCCACCCTAGTTGCGGCTTTGAGCAAGAGTGATTTTCTGCGACGTGTGTCGTGGTTTTCAGTACATTCTGCTGTGGAGATGTTGAGTAGCGAACCAATGATTGCACCAAAACAAATTGTTTCTATAATAAAATTTCTGAATACATAGCAATTGCACAAAAAAACCAAGATTTCATAATTCATCATTTTCTATCTCCAACCGTTTTCTCTTTCCACACAGCCTCAGAATCTGTTATTGCTTATGAACATCTTTCTCGTACATGTTCTCAGCAGAAGTGGTTGAAGAATCATAAAAGGAGGGACAATAACTTTTGATTGATAACACTGGGCCAAGAATTCATACTGTACAATCAAACATCAACTTTTTCTCAGCACGGATAACAACACATGGCCAGCCAAACAAGCAGTGAAAGCGTCAGTGCATACAACCACATCAATTCAATTATGAGTGGGAAGTCCGGAAGGGCATCATCTCAGGTCGAGAACGCATGTCATAGTCATGCTCAGTAGAGCATCTACTCCAGGCAGGTAGATACCTTTCCTATGCTATTTATGAGGAAGGGGAAGGAATATAAGGAGTCAGCAACATATCCTCTTCTTTCAATATCCATCAAGTTGTCAGAGCACCAATTCACTCATTAAAAAAACTCACTGGGAAACTATGGGATGCACCCCAGAATTGAATGCAATAACACAAAAAATTTGAATTTTTTACATTAATTGCAAGGTTGTACACAACAATAATTCCATTAATGTTTTTGTAGCAAAGCTATGTTTTAACATCAAGACCAACTAAACTCTTGACTTTGAATCAATATAGCAATAAAAATGAATCAATGAGTTTGCGTCAAGTCTTTCCAAATTTATGTCTAGCAATGAATATTTTTGACTAATTTTTTTCTAAGTATTATAAATTTGTGAATAAAAAGCATTGATTTTTTACTGCTTTTATATTGCGAGTATAAAATTTCTTCTCTGATGCAGCATGAATAGCATGCAATAGTGAATCCAGCTGCGGTTCACACCGTTTCGATACCGATAGCTAATTTTTTTTCGCAAACAGGTTATTAAAATGTGCCCCATCACCACACCAGAACATGGTATGGTGGTGGTACACATTCCACAGTCTTCATTCTGTGTGGAATGTGCACCCATAATTAAGGTTTTCTTTGAAATAGGTGCCTGAGCAGCTGCCTAAACGTGTTTGCACTGGGAATCGATTGTTGAATTATATGAATCCCACCAGCACTTACACTTATGTAAATGTGTTAAGATTCGTAGCCTGAGGCCGTGTCACCTTCTTGTCTTTAACAAGAACCAAGTCGTTAAGCCCATATTCTTAAGCTAAGGTCAGAAAAGAAATTTTTGATTGTTATATGTTTACCTAGGTAACGTGTCCTAACTTCAGATCAAGCGCTCACTAAGGAAGAACTGGGGTGGTGTTACAAACACCAGATATTGATAGAGATAAGAATATATTATTGTTTGACAATCACAATTTGAATGAAAAAGTGCAGTTCATTGGGGGCGGAAAAATTTAAATTCATCAGGCTCACTAAACAGAACAATAAAATTTCAAATTAAATATCTGTTTCAAAAATTGAATACTGATTCTGGTTTACTCTGTGACATGACAGCAGTGTTTGATAGTTAGTTTTCACCAACTCACATAACATACAGGGGCAAAGGATGCATGTGCTCAGCACCCATAATTTCTGGAGCACAAAAATTGGCATTCTCTTTTGATACTTTGATATTTCGAAGAAGTGCTAACAAACATTTTGTAAATTTCGATTATCTTGGGGTGGGGGTAAAGAAGTGTAAGAATGGCCTCTCCATGCCCCTCTCCTTCTGTGCATGTCTCTGCCTCAAAGAGCACTATATAAGGGGCCGACAAAAAGTCATGTTTGTCCAAGGCCTGAACTTATGAAGAACAGGCCCTGATAACATATAGTCATAGTCGCTCACTTCATCGCCTTTCCTTTTCCTTTGTTATGAAACACCATTGCACAACTTTTTCCAAAATTTTGGGTCTTTGGCTTGCTGTAGTGCACCAGTGATGGCATTAGCACACTATAGATCACAAAACCATCAAAATTTATGAAAAAGACTCAAAAAATAATTCATTTATGAATGCCACTAAATAAATGTATGTTTACTCACCAAGGACCCAGTAGTTTTTTACAACTCGGGTTTTGGGGACTCAAAATAGTTCCAGACTTAGAATGACACCAACAACATGTGTAATATATATTTTGAATAAAGTTAGCGTAACACCAAAAATTTGGCCAATAATTTATGAACTGCAAATAATTCCTTTGTTTTACGGCTTTTCAAGCAATATTTGGTTGAAAGAGGTGGGGTAGCTGTGGTAAGAATTCCAAAATGAACAGAAAAGACAACTATTACCACTTAACCTTACATGAAAAATTCATATAGATTCCTATTGGGAATTTCTTTTGAATTGGCACATGCCGGAACATGTGTTATAGGTGTATGTGTGGTCTTAACATAAATATGTTATTACAGTTATTTGTTTTTCATGTTGAAGTGATGCCACCATCTGTCTTCCATATTTTAAAGTATAAATGACAGATGCTCGAATTTTGTTTATGTAAGTATCGTGTTGAAAGTCTGTCTGCTCTATGTGGAGAGACTTTTCAGCCCCAAAGCAGAATGTGCCAAAATGTGCGACATGTCGCAGAACAACCATTGCTGTTGCAGAACAATCTGGAAGAATTTTGAGAATAGTGTAGAAAAACGCTATTATGTATATGCGAATTTTTACCGCAGAACATTTTCAGTCAGCTGAGGGCTCGTTGCAGAACATTGCAAAACATTCTGCTTTGGGACTTTTCAGTTGGTAAAGACTACATGATTATGTCTACAGGAAAAAAAAATATTTTACAAGTCTGGAGCATTGGAGAAGCTCTACCCGCAACAATAATCCTTTCCCCCACTCTTCTGATTCAACAAACCCTTTTGTTGAGTCTGAAAACGCATATTACTAGATCCTTAGTTGTCAAGCATGGCTGAGGTGCTACAAGAATACACAAACTAAACGTATTAAGTACACCTTGTCATGTCCAAATCCTGTAACTTTTGGAAAGTTGACTTAATTCTCCAACAATTTATGAAAGAGACACGGAAATTTACCTGCAGATAATATAGGCCTACATACAAAAGCACAATATTTCTCTAGACGGCATCGTTTGATGCTAACAAACATTTTTTTTCAAAGACAAGCCTTTTTACCTCTGTGACTCTTTTTGTTATTTTTCCCATCTGGCAGCATCACCTTCTGTTTTTTGTGGGAGTTTTAAATATTTTTCTGCTATCGTCAGTTTCTTGGGGGTTTTTTTGGAGTACCGCCGTTTTCCTGTGAAGTGCAATCAATGTATAAAGATTGTTTGCTATCAGGTTACACTATTCTTCAGGTTTTTTCCCCTCATCATTGGTAAAAGCATCAGCATTTTGTCTCTGAAGATGTGTCTACATCTGCGTGCTGTGTGTTGTACTTGAGTAGTTTGCTGAGATTACTCATCAATGTGAAGGATGTCACAAAATACTTTATTGTAAGCTTAGTGGCGCACACCTGACAAACATCTAACTTGAGGGACCCATGGATAAAGAATACATCGAAGAGACAAGTTGCAGCTCTTGGATTTTGCATAGCAAAGGTCGTGGCACCATGACAGCAATGGAACAATGCGCGGCTAAAAAATAAAAAATGTGTGTGCATGTCTGGGGTATTTAATTATAACTTGAAGGCATGGCTACTTCACAAGGGTGGGGCTGACAGAGCTTCAGCACTGGATGATTCTAATTTTTCTGTTTTTTCATGATATAAATATAGGGAGGGGTGAAAAGTTCAGCGCCCGAGGATCCCCCAGAGATCTCAGCCTAGGAGGCCTTGTTCAGGGATGGAGAAATGTTTGCAGGTCATAGCAAGTAAGCATATATGCAGGCATACCATAATGATCTTCAAGTTTTCAAAAGCCAGTCAATCAGGGCTGTTTAAACACGTGGACCAATCCATCCAAACAAAACCAGAGGAACTACATGATAATCATATTTGGTACTATGGTTATCAAGAGAGAACTGCTATGGTGGTCGAGTGGTCGTAGTGATGGACTCGCATCGCTAGAACCCTGGTTCGAACCCCACTGTCGCCATAGTGGTGGTCGGCTGAAGTTGGTTTTCTGTGGTTCCCGACTTCATTGGTCTTCTATATTTTGAAATGAAAATGGTAAATGCTAAAATGCTTGGCAAGGGGCTACTACTACTAAACCACACATATACCTTGTCCACATTCCTCTGCGGACCTTCTAATGAATTAGTACAAATTGAAATGTGTGCATACATGTTACGTGTCTAACGTGATTTGTTTCTGTGTAATGCTTGTTATGTGTTGTGGTGTCATCTGCCATAAATTTTCTGAACTATAACTGAAGTTTAATGATTGCATAATTGTACCATCGTAGGGCTGTTGCTCTGTGTGGCGAGACTTTTTACAGGGGAAATATGCTTGCATTCATGCCTTTAAAGTTGTGAATCACAGAAAACCAACTTCAGCCTACGAGTACTGTGGCAATAGTGGGTAAGGCGAGGAGCTACAGAACATCTTTGTCTGGGATGGGTCCATGTGTCTTTTACAACAGCACTGACACCAAAGTCAGTTCATGAATGATTCAAACTTTGTTGTTCATGCGAATATAGGCTGTTGCTTCTAAAGTTTCAAGAGGACCTTGGGGTTTAATAAAAATCAAAATGTTCCAAGGAAATGAAATTGGCAGTACATAGAAAAAAAAAACCTTATAACCAGAGATATGTCTACAGGGGACTTAGTAGACTATAGCCAAAAGCAGCAAATTTGGAGGGGGCAGTAAATTTTTGGAATAAGTGTCCAGAAAATTAGTAGAATGGGAGGAGGGCAATAATTTACAAAATCTGTGTAACTCAAAGGCAGTATAATAACAATAAAACCATAAATCTGGCTCTGCCCAGACAGCGGGGGAATAGGTCCAAACAAGTGACCTAGAGAGTTTGTTTACAAATGTTTACAAACAGCTAAGTTTGTAACATCAAAACACCAAACAACTAAACCAAACATGCAACTCGTCCATATTCCTCCGCTGAACTTCTAGCGAATTGGTGCATGTTGGAATGCGTGTGTATGTATAGTGAACCTTTTCGTGAAGTTTTATTTATATGTAATGCTTTTTATGTGTAGTGCTGCCATCTGCAATCAATTTTTTAAACTATGAGTTTTTCTCAACTCATAGTGAGTGTAATGAATGAATAATTGTAACATTGTACGCTTGTTGCTCTCTGCAGTGAGACGTTTTAACGGGAAGATCGGCTCACATTCGCACCTTGATGTTAGGAATCACGGAAAAAAAAACACTGAACTAAAGAGCAAGAGACCCGGAAGTGAGAGTGACCAAAAACGTGACCTAGAGAGCAAGGGACTGAGTGAGTGAGCAACCAAAGGTGCAGCCTAGAGAGTTTGCAAGCATGTGAGTGACCAAAAGATTGACTTTAAGTGTGAGACCAAATCAGTGAGAAAGTAGTGATTAACATTGAATGTGTGCAAGTATGTGCAAAACCATACTGTTTTGGTCACTCAAAGGCCACACATTGGTCTAACCGCCACAGAGAGGGCTCACAAAGATGAGATCTGGTTGAAATTTGCGAGTAAGCATGTAAATTTGCCACGTAAAAGCTCTGAGAAATCACTTGACCCAGATCCCATGATCCTGTTAACCCGGGAGAACTTGCTGTATGAGATCTTTTCCCACACCATGAAATATTTTGCTTACCACTCAAAACTAAAAAAGGTTGTAATTTCCGTTCTCGTCTTGATAATTAGTACGCTTCAAGCGACGGTAAGGATCAGCTTGTCCCATACTGTCAACACGAGTGAGAGTGTTTTTCCCATAGCGTGAGTTCTTGTGCACTAGCGAACCCAACGACTTCTCTCGGGTTGAGACTGCCTTGCTTCAGTGTTAAAACTTGCCAAAACATTCACGTCATTATCTTCACATTGTAACAGCAGGTAGCGCCACTTATACTGACCACGGAATAAAAAGATCCTTCCATCTCATTTTTAATATTTATTGACTTACACCGATTGGCGTTTGAGCACTTTAATTCATAATAGGTGTACAAAACAAGAAACAAACAACACGTTAACAAAAATCGGAAAGCTCTTGCGGTTTATTAAAAAGGCGTGGGGGAGGGGGGGGGTTATTTCACCACCCAGTTTTATTTTAAATATTGTATATATATAAGAACTACAACTGAAAGAGTTTTTTTTAAGCAGTAACACATCCGAGTAATTGAATTGGCGATCGATCAAATGGGGATTTCGCAATCATTAATGATAACAAATGGGAAAAAAAATTACTGTATTAATTAGTAGCCGTTCAGATAAATGGGTGAGACTGGAGGCCACCGAGACCCACACACAAATTCCGCTACTCTTTTAGCGGTATCGCCCAAAATCTTTTTACCTAAGAGAAGAGTGATAGGGGAAATCGGATTATTATGAGTACCCCCCAGAGTCGGATCCCCGATGGGTAATCAACGACGCGGCAAACAATTCTAAAAAAATTCATATATAAAGGCGATCCGTAAATGATAATTAGGACACGGGGATAAAGTAAACAATTACCTTCGGGGCTCCTCCGTAAATCCTTGTCACCCGCCATGTTTGATTTCGACGAACTGAAACATTGCCAAATTCAACTCACCTTTTTTTTTCCTCTTTGCAGCGCCCTCCGGTGGAGGAAGTAAAATTATTTTTCCGCTCTTCGGGTTTCTTTTTTTTTTAAATGACTTGTTTTGTTGTTTGGTATTTTCGATGACCATATGAGCCGTTTCACCCGGGACATTCCAGTATTTTTTGTCCATCCCGACTGTTTTTTTAAATAAAAATGTAACCGTTATTTTTTTATCAACGATGCCCGCATGAATTTTTTTTTCACTGAAGTCGAGGATTGAAATTATTTTAATTATTAATTATATATCACGAGCGAGTGAGAAACTTTACAAGTGAGTGAGTTAGTAACTGTATGAGTGACCAAATACGTTAGCGAGAGCGATTGAGTGACCACAGAAGTGAACCAGTGAGTGACCGAGTGAGTAAATGATTGAGCTAGCCAGTGACCGTATGAGTGACCAATTGAGTGGGTGATGAGTGACAGAGTAAGTGGATATACAGAGTGAGCGAGTAATCACATGAGTGACCGAGTGAATGGGTGGATCACAGAGTAAGTGATTAACTGTATGAGTGACCAAGTGAGTGATCATATGAGTTACTCACTCACTTGCTCATTTGTTCACCTGCTCACTCGCCTGCTCACTCATTCGTGCATTTGCTGTGTTTTTGCGCAAAAGGGATTCATACAGTTGGCCAGTGACGTTACTGGTAACGGGACCCTCAGGACCTCCAAGACACCTCAATATACTGATTGAGTTATTCAGTTTTTTACTATATTAATTTTATTATACATATTATATTTTTTCATTATATTTTGAAAAATAGATGACAGCACCAAAAATTCACACCATAAGCGGAGATAGACTTGGAAGTCTGGGGGGGGGGGCATGGTCATTATTGCTGGGGGACACGATGATGATGATGTTATTTCATATATGCTTATATACATTTGATCAGTCGACTCCACTTTGACGGCCCCCCCCCCACCCGTATCTCCGCCCATGATTCACACACAACACTATAACTATACACTATAGATACGCACTCAGACTGTAAGTTAAGCACATACGCACTATCGGCACAACTCACTCGCAGTGCCGTGTCTTAACGCATGGAACCATACGGACACGGTCCGGGGGCTCAGAAAAATTAGACATAGTTGAATTTTTCAAGAATTTTCGAGGTAGGGCCTCAGAGAAATTAACTTGGCCCGGGATCCCATGGTACTCTTATGACGGCCCTGCTCACTCGGTAAAAATTGGTCTATGGCGATAGACCATACTTGCGCTCAGTTGTAAAGATAAGAAAATATTTCACTGCGTCAAAAGAGTAGACCTACCGTAAAAGTGCGTTATAACGAAAATCTCGTTATTGCGAGTAGTTTACAAGTGATTGTCAATGGCTAATGTTGAAGATACAAAAAATATTCGCTTATATCGAGTTATTTATGAATTAAAATCAATACACATTCGTTAAAACGACAAAGGAAATTCTTGGAAAGCATGCTTTCTTTTCTACTTTCTTTATGAACTATACATACAATGGAACGGATATGAGTTACATTTTTTTAAAACCTCTTCACTTATTCATAGGTCTTTATAAACGGGGCATGTTAGTACCGTTCAATGCTGTATTGTATCTTGTTATCTATGTATAGGAGGTGGAGAAACACAAAATTTTATCTGTAGGTGTGTTAGCTCTCAGAGACCACCTATCCCTTTGGGAAAGAGCTCAAACCATTCCAAGATGGTCCCTGGGCGGTCAGCGGTCATGTCTGTCTGTAAGTGCTGTTAGTTGAGCAGGTGGTGCACGACTTCTGGTTTTGACATCTTCATTTCCCTGGAAAAACCCTCTATTCTTTCTTCCTTTCTTTTTTCTTGGAATCTATCAAATCTGGACACGGGGCAAAACCCGTTTGCCCCGTGTCCTTTTTTTCATTTTCTCTGTCGTAAGTTGTTTTTCGCTGCCAGATTTTGCGGCTTTTTTTCTCGCTGAAATTGCCCGAGTCTCCCTTCTTTTATTTTTGTAATAGATTTTTTCTTTGCTGTGGAAAGGGAAAGTTTAGCAATCGAAGAAAAAACAACTGAAGATTTCATTCAAATGTGAAAAATATAATGAAACAAAAAGGGAAATCGCGGAAAAAATCCAAACTCCCAATCGTCAACTTCTTTTTTTGCTATACAATGAACATTGTGTGCATAGGCATACGCAGAAGTTTCTCGGGGGGGGGGGGGGGGGTTACGTTTTTTCCTGCAAAATAACACTAAAATCTCGGCTTGAGGTGGAGTTGGAACCCCCCCCCCCTTTCCCCTTTGCGTACGCCAATGATTGTGTGTGCATAAATAGTTAACGCTGGATGCTTATTTTAGAAAAAGTAGTTCGAAATAAAGGGAAAAAGAAAGGTAAATTTATCTTGTTTTTTTTCTCCCATTTACTCTATATGTTTTACTTTGTTCTTGTATGTTTCTACAAAAAATAAAATTCGTTAATGACGAGAGAAGTCCGTTATAACGACAATTTTCCCTTCGATTGTGAACTGTCATTATAATGGTCTCTTACTAAATTCATGTAAATTTTCAAGTTATTCTTCTGATTTTACAGCGTTTTCAAATCGTAGCTTTAATTACAATCACCCGGTATTATAAAATAACAATTATCTTCGTCTACGATTTCAGTTAAAGTAAAAGATTATGGTGAACTTCTTTGAAAATAAGACGAAATTTAGACATTTTTACATAAAAGTCGAGACGACCAAATATTCGTGTTTGTCCCGTAAAATATGTGTCACATGGTAACCCTATATAGAAAATATATTCTTAAAATATTGTTAGTGCTGCTATCTGTATGCGATACTTCGAACCATAAAAAAGGATATTCGAAAATTTATGATCCACAATAAAATACTATAATTATAATTATTAATTATAGTTGAAGAGAAGCATAGTCGGAAATAGACTCGAAGATCTGGGGATCACGCCTCCCTGCCTCATCCCCCATATCTCCACCCCTGCCAAGAAGGCATAAATAATGGTAAGGCATCTTAGGCAGAGGCGGATTTAACGGCGCGCGCCAAGGGCCCTGACTTCTAAAAGGGCCCAAAAAAGCACAAACTGCACAATTTTTCTAATTTAGGGGGCCCAATATTTTTTTTTCACCCGGGGCCCCAACCGACTTTAATCCGGCACTGATCATAGGTGAAATAGACTTGAAAGTCTGGGGGGGGGGGGGCATGATGATGTGATGACAATTCATATATACGCAAATACATACATATCAGTCGGCTTTACCTTCGACGCTGGGGGAGGGGGTGGGGCAATTCCCCCGATGCTCCCCCCCCCCGTATCTCCACCTATGTAAGGCATTATTAGAAGGTATAGTAAATTGAGGGCAAGACAAAAAAAAAGGCATTTTCCGGTGGACAGTCGTTTTTACAATAAACCCGTACAGATGTTAAAGACATAGGCGGAGATAGACTTCAAAGGCTAGGGGGTGGGTAAGATAACGATGATGTCTCAATTCATATACTGTGTATATGTATATCAGTCGGCTCAGTCATTGACGCGGGGGCGGGGGGTATCTCCACCCATGAATAAAAACTAGTTCGTATTGACAATTCGTAAATGTTTAAAGAGATATAAATTTTTTTGGGACCGACCACAAAATAAATCGTGAAAACGTGCGGTTCTTAAAATTGAGCCTCGACTGTAAATAAATTAAACACCTAAGAATTTATCGGAAAATTGAAAACCTTTTATATAGAGCGGGGCTACGAAAGTTTATATATAGATATTCCCTCACTATAGGGTTCATGATGTTTGGTTAGTTACCCCTTGAATGTATGCTTTTTAAATTTGAGATTACTAAGTTATAAGGCCCTGCACCGATTTCTTTCCACTGTTTTTTAATATTAATGTAACATCTAAACATTGGAACCGTTCGTGCCATCTATCGACAGACTAGAAAACATCATATGGAAAATTAAACCGAATATGGAACAGCTATCGCCATCTAATATTTAAAAAAAAAAGGAAATCATATTAATGTCTAGTACCAAAGCCTCCTATATACTACTTCTAAGAAGCTTTGCTAGTACCATCCTTGAAAACTAGATGGCAATAAACTCTTCATCAAGGAAATATGTTCCACACTATGAACCTATATACGCCAAAGCCGTACACCTTTCGGGAGCAACTACAAAAAGTCAAGACCAACCATATTTACATCATTTTAATGTATACACATTGGATGGTTTTTGGATTATTTTGTTGTTGTCTGCTTTCTGGACAATCATTGAGATGTTTTTTTTTTCTCCGAGTGGCGCTTTTCAGGGAGAGTTTGCTACATCGATGGCAGCCTGAATTAGCAATATCAGACGTATAAAAATTTCAATGGCTTTGAAAAAATATACTACAGCTTGAATTTGCTGCCATCTATGACTTAGAAATAGTACTCGTTGATAGTTTTTCTTAAATGAAGCTTCGAAATTTCTGGATAGATGGCAGCAAAAGCTGCGGTATTTTGATATGGACTTAACTTGGACATGAACTTAAACTAACTATAAACTTAAACTTGGACATGACTTACCGGGGCATTATATTTCTTCGGGAAACTTGCGGAAATGGGATCTCAAAATACTGGAAAACATGGGCAATTTCCAATTGTCGCCCAAAGGTATATCAAAGATGAAAAAAACTGCTAATTAGGACAGAAATCTCTCAAATGTGAAGCTCTTAAATGAAATGAATACTCATTGAGAAATGAAGCTCTCAAATGTGAAGATGGACTTGGAAAGTCCGGAGGGTCCATTTTTAACACCCCCCCCCCCTTGTCAGCAAAAGTCAGCAAAACACTGACCTCTGAAAAATATTATTTATAAAATATTGTAGCTATAAATGTTTAATGGGATAAAAAAATATGGCTTCCGCAGAAATAGAACAATATAAAAAAAAAAGTAGTTTAGAAAAATCTTGTGTTTATAACGATTATAATTACATACAACCATGCTACATGTTGTATACAAGGTGAAAACTTTAGTCCGTTTCACCTGAAATAACTCGTAAACCGTTGGATATAGAAATATAATTTCAATTTAAAAAAATTACTTAAATCCCTTGCTCATCAAAGATATGTCATCTATTTTACTAAAGGTATACTGAGATACAAGATTTAATTTTTATATATACGGTCGCCCGTTTTGGTCCCTTCAATTTACAATTAGAACATTTTTGCTGTTGTCCAGTCTCACCTGACACCCCCCCCCCCAAAAAAAAAGTAAAAAAAATAAAAATAAATAAATTGAAAAAATCCGTTTCCAATTGCAATATTCGCTTAGATATTTGAATTCAAAAATACCTGAAAAAATGGGAGGGGGAAAAACAGCGTATGAAAAGAGCACAATGTTCTCAGATATTATTAACTGACTTCGATTATCCATGAATATAATACCCGTAGTCGTAATATACTTTACCACGCTGCGGCTCGCACTAATATGCTTTTCAACAATATAAATACTACGGGCCCACGATGCTGAAATATGTTACCTGCCGCTTTAAGAGAAATCAATAGCCTGCGCATGTTTAAGACCCGTCTAAAAATTTATTCAACACAACAGCCATCAGAGATGTCGTATATTTCCTTCTTTTTCCTCATATAATAGCATCAATCTATGTTGTTGTTTTTTCTGACTTTTTTCATTTTGTTTTTCTGATTACTTTTGCCAACCCTTCTAATCGGCCATGGAGCTCGTCAGGGCATTTCTTTGCCCTTTTCTTCGTGGTTCGACTGTACATGTTCAGTTTTTTTCTGTTATATTGTTCAATGTTCTCACCTGTATCAATAATCATGCATGTTCTATAATACACTGTAATATTTCCATGTACGGAAAAATAAATTGAAATTGAATTGAAATTGAAATAGTTTGTCTATTAGTTTATGCAGCTCTTTTCCTCGTTTTCAGCAATTTTTCGAATTCAAATATCTTAGTGAATACTGCATTCAGAAAGGTGGATTTTTTTTGTTTTTGGGCTCAGAAGTGAAAGGCACTTTCTAATTGGAAGATAGAGGACAGTAGAACGGTATGTAAAAACTTAATTGTGTATCTCGGTACATACACGGCCCTTTGGAAAATAAATGGTACATTTAAGATGAGCACGTTATTTAAATAATTTTTTTACATATTCGAAGTTCTAGCCCTGTAGACCTGCTGGAAGGACCTTTGGGTCCCTTGAGGTCCCGAAGTTTATGCTTTTTACGTTTATACGTTTGTGTCTGTAGATATGTTTGTGTTTTGGTGCATGAAAAAAACAAGTGAAAGTATGTTTCTATAGCTAATGGTTTACGAGTTATTCGAGGTGAAACAGACTCAAGTTTTCACCTTGCACAGTTTAATGTATTTTTTTAAAGCAGAAAGAAAAGGTAATTATTTTTTGTATTTGAATTTCGATTTTTTTCCCCCATTGAATGAGAATCAAGTCTTCAAGGAAAAAGATTATTTTGGTCGTGGGCGTATAATGTCAATAATGTAAAGCACTAGCGTCGAAGACATGGGTGCTGCTGGTGCTCGAACACTCAGAATAATTTGTGGCATAGGTCCGAACACCCCGAGAATAGTGGTTCAGAAATCGAAATTTCCTATTTAAAAACTAAAGACGAGCACCCAGGGCCGTCTTAAGAGCATCATGAGGCCCCCGGGAAAAGAGATTTTTTGAGTCCCGATCTGCAAAATTCTCTAAAATTTCAATTAGTTCTAATTATTGTGAGGTCCTTCTTCTCTTGGAGTCCCCGGACCGTGCCCGGGTGAGCTCATACGTGAATATGGCACTGCGAGCACCCACACGTTTGAAACACCTCCGACGCCTTGTTGCTTAGTGAAACGTCTCCGCTATTTGAGACTAGCGATTGTGTTCTGCTCATCGTGACGTATGGTACTCCACATCACAATGTGTTCGTCATGACTTTCATTGTCGTTAGCCATTGCATCTCAAAGATCTTAACCGCAAATTCCCAAAACTGATTTCAACTCGTCTTTTTTCCCATCGTGTCTGCTATCTTGGCCGTCACTAACCATCGATATACTTGAGCCTTTGACATAATATCACAAATAAAACAATAATTCAATTCTACAAACAGTGTCCTACTGTTCTACTGTTGAGTATTAGGACTCGCTTTCGTGATCAAACGAATGTTAATCATTTTATCCATCACGCAATCGCTCCGGCAAAGACGTTTTAATAAATAAATATACCGTATATACAAAAGTGGGGGGGGGGGATTACTGTATCGTGAACGGAGCCCGATCCCATGAACAATATCGAGGAAAAATTCTCACTCGAGTCTCAATGAGCTTTGTTTCGCACCGATATATCAATTATCTCGTCAAAAACAAAAAGTTGATGAGCACGAACGAGAGTCCAGATAATACGAATGATACGGTGTTTGAACTTTTGACAGATACCTTTCTGTATATAAAGAATAAGGATCTTTTTATTGAATATGTCTCGTAGCAGTGATTATATACGGTACATTTTCGAACGTACAGTTTAAATTTCCAGACATTGACATCCGTGATTCATCGTCACCCACGCTTTCGGGCAGACGGAAAGTTCAAGAATAGAAACGAATCCGAGAGTTTGCGAATCGCTCAAACGAATGGAGTGGGGAAATGTGCGGTCATGCATCTTTAGATTTCTGCCAATTTCGTTTTGATACAGTTATCAATTTCATTTTCAATTAAACAGAAATTAATATAGCTTTTAATATATCGGGCATATGGCCTGCATGCCATATTTATAAACGTGCTACATATGAGTGTGACCATTAGACCTTATTTCGTAACACATATATATATATGACCTTAAAAGTCATTCGATTTGATCTGGAATTTTTTTACTACCTGTGAGAAATTCCAGTTGTCATAAAAAACATGTAATGGGCAGTTATCGAAAGTTTCGACATCGCCATTTGCTATGAAATCCACGGATTTCCTATAATACGAAAAAGGTTACTGAGGAAGAGGTTTGTTCAACACATTAGAATTTTATCTACAAGGATTTTTATAGACCTATGCATAAGTATCACACCCTCAATCAATGTATTTGTGTAAAATCCATTTACTGTATTTATCGGTATAGTTTCTATGAGACCAGTGCTAGAAAATTTAAATTGAAATGTCAAAGAATAAAGTGTAAAAAGGGGGAGAGACGTCTGTAAATCGACCATTGTCATAAGAAATAATGAAAAGCTTAAATTTATTTGATGAAGAGTGTATATATACAGGGTGTTTTAAAAAGAATCATCCGATTAAAAAAAATCATAACTATTCAGATTTTAATCCGTTTTGATCGAATAATGTCTAGATAGAAAAAGAATTCTCGAGTTTTACGCAGCTGCCGACAGGCAGCGCTAACCCTCTTCCTTCGGCCGCCACTTCAGTGTTTGTTAAGATTGCGACTTCACAACAGAAATAATTTTGTGTTCTAAGCTTCGCGAAGTGCGAGTCCGTAACAGCTGTTCATCGTGCTGCCTGGTGTTGAACTTCCTACCGCTCAGAATATTAGGTGATGATATAAACGATTCCGAGACACGGGTTTCCTGTGTAAAGGGGAAATCCCCTGGCTGTCCCCGCATGTGAGACAAAAATGTGGAGCGCATCCGACAGTTTCGCACACAGTCCACAGAAATCTATTCATAGTGGATGCAAGCAGGCTCACAAAAGGTTAGAACGAATTTGACTACCGTATAGACATATGCCGTGCATCCCAAGGTGGACATATTGAGCAACTTCAATTTGGTTTTTAAAAGAAACTGTGATTAGAGCAATGTAATATAAAATTTATCTTAAGTGCTTATGTTCAATATTTTTCGTAAAAAACGCATTTCAAATCGGGTGATTGTTTTTGAAACACCCTGTATACTACTGCTAACAAATCCGGTTGTAATGCATAATAACAGGCTATTATACATAATCACCGACCATTTCAGAAAGTCCTTTACCGACGATTGTGTATAACCCCAGCTCGTGTTGGTATATACATTGGCGTACGCAAAGGGAGGGAGGGGGGGGGTTTCGGGGTTCTAACCCCCCCCCCCCTCCCCCCCTGAGACAAGATTATAGTGTTATGTTGCAAGAAAAAAGTAAAGAAAACCCTCAGAAGGAAAAAAATCCGAAACCCACCTCGAGAAAATTCTGCGTACGCCTATGGGTATGGAGGGTATATGATAATCGTGAATCAATTATTTAAATTTTCCGGCCATTATGCTCAAACTTCGGTCTAGGATGATGAATTGGATCGATAATGTGTGATGATATGTTTGCACAAGCTGATAAAATGGGAAGAAAGACACTATAAACAAGGTCGAGAGAGATATGAAGAAGTTTATTTTCTCTCTACAATCTTCACACTTATTTCAATTTAATTTTTATTGCGAAATATTCGCAGTGCACGTATTTGTGCATTCGGGTAAAAATGTTAAATTGTTGAAGTAATGTGATATTTCTGCATTATTTTGTGTCCACATTTATCAAACTCAACTCTATTTGGGAATTATGCATAATCGCCTGAAAAATGGTAAATGTAACGAAATTTATCAAACTTACCGAGACGATTCGTAGTTTTGCATGCGAGCAATGGTTATGCATAATTACCCTCACATTTACCGTAACATACATATACGATGAATTAAATAACAATAATTATTATTCTAAATTAATTAGCATGAAAGCATATTGATGTTATGCTTATATTAAGGTAAATATAAAATAAAGACATAGTCACCAATCGTTTCGGTAAGTTTGATAAATTTCACTGCACTTATTTTTTAATCGGCGAGTATGCATAACTACCAAACGGAACTGGAAAGTTTTGTAAACATCAGTTTTAGTTCTGAAAATGTATCAGTAATGCAGGTTAAATGACCTTGGAAGGCATTAGCGACGCTCCATTAGCATGCTAATTATGCGAAAACATCCTATTTTTCTTAGAAAAAAAACACTTTCACGTAAGAATAGGATTCAATTTTTTTATTCAAATTTCATATTCAAAATTCAATGAATCACATTCGAGAAAAAAAATTACATTTAATAGTTCATTATAATCTCTCCCGTAAGAAAATATCTCTCCAATTATTGTTTTTTCCAGCTTCACAATTTCTATTTAGAATAATTGGTTTTTTATCCCCCCCCCCCAGAGTGTTTTTTTTCACACATTGATGAGCTTCAAACGTAATTTAAAAATAGAGTATTAGTATATATCAACGACTCCCGATCTCATCTATCCCTAGTTGAAAACAACGAATCATCATCAGGAATGTACACAATGATCTCCATGGTAGGAACTCTGCACAAAAACGATTTCTTCTTAATAATGGTAAAAGTATCATCCATAGTTCATGTCCATCGAAGCATATACGGAAAGAGAAAGGAATGAAAAGGAGCTTCCCACCTTCAGTATATATGAAAAAAACGAAGTAGAGATTTTTAAGATAATCATCAACACTATCACATTCTTCCGATTGTGACTTGTTTTATTTTTTATAAACCTTCCTATAGGAAAAAAAAAGGAAGATGTTATTTGAAAGAAGATCCAAAAAGACTTCAATTGTGAATGAGATAGAGAAGAACAAAAAAATATATACAAAAGAGTCAATGCAACATTGGGTAATAAGGAATAGAATAAGAAAAGTCACCATCTCTTATCTGCCTTTATATTTCTTTACATTTTTATTTTATTTCATTTTTTTTTATATTCATTCGAAAAATAATCGGAAACTTAAGCAATGGGTTAAACAGAGCAGATTGCAGAATCACTTTTGTAGGAAATGCTAGGTGGTGTTTGATTAATCTCTTTTATTTTCTGATTTCTCCCTAACAAAGAGTCATTTCCGCTATGTAAGACGAAAATGGCACTGTGTGTGTGTGTGTGTATGGTTCAATGAGAGTTTTTCCCTCATGTACTTCATATGGGATGATTTAAGGTTTTATTTTTGGATCTGGTGCTAGATTCAATGGGAATAAGTAACCGAATATTTCAAGCCACATCAAATGCAATACAGTCGAATCCCGTTTTAACGAATACCGTTATAGCGAAAATCGTTATAACGAATACTTTTCTAATCCTCCAGATAAGTTTACATAGGAAAAATGCAAAGACCTGAAATTCCTTTATAACGAAGTGATCTATCCGGTTTCTTGTAGTTCGTTATAACGGGATTCGACTGTAGTTCCTAGAAGACCGAGAGTAAAAGTGACCATATCAGAATTAGTTATTTGGATTCGAAACTTCGAATCGAATTGTTGTGACTTTTTGATATTTAAAATTTAAGTTTAGTACAGGTATCCCTTCGCTTTACGCGGTTTCACTATAACGCGATTTTTAAACGTTGATTTTAGGAATTCCGACCGGCGAAATTCGGCTTGGAGTTTAATCCTGGAGATGGGCTTGCAAATTGAAGATATATAATAACATGGTTAAATCCTTTGACGACGAAATACGTTGGATTTGAAACTAGAATTTTTATATTTGCGAGGATATTCAGAATTCTACATAGCTTTGTTACTAAAAATTTTACAAGGGGACGAAAAATGCTGTTTGCCAGCTAAATCTTGACTGTTTCATTAAAAAGAGTTATCATACCAGACTCTTCAGGGAGGAAAACATCCACAATCACTAGAATCAGTCAGAAGTCGTGAAGAAAAAAAGTATTAGTTTAATTCATTCATGTTGCCTCAATTCTCGGGATATATTCCTTGAATTATTATAATTAAGTTTGAATAATTAATTCATTAAAAAAAACAGTTCCTTTGCTATTGCGTTCAATTTTTTCAATCCTTTTGAAGAAAACCAACAATACGACTGACAAACGATTGTTAAGTTAGAATGGTTGTAAACGATGGCTAATCAAAGAGAGGTGTTAAACGACTTTTTGCTAAAACCATTGGTGTATATAACTAGCAATGTTTACTATATGTTAATTGTTTCATAATGAGTGAATTATTTATAAACAATAATTAACAATTTCGTCACCTATTTTCACCATTTTTAGCAAGAATCGACGGTTTCACTTTCTTCAAGAACCAGATTTTCCGTATTTGTCGTGTAAATTATAACGTGATATTACTGTACTTGATCGCATTCCATTCGCTCGTTTATAACATGACAACAAAATTTCTTGAAATTTTCGATGTCGTCATAACCGAGATTGACTGTAAAGTAATATAAACATATAGATTAAAATTAATTCACATGTACAAAAAAAATCGATGAAAATTCAAGAGCATAATACAGTTAGCTCTCGTTTTAATGACCCCACCTTATAGCGACCAATCCAATACAACGACCGTTAGTATAAGTCCCGCATGTTTTCATATAACGAGTATCATTTACGTTTCCCTTTCGGTATAGCGAACCTCCCAATATAATGTCTGTTTTCGACGGGACGGGACGGGACGGGGGGGTCGTTACATCGAGTGTCTACTGTATTATCAATCAGATATTTTCCTATATTATGAATTAACCGGATGATTTAAATTGAAGCAATAAGATTTGGAATCATTAACTGATCCGTTCTGTGATCCATGGCTCCGTTTCATCGAATCTTCAGACATACTTTTTCAAAATATTCAAATATTCACTTCTTTATACACGTTATTTCTAGGGAAAATCTTTCACGTTCACTCATCTCGCTATTCAATTTCTCTAGAGCTTTTAGAGTGAAGTAAAATAACTTATTTTTAGATCATTTCAAAGAAAAACGCATTAAATTTGAAAATGGGGGAGGGGGGGGGGAATAAAGGGAAAGAGCATTTTTGCAAGTAGAAATTTTTACAGCATTAAAAGGAATTAATGGCTAATAAATGAAAAGAAGAAGAGTTCAAGAGTTTTTAGGTTCCTCATCTAAAAAAAGCACAACCGTGTTTCAGAAAAGGTCACAAAAAGTTCAATCGAATTAAGTCCGTTGTTACAAAGAGATTAACGTGTTTTTTTTTATCGATATATTTTCATTTTTTACTCCCTGTTTGTTTAATGGCGAGTGTGTCTTTTTTAAACACGTTCAAGAAGGTCTTTTAATTTAGTTCATTCCTGATTCATAGCATTAAATATTCACACTTTTTTTCCGCATTATGTTGCGTCATTTTCTCCCCTTAATTCCAATTGTTTCTTATAATGAACAACGAAGATTATACTCACTCTAATGAACTTTGATGATGTGCTTTCCAGAGAACAATGATGATAGTGGAAAAAGAGAAAACTGAATATCGCAGAAAATAGAAGCAGTAGGAAAATTGCGAATCTGAAGCTTAATGAGTTTCGAATTTTTCTACTTTTAGATTTCGGGATGTTCTTCGTGTGAATAGAGGTGCAACAACGAGACTGACTTGAAAATAACTTCGAGGGAAGAGAATTCAGTTTTAATGAGAAAATACATATTAATGAGCCAGGTTACTACGCAGATGTAATAAAAAGCGATAAAAGCATTTTTCTTTAGTCTGTCTTCGAGAAGAATGATGTTCGGTTTTTTAGGGGCACGACAACTCCCTCTCCCCAAGAGCATGACAGCAAATGATAATTAATTAATAACTATAATAATGATGCTAATTAACTACAATGATTTCCGGTGAATAAGCCACTGCACCCAAAACTAAAAAAAAAATTGGTCATTGAAGCTCGTACCTTATATACTGTACAGGCATCTTTTCTCCCAATCCTCAATACAGATTTTAGGAATGCTTAAAAAACTTTAAAAAATTAGGATTTTTATCAAAATGACGGAGGAAAGTAGAATAAAAATTACTGTCCAGCAAAAGATACGGGTTGCTTGGTCCCTTTATAAATTATACACTGGGATATTCCGGAAAACGGATGGGAGAACACGGGTAGTAAAAATCGAATAAAAGGGAAGCCATCGCAGATGATTAAAGGGGGGGGGGGGGCATATAGACTTGTGAAAAGCACAAATGAATGTAGCGATGCATTTTAGTGAATTATGGGTGAGGAAAATGCGAAGCGCTCTGCTCAAGTCAAAAAAAAAAAAAAAAACAGGTGGTCCAAAGGGGCATAGCAAAAAAAAAAAGTTCAAGTAACAATACTTCAAAGAATTCACGTCTGCACATAAAATGAGTGGCGTGGTAACTAATTTAGTAACATGCACTGCATCTATTTGTTTTTAGTTTTATGCACAGGGTGTCCCACAAATTCGTAAATAGATTAAAAATTTATTAAAATTTAAAAATTGGTATATTTGAGTGCGATTTGCAAAGTTATTCCAGAGCGAAGGGGGGATATTTTTTTGGTACAAACGAAAAAAAATATTAGTTCAAATTTTGTCAATAGATGGTACTGCACGAAAGCAATTCACTGGAAATATGCATATCAGAGTCCTATGAAATGAAGAAATGATCTATTGAGCTCATTTCTTGATTTTCCTGTCACAAGAGCGCAGACATAAGGTTTTCATTGTGAGGTTGACATTGGTGGATGAAATGCTGTATTGGGTGAAGTTGTTTTATTTCAGCTGCGAATCATCCGCCGAAGCTTTACGAATGTTCCACACACACAGAAGAAATTTAAGAAAGGTTCAGATCCAACTTTCTGTGATTTATTTTCAGCACCTTCTATCGAAAAAAATTTGAACTATTTTTTTCCCCCGAACCAAACCCCCCCCCCCCCCTCGTGAGAGTAACACTTTCGCACAAACCGCATTCAAATATACCAACTCCTTCATCAATCTTTATGGATTTTTAAACTATTTATGAATTTGTAGAGCACCCCGCATATGCCCCGTCTCTAATACCTGTTTCTTCAAAATAAGCTATTACCTAAAATTCAGTTGCGGAAGCTAGGCATAACGAAAAGCTTTTCTGTCATTTCAAAATTGAATATTCAGTAACGTATTCAATCGCATTAATATCATGATGCTAAATATAATAAGCTGTATAGGAGTTTTCTGCATTCAAATTGTATAATTCATTTGAAATATTTAAAAATTTCAGTAATACACCACCCGTTCATTATATCGGCGAAATCGAGTGCATCCACTCATCAATTTTGAAGTCCTCTGTTGCCATATTCATTTTCATTTAATCACTACAAGAAATAATGCATTTATGACACGGGACAACATGAAAAAAAGTACGTGTCTATTCGATTGACCAAATTCAGGAAACATGCATGCACATGTTTACGGGGATGTATGTATCCGGTAAACAGAAGTCGTCATCAACGGGACTTCCGACTTTCTTTTGGTTTGTTCTGTTTTATTAGCCTTTCATTATATAATACCTTGAACAGTGGTAATGGAAGAATAAACCTCAATAGCCATAATAAAAGAGTGAAAGTTGAGTGGAAGGAGAGGGAGGTAAAAGAATTTGTGTCCTATTCATTTCCAAAATGGATAAAACAATGTTGGAAATTGCGACACGGATTGTCCTCTCTGCCCATTTGATGTGGACCCAATTTTCTTTTCTACTCAGTGTAATATATTTCCCCCTCTCTCAGCTTCATTTTTTGCCCTGTAATAATTGACTTTCCCTTTGTTCTTCTCGTTGGTTTGTTGGTATCTTTGTGGTTGATCTTAGATGGTAGTGTCAAATTGTGGCAAACTCTCTCTCTCTCTTTCTTTCTTTCTCTCTCATCCGATCAAGTCGCTTTCTTGCTTGAAATCATCTTGGCCATTGTGTCATAGTGCACGAGAAACAGAGAGAGAGAGAAAAAAAAGTCCTTGTATATGCTAGAAAACTAGATCCTTCAGTACGCTGATCAATGAGGTTCAGAAACAGGAAGAGGCTATTATGCTGTCAGTAAACAAAATTCCATGTTCATGTTTTGGGATAAATATCAGAGATTATGTTCAGTTTACACTTAACAATATAATTCGGTTTCCTGAACAAAAACCTTGCCGTAAGAATTTTCATATTTAGCTACTGCAGTGGAACCTCTCGGTAATGGGCACCTATGGGGCCAAAAATTTTGTCCGCTAATGGGGAGGTACGATATACAGTAGAGCCTCGTTTATACGACTTTGACATTTATGCGACGATTGTCTTCGTTCGGAATCGGTTCCTATTAAAATGCATAGGTTTCTGAGGTTTCTGTAAAAGTGATACACCGGTGATTGTGCATAATCACCAATCGTCTGGACAAAAAAGTTTGATTAAATTTCACTGCATTTAACACTTTTACCGGCGATTATGCGTAATTCCCAAATGAAGTTGGAAGTCTCATATAATACAGTACACGTATATGAAAAAATTTATGACCTTTCTTCTCTTTATTAAACCAATTAATTATTTTTACCCGTACATGGTATGTGCACTACACATATATTGCAATAAAAATTAAATTTAAATAAGTGTGAGGAAGATAAAAACATTCATAACAACACAGGGGCCGTTCAAGTATTACGTAAGCAAATTTTTAGCCATTTTTGACCCCCCTTGTCAGCAAAATTTCATCATCAGCTCTGCCCCTCTGAATCCTAACTCATATTTTCATAAAGGGTGGTTGATGACTTAAGCATTATCCAAACCCCCTCCCCCGTCATCGATGATGACGTAATACTTGAACGGCCCCCTAATAAGTCTTGTAATGTTGGCTTTCTTCCCACGCTATCGACAAAGAAAACGAATATTACCATTCGAGTTCGAATTCACCATCCTTGACTATAGATATGTTGAGTTAATTAAGTTGATTAATTGACGATTTGTCATATTCACCGGGTTCATATGATAAATTCTCGATTTGTGACCAAAAGTTAATAAATGTTTGCCTAATGTTCGCCGCTGTGGTGGTCGAGTGGTTATAGTGACGGACTCGCGATGCGAGGATCCGGGTTCGAACCCCACAGTGGCGGTCGGCTGAAGTTGGTTTTCTGTGGTTCCCAACTTCAAGGCGCAAATGTGAGCCGATCTCCCCGTTAAAAAGTCTCGCCACAGAGAGCAACAGTTCTACAACGATAAATCATTCAATCGTAACACTTCACTCATAGTTAGAAAAACTGGTGGCAGATGGCAGCACTACACATAACAAGCATTACAGAGAAACAAAAAACTTCACGTCAGGTTTCACTACACGTACACGCACATTCCCGCATGTACCGATTCGTTGGGGGTTCCGCGGGTGGGCGTGCATGTGTGGTGTAGCATTCATTCATTCATTCAAACCGAGCACAACTCCGGTCTATCGCCATAGGCAATTTACTACCGATTGAGTTGTGCCGGAAGTATGAGCGTGTCCCCCCCCCCAAATACCCCGGGCCACGAAAGCGACTGTATGCATTCAACTGCCTGACACCCTTATCTAATTAAATACTAATTCGTGACTTCCTCCTTCTTCGCCTCGTCCTCATTGGAAGTCGGAGTCGGAGCCTGGATCGTCTGCCTCTTGATCTTCGCTTTCCTCCTCAGTCCATTCTTCTTCTCCCTGTCGTCCCGTCTCCTGTTCTGTCTCCTGACGCCTTCTGATTCTCTCACTCCTTCTCCTGGGTGCAGGTGGGCTCGTCGCTCGATCTGCTGCTCCCGTCCGTTTATTATGGAGCCACTCCATACTCTCTTCCAGAAAGCCGACCAGTTCCTTGATTTTCCCGAGTGCCTCATCATTCTTGGCCATTCTTTTAAACCACTCGTTCTCCAGTTGCGGCCGTGGCTTAACTAAGTGGAAACGACTGGTGTGGACACATTCCGTAGCAAAGTGAATTGGACTTCCCACTCCTCCGCATATACATTGCTCGTTGTCGGAAATTTTGAAACGCTTGAAGTTGGTGGGAAACGGTCCATGGCCCGAGAAGAAGATTGTCTTTTCCCTACTCCAGTAACGTTCTTTCCACTGGACTTTTGGGATGACTCTATGAATAAGCCGTCCGTTTGTTTTTGGATCATTCCATTGCTTCTGCCATTCCACTATTGTCTGCCCCTTAATTATTCTTTTGACCGTTGCCGCAGCGATCTTCTTCTCCTGGGACGTTGTCTCCAGTTTCGTCGCTTCCCGCGCCAACTGATCTGCCTCCTCGTTTCCACGTTCTCCCACATGGCCTCTCACCCACATCAGTGCGACATTCCTCCTCTCTTTCAGTATTCTTCTCATGGCTCTAGCATCTTCGTGTCTTGTTAAAGGGTCCCTGATAGCTTCCAAGCTTGATTTACTGTCTGAATATATGGTCATCTTCTCCAAATTATCCTCCCGTTGTTCCATTGCTTTTCGGATCGCCCACAGCTCTGCTTGAAATACCGTGCATCCCTCTCTCAGTTTCTCTCTCCAGGACTTGACTCTTTCACCCCCTTGATACTCCACGTACGCTGCTCCTGTTCCACTATCCGTCTTGGACCCATCCGTAAATATTGTCCTTCCCTCGTATGAGATGGCTTCTTCTCGCTCCGTCGTTACGACCTGTTGCTCCTGGATTTCGTTAGCTGGGTGGTCGCCCCATCCTATAGCTCTTCCTTCCACCTCCTCTGGTACTATCAGCCTTTCTGCAACTGTCACCCTTCTGTTGAGTCTGGATATTCTCGCTGATTTGCATACGAAGTCGGTATACAAACTCAGGGGGGGTACTCCTGCTATGCTCTGCATTGCCGCCGTCGATATTTTGTGATACGCCCTTGTCATAAAGAACAGGAACCCTCTTTGGATGGTATCAAGCTGTCTTTTCATTTTCTCTGTCGGGCTAGCGTACCACGCAGCTGCTCCATACGTTACTGTCTTGGTTGCCACCTGGTCATAGAGCACTCTCCTCATCCTCTGGTTAATTCCCCATCTTGGACCTGCTATGGCCATCATCTTCTGTAGGTTTGCGTTGGCCTTCTTTCCTTGCTGTCGAAGATGTGGAATCCAATCCAGGTCGCTGTCGATAAGCACCCCAAGGTATTTCATTTCTTTTCTCCATGTGAGTCTTTGGTTTCTCATCCTGATTTTAGGTCGCTTGTCTCGTGTGCTAAACCACATGTAACCACTTTTGTCGAGTGCTGGCTCTAGGTCGTTCCGATCCATCCATGTTGCAATTGTCTCCAGCGCTTCTCCAACTGTTTCCTCTACATCATCCCATCTGGGCTCCGAGATTAACAGCAGTAGGTCGTCTGCGAACGCTTGTACTCTGACCCCCTCCCCCCACCTTTCTTTTAGCAGCGCATCCATCGTTATATTCCACATGAGGGGGCCAGAGCATGATCCCTGTGGGCATCCTCTTGTCTGTGCATGCTCCACTATCTCTCCTTCTACCTCCATCAGAACTTTTCGGCCCTTCAAGAGAGCTTTCAGTGTCAGCTTCAGCTCTGTTGGTATCGGGAGTTGCTGGATTATTTTCCGGAGATTTCTGTAACGAAGAGCATCGAATGCCCCCTTGATGTCAGCTGATATTAATACCGTATGTTCTTGTCTCACTCTTCTTTCTCGTAGACTGTCTATTATATCACACAACGCCTCGTCCGCCGACCTCCCCATCCGGAATCCGTACTGGTTTGGATGCAAGAATTTTTTCCTGTCCAGATGATAGACAGTCCTAGTCACCAGTATTCTTTCCAGAATTTTTCCCGTATGGGATAGTAGTGTCACCGGGCGGTACGATTCCAACTTTTCTTGTTCCTTCCCTGGCTTGGGTATCAATACTATCTTTCCAATCTTGAAGATCGTCGGTATGCTACCCAGATCCAGGCACTTGTTATATAACTCAGTGAGCAATTCCGGGTATTCCTCGTGAATCTTTTTGAGCATTGGTATTGTTATCCCATCTGGGCCTGGCGCTTTTTGTGGTGTAGCAGTAGTAGGTAGGGCCTTCCAAAAATGGCTCGGGGATCCATGATGTTCTTAAGTCAGCCACCTCGTTGGGCAATTTGCCTGTTGTGGCGTTGTATTTGTATTTGAAAAATTCGTCAGAGCTAGGCTAATACCGAAATGGGCAAAAAACTGTCGGGTCACAATTATTCTTGGGCCTCAGCAATGACTTCCGGAATGTGATATTCTCCTATTATGGAATCACCCTGTATATGTAAAATATACAGGTTGATTCCATAACTTCCCTTGCCATTTTTTACTGGTGAACCGTTAATCCTAGATGCATACTTTCAATTGGAAGAAGTATCCAAATAACGTGTAAAACTCAGATACGTCATTCATATTGCAAGAGATTTTATAGTTACTAAAATAAAAAAAAAGAGTTGAATTTTTATACGGTTCACACAGTCCTCTAATTTCCAATTAGAAAGCAGTTGCTTTCTCTCTCCTGAGGCCAACAAAACGAGTTCCGTGTTTCCAAGTGCAACATTCGCTTAAGATATTCGAATTCAAAAATTAGAGAAAAATTGGGAAAGAATGAATGACGCAAAAAAAACGTTGTCCGTTTGTTTTGCTGTTCTCTTTCTCAACTTTTCTCTGATTTTTGAATTCAGATATCTCAGTGAAAATTATAGACAAAAAAGGGGAATTTCCTTTGTTGGCCCCCAGGGGAGACAAGAAAAAACTTTCTAATTAGGTTTCTGAGGACACGGTATCCGTATAAAAAGTTAATTATTTTCATTTTAATGACTATAAAATGCAATATGAATAAGGTATCTGAGTTCTGCACGTTATTTGGATACTTTTTCTAATTGAAAGTTGAAAGTATGCCTCTAGGATCGGTTCGCCAGTTAAAAGCGGCAACGGGAATTATGGAATCACCCCCCCCCCCCCCACACTCCTGTATATGTATTCAAAATATTAGGATACAGTATTTTATTCAGTTTTCTCAACCGTGAGAGATCATGAAACAACAAATTAATTTTTTTTTTGTTTCACGGAAAATCCGTAATTTGTTATCTCCACATAAAACTATATACTAGGGGTTTAAAGAATGTTTAATTCATTAAGAGCGGAAGTTATTGCATTACTAATGCTGGTTGACACTCGGAGTGTTCCGAACAACTCCATTATTACCGAGTGGATTCTTCACACATCGGTGAATTGATCTCATCATCATCATCATATGATTAAGAGAAAGAACGAACATTCAAAATTTTTTTCGAAATGGCAATTTTGCAGTGTTAAACTTTCTTTTTTTAACGATATGCTCATCCAACCGATATCTTGAATATTAATCCTCGAATAAAGTTTTTTTTTTCCCCTCCATCTTCAGTAGAAAGTTGAAATGTTTTCTAGTGGGATGGGGAAAAAAAATATTAGCTTTCTTTTGTTTTGTGTGGAATCAGGTTAATCCCAGCCACCGGCAGGAAAAAGTATAAACACTGTCTTATTTTAAGGGAAGGTGAAAAAAAAATTCCTTTTTTTTTTCATTGTGTCTGAAAGTATTTTTCAGGGTGAGATCAATTCACCGGGAGGCTCTTTCGCCCCCGATACGTTATCATGAAGTAATGGTTGCAACTCACTTTTGAGAAACAACATGTTATAGAAGAGGATAAAATAGTTGAAGGCAAAAAGTATACTTTCGGAAAAACCATGAAAAATAGTTCATCTTTTTCAAACAAGAATTTTTTAAAACATCAATATCAGTGTTTTGTATTCTTATATTTTACGTGATGGGCGATTCTGTTTGAAAACTCGATAGATCGGGGTGATCATCTTTTTTCTTCTTCTCAGAATTACAGAATATTTTACGGTAAATGTAATAAATCCTGTGATTATGTATAATCGTCCTCACTTTTTTGGTAAGTTTAATAAATATTGTCCATTTATCACATCCACCGGTGATTATATATAATCACCGCTTCCTATTGGTGAGTTTGATGAATCGTCAATCAATTATTTAAATTTGTCCGGACATTAAGCATGAACTCAGTCCGGGATGATATATTTGATCGGTAATGTTGGTGATGTTTGCACATGTTGATAAATATGAAGAAAGGAAACATTAACACAAAGCCGGTAAAAAAATTATTTTTCTATCTTCTTCGCACTTATTTTAATTTAATTTAATTTTCATGTCAAAATACGTGTAGTGTAACCATGTATGGGCAAAACCCCTTTTAAAGTGGTTAAATTAAAGGGATATTTTCATTTGAATTCGAAAACGGAGGAAAGTTGGGAAAAAGTAGAATTAAATGTGAAAAAAACCGTTTTTTACTCTCATTTACCGCTGTTTTTTTTTCTCCTAACTTCTCTCTGTTTTTTGAATTTAAATATCTCAGTGAATAATCCACTTGGAAATATGGATTTTTTTTTTTGTTGGCATCAGGAGACAGAGCAACAACTTTCTAACTGGGTTTTGGTGCACACAGGAGTTGTATAAAGTTATTTTTTATTTTATTAACTATACAACCCCTTTTAGCATGAATGACATATCTGAGTACTAAACGTTATTTGGGCAGAGCCGGAATTTGGGCAGAGAGGTTACGCTAATAAAATACCTCTAAGGCAGAGCCGGAACTAGAGGGGGCGGGGAGAACTGCCCCAGGCAGCAAAATGTAGGAGGGGTGACAATTTTAGGTGGGAACAAAGAATGGGGTGGTAAAGAAACAATAATATTTTAACCATACTTAATTTGTTGAGATTAAAACGAAAATCAGTTTGATAACGAGCTCTATTTCAATGGAATATTGTACGTAATATTTTATTTAGAGAAATATTAATAGTACAGGGTGTTTCAAAAAGAATCACCCGATTTGAAATGCGTATATTACAATAAATATTGAACATAGACACTTACGATTATTTTTCATATTACATGGCTAATCATAACGTTTTTTTACAAACCAAATAAAAGTTGCTCAATATTTCCACCTTGGAATGCACGGCATATGTCTATATGGTAGTCAAATTCGTCCCAAACTTTTGCGAGCATGTTTGCATCCACTGCTTCCACGACTGCTGCTGTTATGCGTATCTTCAGTTCGGCTGGTGTAGCTGGAAGGGGGGAAGCACGTAATCATAGTCTTTTATAAACCCCCACAAGAAGAATTCATACACTGTGAGGTCCGGAGATCTTGGAAGCCAGTAATGTTCAACTGAATCGTCATGTCCAGTACGGCTGACCCATCGTTTAGGAATGTGATTGTTCAAAAATTCTCGAACGTCCAAGCTCCAGTGTGTTAGTGCCCCGTCCTGCTGGAAAATGAAATCATCCGAATCGGTTTCTAACTGTGGGAAAAGCCAATCTTGACAAAAACTGAAGTGGCGGCCGAAGGAAGAGCGTTAGCGCTACCTGTCGGCAACAGCGTGAAACTCGAGATTTCCCTCTTTCTACCTATATATTATTCGATCAAAACGGATTGAAAGCTGAATAGTTATGATCTTTTTAAATTGGATGAAACACCCTGTTCTTTTTGAAACACCCTGTATGTAAGTTTGATTCGTAGTCTCTTCCCCAGACACAGATAGCATAGAATAGGAAATATCGACCGGAGAGATAAGCATCACAAGCTCTCCATCGTTAGTCACACGATAGTGATGAAATTTGCATGAGAAACGAAAACTATACGATAAATTTACATAATCAATATCTTTCAGATTGTGTTTTTCGAAACAAAAACTTAACGTATGAATCGGCTGCCCTTACGCTCATGTTTTTTTTTAAGCCTTATTCCAAGAATAAGAGAAATTTCATGGATTCACTTTCAAATTCACATTCGATATTAATCCGTTTTCTTTCCTCTACATAACTCATAACATCATCCACACGATGCATTTCAGAATCAAACACCAGTAAATGGAGCGTTTGGTGCTGTTCGTAAAATGCTTGAGCAGTTTCATAATCGTTGTCCTCTTCTATTGCTTCAACAATCCTTTGTCTGGGAAGGATTACTTGGTATTCATAACATAAGCGTCTGCTCAATCACGATTGACAGAGTGATCTTGAATGCTGAATATTTCCGCTTTAGATGTCCGAAAATCATCTTCACTTCACGGTGCTGAATTTGGTGCAAATAACTTGTATAATTATGGTTATAGCATATGTATACATCGCTTTCATTTATTTTCAAAAGTAAAAAAAAACTTTCTTCGGACATGAATGACTATTAATAAATACCCGAGAACAAATTTGAATAAGCGTCAATTTTGTTTTCGTGGACGTGGTGAAGGAAATGCTTCTATAAATGGTTTACTAATGATGTCTTGTATATAGTTAGTTCATCACACATTGCTTGTTCAAGAGAGGATTAGATAGGAATAATAACTATTTGTCTGCGTTTCTTGTTGCACACTAGTTAAATTGTGTGACAGATTCTCCAAGGAGAGAGAGAGAGAGAGAGATGGATACACATATGAATAACTGACAATTAAACATAGGTTGTGAATACGACAATTTATCAGAAATTATCAATTAATTTTTTTCTTAATATTCATCAACTTTTGTTGCCCGTAAGCACTGCTTTGAAGAGTGCCCAGCGCTTGAGCACGATATTTTGTATTCTTGAGGTATCGATCGACACTCTTTATTATAGAGCGAACTGAAGTATGGGTTATAGCGTTATGCTCATACATGCTGAAATTTAAATCAGCATAGCTGTTGATACCATTATTTTGAGTTGATACCATTATGAAAATTTTCATTCTCTCTTATGATGGACAACGGCCAGGTGTGCTCAGCATTTTCGAGAATGCGGGCCACTTAGTAGACTTTGAAACGTGTAGCTGACCACTTCGCGAAGGTTTGGCAATCAATCGTAGACCACAAACGAATGAATGGTTAACAAATCATCGACGATAGTTCACGATTTTCAGTTTTTTATATATTTCTATACAGTATAATGGAAATGTTGATAAAAACCAAGATAATCTTTTTACAGGAGACTTATCTACGCTGGGTTCTGATTCAATTTTATATATATAACTGAAGCCAGTTTGCCATCCATAGTAGAAACTACAGTGAAAGGCCGCAACGTGGGATAACCACTGTTGAATCATTATCACATTTGAAAAAAAAAAAATTAAACAATACTTTGTAAGAACAATTATTTAGTTCAATTTTACAAAATTAGGTGGGACGTGATGGGGTAGAATTAGGCGTCTTCTAGGGTCATATTTGGCAAGCTGGCCATGGGTTGAGCATATATGACACTCGAAAGATGTTGACTCCAGAACTGATGGATGTTTATGATTTGAAGTAACATTTCTAACCGATACAGAGTGATACAAAATCACATGTCTGACAAATCATGGCTTATGCCAGTGACGGGCAAATTGTTTTTAGGAGCGGGCCAAAAAAGAAAAAATGGTGGTGGGCGGGGCATATTCTGGCATTGATTCGTAGTTGGAATTTTTATGCTTAGAAGTGTAGTGGCAGCACATTTCGTAGTATTCTTTGAAGACTGCCACGGTTTCAGTACAAATGAGACAATGATTTTTCCTTTACAACTGCGAAAATAGATGAGTATAATTTTAATAATTTTATGAATATTTATTAGGGCATATAACATAAATACGCATATGCAAAAAATGGAACTATGCCCTTAATTGAATTTTTTTTCGAAACATTGAAATTGAAAATTTTGATATCACTATTTTAAAACTACGTGTCGGGACCGGATAGAACCTCTAAGCGAGCCGTATCTGAACCGTCACTACCATCACTAGCTTATTTTTTTTTAATGTAATCATCACGTATTCCTAAGACATTCATGTGATTTGTCCAGGGAATTTGTTAGTATTAGTAGATATCCATGCCCGAACCCAGACCTGCACAGTGAGAGGCTAGCCTCCAACCACTCGAATGTCGAGGCCGCAGGCATTCTAATATGCAATGGTATTTTTAATTTGTAACCCTATAAAGTCTGCTGTAAGACATATCAGTAAGTCTATTTCTACATACAATAGAAATTAAAGTCCCTCTTACACTTGAGCAGTTTTTAAAATATTTTAGAGGTTCTGATCTCACATCTTGACATCTTAAATACGAAAAAAAAATCTTGTTGTAAATATTTCCAGTGCGTATTTTTGAAAGGTTTGAAATCATATGTAGTGAATAAAAAAAATAATTCTGGGGGGGAATGTGGTCAATAATTATTGAAACCGTACGCGTACGTATCTGATGGGAGCAGCGAGTACATCGTCTCAACACCTTCGTCGCTCGATATCACACGTATTATAGCAGCGGCGGCAATTCATGCGTTCACTGATATCCGGTGACACATTGTCATTTTTATAAAGTGAAATCCCTTCACAAAAAATTGCTCTCATCCATAAAGCGTGAAAAAAGAAAAAAATATTCGAGCTACAACCGATTTCTTCGATGACGGACGATGATCGCTGGCTTCCTGTCACGAGCACAAGCTCTATAACATTATTGCGTACTTCATTATTATTAACAGTAATGCTCTTTGTTAGCGCATTCTTTCGATACGCGTAACGACCAACACGTGCCTCCTCAGTCAAATTGCCCAATTTATTGTTCGGTCTCTGGTACTTCCGCCGAACATATATTCAATGTACAATATTATCGCAGGAACTATCGTAAACATTTTAATGTTAAAAATTATATCAGTTAAATGAGGTGCTGTCTGAAGTCGCATAAATTGAATTTATTAATTCACAACAATTCTCTGCCGTTCTGCATTAAAACTATAAATAGGACAATCGACTACGTGATTTGATATTAAAAAATGAAATTCATAATTGATCCCAATCCGAATGGAATTCAGTAATTATCTCGATGAGTTGAATTTGAATGAAATTTGAAAATTTCCTCTGAATGAAAAATTGTCATAATCACGTCAGTTGCCATAATCAACCGTTATTTCCGGTAAATAAGCCACACCAAGAAAAAGGGGGAACGAAGAGAATAGAAAATTTTCATAGAAACGCCGCAGCTTTTTATTCGTAAGTTTCATAATCAACCAATAAAAAAAAATTCAAAAACTTTTACATGTTTTTGTTTTACAAGCACTATATTTTTTGCATGGTTTAACTTTTATGGCGTATTATTTATTATTATAGCTGTTATTTGTATTGTAACTTGTTGAATTTTATTCAGTTTAAATTTAATTTTTTATATGAAATCAATTAATTGATTCCCTGAAAATCGTTTAAAAATGCTGAATAAATGTTCTTTTGAAGTGAAAATGCTCACAAAAATCCATTGCATTCCCCCAAAGCTAGAATACCAAGAAAATAAATATTGTATCAGCCACGCGGCTTTAAATTAGCCGTAAGAGTTGAGAAATATCCTCACAAGTTGTATAAGCCACGGCTTTATTACGAGAAATTACGGTAATTCAAACTGTGAATTCATTAAATTTTCAAGACTTAAGTCTGTAATGAGATAGATAATTATAAACTCGTGATAAAAGAATATATATTACCGTTGCAATTTAAGACATTAAGCAAGTTTACAGTGTATTTGTCTGGAGTGCGAATGGGAGCCGATCTTCTATTTGAAAAACTCTCTCTCCACAGTGAGCAGGCAGACCTTCAACGTGATACTTAACTTACATAACATAAAAATGTTATGTAAGTATGCATTTACCATCTCCACTCCCAAATATGAAACACAGATGGCAGCATCAGCAAGAACACGAAAGAAGCACAACTCCGACAACACAAATACGTTAGGGCCATGCATATACATATACTCGCACAACACGTTCTTGCATTACCGGTTCGTTAGAAATTCCGCAGAGGAATGCGTACGAAGTGCATGTGCGGTTGGATAGTAATCTATGTGTTTCTCATGTATATACTCTTAAATTACTTGTGATAAATGTGGTTGAGCTCGATTTTTCATGGCCTCAAATTTTTTTTGTGATTTCATTAAATTAAGAATTTTCCCAAATATCATTAGTGTTAAAGGCGGAGTCACACGCGTCATGTACACTTGATAAAAGTATATCAAATTTAAACTGATTTCTTATCAACATTTAGTATTTTGTAATAAGAAAAATCATACTTTTCAGTCGTTAATATTATTGTAAAATTAATTGTGAATAAGAATGATAATAAAGAATGAATCAATCTTCAGGAATGCAAAACATCGAAATATTGACGAAGAGATTAATTTCTTCTTCTTAATTAAATATTGATGCAGATTGATCACCAAAGAACATAATTCAATGCAATTCTCTCTCTCTCTCTCTTTATCAGAATGATTCTTGAACTTTATTAACCTTTTCATCAACAATTACTCTGATTGTGATAAACAATGCCATGGAGGTACTTCCGATTTTCTCAGAGATATTTTTTCACAACTCTGTCCACTGATTGTTCGAAAAGCAAAATTCAATCGGCTAAAAACGTGTCACTTTCAGGATGCAAGTTATCGATCCACTTATATGGAACAGAAGGAAGAGAGAAATATTAATTTCCACCCACAAGTTCTCCATTATTGAATAACTGATCTGTTGAGATCAAGAGATTATCTTTCACTCGATTTTGCGTAGACTGTTCAGAATGCGATTCCATTTGCTTTTGTGACATTTCATAACTAGTCAAATGACATCGCAGAGAGATATTGAACTATGCGCTGACTCAACTAAAAGATATACTAGGTCGACTTTAAAATCTGTCTTTCTACCATTGAGAGAAAGAGATTCACGTTTCGATTGCGCAGACATCCAGAGATGTGGGTGAATTCGATATAACTGCACCACTAGGGATTTTTCTTTTGCTTCTATCTGTTGTTCTTCACTGTACTATAGACAGCATTTTCATCTGAGCAAACAATAGTTAAATGCTCACGCGAGCGTTGTTTGTCTGTACAAGCAAGAAAAAGTAACAAAAAAAAAAAAGTCAAGTTCTCCGATTCCTGCCTTCCTAAAACTTCATCACATACAAAGGATAAAAGAATAGTAGATGGAGATGATCATATAAGAGAGAGAATGTAAATCCAGCGTACATTAATCATAACGTATCCGCCGAAGCAGGACATGCGGACAATAGGATGAAAAGGAGTTCCGTGGAGCTAAAGAGTTGCAAAGTTGCTTCATTTTTTTCTTTTTCTTTTTTATGCAATCGAGTTTAACCTTTTCAACACTGTTATGAAAAGATTACGTAACCGATATTGGAATTTTGTGATCGTGGGCGTATTTAGCAGTGGGTGGCCGTTGAAAAGACTTGAACTGTTATTAAACAGAAGCATAGACAATTAATAATCGTTTGGTTTATAAAACTTATTGTACTAAAGATTAATTACGAGTTATGGATAATCCACTGCGGAGGATATACGTATGATAAAAAAAACATGACAAATATGTATTAGAAACAATTATCTCAATTTTTATCTTGATTTTCAGGTGTTAATTCATTATTTTTCAAACATAAAGAAGGGTAAAGGATGAGGCCATTACTTATCCGTATAAAACAACAAGAGTAACATTATTATATTTTTTACGTTATTTCATAATGAAACAAAAGTAATCGTCATCTTCAGGAATGGTAACTCATTAATTATCTCTCGTGATAGCATAATGCATTGATCGTCCGTCTATATACGTTACGACTCGTATTTGTCTTGGTTTTTTTTTTCTTCAAATAATTATCAACGTGATTAAAATACACTGTGTATTTTCAGTTAAAATGATTAATCGGTAACTATGCATAACCACTAATCATTTCTGTAAGTTTGATAAATTTTGCAACATTTATCAATTTTTACCGGTGATTATGCATAATCCCCAAATGATATTGGTAAGTTTGATAAATATGGGAAAACCTAACACCTCCGTTTTCTCTTCATTTGATCAGTTTATTAGTTTGCCCGTTAGTGATTCGCGCAGTATACGTATTTTTCCATAAAACCAAATTAAAATAAATGTTGAAAACATGAAAATTATTGTTTTGTAATGTTGGTTTCTTCCACCATGCACCAACATGTGCAAAGAAAAACAACATTACCCATCGCATTCATCATTCTATAAACTGAAGGTTATTTAAAATGTCCGGTTGAATTTTTGAGTAATTCATTGGTGATTTATCATATTTATCAATACGGCCTGAACATTATACATAATCACCGTAAATGTGATGAAATTCCGTAGCTTTATGGGTTCGTTAGCATTTTTCTATTGATCTGAAAGTTTTTCTTAGAAAGATTTACTCAGCCGTTTCCGAAATCGACTTTAAATTGCGAGTTCCGGTCAAATAAGCCCTGGCCAGCCACCGCAAAGGATCATTCAAGTCTTACGTCAGTAGATTCTAAGTCATTTTTGATTCCCTTCACCGCCCCTAGTTAGAAAAATTTCATTAGCTATGCCCCCCAATCCTGCATATTGGGATCAGAGGCGTACGCGGGAGGGGTGCATAGAGGGCTCGTGTCTGCCCCCCCCCCCTAAGAACAATCAGAATTTTTTGATCCAAACATTTTTTTTTTTAATTAAAATATCGAAAGCGAGAAAATACCTTTAACTAATATGCTATTATAGTAGATTTCTTTTAATTTCAATGCTATTTGAAGGCGAAGGCTTATGACTCAAATTTTTCCTCCAAGAAATTCATTGTGCCCTTCCCCGTAAGCTCTTTGTGTCCCCTCGAAAGGTCGATCCTGCGTACGCCCCCTGATTCGACTGCCCTTTGAAAATATACGTATATAGTTACTCTCACCTCCACCGTCTGCCATTGCTGTAGTGAACTTTGTTATGAAGTGTATGTACAGTGATAATTTTTCACATGATTACAGAATGAACACACTATATTTTTAGTTTGTGATGTTCAAGTTTTGAGCATAAATCAATAGAGTGCCATAGGTCAGGGCTGTCCTTACGAGACGCAGGCATATTAAAAATGTTTAGGCCGACCCCCTTTGCCCCCGATTTGACAAATTTTGTGGGAGAGGGGAATCGGCATTCATTGTTCCAAATTATACAGGAATGATGAGAAATATCCATACAAAAAAATTTAACGTACAATTAATTGTAAATTAACACGAAAATTGATGAAAATTCAGCTTTTTTTTTAAACTAATTGGAGGAAACAATTCCTGAAACTAATGAAAATTTCAGAATTGATAAATTGAAAATAATTGAAAGAAACAGATTAAAGCACTAATGGAAATTCAGAAGTAATGAAAAATAATTTGAGAATTGATGAAAGCGTCCGTAATTCACCGTGAGAGCGGAACTCGGTGCGACCGACGGACCAGTCGCACACTCCTTAGGGCGGCTCTGATTAAATTGCCGTTCCTAGTTGGGGCGAATTACCGAGCTGTCTTCTTCTTCATCATGCTTCCTCTGAATTCCAGAAATGTTAATCAGTCAATTTTGATTGCCCAGTGGCGTAGATTGTTTATATTTTACTTATCTGTTATATGATATCAGATTTACGATTGCTGATGTTCCAAGATGATTATAACAATTTATTTTTTTGTTGTCTTCGTCTGAGGTGGCTATGTTCCGTTGTTTCTAATAAAAGTTTCAGGATACACCCATCCTTCGGGAACGCTCCGATATCTCTCCAAGATGGGAAGCTTGGTGTGTTCGGTCTTCAAAGGTGAAAGTCAATGGCTTAAAAACAACCATTTGAGCGATTTCGAGTATTTCCCTATTATTCAGCTACTAATGTGATGGTGGAATTATTGCGGACATGGCTGATCTTGACTATGGCGCAACGTGGCCCCACACAACGCGTGGTCAATTTTTTCTGGGGATTAGTAAATAAATACATACAAAAATACAAAAAGTGAAGATATCATTAAGAATATTTCATATTTTTAGTTGTTAATGACGTACAAGCATCATTCAACCCCACCCATCAAAAGTCATCAAATCCGAAACTGCCCCCCCCCCGGATGCTGACGTAATACTTGAATGCCGTCCCCCCCCCTAATCTCTTTGAATTATAAAGACCCTGTACAATATAAACACAAATCTATAAACAATTTTTTTTAATAGTCAGTTTTGGCCCAGGTGTTAAGCAGATAAGCTGTACTCGTTATATCGAACACTTTCACCGTACTACCCGTAATTAACCAGAGCGACACAAAATGCAAAAGACATCAAATTCAATAGCAGAAAAAGTTTTCTATATATAATAACTGAATTACGTAACCCTGTTTATTTCATTTAACCGAGGAACTCGTTCAATATAATAGAATTAATGTCATACATCGCACTCCTACGATTCACGATCCAGGATAATTGATTTGTTTTTGTGCATAATGAATGAAGACGAACGAATACAACATTTGGTTTCATGCTCAGCTCAAAGGTCAACGAGGGTTCCGTTAAATAACAATGAATTTCTCTCGGTTCGTGGCTTTTCGAAGCCACGTGCCGAGAGCTCTCTCTGGTGCACTAATTCACTGCTCGTGACGACTACCCACCAACGGAAAGTGACGAAAGTAAAAATATGGAAATATACAGTAGTTAAAAACTAAGAGTGAGATGGGGGTGGGGGCAGAGGCTTGAGCCAGTGGTCAACAGAAAGATTTTTCTGACCTAGATCTCTTAGACGATTGGAAGAGGAGAAGAGACCGTTTTCTCTACAACTTTGTTCTCTGTCCTAAAGCTCACTTTCCGCATCATTGACCACTGGCAATTCTCTCAACAAGGGAAAGTTACAAGATGCTGATGCCACTGATGCTACCAATGGTGATGGATGACGATGATGATGAGGAGAAGGAGAAGGAATGAGGTGTTGGAATGGCGTGTCTGTGCCCTACTGACGTACATATATAAAAGGCTTTGAATCACACAAACACCAAATACTATCCGAATTGCCAAAGGAACTTGAGTTACATACGTATGATTACCATTTCAATAATGAACAATAACGACAAATTATAAGATAGATTTGTGCTGAAGTTACTTTTTTAACGTGTGTTGTGTGTTAAAGTGAGTTACTTTCTCAAGGCCGGGCCAACAAGTGGACGTGTAATTCATTTGGATATAACTCGTAGCAGAACTTGTGCTTCTTCTTATTGGATTAATCTAGTAAGTAATAATTGATTAATTAAATAATTTCTTTACTCAATACTGTTTCCTTCAAGGTGAGCAACGTTTAATTCTCGAGGTGAAAAGAAAATTCGGATATGCATTAGTTGTTTAATGATAACAACATTTGATAATTTTCCCGTTTTTCTTCGTCATAACGAACTTTAGGATTATTATATAATTCAATTTCAAACAGTTTTTCTTTTAATTAAGGTATGTTAAAGCTTGTATAAAACCTTATACATATTGACAACAGAACTAGCGGAATTTTCATATCCTATAAGTTAACCGATAGCTTGTAGGGAATCATAATCCTCACTCAAAATATTAGTCAAGTTTCTGCAATAGAATATTGATGTGAAAAAGGAATTATTGCCAAAAACTAACATCGTAATTACACGATATTCATTAGTTAATGTCAGTGTTGACTTCATTGAATAATAGCATGCTTGGGGGGGGGAGTAATTATTTATCTTTACTTGCAGAAATAGGATTAATATTTTAAAAAATATATTATTAATGATTAACAATAATTAATTATCATTTATTTAAGTGGTTAAACATTTTTATCAATTAGTTTAGCCATTGTTTAACCGTTTTGGAAAAATCAATTTCTTTTTATAAATTTTACATTTTTCTAATCCTAATTCCAAATAATTCTAATAATTCTAAAAGTTTTATATAATTCCAAGTTAATTTTTTCACATTCTATTCATCTTATTCAATATGAAATATTATGATTATCTTGATGTTACATAATCCATGTCAATCATAACAGTCTATTTCTTCATTTATTTTACTATTTGAATATTAAAAGGACTCACATAATTCAAAGTTACAAAGCTCTCCAGTCGATTTTATTTACATTAAAAGCACGATGTAATTTTTCATTCCAACTTTTTAAGTGCGTACAAAAAAATTAATATAATTGATTCTAGAATACATGGAATGGATTTTAAAACTATAGCAACAGAAATATTTGTGATATTCAGATATGCACCAATTTCACGTTCAACATTTCTATGTTGTCTATAATATTCAGTCATGCTGAATAGGGCATGGAAAGATCGACTGATGCCATCCCGCATTAGCCTAAAATTGCTGGCACAGATTTAAATAGCTCTCTTCAGTATAAAATGACTGTGGTACGAAGTAAATTATCAAATTATTGTGCAATGTATTAAATAAATACTTTGAAATAATTACCGTATTTAAGAAAGTTTCTATCCATTTTGAATTTTATTTAGGATTTATCTGTATATACAAAGATTTATCAATCTTAAATTATATATATTTTTATATAACTGGTCAAGTTTCGAATACTTTTTAAGGTTTGTGAAATTTATTCTTTCTTGACGGAATAAGAGCAAAAAAAGAAAAAAAAATTAATAACACATCTAAAGTACGATGTCTGATTGATGTTTTTTAACTGAATTGCATGTAGTTCTTTATCGAATCACATTTGAGAATAAACGGAAATATCTCAAATCGTGGAAATGATCATTTAATATCAGAGCTCACTCATTATTTTTCTGAGGACATTGTGAATTGGAATTGTGAATCCTTTATTAATTTTTCGTTAATAGTTCTCGTCTGAACCAAGTAATTACAATGAGTGGTTATACAGTATCAAGGTCGTCTCAACAACATTGTAGATCCACCGGTAAAGGGATTTTTCGGATGGCCCCGAATGCTTTACAACGAATTTAAATACTTACTCGAAAATTGTAACTGGATCTTACTATCGTGAGCTTCTCTCCGGTGTATTTTAAGTCAGCCGGGCCGTGCGGGGGTGGAAACATGCTTTAAGCAGCAATTAAAAATCACTAAACTCCCCTCCCCCTTTCAAAATGCCGTATCTTTTTCAATGAAATAGGCGTTTTCCCGATTTTCAGCAGGCACAAAATAAGGATCCTAGGAAAAGATTTCCCGTTGAAAGAAATAGTTCTTACAAAATATCTGCGCTTGTCAATGCTAAAATACATTGACAAATACATTGAAACAATATAGCTGACGACTTCAATTACTACAATGATGATAAATCAATGGTAGAAGTTACAGTTACGGTAGACCTTCCGATATCCGAAATGAAGGGGGCATGAAGTCATTTCGATTAATGAATGAATATCTCCGTAGAACTAAAATTGCTTTGAACCTAACCTCCCGTCTTGAAGGTAAGTTTGAATTTTACGTTTTATATGTGTACATATAAGTTTATTTTTAACTGCGGTGCTGCCTACAATTAGTTTTTGCTGACAGATGTGAGTCACACTATTAAATGTTTATAACATCTAGAACTAATTTTGTAGTAACCATGAGCATTTCATTTAGCTAGGTGAACGTTTTTATAGATGGCTGGCTAGTATCTCCTACAGCCGCTGTGCGGTCGTATGGGCATCGATGTGGCGTTCCGTCGTGAGGAAACGGTTTGAACCCCGTTGGCAAGTGGTGGTCGGCAGATGTCGATTTTCTATGATTTTTAAACTTTGAGGGGCAAATGCGACCCGGTCTCCCATTTAAAAAGTCTCTCCACAGCGAGCACGCAGACATTCAACATGATACTTAAATAACATGCATAAAATTCAAGTATTTACCTCCTTCATTTGAAAATATGGAAGCCAGATGGCAGCACCAGCAACAACATTAAACAAGCAAAACTCTGACAACATAACAAATCTAACATGCTTATATACACACAACACGTTCCGGCATCCACCAATTCATTAGAAATTCCGCAGCGGAATGTATACGAGTTGCATGTAAGGTTAAGTAAATGTACATATAAGTTTATTTTTACTTTATGAACTTCCTCAGTCCCCGTGTCGCTTGTGGAGTAGTAGTATACACTACTACAACACAAGCGATACGGGGACTGAGGAAGCTTGTAAAGTATTAAACAGTGTAGAAATTTGCTTGCTCAATTTTTAAAAATTTAAAAATTAGCTCATAAACAATTAATTAAATTTTTTCATAAGTCATTGACTTCACGTAAACCCCTCTTAACAATCACATATCTTTGAAAATGCTCATGTAAAAACTATTGTGGTTGTTCCAGACAGGGCCCTAACTGGGAGGAGACAACTTCCCCGTTCGACAAAATTTAGGGGGCAGAAATTTTAGGTGGGAACAAAGAACACCGTTATAAAATTATCGAATTTTAAAGTTGTGGGGGCGGCAAAAATCCTAGTTACGGCCCTGGTTCCAGATACGGAAGTATTACTATCTCTTCCATTCTCTGTACGTTCTATTCATCTGCGGAAAAAATTCTTATCCATCTTTGCACGTGTTTGGAAGTAATATTTTTAGATGATGAAATCATGAGGAAAATATCTGTTACAAAATGTGAAATAATACTTTTACAAACAACAGTTTTTTAATTAGACAAAGTTAAAATGGTATAAAGAGTTCAAATATGTTAAAGTAATGCAGGATAATGACCGAATGAAACAAATTATTTGATTATTAAATTAACAAATATGTGAAATATTTCAGGTCCGAAGAAAATGGTGATGAATGAGTGGATAACTGCACTACTCATCGGTAAGACATAATTTATATATATATATACCTATGTTAATGCTGACGTAAGTTTGCATAAGATGATGGCTTGAATTTATATATTATGTCTAAAGTGTATGTTTTAACTAATTTTTGTAGCTTTTTCTCATATCTAATTCAGAGGTTATCGAACTGCGAGGTGTGTTTCCTGTGGTGACCTGAGAACTATCGAATGTTATTAAAACTTCTCACTAATAAATGTTTCAAATACTACAATATTTTTATGAAAATAAGACATGGGGAGACGCCTCCACATACATTTATGAGCTCATAGAAGATATGGGAATATTTTGGGTGCTCACGGAGCCTTTAGAGCAAAAAGATTGAAAATCTTCGAACAAAAAAATATCAATACGAGTCAATGTTAACGAAGGAAATTTAAGAAAAGTATCGCAAAAAAATTTGTTATTAAAAAGAAACGAATCAAATCAAACATTTTAAATCATTTGATTTAATTCAAGTTTTTTTCTGGAGAATACTCGGCATTAAATATTTATCATTATATATGTATAAGACCGAGATTACATTATAAAAATTTGATAAAAATTCTTATATAAAACTTGAAACATGCAACCAATTAAGCGCATCGGTTACATTCGAGTGAATGTAACACAGATGGTTGCTTTTTTAAAGTTTTCTAAAAGATATTTTATCAAACTTTTATAGTGTAATTCTGATCTTATTCTTGTGATTATATCCTACAAGGACATACGAAGATTTTACTAACAATTATAAACAAGGTGAAAACTTAAGTCCGTTTTACCTCAAATAACTCTAAACCATTGTTTATAAAAATATACTTTTTCAATTGTGAAAAAGTATTCAAAAAACGCATATACGGACACACAAGTGGTAATAAAATATTATTCTGATTTAGGACTAACTGCATTTGTATTGAGAAATTAGAAGTCCTAGGTGACGAACAAAATTAAATGATAAAGTTTTATGGCTCTGTTATGAGCTCAGGTGAGTTAATCTAAGTTTATTATAAAAATCAGTCAAAACGGTGGGTCCATCAAAGTTCGGGATGAAAACGTTCATGGAACGCATAAGAATACTCGTACAATAAAAGTACGGATAAAATAATCAGAACATTTTGAAGAAAAATTTATTTATACAATATTGATTGGCCGAGGCCTTTTGAACTCAATGGATATACTATATATCAGTTTTTGAATAATTCATTCAAAATCTGGGCTAATTTACTTTACTTTATTCATTTATACAAATCAAGTACATCTGCTGCATTAAATTAAAATTCAATTGGTAAAAATAAATTTTACCACTTAAAGTGATTTTTATAATTTTCCGAAAATTATAGCAAAAAATTCGCTTTTTCTTTCCCCCCCCCCCTTTTCGTTATCTCATTTTCGTTTCCCTCAGAATAAATTTCTATTACTTTTTACTACCGTATAATTATAATTCCTTCTTTAAAAATCGATTACGTTCCATTGTTTTCTGTATCGAACACGAAACTTCTTCCTTCTTTGTTTAGCTTTTTCTTCTGAAGCATACACGTTTTAAAAAAAAACATTAAATAATTCCCAGGAAGCCAAATGAAAAGAAAAACAATACGAGGATAATCCCAAATAGATGATCTCCCCTCTGAATAATAAAACCAATTTCAAGAAACAACGTGACAACTTTAATAACAAGCTTTCGAATTTGAGAAGGAGAACATTTTTTAACCAAATTTTATTACTTATTGAGTCTGAACACGTTCGGGTATTTTGTAGAGGGATATCGAGGTCTGTCTCTCGTTTTCAAAAGGACCTCAATTTTCTCAATCATAATGATCAGTTCGTCTTCCTTTTTTGAAAAGAGCTCTAGAAAATACATGTCTAAGCTGAAAAGAGGTTCAATCTGTGCTTCTATTGAGTTATGAACAATGAGAATCGAATATTGAATATGAATCGATGATTATAGGATACAATAATCAGTATATGCTACAGTTTTTATACATACGTAAGAATAATAATTAGCTTACGCTACAATCCTTATACATGCATACATAATACTGGGAATTCTTTGAGGGTTTTGTATGCACACTATTTATTTTTCTAAGGTATAAAACCGGAACGTTCTAAAATCTAATGCAACATCCCATAAATGTTAGAACCATATTCAATAGGTGTCATAATTTTCATGTAATTACACGAACTTCATCATATCTTAATAAATGAAGAAATTATTTAACCCAATTTTTACCTTCTTTTCTGATTTTCGTGACCAAATTTCACAATTTTTATTCACAGGTTGAAAACTCAAGTCCATTTCACCTCGAATAACTTGTAAACGTTGGCTATAAAAACCATACTTTCAATTAGAAAAAGTATTTAAATAACGTGCTCATCTTAGATGCGTCATTTATTTTACTAAGGGCCGTATATTTATCGAGATACGAAATTTAATTTTTTATATTGTTCCCCCGTTCTCTAACTTCCAATTAGAAAGCTGATGCTTTGTGTCTCTCACAAAGTCTCACTGAGTAAAAAAAATTTTAAGGGCAAAATTAGCTGAGATATTTGAATAGAGAAAAATCTGCGTGTGAATCTCGTGCGATAGAAGTGAAACTTCTAGGCCAGAGGTGGCCAACTTCTTTCTGTTCGCGAGCCAACATAATGATCAGCTATAGCGTCGCGGGCCGCATCAGTGGTGCAACTTCGGTGTATAAGCCGCTCTATTACTAATTGAATTAATTAGTTAGTCATTAAACTAATTTCGTCACTAGAAATAAGAAGTTTGTAAGCAGTTTGTTAATCAAGAAATTTCTGCTGTTGGAACCGATAGTTCAAATAATGATCACAAATTTAATTTTTTCTCACGGTACTTTTACAGTGTCATGGGCCGCACAAAATCACTTCACGGGCCAGCTGTTGGCCACCCCTGTTCTAGGCTATTCAAGTTTGATTTCACATGACTAGATTCATCGCCTCGCATCTATCTTTTTACTGGTCGTAAAATATCGAAACGTGGGAACACACACTCCTTCCCACTCCACCTTAATCAAATTTTCTTTTCTTTCGAACTGTGTGCATCGTCCATCTAACATCTCTAAAGGGGACGTTCCAGCGGCGTCACGGGGGGGGGGGGGGGTGATTGTAGAGAAAGGTAATAAACTGCCTTTATCCAACACAACCCGCCAAATGTTCAATTTAAGGGAAATGAAAGCTTACGTCATTTCTCTTCCTCCGTTTCACTTTTTCTGACGTGGATCTGAAACTTCACATCGCCCTTAAAGAAGTTTCACTTCAAAAAAACACTGAAAATGAAGGAAAGAACCGAATAACTAACGAATCAGTTCATTGCATGCTTAATATGCTGTCATCTCCTTCATTTTCAGCTATTTTTAAATTGAATTATCGCAGTGAATATTTCACTTGAAAACATGGAATTTTTCTGTTGGGCTCAGAAGCATGGTGACAACATTCTAATTGAAAGCCAGAGGAAAAAAGGACAGTATAAAAAGTTAAATTATATATATATCGCAATACATGCACCGCCCTTAATAAAATAAATAACATATCTATATATAAGAACAACGTGTTATTTGAATAGTTTTTCTCCTAATTAAAAGTATGCTTCTATAGAAAACAGTTTACGAATTATTTGATATGAAACGGACTTGGGCTATCGCCTTCTATATGATGACTGTGGTTACTTAACATAATTGACAAGTTTGAAGAAACTGTACATCAATTTAATATGTTTTTCATTTGTAATTAATGAAATTTTCCAATTAATCAACTCTTTCTTTCAAAGTAGTATTAATTAATAAACTTAATCTAGTCAAAATAATTAGTAGTTAAGATTTAGAGAAACCTCATGTGTGCCATGTGACAAAAAATATTGGAAGATACTATTTTTTTTCTATCCTTAGAAAAGATTTATTTCTGTTGTCATGAAAAGAAAAAACCATCAGAGAGAGAGAAATCAGGATAAAATTTCATCAAATTAAAAAAAATATATACTATGACACTCTCATTAGACCTTTTAATCCCCAAAAATGTCCATTTCATACTACTCAAATTTGTATAAAAATTACATGCACTCAGCGACTTTTCAGACCCGCGGGTTTTCGTCTATAGCTTCATGTACGAAATATTGATCTATAAATTAATTCTTGGGGTGCTCGAACCTGTGTAACAAACTACTTTGATTGCTCGAGTATCCACAGCATCCCCAGCTCCGACACCACTGATTAGACCGTAATTTTAAACATACCTCGTCACATTTTCCAAGCTTCGCACGGATGGCAACGAGCGATGAAAGTGTAAGAGAACCCTCCCCCCCCCCCCCCCATTTTTATTAAAATTGGCTTGAATTGTTAGATTTAAGTTATATTAACCCTTTGCGGTCCAGTGATTTTTTCGGTACTTCATTGGAACTTTTTAGCGGTCCCCGGCAATCATGATTGCAGGAAGGCCCCCAGATGTTAGATTTTTGTGTTTTATAAGCTATTATAAAATTGTTTGTACTATTATAATCGTTTGTAAGCTATACAAAAAAAAAAAAAAAAACGCAAAAGCTAACATCTAGTTGCCTTCCTGTGATGGTAAGAGGCCGTTATAACAATGAAGTACCGTTTTCTACTGATATCGATACCACCTTAATATAGGACCGCAAAGAGTCAACATTTAATAGCCAAATGAGAACTTGAAAAGTGAAAAGTTTCCTTTTTAATTCTCAGTATATTACGTATATGAATCAATTAATAATTAGCTTTATTTTGCTAATTTTAGGATTACTATTCTCGTCAGTTATTGCTAAAGCCCCTGTGGTAAGTGTGCATGCATTGTTTTTTCTCACTGAGAGGTTTTTCGTATCATGAATGTTTCTTATTTCACTGTTGTGTGATAATTCTTAGATGGAGATTCTTTGAAGATGTTTTTAAGATGCTTTTTGAAGATGATGTGGAGATGCTTTTTGAAGATGATGTGGAGATGCTTGTTGAAGATGCATAGACGCTCAAAGCATTTGATTATGCTTTGAATATGTTTTGACGAATATACTTTGAAGGTGCGTGGATGAAGATGCTTCAAGAAGGCTTAGATGAAGCTTAGCGTGAAAAACTCCAGTCAAGACCATTATGAGTCTACTGCATGTTACTTGATCATTTGATCATTTTTGTCATTTTCCACGGTCATTTTCTGCACACGAGGGCTAATTAGACAGGGACCTACAATTTATTGCCGATTCCGAACGGCAGGCTTGTTTTTTATACTCATCGAGAGGTTGGTGCGCTAACCCCTCGACGGGGGAGTCCCTGCGTTAGCAATTTTTCTGTGATCATGTCACCGTTTCTGTTGTACCCCTGTGTCAGGAAAGTTTTCTGACAAGGGGTTTGAAGTTTGACAAGTTTTCTACAGCCGAGTATCGAACTCGTGACACTTCTAAACATCCTTTGGTACTTTAGGCGAGTATCTTATCGACCTGGGCAACAGTGCCCACTGCATGTTATTCATCAACTGTTGACTGGTATTTCCATGCTAACTCAAAGTTACAGAGCTCATCACCGAGGCTGATGGGGGAGTAGGGGAGACGATCACCCTCTCCCCAGTTCAGTGAAAGAATGGTATTATTGCGTTGATTATCTAATATTGGTCGCATTTTAAAAAATAACGATCATCTCTTGAATGTATCGAGCTTGTATAATTGAAACTCAGTGAATTTGTTGCAGTCAAATGATCAAGTGCTTCACAGGAAGTATTTTATTCAATTAAAATACATCATTTTTTTTATCTTGGTTTCCGTGACTAATGCGTGTTGAACGACATTTTATTAATATCTTTATCGCGGTTTTTTTTTCCCTCTACCAAGGTGAAAAGAAATGCCAAGGACTTGGCCACTTGGAACAGGTCAGCAAATCAGGTGGCCAACACTCGTGATCACCACAACGAGCCCCCAGCTGATTGGGAATCAAGATATGGACAACTCCCTACACAGCAGCAAGATTGGCAACAAGATTCAGAACAGATTCCTGAGGGTGACTCTTGGAATGCTGGTTCGACTCAAACAGGCAGACTGGTCTGGGAGCGTATTTCAAATAAGAAGAAAGAACAAGTTCCTGGGAGACAGGCACAAGCGTTTTTGAGCAACAGTGCTCAGAATGATGCGAAATGGGAACAAGATGAGCGAGCGGTAAACTGGGGAGAGCCGAACCCTCCACACAGCCAGGAGAAAACCGCGACAAGCTGGGAACAGCGAGAACAACGGCCGATTTCGGAGAAAATACACGCTATAGATGTATCCCAGAAATCGAAAGCCCAGTCACCGGTTAACGTCCAATCTCAATTGGGTTGGGACAACGATTATATAGACCAGCAATCTGACAGACAACAAGAAAATAGCTACAACAGTCAAGGCGGAGAAGGAAGCTGGGATTACAGTCAATCGTCAGACCAATATGAAAATCCGGTGACTGGAAACTGGGATTCCGTGAAGGGACATAGTTCTGATCAGTCATTTTCGCAGGGTGCAGGAAATGTAGATCAGAGCTATAGAGAACACACAAATTTCCATCAGAATCAGATATTCCCGAATTGGGAGCAACAACCAACACCCATGCATCATTCACACAAAGGATCTTCTGAAAGGCAACTTCCGCAGACTAATGTTCAATTAAATATCCCAGGAGGGGTCCCTAACGGAAACCCACAGCAAGAAACGAGAAATTGGGAAAATCCAAATAGTCCATACAACAATCAAGCAAGCTCAGATGTTCGTGGCACTGCACAGAACGTAGGTGAGAACTGGGTGCCTGCACACCCTGTCAACGATGATATAGCAAAACAAGTGGCAGCAATCGCGGAGAGTGTTTTCGCTGGAAATGAGAATGGGTGGGATAGCAATGCTCAACGAGCTGCTCAAACGCCAGTCGACTGGATGTCCAATGCAGCGAAGAATGGGAATGAACAACCGGGAGGTCAAGGACGAAATCCGAATACGAACCCCTTTCAAATAAATAACTGGGCCCAGCAGGGTTCTCAGACATCTTCCTCTTCGAATGAAGCAGAAGAGCCTATACGCTCCTATGGAGGTTACTGGGGCTCCGCTGCTGAACCGGCAACCGCTCAAAAGGACATTAGAGAAGTTGGTGTTGATAGGGGATACATAACTGACTATGATGGTTCGGGTCCCACTTCTGTGCAAACACCAGAAGTTAGAGGATGGGGAACTCACCGGAATAATGTTCAAGAAAACCAGGACTGGAGTTATGAAAATGTAAATTCGAATAGACCAGAGCCTGCAAATAGGGGGTTTCTTAGAGAGCTGCCGGATATTACTGAAAGTAGAGAATGGGGCGCAGTGAGTGACAGTTCAAACAACCCAAGTCACGGAGCCCTTCAACAATCTGGATGGGGACCTAAAGATGGGCAGAAGAAAACACCTCAGGGAGAAACCTGGGGACCTAAAGATGGGCAAAAGAAAATACCCCAAGGAGGGACTTGGGGATCCAAGGACGGACAGGAAAAAATACCTCAAGGGGGAAGCTGGGGTGCTTCAGATGAGCAAAGGAAAACTCAAACGGGAAGTTGGGGTCCCACTGATCAACAGTCAAAAATACCTCAAGGTGGAACTCGGGGACAAGACATGGGACAAGGGCAACAGGGAAGCTGGGGTCCAGGCAGTGGTTCAGTAGATGATTCTGAAAGAGATAGCTGGGATGGAACATCACAAAACGGAGGGGATCAACAGCGCGGAACTGGAGACAATGGTGGCAGACAGGGCCCAGAACGTCCGGGAAGTAGCTGGGGACCCGATGTGATGCAGGTGGACGATGGAAGTATGTGGACTGGAGGAGAATCTGCCACTCCAACGTGGGGTCCGCAAGTGGGAAAACCGGATGTTGGACTTCCAGAACAACCTGCAGGAGGAACAGGTTCCGACCGTCACCCACAGCCTGAAATAACACCCACGTGGGCGACTTCCGAAAGAGGTCAAAGTGAGAGCATTGATGAGTCATCGGGATCTCAACCTCAAGATGAAAGTGGCTTAGGACCAGATGATGGAATTATTGGAGTTTCACCGCGACCAAAAATACCGATCACTCCCATGACCATCACGGGATTCCCAGATCAACAAGACGTTGGACGAGCTGATGGAGACAGAGGTGATGGAGGGATCCAAGGTGGGCAGAGCCGCCCATCGGTACCTCAAGGCAACTTCAAAGGTGATCCTTACGAAAGTGAGAATCGTCCTGGTGATGATTCGAGTCAATGGAGTCTGGAAGATAGCATACCTGGTACTCCGGGAGAAGACTACCCAATCCATACCGTCGTTCCCAAAACATCATTCACCTGCAAGGATCACCGTTATCCTGGATATTACGGAGACGTCGAGGCCCAGTGCCAGGTGAAAAAATCTGGTTTTTCTTTTACTTAAATCTAATTTTGTGGTACCATAATCTTGGACTATTTTGCACACCACTCCCAAAAAAAAAGGATTTAACGTTACCTTGCGCGGCTATTCTAATGAATATTTGCAAACAGTTTCGATTTTATCAGACAGGACATGTTATCGGTCAGTTCATGTACAGTCAAACCTCGATAAGTCGAATTTATAGAGGCTGATAGAAAACTTGGATTTATCGTTAGTTCGACTTATCGGAAATTCTATTTTAGAATGGGGGGGGAAAAAAAGAAAGATTTATTAAAATAACAGATTAACCGCTATTTGCGAATATCGTGTTAGTAAAACATGTCAAACTACTGAAGACGAAGAAATTCGAAAAGCTAAGTTATTCCGATTCAATCATGTTTAATTATTCAAAAAAAGAATATTTAGAAATAAACTGGACGTGCACACTGTATTATGGAAACGAATGCATACATGGCACTCTTATAAATGCAATGAATTGTAAGGGATGTATATGTCACGGTAAATGTGATAAATCCAGTTATTATACATAATCGTTTTTTGTAAGTTTGATAAATTCCCTAAACGTATCGTTTTTACCGGCAATTATGCATAGTACCCAAGCGTAATTTGTAAATTTGATAGATTTTTCCAAATTATGTATAGTTCCCAAGCATCGTTGGTAAACTTAATAAGTACTAAAAATTATCACTTTTACCTGCGATTATGCATAATAACTAAGCGTCGCGTCGTTTGCAAACATGATAAATCATACTATATGATATAAATGGTAATTCATACGTGTATTGTATCATTGTATCTGGGTACCATCGTAAAATTTGTTATCATTATATCTAGGTCTGACAATTATTCATCGCACATACTAGATTCATTTGGAATTCTCTCTCTCTCTCTCTTTCCCCCCCCCCCATATTTATCAAATTCACCAATTACACTTGGGTATTATGCATAATATTATTATTATGTATTATAAAAAAGTATTATCATACATAATCACCGGTAAAAGTAATAATGTTTTCAGTATTTATCAAATTTACCAAAGACGGGTATTATGTATATTTACCGGTAAAGGTGAAAAATTCATCAAACAGGCGATTAAGTATGCATAATGACCGGTTATTATGTATAATAGCTGATTTATCACATTTGCCGTAACATATACAAGATTATTTTTCAGACCAAATACAAGGATTTTTGATTTCCCCTCGTCTCTTTGTTCTTTCGGGGGAAAGTCATTCACTTTTTGCAAATAGACAAATGAATCTGCTGAATTCTTATTGCAAAATGCAATGCGAAATTCTTTTTTTAGTTTCTCTCTTTCCCGAAAACGTCGACTTAAATGAAGAAAGACTGAGTTAAGAGAAAATTTGAACACTCTAATACTGAAAAAGTTTTGAAGCTGAGGTAAAACTAAAACTTAAACAGACATTCGAGTTATCAGAATTCGACTTATCGTGAATTGATTGCTTTTGTGTTACTGACGCATTCGCCATTTTGTGAAGGAAAACTTTCATTTTTTTGACAAAATTACCAGCTGAAATCAAGAGCTACAAATATGTTTAGCAAAAGATATCCAAAATGGCGGATGCACTAGTAACTCAAATGAATTTATACCGATAACGTGTGCTGTGGGGCAGAATTGAAACTGTTTGGAAACATTCCTTAGAATGTTTTCAGGAGTGGTGCAAAGTCACTCCTCTAGGTGCAAAGTAACCTCAGATTGTGGTGCATGTTGAAAGATGAAGGAAATCTCTTGAAATGCTCATTTTTCCCTTTCAGGTGTTCCACATCTGCCTAGCAAACGGGCGTAGGAATTCTTTCCTGTGTCCAATCGGAACTGTTTTCAACCAGCAGTATTTCGTCTGTGATTGGTGGTACAACTACGATTGCGAAGACACCCCGGATCATTACGATTTGAACTCCAACCTGTATCAAGTCGTACCTCATTCCGGCGACGGAAATACGAAAGGTACGCCTTCAGTTCCTGGGACTCCAAATGTCCAAACAAAGATTGGCAACCTCGATTTCATCGAGAAGAATGCAAGAGACATCGCTGTTCCAGGGACGACATCTGGTTCATTCGAGTCAGCGGGAACCGAAGATTACGGGAATCAAAACGAGGGGGTCTACGGTGGATTCCAAACGGACGTTTCTTTCCAGACGGATAATGTCGGTGTTAGAAACTCCCCCGTCCGAGAGGGATGGGGCACCGAATCTTCCAGGATCAAGGGCGGCAGTTTAGGTGATCAGGACTTTACGACAACAGCGTTAGACACAGTGCCGCAAACACAAGGGAATATTGGCGTGAATAATGACGGCGCGTTGGAAAGACTGACAAGCTGGAACGAAGCCTCTTCGGCAGCACAAGGAAGCGGGTGGGTGACGTCCAACGGACAGACGCACACTCGCTCTTGGTTCACTCAAGGAACCACTTCCGACAGGAAGAGCACGATTGGCCCAGTAGGTAGCACGGCTCAGGATGGCATATGGACATCAGTACTGGGTCCTGATGGTCGAATCATAAGACGCGAAGACGTAGCGCCGTTGAACGGCCAGGCGAGCACTTGGGATTCACAGCGAGCCAGCAAACAAAATGGCGAAGGAGATTCTAGAGAACTTCCGATGAGCGACTGGAGTGGCTCGAGCAGTGAGACGCGATCCGTGTATCAGAGAAGAAGTGACGATCCGTTATCAGACGTTCACAGCGAGAAAGCAGAAAGTAACGATAACTCTGATGATGATCAGAAAGATATCAAAAAAGAGCAGCGTAAGTACGGTCAGAGTCGAAGAAGATCTCAGTTACTGAAAGGCACGAAACAGAAATGGTGGTTACCATAGAATAATTTCGAAACACCATTGTAGCTTTAGTATTTGTGTGACGTCAGAATAATTGATCACTCGCGATCAAACACTTTCTTAATTTATTATGAAAGCCGAGAGTATTAAATATCGCTCCCATTGTAATCGTAATAGATTTGTAATCGTCATATCACGTGACATCTGACGATTCTGCTGGGCAAAGTGGTGGTCTTAAGAACCACTTCAACTCGGCATCACGCACTTAAAAATTCGGACTCGAGGATGTGTTTGGGGTCTATCATCCCCCCCCCCCCATGTCCGTTTCAATGATATTATTGGAAATTCAGGAAATTTCTCTTCATCCAAAAAATACCCACTTTCAAGAATTTATTCGCTTTTCGTTCTTCGTTCTCTTAGCTTATCTGTCACATTGTAAACTGCGAGTCAGTGCATGGCCCTTCCCCCCCCCCCCCACAAGAGTGGGGCTAACAGAGCTCCGATTCAGAGGCAAGGAACGATTCTTATCTCTTTTTTTTTTTGTTTTGTTTTACACACTATAACTTCACCATAATGATTCCCTGAAAAATCTGATCAGGGGCCCACCAAAGATCCTAGCCTGGGGCTCTTCTGCAGTATATGAGAGCATTGGGTCAGTGTCATGTTCCTGAAAAATTCTTCATCACTTACTTTGTCGATGCTCACGAAATGTTTTTTGTCTGTATCATTTTTGGCTGTGAAGATGGCTTTTCTTCAACGCATATTGTCTTCATAGGAATTATTTGGCCAATCTTTCGAGATATAATATGAAAATACCACGAAAACTTGCATTGGGTAACCAGATGCTGTAAACTGTTTCCCTTTTCAAAAGATGAATTTAGGACCAAAATGACACTTGTTACTCAACAGCACTATGAAGGTAATGACCAACTCAAGAAGGTAACTCAACTTGATTCTCACAAAGATGAATTTAGGACCAAAATGACACTTGTTACTCAACAGCACTATGAAGGTAATGACCAACTCAAGAAGGTAACTCAACTACTAAAGAAATGAAGAATCTCACGTGCGCGGATTGAAAGAAAAGAGTCCACTTTGTGAGGAATGGGTCCTGTTGTTCCCCCCCCCCCCACCTGCGCCCAGTGCCGTCTTAACGCATGGGCCCACCCATGCACGGCCCGGGGGCCTCAAGCGAAGAGGGGCCTCACAAAAATGAGATCTGGTTGAAATTTTCGAGTAGGGCCTTTGGTAGGGCCTCAGAAAAATCAATTGGCCCGGGGGCCCATGATACTTTTAAGACGGCCCTGCCTGCGCCTGCTGGGTAAACAAAAACTCTTTCCCGTTTGGTGTCTTCAGAGCTGTTCTGCCATCTTCTTCATCTCTTCAAGGCTGAACGAAATCGAGGACAATGTGGAAACGACTTTGCCGACTAAAACCGATTTCTGCCAAGATAGTGTTCTACCAATCCCGGAAAGTTCTCACCTGTATCTCCCAACAACAAAATGGATCCTCTTCCCAAAGTGCGTTCTCATTCTCATCTTTGGAGAACTAAAAATCAGTAGAGATGAACCATGTTCCATGATGAATCATGATGAATGGTTCATAATTTAATGATTTTTCATACCGAAGAGAAGCAACTGTGGAAAATATAACTTGAGTCATATTGGGAATGGAAGAAAGAAGACAACCATTCACTATTAGTATATTATTTTTGGACTTCGACCCAGCTTTTAGAAGTAAATGGCAAGAAAATATTAATAATTTCCCACGATCTACTGAACTATAAATCAACTAAACAATCGATTGATAGTGTCAAGGAAAAGGTTCTCTATTCTTCAATACCAAGAACAATAGTTTCCTAAAACTAAATAATATTATTAATTCTTTTTTTCTTCAAATTATTTATTCACATGATGAACACGTCTCAATATACTAGATATAGTCTGAATATACTATACTAGTCCTTCGGTTTTGAAATCATTATTATCAGAGAAACGTTAAACGTTTATAGCGACGTATGGAAGTACAAACCTACTGAATCTAGATTGAGAGATTTAGGTTTTCAGAAAGGTCAATCAATCATTGTGAAAAAAATAAGGCCAATTATATGAAAAAAAAATTGTTCAAAGATTGTGAAAGTGAACGCCTTTTATACTGGATGTTTCTAATTAGAAAGTACCCATCATTTAGTGCCCTATGGAAACGAAAACAGTGGGTATCAAATTTAGTTGGTGGCACAGGAGGTAACACTCAGACCACGGGATAAATTTATGATTAAAAAAGGGGAAATTACTTAACGGGGAAAACATGCTGCGTATACATATATATTGAGTGCACCATTGGTTCTTAACCTTTTCCAACTTCGACAGCGAATGCGGGCCCGGCTCCCATTTAAAAAAAGCTCTTCGCAAAGAGGAACAGATGTTCAGCACGATACTTACATACCATGCCTAACTCTGACAACATAAATACGTCAGTTCCACTCATAACATACACTCAGAACATACATTCCGGCATGCACCGATTTATTACAAATTCCGCAGAAGAATGTTTATCTGATGCGTATGTAAGGTTAAGCAGTAGAAGTAGTAATTCTGAAATGATGAGCCACATAGCCCCCTATTGCGGTCCTTGGATATTCTGATAGGGCCCCATGTAAAAAACGACTATACCTTTATCGGTCATTTTTCGGGTATTTTTTCAAAGATCGACAATATGCATTTAAGACTATCAAACCATAGTCTTAAATGCATATTACACAAGTTTGATGCGGGTTTTTGTCTACTGGTTTTCCCTCCAGAGGGCTATGAATAGAGATATGTACTCAAATTGGAACCACCCTGAACCTCATGGTGCGGAATATATATATTTATGGGATCAGTGATCTTTTCGTAGAGAAATAAATGTATTTTATTTCTTTTTAATGTTATTTTTTTTTTAATTTTTATTTATTTTTACATAGAAGAACGATATTTTTTTATAAAAGAAAAGCATCGAAAGGGGAAAAAAATATTCTTTTGGGATATAACCTTGCCATTTATCTTATTACAAAAGTGGAAATATCTTTTCTCAGAAACAAATTTCTGAAATGTTATTGTCTTTCATCATCCATCGAACTTTTTTTTATTCTGCCAACCAAAGGAGTAATTTATCACTGATGTATTTATTATTCGTTAATAAAATTACTTAAACTGTTGTTTACTTGAGTTTATTTATTTAGTCATTTGATTCAATTTCGATGACATTCTAGAGGGGATTCCCAGGGTGTTTTATCCTGTTCGCACCTGAGTCAAAAGTGATTATTAAAAATAATAATAATTTTTTTTTTTGATTGAATTTGTGTTTATTGAGTGTCAAAATACCCCCTTAAAAAGAAACAATATTTAACTACACCATTTGAGTTAAGTGAAAATATTTGTACTTCTGGTCTTAACTTGAAAAAAAAAAAAGAATCATCATAAAACCATTTAAAACTATTAAAAATGATTGGAACAAAAGTGATGAAAAATGAGTGAACAGGTTATAAGAAATTTAAACTTTTGAACTATATTTGAAAAGAAAGATATTTGAAGATGGGGGAATTTGATGCCGCACTTTTTTGTTGCTATTATTATCATTATTTCAACCGTCTCGTTGGACAGTTTTGTCGTTGTTCCCAATGTATTTGTATTTGTAAAACTTTGAATAGTCACCAAAAATGTGACGAATTCAAAACTTTTTAAATTAGTTATTATTATTCTAATTTCAGCCACTTCTAATGTGCATTTTACTTGGGGGGGGTGCAGGGTTGGTGCACGATCGTGGCTTCCCATGTTTTTCTATGGGAAAAATCAGCTGACTTTAATGGTACAGTTGAAATTTTTCTATTCACTTTAGGCACTTAATTTCATTCTTCTTAAATTCTATTAATATACAATTTTATCAGCACTTTCGGGATTTTAATTGCTGTGTTTTTTTTTCCTAGTAGGCCTACTGTAATAACTTCAACAACATCAACTTTTTAAAAAACAATCACCAAAATTTACACATATTTTATGCTATGAAGTTTCTTTAAACCATTTAAATGAAAAATCGTCTCGTAACACTTCAGTGTCAAGAAACATACAAAGCTTCAATGTATTTGAACATTTAGGGTATTTGAGAAATTACTATCTATCTTACAAAAAGCATTTAATATAGAAAAGAGCATTCTAATGGAAAAACTTAGCATTTTCAACACCTTATGTTGAACTACATTAAAAATACTTTTGATCCATATAGAACAACAAAAAATTTCAAGTTGGGAAGCATGCGCAGAAAATTTTGAATGTTTAAAAATTTAAAAATGCTTGTTTTTTGAAATTTCGTGCATGAACGCAGTCAAAGATAAGTAACCAATTCATCTCAGTGAGGGTGAAATGCAATCGAAATGACTTCCAAAACCTATGAGTATAATGCGATTCAAAATAACTGGCAGAAGAAGGCTGCGACCTACTCTCTAGTCATCATTTGTTTCTTTTTAACATGTTAAAAAAACACATGAAACCATATCTAAGATAACTATATTTCTTTTGAAACATTCCTTCAGTAATAAACACAATACACAAAAAGATGTCAAGAAAAATATCATCGGTTTATTTAGAATTTATAACAGCTTTTTCCTCGATATTGAAGCGCTCCGATTTACTATACATCCCATCCACCCAAGGGCAATGCTTTTTAACAAGTAACTCTCTCTCTCGTTTTTTTTTTGTTTTTTTTTTCTTAATATGCTGGATGCTTAGAAGAGAAAATAGATGTTACTATTATATAAACGTTCATTATAAGTTCCTCAAAGGGATATCAAACAGCTTAACACCATTCCATGCAAATTTAATCACTGGCGCATGCGATTGAAGAAATAAAACAAGCTTTAACATGAAGCGCAATGCAATAGAAGTTCAAACAACAACAAACACTGAACTTTATACGTAATCCTTTCCCTGTTTGTCTCGATTATATTCATATGAAAGTAGACTTCTTTCGTTTGTTAGAGGAGATTTACAATGATTTTTTTTTTCGTTGATGATGGAACTTGCTGAAATTCGATAACAATAAATTTAATCATGTATGATGTATGAATTATGTATGAATCGTTTTATTGGCATTGAAGTGTGGCATTCATACACCATACTTTCATCATTTTACTGAATGCTCATTCTCAGTCCGAGATCTACAGACACAAAGTACAGTGAATAACATAAAAGAGGATGCTGAATATTTATATTCTCATTTTTTTGTTGGCGTATTTACACAACACGCATAGAAAACGTGGTTGTGTGGATCATGCTTCACTTTGGCGTCAATAAACAAAGGCCCTCTTTTATATAAAGCGAATCACAACACAAATTAATACAACGCGTAGTCAAAAAAAAACCGTGCTTTTCTTTAAAACTTTAGTAAATTTTCAGTTTCTACTATGTAAGCAAGCCCGGAAGACATTGCCATGCAGGGGAGGCTCAAGGGAGGTGCAAGAGCCGCGGTGTACCCGGGTGGCAACTTATGTTTCAGTTAGACACCACATTTTTTATAAATTTACAATGGTAAAAACTCACATGACTTAACGCTTTTGAGCCACACCTTTGACTACGAAGATGTTGAGAAAACTTGAGGGAACAGCCAGGGCCTGGAACCGTAATACACACACACACACACACATCGTGGCTCCCACGAGGGCGAGGTTAACAATGCTCCAATCTGGGACGATTCTCGTCATTTTTTTGTTTCTTCACGCTATAAATTCACTATAGAGGGGGCCCACTAAAAGCCCCAGCCTAGGGACTCTGCTGCAGCTTATGGGGGGCATGGCAATGATGGCCCATCAAAAAGAGCTGTAATGTGGATCAAGTTGTCTCGCGTAATTAAGAACCGTAAGATAACCCCGAATAAAAATGAGGGTCAGTTTCTTTAAAAAAGCGCGCGTGAAGTTGTGTCATGCACATTGGGAGCAGTAAACAATGGTGTGTGGCTTTATTTTAAAAAAAAATAATTCTAGTTTATCCAACAGTCACCTAGGCTAAAGCTCTGTTAGTCACCCGTCAGGGTCGTCGTTACGGGCAGCACATGAGGCTTCGCCCTGCGATTCCATCTGAAATTTATTTATTTACTAGCTGATACCCGGCGACGTTGCCCGCCCCGTAAAAAATTTATATATGTATAGCTTATTAATTACTTCTTAATCAAAATAATTTCTGCATCAAGTAAGAGAAAATTACTTTTATATTTAAATATTTTAATTAAAATCTTCAGGCAATCGCTTGTGGATACACAATATTTTCTCTTTTTCCATCTGGTGTGTAGATGTACAATCTTTTGCTATTACCAACACGTGAACAGGTGACGAAAAGGTGTGAAAAACAGGGCTCAAGTAAGTTGATACCTGCCACTGCTAACAACTGGCCTTGCACTTTGTTGATTGTCATGGCAAAAGCTAAACGAATCGGGAACTGTAATCGCTTGAAAGTGAATGGCATTTCTTCGGTGATGATTGGGATACGTGGAATGAAGACCTTTTTCTTTGTAACATCCAGTTAGAATCGTTGCTTCAATGATGCAATTGTGCAATTTCTTCACGCAGAGTCTGTTGCCATAGCAGAGTATCGGTGTCTCCAAATTTCTTAAAAGCATTACAGGTGCTCCGACTTTGAGGGTCAAATTGTGTGGTGGCACACCCGGAATATCCAAAGAGTTCAGAAATTCTGCAGGATACAGAACTGTCTGCGCTGTGTCTGTGACAGTGTCAACCGATTTGTAAGATGTGGAGTCTCCCGGCATAATTTTTAGGATTTTTCCGTTGATCTTGTTCACACTCATTTTTCGGTGCCAGAATCGCACTCTCACAAAGCCACTCATGGTTTCGGTGATTTTGTTGAATGTTTGGGAAGACTTTGTCTGCAAGTTCTTGAACTGAGTTTATATATATAATAACTGGCAAAATCCATTTGGGAACGTTATCAGTCCAGTGCTTGAGTCTACGGGAATTCTTCCATTGCCAAGTTTGATCAACTGATGTGAAAATGATAGCAGTGCTGAGTCATTTTGCAGTTGAACTCGCATGTTGGTGGATAATGATAATTTTTTAGCTTCATGCCAGAGTGTTGATGTCCTAACAAACTCGAGGCGACCACCGATAGACAGAACCTTCACTTCCAACCCATCTCACTAATGGCAGTAAATTGCAATGTAGCGATATGGCCAGAGTTGATGTTTGGTGAAGTAGAGTGCTGATGATTTGAGGCAAGCATTGAGTTCATCAGCTGGCGTAGAACATTTTTATTCCCGGTTTTATCGTCGTAGTTGTTGTTCTCTGTTGTTAGTGACGCCATATGTCCAGCTTCTGCAGCGAATATTATTCAAACTCCTTTTAAGCACTTTTTAAATTGAAACTATACCTCAACGATGGGTGGTTGATGAGATAAAGGCCACATTAGCACTTACAGGACATCCTGTATACATGCAAGCAAAAATATCTGGCGCTTCAAGGGTTTTCTTCAATTACTGGGAGTATTGGAAAAGAGCCAAACCATTATAAAGGAATAAACTGTAATGATGGCAGCGTTAAAGATGTGACAAACCATTGTAAAGGCATATATACACGTCTGAAATGCATTATTGGGAACTACGGTAACCAAAGTAAACGTTCCGAAAGTAATTGTTGAGGCCCCAAAACCATTGTTGCCCGGCAGTTTTTCGCCCATTTCGGGCATTTGCCCAGCTCTGACGAACTTTTAAAGTAGCCTACGGTTCAATCCCGGACCTGTTTGGTATATGTGCAAAATCTGGCGACGATCGGTCTAAAACTGTAGATTTGTATAAAGAGCATACATACATACATACATACTTTCACATTTATATATAAGATACAATACTGTTTGGCCGAAGCCTATACAACAGGGTGTGGTGATGAGATAGGCGATTGATGCTACATACAAAATCAGAAATTGAAGTGCAGTCTACAGAATTTGATGGAAAGTTGTTCCAATCAATAATTGAACGGGCGAAAAACTAAACGTAGATGCAAAAAAAGGTTTCAATTTTTGGGAGTGATTGAGTCTATTGGAAAAATGTGAAGAATTGATTAGAATATGGGTTATAGTGTCAATGTCAAAATAGCCGTAGATAATTTTGGAAAGTAATGATAGGCGAGATATATATCTATATATATCGATAATACCAACGATAAGTTGGCATTTGAGCTGTGTGATGGAAGACCAGCAGTTAAAAATAAAGCGGGTAGTTTTATTTTGGATAGATTCCAGCTTATCTATATTGCTTTGTGTATAGGAATCCTAAATTTTGCAGGCATAGGAGAGAACAGGAAGGATATAAGTTTGGAAGCATAGATGTCGGAGGTGGTGGGTGGAATATTAGAGGTTACGACAGAGAAAAAGTTTTGAAGCATTTTTGAAATATATAATCTGTGCGTGGGTTCCAACGAAGGTCGGCAGAAATTATCACACCCAGGTATTTGTAATGGGAAACCTCTGTGATTAAAGAATTATTAATTGGGTAAGGAAATTCGTGGGGAGATCTTTTACCGGTAAGTTTCATGAAGACTGTTTTGGAGATGTTTAGGGGTAGTTGCCAAGACGAGCACCATTCGGGTATAGTGTTAAGGTTGTTCTGGAGAGAATCTTGGTTGGATCTGCTGTAAATTCTTTGACAAATAACGCAATCATCGGAGAAAAGTCTGATGAAGCAATTGATCGATAATGGTAGGTAATTAATATAAATTAGAAATAATAGAGGGAAGAGGACCGATCTCTGATGCGTGCCAGACTTGACCCGGAGGTATGGAGGCCTCCGAAACAGACAAAGTGACTGCGATCAACAACGAAGACCTTCACCCATTTCAGTAATTGAACACATAAGCCAAGGTTTTGGAGTTTAAGAAGAAGTTTACTATGGGGCACCCTGTCAAACGCTTCGGAAAAATCCAAGTTACTACTCCACAATTTTTTGATCGGGTACGGAGGAAACAAATCCGATTAAAGAACATCATTGCATCTAACATGACATGATAAGTGAGTGGAGGATAAACCGTCTTAATGAATGTTGTGCTTAAGGTCCGGTATCCGCATATAGCAGCGGTTCTTAACATTTTTTGTTCCCTTTGTGCCAATAAGATGAAGGTCAGGGACCCCATCGTCAATGATATGAAAATCACAGGCACCTAAATAATATTCAGCTCAAGCTAATGTAAAATTAATGATAGTAATGTAAAACAATTAAAACATAATTGTGTTTTTTTATGCAAGCTCTCGGACCTCCCAAATAAATCCTCTGCAAATACCCGATTGTTGAAAATTTTATCGATAGACGGCACTGTGCGAACACAATTTCAGTTTACACATTGGGGGGGAGGGGCTATATTTTTCGAATAACCGACAATTATACAGGGTATTCAGTTAATGAACCAGAGGATTGTTAGTAGGCATCAAGAGGAACAAAAATTGCAATGGAGCATAGTGTTGAGAGGTAGACATAGTTTGAAACCACGTTGAGAGGGTGATAATCGCGAAAAGCGCATGAAGTCTCTAAGTCCAGAGGAGACGAAAAATGGATGTCAGTTGATCGCTGAATGCGTTCGTGGGTTCGCTCACCATATCTGACGCTTGTGCACACACCGGAAGATCTCATAGCGCGGATTGTCGCCGCTGCGGCAGACATCAAAAACATACCTGGTATCTTCGAGCGCGTCCGCGATTCGCGAGTGTTTTGCGCTTATATAGTTTTTTCCCCAACTCTAATTTATTAATTTTTGAGATTATGTTTAATCCGAAACTTGTATTAGTTAATATGATAAATCGTTAATTAATTACTTAACCAAATACAACTATGGTCGAAAATGGTATTATGTATGTCGATGGTATTTGAATGGCAATGCTGGTTTTGTTTGTTAATAACATGTGAAGAAAGCCAACATTACAAGACTGATAATACAAATACACAACAGGCAAAATGCCTAACGAGGTGGCTGAGAAAGTGTTGTTAAGAAGTGTTTTTGCATTCTTCACTTATTTTAATTTAATTTTTATTGCAAAATATGTGTAGTATCATGAACGTACATGACGGGAAACAACACGTATCATGTACGGGAAAAAATAATTAATTGGTTTAATAAAGAAAAGAAAAATTATAAATTTTTGCCAACTTTATTTTGCAATTTTGCATAATCGTCGGTGAAAGTAGATAAATGTAGTGAAATTTAATCAAGCTTTCTAGGTCGAAACGATTGGTGATTATGCATACAACCGGTGTATCACTTTCACGGTAACAAAATCATTTCAGCATTAATTGACTTGCAAACGGCTTCCGGGTTATTAGGCCATGGTCTAGGAGATTTTCTTCCTGACGTTTCGCCCACATCTGTGGCAGGCATCATCTGAGGTTAATTCGATGTAAGTCTCCGCGGCAAGCGAGAAAGGCTTCGTACGAGAAAGGCCTTTCTCGCTTGCCGCGGAGACTTACGTCGAATTAACCTCAGATGATGCCTGCCACAGATGTGGGCGAAACGTCAGGAAGAAAATCTCCTAGACCATGGCCTAATAACCCGGAAGCCGTTTGCAAGTCATTTAACGCCGGCCATGAAAGCCTCAGACAATATTTCAGCATTAAAATGCATAGCAACAAATTGCGACCGAAGCCAAACGTCGCGTAAATGTAAAAGTCGTATAAACGAGGCTCCACCGTCTATCGTACCTCCCCATTAGTGGACATCTCTTTAGCGGACAAAATTTTTGGTCCCATGGGTGTCCATTATTGAGACATTCTACTGTATAAAAAAAAAGAAGAGTGGTCAAAAATGGGTTAGGGAACAACAATACGCAGTAATTTTGGTATCAAACAAGTTCTAATTTTTATACGGTCCCCATTATACTAAATTTCGAAAAACAAAATTGCAAAATAGGGAGTCACATATTATATGATTCATTCCAGTTATGTCCGCTTTAACACCGAAAAATTTATGACTACTGCTTTACTGTATTTTTAAATTACTATATAGTTTTTCTCCCATCAATATCAATATTTCAAAATATAAATAAAAAATATATATTTTGCAATTATTATTTTACAACAAAATATTGTAAAAAGCTTTGTTTCATTCGATGACGAACAAAAATAGCATTCAGATCATAAAAATATAGTGCGCCATCTAACGGCATTATGTGTAAACTCCATATTGAGAAGAAACTAGAAATGAAATGTTATGCTAACAGATGGCGGTAACAGATCTGTGATCTGAGTGAGTTTTTTTCTTCCCCTCTGGGAAAAGAAATTTGCAATATATTCCATTCAGTATAAAGTAATACTTATAATTCCATTATAAAGTAAATACTGTATAATAACACACACAATATAAGTAGAAACGCCTCAAATCATTAGCCTCACTCAGGATTGTTAGATGCCACAGATTTTAAAGAAGTACTTGTAGTTCTTATTTGAGAATTAAAATAGTCTCACTGAATCCCTTTTTGAGGTACAAACTTATCGATATGCACATTATTGAAGTCAGAAGACTCTCTGACACCATTTATATAACCAAAAATCAAAATTCTTACTCTTAGAGCACCACAACTAAACCTCGATATAACGTCACCCCCTAGGGACCAAATAAAAATGACTCCATAAGTGCGCTGACTTAATAACAAGTCTAATAGCCAATTGTGTGCTACCAGCGACTGACTTTTAAAAACTGGCGATGTTAAAAGCGATCGACGTTATACCAAGGTTTTACTGTAGAACGGTACAACCGCTGTGGTGATCGAGTGGTCATAGTAACGGACTCGCATTACGAGGACTCGGGTTCGAACCCCACCGTCGCCAAAGTGGTGGTTGGTTGAGTTGGTCTTCTGTGGTTCCCAACTTCGTGGCGCAAATGCAAGCCGATCTCCCCGTTAAAAAGTCTCGCCACTGAGAGCAACAGGCCTACAACGGTGTAACTAATTATTCAATCATTACAGTTCACTCATAGTTAGAGGTGCCCTTTGTACATACTGCCCGTCGCTAATACCGATTGAACGAATCAGTGAGGTCTTCAGACTAGCGTTCTCTCTAGGCATCCGTCCGGCGGACGTGCCAGAAAGATGACCGAACTTGTTCGTTTAGGGGCCGTTCAAATATTACGTAAGCAAAATTTTTAGCCATTTTTGACCCCCCCCCCCCTTCCTTGTCAGCAAAATTTCGTCATCAGCTCTGCCCCTCTGAATCCTAACTGATATTTTCATAAAGGGTGGTTGATGATAAGCATTATCCAAACCCCCCTCCGCTCTCCCCTTGTCATCAAAAGTCAGCAAATCGGAAACCCCCTTTCCTTCCCCCCCCCCATCGAGGATGCCGTAATACTTGAACGGCCCCTTAGACTTTAGAGGAAGTAAAAGTCGTAATAAGGTTACCGTAGGTGAACCTGTGGTAGGATTATTAAAGAGATTTGTCGAGTTCTTCTCAAGTCGTCTTATGATCGAAGAAGCTGAAAAATGAAACACGGAAAAATTTAGAAGCGGCCTGAGAGCTGAAAGGAGAAGGCAGAACGGAAGTTGCCATATTCAGAAAATTGCAGAAAATCTCATAGTTAGAAGAATTGATGGCAGATGGTATCACTACACATAACAAGCATCGCACAGAAACAACCTTCACGATAGATTGAAAACACGTACACCCACATTCCAACATGTACCAATTCGTTAGAAATTCCGTAGAACGTAGAAGAATGTATACGAGGTGCTTGTACGGTTAAGTAGCAGTAGTACAACGGTACAGAAAACTTTGTCAGTCTTGGAATCATTTTCCGGCATTTTCAAAATTAATGTGTAAAACCATCTCGCGGCAATCTTACTAACATAACGTGATACTCAGTGGCAAAAAGAAAGTTTGTACCGAAGTTTGGCTACCACTTCTCAGGGGCATATGATGTGTTCGGTGGTCCGATGTCCAAACATTTTTTGCTTCCCTCCATTCTTTAGCACCGATTTTAGGTATTTGTTGGGCAAAGTCAGTATCCAAATAGGCATATATGTACTGTATTTGTGCAGAAATGCTGGAAAATATCTGTATACAAATATGCACTCATTAAATAAAAATAGATGAAAATTCAGAATTAAAGAAAGAAACAATTTGTAGGACTAACAAAAATGAAAATATAAATATGATTAATATAAATCAAAATTAATTAAAATTCATAATTAATAAAATAACTATATAACATATTCAGATTTTTAACGTTAATGATATTAATTCAGAAAATTTACGTAAATTTGACTTATACCCTTGTATAAGTCGAATTTTTTTCAATAATTTGTTCCTATTTCGGAAGGTGGAGTTGCCTTATACACAATTATGTATGGTAATTACAGAATTAAGAAAAAAATTAATGAAAGAAATTTTTTCAGAATTGATGAAATCTCCGAGTCAGTGGGGGGGGGGGGCCCTCTCTTTAACTTGAGTCCCGATCTAATACAAATACAAAGGCCACAGTTGGCAAATTGCCCAACGAAGAGGATGAAAAAAGATGCTCATAAAAAATGCCAAATGTAACCGAAATACAGCAACCTAATATTAAAGCCATATATCACGAATATATGGCTACTATGGAAACTAATGATTAATACTATATAATACACTGCCCATAAAAACAATTATGGTAATGTCATCAAAGTATGGACAGCTTCACGATTTCTCCCAATATGCTTATCGTATTATTTTTAAGCATGCCAATTGTGTTAGAATTCACGACCTCCGGAGGTAAGCTATTTCATTTATCAACAACCCTATTAGAGAAACTCCCTGTGACACCACAATCTGGAATTGTCCTTTACCAATCGATACGGGCGTCCCCTTGTCAAAGCAGTTGATATAGACGGTGTATTAATGGTAACTAAAACGAATTGAACGGGATTCGAACCTCCGACCTTCGTCGTTAGAATCATGCACTGTACCTACCACATCGCAGCGAATAGTAGTAGTTTTCACAAGCGAAACGTTTAAAACTCAAAATTTGTACGTTCCGTGACTGAAATATAAAAGGGAAAAGAAAAATATTCTCTAAACTGCGCAAAGTATAAGTAGAGACCGCCCTAAAAGGTAGCTTCAATGAGTTTAAATGCTTGGAATCTTCAATACTGACTTTCTGGTGCATTATTGAAGTGCACAAAAATTTTCCAACATTAATTTGATTAAATTTAAATTGAGGGGACCTAGTTAATGATGTCATTTCAAAATCGTGCTGCAAATAGGAAATGGCTGATACAAACCGGACATTCCTTATTTCTCACACTAAATAAAATCAAAGAGAGCTGTTATTTGTGGTTTTCCTTTTCTCTCAATTTTTTCTTTTCACATATTAAAATTTACTAAAAAAATTATATTATTAATGATATTTTCAATTTAAATTAAAATAATAATAATAATAATTAGATTATAGTTCTCTAATTATTTTAAAACTCTTGTGGGGGAAGGTTTTCATGAAAAAGTCGAAAAATGAATTGTAAGCAATATGTTCTCTCCTATTATAATCCATTAAAATAGTAAATCTGATGATATACTTATTTTAAAAAATTATGGCTAAAGAAACAAATACGGATTACATTTAAAAAGTAATGCTTTATTCAGTGCAAATGTCTTTAATGATCCTTGCATTATTAAATAACAGCGTTTTTAATTACTTTCACAATAAGATTTGTATTAAAAAAATGAACAATTTTTAAATCATTTTTGTCTTTATACTATATATGCATGAACCCAATAAATACAAAAAAGTCACATGTATATAATAAAATTAATGTCAAATTTTTCTATACTGTACAAATATTTTGCCAAAAAAGCTGATATTGTGTTTTCAAAATTTATGATACGAGAAAAATCTATTGAATTTGTTCTCGGTATGATCCGGGAAATGCCAGTGTTTCATAGGATGTCAAATAATTACTGAAGACATTTCCGGGAAAACAAAAAAATACAGTGAAAAATAAAAAATTTCCGTGGCAAAAATATCGTCACAATAATATTCAAAATTACACTCCTCTGTAAAAAGTATTATATGTATTAATTACATACCTTTATGTGACGGAGAAATCTAAATGATCATCTTGAATCAGGAAAGCCGAAGGCAATAGCAAAAAATATCTATCCAAATGGCCTCTGTTTTGCCAAAACCGTCTAAGACTTTTGGACGTTTCCAGAATCACGGATATTATCATCTCGCGTAAAAATGAATATTATAATGAATTCAAGAGTCGTTTATCTCACAAAGTACACACACAAGAAAATTATCTCTATAAGAACATTTAAAATTATCATTTAAAAAAATGCTGATAATTTCTATCCACATAGATTTGCGGTATTAATTCATATAATGTTCACTGTTTTTCGATCATATATGTAAATCCTTCAGCAAGCTGAAAAACTTTGTGAGATACATATCACTGCCAATATGCAAATGAAGGCAAAACAAAAAACCCTTTCCAGAAGTAGCCAAAACTGAAAGAACCAAAATTACACAATGTACTAGGGATTATAAAAGTTTATTAAAGAATTAAAAAAAAACATACATTCATTGCATTTACACGGAAAATAAAGAAACCGAAATCAAACATACATGGTCCACAATTATGCAAACAAGAAGATTCGTTATTCCGTTTTGGTACAAAGAGCATCGAGACAAAAATATTTCACACCCTGTTTAATATTCATGTTGCAATTCGAAACACATTTTCCAGAATGAATACAAGAATTCAAAGTGTGATTAGTAATTGCATCGTTCGTTAGAAAGAGAAAAAAAAAACGGAATCAACTTCCGACAAGATTTATAATGGTTCGGAAGTGAGGCTAATTTTTTTTTCCTAAGTAACTAATTAGCATACATAACTTCGAAACAAAACTCAACACAGGTTAAGACAATGCAGATAATAAGAAATTTCGATCTTGTATAGGCAATACATTTTCTTTCTTGTTGTATGTGTGTGTAGAGGACGGACGTACTATGAAAGTGAAAGCAAGTTCGAAATTCGTCCATTGTACGAAAGACTATTCTTCTCCGAAACTTATTCTTAAGATCATCTTTGTTATTGGCGTTACAATTCCTAATTAGTGCCAAGGTCGGAAGAACAGTAAAGGATTCCCCCCAACAAAAACAAAACAATGCGAAGGATGAGCTGCCGCAAGAGAGGAGAGGAATCTCATTTCTCGTCTATGGAAAAATACAACATAAAACTATATAATGAAGTATTTGGCAGAGCGTGATAATTGATCACTGGTATGAACAGCCAGATTATAATTGCAATGTATTTGCTATTTGGGAGAATGAATAAAACAAAAATGTATACTACGTAAAAACAAATAATATTGTAAGTAGTGACCCACATATATTTAAAAAAAGATTTTTTTTTGTCTTTATAATACTTAATTTCCACTTTGTATTTAAGACGTTAATAAGTGTGTACAAGTAGTGTAAATGAAGAAAGGTGAAAGAAATTGAATCCACTATAAAAGTTATAGCGTATACTATCAAGATGGTCATAAAACGATGTACACACTATGTTGATGCACAGGATATCTTAAGCTGCTGATTAAGTGCTTAATTTTGTTTGGTAAGTATTGAGTTTACATAAAATCGTCCGCATTATTTTAAAACATTACACTCGGCTATTATTGCACTTTTTTAAAAATTTCATTTCAACAAGTTTTTTTTTAACATAAATTGCTGAACATGTCGGGTGTCATAACGACAGTAATAAAGTTTGAGAGAAAAAAATATTATAAATTTAATTTTTACATACTAAGTAAGCTAAAGAATTCTGTAGTTCTGCATGTAATGTTAAAAGATCAAACAAAAACTTCAAAAATATATAATGAAGTTATGAGGAAAATCGAGTACTTGGTAGATTTTTGTATCTCTTAGTACATTTTATTTTTTATACTTTGAACCTAAAAACCTTAACTGGTGCTTGTCGGGGGAAGGGGGTTCCATTGATTAGCAATAAAATGATGCAGTAATCTTCCTAAAAAAATTTCAATATGTATTCAAAAATAAAAAAAAATCATTGCTCGCATTTTTGTACCAAAAGCTTTTTTATTATTTTTCCGGAAAGTTTTGCAACTTTAATAGGCTGATATAATTAGTAGTAGATTGAAATATATTGTTAAAGTTATTTCTAACTTTTAATTTTTTGTATAATTAACAAAAAAAAGATGAAGTATAGACAAAAGAAAGGAAAATAAAATTCATTGAAATCATGCTTTTAGTAGCATTATTTGCATCTTTTCACGCGTAACTATTTTTATTTTATTTTCTATCAGAAATATTTAAATCTTTCAGATTAATTTTCACTAAGCTAATTTCTACATCAGATACTGTATATACAAATTTGACCGCATACTTTGCTCTTGATAAAACTGAATTAAGTTCCACATTAATTTCTCTAGGTCAGCTCATAGTAAGAAAAGAATTTACAAATACACAATAACTCAATTATATATCGTCGGCGTTCAAGCAAAATTCTATATGTCCGCTGGAAATTTTTGACAGACTACTACAGTTAATAAGAATTTACAATTAATTATTTCATGATATGAACAGTTATGAACTACGACCCAGCTATATAAACATCAGTAAGCCTACTGTGGGGGTTGGAAATTTTTAAAACAACTTTTACTATTTTTCATAACGACTTAAAAGTTTAAATTGACAAAATCTTAAAATTGGATATTCTTTTAGTTTATATAATTTTTTCATTTATCCCCATTCCTGAATTTATAAGAAGGAATATGACTGCTCCATCAACCAATGTAGTTTATTGTGGGAAATAAATGTGTAACTCCATAATTCTTGTTCATAATTTTTTTTCTTGGTATGCAAGTGTGCATGATATATTTTATAGTTTGACTATCAAATAAATAAATAAGTTAGGGTTTACATAATTATATTCGGTATCAGTATTTGAAAATAGCGATATTTTTTGAAGTTGAACTTAATTTCTGGATCTCATGATATTACTTCTGAAAAAATAAAGATAAATGTATTTAAATAATAAAAAACATCTCTTTTTATAAAAGATATAGTATTGATAATATTATAATTTTTTAGCAAGAAAAATTCCGAAGATCTTGAAAATGGTCTCTACGATGCCCGTTGTTTCATTTTGTCTCATAGGTATTGTATAATCTCATTTATCTCTAAAAAGTTATTAATTAATCTCGAAATATTGAGTAAAGGAATAATAACCTGTTTAATTCATTTACGTTAAAATTATCCCTGATCTAAAGACCACAGAAAGTTCACGAAAAAAACTAAAAATTTTATATTTTTGTTAGCGTGTAAATTATCCTTCACAGAAATATTTGTAAAAGAAGTTAATTAAATTTTTAAGCAATTTCTCTCATGAAAAACAATGTAAGGCAACATTACTTATTCTTTTTTTCTATTTTTTCTATTTTTCAGTTTATTATCTTGGAAAAGTGGAAGGAAATATGAAGGTAAAAGGGGAAAAATGTTATATATGTACCAACTCGTTTTTTTTTAAACTTTAGATGTATTAAAATTCTTGTATCCAATGATGAGATAGTCTTTTCCTTCAACATCTGAACGTTAAATTCGCAATATTCTCACCAATGTTCTTGCTACTGAACTATATTTAACAAATATATAGACCTATGTTACGGTCAAAGTGATAAATCCAATGATTTTATGCGTAATCACCGACCAATTTCGTAAGTTTGATAAATTTTGTTCATTCATTGCAAATTTATCACATCTAGTGGTGATTATGTATAATTTCTAGGTCGTATTGGAAAAAATGATTAATAGTCAACGAAATTACACTAAGATTGTGAAAAACGAAATTACTCAATTTTCTAAGATTGTGAAAAACTTCAGTCTACGACGTCAGTCATTATTCGATCGATGATGCTGGTATTGTTTGCACATGTTGATATATGTGAAAGAAGACAACATTACCAGTCTGATAATAACTTTTATGTTCTTATCTTTTTCACACCTATTTTAATTTATTAATTTAGTTTTTATGGCAAAATTTGAGTGGTGTATGTATCATGTACGCGAAAACTAATGGACATGTCATGAAAAGAGGAGAGGTGATAATCTTTTCTATATTTATCAAACTCAACACCTTCATCTGCGATTAATGCAGCATCTCGGGTAAAAGGGATAAATGTAGTAATACTTATCAAACTTAACCGCGACGAACTGTGACAGAATAACCAGCGGTTATTCACAATCACCGATGAATCACATTTACCGTAACTGATATTGATCGATCTTTTTATAAAGTGTCTGTTTAAATTTGATAAAAGCCTGATACTGTTGCTACGAATTTCATAACTCAATAATTTTATTATTTAAATTATAACTGTAATTTCGAACCCATAATCACAGACCGTAAGGGTTATTATTAAATTTCTTAATTTCTTATTACGACTAATTTACGCGTATTATCTTAGAAATTTTTAGAAAAATAAATATTTTCCAAAAGAATTCACACACACAAAAAAATAATTTTCAAAATGTATCTGATAGCGTATAAATGACCAAATTAGAAGGATCAACATGTTTTATTAAAATCGTGACTGGCAATCTTTTCCATTCCTTAAGGTTTTATCACATATCACATAGATGATATGAAATAATAAGATGCAGATAACTACTACCAGGAATTTGCATGTGTGGATTATAAGAAGGAAATTCCGATATTTATATAATATTAAATCATAAATGAGTTATTTCAATCTAGAAAAAAAATTGCAATGAGTACCTTCAAGTACATAAAAAAGGCTATTGTACTTTTACAAATCGCAACAATTTACATATCGTAGAATCAGTAATAATACGGATGATATAAGACATCTACTAATTTTTATATTATTGGTTTTTTGTAGGTTGTTCTCAGTGGTAAGATGATGAACTTGCAATTAAAAAAACAGTCAAATTTTTCCGTCATTAATTTTGAAATTAATTTTATCAAGTTTTTTTGAAAATATTTCAATATCAATGCATGATGAGAAAAATGTGTTTTTTAACTAACATGATTCAGGGCTGGAACGATGGTGATCGAGGACGTTGGAATCCAGATGGACAGGGAGGTGACGGTAGCCCACGAGGTTCTACTAAAGGTCCTCAAGGTCCTCTTGGAGGTTGGGATGATGATTCCGGGAGAGATTGGAATCAGGAACAGCCTAAAGATGACGGTAACAAATGGGGTATAGAAAACTCTATACCCGGAGTTCCGGGAAAAAGTTATCCCGATTATAGTAGTATTCCGAGGACGAGTTTTGACTGCAGGCAGCAGCCGAATCCTGGTTATTATGGTGATCCTGAAGCAAAATGTCAAGTTAGTTTATGATAACTTTTGTAAATTTACGTTATTTAAAAAGTTTATTTAATTTTTTATTGTCTTCTATAAGTTTTTAAAAAATTACTTACAACTGGAATTTATCGGCTTTTTGGTTATTTTGTTGAAGAAGATTTGGGAGATTTATACTTGAATAATCAACGCAATTTGACGTAATAAAATTTATGGAGTGTTGCATGTCTTTGTTCTTGTTAATGGGCAAAAATCAGAATAGTAGTTTAAATTAACTTTTTTTGGGGGTGGAAGGGGGAAAAACATCTTTTTTTGCCCTTAAGATATCCGACTACATTCGAAAGCCTTTTTGTATAAAATGGTACTGGAGTGAACTTTAATAACATTTTTTGATAAAAAGTCTCCCAAAATGATGAAAACAATAATCAATTTTGGTCTACCTATTTCATTTTTCATGAAAATGTCATTTTTATGTTAATACGCATGACATGAAAATGTCATTTTTATGTCAAATTTTAAGAGCAATGAATGAATTGCTTTGTTTTTTCCCAGTACATTCAACTAATAATGTTACAAGTTATGAAATAAAATTTAAAGGATTGTATGGTATACTCATAAGTTACAATCAAATCTGTTAATGTACCTGTGAATTTCTTGAAATTTCATTCTATATATCGTGTATAAAACACTATATAATTACACAAATATATACTATAGCCTCAGATTTTGGTTCATAACCTTAACAATATGTAGCAAAATATCATATTAAAATTTCGTTATGATACAATGAATAGATTTTTAGAAATCATGTTCCAAACTGAAGAAAAATGTTGAAAATAGCATTCTTCGTTAAACGATTTTAAAGTTTTTATTCACAATTTACTTGTATGTAAAAATGCAACTCCAACTTCTCTCGAGGCAGAAATAGGACCCTGAGAAAGCGTAGGGTTTAAGAAGTTAGTGTGCCACTCATGCAATTCTTCTTTTCCCGATTTCTGAAAAACTGGATTTTCGGACTTATTCCTTTCTTATACATAAACCTCTGACGCTTCAATTTTTTTTTTTCCGATCCAAGCTCGCAAATACCATCTGAAACTCTATCAGGACCTAAATAGGGTCAGTGGACCCCTGATTGAGAGCCACTGATGTAGAAGGAAAGTTGGTTCATCCCCCGTTGCATCTTTTTTTATTTCAGTTTATCCATCAAAAATAGGCTATACAGACATTTTTAAATTAAAATTCAATTTTTAAGCAATCAGTAAATCGCAAAAATTAATATTTCATTCTAAATACTTTATTGATTATTCACTATTTATTATGAACATTTTTGTTCTCAATTCATACACAGTTCTGTTTTCAACTCAGGTTTTCCACATTTGCCAAGCTGACGGTCGGCATAATTCATTCCTTTGCCCGATCGGGACAATCTTCAATCAGGAAACATTCGTATGCGATTGGTGGTTCAACGTAAATTGCGCCGAAACATCTTTCCATTACAACCGAAACGAAGACCTATACAAAGAACGTCCTGGAAATACGAAAGGTGATTCACCAACTCCTCCTCCTCCTTCTCGATCCTGGGGCCAGCAAAATCCTGGGCAAGGAAACACCAGAGTCGGGAGTCCATCATGGGATGGAGCAACTGGTCAGAAAGGAAGGCCCGAACAAGAAAATCTCGGTGGAAATATAGGCGTTAACCGTCCACCTTCTCTTCCTCCTCCAAGAAGACCACAAAACCAATGGGGTAACAATGACAAAGGTTCCAATGTTCCGGGAGAACCAGATCTACCTAACTGGGGTAGACACAACCCCAACGTACCATCAGCACGGCCACGTGCTGGTCCTGGTGACAAAGGCAATACCCGTAGAGGTATGGGAGGAATGACGCAGTGGGACAACAGGGCGAAGAAAAATCCACGAGGATTTCCTCCCCCAACCAGCCATTTACCTAGAAGAGGCGATGTCGGTGGCGGACGTCATCCAGGACCTAGACCTGGTACCAGGAGAAGGCAAGGTCAAGGAAAAGGTGGAAGACGAAGGGAATCGAAGGGGTTCGCAGCAAACATCGGATCGTTCGACGGCTCTACATACAAGATCACCAGGAGCTCTTGGAATCGCAATCTAGACAGTCAATCAGAATCGGGAAGGCAACACGGATACTTGAAGGGTTCCCCAGCTGTAGGAAACAATTGGAATCAACCAGGAAGCGGTAATAACTGGAGCGATCCAACTACGGGGAATGATTGGAGAAACCCCGCTTCAGATCCTCATAGCTATCCTAGAGTTCCGGAAAATGCACCAATGAAAGGTAGCGGTAGTAGCTGGTCGAATGATCAACAGAACGCTAATGTCGGAATCGGACACATAAATGTCAATCCTGATACAGTCACTAACTGGCCACCAGATATCGGTAATCAAGATTTTGGTGGATCTCAGAGTAATATTGTCTGGCCTGACTACCAACAAGACCATCCTTACGATGTCCAGGGATCAAATAATTTATATGATTATGAAAACACATTGACCGAGGATGACTACGATTACAGCAGCTAGTCTCTTGATTATGAATCATAAGTGGAGATTTTTTTTTTATGAAATTCATGGGGACTTCATCATATCATCATTTTTGGGGAATATTTTATTGATTATTTTGGGGGTGAATTTATTCTTCGGGTATCAGTTTTTTCCCCCTCATCCTTCACTAATCACACAGGAACGATTTTTCCTGCAATGCACTCGGAAATGGTATTTAATAGAATAGTCCAACGGCTCCCAATCGTGGGTGTCTGAACCCCCAGGGGCCACGACTTTTTCACTGGAGGTTCACGGCTCACTCTTGTAGAATTATAAAAAATATTAATACGTAGTCAAAAATATATAATAATAATATAAATAAATTACTTAAATAGAAAAGTTTCAATTAAATTACGCGAAAAAGCACCGCTTTAACGCTGGTTGACTGCAGTAGTAAAAAGTATAAAAAGTATCCTTTTTTTGGTCAAAAATCATAACAATATTACTACTGCAGTCAACACTGTTGATTTTTGACAAAAAAAAACTTTTTGGCGACATCTCTTGAAAAAAAGTATGAAACATTTTAGTTCTTTTGCAATCCAGTAGATGGCAATGGTATCGCATAACATTTGTTAGTACTAGATGGAATGCCCTATATTGTTCGAGAGCATTCTCTCTGTAGATGGCTGTAATTTCTGCTGTTATAGGTGGGGGATCCACGGCAGACACGAAGATTTCTGGGGGGATAAACGGCTTAAAGTATTGTGGGTACCGCTGAATTAGTCTACAGTTGATAAAGTTTTAGTTTGATTAGTGCATGGCACAAGTGTGTTACTGATAGTTATCTAATTTTTTTTCTTCTGTTGCACAGTATTCACATTTGATGCTTTTTAAATGTCTTTTTGTTCTGCTATACACTATTTTTCAATACAAAAGAACTACTATGTTGATTAATTATGCATGAAACTTTTTATGCAATTATATGAGTGCAGATTTGGAAAGTTCAGATAATTCAAGGAAATTTTGGCAACGTGATCTCTCGTGAATGATCTTATATACAGTCAAATCCCGTTTCAGCAAATACCGTTATAGCGAAAAATCTAGTTTTAACGAACACTTTTCTAATCCCCCCCCCCCAGATAAGTTTACATAAAAGCAATGCAAAAACCTGGAATTCCATTATAACGAAATTTCGTTATAACGAAGTGATTTCTTCGGTCTCTTGGAGTTCGTTATAACGGGATATTCGCCTGTATTTATATAATTCATTCTAACCATTTACATGATGATTACTAGTGAATAATGACACTGAATATCCTTAGAAGTAATAGAGCATTAAGCTTTGGCTTGTAGTAATATCAAATATGAGTCTCGAAGCTTCAATCTAGGGCTGAAGTTAATTATTTTTGAAGACTTTTTTTTTTTGGCACGAGTAGAATCATATCACTCGCCAAGCACGTGTTCTTGGTGAGAAAAATCAAGAACTCTTCATGTGATAATCTATAGATATTCCATTTGGTCTCATTATTAATAAAATCTCCCATTATTAACACAAAAATTAAAATTTCCATAATGATGAAACTCGTGGGTTAAGATACAGTCATCGATGATTTCATTAAAAACGATAACGTCATTGTGTCTTATTTTGAGATGGCCTTTCAACCGTTTAAAAACTGGAAAATTAATTATCAAGATAAAAAACGTGAAAAAGTAGCTAGACCGGTGATTCCCAACGTGGGGTCCACGCCCTACAAGGGGGCAATATGATTTTTAACGGGTACAATTTGAGTTTGCCAATGAAGGCTTTTGGAGCCTTCCGAATCCCTTCATTTTTTTTTTCATATCAGATCAAATTTTTAATTTTTAAACAATTTTTTGATTTCTTTCTATTATTTTTCTCTTTCAGTCGGCGGGGGGGGGGGGGGTTTGAGTAAGGGTTCTTAATGTTTTGTGTTTCATGGAAAATTTTCGCCAGTACGATAAAGTCCACGGACCCCCATGCCTATAAAATTAAGAAAAATGAAGGCCGCGAACTCGTTTAAAACATAATATTCTGTTTATAGCAAGGTAAAACAATGACTTAATTGTTTTCTCATCGAAGCTCATGGACTCCCCGAAGTCTTTCTGAGGACCTTTGGTTAAGGACCGCTGCTTTTGACTAGAGAAAAATAGACAAAAACGGGAAAGGGGTTGACATAGATCCCTGGTTTTAAAATTTATCAGAACTCATCAATCTAATTTTTTTCTTTGAATCGTGTCCATGAAGATTGAATAACAAAAAATATTAATTTCCGATCGATATATATTTAGTTATGTACGGTTACCGGAATATAGATAACAATAAGTAAAGAAGTAAAAAAAGCACAAACATGAATATGTCACAAACATTGCTGTTGCATGAGTGAAAAATTAGTTGATTGATATTTAACTCTCATCATCATTTTCATCTCATTTGTTTCTTGTGTGCGGAGTGGGAATCATTTTGTAGAATTGTTTGTGAATATAATAAAATATGTGTTTCTTCTTCAAATTACGGGTACGAGTGAGTGCGTGTTGGCGTTTTTTATTTTCTCTTTCATTACTAAGCTAAAGATCATAATTCTTTTTATCTACAGTATGCCATTCTGATCTCAAAGCAGGAAATGAACATGCATGTGCTACCTTTTTAAAAACATTGCGAACATTAATTCACTCATCGCTAAAAAAAAAATGTCAACACAAGATGAAAGCAATACATGAGATAAACACGAACACTCGTTTTCATCAATGTTTATGGATGTTCGGAAAATCTTTCTTCATTAGATCCATATTAAAAAATGAATCAAATATACGGAGTGTCTATATAAGACTACGTAACACGATTTTCGTCCTTGGTTAGCAGACCACATTTTCCCAATGGCTTACGATACATTTTTTAGTGTTTAGAAATTTTGTGCTTTGAACTTTGCTTTTGCTATCGGGAGAGCGAATTTTTTGTTATCGTGGGGTCAAATAACTGAAAAACTGGACTATGTGAGTGGTAAGGAAATATCTTGAAAATTTTGTGCGATAAATGGCCGTTTCTTCCTACAATTGTGAGTTATTGATCTCACGAGTCATTGATAACCAACCAAAGAAAAAATAATAATAAGTGACAATGAAACTATAGTGATTAATAAGGCTATGAATAATCAAAAGGTCAAATTTCCCCCCATCACCAAAACCAAAAATACGCAAAAGAAAAATATCTGATTTGAAACCAAAAAGTGCAGATATACAGGGTGGATACTATCGAACACTCATTAATTACACACGTGATTCCTTGTGAAAAACTAATGTAGAAAAGTGTTTTCCGTTTTAGGATCGTAGGAATATTAAGAGAGTTATAACCTTTTGAAATTTTGTGACGTGTCAGCTTTCTAACGCGCCAAACACCCCAACGAAAAAAATTCAGCGAGTTACAGCTAATTGAAAATGAACTCAAATGTTCAATCCCGTTAGAAGAAAAGTTCAGTTATTTTCTTTCGCGACTGGCGCTTTTTCCTCTTCGTATAGTGGGATGTTGACCTCGTTATTACGTGTTACCTCCACCCCCACTATATTGGCAAAATATCAGATATGTAAAGTGTTAGCCAAACGAAACCTATTAGAAAAATTGTTTTGCCAAAATCAATACTTTTTTGCCAAAATGCGGCAGTTTTTTTTTTGTTGTTTTTTTTTGCCCCTTCATTTGAATCAAATTTTTTTAGGGAAAGACGATGGAAAAAAACCGGTTCGCACGCATCTTTAGCTTTCTTGATTACTTTCAATGTTATGGCATTGCTATCAGCTTAAAAACACCAAGTTATACGTTTGGTGCACGTTCGGTGAATATGTCAGGATTCGAAAGTGACGTCAACACTTTAAATGCTATTAATATATAAATCAGGGGCATAGCCAGAAATTTCGTTCGGGGGGGGGGGGGGAACAAGGTGATATAACAGTAGATTTGGCCATCATTTTCCTTTTTTCGGCCATTTTCTCACATTTCGGGGGGGGGGCATACCCCTAATTCCCCCCTCCCGCTACGCCCTTCATATAAATTGTAACTCCACAATTATTGGTCAAGTCAAAACTGAAAACACTTTTCCATGTTAGTTTTCACAGGAAATCATGTGTGTAATTATTGAGTGGTCGATAGTATTCACGATGTGTACAGATTAGTAAGGGAAGTCTCGAGACCTCATCTAATTGGCGAACCGTTGATCCCAGAAACATACTTCTAATAAGAAAAGATATTCAAATAACTTGTAGACCTTATAGTTCATATTGCGAGGGATTGTATAGTTACTAAGATACAAAAACTAACTTTTTTATAAGAACACCCTGTCCTCAAAAACCAAATTTTATAGAAAGTTATTGTCCTGTCTCTCTTGCGACCAGCAAAACAAATCCATGTTTCTAAATGCAATACTCGCTGAGATATTTGAATTCAAAATTGGGAAAGAACAGCATATATATATAGGAGAACGAAGAGTTGTCCGTTAGTTTTAGGAATTTTTTTGTTGGCCTCAAGAGAGGCAGGACAAGAGCTTTCTGATTGGGTTTTGAAGGACAAAGTGTAAGTATAAAAAGTTATTTCTTTTTATTTCAATATTTATACAACCCCTTGCAATATGAATGACGTGTATATCAAAGGTCTACACGTTATTTGAATATTTTATCTACTGGAAGTATGTCTCCAGGATTAGCGGTTCTCCAGTGGAGTGTAATCTAGGGATTTTCCTTGTTACCCTGTATATCCAAGGCTATAATCGCATTCACAGTCTCTCTGTATTAGACATTGTGCCGCGCGATATTAAAAATTTTCACCAAATTTTTAATGACATTTTGGTCATTTCACATGATTTATTTCCAAAAAGTACTAGTGTCGTCATTATACGGACTGCATAAGTACGGACTCTGTATACATGATACTTTAAATACAAGAATACAATTATGACACTTTAGGAAGGTTTTAATGAAGAGAAAGAGTGAATTTTCGAAGCTTTTTTAAAACCTCTGCATGACGTTTGAAGCGGGTCTACTTTGATCGTAAAAGAGTTTCACCCTCAAAGCGAGTTCTTCTAAATGCAACGTCATACTCTCAGTGCCGTCTTAAGGCATGGTGCCCACCCGGGCACGGCCCGGGGGCCTCACAAAAATTAGATCTGGTTGAAATTTACGAGAATTTGTTTGATAGGGACTCAGAAAAATCAATTGGCCCGGGGGCCCATGATACTCTTAAGACGGCCCTGCATACTCTTTAATGTTTTAGTGAAGATGGAAATGGTTCTGCCGAAGATGTTTAGGTACCTTGACATTAAGCTTAAATTTTACCAACTACAGTAAAGCATCGATTATCAGAATACCGATCAACCGAAACATTGGTTAACCGAAAGCGTTCCAGTCGGCAAATTCAAATTTGCGTGAACAACCCCATTCCCCAATTGTTTCGGATAATCGATGCTCTACTTATTGTACATTGTTCATCAGAGAGACAACTAGAGACTTTAACGAAAGAACCAGAATTAAATTTTTGCCGTCATTAATCGTGAAAATATAAATTATGTAGATAATTAGGAAAAATTGGTTAAATCATATTGAAGGAAAATGTTTAGCAAGTTATTTTCAATATCCGATGACTTCAGCTGAAGTTAATAGAGCCGCTGTAATTCGGTGAATTGTTTGTGTTTTGCGTACCTCTCAGAGTTGTGTTCTAATCTTCTTTCCTTTTTTTCAGGATCGATGCAGAAAGCTCATAATTATGACAGCACTGATTTCTTCCGCATAGGTCAGCATGAATTTAAAAATAGCATTCACCATGTCTGAACTGATTGTTTTTCTAAATTCTGTGTTAGTAAAAAGTCGCTAGCTGAAAATTCAGTCGTTGACAAGAGTGGCACTGAATTAGAAAAGGCCTTGGTATTATAAACTGTACATTCAAAGAAACCTTGACATTCCCAACTCCCATTTTCATTAATAATTTGATGAAAATTCATGAGAGGGTTATTAAGGCTTCACATAGGTACAGTATTTGAAAAGGATTCATTTATTGGAAAAATTAAAATAAGACTACAAAACTACACAGAAAAATATGAAGAAAGACTAGATTTGGTTGTAATAAAACCAAGTTGGCAACACCGGTTTTATCTTTGCATTTTAACATAAGCACTCATGTAGTGTTTTACATATAGACGTCAGCTTCTAGTGGTGAATGCCATAACTGAGTTTTTTCTTGTTTTGAATTTCTTTTCCCCCACCTTTTCGTTGGAACACCCAAAGTTTCAGAGCCTTTGATCGGTTATTAAGGCTGTAGTGTAGACGGCTCAAAACGTGCCAACTTTAATTATAGACATTCTGTGTTTCGCGCGGTAAATATGATAAATCCAGTTATTATGCATAATTGCCGACCATTTTGGTGAGTTTGATAAATTTCAGTAAATTTAAGTAAATTTATCCTTGTACCAGCAGCTATGCATAATACCCAAGCGTCGTTGGTAAATTTGATAAATGCTAAAAAAATTATCACTTTTACTAGCGTCCATGCGTAATTGCTATTTCGTATTGGTAAGCATGATAAATTTATTCCATTTGCCGTAATAAAATTTATTATTTAGATAGCCGGTGAGTCATTTGTGAGCCAGAGTCTTGACCGGATGTAATAAACTCTGGTTTAATAAATTTTTCCAAACACCGCCGAAATAACTCTTATTTGACGGATTTTCAGATGGGTCCTCTATATAACGAACTCCAGTTAACGAACTATCCAATTTTGCCATCGTAACTAGATATAGCAAACAAATAGATATAGCATTCAACAAATTTTATGATTACACCCGATATAACTGTCTCCCATTTAACAAATTTTATTATAGTATTCCCGATATAATGAACTCTTATTGAAAAAATTTTAAAATTGGGCTCCGACATAACGAACCCTTATTTAACAAATTTCACGATTTGACTCTGATATAATGGTTTCTCATTTAACAAAATATTTTATTTAACGAATTTTTAAAAGTTTTTTTTTTTTTGCTTATACAATTGGACCCAATATAACAAACTCCTGGTTAACGAATTCTACAATCAGACACCAATATGGACTCCCATTTAACAAATTTTAAGATCATACCCAATACAACAAACACTCCCATTTAACAACCTTAACTATAACTCATCTATAACCAACAACATTTGGGTATTATGCATAATCGTCGGTAAAAGTAATAATTTTTTTTACGAGTTTTCAAATTTACCAACGATGCTTGGGTATTATGCATAATTACCGCTACGGCTCGAAAAGCTCCCACACTATTGAGAATGTGATCTCTAGACCAGTGGTTCTCAACCTTCTCAAGCCCACGGCCCGGTTTCATTCATTTTTGTGAGTCGAAGGTCCGGTCAAACACAGGATCAAAGAAAAATGAATGAGGAAAAATGAAACGGCTAATCACTCGCGGCCCGGTATGAATGATATCAGGGCCCGGCGGTTGAGAAACACTGCTCTAGACGCTCTGGAAGACTAACTACTTTTAGTGGTTTATAAGGCGATTTATGTGTATGAATACCTCTTCGGTTTTTACACCACAAATGTGATGGTGTGGTGATTTTTGGTGTATTCTAACATCCCTGGTACAGTGAAACCTGTGCGGAAACGGAACGTCAAGAGTCTGAACTGTATACTAATCGTTGACCAGTCTATATTTTGATTCCGTTTAAGACAGGTTTCCATCTCATACAGTGTCCGTCTTAGGCAGGTTTCACTGTACATGCATCCTACATTTTTGATACTTTAAATAATTATGTAAAGTTCTTTACTGTATGGATTATTTAATAATACGTTCTTTCATTATAATGCACTATATCGAAATCTAGCCTTTCTTCTAAACCGAACATGACCGATCTATAGATATTATTATTACTTCCGTTTCACCCCCCCCCCCTAAGATAAATGAGTTGTGCCGGAAGTTGTGTGTGCAATAGTCTGCGTGTGGTATTATATGTGAGGTTAGTACTGACATCTATAATTTAAAATTGTGATTAAAATGAAATGATTGAGGGTACAGTCTGCTGCCTGTTGTGGGGAGACTTCTCAACGGGAAGCTTGCATTTTCGTCTTGAAGCTGGAAACCACAGAAAACACAACTTCAGCTGACTGAGATTCTTTTCCATTTTGTCATATTCGTGATCAAAAATGTTTGCGATTAAGTGGTTCTCCAGACTTTCTTATCTTACGTATGATGAAGATGACGAAGGTAACTTCCCGTATACAACGAAACGAAGTAAATATTTTATTTATTTATTTATTTTTTTGCGGATTTTGACATGTACGTGACATGCACATGTTTGAATATTTGTCGCTATTCATGTGTAGTTTTCTCGTAATATGTGAAATGTATTTCGTCCTTGAATTTTGGACCCATGTGTAGTATACGACAGTGGTTCTCAACCTCAGACCATATGGCCCCTCTCGTGGTCGTGGGATATCCTAAAGAACCACAAATGAAAATCATCTGGAAGAAGAGCTATGACAGGTGGTTAAGGGGGAAGCCTCAGAGAGTTGTGAAAAAAAAAATTCGTATGTGAAGAAATAAAGCATTTAAGTGGAAAAAAGGGCAAGAAAAAGTGTGACAATTTTTATAATTCAGCAGAACTGTCTATAAAACCAGGGCTCTCTTAACGCATAGGCCCGTCCGGGCATAGAACAGGAGCCTGCATGATCAGATCAGGTACTATGATTAGTATATTTAAGTGTGTAAAAAAAGTTGTGTTACTTTGGGTAAGAACACATGGGCCGCCGAACTTGTCCCAGGTGCCCATGATGTGATGACGGCCTTGCATAAAACCAGCATAAAAGGTGAAATTCGATGAGTTCTTGTCCACGGTATGAACCAATCCAATAACAAGATAATGGGTCCTACTCTATAAGGGGTATAAAGGCCCCTGTATAGGACAGGAGAATGGGCACGGAAAGAAAATATGGTCTAAAGGGGCCCATAAGTTAAAAGGGAAAAGATTAAGAAACACTGATATATTTACTCAGAAGTCACCAACAGAAAAGGCAATGGAAAAATACAAAATTCTAATGCATTTCGGCACACTATGGGTGTCATCTTCAGATGAAAAAAAGAACTACTATCACACTGACGGGGAATCCAAATTAGGTCGGTTACTCTCGGTTGCACAGAGGAAAAAATATGTCTGTACAAGTTGTTAAACCATCGTGGTCAGAATTATTATTTATTATTAATTTAACTGAGTTAAAAAAAAGGACTATATTTGAGGCTAGAGAAAAAGCAATCCGCACATTTGTGCTTGCAGGATCTGAGAAGGTCCACTTCACCACACACCAACTCCGTTCATATTACAATTTATTTCCATTAACGAGTTGGAAATGAAGACGCCATCTATCGGTGGTCGCCTCAAGTTTGTTAAGGAAAATTTATTGTTATCTATATTCTGCTCTCGGTTTGAACCTTTGACCTGATAGCAACCTCCACGGTGGTAGACGAGCATCTATCTTACCACCACGCTACTCGGGCGCTGCAAAAGTTATACAGGTCACGAAGACGAATATACCCCACCCCCTTACAAGACCGTAAGTCCGTTGTGACAACCAGAGTGACCTCGTGGCCCTGAGTTTCAGGGTGCCCTTAGTCCTTAGTTAAGCTGATAATATCGAAGAAAAATTTATACGGGATAAAAACCCAGGACCCGGTTGTCAATTTTCCCCAACGTTGTGGCCCTGCCTCGTAAAGAGCCGTGCTGTTCCCCCCCCCCCCCCTTACTGTCTGAACAGTAGGGATCGCCAACAAACTGCCAGACGAATAGCACATGTCTGGCTGAAATCTCATTGTACGACAAATTCCACGATCACCAAGCAATCGTGGATCAATCAATCTCTTTCCTTTCGGAGGATTTGGTGCGAGACAAGAACCTTTGCACATCCTCTCTCAGAACTCAAAGATTAAAAATCTCAGAGAAAAGAAAATGAACAATCACAGAGAATCAATCTGATAGATTTACAGTCTGGGGAGAGAAAGACACACAAACACATAGGAAAAAAAACGGATGCATTTTCGTTCCGCATAGACGTTTTGCAACAAAAAAAACCGTCCGTAAGATCCTTCAGAAAATCGAACCGATAGACCGTGTATAACGCGTGACTCTCTTCCTGGTGTTCTTCTGTAAAAACATGATGGTCCCAATCATATAAGAAATTAAAAAAAAATCAATGTACCCAACGAAAGAGAAATCGATTTCAAGGTCTTTCAATAAAGAAAGTGAATGGAAGGATGTGTTATCGAGTTATCGATCGCATTCATTGGCTCTTTTGTTAATACTTATTTTCCACAATAACACTATCACAAAGATATTAAGAATTACACAACCGAAACTGTCCGAGCGTACCAACGACTGAGAAGATTATGGAGAAGACGGAGTTGAGGGTTCTTCTTCTTTTGTGGATTGCAATGCTACGCACTAGATACAACTTATACAACACCATATGAGCGATCCTGAATGAACGATGTTGTTTTTTTTTTTAACTTCGTTGTCTGAGACAAAAGTGATGAACCAGTCTTGCGGAAGTTGATCTTACCGAGATTTAATTGAAAGTATTTAAACAACAAAGTATACCCTCATTCGACACATGATCTCGGTCGGTTTTGCGGTGTGAGTTACAAAGTCAAGGAGACTCACTCAGTCCAATACGTTTGGTGTGTGTTTGTGTTCAGACACACCGCATAATACATACGACGTATATATACGAACTCCTACCGCGAGAAAGAGGACGGCAAGGTGTTTCGAAACCAGCTTTGCTGAATAAGAAGATTCGAGAACAACGGAGGGGATTAATTCCAGAACGGATGCATCCAAGTTGACTTTCTGGATTTCGGAATCTGGTGTAGAAATTCATCCTTGACCCCACTGGTATTTACTTTTCTTAATTTTGTCTTTTATTTGTTTTCTTTAATTAGTATACTTGTAACTTCTATTTTCAATACTTCAGTATCCGGAGTTAGTTTAGCAATGTCTATTTATGGTCGGTTTCAAAGGAAAACTATATTAAAAAAATTTCGTCATCTTTAGATGCGTTAAAGTGTGAAGCTCTTCAATCATATGGGAAAGGATAGTGTTATATACTTCATTCTCTCTCTAGCAATTGTTAAAATAAACTTCATCGGAATAACTTACAAATGAAGTATTTCCAGAGTGTTTCAAATCTATTTTTAAAAGTTTTAAATTATATTTTTTCTCGTTTTAAACCTATTTCCAGAGTTGCTCCTTATTTCTGATTGAAATGGAAATTTCTAAGAAAACAGAAAAAAAATTATTGAAGTTTATTTGAACTCATCGGTTACGATGATTTTTTGTAAAGCAATAATTAACGGATTTCTTTTTATTATACATGTCCAATAACAAGAGAATCTTTTAAAAGTACCGTATTTACTGATTTCGCTTAAACGAATCATTAACATCAGTTTTGATATGTTTGAAAATAATGGAATTTAATAAAAACAGTAGATTACTGTGTATAAATATTTGTTCGTCGAGAGATTTTCAACGAACGTTTTTCCCTGGTAACACTTTTTCCTAGTTTTCGGCTTCACCTCAATAATTTCCGGAAGGTGTGCCCCAGCAACTTAGGCAGCACAAACAATTCCAACAAAACACTATGTACGCAGTCAGACTGTGTTAGGTACATATATTTACACTTCCGACACAACTCAATCAGTAATAAATTGCGTATGGCGATAGACCGGAGTTGTGCTCAGTTCGAAATAAAGGAAGAAAAAAGAAAGCAGCTTAGGCTCTTCCGCCAGTGTAGTTCATGGACATATTTGAAACTCTTACCCTATTTTTAATAGTATGGTAAGAGTTGAAGGATGTTTTTTCATTGTGAAAATTGAATGCTTTCAAACAATGAATAAAAACTTATAAAAAACATCTTATAAAATATAGAGATAAGTAGAAAATAAAAGTGGAAAAAATATAGAAAATAAGTATAGAGATAAGTATAGTAGATAGTAAATAAGTAGTAGAACCCCCCTTAACGGACACTCTCGGTTAGCGGACACCTCCCGTTAACGGACACTTTTCGGATCCTCGGTCCCGTGTAATAGGGCTCTCTTTAATGTATTTCATTTCCCGTTAACGGATACTCTCGATAGCGGAAAGTAAAATCAGGCAAACTCTAATTTTTTTTTTCCAAATTAATTCGAGAATTTTTGTTCATAAATCAAGAATTTATCATACTCAACGGTGATTATGTACAATCCCAAGCTCTTATTGACAAATATGATAATCCGTCAATTAATTCTTGATTAAATTAACATAACTATGGTCCAGGATGCTGATTCCGAATGGTAAGGTTGGTTTTGTTCAGTGCTGCCTTAACGCATGGGCCCACCCGGTCACGGCCCCGGAGCCCTCAAGGGAGGAAGGGCCTCACAAAAATGAGATTCGGTTGAAATTTTCTAGAATTTACCACAGGTAGGGTTTCAGAAAAACCACTTGGCCCGGGGGCCCCTGAAGCTCTTAAGACGGCCCTGGTTTTGTTTGCACGGGTGAAAATAACTAATTGGTTTAATGGAGAGAAGAAATGTTATAATTTTTTCCATATTTTATCAATCATTATTCGGGAATTCTGAATAATCACCGGTAAAAGTGATAAATGTAGTGAAATTCTCTCCTAAAGCAGACATTCCTCTTTAGCGGACGAAAGTTTTGGTTTCATGGGTGTCTGTTATCGAGAGGTTCTACTATATATATTTATTTATTTATTTAATTTTTATTATTTTTTTAATACGTACCTTTTTTTCATGAGAAGTCATCCAAAACTTGTAACACATAGCTAATACTTGACATTCAAACTTTCACCACTAGATGACAGCAGCAAAATAGCTGTAATGATAGAATCTAGTTTCCCCAACCTTTTTTGTTCCATTGCCCCCTTCTCCAGAATTTTTTTTCTCTCAGCGCCCCCAACGCAATCTAACCCGTAGGATCCTATGTTATACCCGTAGCTTCTACCGCCCCCCTGGAACATTCCATCCTTCCCAGAGGGCGTTAACGCCCACGTTGGGAATCACTGTGCTAGATCAACACCCACTGAAAATTCTCTAGTAGGTGTTGAAGGCTAGAAGGCTAGTCGAACAGAACATACTTTTAGATAGACATAGAAGCCTAAAAATTTTCTCGAGATGTCAAGACCCAGTGTTCCGGGTCGTTAACAAGTACCTGTATTATTTGGCTAATTGTCTTCATTCTTGTACTGTCAGAACTGATACACTGCATATGTAAATACTTCATGACTTACAAATATTATATTCCCTATCTAACGTCAAGTTAAATATATTATTCCTCATCATTATTATTTTTATCTGTATCATCATATCGATACCTTAATCACATCCCTATTAACATGTTGCATCATCGACATCTACTCATCGTATGGTAACTTTACACATTACCACTTACTCATATTCCTCATATTATCACATATAATTAGTTAGCACCAATTACACTCAACATATGATATCCATTAGTTCCTGTAGAGCAGCGTTTCTCAACTGGTGCTCCGTGTGCACTTCCCAGGGGCTCCGCGGCGACTCAAGGAAAATAAAATAGATCAGTATATTTGATAGATAAATAAAAAAAAGAGGTCTGCCATAAAAATTATATACAAAAAAGGGCTCCTCGAGTCAAACAGGGCTCCGCCATAGAAATTATATACTGAAAAGGGCTCCGCGAGTCAAAAAAGGTTCAGAACCGCTGCTGTAGTTAATTTCCGGGGGTAAAGATATACTTCCACAGCCACATTCCCAAATTTTTCGTCATCTTGGAGATGGTGTGATATGACCCTTAAATCGTGATAAGATCATCTCTATTCTCTTATACCAACCGTAGTTTCAATGCACTACTGCATTTGTTTGGCAGAGCGTTGGTGGAGGGGGTATGAGCTGTTGAAGTCTCATCTACGGCACCGCGATGTACGAGTGAAAGTTCAAGGTTTTCCTACTAAAAGCTTCAGATTTTTTATGTTCGAACATACCAAGTTTAAGAAAGTGAATGTATATATCTGTAGCAATTAAACTTCAATGAGAGCAAATTTTAGAATACCGAAGCTTTCTGTGTGTGTGTTTCCGCAGCGGTCTGGTAATTAAGTCGAATCCCGTTTTAACGGATACCGTTATAGCGGAAATCTCGTTTTAACGAACACTTTTCTAATCCCCCAAGTAAGTTTACATAGGAACAATGTAGGTAACCTGGAATTCCTTTCAACGAAATTTCATTTTAACGAAGTGATTCCTCCGGTCTCTTGGCGTTCGTTATAACGGGATTCGACTGTAATTAACGACTTGGTTGACAGTTATAGCGAAACACTCGTAACTTTTATCACTTTTATTTTGTGTATCTGAATTCATTATAAAAGTTTTCATAAAATATTTTTCCCTCATGCTTTACATTATTACTGAATCTTTCAGCAGAAAGGTAGTTCAACGCAAGTGAAGTGCTATTGACAAATGATGAATTTCTTTGCTAAAGGTAATTAAAAGTATTTATCTCGCATCCTTTCGAATACTTGTGGCCACAAATATTCCAGATATAATTTCATGTTTGCATGTAAGGCTGTTATTGGCGATGTTAGAAATGTACATACTCTTGTATTTCAGGTTTGTTTTCTTTTAATTCATTGAAAGCAAACTTAAATTCGTGTTTCCAACAGGTTTTCCATTATTCATCATTGTACCGCTGATACTCATTTCCAAATGCAAGGTACGTTCTTCATTTCTTAAAACTGATGTGTACTTAATCAAAATGTCGTGAATTGTGTATCTGAATATACTGTATAATACCATAATTTCCCTTGCCGCATTTTACTGGGAAACTGTCGATCCTAGAGGCATACTTCCAATTAAGAAAAGTACTCAAATAACGAGTCGAATTCAAATACGCCATTGATGTTGCAAAGAGTTGCATATTTATGAAAGTATAAAAATTAACTTTTCATACAGATACCCTGTCCTCAAAAACATAATTAGAAAGTTATTGCACTGCCTCTCCTGAGGCTAAGAAAAAAAATGCTATGTCTCTAAATGCTTCACTGAGATATTTGAATTCAAAAATCGGCGAAAAGTTGAGGGGGGGGGGCTTAAACAAGGGGAAAAAACGTTGTCCGTTACTTGGTGCTGTTCTTTCCCAATTTTCTCTCCAACTTTTGAATTCAAATAACTCAGCAAATATTGCACTCGGAAACTTTCTAATTGGATTTTTGAGGAGAGGGTATCCGTATAAAAAGTAAATTTTTATATTTTGATAACAATACAACTCTTTGCAACATGAATGACGTATTTGAGTTCAACACGTTATTTGGATGCTTATTCTAGTTACAAGTATGCCTCTAGGATCGACGGTTCACCAGTAAAATCCTGCAAGGGGATATATATATATATAGTATATATTTCTCTCTTTTTCTCTTGTCAGGTTAGGGGTATCGGTCAACGTGGTGATGATGATTGGAACTGGGGAACTGGAAGCGGTAACATCCAACAGATAATCCAACACCCACAAAAAGGATCACCACAACAACCTCGGAAACCTCAAGCGAGTCCTGATCAAGGAAACAAAGGATGGACGGGACCTGTTGGTAAATTAAATGGGCAACAATTTATATATATATATTTCAATAATTTTCTAAAATTGTATTATGTGTAAATCATATTATCATATTCTGACTAAAGAGGCATCATAGAGATATCAGAATCATAATGAGGGGGGGGGGGGGACCTTTGTGAATATTTTCTTTTGAAAAAAAAGTGCGATGATATTCGGGAAGCGTAAAATTACCCTTCCGGGTCCTCGAAGTAAAATACTTCATGCAGTGGCGCTTTTCTGGAGTAATAGTATCCAGCAAAATATTCTAGCATAAGCTACCTTGTCGTTCACCTTAAGTGTACTCTATATGTATCTTTCACGTTGATATTTTTTTCAGGAGGTGTCTCGCCCCCACAGAAACAGCAGCAACAAACGTGGCCAACTCAGACCAAAGATGACGACGACGCTGGATCTTGGCAGGGCGGCTGGGAGAAAAAGCCTGCTCCTAGTCCACCACAGCAGAATATGAAAGGCAGCCAATATCCCGAGGGCCGCGGAGACGGCGCTGGACAAGGGGATCTACAATCCATTCTAAAAGGCGTTCCTGGACAAGATTTTCCGAATTTCTCGACTGTTCCCGAAACCGCCTTCAACTGCAAAGATCAACCTAGTATAGGTTATTACAGCGACGTGGAAGCCGGATGCCAGGTAAGATACAATAAATAGAAAATCCTTAATATGATTTTGAAATTTTTCATCTTGATTCGATTCATATTTGATTCGAATCGAAATAGAATTTTTTTTACTTTTTTTTCCGATTATTTTTGGGTGAAAATTATTTTCCATCTACACACACGGTGGTTGTAATTAAACTGGCATTATACTCAGACCTATGCAGCGGCGGTTCTGATAGAGATATTTTGTTGAAATTTGGGATATACGTTATGTGGACCATAGGAAACAGAAAATTGCAATTTAAAAAACTCAAATTTCTCACCTTGTGGTCGAAAATTGAACTATTTATTGTAGTCTTCTTTTTCCCATGGTCCAGGATCGGAACTTGGGGGGGGGGGGGGCGGGATCAACCACCCTGAGTGGCAAAATTAGGGGGGGGTCAGTTTTATGTGGGAACAAAGAACACGTTATAAAATTATCGAATTTTAAAGTTGTGGGGGTGGGGCAGCAAAAATCGTAGTTACGACCCTGCAATGGTCCATATAACCTATATGCCAATTTTCAACGAAATTCGCCAGAAATTCACCAGAATGGGTGCTACATAGGCCTGAGTAGTGTCAGTTTAATTATAACCACCCTGTACTATGATATGTGTAATATGGTTGATGAAATGTGAATGAGAATTATGAACAAATATGAATTATTATCTTGCAGGTCTTCCACATTTGCCAACAGGAGGGAAGGAAAGATTCGTTCCTCTGCCCAGTCGGTACGATTTTCAATCAGAAGTATTTTGTCTGTGACTGGTGGTTCAACGTGAATTGTAGCGACACTCCTTCGTATTACGAGCTTAACGCCGAAGTATACAAAGAAAGGGAAGAGAAAGTACCTGTAAAACCGCCAGTCACCACGACAGTGGCACCGAAATCTTGGCCATCTCCCATTCCTCCAACGTCAGCAGGTCCAAGGGTAGGCAAGAAGTCTCCCGGTCCGACTCAAGCAAAACCGCCGCCGTCTGGTTGGAGTTCCGTCAAAGGCGGATCATCCTCCACATGGAGCCAAAGTAGCCAACTGACAGCTTGGAACCAAGCAAACTCTTGGAGGCGATCCGAAATGAAGGGGGAGGCTGCGTCGACGTGGGTTGACTCCAATGTTGGACAAGGCAGTTATAAAAGTAATAAAGCAGCTGGTAAGTTACAGTCCACGGCAATCAAACAGATACCACCGCAAGGCCAAAAGTGGTCGGGTCCCACTAATACCGGAGCGAGACCCCAGATCAATCAAGAATCACCTCAAACAGTTCCTCCTAACGGGAATAGAAATCCGTACGGTGGCGTCAATCAACGGCCATCATTTGGAGCTAGAATGAAGCCGCTACAACCGGCTGGACCAACAACTGTATCGCCTGGTATGTGGACACCCTCCACCGCTGCGGGTTTAGAACCAACAACTTTGAGGAGAGGACTATCTAACAAAAATTACGGTGGAAATATGAACAAAGGTTGGTACGGCAGCGGTGGTGGCAGTCCAGACGGACAAAGAGGAATCAACACTCTCGCAACTTCCCTCAAACCGACGGGAGTAAGGGGAGTCTGGGAGCAAGAGACTGTAAATCGCGAAACCCCGTGGATCGCTGCCGATCAACGAGGCGACTACAATTACGAGTACTCGAACACACTCCCGTCGCGTTTGAACGACTACGGGAACGAGTGGCCTCTAGCCACTGACGCCAATGTAGATTACTACGACGGAAACCATGTATGGGAACCGTCCTACGAGAACGAAATAATCAAGCGGGAAACTCACGGCAATCATCAAAGAAAGACTCCAACGGACGAAAACGAGTCAAATTTCGAGATAGCCGAAAGGGGCATCGACAGCCATAATAATAACAACAACGAGGCAAACAATAACAAGGGATTCGGTCATTACGAGTCGGAGTTCCTCAGAAATGTCGCTGCATCGGAGAAAACGTCGTCATCATCATCCTCCGAGAGGTTGCCACTCCAAGCCGCCAGTGGTTCGATCCCCGTCTTAGCAAGTCCTCCTTCGTCGTGGAATCACAGGAAACTCCGAGAAAGAGTCGGGACTTCTACGAAGAACAGAGCCATCAAATCTTAGAACCAAATGGAAAAAACCCAAAACTTCAGGATAATGTTTCTCAGGAACGAATTTAAAGGCTTTCCGTGAAATTTTGGTCGTTCAGAAACCAAAAATCAATCCGAATTATATATTTAGTCACTTTAGAAGCAATTTCTTGTCAACTTGAATATAAAATTGTGGGTTTAGGGCTATCAACGGTAATTACGGGGGCAACAAAAGCACTGTAATTATACGCTTTATTGTACCAAAAGTTCTGAACATTTCTCTTCATTTCAGCGAAGAAAATTAATTTAAGACCTTTTTTTTTTTTAAAAAAAAAAACCTTCATAAAATATCTCAAATTGGTTTCATGGAATTCGTTTTGGGTGACCAAAGAAAAAAACGGGGTCTCTGATTGCCGTCATACACTTAATTTAGATCCAATCAATTTTTCTACAACTGGTGTTCCTAAATATTTGTCAAATATAAGCTTAGGAATATTTAGAACCGCTGCTAAAGGGTTCCATTTCGTGTTTTCTTCCCCCTTCTACACCAGGGGTTCTTTCGTGTTTCACGGAACTTTGTATCAATAAGACAAAGACCAGGGATCCTCTTTGCAAGGCCATGAACCCCTTTTCTGAATAATATTCAGCACATTATAAGAACAATAAATTAATAATTGTTTACTCATCCCACTTAACGGACTTCCTGAAACCTCTCAAAGGAATTCCCCCCCCCCCAAGAGGTCTCCGGCCTTGTTAAGAACCACTGTTCTCTAGACCAGCGCTGTTCAGTCTTTCTGAACTCAAGGACTAGTGAATATCTGAAACAATTTGACGGGCCACCCCGACTTACAGTATTGTGTGCTTTTATTCGAACGTATGTCACTATATTATCCAAAACATACAATAAAAAAAAATTATGAATTGGAATTCAATTTCAAGTCTGCCGATCCCTATTCCATTTTCACGGATTTCCTCTGGTCCGCGGACCACAAGTTGAGGAAACACTGTTCTAGACCAGTGGTGGTCAACCTCATTCTAGGCCGTATCACTATCAAGGTATCAAATCTTACGCTTACCACTGTTTTTTATACCATTGCTCGCATTTAGGTTAGCTAGACACCCCGTAATAAACGGTATTGCCCCGTATTTTTCCGGAATATAATACATCGTACTAAAAACCGAAGAAGGTCTTCAAAAATTTACAACCAAAACTATTTTCTCACAGGAGAGACAGCGAAGCAAAAATATTTCAATCTTCAGGTATTTTTGAAAAAAAATGGGAAAATCTTTGTGACAAACCTTTGCGTGACACACTTATTACCGGGACGTGCCACTGGTACCTCGCGAGTTGGTCATTCCAAACCCCCCCCCCCCCCACGGTTCTAGACTGAACCACGAATATTTATAGAAGTTTGAAGACATCACCTAGATTCAATCCTTTAAGCGGCATTGGCGAGATATTTCGCCCCCTTAAAATACACTATTTTAGTATTGACCCGCCCAGATATTATGTAAAATTGATTTCTCAATGGAACACTTTCCCTTTAGTTTGCACCAGCCAAAAATCGGAAGAAAGCCTACTTCATTAAAAAACATATGGCATATTGAAGGCGGCTTAGTGATTTTTGCTTCTTAAAGGGGTGAACAAAAGACCCAACGTGTCTGAAACTTCCAACTTTTCATCAGCCATATTAAACAGATATAGATATTAAAAACATACTGATTATGGTTAAAGTCAAACTAATCATCTCAGTAGACTTTCCTCTTCCCCCATGTTGATATAAAATATGAATTCATTTTAATGTGATAAAAAAGACACGGCAGAAGCTGAAACATGCACCAACGAATAAAGATCAGAACTTACGGTATAATTTGAAAAATTTTAGTGGGAATTTTGACTATCTTTCAGGAGGGCTTTAGAAAATCAGGCTTAATGGGGCATGGGGCAAATGATTAATGCAGGGTGATTCTAAATTCATGGGACAATCTTTATTAAAAGCTGATGTAAGACTCTTAAACAAGCATTTTTGGTCATAATGTGCGGCCGAATCGCAATAGAAAAAGCGGTAGAGGGTGTTTTTAGAGAATGCAGAACATCACATCAACAAAAGAAAAAAATATATTTTTCTAACGGATTTGCTGCAGTAAGTGCAATCAACCATTCGGGGGTGCATGGTATTCTAATGTTCTAGGCCTTCGCATGGTGCAACCTGGGTAACGCAAATTTTACCACAACTCATCATACCGCTTGACCATTGTTTGGCACAGGATAACCTTGATGGTCCTTGCACCAATAAAATACAAACTCCAATCGAATCCGAAGGTCCAAATGCACTTTCGAATGGTTGCTTGCACTTATTGCTGCAAATCCGTAAGAAAAATATATTTGCTTTTGGTGAAGTGCTGTTGTGCACTCTTTAAAAACATCCTCTACCGCTTTTGCTATCGTGATTCGACTACACATTCTATGTCCAAAAAATGCTTGTTTAGAAGTCTTATATAACTCTTAAAGTTTGTCCCATGAATTTATAATCACCCTATATAGACGCTACATTAGAATAATTTAGCTACACAAATTAGCATTATGTATATTTTCCTTTCGTTTCACATTAAACTCTAAGGTATGAATTAATAAAAAATATCTATATGTATCAGTATGCAACACAAAATGTATATTACTGTATACCTATTTACTTTATGGATATATTGCTTTTTTTCATCATTCGTATGTCATACGTTGAATGTAATGTACATACCCTCCCCCATTCATTTTTAAACATGATTTTGTTCTGACAACACTTTGCGCACACATGAATTGAGGAGGAAAATATGTTAGCTTTTCAATATGGTTTTCTACTATCTGCTTTTTATATTTTGGGTGTGGGAATTCTAGTGTCCATAATAGTAATGATAATTATTATTCATCTTATTTACGTATGTAACATATACCTCATTATACATATAGTATATTAGTCACTTCGCTAAAGAAATGTATACTTTTATTTTAAAAGCATTATGGTGATGTTATTAATTTCAGGGATGGTGGATTTTAATGCTCAGTTACTTTGGGAAAAATATGGGTGCCTGTGATGACCTTATCTTCATTTCGTATATATCCAATGTTTTATTACTTCATATGCATTTACACACTTACATGCCAATCAGTAACATCTTATCGTATATGCATTCGTTATGTTTAGATCGTGCTTATTTTATGTATTTATTTGCTCATGTATTCATATAACCTCATGTGTTTTGAAATAAAAAAGTACTTATACTCATTCGATGAGAAAAAATTATTTTTTGTATTCAGATATATTATTTCATTTCAATTGAAGATGCTACAAATTTTCTATTTCTCATTTTACTTTCTCAATTAAAGCTGAGAAAAAAAATTATATATATTTTTTTCATCTTCAAACAAAGATGAAAACGATTTTAAAATCCATGAAGATTAGTATAACTTTTTTCTACATTAAGTCGTATGGAGTGCGTTTGTAATTCATGCATCTTGTACTGATGAATGCATGAATAAAATTACAAAGTTATAGATAAGTTATTACGGAGTTCAAGTTTAAATTTAGCTGAATCACAATAAATATAAAATAATAAAAAAATTTTAGACAACTTATCATGGGAGAGATAAACTGCTTTTTTTTGTTCATAAATTTGAGTGAAAAAATTGTATTCTTTTTAAAATTATATCAGTTGTAATTAGAGAACTAAATTTTTATTGTAATTTAAAATAGCTGCGTCAAACTAATTGCATTATTTAAGTAATCTAAAACAGACATTAATATAAAATATTAATGAATTCACGAAAAAAGTTTAACTGGTTTTTTTTTCTTTGTTTCCCTTACCCAGATTTTTTTTTCTCGAAACTATAAAAAACAAAATTCAATAGACAACTTATTAAAGACATTTAACGCAAAAAAATCAAATAAATTTAATATCCAATGGAACAGAAGCTCATCAAACTCAAAAACCAATCTGATCCACAAAATTTCTTTAAGAGAATTTTTAAAAAAACTTTCTGAAAAAATTATATATCAAGTGGTGAAAATTTCATTAAATGTAGTTGTTCAAGACTATTCTATGATTTAAAATGAAGAGAGAGACGTTCAAATATGCATATTTTTTCTCGGTGTTGTATTTCTTCACAATCATAATTTAAAGATGTATGTGTTTGTCAACCATAGAAATAGATTTTATCAATAATAATCAGTAAACGCGATATTAATAAAAAAAAATTCACCGTGAGTGGATTCTTAAATTTTCTCGTAAAATCGACCCACACACAATTGCGAGAGCTAAATTGATAGTAAGACTGAAATTTAATAGCTCTTTAATTAACTAATTTATTTTAAAACTCTTGATTCAACGGAAAATCAAGTGGTCATATCCATTGTAAAAATAACCTGAAAAATCGGAATCTATGTATTTAATATCGTATACCATGTGAAATATAAATATTTGTTTAAAAAAACAAACTACAACATCCCACAGAAACTTTAAGAAGCTCTTTATGAAATGCTCAAAATGGAAAGCCCAATTTTACAGTATGGCTGTAAAAGGTTTTTTACGGTTGTGGGGTTTTTCCTTGAGCATCCATAATAAAAAATTTACATATGTTTGAATACTTTTACAGTTTTATGTAAAAAAATAAGACACCTTTATTAAAATGGATTATTACATGTATATTTTTTTAAATTGACATTAGCTCGTTCGAATAAATATTGTACATCTCTTTAATATGTATGTAAACGAGTTGTTCATACATATTGAAGAGACGTACAATATTGGTCAATCTTAAAATTACGAATACAAAAGATGACGTTTCTGCAAACGTAGTTACAGTGCGGGAAAACGTGCGCTGAAATCTTAAGAATATTAATAAAAAAACATTTTATTACGGATTTTTGCTACAGGCATTCAATTGGCAAATCTGACGTGTATTTGAATTGCATTTTCACTACGGCAATCGTAGTTGCCGTTCAATAGCCGTCAATAACTGGCTTGCATTTTGATAGCTTTTTTTCCGACGTGGCGACGGCTTGATTTTCATATGATGGTTGAGCAAGCAAACGATGGAATTAGAGTTGCTTTGTTCAAGTTGAATGTATCGGAAACTAAGGAAGATATGAATAAAGTATGTGATATCATTTGGAGGAACACGAATTTGGGTTTCCGCGGAAAAATAATTTAAAAAATTATCTATATGATTATGTACATGTCGTAGGAGAATTAAAAATCTGGCTTATTGTAGACAACCCTGTAATTTCAAAATTCATCAGGCAAACTGAAAAATTATCAACAGAATGTTCTAATCCACCTAGTACTTTTTATGCTTATTGTAATGAGCCTATACATCTTTAAACTAATTAGAAAATTTTGCAAATGTTTGCTCAAGCATCCTAGTTTCATTTAGGTTTATGGCAATAAGTCGGATTTTTTTAATTAGCCTACGATACAAATCTTGGGTTTAGAGTTTATAAGTTGGAATTATTTATTAAACAAAATTTGATGATCTCATTTGAGAAATATCCGAAGTAAATAAAAAAAGATAACTTGTTATTTGATAGCACAGATTTATAAGTAACAGGAAAAACACAATTTTTTATTATTAAACTTTTTCCTTTAAACTACTTTTTTTTTGCTATTTCAAAAGGACTTTTAACAAAATAAAAAAAGATAATTTACAAAAGAATTGTTATCGATAAAATTTTCAAGAGCAGTGATGTCAAGAGGAAACATTTGATAGCACTGTTTGCAAAAGTATTCGAGATCCTTATTTCAAAGGCCGTTTCTGAAAAGGAATCTTGAAATGTTTTCTCCAATAACTTTTCGTTTGCTAAACGTTTTATTTCTAAACGTTATTGAAATCATATTGAATTATCCTCTAATAAAAATAAAAATGTAGTTGTTCTTTAGCCCTTTCAGACCCAAGCATTCATTTTTTGGAATTTCAAAATGTTTTAGCATTTTTCATGGCCAAAAAATGCATAAAACATAAATGTCAGCAAATCTTTATTTTTTTAAATTTTCAACAAGAAGTAATTCACTTCTTTCAAGCTGTTTTTAATCAAGATGGTGTGAAATATATTCATCTTCACATGCAATTTTTTACAAAATTTTATTGCTAAATTTTATGCATTAAATCACACTTTCTCCTGGAATCCGTCTTAAAACCCCCTCTTATGAAAGCCCCTAAAGTTCATATTCCTTACATTTCTAACTCAAATCTTGCACAATTCTTAAAGTTGGGACCTAACTCCCTGAGGTAAAAAGAAAAAATTCTACAGTGAGAAAAAGCATTGCCCCCACATTTCTTGCGTCAGAGTCTGAAAGGATCACCATTGAAAATCGATTTTAAAATTATTTTCAACATTGATATTTCATTCATTTTGTTCAACATTATGTCACACGTTTTGGTACCGTACAACATGCTCTTTTAAAACTCTTTTGTACGAAGTCAGTGTAAATTCAGCGTTGTGGTTTTCACCTTGAATTCACTTTCTTTGAATCCTTTAGATGCAGGTCATTTTTTGAGGTGGTGGGATCAGAGAACTAGTTTTGGACTGTAATCGAAAAATTTTCATCGGAATTTCCGAATTGTCAGGAAAAATGATATATATATATATATATAAGAGCACTGATATTTTCTAACTTCATTGAATATATTTATACATACAATATATATACGAATCCTCCGTTATAACGAACTAATCAGTTCGTTATAATGAAATTTCGTTATAAGGGAATTCCGGAATTCCAGGTTTCTACGTTGTTCGTATGGAAACTTGTGGGGGTTTTCGTTAAAACGAGATTTTCGCTGTAACGGTATTCGTTAAAACGGGATTCGACTGTGTATATATAAGCAGAAAGCAGTGTATATAGGCTCTTGCTTCCGTACAGGAAAACAATTCCTCTGGGAAATCGATTTTCTGGGCATTATACTAAGGCAAACTTGGAAAGTAAAGTTATTCGAAGTACGAAAGCCTGGATAACCAAGTGGAGATGAAAATGAAGTTCGGAAAGAAAATTCACATTCCTCTGTGGGAAATCGAATCACAAACGTCGCAAGAGCTATTAGCTGAGCTAGGAGGCTTTCCATGCGCAGTCCCGTTCAGCGTTCATACCTATGCCCTAAAATAGCGTTTCTCTTTCTCAACCTTTCTGAATCCAAGGACCAGTAAAATATCTGAGATCAGTCGACAGACCTGGACCTCTAACTTACAGCAGGAGTAGCGTGACCTTGTGTCTCGTATTTTACGGGACATACCTGCATTTTTTTTGTCCACTCCGATTTTATATGCAATAGGTTACAATGGTTCCATTTTTTTCAACGAAGATTTCGAATTTCTAATGTTTACTTAAAACTGTGGATGAAGATAACTTTCATACCTTATAAATTATACTATGATAATTACGCTATATAGAATGATCAATGATGAGAGAGATATGGGAGATGAGTATGACAAACGTTTTTTCCGTGAACTACGTTTCAAGTTACTGAGTTCCGGTAGTCCTTCATATTCCACCCATTCATAATTTTCAGCCCTTTCAGCTACAATAGGTGATTTTGCAAACTTGGGGTAATGTTTAAGAAATAGTTGGCAATATCCCATATTTTGCCGTATTTCAGATCACAGTTTAGGTTCCAGTATTTTTCGGAAATGGTCTCAGTCACTCTGCATGCTTTATCATGAAATACATTTTAGTTAACTGCAATTTACTGCAGTCCTTTATTCTCCCCCACCCTTCAGCAATTTTATCAATAATAAGCGCAAATATGCCGTAAATTGGATTTTGTGGCTACTATACTCCACATTTAGTGTTGCGATAAGCAGTATTTTCCTCCAATTAGATATGATTACCTTAAGTGTGGAAGTCTAATTTCTATTTGAACCCATAAGAAATATTACTAAAATCAATAATATTAGAATATTACCAAAATCAATAATATTAGAATATTACCAAAATCAATAATATTAGAATGTTACAAAAATCAATAATATTAGAATATTACAAAAATCAATAATAATAGAATCTTACCAAAATCAATACGAACATTTTTCATTTAGTTATGATTAACGTTTGCCTGCTGACCACCTGTACCATCGTCGCGGACCATACATTGAGTAACGCTGCTCTAAGGAAAGAAAGCATCTGTCTTCTGTTGATCAATGGTAAAGCAGTCGCCGCATAGTGAGAGGTGTGATTCCTCCTCACGGGAATGCAAATTTTCTTTCCAAACTTCATCTTTACCTCCGCTTGGTTATCCAGGCTTCCGTACGTCATATAGACAGCGGAGAGTGACATCATTTCTCTCTAAAGAAAAGTTACTTGTCTCCTGGAATTAATCCCGTATCCTCTTGAAAACCCGGAAAGTGAGCTAACGAAACCGTGCCGCAGGCTTCCAAAGGTTGAGAACTACTGCTATAGAAGGTACGATTATAACATAGAATCATCCTATGGGTTCACTTGAATTGGGGGGCGATGAGAGAAAAAAATTTTGAAGAAGAGAGCGATGGAACAAGAAGTTTGGAAAACTATGGTCAGGCATTTCAGTACAAAATACGGCCATATGAGTTCAATAATTTTTTTATCTAGAAAGTGCTTCTTTTCCTTGTCGGTATCATTTTTTGAGAACTGCTGAAATTTTATGTGTTCAAGATTTAAAAAATTGCACTAAATTAAGGAGATTAGTATCAAAATTCAATGTAAATACTAATCAACTTTGCTAAGCAAGATTTTATCTATTTATAGGTAACATTAAAATACAAACGCAAATTGTATATTTTCCCCATACTTGTCCATTGTAACTAATCATAAAATCCACTCTTATTAATTAAATTGCTGTGTTGATTTATTTTTTTAACTAAAAATATGCTAGAAGCACCTGTTTACACCAACATTAGAAAAAATAATTCAATACGTTTTGAATATCAAGGAGAGTAAACCATAGAGGGTAAATATGATTACGTCATTTTCAAAAAACGATTATTGATCTGCGATCACCTTCTATCTTAAAAGTAAAAATTTCATCCTGAGTATTTAATCCAGTGATAAACATATTTTTAATTAACATGATTTTCGCCGAGTTTTTTTTTTCGGTATTTATTATTGTGTTTCTTAGAGAAGCCATTTTTAATATGTATATAACGAATTCCATCGCTTTATCATTAGTTGAACATCACCAACGAATCACTTCCGTCATGTATGCAGCAACATATTGTACACATAGTAAGAAATGTTTCGCAATTGTATAAAAATATATATTTTATTGTCTTTCCATACTCATTAATTGAGCCTAACAGCGCGTAGCTCTTTTATTATATGGATTTCTTAACATTCACATTAAAAAAAGTCTCCGTAAAAGAAAGACTTTTTTTTCTTCTCTCATTTGTATCAGAAATCCTAAATGTTAAGAATAGAGGAATTAGGATGTTTTTGAAAAGGGCCCACTAATAATAAAAATCAAAGAAAGAGGTCACGTGGTCTAATCCGAAACATCTTCCGCAAGAAACACATCATCCACTCAAGAAGAAAAACAAAACGAATGATCTTCTATCGAAACTCATCGAAGCTCATCGATTCCGAATCAAAAGATCACTTTCTGGTGAAAATACAACGAAAATAATTTTTTTTTTCCCCGCCGTGTCAGGCTCGAAAGAAAGGCAAAACAAACGACTATACACTTGTATCAATGGATTATCTATATATCTTATCCTATATCTTATTATTAGCGGCCATTCAAAAAAAATGATAATATTAATACTGATAACAAGGAAAGTTCAATTTGATAAGAGATAATTTTGAAAGTGATGAGTTATGATGATGATGAGTTCTATCAAATAAGATGGGTGGAACATCGGTGAAAATAATAAAGATACACGTGTCTTGGAGTTTTCGTTGTTCTTTACGATGATAATCTTGTTGGTATTAATCCAATTCTTGTGAATTCTTTCAATTCTTCGCATCAATCGATTAGCACCTTCGAAATCGACAATGGGAAATTTTCGGAGAGTAAAACATTGGCTACAGAATGGATACGTATGTAATTCCGATTCTCCCTCAAATGATTTCCTCGGTACAATCATTTGAATATCTTTTGACACTACTCGTGTTTGAAATTCTAGAACAGGGATCCTCAATCTTTCAGGCACTGCGGGCCAAACTGAAATTGCCCACGAATACCGAGGTATTTAAAATTGCAAGAAGAATCTAGATTTACAAGGGATTAATTTACATGACATCTTATAGAAAAGCTAGTCTGGCCCCAAGTAAAACAAGGGTAAAAATATTTTATAATTCATGTAAAATTATTTACATTAAATTCTGGAATTATTCTTTCATAAATTCTGGAATTATTCTTTCATAAATTCTGGAATTATTCTTTCATAAATTCTGGAATTATTCTTTCATAAATTCTGGAATTATTCTTTCATAAATTCTGGAATTATTCTTTCATAAATTCTGGAATTATTCTTTCATAAATTCTGGAATTATTCTTTCATAAATTCTGGAATTATTCTTTCATAAATTCTGGAATTATTTTTTCATAAATTCTGGAATTATTCTTTCATAAATTCTGGAGTTATTATTATTTTAGAATTATTTCTCTTTCATTAATTTTAGAATTATTTCTTTCATTAATTTTAGAATTATTTCTTTCATTAATTTTAGAATTATTTCTTTCATTAATTTTAGAATTATTTCTTTCATTAATTTTAGAATTATTTCTTTCATTAATTTTAGAATTATTTCTTTCATTAATTTTAGAATTATTTCTTTCGTTAATTCCGGAATTATTTCTTTCGTTAATTCCGGAATTATTTCTTTCGTTAATTCCGGAATTATTTCTTTGATTATTTCTATAATTCATTTTTTTAAATGTTTTCAAACATTTTTTGAAAATGATCGACAGGCCACAAGAAAAACCTCCGAGGATCAAATGTGGCCCATGTGTCATGCATTCAAGACCCCTGTCCTAGAAATTACTGTACTAAGTGACATGACATTTATCCTTTTTCTTTCCTCCCACCAACTGCCCACACCGAGGTATTTCCAAAAAACCTCACGTAATTGATAGATTGTAAATTTGTAACAAATCTTTTCCTTGATAATTTTCTTGAAACACGAAATTATAATTCCGGAAAGATAAGAATGCTAAGAGATGAAGAAATATTTGCATCCTAGCTGGCATATATAATACCTACACAATTACGTTTAATATGCACACGGTCTAGACTTTTCGCAATCGGTGACACGCATCAGAAACTAACATACGCTTCGATGATTGAAACTCTAAAGTAGTGGGACACTGATAAAACATATTTACCCGTAGTTCTGATTCAGACATTCACATTAGAAAAATGGTGTTTAAAGAGAAAGAGAAATGTATTATGTAAAATACCTTCATATTAATGAAAATTACACTGTGTAGGGTCACGAGCTAATAAGGACAAATCTCGGACAATATAGAGCTTATGGGATTTTCAAATTTGAATGAAAATACGCTTACAAAGCGATGAGATCAGAGTTCGCTAAAAAGCATTTAATATTAGGAGATAAATGTTTTATAGTGTCTTTACATATGAATTATAATCTGGAAAGATAAGGTTTTACCGTTCATTCCTCTAAAATTTAGTTCTTTTTTAGCGAACTCTAGTCTCATCATTTTATATGCGTTTGTGAGGGGTGGTCTGCGCATTTCATTTCGAACACGCTATATGCGGACTGTCTAATATTCAATTGTGGACTTTCGTACTGGTACTAAAAAGGTTAAATCATTCATAACTTTTTCTGGAAACATTTTTCCAGGAAATACTTTATTTTTTGGATATTATGCTGAAATGAACTCGGAAAGAAAAGTCATCTGTCTCCGCCGGGACTCGAACTCAGGCCCTCTTGCATACCGAGCAAGCATGCTACCATCTACACCACACTAGACACGACCATGCCTTCCTTATTTCACGCACTGTGGCGTGAGGCACTGAAGTAGAGACATTAGCCTCTACTTCAGGAATTGGCCCCTAGGTTTGACGGTTTTAGAGAGATGGTGGCTTTTTCTCAGCCCAAGATATTAAGGAAACATTTTATTTTCTGGATATTATGCTGAGGTGAACTCACAAAGAAAAGTCATCTCGTCTCCGCCGGGACTCGAACCCAAGCCCTCTTGCATATCGGGCAAACATTGCTACCCGGTATGCAACATTTTTTCTGTTTACAACTCGAATTATTGCAATTTTCCGCTGCTGATCCGTTAAAACGGGGACGGCTTAATCATACCTTTATTCTCAGAATAATATTCGCTATTCTTCAAGACATTTTTCACTAGTGCCTTAGACCGACAAAGGTTTTTAACAACTGGCTGTTGTGAAGATGAATCTCTGGAAAGAGAGAAAATTCAACTGCCTTTGCGGGGAATAGAACCCACGTCCTTTCACTTTCCGGGTGAACTCTTTCTTTCCAGAAATTCATCTTCGCAACAGCCAGTTGTTAAAAACCTTTGTATGGATAGTGGAGAGTGACGTCATCCTATCATAAGTCGCCATCTGGTGGCAGCATCAGCAGTTGTGAGCTTGGCCCGAGTCAGGTCAGGCCGTCCATGTACGGTCCCTTTCAGTACACACGAGCTCCAAGGATAGATTGAGAGATTCGTTGCTTTGCAGTCTAGTGCGTTCACCCAAAATGTGAAAGGACGTGGGTTTGATTCCCGCAAAGGCAGTGGAATTTTCCCTCTTTCCAGAAATTCATCTTCGCAACAGCCAATTGTTAAAAACCTTTGTATGAATAGCGAAGAGTGACGTCATCCTTTCATGTCTTAGACCTATCAATATTTTATGTTTCCTCGATAAATAAATCCGCACTTTTTTAACGCGAGGATCTTTCCTGGTTTTATATCACATATAGTCTTTTGTCTCGTCCCATTTCGATGAATCGAGCTTCCCGGAACCACGTCGAATTATTCGAGATTATCCTGGAAATGATGTCTAGTCATGGGGATATACAAGTAACGTAAATGACACGAGAAAAGTAGGTGGCCTTATATACAGTTTTCCCAACTATATTATAATGAATTACTACAGTGTAATGCAGAATGTAATTAACGCCGATCTCCCCGTTAAAAGTCTCGCCACAGAGAGCAACAGGCCCACAGAGATACAATTGTGATATCGTAATAATTGTATTACAATTGTACCACAATTATTCAATTATTGCACTTCACTCGTAGTTAGAAAAATTGATGGCAGACAGCAGCACTGCACATTACAAGCATTACACAGAAACAAACTTCACGTTAGGTTCACAACTCGTACCGATTCGTCAGAAGTTCCGCAGAGGAATATGGATGAGGTGCATGTGCGGTTTAGCAGTAGTAGTGGAATGTAATCATCAGTGTAATGTTTCTTGGATTATAATCGAAGAAAAAATTTTTTCTCTGGAAAAGTATTGTGAATTTTCAAATGAGTTTTCAAGACAATACTTCTCATCATATTCATCATTTCTGAGAAAAATTTTGAAAAATTCGGGCAGTTACTTTTTTTTAATCGTCCATTTTTCTCTTAGCCTTACAGTTTTTCCACCTCTGTACAAAAATTTAAGAAAAGGAAAAGAAATTCAGAATTTATTTCAATAATAAATAGATTTGACGATTCAGTTTATACGGCACGTATTTCAGTGAATATATTATATATGCTTTTATATAAAAGTTTAGATCAGTCATAATTAAAATGATTAGTTGAAACAGTTTTTATTGCACTAAATTAATAAATATTACACTACTAATAAATTAATTTGTGTAACACATTTTTTTCATTTTATTATAGCAAATCTTTCAATTTCATTAAAAACTGATTATGAATGTGCACTGAACTTATATCAAACGCTGCAAACGCTTTCAAAACATCGAAAATCATCAATAGAATCGAACTCTGAAACATCAATAGTGTCTTCTAATAGAATCATAATCTATATAATTCGTACACTCTTCATAGAAAATAATAGATTTTTTTCACCCGAAAAACAATCATTTAGAATAATAGAGAAAATTTAATGATGGTAAATAACAATGCATTGAAAATAAAGGATAATATTACTTCAGATATTTGTTATAAGAAATTTTTTACCGATTTGTGTACTTTAATCAGTTGATTTAAAAACCCTAATTCTGAAAAAGAAATATGTTCGGGAACATAGCCTTGAACTTTGAAAAAAATGGGCCATATATGAACCTGAACATTATTTGAGAACATAATTGTCTGGGTATCTCAACACTAAAGACATCAAAGTTGGACAAAAAAAAAGAAGCTAATGAAATAAGCTAAATGTGCGAATAAAAAAAATAAATTCACGAACGTGTCGATGAGAATGTGACCCTCACCGCAATAACAATTTAGGTTAACAAGTGGAAATCCTATTGTAAAAATCCTCATCAAGAAGACAACCAAACTGCAAAATGACAAAAAAAACACACCAGCGTTTTAGTTCAAGAGATTTGTTTGATACTTTGTGTTTCGCATCTGAAACTGGCAACATAACTAACCAACAAATGACCCAGATGCGCGAGAGTTTTGTGTTAGAAAAGAGAGAAGAATCTTATTCAAGACCAGATACATACATAGCCCGGAGAGGAAATTATATTAAACTGGGACCTCCTTTATTAATAAAAAGGGAAAGTAATCATCGAAAGTGATGGCAGTTGGTCAGTAGTTCGGGGTATCGACGGGAAGCAACCATCGGTGAGCTCTGACCAGTTTTGTTTTATTTCGCCCAGTGGTCAAGTGATGCGTGAGTGAATAAAGGAGAGAAAAAAATACACCTCGTGGATTAATCACGAATACAAGAAGAATAAGATCTAGAACTGTATTTTTAAGTGCTTCCAATGGTCTTTTTTTAACAGGTATGTTCGAATTTGTTAATTTTTTCAAGTTTATTTAAAGAATATCAAACGACTATATAAATAAATAAATTCACATCTATTTGATACAGTAAGGCCAAAGTCAGGTGCTAAATCTTTAAAAAAGAAAACTTCAGTACATTTTTATAGAAGAAGCTGACTTGTCAAAAAAAATTTTACAAAAAGCTCGACTTTGCTGTTTTTTTTTATCTACACTAATGTGATATAAGAACTAATTCAAAACTAATTAAAAAAAACAATTTGAAATCAGCTTTAATTTATTCTTATAATACATTTTGAAATCTATTGCTAAGGAACGTGGTTAAATTTACATTCAAAAAATTTTCAAATTATTGTACAAACTTAGTTGAATAATCAAGAACTAAAAACTCATGTTTCAATTTTTACAAGCTGGTATATACATTCTTTCCCCATTATCTTTCCTGCTATTCGATACTTTTAAGACATATTATTACCCCCGTGGGGTGGTATTTAATACCATGGGAGTATTCAAATTGTGAAGCGAGCCTTCCCGAGCCACTGAAATTTGTTGAGGGAGCTACGAAAACTTTTTTTTTCAAAATTTTTCCCTTTTTAAAATTAATTCACGATAAGTTTTTTTTAAACGCCATCTTGATAGAAATCGATTAGGAAAGGCAACCCTTATGTCATGTAAGCTCGGTGAGAGCCGCTAAAGAAAGAATTTTGAAAATCCTGCACTGTGTAGGTATTCCATATGGGTATAAGATATGACCGACATAAATGGGGGCAGCCGGCTAGGACTTTTAGTGGGCTCTTTACATCGATTTTTCTAATAAATTTATTCTTCGAAAAATATATGATTGAGTTGATAATATGTTATATACCCCAGGAGATTTAGCGTCTTGCCCCTTTTGTGGGTGGCAGGGGATGGGAGACTCGTGATTTAATCTCATAAGAGAATTGGATACACTAACCTGATACAAAAATTAATTAAATAAATTAGGTGAAATTAAATTCCACGTTCAAATTGTTGGAATATATTTTGGAATATACAAGAAACATTGTTAAAACTGATTTTTACGATCATTATTGGAAGACATTAATTGATGTTGACAACACTGACATTGTTTGATGATCATTGTTGAAAATCATTGTTTGATGATCATTGTTGAAAATCATTGTTTGATGATCATTGTTAAGCAAGCATTGTTTGATGATCGCCATTGTTAAGTAAGCATTGTTTGATGATTATCATTGTTAAGCAAGCATTGTTTGATTATCATCATTGTTAAACAAGCATTGTTCGATGATCATAATTGAAAAGCCCTTTTGGACCACCATAGTCTAGAGGTTTAGAAACATTGTTTGATCACCAGCATTGTTAAAAAGCGTTTGGATCACCATTGTTTAGGAAATTATTGTTTGATGGTCATTGTCTAGGAAAGTATTGTTTGATGGTCATTGTTTAGAAAGGTATTGTTTGTTCAACATTGTTAAAAAAAATATTTTTGACGACCACTATATATTTTCCAGATCTATTATCATTTGAAAATAGTATTTCAATAACCATTGTCAAGGAATGCATGTATGGAAAAATAATATAAAGCTCCAAAACATTAATTAATGGCATTTTGAACATTTTCTATGGTGTTGACAAGATATCAGTGCTGAATTGTTGAAGAATATTTATGATCATATAAGACAAAATACATATTAAATATGTACTTATGTATATTAATATTTAGGCTCATGTATTTTGTCACAGGCAAATGATTCAGTGAATTCAGTAAAAATAAATAAATTTCATAAACACATTATTTTGTAATGGGAATTTTCAGCAGCGTCTCACACTTATAATCAGGGTATTCAAAACAACGGCTATTCGTCTAAGCTTTTAGTGGCGTGCCTATAACCAGTGCCGTCTGTACGCATGGGCCCACCCGGGCTCGGTCCGGGGGCCTCAAGAGAAGAGAGGGTCCTCACAAAAATGAAAACTGATTGAAAAATTTTCAATAATTTTCCAGGTAGGGTCTCAGAAAAATCACTTGGCCGGGAGCCCATTATGCTCTTAAGACGGCCCTGCCTATAACACATTTACAATGCACTCATCCAAATCCAATATATCTATTTTAGATCGGAAAAAGTCCATTGTATTCTAATGTTGAAGTCAACAACGTGACCAAAACAACTATGACACCGAAAGATGTGATCTTGCAAATTCTCAATTTCTTCCTGTTGATGTGCTATTTAGTAAATGGATTCTGATAGAACATCTAATGGACATGAAGAGCTTTTTAGCTAAAAATTTCGGTGGCTTTTTTCCTTTTTTGATGTTTACAAAGAAACTTTCTAACAATAATTTGAAGCCATTGTAGTTGAATTTCTTTAAGATCGAGAACACTGTATCAGCCATCTTAACAGTTCTATGGGCGTCATCCAGTGTAACCGGATGTCCGGATCAAATTTGACTGTAAAATACAAGCTTGCTATACGGTTTCTCCGTTATCAGATTTGTAAGTTCTAAAACAATTCTAAAGAGTCTTCCGAATCTAGATTTTAATGCGGGTCGTAATATCGTCATTATCGATTGCAAGATGTCTAAATACGTTGCGTAAGTATTAGTATTAGTTTCTTGATACCAAGCTTGGATAGAGTAGGGCAAGGATCTTCAACCTTTCAGGCACGGCAGGCCAAATTGAAATTTTTTACGAATCCCGTGGGCCACCAACTCATGCAGTTTAGTGACATCTTAATAGAAGGGGACGAATGGGGGCCTCGAGTTATACAGAGACAAAAATAATTGAAGACTTTTATTTATTCTGAAATTTTTTTTATTAATTATCAATTTTGAATAGCTCTAAAATAATCTAATTTACTAATTCTGAAAAAAGTTTTTGATCAATTTTTGATTAAATTGATTAATTCTGAGATTTATTTTAATCTGAAATCCCTTTAAATAATTTTTTAATTATTTATTTCTGTTGCTCTAAAATTATTTTCCTTCTCAATATATCCTGAAATCATTTCTTACAACCATTTTGCAATTATTCTTTTATTGATTATGAAGTAATTTCTATTAGAAATTACGAAATTATTATCTTCGACGATTATTATTATCTTTCAGCAATTCTGAATTTTAATCAATTTGTTCCGTAACTATTTCTTTCATCAATTTGTTCCGTAATTATTTCTTTCATCAATCCCGAAATTAATCGTTTTTTAATGTTTTAAACCATTTTCTGAAAGTGATCGACGGGCCACGACAAAAAAGCTCCAAGGGCCAAATGTGGCCCGCGGGTTATGCGTTGAAGACTGCTGGAGTATGGGGATATTTCTTAAACTATATTTCTAGAACGAGGTGATAACATTGAATGGGTGAAATATTTTTCCACAACAAAAGATTTTGCCAGGCCAATCGATATAAAATCGTGTTTGAATACATATATATACATACACACATACTGTATATACATATATATTCTTCTTCATAAATGCTTCTATTCTATCATTATCACAATTCTTCATAATAATTAACTTTTTTGACAAATATAACTATTGTTTTCTGGCATAATAAAAACGTACAGCACTTACTCCGCCTGCGCTTATTTTGCACATTGCACCGGCGTATAATACTCTATTTCGCGATTTACTCTACCTTTTGCAACCAGGACGATTTATTTATTTATTCATTTGGGTCCTACAGAAACAGCATCTCGTGTTCCACAGAGTATGCCACAAGGCTTAGTAACAATTAACAAACATGTACGATTCAGAAAAACTTGAAATGGCAACACAACACATAATGTAAAAAAATCAATCAATCAAATCAGCATGTGCAATGACATACCGTACGATTCTAATTCAAAAGCGCATATACCACTAGTAGATACTATAAGATATCAATAACCAAGATGATTTACTCTATTATTCTTTATACAATTTACTCGTATATTTTTTTCGAAAATATTTTGGAAAAAAAAGAGTAAATCATCGGTTAGAGAAAAGTAGAGTAAACCAGGGCTAGAAATTTACTCTCTATGATGATTTACTCTTTCTTTTCAAAAAAGAAAGCCAACGTTTTTTAACTATTTCCGAAAAATATGTCCTATACGATGACATTTAAAGAATTCAATATTTTATTAGCAATAGAAGATTTTATGGTGTCATTATACGCTGTTTATTATTTTAATTTACTAATCATTTGTGTGTTTTAGGACGAAGAATGAGGAATTTTGCGACTGCTTTATTTTTCACAGCGATATTTCGAGGTATAGTATTTTTTTTTGTGTATTTTATATATGCTACTTAATTATATTGTAACTTATCATAACTGAGTCTATAAGATTTTCCGTTAATGAGAAACCCGCGTTTCGTGGAGATGCCCCCCCCCCTAATACGATTAACTGAAATTTGAGGGGGAGGGGCATTCCAGACAAAAAAAAAATTGGCTCTATATGTATGTAGAACCCATATGGGGTAGCCCTTCCAAAGAGGTTACGCTGTTTATAAACTTGTAATAAAACACGAAATGTCAGTCAGCATACGCAAAAATTCAACATTTTTCTTATTATATTTCCTGCTATATCCCGGAAGATTTACATTAGGAATATGCAAAGTCCATCTACCGATAAATTAAATTTTGAGGAATGAATAATATGTTGTTCAATAATACTTGGTGTGAAACGGTGGAAAATCCACTCTGAGAAATTCAGATGCCTTTTACCAAAAAACATGTGAATTACATCCAACGATAACAGTTTCATACTGACCAGCTAATAATTGTATACTACTACTAACTAACCGTACATCCATCTCGTACATATTCCTCTGCAGAATTTCCAAGGAATCGGTATATGCCAGGATGTGTGGCCACTAACGTATTCATTGATGTGAGACTTGCGCTTGTTCCGTGCTCATGCTGGTGTTTCCGTCTACTTTCCATATTTTGAAGTGAAGATTTTAAACGCTTGAATTTTCATGTTATGTAAGCATCGTGTTGTGTTGGTAGGTTATGTAAGCATCGTGAAGAAATTGAATACTGGTTATAGAAATACGAGTCATTCAAAAAAAATCTAAATTTTGAATATAACATTTACTGACGTAAGTGCAAAGCTGACTAATTGCTTGACTCGCTGAACAATGCATGGCTGCTCGTGTCTTGGAAACGGAAAACGATTGGAGCCAAGGGTTGAGAAATTATCATAAATCTAAAATGATGCACAAGTTCATCAAATTTAAGAATTGTCTAAAGCTGATTAATTGTTAATGATTGAAACCGATTGATACTAGTTTCATTTAGCATTAAGAGATGTCCTACCTTTTAAACATGGTAAAAAACTTTCTTATGTAGAAATATTAAAATTTCCATTGATTTATTTCATATTTGTACCACATATATATGATTGTAATGTATATTCTATCTTATGCTGGTACAAAATTTGGATATCTCTAATACCTAGTTCTTTACAAACTTTTCTAAAAAATTGCATTGAAAACAGCTTACGCACATAATAAAACTACATGAAATAAATGTAATTGCATAAAAAATTATTCAAAATAAAGGAAACAGTTCAGTTCATAAAATGATGAAAAAAGTTTAGATTTTATGGACTCAATCTTGTTCGAAATTATATTTTCAGTTTTAAAAATTTGTAAAAAAAAATATGTTACCCAATTTTATTACCATTTTATGAATGAGTGTCAAATCGTGTTTCGTAATTTTATGAAAAGCAGTTTTCTTTATTTTGAATCAATTTTTATTCAATTTTATTGATATTATGTTATTTTATAATGCAAGTCATGTCATGATGTCATGTTATTTTATCATGGAAGCTAGAGATATATAGTATTAGAGTAGGAAGTATTTAGGAAGTATTAGAGATATGTGTGTGTGTGAAATTTTATACTTGCATATATATAAGATAGCGTACGCAATCAATTATATGTGGTAAAAATTTGAATTAAATCAATGGATAAATAATATTTTTAATAATATTGCTACATAAGGAAGTTTTTGTACCATGTTAAAAGGTAGGAGACTCTTTAAACAATGAATTAAAAATTGATAGTTTTAAATGGCACTGTATCTGTTATAAACTTATTTTGTTTGAACTATTATACTTTTATTCAATCATTTACAATCTTTTTTATAATTTGCATTTTGATTTTTACTTTTCAGAGGTTCTCGCAAGAGGAACACCGTCAAACGAGGTGAGATTCGTTCTCATGTCCTTTTATTAGATGTTTTCCACTAATGAAAAAAAATTTACAAGACCGTCATTTTGAATTATGCCGGTTTTTTCTCCTCCCGTAACCGATTTTTTTATTTTCCCAGCGAATGCATATACAACTTATACTTTTTGAAATATTTGAGATGATTATATATATATTTCATGCTTCACTCGCAGGACTATAATTACCATGAAGACTGGGGAAACGATAATCAAACGTGGGAAGATAGTCTCGATCCTAGTTTCGAATCGATGAAGTTAAGCTCACTGGATAAACAAACAAATCAGGACCAGGGTGACCGGTTACAACAGAATTACGACTACTATGGAGACTACGTCAACACCGATTACGCTGACTATGACATAAGCACAAACAACATGAAATCCGACGACTATGAGGCGGACGACAATTTTCCTGGTGACGATGATAATGAGAATGATTATCCGAGACAGCTCAGCGGTGATGAATTCGATTCGAAAAGGCTGAACAACGGTGTCCATCAATATGGCTTGGAAAATTCGATTCCCGGATCTGCTGGAGTTGATTATCCGAATTTCGTATCAAAACCGAAGACGATGTTCAGGTGTGAAGACCAGCTGTATCCCGGGCTTTATGGGGACGTTCAAGCTGATTGCCAAGTGAGTTTCGATTGATTATACTGTAGCATGAGCGTAAAAAAATCGTGAAACCGATATTTTCTGAGTAAAGCCAAATTCAGGAGTAGTTAGTTGTTTGTACATTTTTATCGGAGGCCAACTCGGTCATTTAGAGGCACGGTGCGACAACAGGTTTTGCGACCGTCTTTAATATTTATATGCATGCCGCTTACCCCGCCTCCGAAAGATATGATAGGGATTATGCCCACAGATTAAATAATTTTTGCTTTATATATATTACACAACGAAAATAAATTTATGGGGTCCTCTAAAAGATTCGAAATTCGGGCCCGTCAAAGAACCTTTCCGAGGAAGTTCCAGAATGCAGGGAATGTGGCTAAACTTTCGGGGTCATATGCTTATATCCCCCACGGAACAGAGCCTGGGCCATGTCTTGTCTTATAGAGTGCAGGGCTGTCTTAATGCATTGGCATAGGGCCACTGGGTAGTTCAGGTTTATAGAAAGCCTCGTGTTAATGAAACATAATATGCAAAACAAAATAATGTCTGGTACATGGAAAAATATTTTGAATCGGGTGACTGGCTCTTCACGTTTGACAGGGAAACATCCCGAGAGAATCTCTTTTTCCGAGGGTTCGTGGTGCTCTAAGACCCATGCCCCCTCCCATGGAAAGGCTGACAGGGCTCTTGGAGCCTAAGGTACATTGACCTTGCATTTTTCCACCATTTAAAACTATAAATCTTCTTGAAAATCAATATAAAACGAGACAGATAAAAATCTTCTTATTGTAGAGTCCTGTCAAAAATGTTCTTATTGTAAAGTCCTGTCCCCATTCAATGATGATGGGGGGTAGGCGCGGATTCGCTATCATATGCACGCGCGCGCGTGCTTGTGTGTGTGTCATTGAATCGATGTATTTTTCATCAATAGATCATCGCTCATAAAAAGACATAACTTCAAGTTCTGTCTATTTAAAGCAGTTGTAGTAGTTAAATTTAATACATAATTTATGTTATAAAATTCAGTTTTACGGTCATTAGCATTTTAACATTTTGCGGCCCGGTGTAATCACACCCTTTGCATCTGCCTATGCGCAACCCTAATTTTTATTTTACGCCATAGGTGTTCCACATCTGTCAAGCAGACGGGAGACACGACTCTTTCCTGTGTCCAGTCGGAACAATCTTCAATCAGGAGCATTTTGTTTGTGATTGGTGGTACAATTACAACTGCAGCGATACACCTAAATATTACGGGATGAATACTATGATGTTCGATCGATCATATCAAGACGAGCAGACCGAAGATAGAACGAGCAGGACCAACGACCGTTCCGACAGAAGCGAAATCAATCGTAAAATCAAGACAATGATGATGAAAGGTATGGATGTGGACAAACTTAATTTATTTGCTGGTTTGAAAAATCGGAAGCATTCGGAAGAAACCGGGAAAGAGATACCTGTTAACGTAAACACTGATGAGACCGTTCCAGATGAAGAAAACGGTACGGAAGAGCCAATAATCACAACTCACGTTGTGTGGGAACCAAAGCGCAGGTTCCGAAGAGTAAAAGTAAGAAAAATCAAGTTGAGTTGGGATGACATTGATCATTACTTCCCCATTCAAAAAGACCGAAATGAGATACCAAATACTAGGAGGTCATCGTTAGACGACAGTTTAACTTCCGGCGGGAAACGGCCGTTCAATCAGCCGTCAACTTCCTCTCATCCTACTGAAGTTAGTTCGGTGACGTCAGAAGCCTACCTCGATACGTTATCCACGAAGTCTAACATGGAATACGTGACTGCAAGGGATTTCGAATTGAGATCAATCGCTCGGAATGAACCTCGCAACAGATTCGTGGGTAGTAGAGCCGAGATTCCTGTGACGACATCATCTTATTTACCTACTACCACCACCACAACGACGACAGAGATACCACTGCATAGGAGAATCGTGTTTGAGGACATCGATGGAATATTCCTGGCGGGTACCTTCTCTCCAGAAACAGAGAGATCGGTGCTCCCTCGGGAAGAGACAGCTACTTCATCTCCACCAGCCAGGACAGACGTCTACGAAAAGGCAAAGCTCCCACAGGACGATAATGACCAGCATTTCAACAAAATAGGTGGCGTTAGACAAAATGCGCATCCAAGACCTGCAAGTAACGAACGAGGCTTTGGTAACAATGGCGGCAGCAATAGTGTCAGGGGTGGATTCGGCAGGCGGAAGAGACTTCGCCCGAGACGAAAGAAAGTTGTTGGCTTCAAGCGAGTGTCTATCGGTGAGAATAGAGTCAGGAGTCCTTTCAAGTGGAGGAGGTTAAGGATGAAATCGTCTACGAATGCGACTGAGGACCCATTTGTACGCATGGTAGACATGGGAATGACCATCGGCAACATGTCCGGTGTTTACAAAGTGAAGAGACTACGCAAGAAGAAACAGCCAAACGAAAGGAATGAAGTCAAGTGGATGTTTCAGCCGAGGAACGAAACGTCAAAGAAAATACCTTGGGCAGATTTCATAAAGATGAGGAGACAGATGGCCAATGCAGTGTTTCTTCGCAAACATTCTCCTGAAAACAATCGTACCGTGTCCTACATCGTGATTCCGGTAGATGGTGATGCCAACTCACGTAACGACTCCAGTAAACCACGCGACAAACCAGAAGTGGGTGTCATAGCTCTGGCAATGAGATCAGAAAACCTGTTGGATGACAACGAAGGGCCGGTTGTGAAGAACGTCTCAGCAACCGAAGGAGCCGATCGAAACGATAACGGAACTAAAAATGAAGCGAACCCTGAATCCACTCCCGAACAGACACCTGAAAATCTATACACTACTACTACTACAACGATGACGACAGAATTAACTAGTACCACGGAACTGAAATGTGACTCCGAATGCCTGAATAAAACCGATAATATTTCGAGGACCGACAATCTGCCAACAAATGACAATGATGATAACACACATGGAAAATCTATAGTTTTAGCTTTGAAAAAAGGTTCAGAAATTTCAGATGCCGAAAGAATTTTCGGTTTGCGCTTGCTACAAGATCAAGGCACCGCCACAGACTGGAACGATACCTCTTGTGATTCTAGGAGTGACGATGGGACCGACAACGCCAATTTGCCTAGAGGGTGGAGTATCATAATTGACAGGGGAGCCACAACGAATGAAAAGACTATCAAAAGAATCTGTAAAAAAAAGAAGAAAATAGATGCAGGGTCGGTTAGGAGGAGTGACGTCTCCTTCGAACCGGAACTGAGCAGGCAACGAAACAACAACATTGATTTCAGTTCAAATGATAAGGAATGGACTGGACGAAGACTCTCAAGAAACGAGGTGTTTTCTTCTGTACAACCAGTCACCGGTAGAGTCTTGACATCAGGGAGGGCCCAGAGATTTAGTAGCAGCACTCAACTTACCGACAAGAACTTGATGCTTAACCCACCGATGTACAGGGTGCAAAGAATCATGATGTCACTAAGGGCGAAACCAGTTATTGATAGAGACGTAATGAGCGCTCCTTACCGTTCGAGTCACGAAGACGACGACGACGACGATCTAAATCCAGTATCGGTACATGACAGAAGATTCATAGATGGATTTTGGGACCACCAACCACGGACAGGTGATCTTGTTTGGGCAAGTACAGCTAGGAAAGTTTTCTTGTCACCAAAAGACAAAAGTGGCATCGTCGTTGGCCTCACTTATTCAAACGGCACGGCATATTCCCGTCGTCCTCTACACATGGGTGGTGAGCGAGACATTCATGGAGTTGAAACTACGGAATCGAATTCTCCTAAGGAAAACAAAGGTCTAGAAGACATGAACGTCGAACCCATGGTATCAGATGGTGAAAAGGTGTACGTCTCGGCAATGCGTTTAGTTGACAAACAGGAAAAAAACGTTGACACAATCGAAGGGAATATCGACGAAGCCAAGGGAAATCCAAATGCTATGACAGAATCAGACATGCATCGAGTTATGGCGTACGACATGATGATCGATAAATCTGGCCATGAAATTTTGCTGATGCATCCAGGTCGTATGAAAATGGAGCATGAAGTATTTTCGTCCGTTGCATATAGTGATAGTGAAAGTGAGACAACTGTCAATACAAATTATGATAATAATTCTTCACCAGCTCAGGCAAAGGTACTTATTTCCTCAAAAATGTTAGAAAAGCCTTCAAAGACCATTAATGTCGATATGACACCAATTAATAATTCACAAGAAACAGTAAACAATTCGTCAAACTCAGCCCCAGACTATGCTCGAGCCAATGATGTCGATACGTCAGATGTTAACGCTAAACAAGAGATTTCTTTTGTCTCCAGTCATGAAATAAACACAACTGAAGCCGTGATTGGCATTTCTGAAAATCCGGTTTCCCCACAAACTCGTCCATCTCTTTCAACTCACAATACAGACGAATCCCAACGGAATAAAAATCACGAAAGTATCCACACGAGTTCGAATATGATGTCTCTAGAAAAATCTGACGCTTCAAAGTTCCACAAGATCATGAAATCGCAACAAAATCCTAATGAAATCATGTCCGAAGAACTATTCAACGATATGAAGCTCTCTATTCCCAACTCGAAGAAATTAACTGCTGAAGAACCAGTGAATGTCGGTGCTGGTTTGCAAGTGAACTTCGATAGTAAACGACAGGTTGATGTCCAAGATGAATACGATGAAGAACCTCCTTCATTAGAGATGATCAGATGGGATGATTACGACTCGAGGATGAAGTGGGAGCCTTACACGGAAGCCTCCGCTTGGCCCTCTGAAATCAGAGTCTCCGATGGAGGGTGGCAACCAACGACACCTTCATCATGGCCTGCTTCTGACGATGGCAATCCCCCCATTCGAACCAAAGGATCTAAAGGGAAATCGACTTCACAGAAAGGAACTAGAAATCCAAAGCCTTCATTTAGAAATAATAAAGGAGAAACATATTCGACTACCCCTAAAAGTAACGTGCAAAATGGCAATGCAAAAGGTTCAAAAGGAACCAGACGTTTTCCTGGTTCTTCCGACTCCAGCGGCACAAGACCGCCTGCGAGTTCTTCCAGCAACGGCTGGAAACCATCGTTCCCGCCGAATGAACAAAGAGATCAAAGAACATCAAAGGGATCAAGAGCAACAAAGGGATCAAGTAGAACACCTGAAGCTCGTGGTACTGAAAAAGGGCCAGTAGAAATCACCAATGGAGATGGATCTGGATGGCCGTCTGGTGACCGAAGTTTCAAAGGATCGTCGTCATCGGTATCATCATCACCGGTCTTCAGGGAATTTTGGCCACCGGAAACTTCATCCAACATAGGTTCTGCACCTTCCAGAAATCGGAAAGGAAGTTCGAACAAGGGTAATGGTGGCTTTGATCGAGTTCCAACATCTTCTGGCTCGATGAAAGGGGACCCCTGGATGTCTAGTACACAAAAACCTCTTTCAGATGCCGGTCCCAAAGGATACGGCAAGTTCGAAGACGATTGGGTGAAATCAAGGGGTAGCAATACTCCAAGACCCGATTCGAAAGGCAATGGGGCTTCACGTGGTTCTGTTTGGCCAAACGAAAACTTTCCTGGTGCTACCGCCAAGGGTGTTGACGGGTCTTTAAGTAGAAATCAGAAAGGAAATGCCAATCGGAGTCCTGGATCCAAAAAGGATGGGGCGACTTCTAATGGGTCTCAAAAAACGTGGTCTTGGAAGGATTCTCCTGATGACACGAGTGATGTTATGCAAGAGAAATTCAACTTTGACTCTTGGTCTAGCGATAAAGGATCCTCTGGAGTAAATGATCAGCAAAATAAGCTGAGAGGAGGTTCAGCATCTGAATGGATGAGTGATTCTGGAAATCCACAGAAAGGGTGGCCAGATACCAGTGATAGTTCACGGACTAAAGGAAGGATGATTGATTCTGATGACTCTGACGGCAGATGGCCGAACTTTAAAGGTAATTCCAACGGAGGTTCGAAAAACTCCGGGGTATCTAACTCAGATAGGCCGAATTATAAAGGTAGTTCCAATGTAAACTTGAAAGGTTTTAGAGATTCCAACCAAAATGGGCCAAATTCTAAAGGTAGTTTCAAAGGAAACGCTAAAGGTTCTAGTAGTGACTCTAACCAAGGTTGGTCGAATTCTAAAAGTGACTCCAAAGGAAGATCAAAGAATTCTAAAAGCCGTAACCAAGGGCGGTCGAATACTAAAGGCAGTGGTGTTTGGGGCCACAGTGATACTGTTTCCCGATCGCAAGATCAGCAATTCGCAATAGATGGTAGGCAAAACGTATGGCCCGACACTCGGAGATCAATGGTTTGGTCTGAAAGCTCGGGTGCTAATTGGCCTCAATCAAACGATAAGGGAAGTCAAATTTCCACCAAAGGTGACCAAATGCCTGATCAAATAACTCAGATGCGAGATGTACCATCGTCAACTCAAAATTCAAAGGGAAATCGAGATCGATCACAAACATCTTCCAAAGGATCTCGTCGAGCTGATCCGAATAACCAAATTTCACCGATGAAGGGCCAATCACTATGGCCAACCAAAAGTTGGGGCGACACACCGCAAACCAAGACTTCTTGGGACGACAGTGATGAAGAATTGAATTCAAAAAGTGAAGACGGTGATGATGATGATGAGGAAGAGGAGGAGGAGGAAGAAGAAGAAGAGATACAATGGAGTGTTCAGGTAGACGAAAATGGGAAAACTGAAGGTGGGTGGATGCCAATCACTCCACATCCACGTCTCCAAAGGAATCTATCTTCTTCGACGGAGAACCCTGAATCAAAATCTAATTCTAAAGGTTCGGCGGCTCTTACAGATTTAGATAGTAATTATTGGCGTTCATATCGTTTAAACAATAGGCGGCAGGCATCATTCGTTGGAATTTCACATCCAGCTTTCCTAGCGGAACCTAGTGAGCCTAAAGCATCCGTCTCATTCAGCAATTCTAGAAATACCCAACCTTCTGCTACACCAAAAACAAACATCTACGATATTCTACTAGACTACCACCAGAAACCAAACAAGCAGTGGAGTGAACCCTTCGACGGAACGGGAATTCCGTCGTCCGGTTGGATACCTATGGCACCCGAAAACATTGTAAAACTCAAAATGATCAATCCTAATAGAAATGGCAGTAAAAAAATTGACGAAAATGATATACAGGTCTACAACGTCCACGACAAAGATTCGGTTGCGTTGTCGACGTCTTTCCAAGTAGGAAAATCAGAAAAAGACAATCCACAAATCACACTTCCCGAAAGAAATGAAAGTACGAAAACAGAAAGCCAAAACGTTGAGCAAAATAGAAATTCAAGTCGTTTACCTGAACAACGCATTCCACCGACACCAACGGAAAACATGAGACATAAAAGTGAAAAGAAAGCTGACTTGAGAGGTTTTGATTTGCCAGATGGAGCCAAATTCAAGGCTGGGGACAACGCTACGCTGAGAATCCTCCCGTTCTCTGTGATCCAGAAACAGTTGGAAAAGAAACCTGAAGTAGAAATCGATTCTCTCGAAGAGGAAGAATCTGTTCAAGCAAATGACAACGCTCAAGAAGCATTCGGTAATATTTTCAAACCCCCTGAACCTGAGGACAGAACTTTAGACAATTTCAGAGACACTCCCGAAACTAAGAACTATCAGACATCAGAAACGCTGCACAAACTCGTGCGAGCGATCAGAAACGAATCAGGAAGCGTATTGCGCATATACAGCCCGCCAAAAGCAGTCAACAGAACGACCTCTAATCCACTGAGTCATTCCGCACCGTTTTCTAATGCCAGAGGTGTAAGACCGCCCAGCGAGTCTTCAAAGAAGTCCGATGTATTCTCGAGTCTTGATGGCAAAGTTATGCTGTCTACCTTGAATAATGTCAGGAACAGGTACCAGCAGAACTCCCGGTGGGTTCCTTTAGCCAGCGTTTTCAATCGGAGGCAAAGTTTGTCGAGGGAGAATTCAAATGTTTTCAACACAGGTGTCACCATGTATTTGAACTAGAGACAATTCAGCGTGAAGTTTTTAATTTTTACGTTGATTTTTCGGGAATTTCGGTCTTGCTATCTTAGTTTTTCCCCCCTCTAATTATAAGAAAACTCTTATGTAGAAATGACAAGGCCTGTACTGTGAATTTTCCATCGTCCAAGTCACTCAAACTCATTACGGTAACGGTTCTTGTCGAGAAGAGAAATATTCAATTATCAAACTATTTATAAAAACCGACTGTATAACGTCGATAGACTTCACTAATAACTGTTTAATCCGCCCCCCCCCCCATTTCATCATTTGTAAGGAATAAAAGAGAAGGTAAAACTCATTAATTACAATCTCGTGAAAATTAGATGGACAATATAATTCATTCTCACGTGTAGTAGGCCTATTCCTCTGCATTACGCATACACCTTACTCAAAGCAAACACTAGTCATAGCCGTTTTTCATAATCATAAAAACATCAAACCCTAACATTTAAGAAAAGACTCCTTAGGAACAAAGTCACAGAAAAAAATTTTTTTTTCCTCTTCCCTTCCACCATAAAACAAACCTCTTATTTCTCATACGTAAAATCCTTCGGCAAAAATATATATCTAAAACATATACGCTACAAGGGCCGAACAAACCAGGCCTAGACAAATCGCAAAAAAAATCTAGGCACCAGAAAAAAAAATTTTACCCGAAGAAAAAGGTCCAAAACAAATGCTTCTTTCGAGTTTTTCAGGGCATAGCGACCCTCTTTCATGTTGACAGATATGCTGCTATAAATTCCAAACACTTTGTGCTGCTTTCAGCCTGCACCTCAGTAATTACAAAAGGAAAATTTTAGGCGCACATACCAATTTGTTAGTCACCATGGTGACCTGGCGCTTGGGATTTGTTCAGCTCTACTATAAAAGTTTGAGGAATTTCCGATCAATGCCATTCAGAATTTATTATGAGCTGAATTTATAGAATAATAATAATAATAGGAAAAACCCTGAGAATAGATCGCTATGCTGAAATAGAAGAAAATAATAATTTATTCACGCTTTCAGCTGGAATTTCAGTAAAATGTGTCATGCGAAGTGAATTTTCTGATTTTATCGGCTTTATATTTTTTAAATTTAAGTGATATTTGAATGGTAATATACGCTGTGCATACAGATAGATGTCCCATAAATTTGTGAATAGTTTAAATACTCATAAAAATTGAAGGTGTTGGTGGTATATTTGAATCCGGTTTACGGAAAAAGTTATTGTCACGAAGGGGGATTTTTTTCCGTACAGAGAAAAACAATTAGTTCAAACTTTTGTCGACGGGGTGCACTGCACGAAAACTAATCACAGAATTTCCCTCACAGAATCTTTCTTCAATCTCTTCTGTGTCCACAAAGTTCGTAACACTTCGGCCGGCAATTTGTGGTTGACGTTTAAACTTCAGTAATAGTTCTTTGTAATACACCAGCAATACACCAATTTCAACATCACGATGAAAACCTTTCTGTAAGAGCCAGCAACAGGAAAATTCTGAAAAAGGGTGTTAATCATACACCCTGCATTTTATAAGACTCTGGTTTGTATATTTCCAGTGATTTGCTTTCGTGCAGCGCTCTCTATCGACAAAAATTTGAACTTAATTTTCTAGAATCCTCCTCCCCCCCCCCCCCCCCCATGAGAATACCTTTTTCGCAAACCACATTGAAATATACAACTTCCTTAAATTTTTATGAATTTATAAGACACCCGTTTTCAATATAAAATGATCTGCACAGTACTTAAAAGAAATTAAATCAATTACTGAATGAAAAAGAAACGAAATTTTAATGTTCACCAACTAATTAGAAATAGCTCTACGGAATTCAGAAGTTCAACTGTGACCACTGACTAAAGTAAACAGTGGGCGCACCAGCGCAGAAAGTTTGAAAATGTCCGAAATCTGAAGGAACCGGATTTTTGAATGCCAACTATATTTATAATGGAACTGAATCAATTACCCACCCCATATGCCAAAGTCTGATGTGATCCATAAATAAGTTTAATTATTAACAAACAAGTAAGTTATTAATGGGCTCTAATGATAAGTCATTCGAAAAGGGCGAGCCTCGTGAAAAATCCAGGAATGGCGTACCGTTACAGAATTTCGGGGAGTATCAGTATACACAACGTCAATTTATTCAATCATTACACTTCACTTATAGTAAGAAATATTGATGGCAGACACTACACATAACAAGCATTAATCAGAAACAAACTTCACGTTAGGTTCACAATACGTACACGAGCATTCCGGCATGTACCAATTCGTTGGAAATTCCGTAGTGGAATGTGTACGAGGTACGTGTACGTGTACATCGGACCATTTGAAAAAATTTCCTCAGAGAACAGGCAAACTTTCAACACATACTACAATACTTTCAATATTTACATCACACGAAAATTCTAGCATTTGCCATCTTCACTTTTAAATATGGAACACAGGTCGCAGCACTAGCATAACACGAAACAAGCACAGATATGTTCATCACACACACATTCAGGAATTTTGATTGGAAATTTGCAGAGGAATGTGTACGACGGGCATGTACGGTTATGCAGTATTATTAGTTGTCATATCGGAAGAAATTGAGTCAATAATATCACAAAAGACTGGATTCTCTTTCGTCAAAAGTATGTGGCTTCCAATAAAATTTATGTTATTTACGAAAGAAATTTACAGGGTGAATACTATCAACCGCCCAATAATTATACTCGTGATTGCTTGTGAAGAACTAAAATGGAAAAGTGTTTTCCGTTTTTTGATTATAACGCATTAAAAATCGCTGCCATCACTTTCGAATCTTAGCATATTCACCGAACGTGCACCAAACGTATAATTTGGCGTTTTTAAGCTGATTTGATAACAATGCTACAACCCTGAGCTTGATCAAGAAAGCTAAAGCTGTGCAAACCCTTTTCTTTTTTGCTTGTCCTTTCGCTCGAAAAATTCCATTTAACAGTGAAGGAAGAAAAATTACCACATTTTGGCAAAAAAGTGTCGATTACGGGAAAATATAATTTTCCTAATAGATCTCGTTTGGCTAACGTTTTACAATGGTGATGAATTTGCCAAAATAGTTTGACGAAGGTAATACTTAATAACAAATTTAACATAACTCGACACTAGTGATTCCCAACGTGGGCGATGGAATGTTCCAGAGGGACGGTAGAAGTCACGGGTATAACATAGGATCCTATGGGTTAGATTGCATTGGGGGGAAAATATTTCTGAAGAAGGTGGCCATGGGACAAAAAAGGTTGGGAAACTATGCTCTACACGAACAGGAAAAAGCGCCAATTGTGAAAGAAAATAACTGATCGTGGCATCTAATGAGGTTGAATTGATCTAACGCAGTGTTTCCCAAAGTGGGCAATATCGCCCCCTAGTGGGCGATGGAATAGTCCAAGGGGGGCGATAGAACCTACTGATTTAACATAGGATCCTATGGGGTTCGCTTGAGTTAAGGGGGGGGCGATGAGAGGAAAAAATTTCTGATGAAGGGGCGATGGAACAAAAGGTTTGGGAGACTATGATCTAACGGGTTGGTTAATTTTCAAAACTAGCGGAAACCCACTGCATGGGGAATTTTTTTTTTCCGATGGGTGTTTGGCGCGTAATTGACCGTTAGAAAGCTGATACAATTCCCTTTATATTCGTCCGATCCTAAAATGGAAAACACTTTCCGGTGTTAGTTTTTTCACGAGGAATAGTAACGTGTGAGATTTTTGGACTGTCGATAGTATCCACCCTATATAAATCGTCTTAATGGGGTTTCATGAAGAGGAATGCTTTTTGCGGGAGGGAATTTATAAGAACAATCTTTTTCTAATTGTAAAAAATGAGAACAAAAACTCATTAAAATCTCAGGAAAGCTGTTTGTAAGAAAATTTCCAAAAGACATGCTATACTTAAAAGCTATGCGTCAATCAAATTCGGTGGGAAAATGTTTTTAAATGCTTTTATATTGCAATGATGTTTTTTTGATTGGTTGTTAGGATTTTATTGAATTTTCAAAATTTCTTATGTGCTAATATTCTCGTAAAATTTAATGTTTACTTGGAAATTTTCAATCGACAATACAGTGTATATGTTTCTTTAAGTGTGTATTTAAAACTGGGGAGATTGTAAGATAATTTATTCTAGATTTATTGATGTTTACTAGTAAATTATTGTATTTAGTAAATTATTTATATATAAATTACTAATTTTTTATCGAGATTTATTTGAAATTTTTGTGAAAATATATATTTTGTGTTGAAAAAAAAATCCTGTCACTATCGTCTTAGTAAATTGTGTCGTATAAAATGAATCCGCAAAAATGTAAATATATTTATGTTATTTAATAAACGTTTTGTTATTTAATAATAATGAGTGTGGATTTCTTTCAATGGATCATACATTTGTTAAGGTGGGTCAATATGCATTATTGTGTGCAAATAGAATGATTGCAAAGTTATAAAAAAATATTAATGAAAGAGACATGTCTAACGTTATCTACCTCAGGAGTTTTCAAGGCATAGTCCACACGGGCCACCTATAAGCCATTTTTGAAAAAATAGTTAAAAACGCTAAAATACAATTAAAATTAATTCTATAAAACCCGCAGACCGCTGAGAGTTCCATTGCGGAATTCAATTCAGAATTGTGAGATGCTTTTCAGGAACACTATGCCTTAAGATACTGTACATTTACAGAACCGTCTTTACAAATCGGGCTCCTCGGGGGCCTAAACACTTTTTAGGGATAGTTTCAAACTTTTCAAGAGAGAAAAGTCGACGTCCAAAAATACAGAATACATAATCATAGAATTAACTGACGTTCTGAAAAACACATTCATGAAAGTGATATTTTCAGAATTTTAGAAAGAAATGATTTACGAATTATAAAAAGAAATAATTTCAGAATTTTAAAAAGAGGTAATTTCATAATCGATGAAAGAAGAATTTCAGATTCTTCAATTAATTTGATGAAAATTCAATTGTTCAGAATTAAATTTTTGATGAAAATTTATGACTAATCAAAGAGTAATTCCAGAATTTCCGAATGATAATTTCAGAATTATTGAAAGAAATTATTCCATAATAGATGTAAATTTATGATTTCGGAAAGAAATTATTCCATCATTGATGTAAATTTATAATTGCTGAGTAATTTTCGAATTGATAAAACTAATAATTATTTAATGAAAAACCTTTTTCAGAATTAGTTAAATAAATTATTTAAAAATTTAGAAAATTGATAATTAATGAAAAAAAAAAAGATTTCAGAGTAAATAAAATCCTTTCCAATAATACACGGCTCTTGCTTAACTCGGGATACTGTTGGTTGATTCCTTACATAAGATGCCGTTGCACATCACATAAACATTCCTTATGAGTCTGGACACAATCTTGAATACCGTAGAAGGAATTGGTGGCCCGCAGGCTCCATGAAAAATTTTACTTTAGCCCGCAGTATCCAAAAGATTGAAATGATCTGTCTCATAGTTTCCCAACATTTTTTGTGTCCCAACGCCCCCTTCTTCAGAAATTTTTTTCTCCCATCGCCCCCCCCCCAACGCAAACTAACCCATAGGATCCTATGTTATATCCGTAGCTTCTACCGCCCCCCTGGAACATTCCATCGCCCCCCCCCCCCCAGGGGGCATTAACGTCCACGTCCACGTTGCGAATCACTGATCTATCTCATCAGTGAATTTCATATTGCAACGCGAAACAACGTCAATTCACCGTAATTCTACTTCCAATCAACATTAGTTGTCCATAAAATAAAAACTATAAAATATAGAAATTTACATCATTAATTGCATGTATAATCAAAGTAATGAGTCATCAAAAATTAAAGTAACATTCTTTATCAATTATATTTTATAATTACTGAGTATTAAGTTTTTTCGTTATTAGTGAAAATAGACCCAAAAAACAGTCGAAGGAATGTATTGCTGCCATCTTACGACGAGATTAAAAAGTTTTTAATTTAAAAGTACGAACATTTAAATCCCATGAGATAGATTTAATTAAGAAATAACTATTTCTAAACCTAATTTTTATTCAAAATTTATTGCTTTTATAATGATGCTATATAAATATCTTTGCATCACTCGCTTTTTTTTTTCAACATTCAATAAAATTTAAAAGCAAAGTATTATATGATAATTTTTTCAAATTAGTGGTTTTTTTCACGTTAGAAATGTTAATATCAGACGTGATTCCGGAGTGGCTGATGTTACGTCATTTGCAAAGAAACTGGCAAAGAACTTATTTGATAAATTGAACGATTCTGAATTTCCACACCTTGCGGAGATTTCATCATACGACAGTAGACACAAAGCACGATTAAAAAGACCAAAAAATTTTCTACACATGCCTCGACCTGTGTTGCCAGGTCTATGAAGATTTGAAAACTTTTGAAAGAAAAAAAAAAAAAACCCTTGGGTCTCAGGTGAACCTACGTCTTCACCCACCTTATTAGAATCTAACTATCATTGCAAAGCGCACTACTGCACAGGAATTGGCAGAGTCATGATGAAGGGGGTTTGATGGATTATAACTATCCATTGGAACCCCGTTTCACCAATTACGGTTTTCGGTTTTCGGTGGTTTTTTTCATTATCTAACAAAAAGTGTTGGCGACTAAAATGCTTGGATCATTGGTTGTTAAATGATCAGTGTCGTGCAGAAATGAAATAACGGTTCATAATTATGAGTTTTTTGTCTTTCGAATAGCATAATTAAAATATGGAACATCATTCAAACCTTGATGTAGATTTTAAGCTCATTGAAATTCACAATAGAAACTATAGAATGATGGAAGAGAGACCCGCTCTCACATATATATTTTATGTTCAATAAAAACCATGAAGAAAAAAATTTCAACAATGATTTCATAACTCGCAGCTAAATATGTGTTTAAAACACTGTCCCTTCTCGGTTCATATTTCTAATTATTCGGTTCGAGGTCACGGGCCATATTAATGTGATCTAATTTAATGATTCTGTACGCCACCTATTTGCCGTTCTTTTTGCTGCTTCATTGTAATATAAATTCTCTGGCCTATAATGATAACAAACTCATTCAGTGACCCACTGTTGAGCATGCATGTATGCTTCAGAAAGGTTTTTGAAAAAAGAAACAAAAAACGTGTCTTTTCTCTCGATGTGTACACACACACAGAATTGGTTTTGATCGTATTTAGTAGATGGCAGCACCAAAATTATTGCACAGCGAAATTCCACGCCAAATTAGTGTGATCAGACGTCCTTATTTGTGATGTCATTTCAATTTCAAACGTCCTCACACGTTTTTTTTTAATTTTTCCTGTTTTTCTCCCCAGAAAAAAAAAATTGCACCGTGTAACAAAAATCTTTTCATTAAAGAGTGTTTATTTGTTTTTTCCCTCGTACATATTTACGCTCTTTGGCTGTATTTTTACCCTCCATAAAAAAAAATACCCCCTCCCTTTCTGTGAAAGAAAAAAATTCAGTTTTCACACATATTGAATGCGTCTCTGATTTGGTTCGGAATCTAGCTAACCTAGCCCCAATGACCAAAAAAATAATAATACAGCGAACTCGCCTCAATTTAATCGCAACGGGACTCGGGGTTTCTGATAGCAATAGCCGATCAATAGCTATATCCGAAAAAATCCCGGTTGTAAGTACGACGGTCATATGTACCGTTTGCTCGAGCGGTACGTATAGAAACAAAACAGTCCCGTTTTTCTTTACCATACAACAAGTTTCACAATGTTGGATTGTGCTATTTTTCCATATTGTTCTAAAACAGTATCCCCCCCCCCCTTCCCTTTTAAGGCAAAATCTTTATTTTTGTTCATGAATTGTGAGGAGTTGGAATGAAACTCCTTAATGTGTATTACGAATTCCGATAATGTTTATAATGTAGACTACGATACATTCCATAGATTTCCTTGTCAAAATCAATTCATAATTAGATTTTTTTTTTTTTTTTTGTGTAATACATTGCAGATTTGCCATGGCACTTTCTCTGCTGCGAAGGATTGATTTTAAGCGCAGGTTGTCTATTTCACCGATGAACGGCAATATTTTTGGCAACAAATTTCCGATGTTCCAATATATACTGGTGTAAGAATTATATTCGCCACATATGGCGATGTGGCCTGGGTATCTTTCGGTGTAAGAAATTAAGAGAATTTGCAGACTTGGTCGATTATCTCTAGAACTACTATACCAATTTTAATGAAATTTGATATGTACATACATTGAACATTGATACAATACAAAACAAATAACCATTCATTAAGTGTAATACACACGCATGATCGTGCGTAACACTCGTTGGAGTCGGAAGGTATGAAACAGCGGTTGCAGAATAAACAAAAAAATGGGTTAATAGATGGGTTAATAGGTGGTATGGTCCCCTCTTACAGATATACAGGTCTCGCAGCGTGATTTCATACTTGAAATAAGGCAGTTTATCATTTCCTGTGGCAATTGGTCCCACTCGTTCAGCAACGCTGTTTTCATTCCCTGGATGGTTCCCGGAGGGGGGTTGCGAGTTGCAATTGCCCTCCCCAGAGCGTCCCAGACATGCTCTATAGGATTAAGGTCTGGAGATCTGGCTGGCCAATCCATCCGGCGAATATCCTCACTCTCTAGAAAATCGTCGATCATGTGGCCTCGCGTTATCGTCCATTAAAATGAACTCAGGGCCAACTGCACCCTGAAAAGGCGAACATAGGGCTCCAAGACCTCATTCCTATACCTCACACCAGTCACAGTGCCTCTTTCAAAGACATGGAGAGGTGTGCGGCCATCCAACATGATGCCTGCCCAGACAATTAAACCTCCTCCGCCATAATGGTCGATTTCGCGGACATTGGAGGGTAGGTAGCGGGTCCCTGGTTCTCTCCATATGAACGTACGGCGAGAATCGGTGCTTAGGCTGAACCGGGACTCACCAGTGGAGAGAACGGTCGCCCATTAATCCATACTCCAATCTCTATGCTCTTTGCACCATAACAAACGGATTCTCCTGCCTGTAGAAGTGAGCGGGACGCAAACAGCAAACAGCAGGTCTTCTTGCAAACAACCCTCTCTCATGAAGTCTTTTGGAAACAGTCACCCTTGATACACGGGTTCCTGTGGCTGCATACAAGTCACGAGAGAGCTGAGAAGCTATAGCACTCCTGTTATGCCTCGCTATAATCGACAAATGGCGATCTTCTCTGGCTGCCGGGCTCTTGGACGACCTTGCCCAGGCTTTCTCTCGATGGATTCGGTATCCTGGAACTGTTTCCATAAGTTACACTCGACGCTGGGCGTTAAATTGAACTCTCTACAAATCTGGACTTGAGATTGGCCTGCTTCTAGCCTCCCCACAATTTGCCACCTCATTCCATCATCTAAACGTTGGTGGTTACTCATTTTTACTGTTACAATTTGAAATTAACCGATTGCTGCAAAATAACACCTAGAAATTCGCCGAGGTGTGCTAGCGAACGAAATGCGTCTTAACTTACGCGCGCTTATAAAGCCTGTTTCTCTACCGGCTGCGCCTACACACACGTGTACGCTTACGTATTTGACGTACAAGATTTGCATTTTTGTCTAGAAGCAGTGGTTTTACATTCAGTTCAGTTCTTTTCATGAAATTCGATAATGCAAATATGCAAATGTGCAAATTCTCTTAATTTATTTCACCAGTGTATTTGTTCTTGATTTACCATTTTCTTCTCACAGCGTAATCATAGTGAAATGCCAACTTCATGTATGGTATTTTATTGTATTTTTCATACTTAAAAACTCTTGAAAACTTTAACCTTGGTTGTAACGACAGAATGCCGCCGAATAAGCAAGTCTAAGAATAAGCAATCTCGCCGAATAAGCAATGTCGTTATAGGCAAGTTTGACTGCATTAAATAGTACGAAGAAGACTGTCTGAAAGCAGCTCTGAAAGAAGAAGAAAGACGCAAATGGGGCAAATTTTATGTAGGAACAAAAGCACCGTTATAAAATCATCGAATTTTACAGTGATATGTGTGGCAAAATCATGTTGCGCTTTCCCTCACAAAATTTCTAGTTACGGAACTGAGCCTGAGGATTACATAAACATAGGCGATAATGTACAAACTGAACCTGACACGACAAATATTGACGCCCTAATTGAACATTTTTGAGGAAGTTAATAAGAACGTAAATTTCGTTATTTTAGAAGAAAAACAGTGTAGGTTGGAATTTTACACAGATTCTGTCGAACTTAAATACAGTATTTAGCAACTATAGACTAATTAATAATTAATTACTAATTAATAATTAATTACTAATTAATAATTAATTACTAATTAATAATTAATTACTAATTAATAATTAATTACTGATTAATTATTTCACCTATTTTTAAATTAATTATATTTATTTTATTTCAATCACACACGAGATCGTTACACATTATATCAATTGAATTAAGCGCAAACCTGTGTTCAACGGAAAAAAATCTCGGTCCCTTACGATTCCGTTAAAGACAGGTTTTACTGTAATAGTATAAATATTTTATTAGTTAGAACTCCAAAGCTTCCCCCCTCCCTTGCGTATGCCAATGACTACTACTACTATTGCTTAACCGTACATGCAACTCGTTCACAATCCTCTGCGGAATTTCTAATGAATCGGTACGTATCGGAACGAGTCGCGTGAGTCTGTGTCGTCCTAACGTATTTGTATTGTCCGAGTTGGGATTGTTTCATGTTCTTGCTGGTGCTACCACCTGAATTTCATATTTTGAAGAGAGAAAAAAAAGAGATGTGCTTTATTTTTTATTTATAACGTTATGTATTATGTTAAAGGTTTTAACCTGCTTTATTTGCCTGCTCTCTGCGGAGAGACTTTTTTCAAATGTGGGAGCACACAGTCGCATTCTCGCCTCGAAGTTGGAAAATCGCAGAAAATTCGACTTTAACCGGCATGCTGCTAGCTGGGTTCGCACCTGATCACCACGATGGGAGTCCAGCATGAACGACAGACTGTTTTGATATGTTTTTCAGGACTAGGTAAATGTCCGAAATGGACAAAAAAAAAACTGTCGTAAGCTTTAGCGAGCACCCTAGTGCTCACGAGTAACCGGTTGAAAATGGGTGCCTGGTCTGATTCATATTCTTGAGGATGTATGTACGTGCAACGCTATTCAAATACAAGAGACCGACCCAAATGATTCAAAAACTGAATAAAAATATGAATATTAAACTTCTGATATTTTAATCACTTCATACTCTATAATTATTTCTAAAACAATCACAATGAACATAATATGCATCAAATATGTGTATATAAACAAATAAACATAAAATAAACATTTTTATTTCATAATAACATTCATAAAAAAATCAATTACCATCTTCCTTAATTCACAAATGTCACGAATAAAAATTAATGCAGAAACCACCAAAATCAGTTCAAGGGTCTTTTACCTCAATTATTTCATAACTATTAACAATAAAAAATTTTGCAACGTTTCCCAACGAGATCATTTCTGAATTATATGTGAAATTTTATTGAATCTCGAATCCAATTCAATTCGATTCAAAACCACATTTGTCGAAAAAAAAGTTCGGAAGCTTAATTATCTTGCATAATCAGCTGGAATGGATCTTTTTGCTAGGGTAACTATATGACCCGTATTTCGTGAGACATTGCCGTATTTTACCGTAGTTTTTGGTCATCCCGACTTTTTTTAAAAATAAAAATTCCCCTGTTTTCCCCTTATTCCTAAGAAAACTTAATTGAATTCGTATTCTTAACTGAAATTGTAGATTAGATAATTTTCATAACTTATTAAATTATATTCTGATCATTATGACTGCAAATTTAAGTATTCCCCCACATGTTTAATAGTGTTCAACGTTTATTGTTATTTAAAAAAAAAAAAACTAATGCCCTATAATACAAATACACGATATCTCTGCATTTCCCGCCCATTGGCAACTTTCTGGTCAATTTTCTCACATTCGGTGACTTTTGACGAGAACTGTCGATGTATCTTATTTTGCCTTTTATTTAGGATCCCTTTTACTGTATTTTTCTGGATGAAATGTGGTCAGCCTAATTTTTCAGTATCCTGTGAATCCTAGTAAGATTTTTATCTATCATAAAAACAAAAAAGTGTTTAATACCGGATCCAAATACCGATTCGAGATGCTGAAAATATTCTCTTCCCCGTATTTCCACTCCACCAGCATGTTTAAACATACCGATAAGAATATGGGTCAAACATATGTGCTAAAATGGTGCGACATTAGTCAATATTTGGTCAGTTCAAACCTTCTATTCAACTCGACCCGATCCAATTTGGGAGACACTAACCAACGCGTTATAATGGAAAAATAATATGCCTGCCTTTAATATGAAAACATAATATTTATAATAAGAAACTAAAAAAACCGATCGCACACCGACCTGGTGTCCTACTTTCAATTGAAAACCAGCCAGCAATAAAAATATGCAGGTTCCATAAACTGTACATAAACCGCTGAAACTCGATCAATATCAGATTGATGGATGCTTGAAACTTATAAATGGGATGTGAGAAGAGAATATCATTCATCTTTTATGCACTATTTCGAATGAGCTTATGAAAAAATGGTAAATAAAAATACTGCAAGATGATATATTTTAAAACATTTGTACGGATCTTTAATTAGTATTTAAATTGTTCTATGTCTTTTCGCTCTACATATAAAGTATATTATTTGTATTGATAATAAATCAATATCGATAAGCACATATATCATATATATTAATAAATTGATTTTTTTTTTATTTTACTAACCCGAATTTCATTGGTTTACTACTCATATCAAGAAAGCATTCCCATGAAATGCTTCAATTATGTCTCGTAAGTTACCAGATTTTCAGCTGACACAATACGCATACCCGTACTGCTGCTAGCCATATTTCATTTACCCTTTCAGCGGCACTGACGAGATATCCCGCCTCCTTAGAAGCCTCTTATTTTAGTATTGGCGAGCCCAGATACTTTGTAGAATTTATTTCTCAATGTAACACTTTTCTCTATACCCCCACCTGCTAAAAATCGGAATAAAACCTCCTTCAAATGCATGTCAATCAAAAATATATGGCATTATGAAGGTTTAGTGATTTCTGCTGCGCCACTTAAAGGGTTAAGGCTGAAACTGGATAACCAGCAAATTATTTGTACCTAGAAACTGCTCAAATCCCAAGTCATTACCACCCACCCGTCACTAGTTTAAATTCGGATTTCATTACCGCGACTAAATCAAAATCGCTCCGAGCACAAGTTGCCAATTTCGAATTAAAAATGGGATGTATGGCCCAGTTCTATTAATAGATATTAGATTTCTTAGCATACATACATTGACCTGGAAAAGGGCACTCGAAACCACTTAACATTTGGATAGAAATGGGTATGATGTTATATTAATTCTAGTTTTATTTGTCATGAAATATTTTTCTCTCATTTAAAGTTAATTGACATACAGGGTGTCCGGGAAATGGCTATACAGCTTAGAAAGTGAACAACTAAGAAGTTGCTGAGCGATAAAAATGCACTGTCTGCTGCTTTGTTATTAGAGAGAGAGAAGCCAGTAAATATATTTTCACCTAAATCGAATTTCCAGATAAGTTATAATTTTGTCAATAGATGACACTGAATTCAAAAAAAATTTAAATCTATTTTAAATGCAGCGTACAGGGTGTCTCACATCAGGTTTACAAACTTCTAGGAGAGGTAGGGTACACCTAGACGACTCGGAATCACTTAACATTTTAATCCTTTCTTGACGCGTCAGATCATAGTTCCCAATAGTCACACGTTTATTACAGACGCGATGATGTACTTCGCGATAGTTTGAGAATTTTGGTGATGGACTTGATCTTTGAAAGAATAGAGAGTGCACATGAATTCAAATCTTGTGAATCTCTATTTCTAAATCACATATGTACTTCATGAACGTGTCTCTGAAAAATTTCTCATGAATTGATGCATGCTGGAACGTCATATTTACGCTGTATACCTAAAGTGAACATTGATTGTTGAGGATGCGTTTTGTGTACCTCGAGGTGTGCTGCTATCTGTCTGTTGAATTTGCGTAAGCAACAATTCAGCAGGTTGTTTGTTAAAATCAAGAGTAAATTTCGAATGTTTTTGGTCTGATTGCTCTTTGTGAAGAAATTATTTGGAGAAAATTCTTTTACAGATAAGGAAAATTATCTATCGAAAATATTTTAACTAATTAAAATATTTTCAATAAGGTTCAGATTTTTTAATGAATCTTTCCCTTATTATATGTATCCGGTGATGGGTGTCTAAAACAGTCCATCTTGTCTTTGATTGACGTAATTCTTTTTCAATTGAAAAAATCAGGTGAAGACGAGAGCTCTTAAAGATCGAGAACATCTAATCAGTAGTACTAGGATTTCTATGACAATTTTTTTACGGATTTTGCGTAATCCGCTATTTATAGAACATGATAGAACATATTTTCATGACACTCATTTTTAAGCATATTTTCATGATTTTTAGTCATTTTGTGGAATATTTTCATTTTTTCCCCAGCATGGTTTTTGCATTATTTAAGCATTTACAATGAAAGCGGTTTTTTCCCCCAGCTATCTTAACTTCGTACTGAAAGGCTTATATAAGGATGAGATAAAAGGGGTGGGAGACTTGGTTTCAGGACAATTTTTTTTAAAGTATTAGACTTTTGTTTAAGGTAGTATTTATTGCGTTAACATTCCTCAATCTCACATTATTTTGCTGAAATTTATATTACTGGAAATAGAAAATTTTTGGGCAACTTTTTAGTTTATGGGACAAGTTTTTAGTTTTTTTAGAGTATAAATCTAATTTTTATAAAAAAATTTTTTACAGTTTTCAGTTCATAAAAATCCTAGCCCTACTAATTAGCAACGGCAAAAAATACTCAGCTTAATAATTTTATGTTTATTTTCTAGACCCTTTAAATGCAGTTATTTTCCGTCATGGTCCCCATGTGTAAGAGGCATCAGGCTGTAAATCATTGCAAGATGATCCGCCTTGGCTCTGATCGATCACTGGCTGATTGGACACCCTGTGTACGTGATGTCTTTAAAAGATCTGGACATTTTGCATATTTTATAATGCACAATACGGACAAGACATTTAAAATTACAGATGTTTAGTAACTCTAATCAGAAAAAAATATCTTATTCTTCATTCAAATTTGTAAATAAACATGACGATAAGGGGAAAAAAACATGAATCGCGAGACACATTACATTTATGCTGAATTAAATTCGATTACAAATGTGACCATTGATAAAAACAATCCTTCTACGTCAGAGAAATGTAATAGCCAGTTCGGGTTTTGCTCAGTTTAGATGCCGCTTGATTAAAGGTAGGATCATAATAGACGGTATGTCCGACATTTGCGGAAGAAACGGAGATAATGTCACTGGAATTTTCAATCAGGTCATCGTTAGCGTTAATTTTCGGAATCGGAGGTGATTGATTGGTACCGGTTAGTACGTTACCCGATACGTTGAAAACTTCGGGGAATACGAAACTTGTTGTGGCCGAAGGTAAATAATCTGATGGATGAGAATTATTTCCAGGCATTGATTGTGAATTTGTATGCAGCGGAAACGAATTTGACCGATTAGTTTTTTCAGATCCCGAAGGAACGATCACATCTGAATGTATCAAATCCATCAGGTCCTTCAGTGTCCTCGTTGGTGCGACAGTGACTTCTGTGACAACGGGTGGAAGGACCCTGCTCTCGACACGCACGCTGACACTAAAGGATTTTTTCAAGGGCTCGATGTTCCGTGACCGGTTCACTGATTCAGGTTCCAATTTTATTTTTTGTATCGGTTTTAATTCGGTAGCGTCTAGTTTCGAATTCGTGTTCACCATTTCTTCTATTTTTGAATTTTTGGGTTCAACTGTCGTTGGTGAAGATTCCGTTGATTTATGTCCAGCATCTTTTGATTCAGTTGACTTGAATTTCGATTCGCTCGGTTGGAACGACAACTGTGGTCGCTCAACTTTGTTCGGTTTGGTTGATTTAGTCAATTTTGCGTTATTCAAAGCAGTTGAGTTGTGTGACATTTGACTGACATCATTTTTTAGGATTATCGATTCGCCTCCAAATCCATGTATCTTCCCATACACAGCTTCAATGTTCTTGACAGAAACTTTTCCATTAGGAGAAGATATTGTCACCTTATCACCCAACCGCACTTCAACGTCACTGGTTTTGTTCTTTAATGGTTTTTCTTTCGGTGGCGTATTGCTTTTTCTTGGATTAATTTTTGGACTAACTTCTACAGATTTGACAGATTCAGTTACGGCTCGATTCGTGGATATCCTTCTTTGTTTCACTATTCCCTTAATATTCCTATTGGAGCTTCTAAATTTTGACTTGATTTTTGTAGAAGTCTCAGTCATCGGTGTTGTCGTTTCCGATCTCGGATTGACCCGCGAAGATGTAGTTGTTGATACCCGCGTGGATAAGGTTGTGGGGTAGGAGGTTGGTCTCGATTTTCTTGAACCAGTGGATTTCAAGCGATGACTGTTCCTGAAATTTTCAATATTTCTGGAGACTTGGGATTCGCTGCTTCTCGGTGAATTATTTTTTTCCGTGTGCTTAGAAGACTTCAGTCTCTCACCATATTTAATTTTCTTTTTCATCTTAAACGTCGAGGGCGCAGTCGTGGAGACGTCTTGAAAACTCATTACTGGCGAGACACTTTCTCTATCCGCGTTCATGTCACCTTCGATAGAGATAACGAATGATTCTGGAACTTTTCTATTTTCTTGGACGTCAATATTCGAGCTCTTTCTTTCGTTTGGTCTTTCTTTCGATTGTGGAGGTTTCGAGTTTGATTTAGGAATCGGATCGAAAATATCACTAAGTTCACCCTGTTCCTTTGCAAAATTCAGTGTGATGGCAGACCTATTTTCCGTAAGCTTGACTCTGTCGTCGTATTTTTTAGTTACACTATAAGGATCGATTGGCGTTCGATATTCCTCAAGGTTCCTTTTCGGAACCTGAGATGTCTTTGGCGTTATATCTGACCGAATTGATGCATGGATTTGGTCTTCGTACCTCGGTGTAAAAGTTTCGAAATTGAGATGACGGTTATTCGTCACTGCCATCTTGTGAAATGGATTACTCGTTCTGTGATTCTCAGAACCGAAATAATTCGTTAATTGCGGTTTGATATTAAGAGGATGCCAATTGTTTGAAATAATATGTGGTGAAGGATTCGTTATGATTTCGCTTGTTGTGGGGACCTTTTGCCCATTTACGTGAATTCTTGGCTGCTGATTTCTGATCAGTTTTCCTTCGAGAGTCTTTTGTATTTTCATGGGAGAATTCGTTTTTGGATTAATAGAAGTTGCGCGAGAAACACTTTTCTTGGATTCCCCTCTCGTTTTATTTACGGTATTGATTTCTTTTCCGTGTTGCCTCATCACACTTTCCTGTACGAGGAAAGTGTTATTCAGGTACGTATATCCCTTTCGTTTTTCTGAAGTCTTTGGCTCTGTAATTACTTTTCGACGGCCAAACACTGGTGCTAAGTCTCTGGGAGGGTTCAAATTGCTTGCAACTGTGACACTAGGGTGGTCAGGAGGATTTCTGTAAGATACCTGACGGGTGTCATCACTGACATCTCTACCTGACTCGCTCCACCATTCGTTGAGGATGTGATCTTTGGGAACGGCGGAATAGCCTTGGTTTCCACCATTTCGTTCATATACTTTGCTTTGCAATGCGGCAACTGGAACACGAGCTGGTAACGGTGAAATTGGTAACGCTACATTCTTATGAGTGGTTCTGATAGCAGAAGACGTCCGTGATGGTTGAGGTGATTTTTTTATCAACAGCACACGAGTAGATTTTAATGGGGGTCCGCCTCGGATGGAACTGATTTCCCATATGGTAGGTGTTTTTTCTGCAATTTTGTCTTCTTCTCCTTCGGGTATTTCAGAAGAGATGTAAGGCTTGGAACCACCGAAGTACTTTACAGTTTCGTCAATGATTCTTTTATTTGTTTCTGGTAAAACTATTTTACGACCACTCTGTGTAGGATGACTTGAAAACGAAGGGTTTCTGGTCACAGGTGAGTGAGCAGAAGCGTAATGCGACTTTTGCTCAACTGGCGGTACAGCAGGTTTGGTAACCGGTTTCGTTGGAGTATAATAGGTTTCATTAGATTCCTCCAAAGAAGCACTATTTGCCTCTTCTGGACTGACTTCAATGGAAGAGATCCCGTTGCTGTTCCGCACGACAGAGAGTGTTCCCACGGGCTTCCCGCCGTTCAACCGGCTTTTCAGCAACGAGACATCCTGTGCGAAATAATATTTTGCGGAATCTTGGCAGAATACGTTGTACCACCAGTCACAAACGAGGAATTGTTGGTTAAACATCGTTCCGATCGGGCAGAGGAAAGAATCTTGGTATTTCCCATGGCACATATGAAATACCTTCAAAAACGAAAGTTACATAAAATATTTTTAAAATATAAAACGCTCGATACAAGAATGAAAGTTTAAAAAAATTTAAACACATTATTATATATAAAAATAGCACAGTGGTGTAATCCTGAAGGTAAAATAGCGACATTGACCTTACACCTTCAGCATGGGCGTCGGAAGTGTTCCATACAAGTGGGTGCTCAGGTTGGTCTTTATGCAGGAACTTGTCATTTGTCATTTATTTCTGGGGGTGCTCAAACCTATTCTACAAAATTCTGTGGGTGCTCGAACACCCACAGCTTCCCCCTGTGCGACCTACTGACCGTCCGATAACTATCGAATTTTTAAGAATTTAAAGCAGTTGAACCCAGTTGCCCTAAGGGATGTGCAGAAGATTAGCCATCGGCGGGTCCGATGCCGACTTAGTAAAGACCCCAGACTTGTGCAACTTGAAAATATATCCACCCCACTACTAAACCAGACATACACCTCGTCCACATTCCTCTGCGTAGCTATTTCCATCCTGTCGGTTTGAGCGGAAGAGCTTTTTAGCGCCCCCACACTTCGCTCCCTCGTGAAATGTTAAAGTGATGACCAATAATGACCATCCACTCGTGGTAATAGAGAAAAAGTTTGAAAAAATACTAATTTTAAGAAATGGTAATAATATAAAAAAAAATGGTCGCAATTAATTTGCGATAATATTTCCACGACTCATCCACTATTTTTGAGCGAATGTGTGACGTCAATATTATCGCTGTAGCTAAAGCTCCTAGAGTGGCGGGCGACTCATCGTTCTCCATCGTAGAACAGTAAAACCATTTTTTTGCTCAAAGTAACATCTAATCGTTAAAAAAGGAGTGTAGGGAACATGAATGAATGAACGCCAGCGTCTCTGCCACCGGACTTATCCCGTTGCCGAGATCTCTTCCAGCCCAGCTTCGTGGCAGAGTCTGGAACAAAGTAAGTGCACCTAACAGTCTGAGTGTGTGTCTAGGAAAGCGCCTCAATCCTTGTCCGACTCTGTTCTAGTGTCGAATTTGATTGGACGTGCGTGATCATAGACGTAAAATCAGGATTTTCCTCCTTGTAACCTTTTGCATGTGGCTTTGGCGCTATTTTTTTTTTTTTTTTCAAGCAACTGTGACGTCATAGAAACGTCACAGTAGACCGCGAGGCTACCGTAACTTTTGATCCATTTGGCGCCACCATATTTCCTAGCGACATTTAATAATGGATATTCTAAATTTAACTTTAGTTCGGCAACCAGGATTGATGCAGTGGGAAGTTCACGGGTTGCTTAAAACGAAGGTTATGAGTTCGAGTCCCTTCGTAACCATCAAATTTTTTTTTTCTAGCATCTTCGTTTGAAAAGTTTAATTTCTTATCACATTTAATTTTTTTCTTTTAACCAATGCACGGGATAAATATGATTTATTATATTATAATTCACCACAAATTGTCAGATGCACGGGAATGGGGGGCCACCCCCGTATAATAAGTTATCGTTTATTGAATCACTAAAAAATGTTTTCTTTTTTTTTTCTGATTTAATCAAAATGTGGTTCAGTTGCATCAAGTTGACAATAGTAACGGCTCGCGCAGCGAGCGCCCAGCGAAGCTGGGCCCTGCTATCATTTATTGATTCATAATGCTGATAGATTCATTAGAAAACCAAACATAGAAATTGTGTTTCGGCAAGCCACTGTATTAATTGCATGTCAATATAATTATTATTATATAATATATATCATTATTATTATGATCGTTATAGTATTATAGTTAAATTATATCATTGTAATTTATTATCGTGTGAGCAAACGAGACGTAATGACAAAATAATAGCGAAATCGTTAATAGACGCTGGTGTTTGGCGATAAGTTGCCAAACGTAACAGCAGGAGGTACACTTTACACATACGGTGATGTTTCTATAACGTCACAGTAGCCTGATTCTGATTGGTTGATAATGTCAAAAATATAAATAAAATCGTCATAACTACGAAGAACAGCCAAAACTAGAGAGGAAATCCTTAATCAGACGTCATTGATCACGTGATACTAACTATCCAATCAAATCCGACACTAGAAAAGAGTCGGACAAGTGTGGAGGTGCTTGTGTAACTAGTGTTGTGTATGATATTTCAGTGCTGCCATCTATACTTCAAATTGTGAGTGAAGTGTAATGATTGAATATTTGTAACACTGTAGGCCTGTTGCTCTCTGTGGCGAGACTTTTTAACGGAGAGATCGGCTCGCATTCGCGCCTTGAAGTTGGGAACCACAGAAAACCAACTTCAGCCGACCACCACTGTGGGGTTCGAACCCGGATCCTGAGTGTAGGGAACAGCGATTGGCTATACTACTACTACTAAAACACACATGCACCTCGTCCACATTCTTCTGCGGAACTTCTAGTGAATTGGTACATATTGGAATGTGCGTGTACGTGTTGTGAACCGGACGTGAAGTTTGTTTCTGTCTAATGCTTGTTATGTGTACTGCCACCATTTAATATCTGTTTTTTCCTAACCGTGAGTGAAGTATAGTAGTTGAGTAATTGAATCGCTGTGTGGGCCCGTTGTTCTCTGTGGCGGGTCTTTGTGGAAGAGACGTTATATGGCGAAATAGGAACGCATTTGCCCCTCGAAGTTGGAAATCACAGGAAACCAACTTCAGCCGATGGTGGGGTTCGAATCCGGGTCTTCACAATGATCCCCTGGGTGATCAGCTTATATCCCCTATGGGGACAGAGCGGGGCCATAGTCGGTTTCGGGTCCTCTCGATGCGAGTCCGTCACTCTGATCACTCGACCACCACAGCGGCTATAGAGCAAATACTGACATAAAACTTCGCACATAGATAGCGGATAAGTCAACCTGGGGTTCCAACCTATAGGTAGTCTTTGTTTCCTTTATCTTGCTTTTTTTTCAACTATTTCCTAGATATCACTTAGAGAAAAAAAAAACCTGTTAAAGATGGATGACTGAGTCCGCTCTCCTTTATAGGGGATCCTTGCCAGGCTGTAATGTTAGGGATTTAACGTTAACGGCTATAATGTTAATGATTTCGTTGTTGAATCCTATTTTGCTTTACTATTTTAAAATAATCGATGCAGGACTATCTGCTTACCTGGCAATTAGTATCAATATCAGCATAGTATCCAAACTGGTGATCACCACCGCATCGGAAACTGGTGTCAGGTATGTATTTGTAAGTTGGATAATCCCGATCTGGTCTACCCGGTATAGATTCACCTTCCTCCAGTCTGTTGAAATGGTCGCCAACTCTCTTGATGTGTTTCTGGACATTCAACGTACTGGAATTAGTTCTCGGTGGATGTCCAATCACTGATGTGCTGCGAATACCACCAAGTGTTGCATCATTTTTTAAGTCTTCTCGTTCCGTTTTTTGTTGTCCTTGTTTTTGCTTTTTTCCTGCAATGTCTCTGTCCTTTTTTCCAATATTTCGTTCCACATGTGGTTCCCCCGATGCAGTTTTTATGTTACGTTCTGTGCTCACTTGATCCACACCGGGCCCATCTCCGACTACAGATGACATAGTCGAGTCCGATGATGATTCCGAAACAGCCATCTTCTTACCCGTGGGAGAGTGCAAATTTCTGTAGCGGTCATCAAAATCATCCTGGTAGAAGAAATCATCGTCGTACGAGTCGAAATCATCGATAGTTGGAGTGCCGGAGCTTTCTTTGTCCTTTTGTATAAAATCTGGACTTTCATACGGCACGTTGCCTCTATTTCCTTCGTTCATGTAAACGACACGCGGTTCGACGTAACGCACGTGAGACGAGGTGTATTTATTGACTGGTGGCTCAGGGGGAATATCAACATACTCGACTGTAGGTTCCACGTACTGCACATTGGGCACAACATAATCCACAATCGGTGAAACGTAATTCACGCTCGGAACCAGGCCTTCGTTCTGTGTTCCGGCGGAATTGACGTTCACGTCTTGCTTGTTATTTGATTCCGGATCATCGGTTGTATGACTGAAATTCTCTTCGAATTCGGACAGAGATGAATCGGTCATCTTTATCCTGCCATCTGTTTTCGTATTCTTCTCTCTGAGCTGAGGAGAGCGAAATTTATGACTAGACGTTAAATGCCCGTCGTCTATTATAGAATCCCTGAGGATAAATCTCCCTAGATCTGGTAGAAAATAAGGCTTTAAAGTTTTGTTCCTCAAGTCTATGCTCGCTATGGCTATTTTGTAGACCCTCGTCGCATTCGACGATGGAGTCTTCGGATTGTTATTATGGTTTGAATTAAAACTTGTGATGTTTGGCAACAGAAGACTAGATCTCCTGTTGAATGCTTTCCATTGATCCCACCACAGGGATCTACTTTCTGGCGTTGAATTCTCGGTATTCGTGAAATCGGTTTGACTCGGCACGATATTACTCGCTTGAGGACTCAGAAACCAGCTCTTCGTCCTTCTTAATGACTCGGGATACGGAAAATCCTGTAACAGAAATCAAAACAAGAGTTTAATAGCGGAAGTGGAACATGCTCAGATTAGACTGGCTCTCATCTTATTATTTATTAGCAGTGATATCAGCGGCTGTCAGGTTCCCTCTGTAATTAGAATACTTTAAAAAAAATAAACACATAAAAAACCATAATGAAAGTGTAAACCTGTCTTTATATCGGTGAAAAATAATTATCCTGTGCCGTTTGTAAGTACAATTTTATTCGAATATTAAATTTCGTTGAATATTTTCGAATTTATTCCACACACAGGTCCGAATGAATCTAATATTTTTTCACTGCAGTAAACAAAACTTCACAACTGGGTGCCGCAATTTTGACCAAAATTTGTTTGGTTCTGAAAATGACGAAAAAAAAATTAATTAATTTTCCACCGGAGTGGACTTTACTGCTCTGATTCTGTAGTGCAAGAAGCTTAATTCAATCTAGAGAGATAGACGACTATTTTCTGAGCCCAAGATATCAAGGAAGCAGATGTTTTCTGTATATTGTGCCGAGGTGAATTCGGAAAGAAAAAGGTCTCGGCCGGGACTCGAACTTAGGCCCTCTTGCAAACCGGGGAAGCATGCTACCATCTACGCCACTAGAGACACGACCCTGTCTTCCTTATTCCACACACTATGACGTGAATATATGTTTCCCTCATAACCGGGGATGAAAGGAAAACCGTCTATCTCTCTCTCTCTCTCTACCGTCCCACCTGTTAGCCATTTGCTGATGTTAAGAGTACGAATATTAAGACTACTAATGCATGTATTTAAGTGCCTCACGCCACAGTGCTGGAAATAAGAAAGGAAGGGTCGTGTCTCCAGTCGGGTAGATGGTAGCATGTTTGCCAGGTTGCAAGAGGGCGTGGCTTCGACTCCCGGCGGAAACCAGATGACTTTTCGAGTTCACCTTAGTGTAATATTCAGGATATGTCTTCCTAATTCAGTATTTTAAGGCATTTTCCTTGTCACTCTATCTTCTTCATCCATTCACGAGTTATGAACATTTTAGCAGTTTGCGTATGTATGCGCAGCAGCTTACGATCGAATTTCTGCTCCAATCGTTTTGAGATACCCGGGAGCAAAAAGATGAATATTTCAGAGAAACATATAACGTGGGAAATTTCCCGGGAACTTGAACAACTCATGAAACATCTCAGACTTGGGACTAATATAGTGATTATAGGAAAAATGTGTTTGGGTTCGCTTTCCGGTGGAAATAATTACAGCATCATCTAGTGATGAACTCCGGAACTTTTCTACGTCATCAAAATCTAAGCAAGATTGAAAGCAATAATTACTACTACCTTTATTATAGCGAGCGATACGTTTTCGTTTATAAAACATACACAGTTTCGGAATAACGTGTGTATTCATATGCCTGCTTCCGAATTCGGAAATCCGGTGGCAGCATTTCTTCAATACATGTGACAGACATTCCTCAGAAACAAACTTCCCGTTGGGTACAGAGCACACACACGACACATTCCGACATGCACCAATTCGTTAGAAGTACCTCAGAGTAATATTTACGGATATGCATCACGTGCATTTCAGTAGCAGTGCATATACATAGGTGCCGTATGTGTATGTTCACGTGGTGCCATCTATCTTCCAACTGTGAAATTGGGATTCAACAATGAATGATTACTTGAATTAATGTAATTTAGATGCTGTAGAACATAGCTTCCCAAACTTTTTGTTCCATCGCCCCCTTCTTCACAAAATGTTTTTCTCTCATCGCCCCCCAACTCAAGAGAACCCATAGGATCCTATGTTATACCCGTAGCTTGTATCGCCCCTCTGGACCTTTCCATCGCCCACCAGAGGCGATATTGCCCACTTTGGGAAACACTGCTGTAGAACTTTCGCTCTTCTCTTTGGATCTCTAATTCTTTTATATTTTTTCATTTTAAATTAGTTGTCATCACCTTAATAAAAAAAAAAAGAAGAGGAAAAGTCTTGCTTCAGAATAAATTTATTGAAATTAATTGAAGTGAATAAGATTTTTTTTCCTGATGAAAAAATAAAATCCTTAGACTTTCAGGCAAAAGTATTTTGTTCCTAGTTCAATTTCATAGTGTATGTTTTCCATAATCATATCTTCCAAAATGAAGATGGCTATCATACAAATGTACGTCTAATTAAAGAGACAAAATTTCTTACCCTTTTCTTTGGATGGCCTTGAGAAGAATTTAAAGTAACTGGAAGTAAAAAAAAATAGTGAATATTTAAAATTTTACCAATGCAATATTTTTCCAGTTTATTAACGTAATTCTGTTATTTTTTTAGAAGAAATACTTTTATTAAACTGATTAAAAGGTTTGGTTTGAAAAGCGCACAAAAACCCCGTGACCAAAAGTTGTGACTTGGTGTACATCATAAGATTATACTCAAAAAAATTACCACAGAAAGTATTTCTTTGTTTGTCAGAGAGTATTAACCTTACAGATTAATATAACACAATTCCAATTTTGCATGAATATGACCGTGGCATGGCTTGGTGGGTGTATATGCAGCCACGCATGTATTCCTCGAACAAAAATATACAAAGCTCGTGGTCACTAACGAAATACCACTGATTAACTATTCGGAAGAGGTCATCTAAATTCGTTTCACATCCGATTGCTAAACTCTCCCATTGTTTTCAAGACGACGTGTTGCGGCAACCTCGGGGACAGACACCCACGCTGACAGGACATCGTAAATATATTAAATCCAAAGTTAATCCGCATTAGATTTAATTGAATGTAAATTTATAATACGATGATGAAGGATGAACAATTTTCAAATATCCATTTATGAATGGATTTTCGAAGATGTCCATGAATCTTCGAGTTTGTAATAATGTTAAGTACACAAACAGCTCTTCCCTTTATAAGATTTGCATTTCTTTCGTAACGTCTTTCTCTCTTCCAAAACCATTTTTTTTTCTCTCATTCTGTCATTGTGTTTTGTAATGATTTTCAATGTCCTAAATCACTCACCCTTGTTCATAATTTCTTTTTCGGCATCAGATATGCAGAAAAAAAAAGTCTGCGCATAACGTTGTTAAATTATCAGGTTCTCATCAGCGTGGTGCATGCTAAAAACGCAAAACTGTTTCCTTCCCGTCGAAGGGCATGATTCGGTAAACAAAAGATTTATTTGAGAAATATTCCGTGAGATGAATATTGTTTCCTTTGGGTACTTTTGCGTCCCAAAATTCGAGTTCTCAAACGTTTTTCTTCTTTCTAACATACGGTATTTGGAGATTTTTTTTCTTTTAGAAATATTTATGTTCCGAAAATACATTATTAAATTGGGCAACCGAATTTTATGAAAATTTTCTTTGCCCAATCTCTACTGTATATCAGACGTATTCACATAAAAAGGAATTCACTTCGATAAGTTCAAAATCGCAAGGCAAAAGAATCGTAATTTCGGTTATGTTCACCTGAAGAATACTTATTGAAATGAATGAATTAAAAATTTGTTGCTCTGACTTTCTTAAGGCTAACAAGAAAACTTAAACGTTCCTAAGTGCAATATTCACTGAGATATTTGCTTTCAAACAGAGGATAAAAGTTAGGCAAGAATAGCAAAAACTAACGGACAACGCTTCTTTCCCTTTGTTTACACTGTTCTTTACTCTCTTGCAACTTCTTCGAAACATCTCTCTCGCTCTTAGAAACGTGGAATTTTCTTTGTTAGCCTCAAGAAAGACAGGGTAGCAACTTTCTAATTTGGTTTTGAGGGCAGGATGTCCATATAAAAAGTTATTTTTTGATTTTAATAACTATACAACCCCTTGCAACATGAATGACGTATCTGAGTTTCACACGTTATTTGAATGATTTTTATACTTGGAAATATGGACTAACGGTTCGCCAGTAAAATGAGGTCAAGGAACTTTTCTTTCTATCCTGTGTACTATATTATCAAAACTTTTTTTGGAAAAATTGCTGTGACTCGTTGGATAAATCATTTAATTGGAATAATATTTCTAAGTCACGGTAAGTCACAATATAACAAGAGTTTTCAAAGCATGGCTCGCAGACCACGTGTGGCCCTTGAAGCTTTTTTCAGTAATCCGTAGATGAAAAAGCTTACATACATAGGGGTACGCAGAATTTTCTCAAGGGGGGAAGGTTTCAATGTTTTTTCCTTCTCGGGGAGGGGGAGGTTTACGTTTTTTCCTGCAAAATAACACCATAATCTCGGCTTGAGGGTCCCCCCCCCCCGCCTGCGTACGCCAATGCTTAGGCCTACATAGTTACAGAATTTATAGAGATGCTGGAAAAAAAAACTCAATGAAGAGAATGTATTCCGAAATAGGGGGGGGGGGGGGAAGTAATTTCAAAATTACTTTTAGAAAATATTTCAGAACTAAATTTCAATTTATTCAGAAATATTTCAAAAAGTTATTTCGCAATTAATGAAAATTCACAATTAATGAAAAATACTTACAGAATTATTGAAAAAAATAATTTCAGAATTAATGAAAATTCATATTCGATTTCGGGATAAATAATTCCTTCAGTAATACAGGGACTCCGTGTTTAACTTGGAGTCCCGGGCCCATTAAGACAAAACTGTATGAATCTAGATATCGCAGAACATTGGCCCTCTGGCTTCAAGGAATTTTTTTTTGGCCCACAATGTCTAGAAGGTTGATGATCCCTGCCGTGTATTAAGTATATTAGGTTAAATTTATATTAAATTCACAAAAAAAAATAGCACATCAACTCATTACATTGGTTCACACGTACCAAAAAATGAATTTAATTATAAAATCTTTTTGATATTGTCTGACACTTTTATTGGTGGAGTTGCACTCTTGAGACTTGCTTCCGTCTTGTCTGGCCATCCCTGAAGTTTTATGAAAAATCCCTATAACTTAATTTTAATGATTCATTTTTTGTTTTTTTCAATTCTAATAGATTTTCATTTTCCATAGTTTTAATGAGTTTTTCCAATCTTAATTATTTTTTAGTTTTCCGATTACCTTAATGCGTTTTTAATGAGAATATCTATTTATAACACGATAAAATAATATCGGGGAAAAACATTTTTTAAATGATTGGTAGCGAAAAAAATATTCTCTACAATTATTTAGAAATGAATTATATCTGTCATTATAATAATATCACATTTCTATGGCTTAAAATTTAAAATTGAGTTTTCCATAATTTTTTCGTAGCTTTGACTGCAAAATTTGCAATGTATTTTCATTAAATATGAAAAAATGTCTACTTTTATAATAATATTTACATGTTTTAAAAATACTCTCCTCCCCCCTAAGCGTTTTATTAGTAAATACTGATCAAAAAACCTTATAATGAGCAATTGTTATTCTTTTCAGTACTGTTCTTTTTCAGTTTTCGGTAATTTTAATGTTATTATTCAACATCCTTTCAACACAAAACTTCGAGTCCGATAAATCTTTCAAACCCGAGTTTTCGTTTTTTAGAATTTTCAAAATGATTTTGCATTTTTGATATTCCAAAAAATGCATTAAAACATAAATCTCAGCAAATCTTTATTTTTTTTCAATCATTTATTTTATTTTATTGTTTGTGAAGAAATAATTCACTTCGTTCAAATTTTTTTAGCCAAGATGATGCAAGGTATATTCATCTTTAAATAAAATTTTTTTTCAAAATTTTATTGTTAAATTTCATGCAATAAATCAGACGTTTCCCGTCTTTCTCCTGGAAGTCATCATATAACCCCCCCCCCCCCGAAAGTTATCTTATAAATGTCCCTAAAAGTTTAACTTGAACTGCCCTCTAATGAAAGCCCCGAAGTTCATATTCACAGTATATCTAACTCAAAACTCGCACATTCCTTTAAGTCAGAGCTTAACACCCTGAGGTCAAAAAAAAAAAATTTATAGTGAGGAAAAAACAACACATACATTTGTGGCACCAGGGTCTGAAAGGGATGTGTGTATATATAGGCTACTAGAGGTAAAACTGCAAATGTGTGCGGTTTTCCTTAAATTCCAAAACTTAGTCTATATACAATTTAAGTTATACATAAAGAAATCTCACCAGCAACGACAACTAATATCCATAATCTTCTATTTCTATCCATTGCTATAGATGGATCTCGGATCCTAAGAACCTTAAAAAATAGAATATGAAAACAAAGAGATTTAAAAATAAATTTAGAGCAGTATATTGCCTTTAGATACATAATGACCCATGTAACGCTACAATAGTAATGCCTCTACTTGTTCTTTTTCTCTTTAGCGTTATTTTGAGGAAGAACGCCAACTATCGGAAATTTAAGTGTTTGGCTTTTGATTTCTGCCTTGTGGGTGAAATCGGGAGGAACAAAATAAAAAGAAAATAGTATCACAGTGTCACGCAAAAGATTATTCTTTTTCCCCATAATCTGATGATCTGAACCCTTTATGGAGAGGTATATCGTAAGAAAATATGGATTATTCAGAATTACGTAGGTGTAACATCTTATAACCTTCAGCTATCAAAGGTTTTTCATTTCTTACTTATGCTTTGAAGAATCCTAAAAAAAAAGGCTTTTGTTTTCTATTTTTTCCGTATATTATAGATTTTCGTTTCCACTGTTTTCTTCCCCCCCCCCCCTCTTTATTTTGTAATCTAATTTTCTTTAAGGAAATGAATTCAAGATATATTACGAGTACATCGTTTCGAATACATAATACAATACCTACTATCAAAGAAGCTTAACTTTTTTCTGAGATATTCTTATTTTTATTCTTGATTTCACTCTTGAATATAAATATGTCTACTTTCATTTTCATAGTTTTTTATGACGTTAGTTTATGTAAGTTATATCTTTTTACTATGTTATACGCATCTTCATGGATTTCATCAAATTATTTCTACTATATACTCTTACTCAAGAATAATATGAAAAACATATCTGTATGCAGGAGGTGAAAGGCACTGTGTCTATTATTGTCAATATTAATTAACACTATTAATTTGCTGTTCTTTCATTACACTACAGCTGTATAGAAAGATACACAAAAACCCTTCAAACTGCTCTCCTGTAAAATTTCTCTTTTGTGATATGGTGCCCTTTACCTCCAGCATACAGATATTGCAATTAAGTATCTTTGAATTCAGTTTCGTACGGATATGATTTTCTTGAGATTCCATTTAATGACATGACAATAGGAGTTGTTAGTGTGGTCCTGATGAATAGATATACAGGGAGATTCTAAATTCAAGGGACAAACTTTAAGAGGCGATAAAAGACACCTAAACAAGCATTTTTGGTCATAGAATGTATGGTCGAATCGCAAATAGCAAAAGCGGTAGAGAGTTTTTTTAGCCAGTGCACAACAGCCCTTCATCAAAAGTAAATGTATTTTTCTGACGTATTTGCAGCAATAAGTGCAATCAACCATTCGAGGGTGCAGGGTATTGTGATATGGTAGGCCTTTTCATGGTGCAACATGGGAAACTCAAATTCTATCACAAGTCATTATACCAGTTGATCATTGTTTGGTGCAGCATAACATTGATGGTCCTTGCACCAATAAAAAAAAATCCAATCCAATCCGAAGGTGCGTATGACGACTACCCTCGAACACAATAACTCCCTGATAACTACCCTCGAATGGTTGATAGCACATATCGCAGCAAATCCGTCGAAAAAATTTATTTGCTTTTGGTCAAATGCTGTTGTGCACTCGCTGAAAACACTCTCAACCGCCTTTGCTATTACGATTCGACAACACATTCTATGACCAAAAATGCTTGTTTAGGTGTCTTTTTTTCCCCCTCTTAAAATTTGTCGCTGAATTCAGAATCGCCTGTTTACATCATTATGTTGAATGCTATACATCATTTGTTTCTGAAATAATTTACACGTACATCTCTTCCCTTTTTTTTTCCATAGAAGTAAGTGCTTCAACTTTAATTAGGTATAACTCAGTCATTTATGAATAAAAAATGAAATTTCGTAACTTTTTTCATTTAAACGACTTTTTAAATAATGCGTAAATAATATTTGAAACATTTTTTGTAATTTTAATTTACCTGTAATACTAATTATTTCGAAATTAGCTATTGGAAAACTGTAAGAGCGGACACTCTGCATATACAGAATACATATATATACTGAATAAACAAGAAATACATTGAAAAAAAAAATCAAATAATTAGTATTACATGTCGACTTCATTATTCTGACCTCAGAAATTTGTTGTCGAAATTGTGAATTTGAAAAAATTCCCGAAACTTAATCAGTATTGAGTCTACAGATATGATTAAATAATAAATTAAGAAATATGCAATAATATATTTTTTGAATTTTTCCCCCACTGCTTAACATTTAAAGACTCAAATTGAGATAGCCACTCCCTTTATAGAACATTTTTTTAATATTTATATTCATACAAGTGTTGTAAAGGGAGTATTTTTAATTAAATTGAAAAAGGAAATGTATGTGTGAGTCTATTTTTACTCAGAATGATACGGATAGAAAAACCAAGGAGCATAATTTTAGAAAAGTTTGTCATATAATTTATTTTCGTTTTTTTTAATCAATTATCAGTTTTGATGATTTTTCTCATTTTAGAAGCAAAAAACGTCCTTTTCTCAGCAGGAAAAAGCTTTAAGGGGGGTGTCCTACCTTTTAACATGGTGAAATACTTTCTTATGTATAAATAGTATTAAAAATAGTATTTATCGATTGATTTATTTCAACATTTTACCACGTATATTTGATTGTATATTCTATCCAATGCTAGTACGAAATTTTATATATCTTCAATACTCAATTTTTTTTAAATTTTCAAAAGAAACAAATGCATTAAAAATAGCTTATATGCATAATAAAATTGCATGAAATCAATCTAATTGAATAAAAAATTATTAAAAATAAAGAAACTGTTCAGTGCATAAAAGGATTCAATCAATCTTATTCAAAATTAAATTTTACATTAAAAAAAAAAATTTTACATTAAAAAATATTATAACTCAAGTGGATCTCAAATCTTTTTCATTTTGTGAACTGAACAGTTTTCTTTTTTTTAATCAATTTTTATTCAAGTTCATTGATGTTATTTTATCATGAACGCAAGCCCTTTTTAAAATTTGTAAAAATTAAATATTACAGATATGTGAAATTTTGTACCAGCATAGAATAGCATATACAATCAAATATATGTGGTAAAAATTTGAAATAAAGCAATGGCTAAATAATATTTTTAATAGTATTGCTACACAAGAAAGTTTTTTTTTACCATGTTAAAAAGTAGACTCCTTATAAGTTTACACTTTTTTCTAATTGACAATTTGTATCAACTGTTATTCGAAACTGATAGAAATACATTGGCAGATCAACCAGTATAATTCCATCACAATATCTCCCCAGAAATCTTATGTATTCAAGTTACTTAAAATTTGACTAAGATAGTTTTCAAGAAAAAATTGACTTTTTTTTTTTCTCCGATAAAAATGTATGGTAAAAGCTCACCTGTTATGAGTGTCAACAAACACAGCATGGCCACTCTACGTGTGTGTGTCTTTCGAGGAAATCGAGCGCAACGATGTTAGCAATCCACGAGTTTGTTGAATAATAAACAAGCGAAGGAACTCTGTTAACAGGGCACTTCTACTCCCTCTTCCTCCGTAATTTAAAAATGCACATGTAAGTGAGAGAGAGAAAAAAGTGCCGCGCACTGACCACCGACCACTCCACCTGTCTTGTCTTTTCCAAGAACAATAAGTTCTTCTCACATCACCCGTAAATAGCAACAGGTTGATGTGCTTTTGATAAGAAAAGTGAAGGATGCAGAGAAGAAAAAAAAAAAGAAACCAGCTCATCTCACGGGGTTGCAAATCACTACATTGGCGCCACAATGTATCGATGTTTGGCGCAATAAATAAATATTGAGGGGGAAAAACTTTTTTTTCTCTCTCTCTCTCTCTCTCTCTCTTATTTGGAAGTCAATCTTGATGCATTCCAATTAAATTGTCATTTCTTGGATTTTCTTGACAAATTGGATAAGTGAATGGAACCATGTCACAAAATTTTCCATCTTTGATGCTATTCTTTAGGGGGAAAAAATGAAGTTTTTTTTTCACTTGTAAGATGAAAAAAAAACGGTTACTAACCCTTTAATTGGCAAGCATTGAATTACCCAGAGGAAATTTTTTTTGAGGCGTTATATTGAGCAAAACAGTACCCTGAATGTTATTTCATGGCAAAATAAAAGTTCTCGTCAATATTTAAAAAAAAAACATGAGATGTTGCACTTCAGGTGAACACACTGTATTTATATGATTTACGTAGATTAGAATAGTGTAAAAATGTCATTTATTGTTTGCCAACTTACTTTTCTATCGTAGAAGACTGCAGAGCGCGAAATATCTCTTCTCCCACACATCATATTTCACCCCAATATGGAAAGGTTGCAAGGGCGTCGGACGTGTTTCGAAACTGTGGGTGCTCGTCTTTAGTTTTATATCGGAAATTTTAATTTCTGGAGCAATTCTGGGGGTGCTCGGATCCATGTCACAAATTACCGTGGGGGCTTGAGCACCCACAGCACCCCCGGCTCCGACGCCACTGAAAGGTTGAGAGGGCACATGACTGCTGAAGGGCCAAAATGCGCTATCACAAGGATAATGTCACTCTTCGCTATCCATACGGAGGCTTTCAACAGCTGGCTGATTCGAAGAAGAATTTAGTAAAGAGAAGAAAATTTAACTGCACTACCTTTGCGGAGAATCGGACCCACATCCTCTCATTTGCCGGGTGAGTGCCCTAGACCACTACACTACAAAGGCAACGATTCTCAGTCTTTCCTTAGAACTCGTGTGGCTGCACGGAATCATTCATGGACGGTCGGCCAAACTCAGGCCAAAGCTCATAATTGCTCACACTGCCAAAATTCACTTTCCTAAATTCCTCTTCGCATCAACCATCTGTTGAAAACCTTCGTTTCGATAGCAAAGAGTGGCATCCATCATCTTTGCAATAAGTCGCCATCTGGTGGCACTGTCAGCAATTATGAGCATTTTCCTGAGTTTGGGCGATCGTCCATGAACAATCCCCTTCAGCGCACACGAGCTCTAAGGAAAGATTGAGAATCTTTGCCTCTGTAGTCTAGCGCGCTCACCCGGCAAGTTAGAGGACGTGGGTTCGATTCCCCACAAGGGCAGTTGAATTTTCTCTCTTTCATAAATTCATCTTCGCATCAGTCAGCTATTGAAAACCTTCGGAAAATACACAATACAAAAATACACAATCCTCACTCCTTGGCTTGTTAACGAATGGAATACGTGTACTTTTGAGGCATTTTGCTGGTGATTGTAGAAACTTCATAAACAACTCACAGGCAAAAATTGAATGTTTATGAGTTGTTTAGAAGCATAAATGCCAAAATAAGCTCAAGATATACGACTTTACTTGGAAAAGTAAAGCCATTGTATTTGTCAAAAGCAACACGGTCGAATAAAGGGTTAAACACTAGTATTAGACATTGTTTTCATAAAATTGCTAAAACCACGAAAAAAAATAATGCTCCAGCTATTCGTTTTTTAGAGAATCTTTCTAAGAATTTGGTTGCGTGTAAGTTGACGTATAAAAAATAAAATACTACTGATGTAGACAGATACAATAAAACAATAATATTTTTGAGAAAAGTAGAGAAAATATATTTTTTTTCTCGATTAAATGGGGGGAAAATATAAATTTGCCATGACATGATTGTATTCGACATCAAAGCGGAATAAAGAAACTGACAATTTAATGTTTTTATCTTTTCTGATACGTCATAAGGTGTCTGATGGTAATGTAGCCATACATGGCCAATATATATATTTTCTGGGGGGTTTTTTTTTCATTTCGAACGGAATTCGAAATTTGATGTGCTTCAGCTATGTTTGGACTCATGACCTGAAGTATTTTTGCTTGCATGATGCATATTTTCACGCGAATTCGCCATTGTACCGGAGATATCATTCGGAAAATCACGCTATTTCCTTACGGTACATTAGTATTTCTCCTCAGGTTCCATTATTTTACAACTTCAGTTCGCAAATCATGACATGTGCAGTTTTTAATGCATTTTCAACTGTATTCCACTACGCATATGCGATTATCAAGTTTTTTGTCCGAAATTTCTTGTAACCGGGTCTCTAGGCCTCCCTTGATTTCCTTTCACTAAGAAAGAAGAAAAATGTATCTGTCTCTAACAAAAGTAGGCCTATATCTTAAATTCCTCTAAAAATTTTCAATTTTCGATTCATTAATTTGTTAAAAGCTTGCGAAATTTATTTTTTAGTCGAAGTGTGTTTCTATTGTATTTGATTTTAAATTTAAAGTTTGCTTGATTAAATACTTTTTTCATATTAATAAGTTCTCTTAAAAAAAAAAAATCTGACGTTCGGAATCGGCAATAAATTGTAGGTCTTATTTTATTTTTTCAGTGTTATGTTATTCGTCAGTATTATTTTCGTTAGGCTGAAATTGGTTTTCTGTGGTTCCCAACTTCAAGGCACTAATGCGAGCCGATCTCCCCGTTAGAAAGTGTCGCCAGAGAGAGCAACAGGCCTACAACGAGAAAATCTTCAAGCATTACGCTTCACTCGTGGTTAGAAAAGTTGATGATAGATGGAAGCACTACACATAATAAGCATTACACAGAGACGAACTTTACGTTAGGCCCACAACACGGACACGCACATTCCAACACGTACCAATTCGTTAGAAGTTCCATAGAGGAATATGGACGAGGTGCATGTCTGGTTTAGTAGTAATAGTATTATTAGTTTCGTGCCTACCTGAAAGCAACAAAAATTCTTAATAATCTTCTACCAGAAAAATTTGAAAAAATACCTTTTCACTGTTTTTAATGTTGAACAATTCTTTTGAAATATTCAGTTATCACCCCCTTATCTAAATTATGTTTCTTTCTATTTTCCTCAAGTTATTTCTTCTTAATTGATTAAGATTACCTTCATATTGAAACATTTTCAATTTCTTTCAAGTTTTTAATTTCATTCAATCGAAAAAAGTTTGAAAAGAATTAACAATATTTCAGTCAAATGCTGTTTTTTCTACACTGCAACTGCAACCATTAAAAAAATTCTCATTATGAGCCTTTTCTATTCTTTTATTTCTCTTTTTATTTTTTCTTTCTTTTTTTCACTTATTATTTTTTCATTTCTTCCTAATTTGCTAATCTGTACATCGCATATTAAAAATTTGTGATTGCTGGTAAGAGCCAGACGTCGGCTTCTTAGCAATTTTTATTTTTCTTCTTGTACTACACTGTAATTTCTCTCTTTGTGAATAAAATATATGTTAATTTTAAAAAAGAAAAAAAATTAATTTACAGTCTTTTAAAAAAAATCCCACAATACGGGACCTTGACTTTAAGCTATAGTTAAAAAACGGTAAATAAAATAATATCATAGATGAAATAAAAAAACAGCAATAAACAGAATTCATATATACAGTGATTGAAAACGAGAAAATATAATTTCATCAGAGAATTATTGGATGTTGACAAGATTTTTATCATTTCTTTTCTACTTATTGATGGTATTCCAACTAACCTTCAATAGTTTCCAGACCGATCACTCAAACTGAGATTGTTTCGTTTTCTTTTTTAATACAATTTAAAGAAAAATAATTGCGATCTTTGATGTTATTAAGATATATGTAAAAACACATGCACCGATTTATACCACATCCTTTAGAAATTCAATGTGAAACTCTTCACATATACTGTATGTATGTCTATTTTTCTATGCCTTGGATGACATTATATTCATGCAACATTGAAGTATTTCTGTGATCCATCTTAGATTTATCGTTTTATAATTCTTCATTGACCGTGATTGGAGACTTTTGTGCACATCAATCATGAACGGATAAACCTAGATAAGATCAGCATGTTTTTAATTGAAATAAAATCGCATTGTACAAGATTCCAGCAGGAATTGCTAGATCTTTTCCCTGACGTTCTGTCAGGGCCGTAACTAGAATTTTTGCCGCCCGGAGCAAACATTATTTTGCCGCTACTGCAACTTTAAAATTCGATAATTCTATAACGGTGTTTGTTCCCCCAAAACTGCCACCCGGGGCAGTTGCTCCCTCTGCCCTCCCTCTAGTTGCGGCCCTGCGTTCCGTGACCGAAACACCTAAGGAAAGATGTATAATTTGAAATCTTAACCTTTTCCAAATGTTTCTTGAGTATCAGTTTCTATTTCCTTCACTGAAAAAAAATTTCTCCTTTTACTTTTATCAAGTAAGTATTTGCATATTTCCCTGACTTTTGCCAAATATTTTAAATTTTTCCTGATTTTCTCTTACCATTTTTTCATTTTCCAGCCTTTCCAGGCCACTGGGAACCCTGAACGTGTTAACAATCAACTACAGAAAAATCTATAAAGATTTAAAATTTGAGAATAAGCTCAAATTTTATAATGCATTGAATTTGACAACCTATTTTGCACAATTTTCTTCTACAGCTACCGTATATACTCGTATATAATCCGATCAATTACCCACCCCCCACTCTTGAGGACCACCAAAACTACAACGCGGGTTATTTTCTCAGCAGAAAGTGACCCACATATAAACTGATCCCCCCCCCAAAAGTTTGGAACAAAATTTCGAACAAAATAAAATTCGGCTAATACACAAGCATACATGGTATTTTAAAAATAAGTGTACTAAAATAACAGTAATCCCAAACAAAATAATGATATATATCCAGGATTAACTGCTCCAAAAAAAAAAATCTTATTCTGAAGGTTCGGTAACAAATGAGCCAGAAAAAAAAAGACAACGAAACCGAAACTGGCGATGAAGAGCCAAACAGAGAATCGTTTCAATTTAATCACGAAGCCACAAATAACATTAAAGGGTCACTAGATCGGGGCTCAACCTTCACAGCCTCTAACTGTATCAAACCACCCCCGCGTAGTCAGTCAGTCAGGATTTGCAACACGTCACTAGCTTAAATATAACATCAAAATTATGGCAAATCTTCCATCTATAAACCATTAAGTTAGAACCGAAGGGTTGGAAAACTCAACCGTGACTTAGAAAGAAATATAATAGTTCTTCAATGGATTAGACCGCAATAAAGGAAAAGAAAAATGAAGACTGGCGCGGGAAGAAAAAAAAAGTAATAGTAAAGATATTGTGTGTTTAGACCCGTGAATATCGACAAGTGATTGCCTTAACCTAGTGTCTTTTTTTTTCTTGCTTCATGTTCTTCGCCAAGAAATATAAGCTTCTCTCCGGATTTCCACATTTGTTACGACACGAAACGAAAGTTTTTCAAACTCCCACGGGGCCTATCTATCGGCAGGAAAAATCTTTTTTTAAAAGCACTTTCCCCTTAGGTACATGCTTTCACTATAAGGATTGATAAGATGCACACCTTTTTCTTACCATTTACATATTTTCGCAATTATGCACACAACAACAGAATTTCAATAATAAAGCAAAGACGAGGAATATAAGAATACATGGAAGTTTTCTTCTACTATTTGGTATTGATTTGCATATCAGGGGTTCTTAACCTTTTTCAGCCACGACCCAAAACCAACAACTCAAGATCAGCTTTGCGACCCATGGGATTGCTTGTTTTCCGTGATTAATGAAACCAATAACGCAATAAGTGCATCTATAACAGGACTGTGAGTGTATTTGTACGACTCATCTAGGAAGCCTCTGCAAATCAAGTTTGGGTCATGACCCATAGCTCAAGAATCCCTGGCTGTGAGTGGATTTAAACGACCCATCTCGGAAGCCCTTCAGACCCAAGTTTGGGTGGGTCACGACCCATAGGTTAAGAACCCCTGGCGTATACAGTAAGTTATAAGTTTAAGTCCGTTATAAGTCCGACTCGTTATAAGTCCGTTATAACGAGTGTAACATGTGACGAGAATCTCGTTATTATCAGTGATTTGCAAATGATTGTCAAAGAGCTGTTAAAGATACTAAAAATATTTTTTACGTGTGAAAACTAGGAAGCTCCCGTTCTTACAATAACAAAATTCTCAAAAATGCCAATTTTTCCTTTCTATCTCTATAAATTTAACTGTAAGTTTGGATTACTACACTGCTTCGCATATATTGTACATCCCACTATATCGTACATAGGATATAGGAGGTGGTGATTACTATCACTCTCTTATCATTGCGTATGCCAGGTTATCTTCAACCTGGTGCCCCCCTGAAGCACCCAGAGTGCTCTATGCCCATGTCTCCGATTTTGTGCTCACGAGCACTTAATCAACGTAACGATTATATATATATGTATATATTCTTCCGAAGGTGATTAGAAGATATGTATATATATATACACATCCGCATGTCAAACTTTCCGTAAGGGTACTCTTCTTTTGATGATGGGTACAGGCAGTGATCGCGAATGAAAAAACTTGAAGACTTCTGGAATATGCTCTTTGCAAACATTATTCTGAGATAATTCTAACAAAGGACTGACCGAAAAAAAGTCAAATTTTTTTATCTTTTTTACCATTCTTAGTCTTTACTAATACACGCACATGGGACATATGACTTTTGTTACTCCTATTTACTCACAGACCACTGTAAACTTTTACACAAAGTTTATTTGACAAGAACTTCGTCGTTTCCAAACGGCTGGTCGAATCGTGTTATACAATAAAATAAAAATAACCCTTCTGATCAGTAGGAAGATGTTAACGAATCCATAAAGTCATGGAATTGAGCAATGAGATTATTATTGAGAATTTTAATTGTTCGGTCGTCGGCCAAGTCCTCCTGAGAATACGAAATTGTATGCAAAAACATTTTAGAGAACCAATTGCTGTGAGCCAAAAATAAATTTCACAATTTGAATCCAGTCCGTTTGTCTATATCAGAACTAAATGCGGATAAATAGTTACAAAATTTCACCTGACAAAAAAAAAATTGAAATTCAATTTTTCGAGAAGTCCGTTATAACGACAATTTTTCCCATTGTTGTAAGCTGCCGTTAAAAGAAATCTTACTGTGTCATGATGAAAATTTCTAAATTTCTTATGCCATTACAGATTCTTAAAATAATTGCAGGAATAATTAAGATGAAGCGATCAAAAAGTGTTTCTTAAAACTCGATATATATATATATATATATATCTCACTTATGAAATATCTACTTTCAGTATCATCAACAAGCACAAGTGCTTTAACCTTCAAAAGTCTGCCAATGATTTTGGCCATTAGCCATTAAAAAAACTCTTAGACTAACATAATCTACCAAAATAATAGTGAAGCATGGATGACAGTTTTAATTGTATGCAACGATAATTTGTATTCAGAATATAATAAGTTATTAGTGTAAAAAAAGATGTGTTTTATAAGTTCGTTCACAAGCTATTCGTTATTTCCTGCTCGTCCTACAAAAGGCTCTGTCTACATGTATATGACCAAGTTAAAAAAATTACAGCTTAAAAAGATTTGACACATAAGAAAAAGTTCTAGTTTCTTGAAGAAAAATTTCCACACCATCAACAAAAATTCACAAACTAGTTTCCAAAGCGTTGAATAAAAGCCCGAAGGTGATTAGAAGATTCTTGCGAGAGTAAAATAAGAAGAAAAAAATGCCCACACAAATCAACTAAAAGTCAGTGTACGAGTCAATAAAGATGAGTCCCGTTTAAACTTGAGATAATTTGAAGCGTTCCGCTGGAATGGTTTTAACTTTCGAGAATTCGTGCAAATTAGATTACAACAATCATAAAAAAAACTAAGTAAGTAAATAGTTTCAAGTTCAATAACCACTCTTCTCGAGTTTATAACCTAACTCCTTTTTTTTTACTGAGACGTCACGACGTTTTTTATGAAATGAACGGTGAGACATTACGATATGTATTTTCCATTCACTAGATGAGTTGGTTACTCTTCTCTCTCTTCTTCTTTTTTTCATATCTAACCTATTTAAAAACTCTACTACTCTAGCTTCGTTCGATAGCTTTTGAAAAGAATGAACTCACAAATAAAGTAAAATCTGATCAAATAATATATACAGTACATATATCTATCGTTGTAGCATACTGGTATATGGGCATTGGTCAGGTCACTGTGCGACATACGATATCGAAATGGTAGAAAAAAAAACTGGCGAACGGTTTCAAATTCAATAGGATAAAAATGTATTTTACAACAAAAAAGGCCAAAAGTTCATTTATCGATGTTCCCTTTTGCTGAAATGGCGAAAACCATTAGATGTAAAGATGTCAAAATTGAAAGATTTAGATATTTTGTAAAATAAATTTGTCTCTACAAAGGTTTTTAACAACTGGATGATGCGAAGATATATTTTTTTTGGAAAGAGGGAAAATTCAACTGCCCTGTGGGGAATCGAACCCACGTCCTTTCACTTTCCGGGTGAACGCCCTAAACCAGTGGTTCTCAACCGGGAGCCATATGGCCCCCTAGTGATACTGGAATACTTCAAGGGGTTCCACGGAAGAAAATGGAGAAAGGGGCCATGACAGGTCAGGTGGTTTGAAGGACTGTAGAGAGCTGAGAAGAAAAATTGAGGTGTGAAGAAATAAAGCTTTAATATTAGTGACTATACACTTACAGAATCCAATAAAACCACCCATAAAACAAGGACCGTCTTAGGGCATAGACCCACCCGGGCCTCACCGCGTACATTTTGCAACAACTAACATTTTGCCAGGATGGGTTTTTTGCAGGCCCCCCGGCTAGATATTTCAGACCCCCATCCCCTATATTAAATTTATAGTGTGAAAACAAAAAATTATGAAAACCATATCAGGCCCTGGGCTGCAGCTTTGTCAGTCCCACTCTTGTGAGGAGTCATACCCGCGGGGGCCTCTTGTCCATAAGTGACCCCACCTTATGATATTTTGTATTGCACAATTAATTTTTTAAATAAGTAGGAAATATGTAGGCTGTTTATTTCCAGCTAAGTATAGGACTACTATAGCATCACTTTGCCTGAGGCGGAGGGGGGCATGATGTTGAGACGGTCCTTAATAGAACTCAAACTAGAGGGGAGATCAATAAATTCTAGGCTAGTGGTCTAGAGGACAATTTTCTTTGCAAAATTTTCGTTCCGTATAAATTCACTGAACAAATATGTATAAAAGACCTTGCTTCTAGATGAGAGTTGAAGACTCTGGGGGTAAGACTGTGGAACCACGAGGAAAAAAATATGGTTCAAAGGGGGCTGCGTACAAAAAAACGTTAAGAAATACTGCCCTAGACCACTATACTACAGAGGCAACGAATATCGCAAGCTGTTAAAAACCTTTGTATGTATGGCGGAGTGACGTCATCTTCGGATAAGTCACCATCTGGTGGCTTCATCAGCAATTGTGAGCTTTGGCCTAAGTTGTGTCCGACCGTCCATGTACGATCCCGTTCAGTGCACACGAGCTCCAAGGAAAGATTGAGATATTAGTTGCCTCTGTAGTCTAGTGCGTTCACACGGAAAGTGAAAGGACGCGGGTTCGATTCCCCGCAGGGGCAGTTGAATTTTTCCTCTCTTTCCAAAAATATATCTTCGCATCAGCCAGCTGTTAAAAACCTTATGGATAGTAGAGAGTGACGTCATCCTCGGATAAATTTCTCTCGCATGCAGCATCCTCTGGAAGAACTCTTTCAAATAAATACGTAATTCGGTAACAAACAACCGCGTGCTGATTTCGCAGTGAGTGATTGCCATATATACGAGTACCAAACTTATATGGTAATATAAGTTTGTATTAGACACATCTCAGAGGAAAAACGCATAATTTCGAAGATATAAAAGTTACGATGAAAAATATTCAAAATCGTTTCCTCCTAAAATTTATTCGGCCGACACTTTACGAGATGACAATGAAATGTTTTTTCTATCATACCAATGGCGACAGCGTGAGAGAAAAATCGTGGGTATACAATGCATATTTCAGTCTGCTGGACGGATATGCGAGATGGCAGAAGTGCATGAATTGTAAATTGGTGTACTTGTGTGTGTGTGGATTGATTCTTTCTTTGGAAACGCCTTCCACTTCACACTGAACCATCTTAACGAACAAACTCACCTGGGCAGGCTGTCAAGAGTATCATGGACCCTGAGCCAAATGATTTTTCAGAGGCCCTACTTGGCAAATTTACATACTCTTTCTCGAAAATTTCAACACGATCTCATTGTGAGGCCCCTACTTTTATTGAGGCCCACGGGCAGTGCTCGGACGGGGGCCCATGCGTTAAAACGACACTGCACCTTTGCACGGCCCGGGAACGCCTCATGGTGAAAAGGGGGCGGGGTGAGCTTTTATGACCTTGCGTAGTAACTATAATTTATTGTGCGTGGGCAGCAAGGAAATTTTAAGATATTACAAAAACACTGTCATAAAATGCTCGAATTTCACAGAGGTGGGGGCGGCAAAATCCCTCTTGCCCCCTCCCCCCCCCCCCCAAATCTTAATTATGGTCCTAGTTGCGCTCGAAAATTCAAACTTCAGCTCTAATCGGAAATGTTAGGATCCATCTCACGATCTCCATTTTTGAAACTGCACTAAAAGTCACTCAAAACAGTCATTTCCTACTTCCACTGTGGAGACTGTTCTACGGGCTTCCGAAGGTATCATCACTTCATGTGAACAGCAGCGGATGTAACCAGGCATGCATAGATGATGATGGAAAAATCAGTACAACAAAATGTGTATTTAAGAAACTTCATTATATACTTTTTGATTTATTTATTTATTTGTCACAAAAAAAGAAGTCTATAAATTAAACAAATTTTACACAAAAATATACACTTATCAGTAGTTGAAATAGACCACCAAAGTATCAAGACTAGAGAATAATAAATGGCAATAAATAATACTGGAGGAAAATCAATAAAGAAATTGTTATACATCAACAAAATACATCATACATTTCCAGTACACTACTTCATATTTATTACATCCCTCTTTATTTTATACAAGCCTTGTGAAAAAATAATAATTTCCTTTCATACAAAAATCAAATCTACTCTATATTCACTGGAATAGGCTGGCACAATAAGCTCTGTAAATTTTCATGGATTCATGGGATGGTTTCACTGGACCAGTTATACCACTCTGAACATATGCCTCATAAATGTTGAGATCTTGCTTGCTCACAACAGGAGGAGTCACTGAATAAGCAGAATCTTTAGGAATGTAATTTTTCTGGAATCTGAAAGAACAAGCTCAAGGTCATGACTATCAAAATAAGATATGAAAAGGTAAAAAAACAGTGCTCACATCACCTTGTTCTCAGCATCAGAAATAATACAAATATAGTCATCAACCATTATAAGCAGGAAAAAATTGGTTACCAGTAACTTCAACAAGTGTGAAAATCAATCACAATAAGAGTAAAATACAAATAAATTGTTTTCATGTTTCATCTACTATAAAATTTGATTTTTTAAATCCCCATGTTTCTTCATTTAATTGTAATTATTAGGGCTCGGACTTTTATGCCCCTGAAGATGAAACGTTGTTGCTGATCGGTAAATTTATGTTTTTTTAACCTATCAGCAATGACATTTCATCTTTAGGGCATAAAAATCCGAGCCCTAGTAATTATCAATAAAATATCCTGTATATAAAAGAAAATTCAGATACACTGCAACTATTTTAGATGAGCAGTTATCTCACAATATAGGAAAAATTATAATTGCAAAAAAATACATCTTCATATAAAAAACTTTTTTTTTTCCTCATATATATAAATTTCATTTCCATATTTTTTTCGTTATCTTCACGATGTTTTTGATTGAAATGTTGCAATCCAGAACAAATGGAACAAATTTCCTATTTGTCCATATTAATATTCAGTTAGGTAAATTTTTTTATGCAGTCAGAAATATTTCTTAAAAAACTTTCATGAGTATTAACTGCTAACATTAGTTTTGATAAGTGAATTTCTGTGTTTAATCGAAAAATGTAAAATAATTTTAACAAGTCACCTGGCTATGACAAAATAGGGAATTATGCTGATTTACAGGCTAATTATTTCAATTTTGGAAAACTAATTAGTAATTATTTCAATTTTTTTTTATGGGTTAAGAACATGATGTGTGTGTGTGAAAAAAATCTGTTTCAATGTATTCATAAAAAATTTTAACCCTAGATAACTAAATATTCATCTAATAGACTACCTAATTTGTTACTGAGTAGCACTGACTTAAGTTTAGTTATCTAGGATTAATCAGGGAAAATATATTTTATTAGCTTCAAACATAAAAAATAGAAAAAGGAGAAAATAATTGGCCAGATGACTGGTTGAAAGGAAACAGTATACTCAAACTGAAAAAAAGGTTAATAAAACTCCAAAGTTACAAAAAGAGACACTAAAAACAAAACAAGCCTTACACATCATGGCTGCTAGGAACACTATTTCTTGATGAAACTTCAGACATACCGGAAAATTTCCTGATCTCTACAAATCTGAAAATCAATTATGGAATGACAGATTATCATTTGCATGCATAAAAAACACCATATGAATATAATGTGTAATGCACAAATTTAAATCTTTAATACAGCAATACCCTGACTTACATCATCTTACATTTATGTCGTTTCTGAAAGAAAAAAAATTCCAATTTTGAGCATTTCGAACAGTTTGAAGGCTCTTGACCAGTGTTTCCCAAAGTGGGCAATAACGATCCTTTGGGGGCGATGAAATTGTACAGGGGTGCCGATAAAAGCTACAGGTATAACATGGGACCCTATGGGTTCTCTCGAGATGGGGGGGGGGGAGATGAGAGGAAAAAGATTTCTGAAGAAGGAGGCAATAGAATAAAAAGTTTGGGAAACATGTTGTGTTGTTAAAGACAAATTTTTTCCCAAAAGAGTGGCATCAGAAAATATGAATGGATAAGAAAAAATAAAGAAAATTTGTAAATTTCTCCCCCTCTTCCCGAGGAGAGATGGGCATTAACATCTGAAAACTTTACCTCAACTTACGTCGGAAGTCTTGGAGAGAATTACTGGCACAAGTTGGGTATCACTGTAACCTTAAAATATATTATACTTAAAAAGAGAAACTACACCCCCCCCCCCCAATGCAGATAATTAAGACCGGTTAGAAAAACTATATAGACTACTTGCTTCATATTGATGATGAATGATTTTATAATAAAAGCTCATTAACAAATAATTTATTAATCATGTTTATGGTCAATAATTATTATTGATAGGAATTGAAAGACCATTGTTATTACTACATTGAAAACACAAAAAATAACTTCAAATTAGAAAAAAACTAAGTTAATGACTAATATACATGTATTAAACAGAAATCAAGGCCATCAAATTTTCTATCTTGACATGTATGTATGACCGCATGGGAATTCACTGGGACTAAAATGATGAAAACTTACATAAAAAATTATTTTTTCTCCTGAGACTTCAAGAGATATAGTTTTATTAGTAAGTAAAAGATAAAAAAATACGGTAAATGTATAATGATATAGCATATCATGATAAAATATTGGTTATGGCATTTATGTATTACATATTAAGATATTCAATATGTAAATTTGAAGTTACCTTTCATAAGTCTTCATATCTTTCTTAGAAGGATCTTTTGGTTCCATCCCATATACTTGTTCCATTGTTGAGAACCATCCCTTTTAATAAAATTTTGATTAATTAGCTACTAGAAGTGTAACACTTGTTATTTCAACTACCCTGATTTATGGTATTTATTTATGGTATTATTTGTATTGGTTTTAGTGATTGGTTTGATATAGTTGATCAATAAAATGTTCACAACTAAAAGGTGACAAATTCTGTTTTTTTTTTTTTATGTATTATTAAATTAGTTTTTGATTATGTGCCTTAAAGTAGAATTTTAGAAATGTAAATTTGCGAAACTTTAGATTACAAGTAACTTGGTTTACAAGTATTCACAAGAGGAACAAAAATTGTAAACAAATTTTAACTTGATAAACGAGCAAAAATTTTAAAAATTTCAAAAGATTTCAACTTTGTTTTTGAGATATTTCTTGTAATACAAATAGTACATACAATGTATACCAAAGCTTCCTAGATGAGAACTAGCCTATTAAGAGGGTTAGTGCATTTGTGTTGTCTCTGTCGAACATCAAGTGTATCACAACTAAGTCGGCAGTTTTCCCTCACTGCGAGTAAAGCTGTCTCAAGGAATTCAAGAGCCGGGTCCCAGTGTTTTTCAAGTCATCTTTTATTTTATCAGTGTAAGACCAAATTTAAAAAAAATACTCTATGCATATGTGTATTCATAAAAACCCCTTCAATAGTTTAGGGACCCCTCATTTGACTCGGATCTATTGGTTAAGACACCACTGACTACAGGATTGCCATTCATAATACAAGCCATGAAACACCATCTCATGTATTGATGCAAATGGGAATTTCCAAGTGAAACCATCACTCTTGTAGCCTACCAGTCTGAAAAATCCACAATCCTTTGATTTAAATTAGAATACAATTAAAAAAACAATTTTTGCTCAATACAATTGAATAAAACAAATTAACCTGCACTTTATATTTGAAAAGAATCATGGTTAGAATGAGGAAGATGGTTGTGGAATGATTCATTTGAATTCCCATTATTTCTTATGGTGAAATTCACCTCGATATACAAGTGTTTCAAATTACGAGTACATTCATGGAACGAATTATGCTTGCAATCCGTAGATTTGATAAAAGCCTATGATTCAAAATATAATGCATATGGGAAACACAGATACAAAAAAAAAATTAACCTTAACAAAAATTGACTCACAGAGAAACTGAATGATTGGTGGATTGAAGTAGCAGAACTTGTTTCTTCACTATTAAGGAACACAAAATCTTCATCACTGCTCGATTCACCACTTTCTGTTTCACTATTACCACTGGAAGCAGATGCTGTAGAAGAAATACCTGTAACAGATGGATTTGGTGGCTTTTCCCCAACACTTTCTCTTTTCTTACCAGGTCTGACGCGAACAGAAAATGGACTGTAGTCTGTTGAGAAATTTGGCATGACATCCCTGTAAAATATGAGTAAGTAATGAAATGTGTTATTACAACATACAATACAAGGTCAACAACTACAACAAGTAACATCGTTTAAATACTGGAGGGGAGGGTTGATCACGGACGATGGATACTGCAGCAATGACAAGATCTAGAATCGCCCATTCTAAACACAAATTTTACGGTAAACAAGGATGGTTAATGAACAAAAACTTACCTATTAAACTACAAAAATGCCTGATTAAGGTATATGTGTGGTCCAGCGCACTATACGCATCAGAGACATGGACCAGAAATGCAAAACGATTGGAAGCGCTGGAGATGTGGCGCTGGAAGCGCATAAGCTGGACACTGAAAAGGTCAAATTCACAAGTAATTTTCACCAAATCCTGAAAAGGATTAAATACAGAGGCCTACACTGGTTGGGACATGTTCTCTGTCGCAGCAGATTGCTACGAGATGCGTTGGAAGGCAGGATAATAGGGAAAAGGCTCAGGATTACCTGGATGTCAACGCTACTACATGGCACATAATGTACCAGCTATAACCAACTAAAGAACAAAGCTCAAGACAGAGATGAGTGGGGGCTGCTCACACAACATGGGGGCGAACCAGTCTTGGAAATAATGTATGATTGATGATAACGATACAATTTTTTTTCACTGCAATTTTATTTCATCATGTAAAAGCCAATGGTAATGTTTTATACAATGTTTAATATGAAAAAGCAAGTGCTGAAGAAACTCTGTAAACTATGTGCATTTTTGGTTAGGACATACCAAACTTCCTCACAGAGTAACCATTTTCTAAATACATACTGATAAATTTTACCTCACAGAATGATTCAATGAAAATGGCAAAAGATCAGTTAGGGTAGTCATTTCAAAAGGACGATAATGATCGAAAAATCCATCGACTCTTGGATCCAAAGGATGAGACTTTACGATTTCCAACACAGCTCCATCAATTTCTTTCTTGACTGAAAATATAGAATTTTTAAAACATCTTATAATTTATCCAAAATTGACATTGGTTTATTTCCAATGCTCTAATCTTAATAATTATAACAAAAAAAGTTTCACAAATATATTTTCTCATTCAGATTATATCAATGGATGTGTAAAGCAGTAAAAAAAGTGAGTATATAGAACAATTTTATTTCTCATATTATACGTTGATCTTTTAACTTAATTTTTTCCTTTACTTTCAGGGATTTTTTTCTCAAATATTTCAAAAAATTATTAAAGATATGGGATAAATCAAAATGCATGATGTAAAAATATCAGTGCTTATTCACTAAGATAAAGCAAAATGAACCAAAATAAAATCATCATGTAATCCAGAAAAGATTTTTGATGATCTCAAGATGTCAAACAGTTGTCATATAGTTTACACTTGTTATAACCACCCCACCTCACTATTCCATTAGAACGACCGGTAGGATAAGTCCCAAATGTTTTCATAGAATGACTATTATATATGTTTTACTTTCTATATAGTAACCCTCCTAATATAACGTTCATTTTCGACAGGACAAAGAGGAGTTGTTATATTGATCATCGACTGTTATTAGAGTATCATTTGTAGTAATTCAAAATTCCAATCAATTTCAGAATTGTTTACAAATATATAAACCTTACCTTCCATAGATGAGAGAGGCAAAGACATTCTAACTTCTTTATCCCACCAACAAGTATACCTGCAAATATATATGAAATGCTTATGATATACACATTTAGTTGACTTTATGACTTTTTTGGTAAATAATACAAATTTTCTGCTTCATAAATATCCATCTGAATATGGAGGTATGATAGGCATCACAATATAAACATATTTCAGTCTCATATGAAATGACAAATTGGTTTAGAGATAAAAATTCAGTAAAAAAAAAAAATTGTCCTAGAGTCAAGTAAATATGGTGCATCACTTACACCTATGAACTATGTCAAGGGAATAAAGGTTATAATTGACTTCATCCCTTCCCCCTATTTTTTCTACAAGGATGGAAAGGGGAGCATTTGTCCTAGTGATTTTGATTATCTGCTGCTTACTTAAGTACGTAAGTCCATGTTCTCTTGAGATATATATTTGATGTATCCTGACTCTTCCGTATTTGAAGAATTTGGACAGCAAAAATGCTACAATATATTTAATTGTTTCTAGGCAGGATTTGGCTTGGACATTTTTCAACCCAATGCGAAAAGCAATTTTTGGCTCTCTACAATATCTGTAAGCATGTCTCTTCTTCCCAATGGGAGAGGCTGACAAGATTCTAGCACAGAGGGCCAAGGATTGACTATATTTATCTAATTTTTTGCACTAAAAATTCAGCAGAAAATCAATGTAAAACTGTTGAATGTGCTGACAGTCGATGGGGGCATGTGTGTGCTTGTAAATGAAGAGTGAGAAGAGCTTATATTTTCAAAATTCATGTATAAATGTGTAAATAGAATCTCAAGCTAGTTTAAAAGGCATGTCAGTAGGATGTCTAAAATAATAGAATCTATATTTTTTGTTAATATTCCATAATTTTTTGTTAATCCATAATCAATTAATCAAAGACATTTCAAACTTACAGATTTCTATGACAGATGAGTTTTCCAGCTGCAACAGTATTGTGCAAGTAATAATCGGTTATGAGCTCCCACAATGCAACTTTTATTTGAGTAGGTTCATACACTCCCAGAAATAGATTTATTGCATTTTGTTTATCTGCATCTGCAGAAACAAAAGTGTTTTATCACACAGTGTGACTAATACATTCTTATTTTAAAAAACCTTTACTATATTGGATAAGTAACACTTTGAAACTTTAACTGTAAGTTAGAAATATTGATTAATCACACATGCTTTCATGCCAGTGCTAAGCAAGCAAGCTTTTAATAAAAAGAAAGGTACAATTTGACTTTAGATACAAATTTTACAAAATATAAATAAATTTACAAATCAAAGTCTAATCTAATAAAACAAATAAGAATATAAATTTAGTTGAAAAAAATCAACATCTGTTTACCTGAGAATGTGTTACTGTAATACCTGGATAATGTTTGCATAATATCTCTGGAATGAGAAGATAATGGAGCAATTTTACGATATGTTTTCACTCTGTGCACCAACTGAGATCCACCATACTGCAATGCAAGTGTATCACCATGATCTTCGTATAATTCTTCCAACATTCTGAAATTTTAGAGAAAAAATTTTTTGTTTTTAAAAAATACATTATACCCTTTTCACTCCACACAGAGTTAAGACCTGAGATACACATCACTATTTTAAATGGTTTTTAATGGTTCTTTTTAAAAGTTACAACCTGAAGTACACAGATGTGTAAATAACTCAAATGGTACTAGTAAAGATATTGATCCAATTTAATTAATTAAAAAAAAATTCTTTCTAAAGGGCATTTTGACATATAATAAACATAAATCAAAAAAATTTTAACAGTCAGTTTGGGCTAAAGTGTGAAGAGGATATTAAAAATTATCAATATTCCCTATGAAAATTTCAGTTAAAAATTATTTTGATACATAAAAAATAGCAAAAACTATATACCTAACACAGTCTGTATCAAATTCTAGTTCAGGGCTTTCCAACACACCAAGAGTGTAGAGCTAATGAAAAATATAAAATTATACATTAATTTAACACACATAAAGATCTAATTAATGTTGCAGGTAGAAACACAATCCTACATTACAAGTATTATTAAATTACTATGATATACTGAATTATAAAAATTGAGCTCATCATTACAAAAAATAACAATTTATAAAGTTACAAACAGGGGAGTTAAGTTGCTTGAATGTCTGATTTGAATTCAAAAAACAAATTTCGAAAAATTATGATAGGATTAAAAAATAAATGGCTAGAAAACAAAGAGTATCAAGTTCAAAAAAAAAGATTAGCAACAAGGGATGAAATTAAGTGAAACAATATTGTCACCTGAAAAGCCAAGGCTGCTTTTCCCAGTGCGAATTGAGCTGTGTTGGTTCGATCCAAGCAATCAACACAATTGACTCTTACCACACCAGTTTGCAATCTAGCACAGTTCTCAACTATGGAACCACCAATGAATTTCTTTGAACTATGTAATTTTTGACTAAAATAATCTGGCTGATTATGAAAAAAACCTGTTCTGCTTATCACAAAGTGTGCAACATTGGCCAGTCTGTTCATCACACTTGCTTCTTTCCTACATTTGGGAGGGAAATTAGAAAAAAAATTTAAAAAATAAAAAGTTGATACTTAAATGAAATAGTTTTTGAGATTAGAAAACAGCTTGAAGAAAATATCCAAAAAACTTCCATGTCAAAAAAAAATGTTTTATATAAATGACCAGTGACATATGATGGATTGTTGAGAAACACTCATTGTCAGATCAGAATAAAAATAATAAGTCATTTTTATTCTAATCTGACAATTGGTATTTCTGTCAATATTTTTTCCTACCCACTAAACAGTCAATCCTAACTCACAGTAGTTCTTTCATCTTCAAATTAATTTTTTGGTAAATCTTTATATAAACATTTTTAAGGGAGATAATTTTTTTTGTTTTTCACAATTTTTTTTAATAATCACCAGAACAAAAGAAATCATTTTGAAAAGTCAGATGCAGTAATAAAAAAAAAGCAAATATCTCTACATACACCTAATATATAATATACATAATCTTTACTGAAACCAAAAATAATTAATAGAGTAACATGCATATTTAAATAGAAATGCAATGCTAAATCGTTAAAAAACAATGGTGATTATATTGTAAAAACAAGAAAATTGGTAAATCTTAGTATTCAACAATGCAAGATGGTTATAGTAAAAAAGTTACTGAAACACCAGATAAAATAAAATGGAATTTACAAGAGAAGGCCTAAAATTGTGAGTATAGTTTCAACTTTAACAAACTTGCCATGTCAAACACTAGGATTTACCGCCATCTGTCTTTTACTTTACCATGTACATGCAACATGTATTTGAATAAAATTAAAGAATTTTTTCCGCAAACTTACAATTTATTTATATGAGCCATATCAAGACCAATATGTATGATGTGTTGATTTGGTGGAAGAAATTGGTTCAAGTATTCAATAGCTTCATAAAACTGCTCACTCAGTATACTCTCGTGCCTCTTTTGCTCTTTTTTCTTAACCAGATTCAGAACCACAATAGGGCTACCATATCGAAAGAGTAGCTCATTAAAATGTTGTCCAGCACAGAAGCAGAACGGATCTGCATTGTCCACTGTGATATAAATAAATATTTCAAACTCAATCCAAGAAACAAAACTGACAAAAAAAAATGGATGCATAAATCACACAAATTCTCTTTAGAAATAAATTTCTTAAAAAAGTTGATTATTTTTGCAAATATCCCATGCTTTTACTTCAAGGGCATAGAATTATCTTCCTAAGTATATAACTAAAATTAATTTTCTATCTCTCCATGGTATATGTTTGTTCCCAATACAATTCTATAATGTTTGGCCAATACCTTAAAACTTTGTCTGGGCTTTGAAATGGTTAAAATTGTCCAATAACAATGATTCTTTAGCTTCAATTTACTTTTGAAACATTTGTTTTGATTTTAAACAATAGAATTTTCAACATGTTTATCTCTTTACAATGGTTTGTCACTTCTTTAATGCTCCACATTAAAAGATGAAACATAAGGTAGCACTAGATATTTCTGCTCTCTGTGCTAGTAATATATATATACACACATATACACACACAAGAAAAAAAAATAGAATTAAAAAGGAGTAAAAAAAGCATTTTTCATTCCACTTTTTTCTTGTCCAACATGTTTTTGAGACAGCAGGTGTTGGAGAACAAGGGTTGGCATTTTTAGTGCAATCAGGAATAGGCACCCTTCAGAAATGCCAACTTTTTCTTGAAGAATGCATGGGGTCTTCCCTGATGACAACCCACTGCATATAGGTTTTATTTCACTCTTGCATAAATTCCATCTTATATTTTTTTTTCTTCAAATAATTACTTTTCATCTATATATAATTTTTGACTTAAGATTTTATGATTCTTCTCACTTGGTGATTCCATTGATTTTGTGATAAAAGCAAATAGTGTAGATACCATTTGATATTGTAGTACTCACGAGTAATAGGTGGTTTTGGCACCATTTTAGAGATGTCCTGAGACCAATGAGAAGGAATGGATCCCCTCAGCTGAACAAAAGAAGTGAAGTGGCCCAATGTCAATGAAGACAAAGATGAGTCATATACTATCTGTTCTGTCTCGACTTCGTTTGCAACATCACCCTAATTTAATGGTGAAAAAAAAAAGCTTTGCTGTCAATCATACTTGAGGAAGATGTATTTCACAACTGTACATAAAATTTCATGAATATTCATATGAAAATTTCTGTAATTTAGCAAAAAATTGAAATTTGTACATGTTTGGAAATTTTTCAGCTTAACTTTATAAAGTAAACTTTAACTCAGTCAGCATAGTTTTCCTCCCTCCCTTACTTCGTTAAACAAGCTAGGAAGAATCTCCCTTACAATTAAATGAAATGTACAATTTCTCTATCAGTAATGATGATACATAGCTCTATTGAAACACTTGTCCCATAAAATAAAAACCAATAATCAAAAAAAAGCAACAAATGCAATGTATTTTCCTTCAAATAGTATTGTCAACATTTTTTAACAAAAAACAATCTTGATTTTGCAATGATTGAATGCTGAATAGTTGCATTCCTTGCTAAAACATGTAAAATATTGCTCAATTATGCATCAAGCAAAAAAGGTATAATGATTTATAAATATCTAAAAAAAATAAATAAATAAATAAGCGCTGTAGGTGTTAATGAATACATATTAGATCTCACCTTGTCGTTGCAGCCTCGTTTTAAAAATCGAGTTCCTGCAAATTTCCGTGACCGCCTTGCAATTAGAGTAAGATAAATTGGGCGACCATAAACATTTATGTCTTAATAATGTCAAAGATGAATTTTTGGAGCAAAAATATCAAACTGATTTCAATATTTTAAAAGGTAATTTCACAAAAATGCACATGAGGATTTGGAGAAATAACTTCTGAGAAAAAAAAGGATACTCGACTGCCCAACAAAACCATGAGTAATGTGCAATAGCCAGTCTGAGTGGAGGTCAACAAATTCTAGAAGATAGGAATTCCAGACAAACTTTGAGTTCGGCTTTGTCTTTATACCATAGTGGACACCTGAAGAAAAGAAAAAAATTTCAATATGGATTGATTAAAAAATACACACACATAGTCTTAAATATGACATGAAATGGCATAGTATTCATGTAATATAAGTTGCGAATTCAAATTTTAACTTCAGATGAATGAATTCATATCAGTAAATTTAACTTGAATTAATAGATTGCAGGAATCATGAACAAAATAACAAACCATCAAAATGTTAATACAGTATAGTACTTAAATCATTACAACACAATATTTCTTTTCAGCCTATAAAATTTCAGCCTTTTTCAATATAAAATTTCAGAGTTGAAATTTTCCAGTGCACACAAAAGAATTATATACACTATTTTACACACTGTCATGCCATGTATAGAAAAAGCAGATACACACAGGTAAAAAAATTACAGGGTACTGGAAACACAAAATTTGTAAACACAATTTTTTCTGCTTAGCTAATGTATCTACATCATTGTCATGATGAGTCATGACAAAAATCAGATGTCAGATACAAATTCAATAAGTTCTTGAGCAAACTGAGAGCTTTTATTTACTGAACACCCAAATATTCACCAATTCTTGATATTTCACCAGTCTTGTGATAGAAAGAATTAAAGTTACAAGATAATTGAAACCCCATGAGGTAATCGTATGATAAGATTTTTAATTCCGAAAAGGAATTTAAAAAATAATAATAAAATCAGTTGAAGTTAACAAACTTGATTCTCTGGTTGTTGATGTGAAATCTTCGTTACATCTAAGCTCTGACCAAATACCACTCTCGCTAGATGCTGATACATTCAAATTTGATTTCGATCCACCTTTTGCACCAGTGGGTGTGTCAACCTATAAGGCAAATTACAAATTACATTGAACAAAAATCATCAAAAACTTCTGAAAATAACTATTCCAAATGAGATGGAAAAATTTACTTTCTGTCTTCATGTAAGTTATCCATTGCTCTATTAGACATAACCTTTTTTTTACTCGTGTGCAAAATTAAGAGAATTAGCACATTATGCCAAATTTCTGAAAAACGAATGAATAGATTTGAATTAAATTTTGTACGAATGCACCGTTAAAACAGAGAAAGAGATGTACTGTACAAAAGTCCTAGTACGCACGCATGATTGCCAGTACAGCTCATCATTTCAGGAATGTCCAAAATCCACATTGCGAGATAAAAGCGAAAGAGTCTAATAAGGGGTATGGTCCCCTCTCACAGTCAGGCAAGTCGCACAGTGCGATGGCATACTGGACACAAGGCAGTTGAGGAGTCTGAGACAATCTGTCCCACTCCTGCAGCAACACATTTTTCAGTTCTGGAATTGTTCTCGGAGGGGGATGGCCAGATGCTATTGCCCTCCCAATAGCATCCCAGACATGTTCTATATGGTTTAGGTAAGGAGATCTGGCTAGCCAATGAATACGCTGAATATTATCACTTTCCAAATAATCGTTGACTAGATGAGCCAGATATGGATGAGCATTGTCGTCTGTGAACAGGAACCGAGGGCCCACAACGCCTCTCAAAAATCAAACATAGGGCTTTATAGATATAGAAAGATCTCCTTTCTACATCTCCTAGCAGTCAGGGACCCTCTATCAAACACAATGGAGGGGGTGAGTGGCCGTCCAAAATGATGCCTCAAATAGACACAATGTGCACATTCTCTTAATTTTGCACACGCGAGTGCATTTATTCAATTGGTTGAGAGAGACCCTTGTATTCAAACCAAACAGAAAATAATAAATGAAAATTTTTATTCATATCCCTCCTCTGAATCCCTTAAGTTTTTCAAATTTCGAAATCCATGAATAAAAAATAAAATATACTTGATGACTACAAAAAACTTTCATTTCCTAACCTTAAATGAATATTTTATTGTTATTTTGATACAAATAAAAGAACATGAAAAAAAAAAATTTATGCTGGTAAATACTAATAAAATTAGTGTGGGTGAAAAATACTGTCAATACTCATTATAACGAATCCACATTTTTAATAACCATTCCATTACAACGATCAGTAGGACGAGTCCCAAAAATTCTTGTATAATGACTGTCTTCTATGTTGTTCTTTTCATATAATGACCACTCGATACTATGTCAGTTTTTGATGGAAAGATTGGGGCTGCTATAACAAGTATCTACTGTACAATGACCGGATAACATTATAAATACATAATACTAAACAATAATATACAGTGAAACCTGTCAAAGACAGCAGTGTATGAGAAGGAAACTTGTCTTAAATGGAATAGAAAAATAATCTAGTGGATAATTAATGCTTTTTCAATCATAGGGAAACCTCTTTAAGATGGAAACTTCTTAACAAGGAAACATAAGGCATATTTAGTCAAATTTTAGCTAAAAACCTGCTGAAATAGAAAGAATTTTTGGCCAAGTGGAAATTTTTCCTTTTGGATGGGAGGAAGTCGTAATGAGCCCTATTTTGTTAGGAAACTCTTTTACTTCTTCGAAAAACTTATTATCTATCTGAACTGGTTCTGGAAGTAAAGGTGTAGGATTTAAGTGGAAATGGGTTTACTATTCAAAATTTAATAAAAGCCTGTTTAACATTTCATCTATGATGGAAATGGTAGCTTTTGTTAGAAAGTACTCCTGCATGTCATGGGAAAATGTGGATAATTTTCATTTAAACTAGTTCGGAAGAGAAATGTTCGCAAGGAAGACTGAATTATTGTTCACAATTTAGCGATACCGTGTTTTAGCATTTTATTCTGTGTAGAGCTGACAACCAGCCACAAGAAGCACACATTTAAACACAGAAATGAAGGTCATAGAGACAAGAGAAAAGCAAAATTTAAGTGAAACAGAGATGCAGAATCTTTCTTTGGCAAACGTTATTAGTTGTTAATCTCATTGAAACTATTTTTAAGTAGGTACACAATTCCTCAAAAAAAAATTTTTTTTCTTTTCAAATATTAAAAATTTTTCACTTTTGACAAAAATAAGTGTTCATTCTATTGCTATTTAGGAGAAATTTTTATATGGAAGTTTAACTATTAGCACATTAAATATGAAATTTCAAATGTATAGAAATTCGAAACAGCCAGAGCCATAACTAGGATTTTTGGCACCCAAGAGACGAACTTGATTTTTACCCCCCCCCCCCCAATTTAAAATTTGGTAATTTTATAATAGTTTTCTTTGTTTCCACCTGAAATATGCCACCCCCCTAAATTTTTCTGCCCGGGGCAGTTGCCCTCCCCCCCTCAGTTCTGACCCTTGAAACAGCAAAGATGAACAAATTCAAAATAATAACATGCATGTCTCTGTTTCATACTCGCCAATTTATAGTAGTTATGGTGATATTCTCAAAATTTAAGTTTCGCAAAATGAAAGAAATAAAGCATTGCATAAATTTTTGAGTGCACCTTTATAAACAGAAACCTATCTGGAATGGAAAATAATTTCAGTCTCTTGATGATCAGTTTTACACTGATGTACATACAAATTTATGACAACAAAAGAGTGAAATTTATTTTAAAAATTTGCATATTGCATCATAGATAATTTTAAAAATTTAATATGCTAGAAAAAAAAATTAGCATGATACAACATCAACACATAAATTCAACTATTAAGTTACTTAAGAATTACATTAGCAACCGAGAAAAGAATGATAAATTAGTATTGTTAGTGATTTCTGGTGGTAATGTATTATAGAATTTTGGAATAAGATAAGTAAAATATTTCTTCAAAGTGAACTAATAGTAGTGAAACATATTATTCAGTTCATTCGAAGTTAGAGATGTGTGTGTGTGTGTGTCCCACCCAAAAACTATGCTCTTAATCCATAATTGAAACCAGAGTAAATATATACTAAAATCTGTTTATTATCCTACAGCAAAAATTTATCATTCTAAAACAATTTGCATCATTTTTAAAATTAAACTAAACCAGCAAAGATGAGTTAACTGCTGAAATTAGGCTAGGATGGAAAAATTTAATATGTTTGTATGTTACATTTTATCATTTAAATATATATATATGTATTATGGTTTAAAACTAGCTTCATTAATTTATGTTATTTCTTGATCTAATATTTGGTCATAAAGTTTATAGTTTTAATACTTGACACCACCTGCAAGCTTTCTAAAAAGTTGTCAGCAACCTCTTCAGAGTTTGCTTCAATTGTGTTCAGCTGAGGATTCCAGAATGGCACACTTTTTACTTGCTCAGCATCTTGAGAGACATTTAGGGAGGAGAGTTCATTCATTGGAGCCATGTTGTACTGAAGTGTATGAGATATATCATAGCTATAACTGCAACCAAAAAAAGTGGAATAAAAGTATCAGTCAATGGGGCAGAACTAGAAAGATTAGTGCAGTTGTCAAAATGATTTACTGGTAGGTAGGAAATATTAATTTCCAAAATACCATAACTCACATTTTTTGAAAAGGAATTTATGAGTTTTTATGGACATTTTACAAATTTTACTACTGTCATTATGAAATCTGCAATTTGCAAATGGTACTTTTTTTGCATCAACTTAACCCTTAAGCTGCCCAAATAATCAGAAATATACTTTTCTGTACATGAAAGAAAAATATTTTGATGTCAGATATATATACATTAAACTTACAGAAACGAAAAAACATACCTGAAGTAAAAATTACTAGAAAGGTCCATACTTTGAAATAATTTCACATACCTTGAAAAGAAAATAAGACAGTGATTTTTTTCCCTACTATAGTGCGTCAAATATTCAATGAATGCTATCATCTACTGAATTTAGTTCTAGAATAGGAAAAATTAATAAATAACAATGATTTTCTCTTGCTAAAACAGGTGGAAATAGATTTTTCTTTTACAAAAACATTGAAATTATCTTTTTTCACATAGTAACATAGTACTGAATATTTTTGAAAAAAAAATTATTTGAAAACAATTGAACCTTCATAACATATTCCTGACTATCAATTTTTTTGAAGATTAAGAATGCAACTTGAAATGAAGAAAAAAAAAGCTCAAAGATTATGATTTTCTAAAAATATCTATCAAAAGTATACTTTTTAACTCATTTTTAGGAAATCAAACAAACTAAATTTTACAAATTGTATCTTAGAATGAGGCAAAAAAAAAGTGAGATAGATGATAAATATTATTTTAAAAATATCAAAATATTTTTTCTTTTAATTCTAAATGATCATAAGTTTAAAATCACATAAATATTGATATCAAATTTTTATTGTACTTTTTCCAAGCCTTATTACGCATAGATATTTTCATTATTAGACAGGCTAAAATTTCACTTACAATAATGACTTTATTGTGTTAACAATAAACTTACTTAGCTTCTTGTGGATGCAAAGACTTTTCACCTTCATTAGGAATATAAACCATACAAGTGTCTTGGATTTTAAAAATTGTATGATGTCCAATGATAGCAACTCTTTTTCGCTTGGTGATCATTATGATATAATATCCTTCCAAGAACCGAACAAAACCTGAATAAAAATATCAAAAGTTCTGTCTAAATTCACATATTGTTATTCTCTCGCATGCAAACACATGATATTATGAACACATGCATGTTGTAAGGCAAAGAAAAAGTACAGTGAAAGTGTAATATAACCAATCACTTTATCTAATGTTAGTCAAATTTATAACATTTGTTCCAATGAAAAGCATGAAATATCCGGATGTGTGTGAAGCATAGTATAACAAGAGGTCACTGTACAATAATGATGAAAATAACAAACCTCAAGAATTATGTTTATAAATTTGACAAAAAAAATTTTTTATTCTTAGAAATAGAACTTATAAATTCTTTAAATAACATCCATATTACCTATAATAGATACATAGAAAATAGGTAAAAAAACATCACTTAACTTTGGGAGCATCAGTATATTAGCTTCCGATGCAAAAGTTATACATAAAAAAATTTGAGGAATATATATCTGAAAATCAACATTCAAAAAGAAAAGACTAAGATAAGAAAACTGTAAATCAGAAAATATTTACCAATAAGTCCAAAAGATGAGATTGCCCGATTTGAATCACTAGTAAATTTCTGGCCTTGCTTGGAAGTATTTTCATGATCAATTCTATTCAATAAAGCCTTTATTTCTTTCTTGTTGTACTCAACCTGAAAGAAAAACTTTTTCATTCAATACAGGGAAAAAACACACTCTTATACAAACATTCATGAAAACTGTTTTTGTACTTGTAGGGTTTTAAATATTCAAGTCTTTGGATGCAACTAGGTCATTGAAATTAAAATACTGTATTTCTTGGCACAAGCACCACAGGGCCAATAAACATAGAAATATATTTTTGAGCTTAATGTTAGCAGTACATTACTATACCTGCCATACTTCTCTGGGATAAAATTTAACCACCAAATAATTCAAAGCTTTTTGACAAATCCCAGGTGTACATGGCAACTAAAGAATTTGAATTGGCCCCTTAATTTTTTTTTTTTACATGTAATTGCTAAGTCTGAGGACAAATCAAAATTTTTGAAATTCGCATGAAAACTTCCAATAACATAATCAAATATCACCAGGTCCTCAACCTTAAAAAAATTATTTTCACAATTTTTCTTCAAGAAAAAAATATTCTTGGCTCCTGAAAATATGACTGGAGCCTAATTTTCTTCTTCAATTTATTAAGCCCTGATTTGGTTACTGTTACTGAGAAAATGGTTGTTAAATAGTAATTCTTAACACAGTCAATGCTCATTATAGTGACCCCATGTCATAGCAACCCTTCCATGATGAATCCCAAATGTTTTTATAATTACAACAAGTATCCTATGCATTTTCTTTCCTTTCAATATAATGGCCAGCTGATATAATGTGGGTTTTCAACAGAATGATGGGGGGGGGGGGGGTGTCATTATAACAAGCATTGAATGTAGTTGAAATGCAATTTATTTGGAAATACAGTAAAATCTTGATAATTCAGCACAATGAAAAAAATGCTGAAATCACCAGATTACTGGAAATCAATTGAAAAAGCACATTAAATAGTAGCAACTTCTGTGTAGTGACATGTTTTCCTTTTCTTCGCTCAAAGAAAACCTGCCTAAAAAATGCTTACTGGATGGGACGGATTAGCATATGTTCGTATTATTGAGTCTACTGTATATAATAATAATTATAAAATAATATTTTATTTTAATTTACTGTATATCATACAATAGTCATACAAATACAACAATGCCATACAACAATCATGGCCATTTTTCTAAGGAATTTTTCTTTTTGAGAAATGAAAATTAACTTAGGCACCACATCAGCATAAGCATTGCAAGCCTCAAAAATTATGTTTTTAAACATTCAAGCACTGCACAAACATATTAATGTTGTTACATATAAATACATATATGTATATTAGATCACTCCCACACTTTGATGATTGTGATTATCACCCTTCTTCCATACGTCCACCCCCCAAAGCAGAATGAGCCAAAATCTATGAAGTACGTCGCAGAACAATTAGTGCTGCTGGAGAACAATTTGGAAGAATTTTAAGAAAAAGTGCAAAAAAACATTATTACATGTATAGGGATTTTTACCACAGAACAATTCCAGTCAGCTAAGGGCTTATCGCAGAACAGTGCTAAACATTCTGCTTTGGGGCGTCCACCTATGTGCACGAAATGTATTATATCATAAAAAACAATGCATTTGAAAAGCTCACCTTGTCATCAATGACATGAAGCTCTTTCCGTGTGGTGCGATCGATCTTCAGGACCCTAAATTTACTTTGAGTGTTGTTGGATCCAACAAGATGGAAATGCTGAAAATATAATTTAAAAAGTTAAATTATTGACATGAAATTTTATCTTGTGTGTGCTATGTGCAGTGTCATAACTGGGATTTTTTTCAGGGGACGCAACTAATATATTTTGCCACCACATTCAGTGTAAAATTTCATAACAATGTTTTAATTAACAAAATTTTCCACCCACTCAAGATTGCCCCATTTCTGGCTCTGGCCATGTGTATGATACATGGCCATGTTTATTATGATATAAATACAGTGAAACTCCAACAACAAGATAATGATACAATATATGATAACAATATAATGAAATAAAATATAATGACACTTGAGGGACCGGAGGAAACATCATTATAGGAGAAATACAAGGAAATTTCAGTTTACGTGTGATTTGAAAGAAGAGCGAAAGTTTTGAATAAATTTTGACTTGATATAAGTAGCAGTGCCTTGAAAGACAAGCAAAAATTTTACAATTTCTTTAACAGATTTTGACTTGATAAACTACATATTTCTCTCAATATGGATAACACTTATGCCAAAGATAAGTACAACTCTGGTCTATCGCCATGGGCAATTCACAACCAAATCAGTTGTGTCAGAAGTGTGTTTACACCTAACAATCTTAAGGCGTATTTAGTGTTAAGCTTGAGTTTTATTGCTGCCGTCTGTTTTTAAAACTGAGTGAAGTGTAATGATTGAGTATTTTGTAGCATTATAGGCCTGTTGCTCTATTTGCATGACTTTTTAACGGGTATATCAACTTACATTCATGACTCAAAGTTGAGGACTACCGCAAACCAACCACCACAGGTTGGACCCTGAGGCCTCATCTGAGTCTATCACTATGACCATATGACTGCACAGCAGCTATATGATGACAACTAAAATGCCAACAGTCCCTTCCATTGTGAGCAAGGTCATCCTAACATGTTAAGGGGAACAGGCTCAAACATTTCTCCAAGCTTTTTTATTATTTTAATAGAAAATCGAAATAGAATATATATATATATATATATATTGTATGCACATGTGTATTAACAAAAACATACAATAGTTTAAGAACCTTTGTTTGATTTGGACATAAATAACATATCATTAAGAAAAAAGTAACATAGACATCATTGTATAGAACAGGGGTTCTCAAACTGTGCGCCGCCAACAGAGTGAAGGTTTTTGCACTGCGATTCTTTGTTAAACTGCTCTGGAGAGCTTTGATTGACGTAAGAGGTGCCACAGGTGGAAAAAATTTAAAAACACCTGATACAGACAATTTATCATTACAGAGGGTATTGTTATCAGGGCCACAGCTAGATGATTTGTCAGCTGGAGTAAGCATTTATTTTGGCACCCCCCCCCCCATGTAATGTAGAAGTAGTTAAAGGGTGAATTCGGCACCCCTTCTCTAGTCCAGCACCTGAAGCACCAGACTCGCCTGCTCTTCCCCTAGTCGCAGCAACCCTTATTATATAGGATTTTTCCAATTAGGCAATTTCCAATTCACTGCAGCATGTTTTCTTTGAGCTTGATTTTTGCATGGTCAAGTGGGGGGATTTGCTTATGGCACCTAAATTTAAAAACAAACTATCTTCACTGACCAGCAAAACATTTTTTATTTTGGAGGAAGTGAGAGGAGGGATTGGGCATCCTGATGCTGGGTTTGCTCAGGGTCTCGAGTCAAAATCAGGCCCTGTGTATATCTGCACAAACTAATAACATCGAAAACTTTCTTGGTTATAGTCATTGTTCATTCGGTTTTTAAAATACATAGAAAGAAAAAGGTCATTGTATATAACTCAAAAACAAAGTTCGCGTGTTTAAGTTGGCAATAAAAGACTTTATTTTTATTTCTTTTCGACTTAATCTTCATCTTTTCAATACTTTATTAATGTCAAAAAATAATAATATATAAATAATAATAAAAAACTGCTTACGGATTTCGTTTTGTAGAGAACGATTTTCTGTACACAACTAATTATAGGATGTACAAAAAAATTTTTGTTATTAGTCATTTTCTCTGACAACGGAATCTTCACAGTTTCCCGTTATGAAATCGAATCAATCAACATCTAAACTAAACTCACAAAAAAATCAAATCAAATCAAAAATCAATCTAAATCAAATACAACGAAAAATTTATGCATAAATAATTTTCAATCGAAAATACCTATTTCATGTCACGCACTGTTTGTTTACATTTTTTGGGATATTGTCGCGGTTACAGTCACAGAAAGAAACCGAAACTGCTTACATCATTAACTTAAAAACGATGTTTAATTATAATTATTTCTATGTTATTATCGGGGAGAATATAATGAAATAATCTCTAAAAAATAACGCATAAAAATATAAAACTTTGTCTTGAAAATAAAATTCCAACTTTAATGTGTTGGAATTTCTTTTCAATAGCACTGAGGACATTCAAAAGATATAAAATAAGATTTTAAAAAATAAAAATTTTCAATCTAGGTAAGTTTTAAGATCGGAAAATCGGATTGATTAAAATTAGTGATAAAAATGAGTCAAAATACATTTTCCAAGGTTAAACTAAAATAGCGAATCAAATCGTAGGTTTTATTTTAAGAGAAGAGTTAGTAAACAAGTCATACTACGTGATTGATCAGATTTTTCCCTGCCGCTGATGTGCGTCATGAAGTAGGCTCTTGATATGAAAATGCAGCCAAAAACCTGCCAACGGCAAAAGCATGAAGTGCTTCCCTTTTTTTTTTCTTTCTTTCTTTCTCTGACCGTCTTTCTCTCCAACTTTCGAAGCTAATTTGGCTAATCCTTCCGTGATTTGTTGATGTTTGTGGATTCGTAAAGGAAAGGTAAAAGGTTTAGATTTTTTGTGCGGATAAATGGCTGTAAGAGCTCCATAACTCTGCCTATGAGAAAATATGTGTGTGTTGCGACTTATCTGTGGAAAATTGTGCATGAATGTCTCGAAATTGATGTTTCTCGAATAACAAGTGTTGTTAAAATAATATATTATGTTTCGATGTTTGTTGTTTCCCCCCCCCCCCCGTCCAATCAGGACGATGATGATGATCTCGCCACTCTGCTTTTTCCTCTTTTTTTTGCTAATATGATTCATCCAACCAGGATCGAGAAGGTAGTTGTGTGCACCTTTTCCAATTTTTTAAATGTCACTGTCTATGCAGTTGTGTTCAGGAGTTATCATGCTTCAAGAGGATAGCTTGAAAGGTTGCCTATCAAAGAAAATTTTACAAAATATGTAATGTTAAATTTCCATTTTCATTCTTTGCGGAGATTGCCCCTTATCAAATATTAATCAAATATATTAACAACTGATTCATTAATTGATGTGTTATCAAATTTGCTATGTTATACATGTTGTGCTCCAAAGCAGAATATTTTGTGTTGTTCTGCAACGAGCCCTCAGCTGACTTAAAATATTATGCGGTAAAAATTCGCATATACATAATAGCGTTTTTCTACACTTTTCTTAAAATTCTTCCAGATTGTTCTGCGACGTACGTCGCACATTCTGCTTTGGGGGTGTTGTGGAATCAAAATTTTAGTTGAAAATTTAATACTGTAAACCAGGGTAACTTTGGGACGCTGGATTATTTTCAGCTTCTGAATTTCCAACTTATGTCTTGGGTTTTATTGTTTCGCTGCTGCCGATAAAACATATGGCATTGGCTGGAAATTCTAAACCTGAAAACAATGGCTGTCTCAAAGTTACCCCGGTTTACGGTACAGGGTATGTGTGCTAGGGGTATTTAAAGGTAACAGACTATATACAACGAGAGGATTACACATTGAATAGCTGGTTTAAGATGGTAACAACTCAAAATTCTTTGTTTTGAGATACCAACGTTTTAAAGATTCACTTTTTACGGAACTCTGTGGGAGTTAAGGGCTCATTGCAGTGGGGAACATATAAGCAGAATTTGGAGTTGGGAGAGATATTTAGAGATGTTTTTTGACTGTTCTCATAGTGTGCATAACTCAAAGTATTTTTTTGTTATGTAATTGCAATGATATATATTGTTGCCATCCATGATTACTCATAAATTAAAAGTTATTCAAGAGGGCGACTCTTCAAATTTATTTGCAGGTTAGTAAAGTTCAATGTGAGTACCTTTAGTGACTCCGAAGATATCTATTATAGACATGCTTTATCATTATAGATTGAATATAAACAAATAATGACGCTATGAAATTTAGAGAGGTTCCATTGTATGCCTATGTGTAATTGTGTACGTGATTATTATTTAGACTTGTGTAGAAATTTCACAGAATTTCAAAAGCTATTAATAATAGTTTTGAAATAGTCTATTACAAATATAAAAATAAACAATACCTCAAATGGAATGGAAAATTTGATGCAATATGAGAAATGGGAAATCGTAAGATGAAGAGACCTAGGGACCACCTACAAAGAGGCAAGCTAGCCTATCATATACCACGTCACCAATCCAGCTTCATGGGATTTCCTCATTGAAGTAATCACAAACTTCGCTGTTTCAGTAAGATGAAGCCTGCATGTGGTTAAATTGTGTTGGTCGATAGTAAAACAGAAATGAGCATACGTTCCCAGAATCAGTTCAAAAATCAAAATTTCCTTCATTATTATCTCAAGCTGGGGATCCGCAGATCTTAAAAATGCTTTTTATGCCCACTTGAGGTGGTTGCCAAACCTCATCGTCTCCTGGTTGCTTGGTGGCAATAAGTGTCTCACCTTCCACTAAAGCAGAATATTTTGCAGCATTCTGCAACAAGCCCTTCAGCTGACTGAAAATGCTTTGCTGTAAAAATTTGCATGGTAATGCTTTCTACACTTTTCTGTAAGATCTTGCAGATTGTTCTGTGACATACATGAATGTTCCACATTCTACTTTGGGGGGAGTATGTCTCTACAATAATTTGAAATTAATGAGTCATAAATTAGTTTCCAGGCAGATGCTGTAGTTATGAAATAGGCTCGTACAGATATTATGTACGGAAAATTGGCCATTTGTGAAGAGATATCAATGTTTAGGAAAGGAAAATACATCTCTGCCTCACAGGGATCTTGATCTCTTTCTCGTCCTTGGTCTCAAACCACGGATTCCCATGAGGACAAAGATGAACTTTCCTTTCCTAAAGGAAACATCTTTCTCTACATTGTACAGAAGTAATTTTCTTTCTTTCTAAGTGCCAAGGGTTAAGATTTGGTAACCAATTCATGTGGATCAAGGATCTCCTTGTCAGTCGTATTGGTTATATTTTCCCACTGAATAATGTATTCATAGTGTGCCTGAAACACATGTTAGGATTTTGTTTTTGTATCTGCCTTCATTGTTGGTTATATTTATCGTGTTATTATCAGGCAAAAGAGTTCTATGTCAACGTAGTTCAATTTCGTTTCTTTGTGTGTCTACTAATGGAGATGCATTACTTTTTAACTTATCCTCACATATTCATTAGAATGTTAAGTTACGCTTGTGTTATTTTGTATGTTCACAGGTTGAGAGCATCTTATTTTCACTTTATCCTTATGTAATGGAGAAAAATTCTAAAAATTTCATTAGTCTTTTTTTCTTCATAATTATAGATACATTCTGATGTCTGGAAAATAATGCAAAGGTGTTTCAAACCGGATAAAGCTGAATATATGCTTCCCAGATATGATATACGTTCATAAAGAGTTTTGGTTGATGCAGTTTTTAGATACCGTCTCAAACCAGTTGACATGTGAAACATCTGCTTGCAGTAGCATGATGACGATCAGATAAATATCTTCACCTTTCGAAAAACTTCAGTGCTGAGCATTGGAGAATAAGGAAGCCGACGAGAGCTGCTGTACCCCAAGACTTTTACGTAGGATGGGGTCTGCCATCAGCAGCTTTTTTCAGACAGGAGGTCATCTTCTTTCATCTGGCACCTCAGAAACCACCAGGAGCGCTGTCTTGGCTCTTCTGCAAGATATGCGTGAAAAAGAAATGACACACATTGAGTGGTGCTCGATTGAGAGTCATATATCAAATATACCAAAAGTATGTTCATGCAACTAACTAATGTTCTCACTTTCTTTGTCTTGTCTTTTTTATCTTGTATCATGACACATTCTTTTACAACCATGATGACTTTTAAATCAGTTTCCCAAAGTAGGCATTATCGTCCCTTAGTAATCAATGGAATGGTCCGGGGGGGGGGGGGGCAATTGAAGCTGCTGGTATGACATAGGATTCTATGGGTATGGGGTTTGCTTGAGTCAGAGCGTGATGAGAGAAAAAATTCTGAAGAAGGGGAGGGGTGATGGAACAAAAAGTTTGGGAAACTATGATGTAAAGGAAGAGACTCGAATGAGGTCATTTGAATGAAACACAAGTTATAGCCTTCCAGCAAACTTACGTCACTTCACTTGAAACCAGGCAATTCTGTTTGTTTTTATGGATTAAGTGGAAAAAAAAATCACTAACCCTTCCCCCTCAAGATACAATGTCTTTCTTATTGAAGTAGATTTTCATCCGATTTCCAGTAGGTGCTAACTAAGGGGTAAAAAGAATAGTTTTTCATTGAGAAATCAACTGCGCAAAATATCTGGGCTTAGCAGTGCTAGAAGAAGAAGCTTTCATGAAGATGATATATCTCATCAGTGCCACTTAAAAGGTTAAACAGTTTTGATAATAATAAATGGGGGTAAATTGCATATTGTACAGTAGATGTCGCTTATTGGAATCATGTATGAAGTTACCAATCTGATATTGTTATCACTTTTGCAAAGTAGGGAACAATATTGTGATATCTTTCCTTGGTGACAGTCATTTCTGTACTCTGTCCATAATGGTCTATGTGGGCTGTAGTTGCCCCTGTGATTTATGTAGGTGGGAATAGTGATTTGGCTGAATACTGAATATTCTGTTAATTTTTTATAAAATTCATTAGAATTATAAATAAAATTGCCATTTTTAATTGAAAATAAAATTACTGGTAATTTCAAATGATTGATTATTCAGCGGAACCGAATATTCGGCAGAGAAGGGCAGAATAGTAGTCGAATATTCGTCCCATTCCGAGGTGGGAAGTTGCTTTTACAGTAGTCTTCCTGTAATGAAGGCGAATGTAAGGTTAAAAGAAACTCTATTCTTTCAGTTCATGGTCGGTTTCTTTCATTTGACAAGATTCGCAGTTTTTGGCCGTAAGACTTTTTCAAAGATCTGTGGAACATTCTGTAGGGGACAATTTCAACTACATTATAAAAGTATCGTAATGGATTTTTATCATATGAAAAACAAGTTCATAGGCAGCAGATCATAACTGCAGCACTATTGAAATGATGGGCCTGCTTTCAGGTAAAGTTATTGAACAAAGTTATTGTACCTGGTATGAATAATATGAATACTGCGTGGGGAACTATGGATGCCATTACTTTTTGTTAAACGTTGAAAATTCATTTTTTGATGCTTTTAATTGCCACTTAATTAATGAGAGAAACCTGTATGAAACAGAACGTCAGTAGACTGAAATAATATTCCGTTTTAGATGGATTTCCATTTCATAAAGAAGCAAATAAAAGCACTAATCATATTGAATAGACCACATTTTGATTCTGTTTAAGACAGGTTTCCATCTCATACAGCATCCGTCTTAAACAGGTTTCACTGTATTTTAAAAAACTGTGGATAATTTTTTTCCAATAGTTATTACAAATTTTATTCTTTATTTATTGATGTAGGGAGAAAATATATTATCAGTGACCAGCCCTGATGGATATAACCTTCTGCAGAGAGCCATTGGCTTCAACTGTGTGGAACTGGTCCGGTGGATCTTGAATCGAGGCTGCGATGTTAACAGAGGCGTTTGTAGTTTGCCTCTACACATTGCTGCTTATCATGGTACCGAAGAAATAGTAGAACTCCTCCTAAAGCATGGAGCAAGGGTGGATCTAGAAGCAAGAATGTGTTTTCCAGGTCCTCATAACCAGAGCTGTGAGCTTCGGTTCTACGTGGTGCCTGGGATGGGTATGAATGATCGCACTCCCGATCGTTTACAGTCTGCCGAATATTATGCAATCGATGGCGACCAGGCAGAAATTCTTGAGTTACTGTTGGCTCAAGGAGAAGACAACTGGTTACCATGGCAGCAAAAGCGTCCTTTGCTTCATCTGGCATGTCAGCGGGGAGCTTGGAATTGCGCCAGATTTCTTGTATCTGAGCGATCTGAAGAAGTGAACCAGTGTTATGATGAATATTTTCCTATTCATCAAGCTGTTATACAAGACATTAAATTTCTAGAGTTATTGTTACAATGTGGGGCGGACATAATGGTTAGAACTGCCACTCAACAAATGACAGTTTTACATTTTCTCTTGTTATCTGGACGGAAATCTGCCGATGATACAATGGCTACTCTGAAGATGCTTATGGAACATGGTTGTAGAGAACTTATTAATGAACCAGACACTCTAGGTAATACTCCATTACATGCTTTAATAGTCAGATATGCTCTTGAAGAGTCTCGTTATGGATATGATCAAGATCCAAGACCCTGGAACAAGTGGGACATGCTTCACATGGTGAGATATCTACTGCAGAATGGTGCAAGTCGAAGCATAAACCACCCTGGAAATAGCGCTTTGGCTTGTGTACTGCGACATATTAGGGACTGGGAATTCCGTTATGAGCTCTTGGATATGCTTCTACAAAATGGTGGTGACCCAAACTGTGTTGGCCGTGATGGATCTGTGCCACTCATGGTTTGCCTTGTTCCCCTAATCAATAAAGATCCTCTACATTACCTCACCCATACCAAGAAAGTCTTCTATTTGAATTCCGTAAGACTGCTGTGTAAACACGGAGCCAATCCAAATTGTTCGTCCCGGAGTAACCTCACCCCTCTACATGTTCTGGTTTTCACAGCAAGTGAATACATCAGTATGAACAGAGAAGAGGAAAAAAACAATGCTTTGGCATTTATTCGACAGTTGCTAGTCATCCTTCTGCAGCATGGTCTTGATCCTAATGTTCAATTTTCGCAGAGAACTCAACATATACTGCTAGCCCTCATGGATATGGTTCAGAATGCTAGAGTGCCAAGTGATTTGAAGTTTGTCTATGACTTTTCACTTGCCTTGTTGCAATATGGAGCCAATCCTAATATCAGCATCAGCTCGAATGAACCTATGATATGCCATTCGCAGAGCTCCGTTTATATTAAGAAAACTTCAAACTGGGTAAACACTAATTCATTAACGTTTTTAAATTGTTTTAGCTTTGATAATGAAAAAATATACATATTTGTAAGTGCCTATGATTTACCATTTTAATTACCCGTTTGTGTGGTGTAGATATTACAATTACAGTTGAATCCCATTTTAACAAATACCGTTATAGCGAAAATCTCATTTTAACTAACACTTTCTAATCCCCCAGATAAGTTTACATAGGAACAATGCAAATACCTGGAATTCCTTTATAATGAAATTTTTTATTATAACGAATCAATTTCTCTAGTTTCCTGGAGTTCGTTATAACGAGGTTCGACTGTATCTAGAAACTAACCTACCCAGATTACTATGAATATAGAAGGACCATAGAAAACCCAAAGCAGAATATGCTGAAAATTGTGACAGATGTTGCAGAACACTCAACAATCAGTGCTGCTATAGAACAATCTCGATAAGAATTTTAAGGAAAGGGGAACCAGGGCAGAGCCGTCTTAAGAGTATCGTAGACCCTCTGGCCTAGTGGTTTTTTTGGAGGCCCTACCTGGTAAATCCTAGAAAATTTCAACCGAATCTCAATTTTGTGAGGCCCCCGGGTGGGCGCATTAAGACGGCACTGAACCAAGGCTGGTCTTAGAAATTCTGCTGCCTGAGGCAAATAATGTTTTGCTGCCCTTAAGAAACAACTATCTGAAAAGTATTGTATTTACCTGCTCTTATTTATCCACTTGCGCTTTCCCTTCAAAATCATTTCGATGCATGTCTAAATTTGCTATGTTAGAATAAGACAACCATAAGTATTCTTTATGGGCATTGTATAATTTTTATCTCGTGTATATATTGTTTATAATTTTATTAATTGCATTTTTAATTGGGTTGCTGTATTTTTTAAATATATGACATCCATATTTTTATGGGCATTTTTTTCTCAGCCACCTTGTTGGGCATTTTGACTGTTGTGGCGTTGTATTTGTATAAATTCTTTCCGATAGATTGTGTTTTATTCATCTGTGCTTCAGCACCCCACCTTTCCATCTTTCATAGTCACACTATCTCATGACCTTGAAGAAGCAGCTAGCAGGAGTTATGCCCATTAAATTGAAAAAAAAAAAATTTCATATTCATCCAACATTAGGTCTCACTTCCGATTCGGAACATAGGTGGTAGCACCTCCTGAGCACATAACACTGTCAAGTAAGAGATCTCTGTTGGAAAATAGACTACTGTGCAAAGTATGGTACTGTATTGGAGAAAAAAACTTGAGGACGAATCTTGCGTATTTTTCATGCTCTTTTCACACTACAAAGATATATTTTTTCCATTCTTTCTCTCTCACTAAACAAAATTTTTCAATCCAGAAATATTCTATTTTTATTTATCTTTTGTAACTTTACCCCTAAACAATGGTTTTATTTTTTATGTGCCACAAACATGTTGAACTGATGATAAAGTTGCCAGAAGTCCAGAAAAATTAACAAAATTAAAAGGTTTAATTCGTAAAAAAAAAAAATTTTTTTTTGAATAGAAATTTCAGTTTTTCCTAGCAAGATCCCACACTCAACTTTGTTTCCCGAAAATCATATTAAAATAGCCATAGCCCCTTATCAGGCTTTCCATCATGAAACCAATTAACTTGTTCATTGAAACCAATGTCATCAAATAACGAGTGTTAAATTGTGACTGTTACCAAATGACAAAGGCTCAATCGGCAAAAATTGTCTTTCTTTCTTCCAAAATTTTCTCCCATTTTGCAACAGCTTCTTTCTGAGTATAACAAGAAGCTAGCAGGAATCATGCCCATAAAATTGAAAAAAAAACCTTTTATATTCATCCAACATCAGGTTCTCACTTCCGATTCGGAACATAAGTTGTAGCACCTCCTGAGCACATAACACTAATTTACCGAAGAACATTTAAGGTTTGTGGTTTCAAAACCATACTCGTCCACTCCTTGTCAGCAGGGGTGGCTCAAGGACCATCCTCTGCACGGGGCAGGCACTACTCTATGAGTGGCATGGAATATATATCTAGGGTGAATAAAGGAAATTATTGTCAAAAAGTGTGAAAAAAAATTGTCTTTAAAGTTCTATTTACAATTTAATGATTCTGTAATGTAATTCTAACAGAATAAAATGTAGGATATATCAATATATTGAGAGTGGGTGAGAATCTGCAGCATTTCCAGGACTTTTTAAAGGTGCAGCTTGACACCTAGGCACTTCCCAGTGGTTGGCTAAATACGACTTTCTGTGGTTTTTAAATTTCATGTGTGCTATTCCTTTGTGGAATAGAAAAAATATGTTGCCATGGTCATCAGTATATAACACAAGCATATACCCAGTTACATTTCCACACATCATGGTTTAGAAGATAGGTGGCACCAACTACTACTATACACAAAAGTATAAAAATATAAAAAATTGTGATTCTTCTATTGAATAAATTACTAATTTAAGGAAGAAAAAAATTGAAAACTTATTTTAGAAAATTTTCAGCCTATTTAAACTGCTGCTGTTTTAGACAGCAAATAATACCCTCAGAAAGCAAAAAGTGTGAGTCATCTTAGACTATTGTGAAAAGTTTGTAAAACTTAATTTTTGCTGCTCTGAAAACTGCACCAAATTTTACATTTTGCTGCTCCAAAATGAACATCCCTTTCTACCCCTGCAACGGGCAAACTACCCAAGGAGTTAGGCTGAAAAAAAGATGCGCGTAACAAATATGGATGTCAAATATAACTAAACTACAGCAACCCAAAATAAGAGCATATATCACGAGAGAATCACAGGCTCAGCTCTGATTCTCTATTGATCTTCATCACATGAAATAAGAAAAGACAAATGCAGCAAAACTTGACACTGAATAAATTCTTAAATTAATTCTCATTAAACAATGAGCCTTAGACCCAATAATACAATACAAAGAAATAAACACTTACATTTACATAAAAAACATTACATTTACATCATATTAACACCTTGTTATCTCGGTGATCAGAAAGTAGCTTCCAGATGGTAGCTTTATTAGATGTTCTAGGTAATGCTATGCCACCTATCAGAACTTTTGTCGATACAATCACAATTTCATGCTTCTTCAGTAACTTATAATGAAGTAACTTTCCGGCCGACCACACACATCTCCAGTTGATAGTGCAAGAGAGGCACACATCTTCACTATTTCAGTAAAGATTATAAATTCAATTATGCATATTTACAAAATAACAACAAAGGGAATATCCCATGAAATAAGGGTCTTATTACCCTAGCTTTAAATTTCAGTTAAACCAAGAGATAAAAAAATCATAACAGATAAAGACAGTTCAGTCGGGGTCAACGAATATGTTTACTAATCCTTGAGAGAGGGTTTGAAAGAAAATCTATCAATTACAAGAATATCAAAATGTAAAGATCAATATCACAAAAAAACATTTTTTTTTTCTGTACCTTAGAAGCTCACTTGTTTCATATTTTAAGATTTCTAATGTGTTTTTGAGGAGAAACTTAGTCATTTTTATAATATCAAGTGACAATATAATTTTTTTGTCTCTTTATTTCCTAGGTATTATGTTATTACATTCACCTGATAATTCGGAAAGAAGAACTGTCAGTTGACGAAGAAGGAACATTCTCGAAATTAATATGGTTGTATTATTATTCAATGAACCACTATGAGCTCTTCAAGTGCTTCAAAGCTTTGAGCACTCAGACTGCTCTGATATCTTCTGGCAGTCGCGTGGCCAGTCTGTTGAGACAAATGCGATCTCACCCGAGATCATTAAAACAAATCACAAGAGTTGCCATCTACAATGCTATGAACAATAAGGTGGCTTTAAATGTTAACAGACTTCCTTTACCTGGTCCTTTGAAGGAATACGTACTGGATTTTTTGCCGTGAAACTAAGTGAGATGGGAAGAAAAAAAAACATGGAGCTTAATCTAGTTGAAATTTTGAGTGTAGTTTTTCCCCCTCTTCTATGTATGTTTTCTTTTATTGCTTGTTAATCATTTTGCTTCCTTTATGGCTGTTATTGTTGTTGTTTATAAATGTGATAAAGAACGCCCACACATATGCAGGGTTTCTTTCTGAATTCCCAATATTCCCTCAAAGCAGCTAAGTTTAAATACATATTGTCATATCTTTCTCCAACACACATATTTATATGAGTATATCTTTCTAATACAGTGACAGTAGCATTTTTTATTTATTTTTTTATAGTTGTTATATGTACGTTTTTCATTCCTTTCTATGATGTTTCCCCTCCTTCTTTCTCTTTACATATCTAATCCTATTTGATCTGAAAATAATCTCTGAAAACAAAGTTTAAAAAGTGATCTATTGTTTTGTTAATTATAGAGAGATTTCATTAATGCAAAAATGAAGAGAAGTCCTCACATTAAGAGGATTTATATTTTCTGGATATGAAAAAAAAAAATATATATATATGTATGTATAATATATAATTTTTTTTTTTTTTTTTTTTTTGCTGATGTTTTTTATACAAGTTGTTTAGACTGACTGTAGCCAAAAATAATGGCTTACAGTGAGATAACCACACATGCTTAGTTATGAAAGTATTACACTGTCGATAGAAATGTTAGTCCAAGTTTTCTACTAAAGTTGTGCATGTTTTGACTACTGTAACAAACTGTCTCCAACAACTGTTTCGAGATGCTTTTTGCAGCAGTTGCACTAATAACACAGCCAGGATGCTGTGGTCAACTAAAGTAGGTTTTCTGCTGTTTTCCAACTTCAAGGTGCAAGTGGAAGCAAATTTTTCATTTAAAAAAGATCATTTCACAGAGAGCAATCAAGCCTACAACATTTAAAATTCATGCATAGTACATGATTCAGACAAAATAAGCTGCCAAATAATTTGTTTCTGAATTCGGGGAACAGATGGTGGTATTTCTGAAACATGTGACAGGGGCATTCCTCAGAAACAAACTTTATGGTACACAGTTCATGCACAGCACATTCCAACCTGCACCAATTCATTAGAAGTTTCTCAGAGAAATGTTTATAAGGTTGATGTATGTGGTTTTGTTATAGTATTAGCTGTAGCATGTGCATGCAAGAACATAAAGTTCAGTTCATGCTTAGGGCTTAAGTTAACTGAATTCAAATCAGTCCCCCTCTATTAAATTCTGTGTACAAACTGAGTAAAATGTTAAGCCTCTCACATGATTTGAAACAGTATCTGCAGCAGTACATCAAAGAAACATATAACAGACCACAACACTTCAAGATTTCCTCTGCGTCGTGTTATCAAGACAAAATGACTAATCAATGTTTTTTTAAATTATTTTATGATGCTCTCTTCTGCTGCAAGATAGTGTTGATGTTTCCTGTGATGTATTTAGAGACCTCCAATTCCATCCATCCTTCGGAAAGGTTCAAAATTGCACAAGTGCTGAAAACCTGTTTACATCTGGTTCTTCGGGTTCAGGTATTTAAGAATGAACTGCAACAGTTCATTTAGTAACACTTCAAAAGCAATTAAACACCTAGCAAGAGATTGAGTACCGTTTAGACATTTGCAAAGCCACATTGAACTTTATTGAGCTGTAAATAAACTCAAGGAGTTGCCCTCTTCAATGCAACTTAAATTTATAATCAGTCATGTGGTTCTTTCACTGTAAGCAATTATTGTTAAGATGGTCTTTATGCGAGAATGATGTCATTATCTGTTATCCATACGAAGGATGGATTAACAGCTGACTGATGCAAAAATATATTTAGGAAAGAGAGAAAAATCAACTGCCCTTGTGGGGAATCGAACCCATCTCCTTTCACTTTCGGTTGTTGCCTTTGTAGTCTGGTGGTCTAGGGTGTTCACGTTCCCCCGGAAATTGAAAGGACGTGGGTTCGATTCCCTGCAAGTGCAGTTGAATTTTCTCTTTCCTAAATATATCTTCATATGAGCAAGCTGTTGAAAACCTTCATGTACAGTCTATAGGCTGAGTATATAATTGTATTTGGTATATTAAGGAATATGGTTTTTCACTAAACATAACTTCTAATGGGTTTTTTCTCGTTAAATTCAAATCAATACTCTGAGAAGAATTGTTTGTTATAAACCCGATATTATTTTCTTTAAAATAAATATGATTACGTGCATGTTTTGCTGATAATTTATGTTGACATGTTGATAAGTCCTGATTTGGTCCCACTTACAAATCTCAAATACTGCACATATGTCTATTATTGCTTGGAATTGGCTTCTTGGCTTCTAAATTTTATCTAAGAAATATTGCATAAAACATTTTGCTTCAAAGTTGAAAAGGTTAAGATTAATTCATTTTCTTTCGTGTATTCAAGTAATACGTCACTTTTTCATTTATTTATCAGAGAATTTCATTATCAATGTTGAGTATAAAATCAATTCCTAGATAAGAAATAGTAACATTACCATGTTGGTTATTCAAGCCAATTGAATAGTGCAGATAATAAAAAAAATGCATGAACATACATGCGAATAACTTCAACCTACAGTTATTCATTAAATACTGATGCATCATCAATGTATTTTGGAATATCACACAGTTTAGCATTACATATTACTTCTGGAGCTTTATATTTGTTATTTCATGTAAAAAATTCATTTTCTAAAAAAGTCTAGCAGTTTTTTGGGAAAAAAATTAAATTTAAGAGAAATAAACAATTTCAGATAACTTCCAAATATTACTTACTCTTGTTAATTTTAGAATTTGAATGTGGTTCTGTGGGTAGGGGGGGGTGGGGCACCATCACATAATATTCAATGTAAGTTTATGTATTGTACATTATTAGATATAGATGAATAATGATATCTGTGTTTTATGTGTATTATATGACTAGTTTTTTAAAGTTTGCTGTGCCTTTCTTATTAATTTTTTAACCCGAAAGCATTTTTTGATGCTGCCTGGAAATGCATATCTATCAAAACAGATGCAAATTGGTGCTTAGCATTGTTATAATTACATGGGAGAAAAATTGGAATTTGGATATGTGTGAATAATATGTACCTTCATAAACACACTGAGCATGGTTTCTGGACTTGATTCACATCTACTACTTTCTGATGAGTATTTTTTAACGCCATTTCTTTCTTCATCAGATCAATGAATAACAGACCTTTCTTACCCAAAATAAAAATAGCTCTGTGAATACAAAAAAATTTCAAAAAAGTAAATGTCTTTATAGAGCTAACTGAATCAATGCCAGGACACTGCCACTGGACCTATCCTGTTGTGGAGATCTGCTCAGTTTTTTTATGGCAGTCTCATGAAAATTGCCATAGAACTTTAATTTTTTTTTTTTTAATGATACAGGAGACTTCATAATCGGAATAAGAAGTTCTTAATTCCTCCAGTGAGGATCTATTGGAGGGCAAGTCCCTGTAGAGCTAAAACATGGGGGCTTTGAAACTAATGAAGAGATTAAATGTTGTCCAAATTAATTTATTTTATTCACACTTTTACGTGAATCTAACAAAATTATTTGCGCTGTTTCTTTCATCACTGACCTTACAGCCTTCTTGTATCCTTGAATATGCATGTGTAAGGAACTATTTTTGTTCCATATGTAGTAGATTCATTGTAAAGTTACTGTGCACCTAAGAGCATTTAGTTAATTGTTACTGAACTTGTTTATCAGAGCAGAAATTATATATTTGATTTCATCCCAAACTCTGTATTGTGTTTCGAACTTTGTGACATTTTAAACCAGTCAAATTGTCTTCATGCAAATAACCTGATTCCATATTACGTTCTTCCAGATTCCATGCTCAAGGCTATTTTTTAAATATGTAATTAATGGAATTCAGTCACTGTGCGTTTTGTCCAGTGTGTAGAAATGTATGAAAACTCAATAGATATACAATATATATAAACTTATTGGAATTAAGTATGTGTAAATTTTATGATGAACAATAATTATTCAAGTTTAGGATGTTAGATGAAATTTTTAAGCAATTGCTTTTTTTTTTTTTTTTTTGCTGCTGCTGCAATGATTTTAATCTTTCAAGCAGCACAGCAGAAGTTATTAAACCCCACTTTGACATGGCATATATTTTTAATGAAGTAAGCTTTCTTCTGATTTCCAGCAGGGGAAAATTAAGAGGGGAAGGGTTCTCAAACTTTTTCCACCTGCTGTGCTCCTTTCCCTAATCAATGCTTATCCACTGTCCTCAGAGCAGTTTAACAAAGAATTCCTTCGAATAATCTTTGTCAGGGCCACCACTCTGTGGCACACAGTTTGAGAACCCCTGGCCTAGGGAAAATGCTCCATTGAGAATTCAAATTTGCAAAATATCTAAGCTTGAGGATATCTGTCCAATGCTGCTTAAAGGGTTAATTAGGGGTTTTCTTTTTTAAACTTAACAGCATAAATAGATGTCCATTTACCTGTGATTTCTCCAGAATAATCTGAATATCTTTTTACTGTCTGAGAATTTTATGAAATTATTTTTGTCAAAAAACATTTTTACCAATTTATAAAATATGATTACTTAATATACAGTTCAGCTGTCTTCATGAGATCATGGGACTATTTTAAGCATTTCTAGAACCACCTTTGATTTGGAGTAAAGAAAATTGGTAAGTGTGACAGAATTAGTGACAAAACTCTTTGTTCATAGTCAAAGAGAATGTTGATTGAAGGTGAAGAAACAATTGTCATTTACCAACTCAAACCCAGGAGGTTAAGTAACGTTTAACTATTGCATCTTGATTTCAACCCTTGTTTTTCTTCATGCATAATTTTGTAAGGTGTGAGAGTGTGCTTTCTTCTGCTATCGATCATTCATCAAAGTCTATCACAAATTTTATAATAAATGAATAAGCATAGTTGCATATTTATGTTCCCCTATCAAACACGAGACAAAATTTAATACACCAAAATCATTATTCTCAGTACAGATTTCCTACCCTGTTTTCAGTGTGGTAAGTTTGAAAAATAAATTTTAATTAATAATCAGTAGGGCTTTTATTTTCATGACCTAAAAACACAACGTCCTTACTCTGTACTCATAATACAATGTAATGACATTGCCCCAAAACAGAATGTTTTACATTGTTCTGCCGTGAACCCTCAGTTGACTGGAAATGTTCTGCAATGAAAATTTCCATAATAGTGTGTTTTCTACACTTTTAAAAAAATTCTTCCAGATTGTTCTGCAACGTGCGTTGCATATTTCAGCACATTCTGCTTTGGGGGGGGGGGGATGTATTTTTAGGTCATAAAAATCCTAGCAGTAATCAGTCTTCAATATATCATAATTTCCTGCGTATAATCTGTTCATGAAAATTTTCATACTTTAAGGGGAAAGAAATTATTCTATAATTTGCAGTGGCATTTAATTTGTGTATGCAAATTTTGTTAACCAATAATGAAATATCAAGATATATAGAAAGTGGGGGGAGGGGGGTCATTGAACACATCTTTTTAAAAGTAAATGTTGATTTTTCCAGTAACTATAAGACAATTACTTTTTTAAATAATCTCTTCCAACCTCTCAGAAAAGAGCTGCAGGAAATTTGAATTATGTGTTGATGGAAAATAACAATTATGTTAGGATATTTATAGCTTTGAACCATGTAACTATATTCTTGATTTTGTTTTTTACAGGGTAAAAGTCCTTATAAGTACCTGAAATTTATTTTAATAAACAGTAATATTTATGTTATGTTTGTTTATGTTATCTATGTGAAATATTATTTTCACCCGACAAATTTACCTATCAGCAATAATAAGGGAAGGATTTTCTTTTCTTTATATATATATTTGCTTATATTGCCCTGTATGATGAAGTATGCTTTAAAAAAGTATATTGTTATTTCACTTAGAATATCAAAAGGGGGAGGGTTTCAGTCACAGTGGTGTATTTAGTCATTGTTGTCGCATATATATTTTCGAAAATTCTGACTCGAGTTCAGAAATGCAATCTAGAAGTGCTAAACTATTTAAAGAAAATGTATTGTCTTACGGGCCCATTCAAGTATTATGTAAGCAGATTTTTAGCCATTTTTGACCCCCTTCCCCCCGTCAGCAAAACAATGATTCCCCCCTCGTCAGCAGCTTAGAATATTTCATATTTTCATCAAGGGTGGTTGATGGCGTAAGCATTATCCAAACCCCCCCCCCCCCTTGTTATCAAAAGTCAGCAAATCCGAAACCCCCTTTCCCCTCCCCGATGCTGACGTAATACTTGAATGACCCCTTACACCACTCTGACTTTAACCCCCTCAAATTATCATTATTGTGAAGGTAGTTAATTGTCTAACACTTTTTTAATCCCACCATGGCATGGCCATTTATTCTCACAATGGTTATCAAGTTTTATGATTTATTGACGAATGTCTTTTCTCCCCTGCCCCTCTCACCAATAGATTTTGAACTCATTGCTTAATTTGGAAACTTTTGGGGTTGTTCATATACTTGTGCTGTTGTTTTAGCACCATCTCTTTTCCTAAAGACTAAACTAGTAAATCTGGCAAAGAAAGCTAAAAAGCACTAGAAAAATTTCGACCTCACACAATCTTTTATAGCATCTCTTGCAATTAAGAAAATATCTCTTATCATCCGGAGCTACTGCGGTAGGTGTAAACTTGCATTAAGCCAGGAGTGGACAAATCCCAGGTGCCTAAAATTTTCTTTGCATAACAGTTACTAAATTGCAGGCTGAGAGCAGCACAAAATGTTTGGAATTTATAGCAGCCTATCTGCCAACATGAAAGAATGTTACTATGCTTTTGAAAAGTCAAAAGAAGTATTATTTTGGACATTGTTCTTCAGGTAAAAATGTTTTTTGGAACCTGGGTATTTTTTCTGGTGTTTAGATTGTTTCGTGATTTCTTCAGCCTTGTATTAAGCCCCCCTCCCCCAATATTTGCTGAAATTTTGATAATGCTCATTACATAACTATTAAGATATTCAGCTTCCCCCACAATATTTTCAAGCAGCTGCAATACGATCCTTCTCGCATTCGCTGAAATCAATTTCCAGTCACCAAGAGACTAAGCAACTCGAGTTGTCCATTCTTGCTGATAGGTCCCTTCTGAAAAATAATTAAAAAACAGGAACACCGAGGAAGAATGATACAGTTTCTTGTTCACTACCTTTGCGTGATTGCAAGAATATAAATATTATTTGTATAATGGCTATACTCAAGTTACTAGAGTATAAAGTTTACTAGCATTCCGAGTCGTCAGTCTTAAGGACATGTAGGTTTTCTAATCCCCACTATGCTGGTATCCCTTTCTGAGAGGTGTCAAAGGAATATGTAGGCAATTTGGGCACGAGTGGCGCAATGGTAAGATGCTCATCAACCACCATGAAGGCTACCATCAAGTCTGCAGGTTTGATGTCACATATTGGCAAAAAAAGTTCTTTCGCCATAATGTACCCTCACTGTGTGAAAGTCCCCTCCATTCTCAAGACGAGGACAAAATAATTACATAACTTTCGCCGAAGAGACTTTCTGACCCTGTTTGATCTGTAGTGAATCGCCATATGGAGATATGACTGGAGTTTGTATGCAGTGAAAAGAAAATATCACAACATCCACTGTTTCAATGGCTTTGTTTCATGTAACTGCTGGAAGAGGTGATCCCTGAAGTAGATTGGCACATAACGTGAAGCAACTTACAACAGACAGCATCATTTTAAGATTTTCACTGCACTGCAAAGACTGGTTTAGGTTCAGTTAAATGTTGTGTTTTTTGTGCTGAAGTTAATTTTTCCTGTATGGGGACGTCAAGCTTGTGGATTTTCTGATGCGTCCACCCTTCAGGAAGGTTTAAAATTACACAAGTGATGAGAACCTGGATTCATCTGGTTCAGATATATTGGCAACACCAATATTTCCACGTGAGGAAGCCCTTAGTGTCATCATGTGTTCGTTATTAAGTTGTGGGCTGATTGTGCCATGAAAAAGATTAATTATGAATATTATAATGAAATACTATATGATAATGAAATATATCAATTCATTTCAACAACCATTGGCTCTAGTTATGATTGCTATACTTGAAATATCAGGTAATGACTGAAACATCTTTCAATAGTTCTACTGTATTAACGTATCATTATGTTTGTAAAATCCAACAGATTATTGATTTTGCATATGCATGCCAAAGAAGGAGTGTCCAATGTTTAACCCTAGAATACTAACTCTACGTCTCAGAGACGTAGAGGTATAGGCAGTTAACATGCAGTTTTTATCAGCTTTTTTTCTAGTTAGTATTCTGGGGTTAATATCAGCAAGTCAATTAATTGTCCATGAAGTGGTAGCATCGAATAATTGTGTGTGATCTTTTCATATAATCGGTTTTGAATGTTTAGCAATTTTTCTTAGTCAAATGATGTTCTAAAGTTTTGTTTTTTCATCATGTGTGGTTTTTTTTTCTTTAAAGTTAATGTTGAATCTGCTGTGAAGGAAAAAAATGTATTTGATTAAACTATGCAAAAATGTTTATTGCTGCCTAAATTCTACTTTTTTCTTTTTTTTGAAATGTTGATGTAATATAACAGAAAAATTTATTCTCAAACACAAATTTTGAATGTGCAGCTTTTCTGTTGCACTATGCCAAATAACTATCCCTGTTTCGGAACAATTTAATAGAGTTATGAAAAAAATATTTCTAATTTTTATTTTGATGTGAAAATTATATATAAATATGAGTATGTTTGTGTGATGTTCAGAAGTAATCGAATCTCTATAATCAGATATCACCGGTGTGAGTGTATGTTTGTATTATTTTTTTGTGTGGAATTTTATATCCAGGTATTCCGAGGAATGTTGGAAATTTGCAGAGTCAAACTATGTTGTATGTACTATGTACTTACCTGTTTTACTAAAGTCGTCCTGACTTTTTTTTATGTGGGTTTTTTTTTTTTTTTCCCTTGCTGAAAATACAAAGATCAAATTTTAAAAATCTGTTAATGTTTTGCTTTTTTCTCCGGTGATAATTTATTTTTGTGACCAAAATTATTTCTCATTAATGTTTGATGTGGTCATTCTGATAATTATTTGCTCATTGATTTTTTTTTATGATTAATTGATATTAGGCTGAAGGTTCATCAAAGCGGTAGTTCAACTACTTTCCAGACATGCAGCAGGAGTTAACTTTAGTTGAAAGGAACATGTTCGATATTATGGAGTGAGGCTGGGGGAAATATCTTTTTTCCCCCTTTTCTAATGAAGAGAAATGAATTACAGGAAAGGTTTACTTGATTGACTAAGAAAAAGGAAATGAGTTCATTGAGTCCCTGTAAGTGGCAATTAGAAATTGATAAACTACCCCTCCCTCAAAATGTCATATCTTTTTTAATGCAGTAGGCTTTCCTCCAATTTTCAGTAGGTGCAAACTAAGGGGTATTTGGAAAGGTTTTCGATTAAGAAATCAACTTTACAAAATATCTAGGTTTGTCAATGCTGAAATAAGGCGCTTTTATGGAGGCGAGATATCTCGTCATTGCTGCTTAAAGAACACTATTCATTATGTTAACTTTCCTCTGATGAATATCTAACAAATTGGTACATGCCAGAACTTGTGTTCTGAGTGGCCCAATGTAACGGTTATGCATGTTTCATGTTCTAGGAGTGCTGCCATTTTCTTCCATACTTTGTCGTGAAAATGGCAAATGTCAGGATTTTTGTGTTTATGTATTATGAAAGTCTGCTTACTCTCTGTAGAGAGACTTTTTCAAATGAGATACCAGCTTGCCATTGTGTCTCGAAGTTAACAAAGTAGTAGTTACTTAAGAACAATCTATAAACCCCAACCGCGAAGGTTGAAGTGTTCTTCAAATTATTTACTCCTAATTAGCAAAGACAGAAATAAAAACCAATATAAAGATGACACAATATAATGATGATAATTTCAATAAATGTAATAAGCTGAATGAATTGGGCAAAAATTTTCATCATCAAAAGGTTTCATCATCATTTCAACCTTTGGCATCAGTCCAAAGGTTTAAGAACACTGACCTAAACCTCTCCTTCCCAGACGTAAATGTGAAGATACTGGTTTTAAAGATTTATCTACCAGATTACTAGGTAGGGAGAAACGACAAAAGTAAAAAAATTAATTGCAGCAGTGAATTAAAACCATATATACAAAACCATGAAAATCTTAATTTAAATTTATTCTAAAATCCCTGAACACGATAAAAACCATAACAGTGAATAGAACAATGATTTAACACTTTGCAATTAATATTTACAAATGGAATGAAGAATATAAAATGTCAAAATACATTATAAAAATATATTTTACATGTGTCGCCATCACCAGTTTATATGTATATCAAATAGCTGCAATGACACAGAATTTGATTGTTTGTAAATAAAAAAAAAAGAGCATATACATTTGAAGGTATAAAAGTCATAGTGGCGTAAGTCTGTCAGCCCTTGTTTTGAGAAACAAAATTTTTTACTGCTGGCAGTAAAATGAATTTTTGATACAGAACTCGCTCTACTGGCAAAGAAAATGACTTGTGACTCTAACTTCATGTTTTATTTCAACATTATTGTTTGTAAATGAAGAAAACAATGCAAATCACAATTTAGCCAGAAAGTAACTTACGCCATCGAGACTTTTACCCGTTTTATCACATGGACTGATTTTTAAAATGGACGGATCCTTATCGGGGAAAATTGCACATGATAAACAAATGGTTGCATATACTGTGAAGCTTAAAATTGTACAAAAAAAATTATATAATAGCTATCACAATACTTATATATCAATTTCTCCATTATCATGGGTTCTTGTGTGTCATTTTCAGTTGTGCAAACAAAGGACGGAACAGACAAGATCTGTGATTTAATATGATTACTGAATGACTCACACAGTGTGAAATGAAACCCAGACCTACACAACTTCAACCACTCAGCTTTGAGTATGAGGTTTTTCTAAAAAAAAAAATTAATTTTGGATGGAAATCACTGGGAATGAATATTTTACTCATAGAAACATTTCTTTTTCTCTGTAAATGGATTTCAAATCAATATTTCTGGATCAAAATCACTCGGAATAAATAATTTACATAGATAATATTTTGCTCGTAGAAACATTTCTTTTGAAGTAAATTTCAAATCAACTTTTCAGTTATCAATATACTTAAATACAATAATTCATTTGTATCAAAAACTGATTCATTCACAAATATGACAATGGTATATATATTGGACTTATGAAAAACTCATAGTTCTGACTTTTGCACTTGTAATAAAAATATATATACAAAGTTGTGTATAACTGACAAACATAAAAAAACAACAACCAAGAACATGAAAATAAAAAAATAACTAAAATGCTGAAAATAAAATCAGATCTTGATTCATTTATTACACACTCTCGTATTTTACTTTGAAGTAAACATTCATAGTGAAAAAGTCATCAAATTAGTACCAGATGCGTAAAACGAATTTCATTTAGTATGAATGCATGAACAGAATATTTTTCAAGGTCCACATTTTCTCAATAAACAGCCATAAATTTGTAGGGAAATATATAAAAACTCCAAATAAAAGGCTCGTTAATTTATATTCTGTAACATGTATATCAGATTTTTTAATTCACTCATTTTTTTCAAATGCATTCTCATTATGTTCAGTTCACTCATTCGCAGGAAAGTTCACATTGAAATAATATACCTCATAGCTTAGTTCATTTGAAATAATTTAAAATGTATGTGTGGAGATAATGCATCTAAGGAATCACTGGTAAAAGATTATCTCACGTCCATCTAAAAAGATTTGAAGGTTGAAACAGAAAAATGCCAAAGTGTAAATTCTGTACAATCAAATTTAAAAAATGCTGTAAAAACAGGATGACTACTTTTTTCTTCTAGGATATCAGCTTTAACAAGTCCCCCTTAAGCAAGGCCTATGTAGATTTTGATTAATGATTTTTGAAACATTCAAATTTTGATAAGTGGAAGATGGTTAACATAAGTCAATTATACCTCATACAATGTAGACTCTTGCTAATCTGGCACATATCAGACCAGGGTGTGTTGGATTACTGGTAGTTAATTGAAAAAGCCCATTTAAATAATATTAACTTCCGCACACAGATATGCAGTGACAAGTTTACCTCTCCGTGCTAAAAAAACCCCACCTATAAACGCCAGGACGGGCTAGACTAGCAAACGGTCAAATTATCAAGAGTGTTCTGTATGCATATTAAAAAAGCATGTCACTATGCAGTTTGGATATGTCTTTGACCTACACTGCTATTCAAGACTTGAAATATGAGATCTAATTAACAATCACATTGTATTAAACAGTGGTTAAATCTTCAAGGGAGAGTAACAACCATTTACTTCAACATTTCATGTCTGCCTTGTTGAATATTTTCTTTGGATAAGGACTTCAAGATTTCATAAATGATAAAGATGAATTTCTTAGAAATTTTTCCCTGTAGTTATTTTTAAAATCTAAGCAAATTAAAAACTATATGTAAAAACACAAATAGAGTTATGACTGAAAACTGAGCCTTCACTACACCAGCAGCTGCTATGCGACATTTCAACGTGTCGTATCTGCTTGGGAAGTCCCTCAAAAGCTTCTCAAACTCTGCTTCAGTGATCTGGCCATCAAAATAGGTGATGTAGTCGTTGAATGGATATTCATATCCTTGTTTGCACTGACACTTATACCCTCCTGTTTCGAAGCCTCTTCCTAGAATTGGTATGCACTAAAATGAATAGAAAGAAAAACACCTATCAAATATTCTGTCAGTTTTATACTCACAAACATGTAAATTATTTTCCAATCAACTATCAAAACCATTATTTAATGAAGTCTATTTGGAAAAAAAAGATGAGGATATTTATACAACCAATAATTTCAATTGAAACTAGATATTACTAAACATGAACTTTTAGAAATAAAAGAACTTTTTTGTTTTAATTCTAATAAAAGAATTAATGACAAATACCCGAGAAGATTTTCTGTCACACTTATGTGATCCTTTAAATGCATTGGGAACAAAGTAATCATCATCACACTGGTTGATGTCTAATTCATTTAATTTCACATTAACTGCCACAGCACCCCTAGAGAAGGGAAAAATAAATCATTGACAAAAAAATACTGAAAAGCATTTCGAAATCTAGACATAAACAAATGCTTTAAACATATATGACCAATACATATACAAAGTGTTTAATTCAAAATTGCTACACTTTAATTTTCATTTTTTGTAAAAAACATTGGGAAAAGAGTTTAGGCAATCATCTGATATTTAAATTCCACGAAACAGAACAGAAAACAGAAGTTTTCTGACCAGCCCAGACTATTAGTACAATTATGTTTAAAAAATGTTATATATAAAGACATTGTCATCCATAGTATTGACACCAGAATGTTTCACCAGGTTGCACAAGAAATACGGTGAAACATGTGGGCAAATACATTGAAATGCGGGGACATCATTTTCTCTACATTTAACCATTTTAATGGCTAATTTTCCCAATTAAGAACATGTTTGATTATATAATTTTTTTTAATTATATGAAAGATGTGAGATTCCCAACTTAATTTAGAGAACACAAATTTATTTTACAAAAAACACCCAAGGAAATTTTTCCTCAATTTTTTCATTCTGAATTGAAAAAATTGAGAAGTGGAAATAAAAGGGAAAAATATTATGAAAATCTATCCCAATCTGAATTCAGCCTGTAGAAATTTAATGTAGCCAAGATATGTATTATACACAGTAGTACTTATTTTCATTATGCTTTTTCTGGAGGGTACAATTACTAACTGACCATGCCATATTTCTCTGATTAACTTGGAAACAGTACAGGGGTGGGAAGTGACCAAGTCCATTTCGGAGCAGCAAATTTCAGGATTTGAAGCAGTTTTGGAGCAGCAAATATACGATTATATATTAATAAATACAGGAGCAGCGAAATTAACAAGAATATTTTCGCCAACCCTCACCCTTTATGAAAATAAAACAACTGCACTGTATTTTGTTATCAAACATCTTTTCATCAGCTTGTTTTTGTTTTTGGTGTTTCAGGCTTTTGACACCTTGTTTAAAAGAGCGGCTTTCATAAAATTTTTCACACAAGTCTGTTTAAGATGATTTTTGCTTACTGAGGGCACTATTTGCTGTCTGGAACAGCAGCACTTCAAAAATGGGCTAAAAATTTTCTATAAGTTTTAAATTTTTTTTTATACTCGGAAAGGAATTGTTGCAAAATGGGAGAGAATTTCGGAAGAATCAACACGATGTTTGGCGATTCAGCACTATTATTTAGCGAGATTTTCGATCTGACACTAGTCATTTGGCGATTTAACACTTGTTATTCTGCAAAGTTTCTAAATTAGCATTCCTAATTCAGCGGAAATGCTCTTTTTACTCCAGGAAAGATTTTTTTTTTTTTCACAAAACATCAGGATTTGACGCAATGACGATCGACTACAGTAATTTCTGCTGCTTCCAGTGGCGACTTTTTTTTTTTTTTGAAAACAGAAACACTCCCATTTGTGCTTTAAAGCTGAAAGACCACTGCGAACCATCTTATCTTCAGTTGCATGATCACGGATATTATCGGGTTTCGCGATGAGAGGCCGATAGTTTTAGTACAGTGGAATAAAACACTCTCTTCTTGGAACGTTTCGCGGCAAGCTGGAACAAAAATCTTTTGGCGTCCTTTCGGGAATTCCGGGCATACTGAAGCGAAATTCGCTATTTTGGCTATTTGGGGCAGAAAAATACGAAAATACACTGTTGGAGCAGGATGGCACAAGATGTTAATTTTGGCGCCCTGAATAGTATTGCAGAAATTAAGTTCCAGGAATTCACTATGAGTGAAGAACCTCATGATTGATATATTAAATGGCTTTTATATCCAGCTGTTTATAAGGAACCACTGATTGCTAAACCAGAACAAAATAATGTGCAACATATCAATAGACGCAGCACAAAAAAAAGTTCCTTAATTTCAAAATTATGTTGTTTAAAAGTGTAAAATATTCAAATTTGTTTGCCTGATCGTTGGTGGTCTGTTCTGATGTAATTTTAAAATTTGTAAAAACTTTGATTTTGAGCTTGAATCAGTAAGTAAATTTTGATCAAATGCTGGTAGCAGAGTTGGCAGGTTTTTGACAGTTTTAAATTGTCACATCAAAAACCTCAAATAGTGAATTTCATTATATAAATTTCTATTGAAAATAAATACACTGATTGCATGTAATGTTTAAAATAGCAATATTATACAGTAATAAATACTTAATATCATAATTATAGATAATTTTCTACTCTCTTCAGAATAATTTTAAGCAATATTATTGTCATTATAATCTACAGCTCGCAAATGCTCGTTGTCAGTGCTAATCGGGTATGAAAGCTGATGAAACTACTTTTCCCTATCACTTCTTATTAATGTAAAAATGTCTAATACTACGATTTATTAGAAGGGAATTCCAGAATGCAATAGTTTTTGCAATCAATGCTGCATCTCAACTTGCACAATTGGTAATGCTTTAACTAGCGAGTCCTGCCATCTCGCCTTTAATCAAGAGAGTATTTTCAAACTTTGGATTTGCACTAAGATATATTGTGAGTGTGAGTAAATGAGTAAAATTACTTATGTATTTCTCTTATGGGATGCTAAGTGGCTATTTAATTTTGCTACAGAATAGAATTTCGTGCAGACCAAAAAATGTAGAATACGAAAATTAATATTTTGCACATAATAATAAATAAATTTAAATTATATAATAAATTAATATTTCAAACTACAGTCTGCATAAAAATGTTTATGGTAGTTCAACATATCTACTTGATAAAAAAGAAAGTATTTTAATACATTGATTATGGGTTTTGACATTTGCCACGTCAAAAACTGAACCCAACCCTGGTTGGTAGTGACATAATTGTTGATCATTTTTGTCGCGCTACTGTAATTTTCTGCACACAAGGGCTAATTAGATCGGGGCAGACAATTCATTGATGGTTCCAAGCAGTCTTGTTTTGATACTCATCAAGAGGTTGGTGCGCTAATCCCTTGATATGAGACTCCCTACGATAGCAATCTTTTTCTGTGGTCATGTCACCGTTTCTGTTGTACCCCTATGTCAGGAAAGTTTCTGACAAGGACGAACTCTGGGTATCAAACTCACGACACCTCTAAATAGCTTCTGGTACTTCAGGCGAGTATCTTATCGACCTGGGCTACCGTGCCCAACGTAATTGTTGCGAGATAGGTTTTTTTATATGGGTTGGTGTGGCCCAAACATTTTTCTTGTTTTTAATGTGAATAAAAGCCTCTCTTATCAAGAGTTAATGCACATTTACCGTCATATTTACATCTGCCTTACAACATGTGATTGATTCACATTTTTATTCTATTCATTTTGCCATTGGATTGGAAAGTTATCCCATAATGTAAAGTTAAACAAAACTAATCTGCCCCAGGCTCTAGTTGTTCCAGACAGGTTTGGACGCCTTAACGAATAAGTTCCAACTGAGATTGTTGAAATGATCAATCTCATCTGAAACATTGAGGATGCCATGGATATTGAGAGATTGCTGTTACCTGCGATCCTGACTTTGCAATGTTCTGGCTGATCATGTGGTCATGGTTCTTTACCGTTGCTAACTCCTTCACATTGGTTCCTGACAACGGATTGGTCACTGAACTCTCTTCTCTTCATAGTTCTTCATGATGACGTCCTCTGGGAATTTCTTTTGGAAAATATCTCACAAATAACCTAAGACTTTCTCATAGACTGAGATGTATTTGAACATCTGTAGGAAAAACAAGATGTCTTGATGGGACATAGTCCTCCAGAGTCTTGGTGAGAAAGATGAGTTTTTTTTTATTTTGTTGCAAGATCTATTGAATTTAGTTGACTAGAGCCTGATGATAAATACATAAACCAGGGGTCTTGAACCTTTCAGATACACTGGGCCATGGGCAATACTAAAACTTCTCACAAAGCCTGCAAGCCACCAACTCGTGCAATTTAGTGACATGACATCTTAATAGAAGGGGTCGATGGGACCCCGAGTTGAATAGGGACAGAAATAATTTTTATTTATTTTAAATTATGTCTTTTATTAGTTACTAATTTTATCAGTTTATGAAATAATTAGTTATGAAGTGTTTGAATAATTACAGATTAAACTATTTTTGAGATTAATTTTAATCTAAATCAATTCAAATGATTCTTTAATTATTAATTTCAGTAATTCTGAAATCATTTCTCTCATTGATTTATATATTAATTATTTTTTTCACTAATTTGAAAATTATTTGTTTAAAAAATTCTTTCATTTATTCTAGAATTATTTCTTTCATTAATTCTAGAATTATTTCTTTCATTAATTCTAGAATTAATCGTTTTTCAATGTTTCCAAACATTTTTTGAAAATGATCGGCAAGTCACTAGAAAAACCTCCAATGCCATGTGTTGAAGACTCCTGGTGTAAACAATACAATTTTTGTGTATATTATGAAATATAGAACTCCTTAATTTGTTATGAATAAATTATCTGTTGAGAGAAAAGCCAATTTCTGGTGGATCCTTTGTAGTCTGCAGATTTTGCGTCAAATGGACATGTTAATGAATCTGAGGATGCAACAAACGATGCTGCAGAAGCAAGATAAAATCAGAGGAAAAAAACAACATAAAACTTAATAAAGCTGGGAGGACATTTTAAACTATTCTACTTGTGTTTGTTATACCCATTACCGATACAAAATACTATAAATTTAAAAGTGGGGAAAAAATGAGCATCATGACATAACTGCTTACTTGAATTCCAATCGACTTTTAATTTTATCCCATCCAAAGAATGGAGCAGCATATGTCAGCAGCCATTTCTCGTGGAATCCTTCACAATCAAAATATGGTGCAGACCAGTAACCATGATGAAGTTCAGCCGCTTTATACTGCAAAGGATAGTGATCATAACGTATGGGATACAATCCAGATGAATTGTAACGAATTTGAATTTTTGTTGTGTAAGTCTCTAAGTCTTCCGTATTCGCTGCCCACTGTGTTTTCAAGACCCTGAACCATTCATTATCTAAGTAGTTGTTTCTAGAAACATGCCTTGCCATGTCCTCAACATAAAAGCTTTGAGTATTTCTTTCTTTTCTGTAAGCATATGGAGCAAACAAAGTCTTATTGATAAATTGATTTCTATCAAAGAATGCACCACATCCCTGTATCTTTTCGTTTCCTATAACACTAGCAAGAACTTCACCAATTAATTGATCTTCCGTGAGAGGTTTATCAGGAACTCGAAATTCTGCAAACAACTCAGTCGGATCAACAATTTGTAAAAAGGATGATATGAAATTTGCCAATCTCAATGCTGTACGTGCCTCATTCTCAAGTTGGTTTTCTTTTCCATGAGCAACATCACCCCGAAGAATAAGCTTGTCTGGATCCTTCTTCTTTATTTCAGCGCAATTAAATTTCGTAATCTGGAGGGCAAAAGAATAAATAATGCAATGAATTAGCAGTCAGAGTGTACATAAGGAAGTTATTTGAAAATTGATACACACAAATGTTGTGTGTGAAATAGCTTTATTTCTAATGCAGTGATCTACAGGCCTGAATTTTGCTACTTCATAGGGAAAAATGCCATCCCATAATCTGCAAATGTCAATCTCAATTCCAGATAATGATATCCTAACGAATGGGTTTTGGTTGTCAAAATTTCTCTAGAAAAAATGTTAATTCTTCTACTCGCATCTGTACGCCATCTGTTATCTTGAACAAGATATTGTTTACTAATCATTTTTGGAAAAAAAAAATTTCAAATATGCAGTGATCTATAGTTCATACTACGAAATTCAGATTTTAATTTTATGTATAATCTAGGGATTATATACAGGAAAATGTAGTACTTATTATACTTGTATATATTATGTAAATAATATTTATTAGCTTTCATTGAGCATTATAATAGAATATCTTAGTATTACGAATGTTAACTTCCAAAAACCATAATTATCAACTCTGAAATTCCACATCTCATATGACTGCAGAGATAAAGCACGTCTCAAAAGACCAAAAAATTTTCTTCATATGCCTAGGCCTGCGCTGCCAGGTCTGTGAACATTGTATGAATGTTAACTTGACAGCTAAGCCAAGCTTGAGAGTATAAAGTGCCTTAAAATATTTAGATTCATGAATGATTAAAACTGTTTTAATTTTTATTAATTTAAAAGTTTATTGATAACTTCAGAATTTGTGAGATGATTATTCTACAAAATTATCATTTCGGTAAATGGTATATATATATATATAGTTCTTTAAGCATAAGTTTCAAAAATTCAAAGAAAAACTTACACCGCTCCGTACATGTTCAACCATAACTAGAGGATCGATTCTTGCACCTTCCATAGACCCTACTGAGAAGTGCATACCCTGCTGGTTGATATACTTCCACCGTTCTGAATCTTTGACTCTATTTACATTCTGAGTCATCAACATCATGTCTATATTGTAATAAGAGCAAAATATAGTAAAATCCATTGAAAAACACCATTATCAAAATAATAGATAAAAACAATTTGCATGGACATAAGATTAACAAATCTCTACTTTGAAGAACTTTTATCTTTTCCATAAATAATTTTCCATGAATAATCTCTGGGCGAATAATTTTTATTTCCTACTCAAAAATTCACATTGCTCTGTAGGGAATCGGACCAACAACCTCTCATTGTTCATGCGAGTGCTCTACAATTAAGCTACAGAGGACAGATATGTATTTTTTCTTAGAGCATATATATATATATATATATATATATATATATATATATATATATATATATATGAACGTTGAATGAGACTGCACATGGACAGCTTCCTAGCTCGGTAAGGTGTTGCTGGTTTGATTGCCCACACAGAGGAATGTGAATTTTCTTTCTGAGCTTCATCTTCATCTCTGCTTGGTTATCCAGGCTTTCGTACTTCATATGAACAGTGCAAAGTGGCATAGTTTCTCTCTTTATGTTGTCATCTGGGGGCTGTCATAAGAGCTGTTAGTTGAGCTAGGAGGCTGTCCATGCACAGTCGTGTTCATACATACACTCTAAGAAAATACCTGTCCTCTGTAGCTTAATGATAGAACTACTTGCGAGGACAGTGCAGGTTGGTGGTTTGATTCCCCAAAGAGGAACAAATTTTCTTTCAGAATTTCATCTTCATCTCTGCTTGGTTATCCAGGCTATCGCACTTCATATTTTATTCAGTATTTACATCAATTCCCATCACTGACAGTAACAAATAAATCTAAAGCATGACATGATAATGAAGCACCATCCAATGAGTCAACCATTTCAATTGTCTATAATACATTTTGTTTTTTTATGTAAAAAAATAAAAGAAACATACAGCTTATCCTTTCACAGCTGAAGCCACTTTTATATTCATCATACGGTGCTCGTTCAATGATCTCACCAGGAAACGAATTTCTAAGTACTTTTGGTAGACGATACCCAGGTAAACATCTGCACTGATATCCTCCTCTTCGAAAACCATAACCATGTATAGGTTCACACTGAAAGACGAAGTTTTTATCAAAAATCAAGATAAATGCAATATTTGTACACATAGGTATAATTTGATTTCATCAACCAAAATGTGATTATCAACCGCCACAGCGGCGCCGCTGTGGTGGTCGAGTGGTTATAGTGACGGACTCGCGATGCGAGGATCCGGGTTCGAACCCCACAGTGGTGGTCGGCTGAAGTTGGTTTTCTGTGGTTCCCAACTTCAAGGCGCAAATGCGAGCCGATCTCCCCGTTAAAAAGTCTCGCCACAGAGAGCAACAGTCCTACAACGATAAATCATTCAATCATAACACTTCACTCACAGTTAGAAAAACTGGTGGCAGATGGCAGCACTACACATAACAAGCATTACAGAGAGACAAAATACTTCGTCAGGTTTCACTACACGTACACGCACATTCCCACATGTACCGATTCGTTGGGGGTTCCGCGGGGGGAGGGGGTGTGGGCGGGGTGCATGTGTGGTGTAGCAGTAGTAGGTAGGGCCTCCAAAAAATGGCTCGGGGATCCATGATGTTCTTAAGTCAGCCACCTCGTTGGGCAATTTGCCTGTTGTGGCGTTGTATTTGTATTTGTATTTGTATTAATGCAGGGCTTGACAAATCAAAAAAATATTTAGTCACCGGTGAAAAATTATTAAATTTCCTAGTAGCCAAAAGTAGTCAAATTTTCCTCATGAAAAACAGACCTGAATATTTTTATTTTTCTGAAATTTAATGGCCCCTTCTCATGTTAAAAGGCACTCTGCAATGAAATCTGAAAATTTTCTGTTATCCTCAGACTTTAATTTAGTAATCCCAGGTAGAAAATTTAATGTGCTAATAACAATTTTCTAGTCCCCATGGCGACTTGGCGCCTTGGATTTGTCAAGGGATTTCATTAATGCAATTTTGTGCAGATAAATCTTACTTCTGTTGTATCATTTTTACAGCGTGCTGTTCCTGCGTATTTATTTGGTGGCGGATTTCCTTCCCCAGTAGGACACTGATTGATATCTATTCTGTCAAAATCCATCTCGAATACAGCAACTGCAACATATCTGAAAGTGAAAAATTACATAAGTTTTGTGCTGGGAGAAAATGCACTTTCACCAAAACAATTTATACAGTCATAAAAACTACATACGTTGGCAATTCAATGCGGTGACGAAATTGGGTGTGACGAGGATAAATATCAGGTATCGGTACAGTTGCTCCAAATATCCATTTATTAGATCTTCCACAGTCAAAATATGGAGCTGACCACTTCACTGGTCCGGGTATATCATGAGCAGCTATAGAATAACAAAATTCATTTTGAAATGTGTATTATATTCATTCGAAAATATGGTGGAAAATCATTTCAAGCTCTATGCTAATTTACAAAATTTGATTTTAAGTGAAACTGAATCCTAAGGAACAGTTTTTCATATCCAATACATCAGTGGTTCTCAAAGTGAGCACCACATGTCCACCACACTTTGTTGGAGGTGGTAAATTGAGGCAAGGGTATTGATGATTTTGCCTACCCAATGGTTAAAGAAAAGTAGTTTACCCATTTCATACATTTATTATTTTCATGAGGATACTGTAGGCATATGATCAAAGAACAAGGAAGCCTGGTATGAAATGTTTGAGAACTTTTGTAGTATCTCAGTATTCTTTATTTCAAAATTATTATGTCATTCAAAAATCTTCACACAGTTATACCCCAACTTACATAATCCTGCATATTTATGTCGTCTTGTTCTGAAAATGACTTTTTTTTTTCATCTCGCACACTATGGACCCAACTTAGAAGATTCTGACACTGCACTTTTAGAAAAGAAATGTTTCCCCATGAAAATTGTATTGAAGTGTAATATTGAAGAAAAATATTGTTTTTTGTGGGCAATCTAATGATGTAAACAATACAATATTCATACAAAAGTTTTAACAGCTGGCTGATGCGAAGATATATTTTTGAAAGAGAAAATTCAACTGCCCCTGCGGGGTCCAGTGCACATGAGATCAAAGGAAAGATTGAGATATTTGTTGCCTAGTGGTCTAGGGCATTCACAGAGAAAAGTGAAAGGACATGGGGTTGATTTCCCTGCAGGGACAGTTGAATTTTCTTGCTTTCCAAAATATATCTTTGCATCAGCCAGCTGTTAAAAACCTTAGTATGGATAGTGGAGTGTGACATCATCCTCGAATACGATATTCTTCAAGTTCCAAAACTAGGCAAAAAATTTCAGTTATATACAGGAAAGTATGGTACGCTTATTTTTTGTGAGGCATTCATTTTAAAGAATTATATAGATACAATTTCACATTACATACCAGGAGGACCATGCCATGTATATGTCTCATTAGTTCCATTAGCATGCGTAATGTGCACAGAATATGTTGTTTTGGAATCCTGCCTTTTAGTGAGATCGGGTAGCCACGCATTATACCATTCATTAATTTTGTAATGGCTGTGGGTGTAATTCATGCTCATGGAATTGTTTGGGACAGCACCTAGATCTTCAGCTTCAATAGTGTTCAATGTCGATACTCGTTCCAAATGGAAAGGATCGTTAAAATCATCAGATCTGTGAATTAAAAAATCAAGTAAAAATCACATTTTTTTAATTATGAACTTGTGGGAAAAACCTCCACCTAGGATAAAAAACATTATAACAAAAAAACAAACATTAGCCACTGCGAATATGTTTAAAAAATGCCATTCAATTGCTCTCACCTGAAAGCTCTGGGAGCAAAAAGTGGCATTGTCTTGTTGAAGAAACCTTTGTAGGATGGTGTAAATGACATATTTGGTGAAAAGTAGATGGCACTGCTATTGATGAATCGATTTGCAGCAACATCCGCAATAGAAGACAGGAAGTAATACATAAATCCTGGCTCATTTTCGTCAGCAGCTCTTTGTAAAATAAAACTGAAAATTGCGAGAGAGCATCAGTACAAGATAACAAAAATTAGACCATAATTACAACACAATGATTTGATACAAACAGACTAACATAGCCTAACCACAAACCAAAGTTATTTAAAATAGGTTAAAACTGGATTAAAGTGATTTTTTGATTAATCTTAAAATATATATATTCACACTATTTATTAACATCCCTTCAATTTTTCATGCGCTTGAAAATTTAGGAAGCATAAAGTTGTAGTTTATACCTCTGATAATTTTATAATAATTGTCTCTTATCCCTTGGTATAAGAAAAAGCAAAGTTGGGGGCCTACATTCCTTGATCTAAGAATCAGCACAATTAATATAACTTACCATTTAAACAATTAGGCCAAAGTAGTAAAAGGGTAAGATGCTGATCTACCACCACGAAATCTACTGTCAGGTTTGCAAGTTTGATCTCGAGGGAGGGCATAGGTAACAAGTTCTTTCCTTATTAAACCTCAGGTGACCACCGATAGATAGCGCTTTCATTCTCCGACCCAACTCTATTAGTAGTAAATTGCTGTATGGCGATGTAGTGAAGTAGTACTACTGTTTAAATGACTGAACCCACATATGGTCACATTATGTAACATACAAGGTATAGGCAACTAGATATAATGTAGAGATGATGATTTTTGGATGAAAATGATTGACTCTGCAGAGAATTCAATCACTTCCCACTACAATCCAGGTGAGCTCGCTAGCAACTACATTACAGAGGTGCCGATAAATTTCTTCCTTGCAGCATATACACGCTGAATGAGACCGTGCAATGCAACAGCGGTAACTAGTTACACTGGAATCCATAACAATCCCCCCTTCCACCACATCCAGCATCCACCCATGCTGGGTCTCTGAATAGATTTTTCACAAGTGCCTTCATAGTGAATTTACTGTGTGAATAAACAAAAAAATGATAATCATCCCGGGCTGGAACCCTATTAGTCCCTACTTTGACTTTGCTCCACATATTTAATATGTGAACGAAAAAAAAAATTATAATTTCAAACATAAACAAACGACATTATTGAATTTTATGAGTGGTACTAGAAATCCAAAGAAGAATTAACCTAGTTTGAAGAAAAGACAGGCCATACCTGTAGAAGAAAGCCCGAGAAAGAGCCATGTTATGAATCTGCAACAAGCTAGTCCTGTTTGGAAACACCGGATCGATGCCGATTTGCCGAATATTCGGAATATGTGTCACAGAATCCTTTGGTAAAAATAAATCGTTGCGATCAACGACTTTGCAGTTATCAGCTGTAACTTTGGCCATCTTAGTTCTGATGTCGTCGAAACCATCTCTTATCTGCCAATCAAATTGGCCGAACACCCTCAGGATTACGATCAAAATAAACACCGAACAAAACTGCAATTGAACGAACACACCCATTTCTTAAAAATCTAATTCAACAAATCCAGGGGGGTAAACAAATATTTGGGCGTCGTCCGCCATGGAGCCGACGGTTACGGTTTTCTTTTTCTTTCTTGGGTACCATGATTAAAAGAATTAGTAATATTATAAAAACGTTCCATTTATATAAAAAATAGATTGACATTTATTCAAAAAAAATTCAAAAGAAATGGTATTATCTAAAGAATTGTGTTTTCTTTCAACTTTTTTTTATTGATAGGATGTGTTCTGATGTTTTTGATGTAAACAATGTGAAGAATAAGCACGCTTAGTCAAGTCAAAAAATGAACTCATCATCCTGTGTTGTTTAATATAGGGAAGTTTCTACATTGATGAAAAAATATTAAAATTTTATATTTATAGACAAATTTTCACTTCCAAGAATTCACAAAAAATTGTTTCATTGTTAAGGTATGCATTTATTTTTAAATAATTGTTTAACGCGTAGATAAATTCCAATTATTATAAAATTACTTTGTGATTATCATAGCAATACTGATTTCTAAACTAACTATAACTAGTTAGCTTTTGAATCTCTGAATCATGGTGAACAGTAGATCCACTTATACCACTTTTGGAAAAAAACCGTCGTAAGAGAACGTTTTAAGCGGCAAAACGCTTTAAACGGGAAATTTCAAAGAGTATTAGTTATAAGTTGGGACCGCGGAAAAACGTTCTAAGTAGGAACGTTATAAGCGTGATCCACTGTATGCAATATATTCTGTTAATAACGTTCCCAGTTAGAGTGTTCTCCTGCTTAGGACAATGAAAATGCCTATCGCCATGGGCAATTTACTACCTATGGAGTTGTGCTGGATATGTAAATTTGTGTACCTAACAGTCTGAGTGTGTATCTAGTGTGATGTCCCATTTTTCAGTGCTGACATCTATATTTCAGAAGTGAGTGAAATATAATGATTTAATATTTGTACCATTTGTAGGCCTGTTGCTTTCTGCAACAAGACTTTTTAACAGGGAGATCGGCTCGCTTTGTGCTTGAAGTTGGGAACAGCAGAAAACCAACTTCAGCTGACCACCACAGAGGGGTTCGAACCCAGGTCTTCGCGATGCGAGTCCATCACTTGACCACCACAGCGGGGAGAATTTTTACTGCAGAACATTTCTAGTCAGCTTTCACTGGAAATGTTCTTGCTGTAGAACAGTGCAAAACATTCTGCTTTGGGGGCTGGAAGAGATCCCTGCAGCAGGGGGTAATTCACTTTAATGCAATGGATATGCTTATTGGTTGCATTTCCAAATTTTATAAAAGAACTTTCATAAAACTGTTATTGTGTAATGCTGCGGTAACCATATTAACCTAACATCACACATATTATACCATTTGCTTATTGTTATTGGGATACAGTTTTATTGGATCACAATGGGCAAGTAAATGATATTCAGTTGGGAATACCCAACTGAAAATCAGTTATATAAAGGATGCGTAGATGAAAATCATTCCACATAAGGATTGAACTGCATTCTTCCATTCCGTTAGATTATCAGAAAAATACAGTGCGAGACATAATTATAAGACCCTCTTAAATTTTAGTGAAATCACAAGAAGGAGCAAAGTAAAAAATATAAAAACTTTCAAGCTGTTTTATGACGGCAAAAATAACTTTAAAATAATTTTAAAGTAAAATTAAATTCAAACAAATTACATGTAAGTTTACCAAAATCAATATTTGGTACAACCACCTTTATTGCTAATCAAAGCAAAAATTCAATTCGGCATGGATTCAACCAAATCAATGAGAGTGTCACAAGAGACATCATTCCAAGCCTGTTATATGGCGGCTTTTATATGTTCGATGGAAGAAAATTACCTCCTACCTGTGTATACTGATCTGCAAAGCATGCCCCGCAAGTTTTCCATGGGGGTTGAGGTCAAGGGAACGAGCCGGTCATGAAAGAACATTCATGTTTTCTTTCTTGAACCACACACTGCCTTGTGTGACCTGACACATAAATTTGGCGCATTATCTTGTTGGAATATGCAATATTTGCCACAACTTTGTTATGTATACCAAGTTTTTCCAAAAGTTCTACGTAGCTTTTTTAATTCATCCTTGAGTGTAGAAAAACTATATCAGTCTTTCCTTTGGGCAGAAAATGCTCCCCAAACCATCACTGAGCCACCACCCATAAGCTCATTAATTGTGCCATTGCAAATTAAAAAGAGACCTCAAAACATGCCAATATTAATGGAAACCATCTGGACTATCAAGATTGATTTTTTTTTTCATCGGAGAACAAAGCAGAATACCACTTATGAGTTCAAGGCATGGTACGTTTTGCGAGAGGCAAATGATTCTGTTCGTGTTTCAAAGTTAATGGAGGTTTTTCTTGATTTTCAAAAATTTGATATTACTTGTATAACTTAAAGCTCTAGAAATTGTTCGCTGTGAGCACTGAAGTTGAAAGGCAGATTCTATGTTTCTGGGTGACATTTTGCTCCTTAATGCTAGAGCATAAACATTGCGCTTTGCTTGGGCAGACAGGCATGGGGTGCTCCCAGATTGTTTTTCTACAAAATCACATATTCCACGGTTTAAAAAATTTGTGACGGCACATCAAGAACATCCAATTTTATTTGCTATATAAGTTTTAGAAACACTGGTGCCACGCAATAGTAAAATTTCACTAATTTCACTTTTTTTGCAGCACTGTACCCTGTGGTATTTTTTGTACTGATAAGGCGCTTGTAAAGAGGGTATATTTTTATTACATTATTATACAGTAACATAAAAAAAATGATTTGCATAAAGTAACGCAGTGTTACACTACTAGAAAATGATGGAAATGAAAATGTCATATGTCTTTCCCACTAATTCACAAAAATATTAAAATATCGAAAACTATTTCTCAGACGTCCTTGTAATTTCACTCCCAATTATACACAACATGAACGGTACATGTTATTGAGTTTTATTATTGTGGAAATATTCTTTGTTTTGTTTTTTTGTTTTTTTTTTTTGTGAATATTCATAGCGTATTATAATTATGTCTCGCACTGTATAAAGTGACACTATAATTGGTGTTTAATTCAGGTGGGACTTAGGCCTCTACCTGAAAGTTCAAGTGTCATATTTTCAATTTTTCATGTATCAGTGATAAGCAAAATTGTTATTGCTGAAGTATAGCAATCACAAGCATGAATCACTGTACATAAAAATGGTGATTGCCCAAAATGTGGCACAAGTTAAGCTACTTTTGGCCGAGGCACCAAATATTGATCAAAATAGAGTTTCAATATCTTTTTGTAGCAGTGATTTTTTTCTCATGTTGTTCAAGTTGAACTCATAAATCTTATAGCACAACATGATTTCTTTTTCCCCCAAAATCAAGTGTGGGATTTTTAAAACTGTTGTTAGTTTGAATTGTAATTGTTCTTTTAGTTTGAATTGTATTTCTTATATTATTTTTTATTCATGCCAATTTTGAAAGTTTGGTTTGATCATTGTATCTGGACACTCTTAATTCATTTTTTTTTTTTTAATTTCTTTGTATCAAAAATGACGTTTATTTATATAATTTTTCTTCTAGTTTTTAAGACTAAAGTTTCATAAGACTTGCTGAAACCATCATCATGTCTGTCTCTGCTATGGAAAGTATCCTTATGTGTTGTGAAAAAATTAGATGTAACATATGTTTCAGGGTATGAAGAAATCATGATTTTTTTTTAAAAATCAAAAAATTGGAACTTTTTATTTGAATCAGATTTTTTTATTAAAATTAACTGACTTGAGTTGAATTAATTGACTTGAATTAACTGACTGATTAATTAAAACAAATCTTGCTAATCATTAAGAATGCATAATTTCATATCACCTAACTGCTGAAATTAATAAATAACAAACTACATGCAAAAAAACACCAAAAATCTGTGTTTATGTAACATGAAAGGTCATTGATCCCAAATTAACTTTTGATCCCAAATTAACTTTTTGGATTGGTATTTTTTTTTTTTTTGTAGAAAAAAGTGTTTTTATTCATGAATCCCCACCCCTGTTAAAGTGAATGAGTGGTGGCAACTCAGTATCATACATCTGGTGCAGACATCTCAATTTTTTATGCACGAAATTTACGTATCTTTACTGATCACATTCATTGAGACATGCAGGTACAATTTTTGTCTCCACTTTTCCAGAAGCTCAAAAACTGAATGTACTTATGTAGATGACTTTCAAACAAAAATAAATAAATCCTTTTCCCCTAGATAACTAAACTTTCGTCTAATAGACTACCAAATGAATTAGTTACTGAGTAACACTGATTTAAGTTTAGTTATATAGGCTTAATGATACAGTGAAAGTTCTATATTATGATACTGAAGGGATCATACGGAACGTGATCTTTATACACGATTTATCCTTATTGATTAGATATATTAACTGCCTATGGAAAGTGTATTTGAACCAGAGATTTATATTTTTACATAAGCAATTATCCTTGTATAGAATTTCCACTGTATTAATGCAAAGAAAATTATTGCATACATGTTCTCAAGTCCTAATTTTAACGTGTGTGCTCTGCCTGATTAAATTGCACAAACACTCTCTCTGTTCATTTCTTTTCTTTTTCTTCTGTACATTAGTGTTGCTTGAATGTAACAAAACATGGCATAATTTTTTTTTGTTGGTGGATAATTATCCTTGATTCATTCAAAAGAGCACCTATTCAATCTGAAATTTGCTGCCAAGGAACTAGAAAGAAACTCTAAGAAATGTGAGAAAGAAGAGAAGGCAGAGAAGCTGAAACTGAAGAAGGTAATATTTAATTTTGAAAAATTGTTTCAATTATTTGTTTAGTTATCTTGTTCATATTTTTAACAAGGTAACTAAATTTTATATGTTATGAGAAAAATTTGTTTTGATCACCGAACGAAGTGCATGCTTCGTACCATCTACTATTTTTAATTAGTGTGTTGATATTGTCTCAAAATTTCATAGGCCATTCAGAAAAACAACATGGAAGGTGCACGAATTCATGCTGAAAATTCTATTCGACAAAAGAGTCAAGCTCTGAATTATTTGCGCATGGCATCCAGAGTTGACGCAGTCTCTAGCCGAGTTCAGACAGCTGTTACAACAAAGAAGGTGACTCAGTCTATGGCTGGTGTAGTTAAATCCATGGATGCTGCTATGAAGAGTATGAATTTAGAGAAGGTTTGTGTGTACGCACTGACATTTTTTTACAGTATTGCAATACTATAAGTTTTCTTATGTCGAACCCACTGATGATTAAAAGCTTTCATATTGTCACATATAGGCCTATATATATTACATTAAAACCTGCAAAGACATGTAAATCCTAGGCTTCAGCAAAGCAAGTTTGTAGAAGTCCAAAAAATGCTCATGAGCGTTCTTATTTTAGATTTTTACTAGGCCATTTAATGAAACTAATCAGTAAAAGCCCATTTTCTTTTACTAGTACATGTTTTTACAAAGCTGCTGTTAATCGTTGTTAACTCATTACTACTTCACATTCATATTAATCAGTTACTATTATATTAGTCAACTATGATTACTAGTTCAGATCTGCAAACTTTCTAGATTTAGCCCTGCAATGCCGAATTTCACAACATTCTCGGGGCTTCCGGATTATGAAATTATATTGCCGGTTTCAATTATTGCCATAAACTTAAAAATAAAAACTTAAAAAGAGAAAAAAAAATATTAATTTTACAATTTTTTGCTGCTACTGTTCTTATTTTTAGAAAGTGACCCCCATTTCCATTACATGAAGAGCTCTTGCGACATCACACCACCTGAATTCCAGGCAAAATAGCCTGTATGAAAGGTGGTCAAAGCCATCTAAATTCATGAACATTAACAAACATGGTGACTCGTTCACATTGAAATTTTTTTTTTTCTTGCTTAATTATAAACTGGTGATTCAATCACCATATTTTCTCTATGTATTAATACACTGATTATATTTCATAGCAGAAATTACAAAAAATCTGGATCTATAAACCGGGAAATACGGAACATCGCCAGTTGTGAACAAAACTGTTAATTTATTGCTAAAAATTGTCTATGGGCAGAAAATTGAGGGCTCCTACGAATCTCGGTAATTATAATGATTTCACATAAAAAAAGTTAAACATAACGAAAATGTCCTCCAAATATCAGAAATTCATGGAAGTATTGTTGAAAAAAACTGGCCATTTCTTTAGAATAAGTCTGGCACCAAATGATAATGAAAAATATGGCCATGTTTTGTAAAATTCAGGTAATATGGTCACCATATGTATTACTTCCTTTTTTGATTCTTATGATGCCCATAAAAAGTGAATGACTGGGATTTTTTAATTAATGGGTAAATCTTTTTCATGAATTTCTGATCAAATTTTTGTTTCCGCTTTTCAGATTTCTGCACTTATGGACAAATTTGAAAAACAGTTCGAAGATTTAGATGTGCAGTCATCTTACATGGAGAACACCATGAGCTCAACGACCACTGTTTCTGTGCCACAGAATGATGTCGAAAATCTCATGCAACAAGTTGCTGATGAAGCTGGGTAAATTTCATCCATTAGCTTCCATCCCTTTCTCTATCCTTATTTCTTCATTCTGAAATTTTATAAATCACTCTTTGATTCAAAATTTTTGATAAAAAGTAATTTTCTAGCAGACTTTTTTTTCAATATATCAATTATTATTATTCATGGTGATTTTTTTTCCTTTACCTTAAGGTTACAGTGTGTTTGAATGCTTTTTAAATTAAAATTATATATTTGTATTTGGGTTGAAACAAGTTATAAGCTATGATAAAAAGTTTGTCTTTATATCTTTTTTTTTTTTCAGTCTTGAACTAAATATGGAGCTTCCACAAGGTGAAACTGGATCACTTACAACAACAGTTGCTTCCTCTGAACAAGTGAGTTTTTCATCTACAGCATAGTTTCCCAACCTATTTTGTCCCATCGCCCCTTTCTTCAGAAATGTTTTTCTCCCATGCCCCCCCCCCCAACACAATCTGACCCACAGAATCCTATGTTATACCCGTAGCTTCTACCACCTCCCTGGAACATTCCATCGCCCTTCAGGGAGTGTTAACGCCGACATTAGGAATCACTGATCTACAGTGAAACCTGTCCGGGACAGACACTATGAGACAGTAACCTGTCTTTAATGGAATCAAAAGATAGTCCCATCTATGATTAGTGCTTTGATGTGCACCTTTATAAAACAGAAACCAGTTCGAAACTGAATATTATTTCAGTCTCTTAATGTACCCCACCACAGTGGTGGTCAGCTGAAGTTGGTTGTTCGTGGATCCATTGAGGCGCAAATGCAGAGCCAATCACATTTTCAAAGAGTCTCTCACAGAGTAACAGTACAATAAAAATATTTCAGTCATTACACTTTACTCATAATTTGAAATATAGATGGCAGCACTGAAGATTCACACACAACACTTTATACTAGGGTTTTCAGATTGAAAAACAGAAAGAGGGATGGTTGCAGGTGAAAAAAAATTTCGATGTTACTTACCCAGATTTTCACAACAGATGGCGCCACCAGGATTTTGCATTGATTATTGTTCATATCCTGGTTTTGTTTTTTTGGATAGAAGAGGTAAACCCTTATGCTGTCCCCCCCCCCCCATTGTTGCCCTATGGTTTTTTGCCCATTTGGGGCATTTGCCCTGCTCTGACAAAATTTTGAAGTAGCCTATCGTTTAAGTTGGGTCCCATTTGGTATATATGCAAAATTTGGCAATGATCGATCTAAAATTGTAGATTTGTGTAGAAAACATACACACACATAGACCGACAGACACACACAGACAGAAAATCAATTTTATATTTTTTTTTTATTTTATTTTATTAATAATTCAAAACAGCACACATAAATACATGGACACAAATGTACAAAATAAAATAAAGACAACAAAACATACTCCATGCAGCTCTTATATATATAGATAGATTAAAAAGTGATTCTTAAAGTGGGATGTATTTCTCATGCTCAATACAAGGGGTTTATGCAGGCTTGATTTTATTACAAAAATATATTTGACCAATTACCTCTTAACAAGCCTTTATAAAAATATCACCATCATCATGATTTATTGAAGTTTAAGCAGACTCAATTTGGGAAACTAAGGCATTAAGCAATCGTTTCTGAAATTATTGGTATAATTTTTATTTTAATCTATAGTTTGATAGATTTTAATAAAATGTAGTTTCTATTAATTTTGAATTTTTTTCTTTTTAACCATTATTTTGTATCAAGTTCAAATGCAGATGATTTGAATCTGTTATTTACTTTATAAACATTTTATTTTTCTTATCGATAGGATGAGCTCACTCAGCGATTGGCTAAGCTGAGGCAGTCCTAGTTCGATGCAGATTTCGAAGCAAGTGCGGCAGAGCGTCATGCATGTTCGTCCTTTATAAATGATTAAGATTGCACTGTGATTCACATTTGTGCTTATATATCACTGTTTATATGTATACATTGTGCAGTGTACATTTGTGCATATAGGATAGCGGAGGAACCTCCATTGTATATAAATTATGCTAATATTCAGCAGTTGTTGTGAATACATAAAAATTTATCACAGTTTTGTTGCCAAGTTATTTATTTGGTACCAGCAGTAATGTTATAGAATTTTCATTGATCAAATATTGATTTTTATACTGTCATTATTTTGTTTCTTTTAAAATGTATTTTGGTCAATCAAAGAAAGAAATAAAATGTGTGATTTCATGCTGTTGTATCAATATATAGAAGTATCAGCAAAAAGAGTCGCACATGCACTCACAGTATTTTTAAAGCAAAAAAAAATGAAAATTGATCGATTTTGGTAACATATTTAACGTTTGTTGATAACATAAAAAAATAGTCAATGATCCAAATGATTGGTTTATGCGAAATGTATTCAAAGTAATCTACCTATGTGGAAATCAGAAAAAGATGGAAAAAACTTGTGGAATAAGAGGAAAGGTCATGGATTCTTTACAATTCAATGTTGACTTTTGTACCATTTTCCAATTGAACAAAAATGGACAAGCAAAAGTACAAAACTTGACATGCTTTCAAGACATAAAATATTCTTTTGAGCCTCTTTATCTGATAATTTTTGTTGCACCACTGTCATTTTCCACACACGAGGGCTGATGAAATAGTTTATTTCCAAATGTGAATGGTTTGAGCCTCTTCACGATTATATAGAAGAGAGTTTTTCAACATCTGAAGCTCATCGTTCCACATCAAATTATGTGAAAATAACAATTTCCAACTTTTTAGCACAAACTTTGTGACCTTTACCTATGTTCCTTAAAAGTTGTGCATGTTCAACCATACATGCAAAATCACTAAATATGTTGTTGGTAATGTAATGACATATTACAGCCAGAATTTCATTAGCACCAGCTTCAGTCTAACAGAAGCTGGTTTTGGTTCGATATTTATGATTGTATAATGCAATCTCGGCTTGTGTTGGTTTTACAAGGGTTTTTCGTAGTTTTACGGGCTTTTAGTTGTAGCTTTGAATTAAGTTATGCATATCATAAAATTCAATATTGTAATTAGTTCAGTTGTATAATTCAATCTGTTTTTTGAAATTACCCTGTTTTGCAAAAAAGAATGCAGATTAAAAGCACATCAATCTCCATCTGTACAAGTCTAAGTTTAAATGTTGGTGTGTTCCAAAATTTAATATCTAAAATTATTGTGTTCTAGTCCATAATAAACACATCAGTCCATGAAATAACAGTGGTTGAAAGGAAATATATCAAACAAAAAAATTTAATCTTCTAAGAACTGTTTATAAATATTTTTGTGTTTTTATTTTGTGAAGTTACAAAAACTTTTGATTTAATAAAATGGTATTTCCCCCATGCATATCAATATCAGTTACTATTGTGTTTCCCAAAAATAAGACCTGGTCTTGTATTAATTTTTGGGTCAAAAAATGTATTATGGCTTATATTAGAAGTATCCTGAAAAATCACAATAAGGCTTATTTTTGGTAGAATAACTCTCTTTTTGAATGAAGACAGAGACAAAAACATTTTTGAATGTTAGTGTGAGAAAAAATGAAATGTGAGAAAATGACAAAAAAAAAGGGGGGAAAAGATGGCCAAATCTATTGTTCTATCACTTTGGTTCCCTGAACAAAATTTCTGGCTATGGGCCTTTGATAGTTACACAAAAATATACAAAAGTGCTTATGGCCGGGACTACACGATACAAGTTTGATAAACAATTTTTTACAAACTTACTGATACAGTTGGTACCAAATTGGTTGCATTTTTCAAGTTTTATCAAAGAGCAAAACTTTTATAGTGTAATCACGGCATATATGACAATGGCATCCATTGGGTAGCCGAATATGTCCTAGTCCGGTAATACATTTAAAATTTTTATAGAACTTTAAAAACAACCAATATCTATTTGTTTATATTTGTTCGAATGTAAGCAATATGCTTATTGGTTGATTTTTTTTTAGTTTTATAAAAGAACTTTCCCAAAACTTTTATATTGTAATACCGGCCCTGTGTTTTTTTTATATTTATCATCAGACACAGTGAGTAGTAGTTTTCTTTGATAAAAGTCAGTCTCAAATTTACCTGTTCACATAGGCTAGGATTGCACTATAAGAGTTTTTTAAAAGCTCTTTGATAAAACTGGAGGAAAAACAACCAATATGCCAATTGGCTGCATTTGAGCAAATGTGACCAATGCTCTTATTGGTTGCATTTTTCTAGTTTTATAAAAGATGTTTTATAAAAATTTGTAGTGTAATTTCAGTCGTAGGCTGTTCACCTCATCCAAGGCTTGCTTGGGTGTTAACAAAAATGGTAAGTTTACAACTTACTAGCTATAATACCTGGTGCTGCCCGGATTTTCTTCAATTACTGGAAGGATTGAAAAAGTGTTAAACCATTATAAAGGCTTATAAACTATCATACATAATACTGGCATCATTAAAGGAATGACAAACCATTGTAAAGGCATATACATGTCTGAAACACATTGCTAGGGAACCACGGTAATCAAAGTAAAAACATTCCAAAAGGGATTGTTGAGGCCCAAAAACCATTGTTGCCTGACAGTTCTTTGCCCATTTCGGACATTTGCCTGACAAAACTTTTAAAGTAGCCTATCGTTCAAGTTGGGCCCCATTTAGTATATATGTAAAATTTGGTGACAATCTAAAATTGTAGATTTATATATAGAACACACACGTGCAGAAAATGAATTTTAAACATATAGAGATTTCAGGTATAAATATATATATATTTCAATGATATCATTTATTTATATTTTTATTTCATAATAAAACCAGGCTATATTTCCGTAATCGGGTTTCGTGCCAACTTGGCGATTTTTTTTTCTCGCCAATGTGTGATACTTGCTTATATGTGGTAGCTGTGTTAGAACAGCTCTATGTGACGTCATAGCATCTTGTGACGTCACGAATATGCAGAAAAGGTCGATTTTACAATTAAATGAGAACTAATGAATTGAAATTGATTTATTATGTAAGATAATTAATAATAATTTATATTTATTATAAATGTTATTATTAACAATTGTAATTAATAATTTATACTGTAATAATAAGAAATACAAATTAATATAATAAAACTAAGTAATATTATTATAATAATTATTATTTTGATGTATATAACCTATGTTATATTTATAGTCAGTAATTATAAGTTATTATAGTTATTAATTACTTCATTAGACTGTCGGTACATTCCTTTCGTCGGGTTTTATCCTTACTGGATTACAGATCTCTTGGTGCTGTTGGAACAAAGTCAATAGTTACCCAGGGCGACCGAGCGTAGCGAGGGAGCTGTGCCTCGCGACCCCCACGCCCGAAGGGCGGGAAGCGGAAATATCCGCGGCGCAAGCGAAGCGCGCCGCGTTACTTGTTGGTCGATTTTCTTGCTTGATTGGTTCAAGCAAGATGGTCATTCATGGTCATTCTTGATAAAATGACCATGATACCTGTAGAAAACCCCTGTAGCAAGAAAATCGACCAACAAGTAACGCGGCCGCGGATATATCCGCTTCCCGCTCGCTCCCTCGCCGCAGCAGGCTGCGGCGACCCGCCCTTCGGGCGTGGGGGTCGCGGGGCACAGCTCCCTCGCTACGCTCGGTCGCCCTGGGTAACTATTGACTTTGTTCCAACAGCACCAAGAGATCTGTAATCCAGTAAGGATAAAATAATCTTCATAATCAGTATAATGACCTTTATACCGTTTTTTTAGAATATTTATTTCATTAAATAATAATTAATATTATTATGCAATAAATTAATGTTATTCATATTAATCAAGTGACGTCACAGTCTGGCCAATCGCTGTCGTGGTTATAAATACCATCAAATACAGCGAAATTCAAGTATTTGATTCGTCAAAGCCGCACAGGTGGTCAAGGGCGTCCGAATTCCAGATGTCAACAAAAAAACAAACATGGCGCCCCGGTGGAAGAATATATAGCCAGATTAAAACGCTCATATTACCTTTAGTTTAAATTTATCACTTCAATAAAAGATTATTTATCATAAAATTGATGAAAGGTAATTATACATAACAATTAAAGTTAGTTTCAGTGTGTGGCATGATCAAAAATTAATAATTTAGGGAATATCATCCCTCCACGTCTTATTAGGGTTACCATAGCTATAATTCTTGAGGAATTATGGGTAATATGAAACTCGCCAAACTTGTTACAGAGATTTTGCCAAGTTGGCACGAAACCCGATTACGGAAATATAGCCTAAAACCATTATCATTTTATGTAGTTCAATACATCCGTCATCTGTTGCAATGGCATTAAATGCGTCTTATCGACGATTTTAGCTAGGGCTTATATTAAAAGAATCCTGAAAAATCACGCTAGAACTTATTTTCGGGGAAACACGGTAGTTGCTCCACATTCATAGTTTATATCATTAATAGCACAAACCTCGTAAGACTGTTGATTAAAGGTGAAAATTAACAGTCCCCATGTGGCGACCAGACATTTGAGAGTGGAGACAGATTTTTTGCTCTAGTCACACACATATATCAGTTTTCTTTCTTCATTTGTAGCACACACACACACAATTGTAGTTTCCTTAACCCCCTACATGTAAGGGCTTTTGGCTACAAATTTTGATGACTTATATTTGAAGTATCAGCAATAAATATGATATTTAAAAAAAAAATTCCCCTGTTCATATGTTAATAGAATGGGGAGAAAGATATAGTGCAACAGATTTTTTCTTTTGCCCTTCACCCCTATGTGGAACAAGATATCTCGTCCTTGGCCATTAAGGGGTTAAAATAAGTATCTTAGTACATATAGTATGTTTTTTTGTGGGGGGGAAAGAAAGAAATGTGTTGCTGGGAAACAGGTTTTAACAGTAAGTAAATAGATATTCCTCATGGCACCCCCACCCTATAAAGCTGCCATGACTCAAAAGAAAAGGAATCGTTGAAATTATTGGCTTTTTTGTCTACTTTTGTGAGTGGCCACTAGATTTAGCGGGTCTAGTCACCGCTGGCCGCTGGGGAAATTTTTTAATTTTCAACTCTAGTGTTGATGCACTGCCCCATTCCCTGTTCTGTATCATTCTGAAAATATGCTAGTTTGAATTTCTGCTATTTCATGTAGGGAAGTTTCCTTTGATATACAAGTGTTTTGCTTTGCAAACACATTTACAGAACAAATTATGCTCCCAAACCAAAGTACCATTGTGCATCCAATATATCCAAAGAGTATAAATGTAATTTAAGGCTCGTTTTTCGATGAAAAGGCATTAGGATAAACTTCTAAATCATTATATAATCATAAACCAAGGTGTTAGGGTGATAAATTACAAAAATGGCCTCAAGTTTTTCTTGTTTCTTGTTTTTAACTTATCATAATGCTTAATTTATCATAAATCGCAATACTGTTGACAAGAGATGTATGTTTTTATTGGAGTTATAAGATTAATGGTGCCCTCTTATAATAGCAAATATTTGTGTGAATGAAAAATGATTCAATAACTTTGAGCTTTAATTTTAATTTTCTTAAGTGTACATGCAATTATTGATGAATATCAAGTATTGTATGCAACATAGACTATAATTAGCCCAGACTGAACAGGGTGGTCCAGAAGTCAGGATCGAGTTTGAAAACTATATTTTTTAAAAAGGTGCTGATGACGTGGAGGATGTCAAGCCTATATAGTATTTCTTGCCATGTTGTTTGTAACATCAGTGTGACAATGAATGGAAGTAGAAAAAACTTACGAAAAAACCTTCTCTTTCAAATGCTTTAAGCTGTTTGTCTTTATCTTTAACAGCTTGTTTATTTTTTTTATTTCAAAACAGGTTCAGACTGGACCACCCAGAATTTAATGCAAGTACAAATATGAAAATTTTTTAATAATTAACAAAATAAATTGAAAAGTTTAGAGATAACAGCCCAACAGAAATAAAATCAATAAATTACTTCCATTTTACTTCCATCCTTGCTTCCGTTTTTTGTAACACCCATTTCACAAGTAACGTGACAAGAAATGCTATATAGACTTGACATCCTCAGTGTCACTTTACTCAAAGTTAAAAAAAAACTTTGAAAAAAATTCTCTTACAAATTCTTTTAACTGTTTGTCTATCTTTAATACCTTTTTTGTTTTTTTTTTATATTTTTCAAAACAGGTCCAGATTTCTGGGCCACCTTGTATTTCTCTTATAGGGGAATTTCTCAATTAAATGTGTAAAATATGGAATATATGTTGGTTTTTTTTTGTGTTTTTTTTTTTTGAGAAGAAAAGTCAAAATGATACGAACAATAAACATTATAACTTTATTCAATTAAATGCAAACCGAATTTTTAATGACTTGAAAAAAGAAGACTAACAAATTCGTTTCATGATACCAATTCTAATATACCCTCTGATATTTTTGAACAAAATACATTTTGGTGTGATAGTTATATTTTAAAGAGAATGATTTTTTTTTCATATGGTTTCATTGAAACATTTTTATTTGTGAAGCATTTACTTTTTAATATTTTACTCTTAAATTCCCATTTTTATTATACAAGTGGTATCTAATGTCTATTACGGAAAATTTATTTCATAGAAATGACAAGAACAATTAGCTTTTTTTTTCTTTCAGATATTTCCTTTTAAATCCTGTCAGAATCGATGCAGCATGCTTCCAGCACACACAGCTAATACAGTAGTGCTCAACAAGGAGTTTTTTGACACTATACTTGTTGCCTATAAAAAGAGAAGAAAAAATTAACAAAGTTTGTTTATGAAGTAAAATCTGCATTTCGGCTCTGGGGGTTATTGATAATATCATCTTCAATGGTATGCCTGTCCCAAGACTGGTTTGCCCCTATGTTGAGCAGCTGCCATTCATCTCTGCTTTGGGCTTTGTGTTGTTTAGTTGGTTATTACGGGTACATTCTGCAACATTTAGAAGCGTTGAGGTCCAGGTGGCTCTGGGCTTTTTCCCCTTCAATCCCGCCTCCCATATCATATAGATAATATGCTGTATATATAATATATATTCTATATAAATATAGATAATATATACAGGATGGTTTAAAAATTCATAAAAACTGAAAAAATAACCGAAATAAAAACGGTTTGCAGGGTTAACATCGCTAGGTCACTGGAATTTTTTTAAGAAAAGAAAAAATAACAAAAAACAGCCGATAGGTGGCGCTGACGTACAAAAGTCAAAGAAAAGATACGCAAATAATGAACAGAATGCCTCCGAATCGTTTATTACAGCAGTATGTGTTCCACATAATCACCACCACAGGGGATAACACATTGCAGGCAAGTCACAAATCCAGCAACTGCAGAGTGCATCAGGTCCTCATACACGGTTTACAATGGTGAACTGGTTGCGGATTAGGAGTGCAAGTTCTTATAACCGTCTCATTTGCATATTTCCACCGAAGTCACTTGTACCAGTGCCACCTATCGGCTGTTTTTTTTTTCCTGTCTTAAAAAAATTCCCGTGAACTAGCGATGCTAACCCTGCAAACCGTTTTTCATTTCGTTTATTTTTCGTTTTTATTCATTTTTAAAGTTTTTACGGACTTTTTGCCCACCCTGTATATATTATAAGTTGTATATTCGCATACAAGGTGCATAGCTAACAGAGAGTATGGCATTTTACTGGCAAACCGTTCATCCTAAAGATATACTTCCAATTAGAAAAAGTTTCCAAATAACGTGTAGTACTCATAATAACGTGTATATGGCATTCGTGTTTCAAGGCTTTTTATACAGTCCCCATGTGCCCCAAAACCCAATTGTTGCCCTGTCTCTCCTCCCCAGTAGCACAACGGTATCGTCAGGGCGTCGGATCGACGTCGATGCAACGTCGAATGAATACCGAGCGTCGGAAAGAGGTCGGAAATTTCTACGTGTCCGATACCGAACGGTATAGTAAAAATAATTTACTCACTCAGTAAACGCCAAAATATCTTCATTTTTTCTCTAAAATAGTTTTACTCTCATTTTTACGTTTCGAAGAAGAATATCTTATACGATAATTAGTTTCTTTTGAAATAATCCAAATTTTTCGCCCATCATAACGAAGCTCTGTGAAAGTCTGGTCGGGGGTCCGTAAAAGATCCCAGCCTAGGGGCCCTGCTTCAGCATGGGGGGCCATGCCTCTAGGATTAACGGTTCGCCAGTAAAATGCCATACCCCTTTCCCTGTTTGCTATACACCCGGTATATATATAGATAATATATATATATATATATATAAAATGCTCGATTCCAAACTCAAATAGAACTTTAGAAAAATCTAAAGCAGGGGCTGTTAACTTTTTGTGTTCTTCTGACCCCTCCTGTTCCAATAAAATGAATGCCACAGGAGCCCCTACAAAATAATATGCAGTTTATTGGCAGTGTAAAAACGATGAGTTAATTGTTTTCTCATCCAAACTCATAGACCACCTCCCCCGGAATCTCACGAAGTGCCCCAGATCTAAAGGGACGACAAAATGCTACCGTGTTGTACTTTCGTTGAGTCATGGTAGTTTTAGGTGTAACCAAATCATGAAGTCATCGAAAGTAGATGCTGATAGCGTGAATTTACAGTGGTGGCATGCATATCAAAAAAAAAATCTGATAAAGGATTTAAGAAGAAAGAAACGAAATGTGCTATCTATATTAGTTCTCTTGCATCTTTAAGGTCCAGTTGTTGACCTATATTCTTTCACTAAAATTGTTTAGTGAGCTCTACTATTCTTTAAAAGTTTGAAATCTACTTGTGTATGAATCATATTCTTTCTTTTTAGATACTTTCATATTTATTGCACAATCTATTTATTTCTGCAATCTAATGTTTTAAATGTTTTTAAAGGATTGCATGTATATGTTAGATATGTGAGTAACATAATTTTTCTTGCTTGTAAAATGTTTTAATAAGTCATAAATAACCAGCAAACTCAGAGATCTAAATTTTTTATAAAAATTACCGTTATTCTGCATACACGGGATATACATAAATTTCTTAATGTTGTAAGCTGTTTGCAGCTGTAACTACTCATCAAAAAGTTATGAAACTTCGCATTATTTTAATGAAGAGACAATTTCAGAAGCCTCTTCAGAGACTAAATTCGCAGCAAAGCTTATGGTGCAGAATGGCTGATCATAAAACAATGTCCATAAAAGAGTTTCAAATTACAATCTTGTAACCTCAACATCATGCGCATTGGTCAAGAAATTAAATGGTGTTACTGGAGAGCATAGGCGTACGCAGAATTTCCTCTCTCGGGGGGTTTCAGATTTTTTTTTTCCTTCTGAGGGAGGGGAGGGGGTTTACGTTTATTCCTGCAAAATAACACTATATTCTTGGCTCAAGGGGGGTTAGAACCCCAAATCCCCCCCCCCCCCTTTGCGTACACCAATACTGGAGAGATTTCGGTACCCTGCCATGAAGCATGAGCAGTTTGGTCGCATGTTTGCAAAAATTATTGTACTACCTTTTATTTATACTTCAATATTTCTATAGATTCCGTCAATTCCATTATTATTTCAATTTCTTTCCACCCTCCGGAGACTACTGAAGTTTCTTATCTTTTTGAAGGACAAGCCTGTAGAGAACAGGAAAACATTGAACAAGGACTCAGAAAAGGAAAGCATTGATTATGTACGCCCTGTTAATCAGGCTACTTACAGAGTTTGTTTCTTTGCTTTCTTCTTTTATCTCGCCAGAGGATTCTGCGCTACTGGGTTCGCCACCCTCTTCTTTTTTCTCCGATTTCTTTTCGCCTTCTTCTTTGGAACTTTCCTGTGATTCAGGTAGACGAAAAAAAGTTACAAAAGAATTTCTTTTATGTCTATTTGCTATTTTTCAGCATTTCACATATTGGTAAGGAGTCTGGTTTATTAAGGTACAACCAATTGCAAGAATAATATCTGAATGAAAAAATTGATGGATGGATAGCTCACACACAACATATATATACAGGGTGCATAGCAAACGGGGTGGGGGGAGTATGGCATTTTACTGGCGAACCGTTGATCCTAGAGGTATACTTCGAATTAGAAAACGTTTCCAAATAAGGTGTAGTGCTCAGATATGTCATTCATGTTTCAAGGGGTGTATAGTTATTAAAATAAAAAAAATTAATTTCTTATGCAGACCCAAGTGTGCCCCAAAACCCAATTAAAAAGTTGTTTCTCTGCCTGTCCTGATGCCAACCAAAAAAATATGTTTCTAAGTGTAATATTCACTGAGATATTCGAAACGCGGAGGAAAGTTGGGGGAAAAAACTGATCTGTATGCGATAATGCATTTTACACGCATTTAACGCTGTTTTTTCTCAAATTTACTCCGTTTTTCGAATTCGAATATCAGTGAATATTGCACTTAGAAACGGGGAAATTTTTTGTTGGCACTGTATAAAAGGGGGGGGGGGACTGTATAAAAAGTAATTTTTTTTTATTTTGATAACTATACACCCCTTGAAACATGAATGACATATCTGAGTACTACAAGTTATTTGAAAATTTTTTCTATTTGCTATCCACCCAGTATACCTGTGATGTAAAAGATTTTTCGCGTGCGTGCGTGCGTGATTCTCAAACTTATTCCACCCGCGCCCTCCCAGTACGGTTTATAAAAAATCCATTTCAATAAATTTAACGGGTATGCATCAATGTCGTCAGCTTATCGCGACGCCGCCCGTTCTCCGGAAGCCGTGACACACACTTTGAGAAACACTGGGTTAAGGGGTATATCAAAAACAAGGCCGTAGCGAGACAGGGGGTTCTGTTTTCCCTCCCCCGAAATGTCGTAAATGACTGAGTTATATGGAATAACTTGCTCAAGTCTATTGTTATCTCACTTCGGTCTCCCCCCCCCCCCCACAGAAACGCCAGTGGGTCCGCTCCGAAATAAATTTCTGGCCACGACCCTGATCAACAACTATCTCAGTTCAACGTTTGCGTAAGATTGTAATGGAGAATGCAGACCATACTTATTTGACTGCAAAGATAGCTAATAATAATATAACCCACACTGAAATAATACAGTAATGCCATGATTCATGCATTGTACTTATTTTGTTTGTGATTATAAATAAAATGCGCGTTAAAAGCGAGTCTCAAAGAAGTCATTGCACTGTAACGTAAATTTAGTGCTGAAAATCACGCTTTTTATTGAAACAGTGTTTCAATGCATGTACATAAGCTCAAATATAAGACTTGCAAAAGATTAAAAAATGCAAAGATTGTGAAAATCTAATATGATATCTTAAGATTTATCTATAGTCAAGCTTATAAGTCTTTTACGTAGAAATTTGGTTATTGTAATTTTGAATTCATGTCTTTCCATCAGTGAGCCGCTACCATGAAATTCGCAATTATATTTGATAGGGTTGTTTTACTCGCTGGTATTTTACTATCAAAATTTAAAAATATATCTACTACGTTTTAGATTGCATTTCGTTGACAGAAATAACAGCCTACCGGATGACATCATATTTTGCTTAAATTTTAGAATCAACCATGGGATACTGATTTTTTTCTGAAACGACCTGCATGTATTTTCATTAATTTCTAGAAGAGTATAGTTTAATAAGAAATATTCTACTCAAGTCAAAAGTGAAATGATCTGTAGCAGAATATACTATTACCAATTGAAGATTAATACTGTTTTGTTTATCGGCGCTGGAACCTAGGGGCGGAGGCCATTTGAGCCCTCCCCCTTCCAATAATTTCTGGGAAAAAAATGCAATGCACCTGCCCTCCCCTTGAAAGTCCCGTATATACGGGACGACCAGCAACTTTCAGTCCCCCTCCCCCTAATGTTTTCCTCATGAAGGCGCCGTTAGTTTAGTTATATGTGCGCGAAGTATCATTTCCCTCCATAAAATCATCATTTATATAATATGATATACAGGTTTTACATTATGAATACATAATTATATATTCTTCAGAACTTTCGATTTCTTCAGAATATTTGCTACCAACTCGGCAAGTTGTTCAAGGTCAGAGCCGCCCTTAAGGGTGTAGAGCATAGTTTCGCAAACTTTTTGTTCCATCGCCCCCTTCTTCAGATAAATTTTTCCCTCATCGCCCCCCAACTCAAGCGAACCCATAGGATCCTATGTTATACCCGGGGCTTCTATCGCCCTCTTGGACCTGTCCATCGCCCACCAGGGGGCGATATTGCCCACTTTGGGAAACACTGGTGTAGAGTGTGCGACAGGTGATGTTGCAATGGGCCCCGCGTTTTGACCTCCCCCCCCCCCCCTACATTTTGATCTAGAAAGAAATAGTTTTGAAATTCTACATTTTCATATAGAAATAAGTAATTCTGGAAAATTATCTGTTTCATAAATTTATAGATTTTAGTCAATTCTAGAATTCTAAACTTTCATCCATTCTGGAATTCTGGATTTTCATCTATTCTGGAATTCCAAATTTTAACTCTTAATCAGTTCTGAAATTACTTCTTTTACTTGTTCTGAATTTTAATAAATTTTAAAATTATTTTTTTCCTGAATTTTTATGGGTTCTGGAATTATCTCTATCATATATTTTGTATATTTTTCATTCATCGATTCCTTAAGTTTTACTGACGATTTCTTTCTTAAGGTTTAATTGGTTTTGGAATTATTTCTACCAACATTGAAAGTTTTCGTTACTTTTTTTTATACATTTTACATTTTTATACATTTTTTTTTTATTTACATTTAATTGTGTCTACATTTTTTTGTGTATGGATGTTTCCAGCACCTCTATACTGTATTTTGTAATAATGTATGAATTTTTGAATATCGATTCCCCCATAGGAAATTATTATTATTTTTTTAATGACCGCTCTCCGCTAATATTTTCTCACTGGGCCCCGCATCTGGTAACGATGGCCTGCTCGAGGTGAATGGAAATTCCCGTGCGGAGTCCGAAAACAATGAATTTTCTAAGGCTTTTCTAAAATTTATGTAAAATATGAAAAACTATAATCGAAAAATGAGACTTGAAGAAGTTAAAAATCTGGATTCTTGAATTTTTCCACTTTTTATCGCGTTAAAATAACTATCTCAACAGAGATATGTCATAAAAAATGGTAAAAATCGGGCATTTTAATCATTGATATCCCGAATATTTAAATTTCGCTGGTTTTCTCGTGGTTTAATAAAGAGCTCTGGCGTAAATTTTAACAATCGACATTTCTCTGATTGGGAGGCAGTATAAAAATTTCATTTCCCTTAATTCCGTTTTTACAATGGGGAAATTATCACAGCCCCTCATTTTGTTGTTAATTTTTTATATTTCATTTTTACTCTAAACTGGACTATAGAAATTTGAACACTCTATTCAGGATTCATGATTATACATATATATGAGTATTCTTTTAACGAAATAGAAATATTTCTATAAAAATTATGAAATGGTATTTTTTTTCTCGTGCTTTTCTTAAAATGTCCCAAATTACGGTTACCATCCACCATGAATTTTTCCCGAGGATCAATTAAAATAGAAATAATACTCATTAGTGGGGGGGGGGGGGGTCTCTTGACGCGTCTCTTTTTATTTATAAAAATGAAAAAAAAAAAGAATAATTGGCATTACTTACTTCTTTAGCATCAACTTGAATTGCGTATAACGCAACTATCAAAACCGAAACCGCGAATATCAGTAATACGGTACTTTGCTTCATGGTGTATATATTGTTTTTCCACGGGAAACAAGATCTCTCACTAATAATAGAGGATGACAAATAGAAAGTTTCGAAGTTGCGGGCTATAATTTCGAGCACAACTTGGTGAAATATAAATTCCTAAAACTACGGATTTTCGATGACATGTAAGACCGTTTGTTTATTTTTTTAACTCGTGGGCGATCAGAAACTCGTTATGGCTGACAGCAGTTGCAGAGGACCTCGTCAGAGCGATCTTCCTTTCTCAATCTAGTGGCGTAGTACCAGTTATTTCAGTACTGGTACTTTAGCATCCAAATGTCTGCCTCGTTTTCTTTTTTTTTTTTGCGAGATATAAACAGAATCGACGAGAGTATAGTTGGCACACACGACGCTCTACCTTCCTCAGAAAATGCCATTAAATTTTCTAGCTTTTGTTGTTCAGAAGGTATTGGTGCAAACCACAAATCAAAATGCATTATTCAAAAGCCATTTTTCATATGCTCCATGGAACTCTCTCTACCTTTCGCTTTAGAATATTGTGGATGGAGTCTCATGAACCACTGCGGAAATATAATCACACAAAAAAAACAATATGAATTGTAAAACAGGATGAAAAAATACGAAAAAAAAACAAAGAATTGTTAGGAGTAAAGAACGTGTTGTATGTATTTGGAATCATTGAATCGCTGGAAGAGAATCACGTTCCATTGTAAGCAGATAAACACGTCGAGATGGTTTACAACTCATAAACTGTCCAGTAAAGGTGACCCGCTGCTCCATTATTCCGTAGATCCATTGACTTGCAGAAATGCGAATGCCATAAAGAATACTACAACGTTTTATACGGTCATTATTATTTTATTACTTCTCCACTATATACTACGTTGTTTCTCCTCATAGACAAATTTCATAGTTTATATGTATTTCTTACCTTCGATGTTGTTATACCTGCGAACTTGTACTTGAAAAAGAAAGAAAGAGTAAAAAAAAAATCGTATTATGAATGGATTGAGAAGAGACTTTTGCGATTGTGTATATCAAGAGAAAAAATTTTTCAAATTTTTATGGTTTCATTTTATTTATTTGAGTGTTTATAGTTAAGAGAGGTCATATAGTCCCACGTTATTTCCTTATTATCAACTTGAATTTCGCATATGTCAACAGGTGCTGCATGTGAATAGTTATAGTTATATGCAGATGCGGCGGTATGGCGGAGCGACTGTACGGATCGCCGCTCTAGGAAGAGTTGCCGAATTCAGGGTGAGGAAAGAAAATAACAGAGAGAAACTTTGAAAAGAGTGTTTTGTCTAAAAATTAGACACGATTATCATAAAATGGGGTGGTGGGGAAAAAATGATTAAATGAGCATGTTTTTCCTTATTCTGAAGCTATATGTATAACTGAGATGACCAAATGAAAAAAAAAAACCCGGCTATTTTCTGGGATGTAGGGCCTATAGCTCATGTTAAAATAACGAATTCACGATTTAAAAATTTCAAAGTGAGTTTTTTCAGCAAGCTTGACGAAATTAACAATTTTACTAAAACGATGAAATAGCCAAATATTATTGAAAAAATACTTTTGTCTCGTAAAATATGGCTCATGTGTTCATACTATGTGTAACTCACAAATATATAGGGCCTATATATATATATATTTAGACACCTTTTATCTACTACGAATTTCGATTCTTGTTCCGCAGAGTGAATGCGGCCTTTTGGTACGCCCTGTGTATTGAAGAAATATTCAAAATTTGTAAGGGTTCTGCGGAATAGTCTCGTAATCACCAAGGGTTCCGCGTGAGCTTTCACGTTGGAAACCCCTGGTCTGGAAGCAGGTCGAAGACAATCCGTTGTAGCGGAAGCTATTGGCGTTTCTCAAATGTGTGATTTCTCGTCTGTGGATACAATTTTTGGAAATTGGAGATGTAAGCCAAAGAACATAGGGCAAAGTCATGGTCCTTCAACATCAAAAAAGACCGATATTTGAGACTGACGGCCAGGAGAAACCACAGGATGAATGTTACTCATCTACAGCAACAACTTGGGACAGTTACTGGAACCGGTGTTTCCAACTTAAACGGTGAGAAACACTAACAATACTTTGTTGGTCTTTATGCCCGCAGACTTATGGTGAGCGTCCCTTTGACCAGACGCCACTGTGCTTCCCGCAGACGGTGGCACAACAACATGTCTGTTGGGGCCGAAATGAATGGTCCAATGATGTGTTCTCAGATGAGTCCTGTTTCACTTTCCAACCTGACAATAGACGACTGTTGATCTGGAGAGAACGTATCACTCGAAACAATCCAGCATTCTTGCGTGAAAGTACTCGATATGGAGGAGGCGAATTGATGGGGTCTGGACGGGTATCACCATAAATAGCCGCACCGACCCTTACATCGGTGTATAGACAGATCCGTCACCAAACCCCTTACATCATCACGAATGGACCACTGACCGCTCAGCGCTATAGAGACGAGATTCTCAGCCCTTTTGTAATCCCCTTGGCTGAAGCAGTTGGAAATGAATTTCTTTTCATGGACAATAACGCTACTCCACACCGTACTCGGCTTGTTCCATTGTGATGATAAAGTCCTTCAAATGAGCTGGCCATCGTGTGTTGGCCATCAAGTGGTACATGTACAAAGCAATATACAGGGTGTCCACTCTTATCGTTGGGCAATGGCTATTTCCTGAACCGTTGGTTTTAGAGACAACTTTCGATTGGGAAAAATGTTTCAAATGATAACTTCCATCATCTTAAATGCGGTTCAACTGAAAAAATAATTATTATTAATAAAAAAGTTACAAAATTAAAATTTTTATAAGGTCCCCTGGCCAACAAAAGGTTTCCATGTTTCTAAGTGCAAGAACAGCATAAGTAAAGAAGGCTCCTTTCCCATTTTCCGTTAGTTTATGCTGTCCCTCTCTCCCTTTTCTTCAATTTTTCAATCCAAATATCTCAGCGAATATTGCACTTAGAAACATTGAAACTTTTTGTTAGCCTCAGGAAAGACAGGGCAACAACTTTCTAATTAGAAATTAGAGGGACCATGTAAAAATGTACATTGAAATTTTTTTTTTCAGTTGAATGGCATTTAAGATGATGGACGATATCATTTGAAACATTTTTTCAATTGAAAGTTGTCTCTGTAACCAACGGTTAAAGGAAAATAACCATTGGGCAACGATAAGAGTGAGCACCCTGTATTTTTATGGTATTTAGTGTTTTTAAAACAAAGGTGACTCGAAGAGAAGGCTCCAAATTGTTGTTAGTAGTGAAATAAATAGATTTTTTTGGAATGAATGTACTTGCATATTTATAAACACACAACCACCAGGAGACGAGAGTTAGTTATGTAAGGCAGGTTAAATATCCCTGCACCTGAGAAAAGGTATTTGAGCACCTTTATCTTGTTATGTGAACAAGATGTCCTGCCGCACATACACGGCAGGAAATAAGACAAACACCAAAATTGTACGATAACCGTAGATTATCTGCTTAATTCTTTTGTCCCGGGGAAAAAATACTGAAATTTTTGATGCAGTGCTTCTACTTGGGAACACAGACAGACAACTTAAAATCGAGTCGGCAGTGGACAGACAGAAAGACAAAATAATATGAATGTAGTATGTGTTGGTATATTAAGTGTGGGGGGAAAGATATGGCAGTTTGGTCGTTAAAGCGCTTACTTTAGGCTCGTGTATAGACATAGAGTGAATGTGATTTATTCCTTGTCTATGCGCTCGTGTCATCCTTCTTAACATTACACGTGGCCAGTGTTCGCCAATACGCTTCGATAGACGCGTGATTCCAAATTCAATTTTACTCCCCTAACTTTCATTCAAAAGTGAAAATACTCCATCAAATTTTAGGCAATTTTTCTTAATAGAGTTTTATCTCTGTTTTTCATGAAAATACCCTCCATTTTTTTTACAAAAATACCCTTTAGAATTTTGGAGAGGAGTGAAATTACTCTTCAAAATTATTCTTTCGAATGTGTGCACGTGGCACACATAAATCTGCTGGGTTTCCCAGGTATATTTTCTAGGAGCGGCTTACACTCGCAATGTCGCAATGTTTCTCAGCCACCAGATCGCACCCCGGTATCGGGCGCTGAGATCAGTCTAATCGGGCCATGAATTGCTCACCGTTTGCTTTGTAATCATTTAATTTCCCATTAGTCGTGTGTATGACCGGGCTTTGCACTCAAAAAAAAAAAAATCAACCGGGCCGCGGGCTTCCAAAGGTTGAGAACTACTGCGATAGAGGGCCGCCGAAAAATGTCTCGCAGAATTGCGTTTTATTTTCGAACAACAAAAGCGAAACAAAATTTTTGGGGGGGGGGGGAGACACGAAATCTACCCGAAAATCACTATTAAAATATCAGAAAAAAATTAATTCATGCTAGTTTGGCCGCATCTACATCTGTTCTGAGCCACGGGTAGCAAAATCCATCTCTATGGTTTTTCTTAAATTTCTCTACTACCCATTCCTTATTATAAGAACGCCAAGATTAATTTTTATCACTACCGCAGCAAAGCAACTGGATAGTGTTATCTCTCCAAAAAGTTCATACGAGATAACACGTTCGTGAATCTAGACCGTGTTTATTTTTTTGTGTTTTCCTGCTTACTGTAGACATCTCTTGGCTGATTTTAAAAAACATAGGTATAAATAATGTCGGTAGTATATCGTCAGTTAATCACGCGGCTGGACAAACACATACCGAATAGGTTTCGGCCGGTATGGAATCATCCCGCAGGTAATTGTTTTCAAATCTAATCAAAGAAAAAAAGTGTTTTTCAGAAGGTGTGGTTGCAAAGATTAAAAAAGAATTCGAAACCTTGTATTGTTCTGTTCTATGTCCATTTAAATTGCAATCAATGTCTGTGAAACAGAAAGTATGCGCATTTGTTTTCTCTTTAGACATAGTCTATATCATATACATCATACAGGGTCATGGGCGGAGATACGGTGTCAAAGGTAGTATATTGGAATTGACATCATATTCTCGTGCCCCCCCCCCCCCGACTTTCAAGTCTATCTCCACCTATGTACAGGGTGTTCTGTTAAGTGGTAGCACGGTCTTTATCTCATCAACCGTCCGTCGTAGAAGTATGATTCCAGTACAAAAAATGCGAAACTGGCGTTGAAAAATTACCCTGTACCAGTTTTGAGAGTGAAAATACAATGTGTAACAAAATAAAAACCTAAATTTTTATGGGGTTCCCCTGTGCTCAAACTTCCAAACAAGAAGTAGTTGCCCTGTCTCTGCCGATGTCAACAAAAAAAAATCCATGTTTCTAAGTGTAATATTCACCTGAGATATTTCAATTCTAAAAATGGAGAAAATTGGGTAAAGAACAGCGTTAAATGCAGAAAAATCGTTTTACCAGCATTTAACGCTGTTCTTTTCCAAATTTCTTTCATTTTTCGAATTCGACTATCTTTGTGACTATTGCACTTGAAAGCATGGACCGTTTTTGACATGACATAGAGCAGCAACTTTTTAAATGGAAGTTAGAGCACAGGGAGACCGTATAAAAATTTAGATTTTTTATTTTGTGACTCGTTATATTTCCACTCTCAAAACTGGTAGAGGGTAATTTTTGAACGCCTGGTGAACATTTCTTAAACTTGAATCATACCTCTACGACGAACGGTTAATGAAATAAAGGCCGTGCTAGAACTTACAGGACTCGCAGTATACAAGGATTATTAGTATTGTTCCGGATAATGTCTCTCAGACATTCACTCGAGATGGCAGGCGTGTCTGGTGCCCCTGGGCGCTGAACCAGAGAGAGAGAGAGAGCCGAATTAACCCTTTTGAAGCTACTTCGACATTGAGTAGGGTCGTAAACTCACGTGCTTGTCTCGACCAAGTACCCAGTTGCAACCAGGGCCGTCTTAAGAGCATCATGGACCCCCGGGTCAAGTGGTTTTTCTGAGGCCCTGCCTGGTAAATTCTAGAAAACTTCAATGGGATCTCATTTTTGTGAGGCCCCTCTTGTCTTTACACCCCGGGCCGTACCCGGGTGGGCCCATGCGTAAATACGGCACTGGTTGCAACCCTCGGGTACAATTACAGCGATAAATATTTCTTATGCCCCCGCCCCCCCCCCCACAAAATATGGCATTGAATGCTTTTTTTTGGTGTGTGTATATATTTGGTGGTATGATATAATCTGTGGTATAGCGATATAATGTCTGTAGTTTTTCTTTGAATTTCAGGTCCACAAACAATATTTTTCTGGGCTCCAGCATTCAAATGGGTGACGAACATTTTACTCTCATTCTTTCTTTTGAATAAAAATGCATTTTTAAACGTGAGACGAAATTGTGCCTAAAAAAATAAACAATAAATAAAACAATATTTCAGTGCATTAAGAAAACACTACTAAAACAAATACAGTATTTCCATCGAATTTAATCGTTTTTAAAAAAAGAAATTTATTACTGTTTTTTTATTGAAACAATTTCTGTGAAATCTGAAACTTACGTCGCATGAAAATGAAATGTTTTCGTGTTCAATCTGTATTTTATGTTTCAAGACCCAATGGGTGAAGTTAAAATCAATTTGAACTTCCCGCCTCTTTCAACAATTATATCTGGCTCACAGAACTAGTGCTGCTATCTGTAAGCAAGTACGATAACTATGAACTATGATGTGTGTTCATTTAATTGTTTACTAGATGACAGCACCAATGCAAGTGATATTATCCGTAGGTTAGTTAAGCCAGTGATGAGTCGGATTACCATATTCGAAAACTGAGAAAAAAGGACGCCTACACCCAGGATGACGTCATTTTCTCCGATTTACACAACAGATGTGACACACACACTCAAAAGAAAAAAAGAAACCCCACCACACCACTACTGTAATTTTTCTTAAAAAACAGAACCGCTATACATGTTACAGAAATTTGATAAATCCGGTTATTACGCATAATCACCAGCTATTATGCACAGTTTTAAGAACCATTTTTGTAAGCTTAATAAATTTTGTTTTTCACATTCACCGGTGATTATGTAATTGTATCCCCAATTTTGTTGGATGATGTTACTTATATTCAATAATGTTGATAAATGTGAAGAAAGTTAACATTATACAATACTGATAAATAGTTTATACTTTTTCTTTATTCTCATAACACTTATTTCATTCACTGTATTTTAACGTGAATGAGCCATAGGCGGAGATAGACTTGGAAGTCTGGGGGGGGGGGGTACCATGATGATGTCAATTCATATATACATTAGATCAGTCGACTCCACCTTTGACACTAGGGGGGGGGGGCAATGCCCCCGTATCTCCAAGAGGTTACCATCACCGAATTAAGTTCAACTATCAGAAAAAATTAACTCAACAAGCAAAAGAAAGGCTTGGACTAAGAAATAAAATTAAAAAATTTGGAACAAAATCAATTAGGTTCTTTATAATTTTTGCTTAATTACACTTTAAATGTTTTCATTGGCATGGCCTATCTTTAATAACAGCAAGTCATTTCTTTTCATTAGGGCCTTGTTTTTGCTGGAATAGGTGACTTAACTCGGCCAGCAGAGAAACTGAGTTTGAATCAGTCAGCTTCTTTGGCTGTCACAGGTATAGATAGAGCGTGAAAATACAATCACATTCTTTTTTTTTCGTAATAACCCATTAGATTATCGAGAATTACTGTATTAAATTTTCTGCATCATATCTCTCTCACTACACCAAAAGTCTATGTAAAACTAATGGAAATAAACTTGACTTTCAATGTCAATGAAATGTAGTGATCCCGTCTATGTATCATAATCTTCACGACTTACGCATTCGTTTTTCCTTGCATTCCCCCAATAAATTCTTAAAAGCTCAACACAAATAATGAAATACTGTTCACTTTTACTACTGATAACTGTGACAATATGAGAAATTATACAATGAGAAATCAACTTTGCAAAATATCTGGGCTTGTCAAATTAAGCTTTGTCACATGATTGTGGATAAATGTTCAGTTTCAATTCAACTCCCAAAGCAGAATGTTTTGCACTGTTCTACAATGAGAAAATTTCCAGTGAGGGCTGACTAAAAATGTTCTGCAGTAAAAATTCTCCCTGCTGAAGTGGTCAAGTGATCATAGTGATGGACTTGCATCGCGAAGACCTTGGTTCGAACCCCTCTGTGGTGATCAGCTGAAGTTGGTTTTCTGCTGTTCCCAACTTCAAAGCACAAAACGAGCCGATCTCTCCGTTAAAAAGTTTCGTCACAGAGAGCAACAGGCCTACAAATGGTACAAATATTAAATCATTACACTTCACTCACTTCTGAAATATAGATGGCAGCAATGAAAAATCAGACAGCACTAGATGCACACTCAGACTGTTAGGTACACCCACTTACACTTCCAGCACAACTTCCTAGGTAGTAAATTGCCCATGGCGATAGACTTGAGTTGTGCTTGATTTGAAAGAAAGCTTTCTCTTGAAAATCATAGCAACTCCTTATTACGAGGCCCCGTATGCACTTTGAGCACGTGCCTTAAGCCGTCATTCTGAGTTTGGGTTGGTAAGCTCACAATGCCGTCACCCATTTAAAAGTCCCTCTGCAAAGAACAGGCAGACCTACAACATGATACTGATAAAACATGAAAACTCAAGCATTTAAACCTTTACTTCAAAATATGGAAAAAGCGAAGAACACGAAACAAGCATAATTCTGACAACAAAAACATGTTAGGGCAATTATGGCGCTTACAAGGACAATTAACATCATTTTTTATGCTATGATTTCACTATAAAATAGCCCATGAAAAATCTTGCTTCGGGTCCTACCAAAGATTCCACCCTAGGGGCCCTGCTACAGGATGTGGGGGGCCACACACATACACTCAGAACACACATTCCGACATATATAGTTAAGCAGTAGTAGGAGTACAATGAAACCTCAATATAACCATACTCTGCTGGCCAAGAAAAAATGTTGCTGCAGAGAGAATAGACATTTCTAAACAGTACTTGAGAAAATATCATTGTAGAGGGATTCATCGTTGCAGTGAGGTTTCATTGTATTAACTATCTGGTAATTTTTAGAGTGGCTGGTGTCTGAATTCTGGGCAATGCAGCCCCTCCCCTTTTTTTTGGATCACGTTCATACTTTAAAAACAAATTAATAGATTCCTTGTTCAATTACAAATTATTAAAATTGTATTTTTTAGGAATGATATGGTCAAGATATTCTCTAGTGATTATCCCGAAAAACTGGCTGTCATTTAGCGTCAACATGTTTGTAGCAATGACAGGTCTGTTACAATTAATTAGGATTTACAGGTACTATTATTTTTTATTATCCATGCACAATGCCTGATTTCTCAACAAAATAATCACATTAAAATCACAATGTTAAAATTTTTTTACAATGAACACAGACCCCCCAGATCGGCTTTTTGTGCGCATTCACATTTTGAACAGATATAATTTATAAACAATTTAAAACAGCATGAAAAAAATCTACAAAGATATGAAAAACAACATTATTTTGGTGATGTATATTTATTTTATGTATGTTCAATGTATATTTTCTCATTATCTTCAGGCACCGACAAAATTTGACGGACAAAGTTACAAATCAGCAACAGTAACAGATGGTTTGAAGTTCTCATGTGGCAAATGTATGAACTAATAAAATATATTTACACTTGTGTTTGTACATACATAAATAAAGGCATTATTCAATCACATAATTTGTCAAGGTCAAAATTAGCAAAACACCTGAATTCATTCCCAAGCTTCTTCTTATGACACGGCCGAAAATTACACGTTTTCAATCCCAGCAATTCCCCCACAAATTCTTCCATTACAGCTCCTGATAGAAAGAAAAAAATCAAATTATTTCAAAATTCCACATACTGGTCTATCAATAAATAAGTAAGCTTTTTCGCATAAATTTTCCTCCCAAGTAAGGAAGCTGACTTGAAGCAAGCACAAACAAAAAAATAAAGGAAATATATACAGTTTCGCTACAGAAATTTTTCAGTTTTTGGTTCAAAAAAAATAAAACACAATGTTCATCGAAAGGAAAATGAAATGAAGCAAACAAGGTTTTAATGCAAGATTCCTCAAAAGACAGGTTATATTTTTAGGGTTGATGATAGCAAGGAAGAAAATTTATTTTTGCCTTTACAGGGTTCAAACCATGGTCTCTTGTTTGCTGAACGAGTGCTCTACCAACTAAGCTATGGAAACAGATAAATGTTGAAAGGCTCCGTACACAGTTTTAATGGTCTATCATATAAGGAAAACAGTAGATTAATTGAATCATCAGGTTTAAGACGGAAATGAAGACCAAAAATAGCAAAATTATTTTATTATTTTTTTAATTATTAAAGTATTTTCAAGCTTCTACACATGAGTGTTAAGAAGGAAAAGAAAAAACAGAGGCAGACATAGGACCTGACCTTGAAATTGGTGGTTATTGAATGAAAACACTACCACCTGTTTTGGCTAGAACTTTGGTGATAAATATGCAACATTGCTCACTCATTTATAAAGAGGGGAATATATATCAAAAACCTTGCAATTTTTAATTTCCCATTTTTATCTATGAATTTTTTTCCACTCATGGTCATTTTTTGCACCCACTGTAGAATTTCCACCATGCCTTAGTTTGCCTTGGAAAAATTCACCCAATCTTCATCCCCTGCATTGCAAATCATCAATAAGTGCAAGATTCATCGAAAGACTGGTTATTTGTGGAGATGAAGATTACAAGGAAGAAAATTCATCACTGCCCCCATGGGGCAGAATCTTGTATTGACAAGTGGAGAGGACGTTTCTATATGCATATGGCCATCTGGTTGGCCTTTGTCATTCACGAGCTATTAGTTGATTGTTGACGCTGTCCATGTACGGTGCCTTTCAACATATATATATACGCTCCAAGGTTGAAATATTCTATCTGCTTCCATAGCTTAGATGGTAAAGCACTCGTCCGGCAAGCAAGAGACCGGGGTTCGAGTCCCCGGGGGGGGGGGGGGCAGTGATGAATTTTTTTCCTTGTAATCTTCATCTCCACAAATAACCAGTCTTTCGATGAATCTTGTATTGACAAGTGGAAAGGACGTTTCTATATGCATCAATAAGTGATTCAGCAGCATGTTAAGCTTATGGTCTATGAGCGATAAGAGCATTTTTTTTTCAGTATTACGTCACAATATAACTTCCCACATTTTATGGATAGAAACATTATCATGCTGATCATTAAAAACTGTTGCAGTGCAGGAAGCAAGCTATTATCTCGTGTTTTCGTACAAATCAGAGTTCATGTTTCTACTGATCAATACTGAGCTATATGAAGCTCTATACCATCACATTAATACCACAAAAAACACTGTTAAATATCTGTCATCCACCAGGTTCATTACACACCCATATGGACACAAGATTATGTATTATGCATGACTAATCATTTCATAAAACCATCTTCTACTGCTACACTGTTAAATTGCAATGTTGAAAACATAAAACCTACAGTAAAACCTGTCTACATTGGACACCTATGTACAACTGCATGGACACACAGTTCTATTTTATCTATCCTAGTTAGAGGTGTCCAAGCTATAGGGATACAGTGTCGTGGACATTCTGGGTAAAACCATTATAGTTCATTGAATACACTCATTAAAAAGGGGGAGAGGTGTCCAAACTCACAGGTTTTACTGTAATAGATTGTTAGATTTTGTGATTTTTTTTTTTTTTTTTGATATTTCAGAGGGAAAAATAACAAATTCCATCCAATAATAACTCAATAGATAATACACAAATAATAAAAGCTTAGGGAACAATATGGTGATGACTTGTATGGTACTTACACAATTTCTAAAAAATAAATAAAAACAAACACAAATATTATTATCATAAAGGATTTTGATCAATAAATTTTAAATTTTCAAACCATGGAAAAATTTAAAATATACCAGTTTTATTCAATAGGAATAAAATAAAAAATTATAACAAATTAATATCTAACAAAAACAAAACTGCATAAAAAGGCTAAGTTGATTAATTACATTTTACAAAGAAAATGGTGTGTTTAAAAAAAACCTAAAATTTTTTCACCTGTACAGAGAACAATGTATTGCTTAGAAAGCAATTTAACTGTCTGAGCAGTCTTCTCTAAGCATTCTTTTGATAGATAAGGAGGATCGACTATTACAACATCAAAAGCTGACTTCATCTCTTCTGGAATATTCAAAGGCTTGTTGTAGTCGTAGAATATGAAATATTCGCCATATAAATCCTGGAATCGCTTGTCATACTCAAAGAGTTTTGCTTTGAAGTTCTCCTTTTTCCACAACGCAGCAAACACTGTAGGACTTGAAACACATGCTATGCTACACAATAAAATCAAAACCAAAATTAGTATTACACAGATTATTTGACCAATTTTGAAGAAAAGAAAAAAACCCCAGTATTGTAAACTGACATTTTCAACATATATTAGTGTTTATAAGACGGTTAAAGAGATTATGTACATTGAAACATCAGGCAAACAAATTTAAAATAGATAGCTACATACCTTCCATTCTCACCAGCAGTTTTTAAAGCGATGTTTGACAAAGTTTCAGCTGTTTTTTCATCATACCAAAACTGGCTCAATTCCTGTTCAAAGAAAAATTAGACATCAAAGAGCATTTTTTTTTAATTTTCTGACAAACTATTTCAGAAATAGGACAATAATTACTAGCGATCGGATTTCTATGACCTGAAGGTGGAACGTTGTTACTGATCAGTTAAAAAACTTGAAATTCAGGTTTTTTAACCTATCTCAGCAACGACATTTTCACCTTTAGGTTATAAAAATCTGAGCCTTAATAATTCCATCATGTTGATACCATTTATTGAAAAGTGCACATAAATAAAGAACTATCAATTACAAACGCAGCACGGACTATACCTACATAGATCTTAAGGATTACCTACCTACCCGATGAGGACAGTGTGAACAGAGTATGGAAATGCTTATCAATGTGGTAGGATGGTTTCCTCTTAACTTCTTATACAGTCTGTAGAATAACACTGATAACTTATGGGGGAAGGGGAAGTTTGGCGTAACTTCGCAGAAAACAAACATTCAGCAGAAGAAAAAAGAATATAAACCAAAATCGTGATAAATACAAAATTTTTCAATATTGTGATACATATCTGGTCTTAACAAACACATTATAGCATCCAAGATCACAATAAGCAACGTCTGCTGCAGGGCTTAATGAATCCCAGGTAACAGTTCGCCATGGCGACTGAAAAATTATCATTGGCGCCAAATTTTTTTGTTTGGTAACACTTTTGTAGGGGGAGATAAATGCTTCGTGCCTAGGGTGGTGCCTAAATTTTTCCTTGATTTGTCAAGCCCTGCTCTACTGTACTTATTGATTCAGTCGATGATTCACAAACTTTTTACATTTGTGGTACCCTTATAAATGCGGTTAGAATTTCGATACAGTGAAACCTCATATAACGGCCAGTTTCCAACAAAAGCCACATATTCGTGGGATGAAAAGGATCCCATAGTTGGTTGATATGGGATTATATATAGTTTGAGAACCACTGTATTAAATGATTACCTAACAATTTTCACCAGTCAATCTTACAGCCTGATATCTTGAGCATAAATAATATAATTTTATCTGTGATAGTTGTCCCAATACCCCATTGGAGTTTTCCTCTATCCCTTTTTACGACTAATTTATCATGAAGTGAGGTTGCGGTTTAAGTTTACATAATATAAAGTTATGTTAAATGTGATAAATCCAGTGATCATGTATAATCACAGAAAATTTTGGTAAGTATGATAAATTTTGCAAATTCGTCACATTTACTGGTGATTACGTATAATCCTAGCTTCTGTTGATAAATATGATATATCGTCAATGAATTACTTAAATTTACTGGACATTTTGCTCAAACTTCAGCATAGGATGATGGATTCAAACTGTGATGCTGATTAAGTTAAAAAAATATTGATAAAAAGTGAAAAAAGCTGTCATTACAAGACTGATAATAAAGTGGATCTGCTTCTAACATTTTTTAAGGTACGGCAACCTATTATGTAAGCTTCGGCGACTTATCGACGGAAAAAGTGGTGACCATTATCCAAGCTGTTTCGCGTAATATAGCCTATACATTGTATGTAATATACTAAAGCTTGAATATTAAAAAATGACCTTACCCAGTCCTCTTCAACTGCATCAGAATCAGCTGAAATGAGTCTTTTTTCGGCTTCTTCTCTGTAAAATTCTCGAAGAGCGTTCAAGGTTTGCTCGGATAACTCGGTTTCCACAAGGTTTATCAACGACTCCATTTCTTGCGAAAGCTAATAAATAATTTCCACCTTAATTAGACAGCTTCAAGACACAGAATTATATTTTATTAAAACATATAAAAGCATGTTTCAATACAATAAAATCTCAACATAAATAATTTGATAATTTCACCATGTTACAGCCCTACAGTACAGTGTTGATAGTACTGGAAATCGAGAAATCCGAAACAAACAGTAACAGCTTTCCGATCTTGAAAAAGGGAGATGAAACCAATCTAGTAGCAATGATTGTGAGTTAGAGGAGATTCAAACAAATAAAGATGAAGAATAAGTTATGCCTGATTGAATAATTTCAAACAATATTTAACTGCAAATTACCAATTAAAATCTTTTTATATTTTCTACTGCTTTTATAAATCTATGAAAGACCAACAACAAGAGATGGAGAAGGGAGAAAAGAGCTTACTTGCCATTGCGTTCCTCACGTGTTGCAGTAACTTTTCCATTTGCGTGGTCAATTTATTGGTACGAAGTCAAAGTAAGTTATTGCTTCGTGCTGTAATAATTTAAAATTATTTGGTTATAAATTTTTGATATTGATTTGTTTCTCGCTCGTGATTGTTCATTACGTATGTATTGACAGATAAGCACGTTTTTGTTTGACTGAGCAAACCACGTTTTCGTGGTCCTAGCCGCCATATTGTATAGGACTTGATTTGATAAAGTATAACATTTTATCTGTGTATTTTAAGTGTTTTACATAGGTATCAGGTCAAAAAAAAAAAATTTCTTGGTTTGTTATTTTCTGTGTGGTAACTGATTATTAAGATTGACAGTAAGATTGTCAAGTCTTATTTCGTCTCGTGATACGGTGATGGTAACTCCTGGGAAAAATTGGCCACAATTTGTCCACTTGACCAAAATTTCCCACAAATGCTAAGAAATTTGAGAGGTCATAAATTTTTTTTTTGAGGAAAAAGGCAGTGCAATACTTTCTAGTGTAAAAATACTGGTTTGAAGATGTCACAAAGGTTTCGACAGCTGGCTGATGTGAAAATAAATCCAGCAAAGAAAATTCATTTGGCCTTGCTGGGAATCGAACCCAAGTCCTCTCACTTGTTGGGTGAGTTCACTAGACAGTGAGGCCAGTGAATCCTCTTTGTGTGCACTGAACTGGGCTGTACAAGCCAGACCTTTGGTTTCACAATTCATGTCAAAGCTCACAATTTCTGACACTGTCACCAGGTGGCATGAATGGAGATGTGTGTGTGGGGGGGGGGGCATTCAAAGGTGGAGTCGACTGATCTAATACATATATGAATTCACATCGTGTCCCCAGACTTCCAAGTCTCTCCGCCTATGCCAGATGGCAACTTATCTGAAGATGTCACACTGCTATTACTGAAGAGGTTTCGACAGCTGGCTCATGCAAAGATAAATCCAGGTCTTTGATTTTATCTTCACATGAGCCAGCTGTCAAAATCTTTGTTAAAATACTTGACTACGTATTTTCCCTGGTAAATAGCAAATTTTTCCTTTGATAAATGTTTATTCGTGACTCCCAAAAGCTGCGGGTCAGCAGGTGAATTTTTTTTACTGCAGACCGAATTTGGCTGTATTAAGACAAACAAAACTGAAACATGTTTGTTTTAGTGAAAGAGAAGTGGAATATTGTTATTGCGGACACCTTTTTTACGGCCAAATTTCCTTGCATATATAATAAAAGCATGCATTTCAAACTCTTGGTGATGGTCGGCTCTTTTACAGATGAATTTTTTTTGTCCCGACGGTGACCGCAAAAGTTTTACTGTGTTTTGTCGAGGAGTTACTTATTCCCAAAGCGTGCTGAAAATTACAAAATGCATCGCAGAACAATCTTAGGCAGAATTTGTACTGCAGAGGGTTTGTAGAACAATGTAAAACATTCTGCTTTGAGGCTTTTCAGATTTGGATAAATCCCAGGTTCCAGGGTGCCATGGTGACTAAAAACTTGGTATTGGCCCCTAAAATTTTCTTTGTGTAGTTACTAAATTGCAGGATGAGAGCAGCCCAAAATATTTGGAATTTATAGTGGCATATCTGCAAACAACGCTCTGTAAAAAGTCAAAATTATTTTGTACCTTTTTCCTTCAGGTAAAAATTGTCCTGGCACCTAGATTTTTCTCCAGTGTTTATCCAGCCCTGGGCTCTTGTATAAGCTTTGAAATCGAAATTTTTCAATCATTATGAAACCTTTAGTTTTAGGTATTTTATCACGGAAACTGGAGTTTATAAGCAACTTGCATTCAGTATAGAGTAATTGAGTTGTTTTATGAAACTTATATTGTTCACTTTGTATGATTTGTAGGGTTCGAGCCATGCAGTTATTTTTGCGTTTTCAGGATACACAAGCAGTTGAAGTTCAAGATGGGAAGATTGGAAACTTGAAAGTGAGTGTTTATTGAAAACGCCAGATTACATTGAAAAGCTTGTTATGTTTTTGGTTTGCTGGTCCGAAGAAAATTGCATAGTCTTAGTAGTTGTAGCATAATTTAACTGTCTGTATTGGCTTACAGTATCAATGATATTTTTTTTGTGCATGTTCCAATCGTTTTCAAGTGTCTTAATTATTTGTAAATTCTTTAAAGGCTCTTGTTCAAGGAGTTGAAAATGGCAGCAACGAGGAATTGATTCTCTATCATGGTGGTCTTCCATTAGATGATAAGGAAGATATTAGGAATTGCTTGACAGATGGCGCGACTGTTGATGTTTGTGTGAGGCTCAAGGGAGGTGAGTGTATATTTTTATGTTTATGTGTTGGTATAAATTTGAAAGGAAAAGTTTTTTTAAATATTCATGTAATTTCTTGCCCATCCACATGTAATTCCTAATTTCCTGTCCGTATTATTTATTAATAAAAACTTACAATTATTGGCTGACGATATATACAGAGGGGGAAGTGTATTTGGTGTTTGGCAGAAGACTTGCAATGACATCATTCTTTCTCTTTGCCTGATTTGTGAAGGAGCTTTAGTTGATGTTACAGCAGATTTTGAAGTCCTGCGCTCAGTTAATTTTATATACATCAAGGGTGCTCAACCTTTAGGATAGTGGGGGCCACTTCGTTGGTTTGAGAACGTGTCACAGGTTTCTTGAGTGATCTTGAACAGTGGTGCTGTTCACTTATGCAATCTGCAATTGTTTTGCAGATTACTTAAGTCATCTGGAAAATTGCTGCAGGCCGCTTGCGTTATCTGGAACTGTGCAATGGATAACTTGGTGGATCCATGGATGGGTTTAAGTATTATGCGACCCAATAATATGGTTTTCCTCAATCCTGCAGTGTCTTCTGGCACCCGAAAGTGACTATCAAACTACAGTAGCAGACCTGCCAACTCTCCCGATTTTTCATCCTTCCTCCCGCTCTCCCGATTTGTGAAAATTTCTCTGGATTTTGGCAGAAAATTAGATTTCACGTTGTCATGGCGTCAATAATTACCGTCGTCGTTAGGGAAAACACCCGTAGAGGACAGCAGTAGTCATTATCATCGAGCATCCGTAAAAAAAAGTCTTTGTGACCACATTTAAGCAACTGGCAAAGATGCGACTTTGTTTTTGTAGCATTTATCGGCAATCATTTATCAGGGGCATGACCTTCGTTGCCGAAATTCCTGTATAATCGTTATTGTATTCCATTAACAGCCGCACAGTAAACACATTTTTTCGTCTGCAGCTTTGTCATTTGAATTTTTTAAAAGCGTTTCTTCCGATTAAACATCTTTAGAAAGAAAATATAAAACTTTAAGCTATATACAGCTACATATAAAGCTTTTAAGAATTCATATACCCAAGATTATCAATCACTGATAGCATCCATGAAAAGAAACACACTTTATGAACAGTATGTAGATGTGATTTCACTATTCTGCATGGAAAGACTGGCATAGAATTATATTCTTCTCAGGGGCAATGCAGAATGTGCTTTGGGGAAGGGGGGAAGAATGTAACTTTTTCTTAATTTATTTAAAAAAAAAAAATTTTATGAATTTTTTTTTTAAGTTGGCACGTCTGCAGTAGGTACCGCTCTTACAAAAAGGCATTAGGGCAATAAAATTTGGGTAACAGTACCCAGCAAGAAAATTGAAAACACGTTTCCCTCTCCAAGGGTTGGTCTGATGGCTCCAGTAAGAGGGAGGGAAAAATCTCTCGAAGAATGAGATAAATTGAAGATGATGAGGTAGGAAAAAAACTAATTGTGGGTGGGGTTTGAATAAATAACCTGTTATTGGTTCAAATGGTTGTACATTCTACCTTAGAAAATATATAGGATACCTTCTATACCTCGAAGCATTCTACTTTATAGCGGATGATAGACGTAGTACTAATTTAACTTATCAATTGCAACACATAGCATCCAGTTTTCGGTATATCTGGCATTAACAAGTGTAGAGCAACATCCACTTGTCAGTAATGTGCATGTGCTCTAAAATCGAACACACAGAAGTGACATCACTTTTTCGTTTATAATAAGAGTTGGCCCCAAAGCAGAATGTGCCAAAATCTGCTACGTACGTTGCAGAACAATTTGTAAGAATTTTAAGAATAAGTGTAAAAAACACTATTACATGTATGGGGATTTTTACCACAGTAAATTTCCAGTCAGCTTAGGGCTTGTCGCAGAACAGTGCTAAACGTTCTGCTTTGGAGAGCGTTGGGTTCCATATTCACAATCATAGTGTCCATTCATTTATGCTGAACAGAATATTCCAGACATTTCTTGAACCTCCCTTATAATTTTTCCCCCAGAGCTTCCTGCTTAATGTTTAACAGAGCTAGACATGTACAAATTAATATTTAATGTGTTAGAATGTAGCTGAAAAAAAATTACATGCCCAGTGAAAATTTTTGCATGTCTTTGGCAGTCATTTTGTTCAGTCCTGATTCTTGAGGGTTCAATGCTTACTAAAGCCACGTGGGGTTTAATTTCACAGACCACTGTCTCTTGTCTGAGCTGACAGCACAAATAGAAACTTAAAAAAAAATGAGCAGGATTTATCTGTATGTGTGGGGTGTGTGGTGTCACTGCTCTAAATACTTTTTAACTAGCAAATTGCCATAGCAATTACCACACTTCTATCAAATTGGTACATGTTGGGATGTGAATATACGTGTTGTAAACCTGACGTGAAGTTTGTTCCTGCTTAATGCTGTCACTAATTTTTCCAACTATGAATGAGGTGAGGTGTAATGGTTAAATAATTGTATTGTTGTGGGCCTGTTGCTTTCTGTGGCGAGACTTCTTGTCGGCTCGTGTTTGTGCCTCAAAGTTGAGAACCACAGAAAATCAATTTCTATCAACCACCGCTATGGCGATGTGGGGTTTGAACCTGGGTACTCGCGATGCAAGTCCACCACTCTACCACCACAGCAGCAATACATTTTAACTATTTAAGTAGGATACTTAATACATTTAAATGGGCACGTTTAATTTTTTCCCTGGTATTTTAAGATTGCAGCACAATCTTAAAATACCAGGGTAGCTACTGGCAATTAACTGGTTCTGTCAGGGCGATAATGTCAGCTGATACAGACTCAGTGCGTCATGAGCTAGCTCTTATTATATGTCCCCAGATAGATGCCTAGCACCTAAACATATATATATGCACAAAACTTTTACATAAATTCACGGTTAGTGCCCATAGTTATTCATCCATGAGTATTGAAATAACACACACCAGTCATGTTGGCCAATTTTTCACAATTTTTCATTGTAAAACAACACATAAATACATGAATACAGAATACAAATAATATACAAAATAAATAAAGACAACAGAACAAAAGACAAAACATACACAATGCAGCTCTTAGGGACCTATTTGGTCCGTACAATTCATAACATCTTCGTTTTACCCATAGTTTCTACAGTCCCATAATCCATTCCAGTGTTCTCGAGAGGGCAGTATCACTTACTTTAGAAAACATTGATTTAAAGTTTTTTTAAGACAAGCCAGACCAGACTATGCTTTTTCCATATGCTGGCGTTTAATTTAGTTTTTGTGTCATTTTATTACCTTAGTAGTCAGACTGGCTGCAGGTCTGACCATTTCCAATAATCTCTACTGTAGGCAGAAATTCTTTATGACGACCTTGTAAAAACAGCCATCTCATTGCACTTTGTCCAAAACAATGCTTGAATGATTTATGGATCACCTTTGATAAAAATTAAACTCATTTGTCATGGCATTAATTTTACAGGGTCATGCGATATTTCTACCTATTTTCAGCCTGATTTGCATTAGTTTTTCACCAAGATCCCTCTTGTATCCATGAAGAGTCATGATTCCCCAGACTTGTGTAATAAATTCTATGGGCTGTCAATTAGATTCAGGAGGGCATGTAGCAGCATTCTGTTTAGTAATTGCTGCTTGACATATTTTATAAATAATCTGGTAAACAATATCAAAAAAAATTACAAGAATTTTTCCGAAAAAGTTTTTAGCTTCTGCATGGGGAAAGGTTTTTCTGAAACAAAAAAAAAAGTGTCTTGAAAATATCGGGTAATATATAAACTTCCAGCTCAAGAACATTACTGTCTCTTGTTTGAATCAGACTTGAATGATGTAGATATTTTAGAACATTGGTAATTTTTTTATAAAAAGGTATTTTACAAATTTTGCTTTTTCAGGAAGCTATTCGTTTTAAACAAGTTGCAAAATGTAATTCAGAGGCTTGTTCTGTCACTTCATTGATTTTGCTTATCTTCTTCCTTAGGTAAAGTCCACGGTTCTTTAGCTCGTGCTGGTAAAGTGAAAGGCCAAACGCCAAAGGTAAACATGTCTTAATTTTATTCACATGTTATTAAAATGCCCTCCTTTTGCTAAAGAATCTCGAGCTATTAAATTCTTGAGTTACTTTAGACTAGTGATGGGTTAACTTTTCAGTCCATGGGCCAGATATGCTGTATTTCTATCGCTTGTGGGTCAGAAACTTGTATGTATAATGTGGCCATACGTGTGTGACCTGTATTTTACGGGATATTCCCATGCTCTTGGATGTCCGAATTTTTTTTTTAAATTCTTTTTCTCATTTTTGATGAGGCTTGCTTTTTAAATCAATAATTTAGATTTTTTATGATTTAGTTGTAATTATCATTAGATAATTCATATATCATAATTAATTTGTTATGTATAAACATATAATATTCATCTTATGCAGTCAAACCTCGTTAGTGCGTCACTCCGCTTACCTGGTCAATTGTCCTCAGACAGGAATCGGCACAGCTATGGCTTACTCCGTTTAACGAGTCACTCTCCTTACGAAGTCATATTTTTGCTCGCCCAAGAGTGACTCTAACGAGGTTTGGCTGTATTTATCAAATATATACGTTTTTTTAGTGAATTATGAATCTTTCGACCATTACATCTTGTGGAAGTGCTGCTCCTTACTTCCCGATATTGGCGATTTCAGCAGTAGTTGGCAACTTCACTTACATTTGACAATTTTTTTGCATATAATTGGTAACTTGTCTTTGATAATTTTTTGGCTGCAATTTGCAACTTTGCTTGACTTTTGAAATTTTTTGGAAATAATTTGTAATAACCCGCCTCCCCATATGAATTCTGATTTTCGGTTTCTTTTATTTTCATGAAGTGAATAGGGTAAGCCTAGGTATTTATTGTGCTGTTTATTTACACTTTTCTACCAAAATGATCCTTTTGGCCAGATCAAAACCTTTCGTGGGCCCATCACTGATTTGGACCATGACCACTACATTTTGCACAGTGTTGAGAACTTGGGCATGTCCCAGGTCAAATTTTTCATATGTTTCTCTATAATGAATTTATATTGTGAAAAAAATAATAAAAATCAAGGGTTCCTGTGTTGTAGCCCTGTCAGTGCCATCCTTGAGGACAAAAATTCAGTTGAGGCATCTTAAATCTGGTACTTGTAGCATAATTTGACAAGTTGTGGGAATCTGCCAAGTTCCGCCAATCTTTTATTTTTTTTCCCCCAAGAAAAACTACCCAAAATTTTTCTTCAGAACTTGGTTATCCCCTTTCCATATTGGTATACAAATTATGAAAATTTTCATATTCAATTTTTCTAATCACAGAAGAATTTAGTTGTCAGTATAAATTTTTCGATTCCGGTGGGGCCTGATATTTGTCAAACCCTGGCTTGTGAGCACTGTAATGCCAAATTCTTAGGGCGCGGTAGCCCGGTCGATAAGATGCTCGCCTAAAGTACCAAAGGATGTTTAGAGGTGTCGCGAGTTCGATACCCAGTTTGTCCTTGTCAGAAAACTTTTCTGACACAGGGGTACAACAAAAAACGGCGACTTGACCGCAGCAAAAATTGCTACCGCAGGGAGTCCCCCATCGAGCGGTTAGCGCACCAACCTCTCGATGAGTATGAAAAACAAGCCTGCCGTTCGGAATCGGCAATAAATTGTAGGTCCCGGTCTAATTAGCCCTCATGTGCAGAAAATGACCGTGGTGCGACAAAAATGACCAAATTCTTATATCCAATTCTGTGCTTTTTTTCCTTTCTTCAATTGCTTCAATCAAGAAGAGTGCCTTTTTTCATTTCACATGCTGACCAAAGCATTATATTCATGTTGAATTTGAGTATAGAGTCGTTGATCAGAGGTTAAGCATCAAAATTTACCAATAGGTGCTGTGGGGGATGCCGATAAACAGTGTCAGTGTAAGATCACAAATGCAAGCCGATCTCCTTGATAAAAAATCTTGCCACAATCTTGCAACAGGCAGACAACGGTACAATTATTCAATCATTTCACTTCACTCATAGAAAAATTGATGGCAAATGGCAACATTACACTGAAACAAATGCTAGAATAAGGCTCGCTATATGTACACGCATATTCCAACATGCACCAATTCGTTAGAAGTTCCGCAGAGGAATATGGACGAGGTGTGTGTGTGGTTCAGTAATACCCTGAGATTGAACCTTCTTGGTGTAAACAAAAGTATTCCATACGTTTTTTTAAGTCTTTAGATAAAGGCAAAAACGAAATTTCAGTTGCTTCACCATCTGATGATACAATTAGATCAAGTGCTATCAAAGGATGAAGATATGGTACTTCCCCTGGTTTGAGTCTTGAAAGTAGGTTCGCATATCCGGATTCACGTACATTTGAGTTAAACCATTATCTTTGCAATCGTAACATTTACTAGTTATCATTGAAAAAAGAGTGTGATAGCGGAGAAAATCTAGTTCACAAAAATTTCATTCTGAAACTTCATAAATAAATAGATTTTAAAAATAAATTCTTTTTTTTAAATAAAATAAATTTAGTGAGACAACTTTAAGCTTTAATTAGGCATGAAATATTTTTATTTAATTTTTTCCTTAAATATAGTTTATCTGTATCTGTGATCACTTATTATTGTTTGTGAATATGTATGTAGAAGAATTGAATCAATATTTAAAAAAATTTTAATGGAATTAAATTTATTTGTACAGGTTGAGAAGCAGGAAAAGAAAAAGAAGAAAACCGGACGCGCCAAGCGAAGGATGCAATTCAATAGGCGTTTCGTGAATGTTGTTGTCACATTTGGAAGGAAGAAAGGACCAAACTCTAATTCTTAAGATTTCTCTTAAAGTCAAATGTTTTGTAATTAAACTAATTCTGGCCTTTGGTTAATTAAAAATTTAATACTTGACAAAGTGGCAGTTTTTTGTTGCTTCTTATTCAAGTTCAATATAAATGCTTGTATTTCCATTTGTGATGCTCAGTGCATCCTTATTTTTCTCCCGCACAACATTCGTGTTAGGTTGATATATTTTTTGTGGATCATACTTTTAGGAGTCAATTTATTTCAAAAAGAACAATTCTGATCAAGCTAAGGGCCAAGATTAGCCCTTTGATTAAGAAAAGTCAAAATTGAAAACTAACAAATGTTCACAAAAATATCATAGCTACCCAATACTAATGCAAAGGAAATTTGAATGTTAAATTATAAATGTAAAAGAAATTTTTTTTACTCATCAAAAAAAAATTCCTGCGTATTCCTGCTACAAACTTTGATGTACTTTATTAACATTTCTCTGAAGAATTTTACGATTTGGTGCATTCTGGAATGTGTGTAAAGGCTCCCTTTATCCTGGAATAATACCTGAATCATTGATCCTAGAAGCATACTTCCAATTGATTGGAAAAATAATCCAAATAACATGCAGATCTCTCAGATTCTGAGAGTGTATTGGTAAAAAACCCGTCAATAATTGTTTTTCTTCTGACTTTTCTGGGACTTGATAAATGCCCTCCTCGCGTTTCACGACAATGTAATGAAATCTGAAATATTTTAGGTGCCAGTACCGATTGCCTAAATACATGACGCCTAGAATTTATCAAACCTGTTAGAGCGAGGATATCGTGTCGAGAAGAGTTAAACATTAGACTACAGGGTGTATAGGAAATTCCTGGAGAACCGTCGATCATATAGAGACATAGGAAAAGTATCCAAATAACGTGTAAAGCAGAGTTTTCCTAGCAGTAGAACTTCTGCAGCGTGAAAACGCTAATTGGTTAAAAACCTGAAATGTGCAGATTTTTTTTACAAATCAGCGTTTTCACGCTGCGCGCTGTAGAAACCTGCTCCTAGGAAAACTTAAGATGCCTTCATATACGTGTATTAACCTTGCTTAAGCCTCAGTACGTCATTTATATTGCAAGGGGTTGTGTAGTTACTGAAGTAAAATATTTAGATCTTTATTTGGCAACCAGCCCTAAAAATCCCAATAAGAAAGTATGCCTTGTCTCCTGAGGTCAACAAAAGAGTTCCCCGTTTCCAAAGTGCAATATTCGCCGAGATATTTGAATCCAAAACTCTTGGAAGAACAGTGGGAAAAGAACAGCATAAAATGATCTTGTCTGCTAGAGAAGTTTATGCTGTTCTTCCCCAACTTTTCTCAGATTTTTTGAATTCAAATATTTCGACGAATATTGCACTCGGAACCGTGGAATTTTTTTGTTTGCCTCAGGAGAGACTACGCAATATCTTTCTAACGGGACAGGGGGACCACATAAAAAAAATATTTTAATTTTAATAACTATACAAGCTTTTGAACTCATCTGAACGATGCCCAGTGGGGGTATTTGAACTGAAAAGGCCGAAAGTCGATTTTTTTCAAAATAGGCCCCAAGCATGAAAAAATATTTCTTTGTATAGCTGAATAGACAGTGCATTTTTTTTTTTTTTTTTTTTTGGCAATCTTTGTTTCCTCCTGTCAGTCGGAGGTTTGACCCCACCGAATCATGTTTTGGTTAGAAATTGTGCGTGTCAGTTCTCGCAAATGCTAGCCATTTTTTCAGAATTTTCAACACAAAGCATTCTAATTCTCATGGTTGAGGAACCTTGAGTAGATATGTGTAAATACGTCGATGTTTTATTTAATTGGTTCTTTCTTTTTTTTTTCAAACCGAGCACAACTCAGGTCTATCGCCGTGTGGGGAGGGGGGGGAGGCGCTTAAGGGTCTGCCTCCCCCCCCCCCCCCCCGAAATGTGAGAAAATGGCCAAATCTATTGTTCTATCATTTTGCTCCCTCCCCCGAAATGAAAGTTGTCCCCCGAACGAAATTTCTGGCTACGGGCCTGGCCATGGGTAATTTACTACCTGATGAGTTGTGCCGCCGCAAGTGTAAGTGTGTGCACCTTACAGTCTGAGTGAATAGTGTTGTGTCTGATTTTTCAGTGCTGCCGTCTATATTTCAGAAGTTCGATCATTTGATCAGTTTTGTCGCACCACGGTAATTTTCTGCACACGAGGGCTAATTTGACCGGGACCTACTATTTATTGCCGATTCCGAACGGCAGGCTTGTTTTTTTATACTCATCGAGAGGTTGGTGTGCTAACCCCTCGATGGGGGACTCCCTGCGGTAGCAATTTTTTGCTACAGTCAAGTCGCCGTTTTTTGTTGTACCCCTGTGTCAGGAAAGTTTTCTGACAAGGACGAACCGGGTACCGAACTCGCGACACCTCTAAACATCCTTTGGTACTTTAGGCGAGCATCTTATCGACCGGGCTACCGCGTCCCCTATTGCAGAAGTAAAAGTGAGTGAAGTGTAATGACTGAATATTTGGACTGTTTGTAGGCCTGTAGCTCTCTGTGACGAGACTTTTCAATGGGGAGAATCGTTGCCATTTCATGCATTCGTATGTTGAACTTGGCGTAAGGGTGTTCTTCCTTGGGTGGTAAATGCAGTGCTCGCGACTGAAAAAAGGTTGAAGACCCCTGGAGTAAACTTTATAAAAAATAATTTAAGGCAATAAAAAAAAATTCTGATTACAAATAAATATAGACTACTACTACTACGTAACCGGGCACGCACCTCGTACGCATTCGTCTACGGAATATCTAACGAGTCGGCACATGCAGGAATGTGTGTTCTGAGTGTACGTGTGGCCCTAACGCAATTATGTTGTCGAGTTGCGATTGTTTCGTGTTCATGCTGCCATCCGTCTTCCATTTTCTGAAGTAAAGATAAAAATGATTGTTAATTTTCATGCTATGCCAGTGTATCGTGTAGTAGGTCTGCCCATAGGCGTACGCAGAATTTTCTCAAGGAGGGTCAATTTTTTTTCTTCTCAAAGGGGGGGGGTTTAAATTTTTGCCTGCAAAATAACACTATAATCTCGGCTTCAGGGAATGTTAGAACCCCGGACCCCCCCCCCCCCCCCCCCTCCTTTGCGTACGCCAATGGGACTGTCTGCTCTCTGCGGAAAGAATTTTTCAAGTGGAAGGCCTTGTCAAGGGGAGTGCTAACCTTCTCTCCTTTCATACAACACCAAATGGGAGACCGGCTCGCATTCGCTCATCGAACCTGGAAGACCGCAGCCTCGATAGTAAATATAGACTTCTGCAGTAAATATAGACTGAAAGTAAGGGTGTTGCAATTAAAAAAAAACGCAAATGTACAGGAAAAATATAAGATTTGGTGACTTCAAGGAATCCTTAATAACTAATAGTAACAGCTCGATCGGGCATCGGAAAAAGTAATTTAATGTTTCAAGCGAAAGCGCCAGAAAATGAAAACGGAACAGCTCGGAAATAATACCGAAAATGAGAAGAAAAAACAACATAAGAATAATTTCTACTAGATACGGGAAAAGGACGTCACGAGCAGATAAACAACAAAAAAGATAAAAATAAGGCTTCAAAAAATCTCACTAAAAGATTTAGTTACGGATAAGATAGAGATAATCAACGGAATATAACTCAACAAGTCAGTTTAAAACAAAAAACACGCCAGTTGACGCCCATTAGTTTTGTCGATGTTTGTTGAAGCTGTAGTATCTGAATATCATCCAAGAGCTACACCAAAAAAAATAACTCATCCCCGTAACACAATTTTACCAACAGCGAAGAAAGAATGTATTAACGTCTTCGGTAATGTCTCATTCGTGGAAATAAGCAGTCAAGATAAAAAAAAAACACACACACCCGGCCGTAACTAGGCAGGGGCAACCGGGAACACTGCCCCTGGGTCCCGAACCAAATGGGGGCCCCACAAAAGTTTATATTTGTTTAAATGATGATAACCCCTTTCAAGAGGATCCTCAAGAAAAATTCTGCCCCGGGGTCCCGAGAAGGCATACTATGACAATGTGTCACACACATACACCCACACAAACTATTTCGATACTAATGCTACATTCAAAAGAAACAGTGAAAAATGTTTCTTACATTCAACATTCAATATTAACAAATAAATAATCATAACGAATGATATCAAATGCAAAATAATAATCCAATAAAGGAGCATAAACTGATCTCCACAACGTTCGAGAGTTCGATAATATACGCTGACTTCTCTCCCGTCAATGGGAATTTTCTGATAGGAATTTTCATCATCATTGAGGCTGTTATGTTTCAGAGCAAAATAGCCCACTGAAAAAGTAAAAATAATTTTGGTCAGGTTTTCGGGTCAAATATCCCACTGTGAGACGTATGAATGACGAATCTGAAGTCTACACGTTATTTGGATACTTTTCTAATTAGAAGTATGCCTCTAAGATCAATGGTTCACCTGTAATTTGAGGCAAGAGAATTTTTCTATGCGCCCATGTATAGGCGATCCTGAAAATTTGAAAAAATATTCGTCGTAGAGAGGTTTACTGTTATATGCAGTGCTCTCTTAACGCATGGGCCTACCCGGGCACGGCCCGTGGGTGCCTCAGAAAAATGAGAAGTAATTGAAATTTTTGAGAATTCGCCATGTAGGGCCTCAGAAAAATCACTTGACCCGAGGGCTCATGATGCTCTTAAGACGGCCATGGTTATATCTAGCACCGTTGTAGTGAGGTTTCACTGAAACGTCTAACAATGTTTTTTCCGTATCAACGCCACTGGGGTGCTTATTGCGCGGCCGTCGTTATACACTGGTTTTGGTCTTTCAAGATGGAAAAAAAAGCTACGATACAAATGGGTAAGAATATAAAATTAGTTATACAAAAATGTAAAATTAGAAATGAACTGAATTCGATTTTCAGTAAAAACGAGCACAAAAATTACAAGTTCATTTCAAAGGAAAATCGTATATGTATATAGAGAAGATAATTTATAGAAAAAGCGTTCGGATCGGCCAGAATTTCCGACTTTGAACAGTAGATATATTAATTTTCTGTTTTACACACACACACACACACATCAACAGTGTCGAAAAGAAAAGGAAGTTCGAGGTCATCGCTCCAATAACCTTCATATGAGCTGCTTTTTAACTTCAACATTTTTTTTTCAATTCATTGAATTTCTAGAAAAGGAATGAAAGGATGGCTTTTTCTTCTTTGTTGTATCATTATAAAAGAAAAACCCTGTAAGGAAAGCTGATAATAATGAAGTAACTCGCATTCTCTCACACACATGCTTCAGAAACGGAATATTACATTAAAAGAGAAATGGTTAGAAAATAGCACTCGTAAAAATAACTTCTTGCTCTATTTTTTATCATAAACCCGTCAGGAAGCCCATCTAAATGTGACAGTTAGTGTCGAATAACATTCGTAGAAGAAAATTGAACTTTCATTTTTTTCCCCCTTTTAACATTATATATTGTGGAATGTATTTCTTTTCATGTACATCTATTTTTGATGTGTTTATTTTATTTTATTCTAATAGTACGAATATGTTAACTGGTCGCATTTTTCTTTACAAGATTAAAGATCTTGATAAAATTTATCAAAGATCTATAATATTTATGAATTCTATATAACGAGAGGAACCGGAAATAAATGTGTCCTCAATCTATCTAATCTACTTTTTTTCCTGTATTGTCGACGATATATATGTGGATATGTGGTGGCCATTGTAACTTCTTTTTTTTCAAGTAAATAAAATGTTAACGTCTTTGCCTTTCGCTTGCCTTGCATCTAAATTGGCCTTGTATTCAGCTATGTATGTAATCTAAAACACCAAAAAAAAAAATACGTATTCCAATATATTTCTGTAATCACAAAAAAAAAAAATTTTGAATGCAATATGTGAAGCTAAATATATCGTATTTTCAAATTGATTGAATCAGAAGCATATTGATGTTTAATTATGTATTTCCCACCGCCATATTTGATTTCGGATGCGAAACTTTCATGGGCGGATTAACCCTTATTGTTCATTTTTATCGATCTGATAATTTTTTTTCCCATATTTAATGGCACATATTGAAAACCGGAAAAATCATTAAAAAAAACTATTTTAAATTGTACTGCTCATACAGGTCCTTATTGAAGGCATGCAAAGCTTCAAAAATCGCATATAAAATGAATGTATTGAAGTAAGATTACTTTCGAAACAGGACCGAAGCGTGCCTTCCCGGGGCCCGAGGGACAGACTTGTTCTTGGAGGAAGGGGAGGGGAATTGAAATGTGTAGTTCACATTTTAGCTCTTTCTCTCCCCCCCCCCCCCCCCCCAGCGCTCAGAAAAAGGCGTGTTTGTGCTCCGTAACATTTTGAAGTTTATTTCGAACAAGAAACTGTCACAATTTCTAATGAACATGCAAAGTAAGCGTACATTCTTTTGTGGGGACCTCCATTCTGCTCGGGGCCCCGGGACATTTCCCTAAATTGTAAACGTCAATTTAAAAGAAAAGAAATGGAAACAAAACAAATTAGCGAAATCACAGCTACACTTGCTCTGCAACAGACACAGAACCGTTATCGCTAATTGAGATGTCTATCAGCAAAAATTCAAAATATAAAATGGAAAGAATATCGCCTCACCTTATGTGCAAAAGTGATTCAGAATTTTTATCTTCAAACAGGCTTCAGTACCTAATGAACGTTCAAAGAATCCTTTGCACATATACACAGCCAGGGCGTAACTGGGGGAGGAGGGCAACTGTCCCGGGTGACAAAATTTAGGGGAGCGGGAGGTTTCAGGTTAGAACAAAGAACACATCATTACAATATTATCGCATTTTAAATTTGTGGGGGCGACAAAATGATATTTTCCCCAGGTGGCAAAAATCCTAGTTACGGCCCTGTGCACACAGCTCCGCATTCAATTAAGGGTCAATTTTATAGATCAAGCTACCCCATATAAACTTTCAGCCTTCAACAGTGTATATATATATATATATATATATATATATATATATATATTTTTTTTCATATTTAAAATTAATTTAGTTGATTTTACTTTAGTTACCGGTACTTTAGTGCATGATACTTCATAGCATATATTCGAATCCGGTTTCCACCCTAATTATATTCAACTCTGAGAGGAATCGCTCGTTAAGGGTTACATTACGAAACAGTAAAAACACACACAAGTTTTGTTTTTCTTATTTATTTAGTTCTTTATTTATTTATAAACATAATTTAAATCGTATCGGATTCTTTCGATTTTCAACAAGTTTTGATTTGAATCAGCTATTTTTGAATCATGTCACATTTCTTTTTCTCACGAAAATACTTGCGACCTAGTGACATCGATAAATTTCTTACCAACGTCAGTTTGTACAAATGTCGATGTCTCCATTGCACACGAGCACCTGCCTATTTTTAATAGCTACACATACGCGTAGCAGTCGAAGTTATACGTAAAAAAAAAATCAAAAGCATTCACAAAAGGTAAAGTGCAATAGCGAGCTAATAAAAAAATGATTTTGTGTAGGAATAAAAGCCTTTTCTGACTATACGAATAATAAAATAAACACACCAGAATGAAAAATCTGCAGAATGTTTAGTGAAAATCGTCCTTTTTTTCCACTCTCATAAAAAAATCACAAAAATGAATAAATAATTGAAGCAAGTTATTATAAGTTATCTAGAGAAGAACCGATTGTTCTGTCTTTGATCAACTAACTTAATACTCAACATCTAAGCGCTTTAGTCAAGCAAAACCATATTTTTGAATTCTAGTTCAGACTCAAATGACATGTATCCTTCCCGTGATGATTAAGAATTTCCATTTTAATCAGAGGATTTCATTATCGATTATGTGAGAGGTTTCATAAAAAAAAGCAAATCGTGCCTTATTTCATTATCACGCAATATAAATAAAATAAGAAGTAAACTATATAGTACATGTACAGTCAAACCTCGTTGTAATGAGTGACTCTTGGGAGAGCAAAAATATGACTTGATAAGCGGAGTGACTCGTTAAACGGAGTAAGCCATACAACTGCCAATTCCTGCCTGAAGATAATTGGGACTTCCAAAAAGTGATCCGGTAAGCGGAGTGACGTTTTAACCGGGTGACGCACTAACGAGGTTTGACTATATAGCTGTGTTACCCCGGCTTTGCCCGATTTCGTAATCTGAAAATTCCTCCTCATGACTCCTTTAGGGCCTGAATGAATGAACGCCAGGGTCTCTGCCACCGGACTTATCCCGTTGCCGAGATCACTTCCAGCCCAGCTTCGTGGTAGAGTCTGGAACAAAGTGAGTGCACCTAACAGTCTGAGTGTGTAGCTAGTGTTGTGTATGATATTTCAGTGCTGCCATCTATACTTCAAATTGTGAGTGAAGTGTAATGGTTGAATATTTGTAACGTTGTAAGCCTGTTGTTCTCGCTGGCGAGACTTTTTAACGGGGAGATCGGCTCGCATTCGCGCCTTGAAGTTGGGAACCACAGAAAACCAACTTCAGCCGACCACCACTGTGGGGTTCGAACCCGGATCCTCGCATCGCGAGTCCGTCACTATAACCACTCGACCACCACAGCGGCACTCCTTTAGGGCCGTATTCACCGACATGGTTTAAAGAACTGTAGTTAGAATTTTTTGATAGGATAATCGACACGGATATTGGTTAAATTCAGGTTTTTAACCAATCTATGTTGATGATCTCTTATCCAAAAATTGTGACTACAGTTTAAACCATGTCGATGAATACGGCCCTTAGGAGCTGAATTTTGAGAAATCACATTTGATCATTTTTGTCGAACCACGGTCATTTTCTGCACACGAGGGCTAATTAGACTGGGACCTACAATTTATTGCCGATTCCGAACGGCAGTCTTATTATATACTCATCGAGAGGTTGGTGCGATAACCCCTCGATGTAGGACTCTTTGCGGTAGTAATCTTTTTCTGTGGTCCTCTCACCGTTTCTGTTGCACCCCTGTGTCAGGAAAGTTTTCTGACAAGGAAGAATCGAACTCCTGACAACTCAATAAACATCTTTTGGTATTTTAGGCGAGTATCTTATCGACCTGGGCTACCGTTCCCCTTTGAAACGCCCCCTTCTTAGTGAGTCTCCGCTACATGAAATGAAACTTCTGACCAAATTTCATATTTATAGCGTGAGTGGTTTGGGCTCGGTGATGATGAATCAGTCAGTCAGTACATGTTATTTTATATGTATAGATCAGCAGTTCCCAATTGCAGAAATATTTAAAAAAATGCTAAGTGAAACAAAAAAAAATATAAATTAATTAAAAAGTTTTTTTTCTTTTAATTTACGAGTAAAAGCACAGCTGCAAAATTGGTAGACTGCAGTAATAACAGTGTTATGATTTGACAAAAATTGCACTTGTGGCGACATTTCTTCATTATTGTTTTAGTTCTTTTGCAGTCCAGTTGATGGAATCGCTATTGTATCTCACATTTACTAGTACTGGATAGAAAGAACGTCCCCCATTGTTCGATAACATTCTCGTTGAAAGAGGTGGCTGTAGTTTCTGCTGCTGTAAATTGGAGTTCCATGGCAGACACCAAGATTTGAGGGTGGTCCACGGAAAAAAGTATTGGGAAACCGCTGGCATAGATTGATACAATTAGCACTCACTTTTTTTCCCAAACACGAACACAGGGCCGTAGCGGGCCTCCTCGGGCCCCCCCCCCCCACCCTTGAAAAGCTTATTATGCAAAATAAGTGTATATTTTCTTGTGAGTCCCGCCCCATTCGGCTCCAGGACTGGGGCAGTGCCCCGGGTTGTCCCAGCCTAGTAACGGGCCTGTACGAACATATCCCAAACACGAACAGTCATATAATCCGGACACTCAATGGGTGCGGTAGCCCAAGTCAATGAGTTACGCGCCAATGGGTGTTTAGAGGTGTCGAGCCCGGTTCGTCCTGGGCAGAAACTTTTCTGACATAAGGGGTATACAAAAGAAACGGCAACAATTATCTCCGAAAAAGATTGCTACCGTAAGGAGTTCCACATCGTGGGGTTAGCACTCAACGGTGAGTATGAAAAAAATGTTGCCGTTCAGAACCTGCAATAAATTGTGGGTCCCGGTCCGAGTGAATTCCGCCCTCGTGTGCAGAAAATGATCGTAGGGCGACAAAAATGATCAAATGACTTGACGCTCAAAACTTATTCTTGCATATAGCCACACTTTATACCAGTGTTTCACAAAGTGGGAAATATCACCCCCGGGGGGGGGGGGGTGGAAGGGTCCGGGGCGAGTTAGACTTTCTGTTTGGTATAGGATTTTATGGGTAGTCTTAAGTTGGGAGCGATGAAAAGAATTTTTTTTTTTTTAAGTGGGTGATGGAACAAAAAAGTTTGGGAAACTTCGGGGAAACCCCACGGAAACCAAAATAATATTTAGCAACAAGGAGCTATTATTTATTCCGCCAGCTAAAGAAAACGCTGTAAACAGGGAAATCTTAATGAGTATTAGTAATAGTTGGAGCCACAAAAATGAGTCGTACTAAGCGGGAAAACTTTAAGTGGGAACGTTATAGGCGGGATCCATTATATATTTACTGATCTGTTTGGCGCAGTGTGATCTTTTTTTAGGTCCTTGCACCAAAAAAAAAGCCAAAATCCATCCATGTGGTCCAGTATTTTACAGTACGAAAAATTTAATTTAATTTCAATTTACTACATACGATTGGCCTTTACACGAAAATATTTTTTTTATTTTTTGGTGAATTTATACAGCCTATATCTAGACCAATCTAGACTAAGGGCTAGCTGATGTAAAAAAACACCGAGTAAAGTCGAGAGAATCAATTATCTCCATGAATCGAGTATTTTCTTCGAATTAATTACGAAGAAGGTGAGTGTGATCTCATTCATGCTCAAAAGAAGCTGCTGATAAAATTGATAAATAGAAGAAACCAATGATAGTCGGCTCAATTTCATGCTCGTTCTTATCATTAACTACATCGGTAAGAGAAGGTGATACAAAGAGAATAGAGACGCTGTAGCGAGACCAGATGCCTAGTTCGATTGAGGACACGGCGAACTTGAGAATGATTTTAGCCAATAAAAGTAATATATATATATTCTGTATTCACTATTGGTATATATCGGTCATTATTTGGTTCGGTAGAAATTAACGGTTGTCTGGTCTACCACCAGACGCTTAATAGTAGACCCAAAGAGATAACTTTTTTCAATGTCGATGAAAGAAAATACCGAAGTAAAATAGAAGACAGCCGAGATGAAGAAGAAAAGAAAATGATGGAGAACAAAAGAAACAAAAACTTGACCTTAAATCTCGTCAAGTCGCCGTCCAACTCCATTGCTCTGCTGAGAGAGAAGCTTTCTTTCTCTTTTTTTCCCCCCTCTATTCATCGCCATCATCAAAGAACAAAGACATTCGAAACGATGTATCGCATCTCATCCAATGAATTTTTAATGGTTTTTTTTTAAATTCTTGAAAAAAAAAGAAAGCAAATGTTCAGACTGACCTTCTCCAATTAACATAAGTGTCTAAAATTGGCTAACGATGCTTCGATTTTTCGGATTCATTTCGATTGATCATAACCTTACAAAAGCTATTTTTGGCGAATATTATTTCTGCGTTGGTGGTCGTTCTTCTTCAAATCATTTTCGCTTATAATAGTTATAGGATGTCATAATCGTCTTTAGCCTCTGATAGCAGCAGTCGTTAATGGAATGAATGAGAAAGAAATAATTATGATTTCAAGTTACTTCAAATACTTTTAAATATACGGGAATTCTAGAAATAAATATTCCATAAATATATTCTTCAAAATAATAATTGTAGAAGAAGACAATTATATAAATATTTTTATGGGAATTTTATAGTATTTTATCATGTATATATAGTTTTTATTTTCATAATTGAATTTAAGCGAATTCACTTAGAAACATGGGATTTTTTTCTATTGGACTCAGGAGATACGGGGCAACAACTTTCTAATTAGACAATTATTATTATTATAATTAATTGTTAGTGGACAGGAGACCGTATAAAAATTTAGATTTCTTATGTTCTGACACTGTGTTTTCCATTCTCGAAACTGGTACAGGGCAATTTTTGAACGTCTTTTGAGCATTTTTTAAATTGGAATCATACCTCTATGACGGACGGCTGATGAGATAAAGGCCGCATCAGCACTTACAGGACACTTTGTATAACGAAAATCGTAATAACCATGAATAAAGCGTTGTTTGTATCGCATTTTATGTGTTATATCCATTTCTTCGTCATGCAGCGTCGTCTGCGAGTGAAAAATTTTGAACATTTTCCTATTATTTATGTAAAAAAAATTCTGCGTCCCGTTAAGTATTTCATTGTAAATCACATTTTTTTATGCCAATTTATTTTAATAATCTTTAGAATGTATCGTCAATACAATCATCCTCGTAGTGAATGCAAAATGTTTCCGAATTTTCTAGCGTGTCTACGTTATTTTATGTTGAATGCTTTTTCCCTCGTTAAATTGAAACTATTCATCGTAGATGGTTTAAGATCGAATAAGATAAATTTATATATTTAACCCTTTATATCCGACAACTGTGAAAAGTAGAATAAGAAGTAAATTATAATAAATTAAAATAAAAGTATAAATGTAATGATAATAATAAATAGTTATCATGTAAATTATTTGGTAGGTCATTTTGGATCTAATTAAAGACAAAAAAGTTTTTGAAACAGTTAAAAACATATTATCTAACCTGGTAATTTAAAGTACCGTCAGGATATAAAGGTTTAAACGAACCGTATTTGTAACTAACCTCTATATATAACGAGCAAAATTTTGGTCTGATCCTATGGGATTATTTTTCATTAGATCGGATAAAGCAAACCTTTTCAAAACAGCAAACCTATTTTCAGTTCCTTGAGGTTTGTTATAACGTAATCTAACTGCAAAAATAGCTATACTATCAAAAATAATTCAACATGAGTGAAAATGAAATGAAATTGCAGTCAAATCCCGTTGTAACGAACTCGAAAGGACCGAGAATTTGTCTTGAAATATCAGAGGATCACTATATCCGAATAATAAAACATAGTTAAGCATAGTTCTTAAGCATACTATATATACATAAAGCATTATATTCCCAAACCTCTTGTTCCCCATCACCCTTTTCTTCACAAATTTTTTTCGTCTCATCAGCCTCAACTCAAGCCAACCCATAGAATCCTACATCAAATCCAAAGTTTCTACCAACCCTCTGGACCCTTCTATCGTACCCTCAGGGGGCAATATCACCCACTTTGGGAAACCCTGCTATAAAGGATAGTGTTAGAAATTTCTTTGGTGCTATTTCTTTTGTTATCTCCACCAGCTCATTATAATCCGGGTTAACTATAGCGGTATTGGACTACTACTACTTAAACATTCTTATTGGGAATTTCTAACGAATTATTGCATGCCGGAATGTGTGTTTCGAGTGTATGTGTGGCCTCAACGAATTTATGTTGTCAGAGTTATGCTTACTTTGCATTCTAGTGGTGCTGCCACCTGTCTTCCATACAGCGGTATTTGACTGTAATACACATTTAAAACAAACTGTGATAACCTTTTAGTTCAGTTCTTTTCTATAGACAGTCGAACCCCGTTATAACGAACTTCGAAGCAACGAAAAAATTTGGTTCTATTTTTCTAATTCCATAAGTGAACATGTTATGGGAACAAAAATTTCATTCGATATCCGAAGACTAATTGCAAGTGGTGTTCGCTATAGCGGGGATCAACTGTATATGTACTAGATTTAGTCAATTTGTCTTTAATTTTGCACACCGGTTGCCCAAAATCGAGTGTACTACATCTCAAGACATTTCAACAATACCCTAAATTTAAACGACGCATCCCTATCACAAAGCAACGTTCAGTATGGTTTTATCCTTAAAATACTGATTCAAAATTTATAAAAGCAACGAAAAATAACGCGTATTCAATTTATACATTCATACATTAATATATACAATGGGAGTGTATTTACATTTTTTAGCTTGCTTGCTTTAAGTCCTGTAAAGTCAAAAATGGATGGGTTTTCAACGTAGAAAATAAAAATATTCTATTAAGTCATGCACTATGTACAAATGTATAAAATTCAAGAGTGTTAATTAATAAAATTTATATATTTTCGTCACTATGATTTTACAGATTATGATGAACGAATCAAGGCACGCATATACACACGCACGCACTTACGGTAAACAAGCTGTAATTATATGAAAAAAAAATATCGCAATTCGCATCACGTTAGACGATGAAACAACCCCATGTACCCCAGAGAAATTCCGGCACGAATCTCTAATCTCCATGAACGTGTAATCCATCTACCTCATCAGGAAGATGATAGCAACGATTTTCTTGTTCCTTCCCCATCCCCCTTGAAAATGTTCATTAAATAAAAAAATAAAAAAAATAGAGAAGATATAACTCACCTATGGTGCACTGACCGATATACGCAGCTGCGACGGCTTCTTTTCCCAACGCGAGCCACATGATGATGATGACGATCTTTGATTTCAAACATAGCCTCACACTGACCTAAATTCTGGCGACTATGTCCGAGAAAGAGTGGTTATAAATTGCCCTGATTTTTCTGTTTTTTGTTTTCATCCAGGTTGTGTGACCCTCCCACCCAACCCGTGAGGATATACGTCGATCTCTCTCTCTGTCAGAGGACCAGAAAAAAAAACCGCGTGGTCAGACTTGGAATTCGATATTCACACTCTGCCTGGTTAACTGGCAAGTTGCACTTGGAGCTAAGACACCAAGGTGATGATGACTTGAAATCAGTGACTAGTACGGAATACAAAAAAAAAAAAAAATCTCAGGGATAGTGTTTATATCTCAATTGGATTACGAAGACAGGTAAATTATTTCAAAAGGTGAGTGAAAGGATTTTTGTCTCTTCCAAAGGAATTAACTCTCTCCTAAGCATGTTCGCCAATACGCTTCTAGATACGTGGTTCAAGTATCATAATTCGATTTTACTCCTCGGAATTTCGTTGAGGAGTGAAAACACTCTTTCACAAAAATTCTAGGTATTTTTCTTTAATAGTTATTTCGAACTGATAAAAAAAGAAATACCGCCCCCCCTTTTACAAAAATATTCCTTAAAATTTTGGAGGGGGGTGAAATATTGCTCTTCAAAATTATACTTTTTGGTAACGCTGCGTCCTAAGTGAACCTCATCTTCAAGAGAATTTATCTTCACAAAAGGTTGTCTTTTTTTAAATTTAAAGAGTTTTTTCCCTCAAATGAAAACATTATGATCGGTAAAAAAATAAATTCTGAACCAGGGCCAGACTTTGACGTAATGGAGCCCTTGGGCAAAAGAAGTATTAGCCCCCCCCCCCCCCCCCCCCCGACTGTGGTCGAATAGGTTTGGTACGTCAGTAAATACAGAACATGTTGTTTGTAAACATGTCAAAAAAGGATATGAACATATTGAAGCATTAAAACATATTTTTGTAGTGGAGCAATATTGTAATAGGTGCACAATACACATGCTGTGTAAAGTCTATTACTAATTGGTATAACATTAAAATTGATATTTAATAGGGTTTGCTAATAATGGGCACTTTGGAAACAGTATGATGTGATAGTATGTGCAACGGCCCGGGCGGTAAAATTTAGGTGAGAACAAAAACACCGTTATGAAATCATCAAGTTTTACAAGTGGTAGAAGCGGCAAAATAATGTTGCCCTCAGAAATCTTGGTTGCGTCCCTGGTGGTGCGGATTACATAACATACGCGACAATGCACAAACTGAACTTCACACGGCAAATATTTACTTGAAAATTTTACAAAAAGTCAAAAAAGAAAGTAAATGTCGTCAATTCAGAAGAACTTTGTGGGGTGAAGTTGTATGCAGATGCTGTGAAAACGTAAATATTTAGTAATTAAACAGTGAAATAATGTTTACAGTATTTTATCTTTAAAAATTATTTACTTTCTTTTATTAAAAATCTCGGTCCGTTGTGATTCTGTTAAAGACAGATTTTACTGTATTATAAATTTAGGGGGGGGGGCCTTAAAACAAGGGGCATGTTGCCTATGCGTGACATTACACACACTTTTTTTGGAGATCACACGAAAAATTTCCATGAATTCAAAACAGCTAATGATTTTTTAACAGAAGCCACAATCAAAATTGTTTCCACGAAGTAGATAATAAATCATAGAATGGGTATGAAGGTGTTGAAGTACGTATGCTAAACACACACTCTACCATACTCTGTGCATTTAGCACTTTTTCCCTGGTAATTCCAGATAATTTTTGCTATTTATGACGTAATATTCAAATATCAAATAATTAAATTACATTTCAGCTATTTAGAATCAATTTTGAGCACCAGGCTATCATTTTCTAGCAAATATTTGTTTGTGGAATTCATTAAATAGTAATTATGTGAACGTTTTTAATTTTATTCTGAAAAAGTGTGGTAGATACGCTAATGCGGCGCTTACTTTAATGAGGAATATAAATACTATACAGCTTAATTATTATTTTTTTTCTATACAACCATGAGGCGCTTCTACCAAGAAATACGATATTTGCAAATACAGTGGTCTATTTAAAACTCAATGCACATTCTGTAGTTATAATATATAATCCGAATATTACTTCAAAAACAAAACATCGGAATTTCTTAGTGTGGATGAAATACCAATGTATATTATCCGAACTTTTTTTCTGAGACGTTCGAGTAGAATCAAGTACTTAAAAAAATTAATCTGTAAAAATTTGTAGATGGCGATAGATGTGAGAAGAAAAATTAATTTTTTTTCCTTGCAAAATATGACCAAAAGCCCCCCCCCCCCCCACCCATTGCATTATAGATGAATGTAATTTTCACATGTGGATTATACGCCACTGCGGACTATACTATGATGGTTTTTCCTCTAAGTGGCGTAATTTGCTGATTACACGCAGGAAATTGCTTAAGAAGTTTTTATAAGCTTTATTGTGTCTCTCTGTATAAGAATAACGAATGACTTTTCTAAACTTGAATTTTTCCAGATATTTCGATCGCAATAAATCTATAACGAGAAAATACGATAATGTTGGACATAAATGTTCTTTTCATAGAAATAGAAAAATAATAAAAAATATTCTTCCATAGAAATAGTAAAACAATCGCAGTTATCAAAATTTTTTTGAGGAAAAATTTAATTTTCTAGTTGAAAAAAAAGTCATTTCTACTAATTACTGCATTATATTAGGGGATTTGAGAAAATTATTGAATATATATATATACACTATACTTGAAATGAAGAATATTTTGATTTGATACTTTTTATAATGTCACTACTATTCAACAGTACACTACTACTACTTCGCTGTATATGCGCCTCGTACTCATTCCCCGGCGTAATCTCTAATGAATTGGTACAAGCAGCAACGTGTTGTGTGCATATGCGTGGCTCCAATGTATTTATGTTGTCGGAGTTGTGCTTGTGTCGTGTTCTGCTGGTACTGACATCTGATTTCCATATTTTGAAGTGAAGACGGGAAATGCTTGAATTTTCATGTTATGTAAGTAATATGTTGAAGGTCTGCATGCTCTTTGCGGAGAGACTCTTTCAACTGGAAGATCGGCTCGCATTCGCACACTGTTATAATGTTACTGTGGTAGTACATAATAAAGACAAGTGCCAGTGAATAGATAAAAGGTGTGATATTTCAATATAATTTTTCGTCGAAGAGATTATGCACAAAAAATGTATTCAGTTATTAATTTTTTTTCCCCTTTTGCACTTTAAAAGTAACACGGTTTTTTTGTTAATGTTCGAATTATTTGAGGAGGAAGGCATTTACTCGTGTGATCAATGACTTTCACCTTCCCATAATCAAACATCGGAAATGAAAAACTGAATCATTTATCTATTGAAGTGACATTGTATCAATCAATAATCAGGATATAATAGAACGGCCTACTTCTTCAGGCGGTTTTCCCCTGTTGATATTAATAGTAATACCTATATGCAAAAGAGAGCTCTCAAATTAATTGGTAACACTGGTTCTCCCTCGAGAAAGGATCCATAACATTTTTTTTCCATTTCATCGTATGGATTGTGAATTTCCAAGTGGATCGGTTTCGTTTTATCTTACGGGTCGTTCCAGTTGAACGTTTATTTTTTCCTTCCTTTTAAGTTGCGCACACCTATTTGGATTTTTTTTCTTCATTTTTGTCAGCGAATCAATTGAATGATTTAATTAACATACATTGAGCCCATCGATGATTGAAAAAAGGGGGGGGGGGAATTACGAAATGGTTTTTGTGCAGACACGAAAAACGAGATGGTCCTTTTGATTGAAGTTGGCCGATACAGTTTAAGTAAATTTAAGGATTCAGAATTAATCAACTGAATGATTGAGATCAATGAACGATGAACCGTGAATACAGGTTAAGTGGTTCATTACATGCTAAAATATACCTATTTATTCAAACTAGTTATTTAAAAAGATTAATTAGAAATAAATACCGAAAATCAAAGTTGGATACTTTAAATAACTTTAAATGTGGTTTCCAAGCTTATTGCAAGTTGGTTTTAATTAACTCTTTTACGATTACGGACGAAATATTTCGTCCAAACGCAGATGAAGTAAATTCAATCGAGTTCTGTGAGTTTTTCTTTCTCCCTACAATCGCGAAGCTTTATTATAACCCTAAGAATCAAAGTTGTTTTTTTTCTTCCCGTTTTTTCTATACTTCTGATTCTCCCCCCCCCCACATATAACGGGTTTTCTACTCTATACGTACATGTAAGAGCGAAAGATAACACGTAGGGTGAGGATGAAAAGAGAAATCTGCTGTATACTTCTCTTATCTACTTATCTATTATACAGTTTCCCTCTTCTGTTTATTTATTTTCCTTCCTTTTCTTCAATTTTTTTCTTCCCCCTTCCTTTTTCCTAACGTGCAATTAGGTTAGGACAAGGTTACCAGATTTACCGCCGATTCATCAAATACAGATCATCCAAATTTGTTGCCAAAAGCTTGTACATGAAGGAGGTTAACAAAGCTATCAAAGAGTCAATGACAAATTTTACTTTATTTATAAAAAAGAAAAGAAAAAAGAAGCAGCTATAGAGGAAGAAAAAGGCAAACCTAGACAAGTATATTATTTCGACACTTCTATTTCATGATTTTTTTTAGAACCACAGAACTGATTTGGCAATTTTTTCTAAAAATCACAATATTTTTTTGTTCAAATTAATTGCCAATTCAATGCTTTCAGCTTTCAAAAAAATTAAAGACCAAATTGAGTTTTTCGTTGTAGATTTTGCTTTGAATCAGCAACCAAGACATTCATCTGCGTAGAGGTAGATAGTGCACTTCAGTATAAGAATCCACACATATACAAGGAACACCTGAATTTTCAACAATGAAATTACATCGTTGATACATGGTGGGGGGGGGGGGAGAAGATTGGGGGCTTAATACTTAAATGCGTTTTTTTTTCGAGAGCTGATTATTATATTATTTAAAGGGGACGTACAACAGAGCTTCAAAAATCGCCCATAAAATAAATGTATGTATTGAAGTAATATTACTTCCAATATATAAATACCTTCTTTGTGCTTCAAACTGTGGTAAGCAAAACAATTTGAGTATAAACTTCAAGGCAAAAAAGAAAGTGCAAGCAAAGCATTTTAACAAATTAGCCAAATTATAGCCACGCATGCTGTAACAAAGATTGGTTGTCGTTAATTGGGACAGCTACCAGCGAATTCAAAGTAAATAAATAATGGAAAGAATCAGGGCCGTCATTTCATCTTTTTCCGGGGGCGCCAGGAAGATGGGAAAAACTTTAAGAGGTGATAGTACACACCAATACAAACAATTGTCATCAAAGAATGCATTTTCTAACATCTAGTGCGTTTCCAAACGGCCGCTCCGCAAGCGTTAAAACACCGTTCCTGTTGAAATTTATCGGGAGAAAAAGATTCGCCATGCATGCAAATGTAACCTGGGGAAAATACGCAAGGTATTTTCATATTGAAATGCATGTATGTTTTTTCAGTATTACTAAAGTGCGTCATTATCCCGTACAACTGTTAGAATGGTTGCGCATGCTGGAATTACTTCACTAATGAACAAAGGTGCGTCCGCACCTTTTGTTCACTGTGACGCCGATTTGCATGCGGTTTCTTCTTCTTTCCTCTAGAATTGTGTTACGGGTCACTCAATGTGTCGCAAGTCCCTCGAGTGATCTATAAATGTGCCGCAAACTTGATTTTTACAAAATTAGGTCTGAGAGGTCGCTTTCCCATTTTTCTCAATTCTGAATTCAAATATCTCAGCGAATATTGTTGTTAGAAACATAAGATTTTTTTGCCTCCGAAGACACGGGGCAACAACTTCTTAATTGGAAGTTAGAGAACATGTAGTCAGCACAAAAAATTAATTATTTTATGATACATAATATTTTCACTCTCTAAACTGGTACAGTGTAATTCCTGAACACATTTTGAGCATTTTTTAAATTAGAAACATACCTCTACGACCAACAGTTGATGAATTAAAGGCCGAATTAAGATGGAGGATTATTCAAAGAAATTCTGATATTTTTCTAGATGTATTCTATTATCCGGGGATAAAACACAGGAAAATACGGTAATTAATGGCCTATAACTCCTTTTCGACAGGACCAATTTATGTATAAAGTAAACCACGGTGATAGAATACATAAACAGGTATGAGCTAAAAATCACGGCCACGCCTAATGAGGACCTTATTTTCGTGTTTATGCGTGTAATGTAAAAAAAAAGATCAGCGTAAAAACATTATTTAAATCAGAGGCTGATGTCGATGTCCATTGTCCTCTATCTTGGACCAGCCAGACCGAGAAAGTGTTGACCTTTCTCGCATCTGCACCAGGAGGCGCATATTGCAACTCTTGTTTCTTGCTCTCTTAAAATTCATATGAGGCGTATACTCTCTCGGCATATTGCGGGATACCTGCATTCCATTAAGATTACGACCACGTTCGGCCTCCATCTCAATTCACGATCGTTCCAGTTTCGCCAAAAAAAACACCAACCAAAGCAGGATTTCCTTCAACGAAAAATGAAAAAAAAAAAGACACCCGAAAGTGATGATGGCACATGGATGATGTTAATGACACGAAAATGGGAATGTGAGGAATCACTATCAATCACTTATGTATCTGTGATTCCATACGTCTGTTTCAGTTGGGTCAGGGGCAACAATCCATTGATTATTTATTTATTCGTGAAAATTGTGTATTACGAACCCATTTCCATCAGAGTGAGAGTAAATACTTTTAATTGATGTTCCGAAGAAAATACGTGGCTTCAAGCAGTGTTACCGAATCTTTTTGATATCACAGAACCTCCTGTAGAAACCAGTCAATGAATCACGGACACCCCTATAACGAACGTCAATACGCAAGCAACCCCTCTCCACTTAAAATCCGAAACGTATTTTCTTTAAACGTAAACAATTTCACAGCACTAAATGTCATTCATGCAATATACAGGGTGTTCTGTTAATGAACCGACAAACTCAGAGGGTTGTTAGTAGGCATCAAGAGGAACAAAAATTGCAATGGAACATATTGTCGCAAACCACGTTGAGAAGGTGAAAATCGCGAAAAACGCAAGAAGGCTCTGAGTCGAGAGGAGACGATGGAGGTGGATGTCAGTTGATCGCTGAATGCGTTCGTGGGTTCGCTCACCATATCTGACGTAAGCAGCGTAAGTGCAGCGAGGCTTTTCCGAGAGGTGCGTAATCACCTCGATGTTACATACCCATGGAGGTGGATTTGACGCGCAGGACCGGTTGTTTGGCCTCCACGTTCGCCGGATCTCAATCCGTGACTTTTTCCTATGGGGGTCACCTTAAATCACTCGTTTATGCGACGCCTATGGATACATCAGAGGATCTCATAGCGCAGATTGTCGTCGCTGCGGTAGACATTAAAAGCATACCTGGTATTTTCGAGTGCATCCGGGAATCGTTTTTACGTCATTGTAGACTGTGCAATGACGTCAGCTGCCGCCACTTCCAACAACTCTTGTAATAATTAATCATATATTCTACTTTTTGTCGTTCCAGCGTGCCGTCGAAACCTGCATGCGTTTTTCGCGATTCTCACCCTCTCAACGTGGTTTACGACACCATGTTCCCCTTGATGTTGTCGGCTGAAGTTGGTTTTCTGCGGTTCCCAACTTTGAGGCGAGAATGCAAGCCGATCTCCCCGTTAAAAAGTCCCGCCGCAGAGAGCAACAGGCCTACAACGTTACAATTATTCATTCATTACACTTCACTCACTACGAGTTGAGAAAAAACTCATAGTTTAAAGAAATTGATTGCAGATGGCAGCACTACACATAACAAGCATTACACAGAAACAAACTTCACGGAAGTTTCACTATACGTACACACACATTTTAACATGTACCAATTCGTTAGAAGTTCCGCAGAGGAATATGGACGAGGTGCATGTCTGGTTTTTTAGTTGTAGTAGTAAATGAAAGTGATCCAGTGGATCTCTAGCAAAGTACTCACGGACTACAGACTGAGAAAAACACTATCTTCAAGGATGATATAAACGCGATTTTAAATTAACGCTTTCCACAAAACCCTGCGATATACAGATGCGCTTTAACCCGGACGTCGGAAGTGTTTTAGATCTGTGAATGCCGGGCTTGAATATTTGAGTGGGAGATAAATTTATGAGTTATTTCTGGGATGATCTCGATATTTTACCTAGGAATGATTCCTTTTCTCTCCCCCCCCCCTTCCCCATTCACGGGTCGATAAAGCGTACACGCCCCCTGATCCGTATTTCAGGTAGACTATGGGAACCCTACACTCCAAAAACCACTGGTATCCATATTAAACATAGATCATGAGAACCACTCTCTAGAAAGGCGACGGGATTCATATTGTGAAAAGACCAAAGGATCCATAATCTGGGAAGACCAGGGGGATTACTCACACATCTGAGAAGGACAGGTATCTGTATAAACCTTATAATCGTTTTATACTAACGTTAATTTAGAATAGAAATATTTTTGCATGTCCAAAAAGAATAACTCCGATATTAATAAAACTATATAAATTGTTTATAAATAAAAAAACTGATACAAGTATTCAAAAATTGATGAGATCACTCTTTTTCTTTCAGTTGTGTGAACATCTAGCAGAGCAAAACGTAGAAAATGATTTGGGTGGCACTTTCTCTGTTTTTTACAAACGGTGAGTTCAGTATCCACATTACATAGAAAGCAAAGTGTATTCAAAAAATGTTAACAGAAAATTATGATATATATATTTAGTGTAAGGCAAAATGATAATAAATTTGTTTTTCAGGTGTAATCTTCGTAACGAGTACGAAACCAAAGATTGATAACAATGCCAATATTGACAGGGTAAGTACAAAACTACCAATATATTGCCTACGGGACAGGGGGGGGGGGGGGGCCTGAAAGGTCTTAGACAAACTTTAAGGTTAGATTAAGCATAAAAAAATTCCATTTTTAGGAGCATTCATTTCTTGGAATTTTCGAAATGTTTCTTCCTAATTAATCTAAAAATATAAATGTCAGCAAATCCTATTTTTTGTGAAGAAATAATTCACTTCGTTCGAAAAAAATTTCAGTCAAGATGATGCAGGATATTTTATTGTAAAATTTTATGTAATAAATCACTTTTCCCGGAGAAACTTTCTCCTGGAAGCCATCTTAAAAACCTCCTGAAATTTTAGCTTCAAGTGCTGCCCTCTGATGAAAGCCCCAAAGTTCATATTCACTATATTTCCGATAGGGGGAAACGATGAAGGGTTACTAGAGATGCCAGATTTTTCGTATATAAGGAATTCGATAGAACACGCGGGGTAGGTACGTGCATTTCTTTGTATGTTCATGAATTATTGAAGGCACGCTTCACAAAACATTCTTGTGAGATCAAATGACCTGAATCCTAGGGGTTCCGCCCCGCCCCCATCTCAGCTGGAGCAGTCAAGAGATTTTACGTTTGAAGCTAACACTCAATTTATTAGCAGAAAGAACGTGAGGTGTCATCGCAATTTTGTTGCTTTTCTTTTTAAGTTGTTGCAACAGGAAAACGATTTTATCATTTTTTATGTAATTGTATAATGATGTCAAAATAGTTGTGTTATATACATGTAAAAACATCGATTATTTGAATGCATTCTAACGCCTTTTAGAAATTAGTCCATCTTTTCTTGAAACACCCTATATATTTGCTTACACCTGAAATGTAACGAAGCGATTCTATACTCTATTTCTAGAAGAGAAAAATAAATAATTTTATTTTCTAAAAAATGCATTCATAGTATATTTAAAATCTGGATAAAAAACTAAATTTCCAACTGCGGTCAAAATGACAGCTCGGTAGTTCTAGTGCTATAGGAGGACTGAGGTCAAAAGAGAAAATTCTACAGTGGGGAAAAAACGACCCACACATTCGTGGCACCAGGGTCTGAAAGGGTTATTCTTATTTCATTATAGAACTAATGAATGTTTACAGCTATAAACTGCTTTTGCACATTTCAGTTTATCTTCTCATAAGACAAAAAAAATAAAACATACGAATCACTGTTATTTTTCAGATGTGGGGTTTACCCCACGACGCTAAACCAGGAGCAGACGGACTATTCAGGGACCTAATGTTACCTAATTCCCCTTATATGAGTCCTCTGCTCATGTTCGCCTCATCACAGAAACCACAGCATCAAACTCGTCTGCCGGGCGGACCAGATTTCTTGCTCCAAGAAGAAATGTTACTGCGACCTTCTGCTTCTGTATCTTTGAAAAATTTCAACCCAAACAACTTTGGCAAACCAAGGGAAATCAACGAGCCCCAGCAACAAACAAGAGATTTTGCATCGAACAACTTCCGCCCGTCTCCATTAACTTACGGGTTCACTCCAAAAAGCAATCAGGAGGTCAGAAAGGCCAAAATGGACGGACCACGACGGAGTCCTCAAAATACAATGAACCACCAAAGACCCATGAACAGAAATGTGCGTCATCAATCAATATCAACGACCAATCAGAGACAGCAGCAGCAAGCTCTCAGACAAGCGAGAACAGAGACAAATCTGCCTCGCGTGCGGGTGAATGACCAGAACTCGATGTCACCGTTCCATTATTCTAGTGATACTTCCTCCGTGAGAAACATCGAAAGCAACAGCAACCACAGAGTCCCTAACACTAACCCTTTCGTGACTGATAGACTACACAAGAACCACAATTTCGCTAGTCATCCTGGTGCGACGACGCCCTTACTGGATGACACCAGACGGAGGCCAAGAGGTGGAGAAAGACAAGGTCGAAAGTTTGTTTTATTTCACGCTCCTAGTTTTACCCCAACAGAAAGACCTTCGTCCGCACCGTATTCGAATATTCGAGAGAACGATAGGACGACGGAGTCATCACCCGTTCCGTTAGTCCCACTCCAACACCAAAACCAACAAACGGAAGAGCATTTGACACCGGGGCCGATTCCAGTCTTCTTTGAGGAAACTGGTGAGCCACCAATCGTCCTTGACCTTGTAACATTACATGATATTCCTATTGATTCACAGCAGATGTTGCAGCAACATCAACGTCCTACGGAATCCCGAGCACCACAGAATGCTCAAGATCATGAAATGAATCAACGAAATTCGCAGGAGAATACTCAGCCAAGAGCTGGTCAGGGCTCCCAAAACTTGCAACATCACACCGTCGAACCTCCTCAAAAGCAGTACCTGGATATGCCCTACCTAGAACACGAGTATCATATGTACGAAAGCCAACAAGATGCAATACCATCTACTTCTACGTCAACGATTTCAACGCCCGAGCCGGCACGCAATAAGATATCAGACACCCAACGTATCTCGCAGAAGAAACCAAAGAAGAAAGGCTCATCTTCCACTAAAGCACCGAAAATCCCCATCTCCTTCGGGTTTGCTGGAGATGTCGATGGATCTCAGTCTGTTCCAGGGAATCCGGGATCAGATTATCCAATTTACAACGAAATCCCTTTTACAAATTTTGACTGCAGGGAATACAAAAAGGCAGGATTCTATGCGGATCTGGAAGCGGGTTGTCAGGTGGGTTCTTTTCAATGAATTGTATGCTTATTCTGTCTTCAATAAAATCGCCAGACTTTACTTTACATATAACATGTATGATTAAAATTTATTTAAAACATTTAGCATCTTATCCCCTCCGAATTACAAGACAAGCACAAAAATCAAATATTAAAAATTTTTTTTGTATATTAAATATTTTTTTTCTTTTCTCACTGAAGATTTTCCACAACTGTGACACAGGAATGAAGAAACACAGCTTCATTTGCCCCAACGGAACAATTTTCCACCAGGAACTTTTTATATGCGACTGGTGGTACAACGTGCATTGTGATGACTCTCCCAATTTCTACAGTTTGAATGATGGCCTCTACGTTGGACCACCAAAACCAGATGATGACAAAGAAAGGAATAGAAATGATTGAGCATGAGATGATACGTTATACAGGAATGAATGTTGGTTCTGTAAAAGGTAACTTCTATTAAACAAGCATTGCCTGACATACAAAGAACAAGTGAAATATGAAAACTTATCAGTAAAAAAAGGAGTCATCGCTGATAGCTTCACTCTCCTAAATTTAAACACTAAGATTTATATGTATATGTACGGCCCTTTTAATTAAAGAAAAATTTCAAATATATGCCTTACTTTATAATGACAAAAGAAATATACTCCATCAATATTGAAAGAAAAATAGGTTGAGATACCTATAGTTGAAATTCTTGATTTTTAAACTTTTGAATATCTATCCCTTGTATTGTTTTTCAGACATGTGAAAAGCAACAAAAATTTAGAACTTAAATCAAAATGTCAATAAATATTCATTCAAATGTTACTGGGTGATGTTTTCATTATAGAAAGAGCAGCATGAATTTAACTTAATTGACATTTTTTATATTGAGGGCCATATACAAATTTAAACTTAATAAACTAGTTAATTAATTAAACTTAAAATAATTTTTTTTCATTGATAATTTTGAGAATTTACTTTAATTTTAGAATCAATGGTAGAATTTTTACTCTTTTTAAATAAGTTCTTTAGTACTTTTTAAGTTTATCTGAGTACCTGTGAATATCCTGGTTATGAAACATTGCTTTACTTTTGCACTTAATATCTTTCTCGATCAGAGAAACTAAAATCTTGCATTACTTTCTTCCATTTCAGCTCTACTAAACACAGATCAAACTTTGCAGAAACAAAACTTCTCATTTATGAAAAACAGAGGCTGGTTACTCGTTTTCCCACCACATTGAATGTCTTGATTGCGCTCAACTGAGGAGCTAATATGTTAAATGTTAATTAAATGTATTTTTGTAGTATGCTGTATGCCTTGTGATCATATGCAATTTTTTATTCATAAAAAAAAAAACTAAATAAAAATATATCAAACGAATATAATCAATGAATGAAAAAACAAATTATTCATAATTTATTAAACAGATACCTTACACACATATATGAAAACATTTTTTTCCTCTGATTATGTATTGTACCGAGTGTTATTACAAGAACATGTTAAATATATCTATCACAAAAAAAGACTCTTCAAAAAGCACTGAATTTTTCAGCTTGAAAAAAAAGGAATACTTTGAAGTAAGCTTGATTTTTTCCACCGGTTCATCCTGAAAATAAATTTAATCACCCTGATTATGGATCAAATAATCACAAAAATTCATCAATTAACATATGCAAGAAAATACCACATACAGTCAATAATAATAATACTAATGAACATACTCACATTTAACCCATTTGCACCATAGGTCTCCATTAATTATGCTGACCTATAAAATGTGATATTATAGGCAGGACAACGTTAAAGGGGATGGTTTTACACTGAGTTTTTACTATACTAGAGTGATTTGTTCCAGACTCTTGGCAACAGAATAAGTCTGGCAGCAGAGTTTTCGCATTCATTCATTCATTCCTGTGACCATTTTTATCTTAAATTTTCCTGGAGATATGTACATCCTTATTCTTTTCCTTGCAAGGGTCAATTCGCTTTCAGTAACCGACTTGTGATTTTTAGTTCCTGACAAATAGCTTGCTGCAATGTCAAAATCTTTTGCATCATTTTTTTTTTAAATCATAACTTCACTATTAATAATTTATTCACCTCCGAATGTCAGCCTATATTTTCATATTTTATCGACCGCATTCAGTTAAACATGTAACTTTTATTTTGTTTATAAAAATAAAAATAATTTTTCAAAATTTTATATCGATTCAAATATTTTTAGTTCCACAAACTAATGGTTAGTGTATTTGGCTGCAGAAGTTTAAAATAGGCCTAAAAAATAACTGCATGTATGAATATTTCTGAACAGTCTTTCACAACAGGATTGAATCAGTTCCTCTCTAAAGGTGCCTATAGAGTGCTCTGACCTAACATGGGACCACATGGTGATGAATGCAATATAAAATTCTACCTATGAGTCTTCTGTAGGAACATTCACACACTGTGCTGATGTGATGTGTGTTCCCACACGTGTTTCCACATCACACCAGTGTAGTCTGTAGGCACCTTAACTAATGGGTCTATTTGAGTATGTAGGACAGTGATTAGTGACAAATTAAAGGAACTGAAAGAGATTTAAAATAATCTGGATAATATGGTGAATAAATAACATTCTTTTTATGGAACTCACTTTCCATTAGTTATTCCTAGACTCCACTCCTTGGACTTCAAGCAATTTCTTCCTTAAATCTTCATTAACTTGTTCCAGCTCTTCCTTTTCTTTCCTGACTTTTTCCAATTGAAATGAAAGATCAGCAACTTCATTTTTCAAACTCTCCAGCTCTTGAGCACTTGTGGCTACTGCACCAATATGTTGCCTGAAGTACCTTAGAAAAACTGTCAAGGAAACCAACAAAATTGAAATAATAACTCCAGTGCAAGAATCGAGACTGACACACACACACATCCAAAAGTAACTGGAATCACTTTATGGTAAGCTGAACATCTTTAGTAAGCAGTTATTCCACCAGCCGCCGTGACAGGAAATGTTCTGCAGTAAAAATTCTGTGGTGGTCGAATGGTCACAGTGACAGACACTTAATTTTTCCTTTTTTTTTTTAAATGGAACTAGAGGTGGGGCGAATACTCAGCTGCTATTTGGAATTCATCCTACTCTGCCCTTTTACCGAATATTCGGTTCAGCCAAATATCTGTGTAAATCTAAGCACAAAAAACGAATTTTAAAAAATTACATGTATTGAAATTTTTTGCATCAATTAGAAATTTGCTAATTATATTTTATTGTGTAGTGTATATCCCTTTCTGTGAAAGGAGTTATGTCAAGGTGAATTTCTTGGGCAAGTACAACATGAAACTGAAAATAGAATCCTACCGCAATTACACAAGTTAATTAACTGAAGGATGCACCTAGACAAGAAATGTATTGAGCTAATGGAGAAAAGTAAGAAAATAAGTCACAAATTTTATGATGCATTACTAGTTTAGAATAAATAATGGTTGACGTTTTTTTGATTAGATGTAAAATTGTGACAAGTGTTGGAAAAAAAATTGATTCTGTGTAAATAATACCAAAATAAAATATAACATCCTTAATTACAATTAACATACTTAAATTTCATTGTCAGTATCATAGTAAAAATCTTTCAAATACCAGTTTTTTAATATTTATTTAAGTAATAAATTGCATAATTAAAATTCATTATGAATCATTTGAAATTACCAACAATTTTATTTTAAATTAAAAACACCAATTTTATTTATAATTATGATGAATTTTAAGATTGATATTCGGCCGATGAATATTCTATATTCTGCCAAATCACTATTCGTCCCTTCCCTAATTAAAACTTAAAATACTTAGCTGAATAGAAGAATTTTTTTTTGTGCATGGGAGAAGGCGGCTGCACATTATCATAACATATGTACAGAAAAGTTCAGAAACGTTTTTAAGAAATTAGAATTAACACATTTTACAAACAGCCCAATCTCACTAATATTAATTTGATATTAAATTTTAATTAGCATGATAGAATAATATTAATTAGTAAAGATACATCTAATTAGATGTATACAAACTGTTTTAATATTTATTACTTAATATGTATATAATATGCAATATATTGCAAACAGCATATTCACAAAAATCCGGGTGAGTTAGGTTTTTCTTGAAAAACCCAGGTTTTTGCCAACCCTGGATTCCACTAATGAAAAGAAGATATCAGCAAAAGAAATTGTAGTTCCAAACGTTGCCAATATTGAACACTGTCTTCACATCTCTATTGTCTGGGAATTGTCTAACCTATTACCATCAAGCAACTTTTCTAACTGGCATCTTAATTTGTAAGATGTATTCACATCAAAAAATATTTTTTTACAACATTATTACACACCAAACCTCAACACAATTTAAATACTGTACTGTTTAACCATTGAAAAACAATATAAAAACATCTTTATAGAACTTGATACGTAAAAAAAAAAAAGAATTAATCAAACATAAATAAAGGATACTCTAATGGGTTCTTAGGAACTGCTTCACCCTCTTTGTTATATATTTCAATTAATGCTGCAAAAAAACAAGAAAAATTTAACATGACATGACATTGTGCATAATTGATATCAATCATAACCCAATACAGTAAAACCTGTCTATAATGATACGGTAGGGGCCTAGAACAAATATTGTTACAGACAGGTTGTCATAGTAGGCAGTTTGATAATTTCTTATTGATAATTATTTTTCGCACTATTTCTTATTGAATAGGAATTATGCCAGAACCAAAGAAAATATTGTTATAGGCAAATTTATCCTTATAGACAGTACCATTATACACAGGTTTCACTGCAGCAATATGAAATATCATAGTTATAAATATCAATAATGCATCGTGCAATGGTACAATAATTAAACAACTAAATTAAGCTTAACTATTGAAACTTCTTAATTTCCTGAAAATAAGAATGCTTCTTGAATTTTGAAGAGAATGCAGAAAATAGAATGATACAAAAATGGATTAATACAATTGATAATGCATTTTCTTCTATATTTAGCAACTGTATTATATCATCAAGCATCAATAAAAAAAATGGGATTTTTGCATGCCGTGCAAGAGATTGTTGCAAGAGAGAGTTGATTCATCAACTCTTATCTTGCAGCTTTTAAATGCTAAATTACTTTTGAGCTAATAATTTTTTTCATAGTTAATGACAAATTTCTTTTTTTATTTTAAAGCCAGAAAAATCATTTTTAACCAGTTATCTGGTGAATCAATTTCTCTGTGCTACCCGCAGTGTTCCCTTTTTTATTCATTTGTACATTTAATTAAATTAATTTTTTCCTTTTTTTTGGAAGTTTGAAGCTATTAATATTTTTGTTTTTAATATTTTAAAATATAAATGGGGTTTGCAAAGGCAAACTGAGGATAACTTGTTGAACTGAAAAACCACAAACAAGAAAAGGGAATTTTTTTATGTAGTAGAAAGTGTCAAATATGTGATGGATGCACTGCTAGGAAGAGAAGGGAGTTGGGGCTCTTTGAAGAAAAATATAATCAAGGAACATGTTGAGTCATGGAAACCATGAAGCTTTCTTCTTGTGGTAGTTGCGAGAGGATCTGGATTCAATTTCCAGAGGAGACCAGATGACTTTTCTTTCCAAGTTCACCACGGCACAATATCCAAAAAAAGGCCTATTTCTTTAATGCATAAGCCACGAGATCTGAGAAGCGATGCACAAATACCATGGGCGGAGATACGGGTGGGGGTACGTCAAAGGTGGAGTCAGCTGATCTAATGTATATATGTATACATGAATTGACATCATCATCATCATCGTGCCCCCCAGCAATAATGACCGTGCCCCCCCCCCCAGACTTCAGGGTCTATCTCCGCATATGATGTATGTTTCTCCAGGAGAAACATACTCCATATATATATATATATATACATATATATACTGCTGGTCTCTATCTAAATCAAACTCCAAATTCTTTCAAATCTCTTTAATCTAGTCAAGACACATATTTTTCTGATGTCAAAACCACTGATGGCATCACTCAAACAACCAAAATAACCTTTTCAACAGCCCGAAAGCAGAATGTTTTACGTTTTTCTGCAATGGGCCCTCAGCAGACTGGGAATGTTCTTTGGTATATATTCACATGATAGTGTTTTCTACGCTTTCCTTAAAATTCTGCCCAACATAGTTTTGCAATGTGCGTCACAGCTTTCATCATGTTCTGCTATGGTTCAACAGTAAGAAAACATGATCGGCAAATTGGTAGGCCTATGAGATAGTAACATCCATACATATTATTATTTTTTGAACAAGAACAAAAATTTTAATATTTCAACAATAAATATTCACATACCTTTCGAAATGACGCTCAAAACTCCCCCATTCTCTAGGTATTTGCGGAATGCTTCACCTTTCGAATCAGTAGGATTTGTTAATGGTACCTAATTAAAAACACAAATTAAACTTCAGTTTTCTGAGGAATTTATACAAAGGAAAAAAACCGAAATTTATGTTTTTTGCCAAAAAAATATTTTATCGTTATTACCATCATTAACTATAAAGCCGTTTGAAAAACCCCTTAAAATAAAGTTAAGAAAATGGCTTAAAATTTTACTCCCTTTAATCATAGAAAAGCAACTCTGAACAGTCTATTTATTGTTATGTAATTATTCTGAATGGTCCCCTAACTGCAAACATTATTGTTAAAGGTTTCAGCTAATCCAAGACTTGACGACAAATTCGAGGTTGCTGTGGGGGAATAGAAATCAAGAGCTATGAGAAATCTTTTTTTTTTTTTTTTTTTTTTTTGAGAGGAGCTGCTACCACGCTTGCCTACTTAGAAATTTTGCTGGCACCTAAAACGTTTGAGTTGTCAAGCCCCAAGCTTGGTCTAAGTGTTTTCCTACTACAGTAAAACCTCTCTTTTGTGGACACCTGTAAGACAAAAAAAATTGTCTGTGTAAAATAGACAATAACTGTTAATTATGGGTCTGAAATGTATATTTTTATTACACAAGGGGATATTATTATTTGCCCGTAAAAGAGGGGCAATTGCATCTGAAGGGGTGCAGTTACGGGGGGGTTTTACTGTACTACTATTTACCGTACCTCATTGGCACTCAGTAGTACCAGATTCATTGCTGTAACTGCATCAGCTTTATTAGGGGTTATTTTCTACAAAATTTTGCATCTGATCTCTTTTAAAGTGAGAGATTCCTCATTTCTCTTATCCTCCTCAAACAAGATCCATTTGTGTGACCCAAAACTAGTTCTTGAATGTTACCCTCATTCCCTTCGAGTCCCACAGTCTTCCCCACGGACAGTCTCTTCGACAAATGGCGGCTCCTGTTTATAAACTCTTGTTCATAGCTCCTCCAATTCAATAATGCAATCAAACCAGTTTTCTCCAAACATAATAATAATAAAAAAACACATATAAGCCTACATGATTACAATGCTACATCTAGTTTCATATCATAAACAGTCACGCTCACACCTGTTCATTTTTTGTGAGGCACACTAACTGGAAACTGTAGGGGAAGAATGTTACCCACAATTCCATAGTATGTGTGTGAATGAAAGAAAAAAACCCATCGGCTCAAACGTGATAACACAAAACTAAATGAACCAAGTGCGAAATTTTTGTTCGTCATCGCTCATTAACCGAGTCAATATTTGTTCAAAATTTTTGCTCCTTATGCGAACCGCTCGTTAATCAAATCACTTGATAATCAAAGTTCTGCTGTACACTATAGCTGTTTCCACGAGGCCTTGGGCCATCCACGAATGGGGCTTCTAGAACCATAGACCCTGGTCCTATGGACAACTATGCTGGATCCTGAAAGTAGTCACATTTTTTCCCTCACTATGTTTCATTTTTAACAGCTTTATTAACCCCCACCCCTCACCATTTTTCGTGACTTCCCTTTCATATAATTTTTACCCGTGGTCCCCTTACAGTATCTGAAGGCCAAAAGGGGGCCACATAGCCCCAGATTGAGAACCACAGGTCTAAGTGAGAAAACGATCCTACACAGAAAATAAAAGATCTAAAAATTTTATATACAAATACAATTCATTTCACTCAAGTGAATAAATTTCGACTTCAGCATCGGATCACGAACCATGATCATGTAACTTGATCAAGTCACTTCAAGATACCCTTTCCCTTTTAATACCTATCTCTACATGTATTAGGACCATGCTAATTTTGTGATAACAAAAACTATATAAAATGGAAGAAATTGAAATTAATAAATTTAACTTTACAAAAAAGACTTGCCCTGTATGATGACATTATTTTTTCTTTTCAGGATTTCGATAGAAATTTATATTTTCTTTCAACTTTTTGAAATGCGTCCTTCAAATTAGCAAGACTGTAAACAAATGACATGGACTTTTTCATGGACAATTTCAAAACATCTTTCTATAGTTGATGACCATATTTCATCGAAATAAATACGGGACATTGGTGAGGAGGGGGGAGGGTAGCAAAGGCAGAAAAACGCCAAATTCAAGTAATAATGTGGATTATTAAATGTTTTTGTTCTCGAAATTTTGGTAAATTTCTTCGAAAAAATGCCGATCAGCTTGAAATGAACCTTTAAATACAAAAGTGATTTATGAATTAAGTCATTTATACAAGATATACGGAAGACTGGATGTTGTGAAGATATTTATTATTTGAGATGTTAATTTTTTAAGGAAGGAAAAAACTCCCCTCTGCCTCTACCGGGAGTCGAACCCGGGTCCCTCGATTGCCGAACGAGTGCTCTGAACACTAAGCTACAGAGGAGATAGAGATTTTCCTTCGCTAGAGCGTATATATGCCGAACGGAACCGTGCAATGGACGGTGAAACCAATCAGCTAATAGCTCATTTATGATTACAACAACAATTATCGAAGCTTCATTATTTCTGATTCGAAAGGAAAATAATCATTCAGAAATTAATTCAAAAAAATAAGTTAATCAACTGTATAAAATAAAAAATTTATCTGTTTCTATCTGTAGTTTTTTTTTTTTTCATTTTTCTCCGTAAAGATGTAAAGTTTTTACAGTTTGTACGGTCCTGAAAATATTTCGCTTCTTACGGTTTTCTTGTATATATATATACAGCGTGAAAGTTCTTAATTTCAAGTAAGTTTTTTTCCCTTGTTTTTCGTACTGTAATCTTTTCGTGCAATTAAAAACCAAATGTTTGTTATTTTATTAATTTCTTCAATTCATTTTCCTAATTTCCAGAATGTCGGAAAAGTTGAACGAATCTATTGATGCTCCTCAGAAGAATTCTCTTGGGATTCCTGCAGCGGTATTTGTAGTGAGTGTTTATGAATAATAATTATTTATTTTATGAATTCCTTTAAATTATAATATAATTTTCTTTTATCTACCTTCTTATAAGTTGAATTCACTAAACATTAAATTCAGTTTCCCCTCCGGTTCCCATATGTTCAAACACATGTGCTCAACCCAATGAGCAAGTTGTATCATGGCCCTGGGCAAATATTAATTTTCGAAGCCCCCCCCCAGAGTTCTTTGAAGCAGAATCGTGGGGTAACGGGAAAGGGTCTCGTGTCTATAGTACAAAAGTCAGCCAATTGTGGGCCCTGGGTACAACTTCCATTTCATAAAATTGAAGGGGAGAGCAGGAGGAGAGCCACCAGAGCTGAGCTTATGGGCTTTGATCTTTAGTTGGCCACGAGGTCAGAATTTTTCACAGGACTCCCTCTTAATGGTAAATTCATAATGTAAAAAGAATTGAGATTAATCACAAAAATTAGAACTTTGGCTGATTTTAATTTATACAAAAAATTGAAATGCTTTTAATAAGGCAAATAAAATATTAATTGATCGATGCGTTTTTGCTGTACAATATTTGCCAGGATTTTCTCGTTAATGATGGAAGGAACATCTATGAGCACTTGACTTATGTTGCCATCTGAGGCTATTAGCTGAGTTAGGAAGCTGCCCATGGGTGGTCCTATTCAGCACACATATAACCTCTGAGGAAAATGCTGGCCCTGTCTAGTTTGATGGTAAAGCACTCATCTGACTATGAGAGGTTGTGGCTCAGTTTCCCGAAGAAGCATTTGACATTAATTTCCGAACATGTTGTTTGCTTTCCTCGTCTGCACTTTGAATTCAGTCTTTACATGGAAACAAAAACTTCGTGAATTGATTATTTCATATTGCATCAAGATTTCAACCTCTTATCAATCCCGTTTTTTTTTGTTTTTTTTTTCAATCTCCAAACTTCATCAACACCATAAAAATTTAACAGCTGTAATGCAATCCTTTTTTGGGAATGTGTTGGCAATTTTTTTCTCTTTGGCGTGAAAAAAGTGCAAAAGCATGATGAAAAATCACAGAGAGTGAAACAAATGCAACCACCAAAGTTACAAGGAAAAGGAAAAAAATGATAAAGGTCGAGATTAAAAATGTAAGAATTTACTTTTACTAAATTTGAGATCAAAATTAAAGACAAAAATAGTAATTAATAAGACTGTTATAAATAATACAGTGGTCTCTCTCGACGTGGGAGTTAGAAATGCAGATTTTGGGATCAGGATGGTACAACCTGAGAAAAAACAGAAGTATTGCAATGAAAAACAAAGGTAACATACTGTCTGCAACATATGGAAAAATGGCGTAAAAGTAAGCTTGGGGAACTTGTGCTGCTTTGCAACAAAAGACTAATTTGTGCCTCCTATGGGTGCCTTCATCTTGAGATGATAAAATCACTGCTTGCAGCCAGTGCTGTCTTGATAAGGGGGTTCATAACAAGTGATCTAGTTGAAATTATTGAGTGCTATTATTATTATGAATACTATTCAAATTTGATGATAATCTTAAGATGGTCCTGTCTGCATCATATAAGAAAAGAAACGGTAAACGTACAAGCTGAAAAAAATAGCAACAAAAAAAAAGAAATAGACAACCAGGAAGGAAAAAGCACCAACAGTCCAGAAAGGAAATCAATCTCCAAAAAAAGTTGCCAAAGAAAAAAAAGTTTGTAGTATAACTGTTCCGAAATTAAAGATGGCCACCAAATAATTTCATAATATACAAGTACCCCAAAATAAACATGTTTCTATTGCTGCTGTTAGCTACCATTTCAGTAGCACATTTTGGGCAAGAAATTTGGCTTTCTATTGCTGGTATATGATGGAAAAGTGTTTTCTGATGAGAATGAAGAAAGAATATTCATAATATTAAAAAAATTGGGAAAAATCAGTGAGCCAAGGATGCATATTTAAGTAAGAAGCACGAACACAAGAGCGGTAAGATGTATTAGGATGAGTCCGTGGATCAATTACGATATATGGTTTTATTACAGAAACACACATTACTACAAACTACACAACACATACAAGGACGGTTACAAGAGGAATGAGAACAAACAGTACACTGATCAGAGTATAACATATGTTATAGGTGCTGCCATCTATCAGACATTATTTACACTAACACCCCCCTTTAATTCAGTCTGTCTGAATTATCTTAGTGGAAATCAGGTGACAAGTCCCAGTTCTTTGCAAAGCTTTTGATGAGCTGGTCTTGGCAGTCCTTTCGTAAGTATGTCTGCAATCATATCTTGACTCTGGACATATTCAAGGAGTATGTCCCCTTCTCTGATCTTGGATCTAATATTTTGATGCCTTACATCAATATGTTTGGTGCGAGCACGGAATTTTGGGTTCTCGGCAGATTTTATTGCAGATTGATTGTCACAATAAATCACAGTGGATTTCTGATGTCCTTTCAATTTCAGCTCACACATTATTCCTCTCAACCAGGCACATTCCTGAGCTGCTGAACTTAAAGACATATATTCAGCTTCGGTTGAACTGAGAGCTACGGAGTGTTGCTGTTTTGACATCCAGGTGACAGCTCCTCCTGACATCATGAATGCATATCCAGATATGGACCTTCTGGTGTCCAAACAATTTCCCCAATCTGCATCAGTATATGCAGAAAGCTCAGAGTGATCAGCTTCATACATCATTTTCATGGAAACAGTTGACTTGATGTATCGAAGAACACGCTTCAGCGCAGTCCAGTGAGCTTTCCCAGGATTTTTGTTGAACTTGCTTAGATGACCAACAGCAAAAGCTATATCAGGCCTCGTTGAATATGCAGCGAAGATGAGAGAGCCAACTAATTCTCTGTAAGGTACATTGGACATCTCTTCCTTTTCAGATTCGGTCTTCGGTTCATCATTCTTGGATAGACTAAGTCCTGCTTCAAGAGGAGTGGCAACACCATGACAATCAGACATGCCAAAACGGACGAGAACATCTTTCAGATATTTTTCTTGATCAATGAAAATTTTTCTGTTCTTTCGATCACGAGTGATCCTCATACCTAAACAATGGTTCACTTCACCAAGGTCTTTCATCTTAAACTTTTTGACAAGGGCAGCTTTGAGATCATCAGTAGCAGATTTATCATCACTGAAAATTAGAATGTCATCCACATATATTCCCACAATGATTGTTTTCCCCCCTTCGATCTTGAAGTACACACAAGAATCATATTCGGACGGAGTGAACTCAAGGTCGAAAAGAACATCATGTAGTAACATATACCATGAACGACTGGCTTGCTTCAAACCATAGACAGATTTCAAAAGACGACAAATGGATCCAGATGGAAGCTTGACATACAGGTCTTCATCCAACTTCGGATGGAGGAAGGCTGTCACAACATCCATGTGATGAACATCCCAGTCATATTTAGCAGCAAGGGCAAGCAAAAGTCTGATCGAGGTTGTTCGGATGACCGGTGAGAAGGTTTCATCATAATCAAGGCCATAGCTTTGGGAGCATCCACGAGCAACCAAACGGGCTTTGTACCGTTCAATAGAACCATCAGCAGTCTGCTTAATCTTGAATACCCATTTCATGGAAATGGCTTTCCGACCTGGAGGAAGTTCAGCTGGAATCCATGTTTGATTATCAGCATGCGATTTCAGTTCCTCGTCAATGGCCCTTTTCCAATGTTCAGCATCCTGGCTGTTCAGAGCTTCAGTCAATGATTCAGGTGTACTTTCACACAATGAAGCTTGGAAGGATACAAAATCATCATTGAAGATACGAATGTTTTGTTGTCGTGTACGTTGAGGATAGCGATCAGATCTGATCGGAACATTTGGTAAAACGTCATGTGTCCTCACTGTATGGGAAGAAGACTGTTCTGAACTGTTTTCCAATGATGTTTCAGTCTCTAGAGAAGGCTGAGAGATAGTAACGGTTGAAAACTGTGTATCAGCTGCATTTTCAGGCGACGGAAATGGATCATGGCTCGGTGAATCCATTTTGCCAAATGGAAACTGGTCTTCAAAAAACTTCACATCTCTAACAATTTGCACCTCTTCTGTTTGGGGGTTGTAAATGCGATAACCCTTGGTTTCATCGCTGTAGCCAAGAAGGATACCATCCCAAGCTTTAGGATCCAGCTTCTTCCTTTTACACTGGGGGATATGAACCATGGCTCGACATCCAAAAATGCGAAGATGCAATATGCTAGGTTTTCGTCCAGACCACAGTTCTTGGGGAATGCGTTTTTTTAGAGCTTGTGTAGGACATCGGTTGCGAATGTAGGTAGCTGTCAAGATAGCTTCGGCCCAAAACACAATGTCCAAATTAGAGTTGAAAAGCATTGCACGAGCAGCTTCCATCAAAGTGCGGTTGAGGCGTTCAGCTACTCCATTCTGCTCGGGTGTATGTGGTACAGTTCGCTGATGCAATATTCCAGCATCTTTCAGAAAACGTTCCATTTTCTCAGAGACATATTCCCCACCATTGTCAGAACGTAAGACTTTGATTTTTCTTTCCATCTGATTTTCGACAAATGTCTTGAATTCAACGAATTTGTCAAAAACTTGATCTTTAGACTTCAGGAAGTATACAAAGCATTTGCGAGAGAAATCATCAATAAAAGTAAGAAAATAACGAGCTCCACCTTTTGATGAGATTTGCATGGGGCCACAGAGATCTGAGTGAACAAGTTCCAGAAGATTTCCTGCACGTGTCTTGCTTGATTTTGGAAAGGATTGACGGTGTGATTTTGCACGAACACAAACATCACAATCCTCAAAATCAGATTTTAAATCACATTTGAAATAAAGTGACTTTTGCAGCTCTCTTAGGGAACGAAAATTAAGGTGACCCAGTCTCCTATGCCATAACTGACAGGTGTCTTGCTTCATTGAAGTGGTACAAACAAAGTTTGTTTCATTATCAAGACGATACAGTCCATTCACCTCTGTTGCAGTTGCCAAAACAGATGAACTGTCAACCATGGGTTTCTCTTTTAGTATCCTGCAACCGGTCTCATCAAAGATGACTGATAGCTTAGGCTGACTGTGTACAAGTTTACTAACACTTAACAAATTCAGCGCGAGTGTAGGCACAGACTTGACATCTTTAGCATGCAGTGTTTTTGAAGAGCTGAGCACTATGGCGACGTCTCGGTGCCCTGTGACTGGCAATTTTTCACCATTGGCTAGACGGACCTCTTCTTCGGATGATACATCGTGTGAAATTGGCAATGAACAACTGAGATGAGTTGATGCACCAGAGTCTATGAACCATTCATGTTTGTCAGAGAAAACCGCGGCAGAAAATACAGAAGAAACAGTTGCTCCAGAAGCAATTTCTTTTTTAGAGCAAACTGCATTAGCAGAACACTTAGATTCAGTTTTCCGGCGATTTTTCTTTTTTGGTTTCGAGCAGGTCGTAGACTTGTGTCCGCGCTCATTGCAATTAAAGCAACGGATTCCTTTTGTAGCACTGGCAGGTTGCTTTTTCACGAAAAACACGGAATTCGATGGTGGTTTCGGAACTTCAGTTGCGTCTTCCAGCAGCAGGCTTTTCACGAATGAAGTCGTGATTTCTTGTCCAGATCCGCGAATACCCAGGACGAGAGGCTTGTAATAGTCCGGTAATTTCGCGAGAATGAAACCACCGATGACGTGGTCATCCAACGGCTTGCCGACGTTTTCGAGCTGTTCCGCGACGATCGTGAATTTATTCAGGTATTCGTCTACTGTACGGCAATCGTGAAAACGAATGTCCAGAAGACTCTGATACAGGCCTACCACACGAACAATACCTTTATCTTCGAAGGTGTCATTGAGCAAGTCCCATGCTTGCTTGGCAGTTTCACATTTCCGCGTGATCGTTGCAGTCGCAGGCTTGAGAGATAAGTTGATTTTCGCGAGAGCTCGGCGATCCAATGCGTTGTCGATTGGTTCGGTTCCCGGCACAATACAACTCCACAAACCGCAGTCGATGAGGAAGTTCTTCATGGCGAATTTCCAATCGGTGAAATTTTTCGGACCTTCGAGATGTTTAGATTCAGGCAACGTGCCTACGGCAAAACTGGTTGTCACAGTCCTGGAAGTCGTCGACATCGAAAGCCTCAGAGTTTCCAATTCCCGCCTCAAGGCTTCGTATTCTTCAGCGGTCGCCATGTTGGAGAGAAAACTAATCGGCGCGAGAAAGATCGTTAAAAAAACATCGGAACTCACGAGTTTGTAGTCACAAAAATAATCTTATGCGGCGGGCCCCATAACCTATTAGGATGAGTCCGTGGATCAATTACGATATATGGTTTTATTACAGAAACACACATTACTACAAACTACACAACACATACAAGGACGGTTACAAGAGGAATGAGAACAAACAGTACACTGATCAGAGTATAACATATGTTATAGGTGCTGCCATCTATCAGACATTATTTACACTAACAAGATGCAGATGACAATAAGAATTAAAAATGGCATTAAAAAGATGAAACTAGCCTTTTGACTCAATTCATTTCATCAATGAAAACAGTTTGAAAAAGCTGAAGTGCCGAGGGCAGCATTAGCGACAGAAATAACTTTTCAGTTTGGCAACAACCTCGCTTATGGACTCGTAGCTCCCTCAGGTCAATACTTGATGTATATAAACCCTCAGATACTCACCCACAGTATCAAAACATTTTCAGAGATGTAGTGAGTTTAATTGCTGATTCATGCTGATCTGACTATTTCTGGATGTGGAGGTACTTCAGAAATGGCAATATGATGACGGAGAGGTTAGCACACCAACGCGTTGAGATGTATCAAGAAGTCAAACTCTGCTGTTCACATTTGGCAATGTGACTGATTGTTATTCTTTTTTGCCCTTGTGTGTAGAAAATGACCATTGTTCAATAGAAATGATTGAATTAAATTAATGTTCGAAGGTTAGTGAGAATTATTTATTTTATTTCATTTACAGGATGATGTTGATAGTTTTATGAAGCAAGAAGATAATCAAGAAAATGCTGAACTTGTACTTCGGAGGCTGGATGAGCAGCACAGCAAATATAAATTCATGGAACTCAACCTTCTTCGAAAGAAGATGACGTAATTAGTATTTTTCTTCATTGTTGGTTTTTCTTTCTTATATAGTAGTAGCCCCATATGCCGAGAAATAGATTGGCCAGACAGCGGTTTTGGGCCAATAAATGCACTGTCTTGAGTAAAATTTTTTTAAACTTTTTTTTTTGTCTTGCGGCCCACACTTGAATGTAAAGTTGAACTTCAGCTGCATACTTAAATTAAGATTTAAAAATATATAATTTCAATGATTTAATTACAGTGCAACCTTGATAACTCGGCTATCCCGGTAACTTCATATTTATTCTCATGGTTCGCACAATACTGAATTATATGGGGAGAGAAAAATATTTTTTTAACTCGACAAAATATGTCCCCCTAAGGTGGCTATGATTTATATTGCATTATCGCAATTCATTTTTATAATACCCATATGTTGATCAGTTTGAAATATTTTATGATGTTAGTCTCATGTGATTCAAAAATCATGTTTTGGTGATTGATAAAGTGTCTAAGATTCTTCTTCATACATTTGGGTAGGGCTACTTCCCGTTATTACTCTGTTCAGAACTGGAAAACTCAACCTGTGGGCATTGAAAGCCACAGGTAGGATGAAATTTTCAAGTGAGATTGTCGAAAATCTAGATTGAAATGTTTCGGGGGGGGGGGGGGAGGATTGGAAGTTTTTTTTGCAATTGCACTGCTCATTCATAGACAATAGATCTTCAGACAGTAAAAATACGCTCCTTTCACCTGATTTCTGATTATTCTCAATATGAAAACTTCTGTTGAGTTATGGAGGTTCGACTGTGTTAAATATAAATGAATCATTCCTATTTGCAATTAAAATTCCTGGAAAAAATCTTATGTTTTGTTGAGTATTTTATTCTCTGCTTGGTTGAATTTTAGACAGGCACGTATGTCCCTTTTTAAAGATTCTAGTCCTAATCGGTTTTTTTTTTCAGTATTGCTTATTACATGAAAATGATTCACACAAATGTGATGTTTTGAACAGAAAAAAATATTGTGGTTTTTTTTCTTGTACAGTATTATCTTGGATTCCTGGATGAGTTATTACAATTGATGTAATTATTATCAATGAAATTGAAAACATATTGCCAATTTGTCATTGTTTTGGTTGTTCAGTAAAATAAAAATAATATGTCTATGATGTATTTGCTATCAAATTTACTGAATGTTAAAAGTTAGCCTTCACCACTATATACTGAAACCTGTATGTTGCGTAACAATCTAAGAATTTTAAGAAAAGTGTAGAAAGCAATATTTTGGTAAATTTTACTGCTGAACATTTTTAGCCAGATGAGGTTTCGTTGAAAAACATTCTGCTTTGGGGCAACTGACATCAGTAGATTCATCAAACTGAATCATGTTTTGTCCTTTAAGGTGAAATATTACTTCTAGGTGTACATTTGTAGATAAATACTTATTATGCCAAAATTATCTCTGTGTTATCTGCATAAAAAAATTTTAAGATGATGTAGATAACACTGTAAATTTTCCAGAAAATGCCTGTATAAAATAAAATCTGTAAAGCAAAAAGTACAAGTTTTCATTTTCTTAGCTATGATTTTTACGAATACCTATCTCATTTCTTGATCTTTGTTGCATGCTGTTGTCCAAATTTTATTTCATATATATATATAAATGAGTACATACGGCTTGAAGTATATATACGACTAGCTTTATAAGGGTCTTGATTTTGGTTTATTCTTATCATGATTGATTGAACATTTTTAGAAAATAATTTAATTTTCTTTAAAATTTTTTGCGGCACACTTATGATCCTCGCACAGATTGGAAAAATTGGTCAGGAAGAATGTTTTCAGGACACCTGTTTGTCCCAGTTTCTTCTTTGGGTTCTCAAAAATTTGTGACTATAATTGATTTTATAGCTACCACATGTTTTTTACTATTGAATAGTCTTGCTTCGAAATTACTTGTAATTTCTTCATGAAAGGCAAAAAAATCAGTTGGGGTCATGTTGCAAATTTGGATGTAAACGTGTATCTTGTGCACTGTTAATGCAGTGAAATGCCTTCATGATGATACTCTAGGCACCAGAGAACCTTATCGTTGTGAAGTTACCATTTTATATATATATATATATATATAGGATATATAATATTGTTATTGATATCGTTGCATAGAATTTTCACTGCAGTACAGATTGGTCAGGCTGGTACCTAATTTTGGAGGATCTTCTCGCATCTAAGCATATGCTCAATATAATCTCCACATGAGGGAAAAAAAGAAACTTAAAAAAAAACCACTTTAGTACAATTTCATACAAATATGCTCAAATATTGAGCATATTTGTATGAAACTGTACTAAAGTGTTGTTATGTATTTAGAGAAATTTCTTTTTCAAAGAATTGTCACATAATTAAGTACAAATCTATCTTTTGTGTGCAATGAATATAACTGCATTTTTTAGGAAGAAGCTGTTTCTCATTATATTTGGACTTCTTTTTCAGATTACAGAAACAAATACCTGAAATAAAGACATCTTTGGACATGTTGAATTTGATTAAACTTAAAAAAGTAAGTTGTTTTTTTTTTCCATTCGCCAATTTTTTATCGAGTGTGTATCTGGAAACATACATTAATTTTTTTCCCCCTTTCAATTAATTGCAGACACTGAACGAGGATTTACAAACGCACTTCTTAATATCAGACCAGATGTATGCCATGGCGAAAATTCCTCCTACAGACAAAGTTTGCCTTTGGTTGGGTGTAAGTAATAATTTAGTTCTCTGTTTTTCAATCTTTTAAATAATTTTTTTTAATGCTTAAACAAACTTCCATAGCAGGAGCTAATGCTAAGAATAATTTTCTCAAATTGAGGATGTTCATGTTTCTTCTTCAAAGCAATGACTAAAAAAAATTAGCACTTTGCACAGCACAAAATTGAAAAAGAAAGAGTCAAAATTTTTGATCAACAGGAAGAATAATTTTTATTTATTTAGACTCGCAGTGCATTGTATACAAAACATCTGATCGTCTCATTTTTTGACCTCAGCTAAAATAGAAAGCCCAAGGGGAATCTTTGTTAAAGATTTGCATTGTTTTAATTTTTTTAAGAAGAAAGTTATTCTTTTCTCAGAGTTTTTTCGACTTGTGGACAGGATATTTGTATTCATTATTTGGTGCTATGGACAGTAACACAAAATTTTGTAGAAGTTGATATATGTTTCTCTGTTAAACTTTTTTTCCCTCTTTCAAGTGATTAGAATGTATATCTTGTGAATGTCTTTAATCAAATATCCTATGTTGTGAAAATTTCAGGCTAATGTGATGCTCGAATACTCGCTCCAAGATGCGGATGACTTACTGAAGAAGAGTCACGTGTCAGCATCAAAGAACCTTACACAATTAGATCAAGACTTAGATTTTCTAAGAGATCAGCTGACCACGACAGAAGTCAGTATCCTTCACTGCTATTTGGTATTCAAGTTTGATGGTAAGATTTATATTCTTATGAAGTGTTTGCAAACAGGGTAGTCGGTACAACTAGATACTTGGTCAGACAGGCATGTGTGCATTTTGACCCCCCCCCCCTTCCTTGTTGAGTGAGTGGTCAAAGAAAGGCAAATTAGAAAATTTGGTGCCCCACCATTCTTGATTGGGTCTTGTGCCTGTGTGGCTCTAATGATGTCTGAGTTAAGCATGTTTTGCTTTGGAAGTTTTACCATCTGTCTTCTATTATTGCAGGGTTCTGAACAACCTGGAAAATAAGGGAAATTAAAAAATTGTCAGGGAAGTGTAGAATACTTGGCAAAGGTTGGGGGAAATATGCCAATATTTGATAAGTCAAGGAAAATTTCTGTGAAGGAGAAAAAACAAACTCTGAAAACATTTAGAAGGTTGATATTTTGAATTATATTATTTTTTTCAGCAAAAAGTCAGGGAGATTTCTTTAGTTAGGTAAGTGATAAAGTAGATTTTACTGGGAACCCTGTATTAGAAGTGAAAATTGCGGATTCTTGAATTTTGGTATTTACATAAGTATAATGTTGAAGATCTGACTATTCTGTGTGGAGGGCTTTTTTTTAATGAAAGACTGGCTTACATGTTTGTCTCAAAGTTAAACCCCAGAAACCAAATAGAGCTAACTACCAAAGCCTGTGAGGTTTGGACCTGTGTCCTTGTGATGAAGTCTATCACGATTACCAGCACAACCCACAGTGGCAGCTATCTGGTTTATTACGTTTCATGTCTCATTGATCAGTGTAATGAAATGTTAAACACTGATTTCCAATGACTATTTCGAATGGAACCAAATTGTGAAGGTAATTTATTATATTTGTACAAAAGTTATAATTTTTTTCTATCCTGTTTTTGATACTTAATGATGTATCAGATATGGCACGAGTTTATAATTGGGATGTGAAGAAAAGGCAGTTGGAAAAAGAAAAAACTAGCGCTGCTTCTTCGGCATGATACAAGAACTGAGAAGACCTAACATAGTGCTTTTTCCTGTTTGTACATTACCTTTTTTTACATATTGAACAAAATATCTACTGAAAGGGGGGAAAAAGAACCGAACTTAACTACTTTGAGATTAAAATTTGTGTTATTGAAAAGATGAGCTGTTGAAAATGAACATGTTGAAGTGGTGACATTAAATTTGTTTTCTGCATTGTCACATAAATGTCTACATATGTCTTCTTTTTTTGCTGTTTTTTTTTAAGTTGTGAAAAGTAAGGTTCGATATTAAAATTGTTTTGATACTGCTTAGATGGATTGTTATCATTTTTGTTATAATCTCATTTGAAAACTTGTTTACACTGATATAAAAGTAATTGTATTATTAATAACACTAAGAACAAGATGCCATTGTAAAAGCTCTTAAACTAGTTATTTTTTTTTTTATTATTCTGTAGGAAAATTTAAATACAGTATCTGAAAAGTTGTGGACAGTAATCAGAATGGAAATGATTTAATTTTAATGTTTAAAAATCAACAAAACTAATGCTCAAACTGTCTCAGCCACATTAGGACTTCATCTTAAACCACATCTGCAAAGTGTTTGCCTCCAAGATGAATTTTTAGTGGACTAAACAGATGAAAATCGCTTTTCGCTAAGTTGGGGCTGTAAGGTGGATGTGTGTTAAAGAAGTTGCCAATCAAGATGCCATTGTAAAAGCTCTTAAACTAGTTATTTTTTTTTTATTATTCTGTAGGAAAATTTAAATACAGTATCTGAAAAGTTGTGGACAGTAATCAGAATGGAAATGATTTAATTTTAATGTTTAAAAATCAACAAAACTAATGCTCAAACTGTCTCAGCCACATTAGGACTTCATCTTAAACCACATCTGCAAAGTGTTTGCCTCCAAGATGAATTTTTAGTGGACTAAACAGATGAAAATCGCTTTTCGCTAAGTTGGGGCTGTAAGTGTGTGTGTTAAAGAAGTTGCCAATCAAATTTTTTAACTGTCTTCTGTGTAAGGGGAGCTGTATGAAGTCTTGCATTATTGGGATGAAGCGTTGTTCCTCCTTTGGTTAATAGGCCTGGACGCTTTCTCCAAATTGCAGTCCAATGCTTCATCACAGTATGATAGAGCACTCCTTTGGAATCCCAAAACATCTAACAGCCCCAAGCGATTTTCATCTGTTTAGTCCAATAAAAAAAAACATCTTGGAGGAAAACACTTGGCAGATCATGAACATGTTCAACATGTCCTACGAGGCTGAGATAGCAATCCAGAATTTTATGCAGCTGCTATTGATGCACTGATGAAACGATGGGATAAGTGCATAAATATTGGTAGAGATTGTGTTGAGAAATAAAAATAGTTTTGGAGTGTATCTCTGCAAGTAATTTTTTAATTACTTTTTGTGACTTAGTAACTCACCTTCTTGTGTATATATATTACACAGGTCACTCATCCACATTTTTAGTGTCTGAGCCACTCCCAAAAAACTATGGGTGGTACTCTGGGGTACCACCCTTCTCGTATCTCCACCCATGCTTATAACATAGGTTTTGGTTGCTATCAATGGTGTCACAAAATGGTTAGAGGGAAAGACCTAAAAACTATTGAGTGCATGCATAATTTAGGAGGATAACGCTCCCTCTGTGAAAATGCATCGGAATGAAGAAAACCTTGGAGGATCAAAAGATGCCAGTCATCTTGTATATACTGTACGCAGGAGGTGTGTCGTTAAATTTTTGTTTTGGGGTGGGGTCCAGGCTGGGCTTCATGAAAATAAGATCTGGCTCAAATTTTCGAGATTAAGCAAGTTGATTGGTTGGTTGATTTTCAGAAAAAATCCCTTTACCCATCCCCCGATCTTAAGACTGCCTTGGGGTCCAGCCTCCCTCATATTTGTTGGAAGGAAGAGGAGGAGTGCTCCTTAGTGTCAAAAAAAGGTGTGCTGAAAGAGAGGTCCTGATTTCTACTCACGTTTCCTCCCAAGCCCCGTTTACATGGGAAATGAAAAATCCGTTTTTTTTCACTCCGCAATAAAAAAATCGAAAAGGAGTATAGGAAAGGGTACCCCGCGAAAATCCCCATGGAGAGAGAGAGAAGAGAGTGTAAATATTCCCTCTTTCTTCAAGCCAGGTTTTCATAGGAGCAGGTTTCTACCGCTCATGCAACGTGAAAACGCTGGTCAAAGGGGAGTAATTTAATGATAATTGGTCAATTAATGATAATTTCAGGTTTTTGACCAATCAGCGTTTTCACGTTGCGCACGGCGCAGAAATTCTACTCCTAGGAAAGTCCGGCTTTACTCCTGTTTCCCTATGAGAGAAAAAAGTAAATGGGTGCCAGAACTATATCAAGTTTCCGCAGTGTAAACCTCTGAGCTTAGCTTCTCTCCATGCAGTTTCTCCATCATTATGGAGAAGCTTTGCAGCTTCTCATAGCAGTGGTATAAACGGTCTCAAATTTTATTGTTCTTAGTTGCGGTCTTGTGCCGCGGGCGCTGAATCAGAAGGGGCGCTGAATTCACCCTGTAACTGCTTCCTTTGCATGCAAGGGACGCCAAAATTTCGGCTTGTCCCGGGTGGCAAAGTATCTAGTTGCGGCACTGGTGACGGTTCCAGCAATTCTGATGAATCAAACGAAAAAATTGTGAAAATCAGTACCGATATTTTACACAAAATAATTTTTTTTAAACAAATGGGAATTATGTACATTTCGTTTACATACATTCTTTATAGATTTTCATATTTTTAATTTAAAAAAAAATTTCGTCGAGAGACGGAAGGTCCCGAACATTACTGATCGTCCTAGAACGTGCGTCGAATATTTCGGAATTTTTGTTGTTATTTTCCCATTATGTATAATGTTCAATTATTTCCATTTCGAAGCTGTGAAAGAATTAGGGAAGGCATTTGCAACTGAAGTTCTCTTCCCGTTGACCCGATTGACTGTATAAGAGCCGCCGCTTCCTTCAAAAGCGTTCGCAATAAGAATCCGAGGTCGTGCCTCCAGATTATGTACAAACAACCGGTATGGCAGTGCTATTAAAGGTGAACTATTAAATAAACAAGTATCTTAAATACGCTGTTTCAAGATTTACGTTCTCCTTGAATCATGCGCTTTTACACAGCCCATGTTATTTGTCATTTTGCGCAATTTTTGTTGCCTATGCTTGAGTTTGATATCCATATTGTTTTATGTGCAAATGTCTATGATTGATTATACATCCGAAGAGGCATTCGCGGGGGAGTAAGAATGTTTGAAAACATTTGGGAGTTATTTACACAAGCGTGATGAACATTCACTGTTATTCAGTTTGATGAAATTTGAGTGGAATGTGTGTTAACCTCAATTCTCCCTATGGCAGTGCCTCTTCGGATACAGGATAGCTATGTATTAGAAAAAACGGCCCTTATCAAATCTAATGAATAATAAATTAGATGGTATGAGCTCTGATTATAACTACAATGATATAATAGGGTGATAGATAATGATAACTAACGACAATTAGATGTAATAGGATGATATATCAGTTGTTTTTTTTAAAAATTGGCCTCAAGAAGTTGATGAAGGGCCTGCTACTATCCTGCACATGCACCTCGAAGCAGCTATAGTATAATCTATTTCTTGGCGATGTGAGGATAGTTTTTTTTTCTTTGACGAGAAGTCGCCAAGAGTGAAACAGTCATGCTTTTGGATGTTTTTCAAGGTCATGACTGACTACGGACGCCAAAAAAAACAAAAACTACAGCGTAGAAAACATGCCAAAAAAAAAAACGAAGACAAACAATAGTACAAATAAATATTCTTTGTATAAGAAAAATAAAACCTGGACTCTCGCCATAATAATAAATCGATATGGGCATAAGTTGCTCTGGGTATCCAGACTCTTTTAGGAATTCCCCCCTTAAATAAACTACGGTTCTTCTGGTTGTAAAAATAAATATTTCCCATGAAAAATAAAACCCGCACTCTCTGAAAAATAAACTGATCCCGGCACAAGTCACTGGGCATGCAGAATCTTCAAAATAAAGTAAACTAAAATAATATTTCTTTACTACACTGAAAATTAAAGGGCAGAAGAGTTTAAAAAAAAGAAGAAATATATCAGAAAAATACAACCTGACAGAAACATAATCCTAGTGAGACAAGGCAATGACACTATTACACAAAGGGAGATGCCATTTGAATAGCCCGCATTACTAGCCCCACCGCGAAAATATAAAAAAAATTACATGAACATGGTACTATTATGCCTGCCTTAGCGACATATGGCGCCCTTGGCAGTCTGGATTATACTGCAGCTGTACACTTGCCTTCCTTCCTGGTTGGAAATAATCGCCATGAAAAGAAAAAATGCTGATGAAACAATTATGTTACGTAAATATGGGATCTCGAGATTAAAAATGAAACATTCTAGACTAAATAAAAGATGGAGATAAAAAATATTACACCCTAGACCAGCTACGAGATCGAAAATAAGAATAACCAGTTCTCTCATAAACAGCCATCTCCCTGTTGTTATGAAGTCATGCCAGGACGGATCCCCTTTGTCCACATCAAAAATGGATGCTATATTAGAAGAGTCATTATATTGGAAGGAAAACATATACGATAACGTTAACATATAATGTTATATAAAAACGTTTTGGACTTATTTTACCGGACATTGTAATCAAATGGTCGCTTATAACGAGCGTCAACTGTATAAATAAATATTCTCTTTAATATTATTTAAAAATTATAATAAAGTAAATAATTTATAATTTTTTTATAAATCCAGATTTTCTTTTAAATAATAAAACGTTCATAGAAAAAAAAGGAACTCTCTCAACTCAATGGAAACATGATTGCAATATATAGCTGCCAGTATGTAAGAAATTAATGAAAATAAAAATATGTGTGTACAACCTGAGAGAATCCATATGTTCATCCTGTAAAACGTTCTCAAAGTGTGCAGCACCACTTCTAGGAGCATCACAGCGAGCTAGGGATATTGTTTTTTTAGGCCTATGCCTATTTATGCTTCGCTTTGAAGTTTTTCTTCTATATGAGAAAACACACAGATCCCTGCCACTCCAACTTTTTCGGAGGAGGGGGGGGACCTGTACTCAATGTGTGTACATATATACAAATACATATACAGTTGAATCCTATTGTAACAAACTCCAAGAGACCGAAGAAATCACTTTATTACAATAAAATTTTGATACAAAGGAATTTCAGGTATTCACATTATTCTATGTAAACTTATCTGGGGATTAGAAAAGTGTTCGTTAAAACAAGATTTTTGCTATAACAATATTCTTTAAAACAAGATTTTTGCTATAACACTATTCTTTAAAACAGGATTTGACTATATACAATTTCTAGTGTATTTTTTAAAGCCGAGGGTACCCCCTCCCCCCGAAATGACGGGCATAAGAAAATATCAAACTATTTCTGGGGATAGAATGAATAGATGAACCATAAATTGGGCAAGGGAGCCACGGAGACCAAAGTTCGAGAAGCAATGCTGTAAAAAGTATGCATAATACACTGTATAACAAATAGAAAAAATTTGTCCCGAAAATGTATGTGCATATACTAATGAACTAAATTTAAATATGTGCTGTGGCTTATTATAATTACAACAAACTTCCAGAGGTGACATCACCTTTAGATGACAACCAATAGTAAAAAAAGGAATAATAGCTGGCAGAAGAATAAACCGCATGAAAGAAAATTAAATAGTTGAGCCTATTGTAAAGTGATGTACGTATGGAGAAAGATTTCTTTGTGCATAATTGTTGGATTCAGGATATTTCATTAAAAAATAAAATAATTTATTTACAATAACAACCGCAAGCGACAGAAGCTAGGAGCAGGATGCGCGTAGATGATGGAGATAACATAAACATAACGAAGAGCCAATTCCTTTGATTTGTGTTTCATGTGGTGTTGTTGCAAGGGGAAATAAAACAATAATAATAACATTTGCTGGAAAGACACCACAAACCCGCTTATAATGAAATCAGCTATTACAAAGTATCAGTTGTAACAAATTTTTTTCTGTCCCAGTTGTCCAACAGTTTTTCCCCGTTTTGGGTGATTATGCTGTCTTCTCATCATAAAGATTCAGGTTCAAATCTTGATGCCGCTACATTGGTGGTTGGCTGAAGTTTTCTGTGATTTTCCAACTCTGAGGAATGAATGCAAGCCAGTCTCCCATTCGGAAAAGTCTTTCAGCAGAGAGCAGTCTTCAACACAATACTTACATAACATGAAAATTCAAGCATCTACCATCTTAATTTCAAAATTAGGAAAACAGGTGACAGAACTAGCAAAAACATGAAACAAGCACAATTCTAGCAAAATCAATACGTTAGCATTAGAGGTAATTAGGAGGCACTCGTAGCACAGGTTCTGGCTAATTGTACCAATTTGTTAGAAATTCCACAGAGGAATGTGTAAGAGGTGTATGCATGGTTGGGTAGTTCTAGTTTCTTCCCCCCCCCCCACCCCAAATTTTAAATGTTTGTAGACTTGTAGACTTTTGACAAATTTTCATTAGCTTATCATTCAAATTGAGTTATGCTCGGTATGCAAGCAAATTTTGATCCTGATTGGCAGGATGTTTCTAGAAGAAATTTAGTACACCATATTTAACATTGCGAATGTGACATATTAGAGTTGATTTTTTTTACATTTGGCTAGATTGTGCTTCTGTGAATTCTGGCAATCCATCAAATTCTGAAAAAATGTTTAATTTGATAACCAGGACTTGACAAATCCTGGCACGAGGTCACCGTGGCAACTAAAACATTGGCATTGAAGTATAATAACTGAATTGATGTCCGGGAACAGTACCAAATAATCAAAAATGTGAGTCTGCTGACATGGAAAGGATTCTCTAGTCCAGGACGAGTAACAAAATTACTCGATGCTGACGTAATACTTGAATGACCCCTAACTAAATAAAAGAATGAATTCTCTATCTACAAGGATTGAGAGCTCTGTATAATTTCTGCAAGAGTTTTTAAAGTTCGCTGCTGGCACAATTACCAAATTGGACTTACTTGTTTTTAATTAAGTTGCACCATGAAGTCAATCTTATTCAGTCCCCAGTGACGTTATACTGAGGTCTGACTAATAAAAAAGCTTGCTATAATCGAGAGATAAAGAGCAAAATGAGAGATATTTGTGAAACTACAGAAGAAGTAAAACAACTACCTAAATTTTTTTTTTAGTATCACTATTTGGCGTTCATGGAACTGAAATGCCGTAAGAGTTACTGGAAATGAGGCCATAACTAGTTTAAGTTATTTAGAGTAGTGTGTGAAATTTTTTTTAGTTTTTAAAACAATATCTACCTTCTGCATATTTTTTTATGAATAATGATTGATCACATTATTGTTATTCCACGTTATTGTGTTGTGACCACTCTTTAATGCTTGTGACTTGCCTGCAGGACAAAACTCTTCTGTTTGATGATAATTGGCCTATTATGAGGCCAATAATATTAAAATTGCTACGCCAAGAATCTGTCACCCGTCCAGAATGGCAGGACTTATTTTGGTAAGTGTTTTTTTTCTCAATTCCTATGTCCTCTCAATTCCAAAATCACAACATGCTATGTTGTGATTTTGATATGTAATGGTCTTGAAGGTTTGAGTTTTCGTATTATCAGAGGCTCTAAAAATTTACAAATTTCCTTCTTGAGACCCTCTTTCTTTCTGTTTTTTCTTCAAGAGCCCAACTTTATTTTTTTCTAAGAATGCTATGTAGTATGTACGTATTTTATGGTAATTTCAGTTTGAAAGTGACTAGCCAGCCCCATCCCTATAAGGGGTCATTCAGTATTACATCAGCATTGATAGGGTTTTGGGTTTGTTGACTCTCAATGACGGGGAGGGGCTTTGAATGATACTTACGTCATCAATCACCCTTTATAAAAATATGAAACATTCTTAATGGAATCTTGTTCGGTATGCCAAAAACGAGAAAAACTTTTCCCTAGTTTGTGGGCCCCCTGAACTAACATTTTCCCTATTGGCAAGTCCTGTATAGAGTGACATTAGTGATCTCTAAATGTTCCACAGATCTTTCAAGTGCTCTAGAAATGTGTCTAAGCTTCTTAAGTGCTCTGGAACTGTGTCGCTCGTCACTCAAGTGATCCATAATTATGCCACTAATCACTTAAGAAATCTGGGAGTGTGCTGCGGGTAACTTACACGATGTAGAACTGCACTGCATGCTGCTTAAATGCTCTAAAACTATGCCATATGTCACTTGAGGGATGTCTAAATGTGCCACGGACCACTTAAGTGTTGTGGAACTGTCCCACAGGTCACTCAAGTGATCTGTAAATGTGCTACGGGCCTACTTGAGTGATCTGAAAATGTGGTATGGGCAGCTTAAATACTGTGGAATTGTGCCATGCTATACCACGCAGGTCACTTAAGTGATCTGTAACATGTGCTGCTTAGTTCATTTTTACAAAAAATGTTTGAGGTGTTGGGCCACATCAGATAACCCAGAGAGCCGAGGGTTCCGCATATATGGCTGAGAGGGTGATTCAAATAAATTTTTAAAAGAGAAATTTTGAGTTCTTAGCATTCAAACAGCAGTAATTTAAATTAACAGAAATTAATTATAATAACTTATAAAGGTATTTTCTTCCAAAATCATCTTTCCAAATCATTAATTTTTAAAATAATACTTTTTGCATAAAAAATTTTATTTTATCGTTTGGTGGGGGGAGCTTGTGCACCCCATATGTGTCTCTGCCCCCCCCCCCACCTCCTAACTCATATTGGGATCATAGCTGACAGGGGGGTGGTCAAAAATGGCTAAAAATCTGCTGACTTAATACTAATACTTGAATGACCCCTAATTGGTAACTGATGTAATAAAATATTAAACTCCCTTGAATGGACATAGGCCAGGGCTGGACGCATTCTAGGCACCAGTTTGCCATGGCGACTGAAAAATTGAGACTGGCAACTAATGTTTTTGTGTTGATAACTGAATTGAAGTGTCAGAACCACAAAATTTTCTGAAATTATGTCAGTCTGTCTGCTAGCAGAGAAAAAGGTCCCCTAAGTCCGGTAAAAGTCAAAGCATATACTATTTTAAATCAATTTTGTTGTGGGGGGGAGGGGAGAGAAGCTTGGCACCTGTGAAATTTTGCTGTCTCCAGAATATTTTCCTAATTTGTCAAGCCTGGATGTAGAGCGCTTTAACTTTCTTCTAGGGGGTCATTGAAAACGAAGAGCAATTTTGAATGTTTTCTTCGCAATGGTGGACAGTGGCATTGTCCCTAATCGCTTATGTAAAATGATTAGAAAGGCAGTTGAAAGTTATCAGTGTCTCAGCATCATTTACCATCAATTCCCTGTTCCTAACTCGTCTTAATCGCTCTCTCATCTTTGTGCCCTTTTCACATTCTTCATTTTGATTTTTTAATGCATCCTATGGCTAAGATCTTTTTACTGTGCTGTGTTTGTAATCTCTGTGAGATGATGCAAAATGACTTAAAAAATACAAATACAGTGAAACCTGTCTAAAACACACTCTATGAGACTGAAACTTGTCTTAAACGGAATCAAAATATAGTCTGTTCAATGGTTAGGGCTTTGATTTTGCACCTTTATAAAATGGAAATATTTTTAACAAAATATTGTTTCAGCCTCTTGAGGTTCCGTTCTGTACGGGAATAACTGTAAAACAAAATTTGTTTCTATGCTAACTAAGTTTGAAGCTATAAAGAGGCTAGATAGAGGCGAAAGAAATAAAAATGTTCTAAATATAGTAAGTATGCTGGTCTGCTTTTGCTTGTCCTTTTTTCTTTTTTGTGAAGTAAAACCAACATTTAAAGCATTTTTTATTTTATTTTGGATTATTAGAGTTTTCTGATGATCCGAGGTGGCCTTGGTTCCATCCAATCCCTCTCAGATTATCGAGACTTCACTGTCTGTACATATTTTATTTCCTTCTTCTCTAAAGAAAACTGGAATGAAATTCATTTTCTGAGATTTACAGCATTTAGTTAGTTACAGATTTATTTTTTTTCATTACAACTTTAGTCTAATGTTAAATTCCTCTAGTTATAGTGATATCCTTTATTAAAGATAAAAACCCCTTCACCCCACATAACTATATTTTTTGGATATTTCAAAATTGCTACAATGATATATTTATATATATAGGTCTATTTTGCTCAAGATCACCTTCAATATATTTTCAAATTCTGCACCAGGTTTTATTCTTTCAAGGGTGTTTAACAACATCAATATTTTGCACTTGGTTGGTACCCTCCAAAAGTGTTAAATAAGTGGTGGTGAGGCTACTTTCTGCGTATTACACACAAGTACTATGCGGTAAAGTACTTAACAGGGTGTAACGACGAACTGAATTTTATTCATCAAGTAATCAATTAGCATTTTTTTTCTGCAAATAAATGCTCAAAATGCATTTTATGAGAGGTATTGACAGCACCAATCCAGAAGAGAAGGTGACACCTGATGATAAAATACTATCTTTTGATATATTGATAACCCCTCTGCAACTATATTTTTTCTTGGTCTGCAGAGTATCGCTATATCGAGGTTTCACTATATAATAATAATATGTTAATTTTTATCATTTTAATTGCACAATGGTTTTTTATTATTATTTTGAATGTTATATTTTGGTTGTTTTTTTAGGTTGGTTCACTCTGTTTGCTTATGGGATGACAAAGGTTCATCAAAGGTCTATGGTTCCTTACAAGAGGATATTTTAGACTTTATTCGACAAGCTCAGATTGTGAGTGATTTTATTTTATTTTTTATTTTTCCTGAATAAGTATTATTTGTAATAAAATACATGTTCAAAAGTAAGTTTTGCATAGAGATAGCTGAAAAGGGAATGACCATAACAGGTCAAAAATGAAGGTTGCCTATTTCAGATATTCTTGAACTTGTGTAGGATCGAGAGTAGAGGTGATAGAGCTCAGGTTGGATTGCTGGGCAAGTGTTCCAAATGTGAGGATTATGCCAATTTGAAAAGTTTTTTCTCCTACGCCAAGAATTCTAAACTTCTAGCAATTTGACAGCCTTTAGATTTTTAATTATATTTTTTGTGACAATATATAGTTGTGTATATATTTATCAATTTTCAAGTTCTTTCATCAGTTTGTAATTTTTTTTAATTTTTATATATATTTTTTTAACCTTGACAATTCTGAGATTTACGTATACATGTTCATTTGATGATTTATCACCAATGAAATGTTTTCTTGCATTCTATTTTATCGATTGCTTGTACAATTTTTTAGCGAGTGTTGGCACATCAGGAAGATCAAGCGCTTTTGAAGGCGTACATAGCAGAATGGCGGAAGTTTTTTGCACAGTGCAGTTATCTGCCAATGCCATTCAATCAGTTGGAGGCTACCCTAGCTGGCAAGTCAACAACTTCACAAAAGAAGGGGCAAAATGAAGAAAGTATCGTCAGGAAGGTAAAAATGTGCCATGTTTTTTTTTTATTTTTGTGCAAGATTGGGATGCTTTCTATGTAAAATATAGAATGTTTAAGTTTGTTTTAGCTGTGCTACAAATTTATTGGTCATTTCCGTGCAGACATTTTTGTTTATTTTGATCATGAGATGATCCAATTCTGTCCATTTTTATGATGCTCCAAAAAAAATCAATTATTATTTATGTCTCTCTTCATAACTACCCCCCATAACAAAAAAAAAATCATCTAAACATAGTAAAAGCTCTCTAATCTGGATATCTGTTATCCAGACACTTCTGCCGGTTATTTTTTCCCCCTCAACCGAATATTTAATGTCTATCTTTACCCAAATATCTGCTTTAATTTTTTTTCTTTTAGTTGTTTTCTTTTTTGCACTCCTTTCCCTTTTTCATCTGACGTATTAGAGTCCACTGCACTGCGGTTTTTTGACTTCTGGGAAAGTTAAAACAATGATGTCGCTGCATGACAACGAAGACGATTCATCATAATCGTCTTCGCCGTCGTTGGGAACGGACGTGCTATTATCGCGCTCCGCTCACCGACACGCCAGTGCGCCATTTTGTGTCTTTCTTTGTGTTTTTCTTCGTTCTCGTGAGTTTTACTTAGCGTGTTGTTTATTGTTGGGTCATATTCTGCGGTGATTTTCTTTTTTTTTAGCGCACGTTGGATTGTGAGATAAGTGGTTTTTTTTTATTATATTGCTCTCATTTATTTTAAATTTTCGTTGTGTATTTTCGATCGACTTATATTTATTTTTCTCGTTCGCATTTCATTTTCGTTGTTTTTTCGCCAGGTTCGCTCGCTTCTTTGATATAAGTTCGTAGGTTTTGGACGTTAGTGTTAGCAAACAGTGTATACTTTTTCCCGGGTACTCTCAATAACGTTGTTTTCCTTCCATTTGGGCCCTTGTAGTGTTAGTGTTTTGAGATAGTTAGCTAATTCTAATAAGTATAAATTGTACTTCGTAGCTTAATACTTTTTTAGAGGGTGTTGTATTCTTTATATACATATTTATTTTATTCTTCGTGATTTAGTGCTGAGCATTCTACTTTACGTAATTTTTTCGTATAATCTCTTACGTATATTTTGCATAGTAATGTATTTTACATTATTTTAATTTCCAGTTAACGTTTCTCATTTTCGTATTGTTAAGTATTATTATTATTATCTAGCTTTAGCAATAGTGTTAGTATGCCTCGACCTCGACTAGTGTTGTGTAGAGCTTGCGACGGGAGGTTTCCCTGGTCTAGGGGTATAGTAGCTGATAGTTTCAATTGTAAAGGGTGCTTGGATAGAAAAAGGCTGGAACACGAGGTCGAAGCTTTACGGGAAAAAGTTAGGGTGCTAGAGGGTCCGGTTATAACGGACCCTCTGGTCGTCGAGCCACCTGTTGATGAAGAAGCAATCTCCACGAACAACGACATTTTAGAGGGCGAATGGGTGGTCGTGGATGAGGTAGAGGGGGATAGTGATAGGGGTTTAATCATCGGCGATTCTATGGTTAGGGAACTTGGGAACCGAGTGTGTAGGGATTTTCGGGGTTTCGAGCGCTGTTGTCTTCCTGGGGGGAAGATTGGCAACGTTCGAGACGTTTTTCATCGCCGAAAGTTGCCCTTGCGGGTGATTCTGTGGGTGGGAACAAATCAGGTAGGAGCGAATATTAGTGAGTCTCTGTCAGAATACCGGGATTTACTATTATCCGCTAGGGAGGGGGGTTCAGATGTGGCAGTGATTCCAGTGCTGCCAAGGGGTAGTAGGGGATATAGGAGTAGGATCCACCAATTCAATATAGGCCTGAAGGACATTTGCTCCTCACTTGGGGTCACGTTCTTGGAGCTTCCCGCATTTACCGATAGGTGGCTTCGTTCGGATGGGATCCATCTAAATAAGAGAGGGGTCTGGGAGGTTTACGATAGTCTTAGGTCAGGTTTTTTACTCCCAGACCACGTAGTCGGGAATGCGGGTTAGTTAATGATAATCACAACAGTACTGACGGGGAATTACCCACCTCTGACTTGGATGGCTTCTCGATTGACAACAAACCACCGGGCAAATTAAAATGTGTGTTAATAAATGCCAGGAGCTTGGGTAACAAGAAAGATTTTTTAGAAACTATGATAGTTGTGGAGGACTTGGATCTTATAGCCATTACAGAATCTTGGGCAAACGATGGGGATGAATCTTTCTTACACATCTCCGGATACGATACTTTTTTGAGAAATAGATCTGATAAGAAAGGGGGTGGAGTGTTGATATACGTGAAATCCTGTTTGAAGGCTAGAGAGTGTAACGTGCAGAGAAGTGATATTGAAACCATATGGGTTGAACTTGAGAGCAAAAGACGTCATAAGCTTATTGTTGGGGTTTGTTACAATCCACCGAATAGGGATCAAAACTATATCGCCAAAATGCATGATGAAATTTCCTACATGTGTAAGCGAAAGAGGGTTCTCATACTAGGGGATTTCAATTACCCGGGTATTGATTGGGAGAACCTTTCATCTGGAAATCAGTATGAAAGAGACTTTCTTAAGTTGGTGCTCGAAAATTTTTTGTATCAGCATGTATCAGAAGCCACTAGGGGTACTGCTATTTTGGATTTAGTTCTTACTAGTTCTGAGGATCTAGTTGAACATGTTTCGGTGGGGGAAGAGTTTTCTTCCAGTGATCATCGTATCGTCAGATTTCTCTGTAACTTTTCCTCGGGTAAGGTTGATAACAAAAGACTGGTTCCTTGTTTTCGGAGAACTAACTTTGATGTTTTGCGAAGAAGGTTAGCGGAAGTTTTCAAAGACCGGTTGGAATCAGTAGGGGTGGTAAGTCAATGGGAAGAATTTAGTACGAAGCTGTCCTCTGTTTTGCACGACGTCATACCCTTTGTTCGAAAAAAGCGTGTTTGTACATCACACCCTCTATGGTTCACGGATAGCGTGCGGAACCTTTATCTTGAAAAGAAAAGAGCATTCAGAGAGTATAAAAGTAGACGAGGTGACCTATCATTGTTTACTGATAAAAGAAGACTGTTGAAGAAAGCGATAAGGGATAGTAAAAAGCAAGTTGAATCTAGGTTGGCAGATAACATTGGCTCTGACCCAAAATCATTTTTTCGATACGTCAATAATGGATGTAAGGGGACAGTTGGCCCCCTCTCGATAGGAGGCTCAAAAGTAGAGAGCAATGTAGGCATGTGTAGTGCTTTCAATGACTTTTTCGCGTCGGTTTTTAATGGAGATAATGATATTCGATATACGGGTGTTGCATGGGGTAATAAAACGCTCAACGATATTCAAGTGGAAGACGTGGAGGTCCTAAATCTTCTAAGAAATGTATGTGCAAGCAAAGCACCAGGACCAGATGATATCTATCCCAGGGTTCTCAGGGAAGGTGCTAATGAATTGTTGGGGCCAGTCGCACAGATATACAGGAGTAGTGTTGCTGAGGGTATCGTCCCGAGAGATTGGAAACTGGCTAACGTTGTTCCGATATTTAAGAAGGGTAGTAGAGAAGTGGTGTCTAATTATCGTCCAGTGAGTTTGACGAGCTCCCTCTCGAAAATTTTGGAAATTATCATCAAAAGGCAGTTTGTGAAGTGGATAGACGAGAATAATGTATTGTCGGATAATCAGCATGGGTTCAGGAAGGGGAAGTCATGTGTAACTAACCTCCTTTGCTTCTATGATTACGTGACTAAGGCTTTGGGTAAGAGCAAAAATGTCGACGTTGTTTACCTTGATTTCCAGAAGGCATTCGATCGGGTCCAACATGGCAAACTCTTGAAGCGTTTACACGAGATTGGAATAGGGGGCAACTTGCTGAATTGGATAGAATCGTGGTTAAGAGATAGGTCGCAACGAGTTATGGTGAACGGGGAATTCTCTGGTTGGACAGACGTCACAAGTGGAGTTCCTCAGGGAAGTGTCCTTGGCCCCATACTTTTTTCACTTTTTATCGATAAACTCGATCAGGGTATCGATGGAATTACTAGCAAATTCGCAGATGATGTGAAGCTAATGGGGGTAATCGGGAGTGAAAGCGATAGGGAGTTGCTCCAGACCAACTTAAACAAGATTGCAGCATGGGCAAATGAATGGAGCATGACGTTTAGCGTAGATAAGTGCATGGTCGCTCATTTTGGTTCGAACAACCCACGGTTCTCTTACGAGTTGAATGGTGTCACTATCCTGGATGCAACTAGAGTCACCGATTTGGGAATTCTCATTGACGAGCGACTTAAGTTTTCTGAACATTGTTCAGCGGTTGTCAAAAAATCGAATAGAATGCTTGGTCTCATTTTCAAAAAGGTCTCTTCGCGTTCTCCTAAAGTCATTCTTCCGCTTTTTCGAGGCTTAGTTCGTCCTGGACTGGAGTATGCTGTAAGGTTTTGGAGACCATACCTACAGAGGGACATAGACTTGGTTGAAGGGGTGCAGAGAAGAGCTACGCGTGTCCTTATTGGCACACAGGGCTTGAGTTATGAAGAAAGACTTCATTTTTTGAATATGTTTACATTGGATGAACGCAGGTGTCGAGGAGATATGATCGAAGTGTTCAAAATTTTCAATGGGATGGATAGGATGGACCATGAACTTTTAGTACACCGCCAATCGACTGCTTTTACAAGGGGACACCAGTATCGATTGGTGAGGGACAATGCAAGGTTATGGTGTCGCAGGGAATTTTTCTCCAATAGGGTTGTTAATAAATGGAATAGCTTACCCCCGGAGGTAGTAAATTGTAACACAATTGACACGTTTAAAAAGAAATACGATAAACATGTTGGGGTAAATCGAGAAGCTATCCATTCTTAGAATAAGACAACCATAAGTATTCTTTATGGGCATTGTATAATATTTTATCATGTGTATATATTGTTTGTAATTTGTGTTAATTGCATTTTTAATTGGGTTGCTGTATTTTTGAAACATATGACAACCATATTTTTATGGGCATCTTTTTATCAGCCACCTCGTTGGGCATTTTGCCTGTTGTGGCGTTGTATTTGTATTTGTATGTCTCAGTGAATGTGATTAGTCAGCTTTGATCAAAAAAGAACTTTTCTTCACTTAATTTTTCCCCATTGTATAGTTAACGTGTATTTAAAAACTTGTCCAACACTTTAGAGTATTTTCTGTGATGATTATCAAAGTGAATTTCCAAACATGCCAAAAACATCAAGTAATGTGGCAAGTACAAGCTGCAAATTAAAATTATGCTTTTAAGTATATGAGAAAGTTGAAAAAGTTAGACTGCAGAACAGCAGTACGAATATAGTGTAAAGAATATGGAATCGGAAAATCTCTCTACCATTTTTACAATTTTTAAACAAAAAATAATGCTTTTCAGCTGGGTCCGAGCAATGCCTTTAAAAAAATGATGAAAGCATATTTTTTTTCTATGGATAGCTAGTAACGAAATATAAATGAGAAATTATGGTTTAAAATTAGATTACCTGTTTCTGTATGGATGTACATATTGCTTTATTAATTTTTTCTAAGAAAAGTATGAATCAAAGTGCTCAAAGAGCCATGTTCCTGCATTGAATATGAAACTTGGGAAGTAAACAAAAGTAGATCCATAATCCAGAGGATTCCCTGATCCAGAGTCAGCTAGGTCCTGAGGAGTCCAGATTTGGGAGGTTCCAGTGTACAATTATTTATTGTTAATTTTTGTTATATCAAAAATATTTTTTTCTTCTATATTTTCAGCTTATGCTTGAAAGTTGGAATCAGAGCATATTTTCAAATATCAAACATAGACTCCAAAATAGTGCAATGAAACTTGTGCATGCAGAGAGAAATGGTGAAGCATTTGACTCCCAACTGATTATTGGTGTGAGAGAGTCTTACGGTGAGTTCTATTATATTATATAAGATATTTGAAAATTGCTGTCAGCTTCAGCAGGTGTTTTATGTTTTATAGTACTGTTTTTTTTTATATGTTTGCAGACATACTGTGGGAGACACATTAGCATAAAACTTTGAACAAGAATGTAGGGTGATATTTAAAAGTTCACAGAGATTACTTTGATTTATCTTATATCTTTCCATATTCTTGAAATATGTAATATCTATTACAAACAGGATGTGTCTAAGTTGTCTTCAAAAAATTAAACTGATTTTGGTTTGTTTTTTAGGTTTTTCACAAAGAAAGTTTGCTTACAGTATGTTCATAAAATCCTTCCTTTCAAAGCCTGAGTTCTCAAGAAAACAAGATTTTTAATGCAATTAAATAAAATATGTTTTAGAAATGGTCATATTAGCCATGACCTTGCATTGAGTGTCTAGCTGTATCTTATCATTTAGTATGAATAGAAGAGGCACAAATTTGATAATCGTGAAAGTCAAAATCCTTTATGTAAACCAAAAATTTGTTAGTTTTGCTTTTGCACCAGAAACATGTTTCCTATTGCATGTTTTTTGTACCTGCTTATTTGTTTCTGGTATCTACTCTAGAAACTTTTTCTATCCATGCATATGGATCTCAATGAAATCTTAAGTTGATTTTTAAAATTTTGCTGATTTCAAAAACTTTTGATAACTCAAATTAGTATAGAAGAATACTCTCACCCAATTATAGTAATCTTTCAGAATGTCTGTGTAGGCCTTTTTTTAATGATGCATATTAATGTCATCATTCTCAGGCTAGACATTAAATATATTTTCTTTCCAGTAAATTTGTGCTCAAATACAGAAGATAAATTGACAATATACCGAGAAAATTTTGAAAAGGCATATATCGAGGCCACCGAAGCATTTTACCGAGCCAAAGCCCCACAGTATCTAGAATCCAATGGCGTGCAAAACTATATGAGATATGCTGACCAGAAGCTGAAAGAAGAAGAACAGAGAGCTGCAAAATATTTGGAGTCCTACTCAGGATCAGTGCAAACTGTAAGTGGTTCAGTTTGATCATATTAATTAGTTGTTGCATGCAATTTTGTAAATTTTTATATCTTCATTTCTTTCATATTTATATTTGACATTTTTATGCAATGTTTATATATTCAAACAGCTTTGAGAGAATTTCTTTTGATTATTATATTGTAATGGAAGTTTTTGTATTGTGACTAGAAAATTGATTTTTGATTTGTTTATAGACAAGCCTTCAATCTTTCAGATATCAATGACAACATTAAAAATTTCAATAAAGGAGACCACTAAATTATACCACAGTATTTAGAATTGTAAGATGAACTTACTGAAATTCACAAAGATTGTCATGCTTGTGCTACTTTATAGAATGAATCCTTCATGAAACAGAACGTCAAGAAACTGAAATAATATTCTGTTTTAGACAGGTTTCTGTTTTATAAAGGTGCACTTCAAAGCACTAATCGTAGACGGGACTATGTTTTGATTCTGTTCAACAAAGGTTCCGGTCTCACATGGTGTCTGTCTTAGGTTTCACTTCATAAAGTAAAAATAGACTTTTAGACCATAAATAAGATTCTGATTCATGATGGCTGATTCCTGTATTAAAGTAAATATAATTTATACTTATAAGTTTTATATATACGTATAAGTTTTTCTTTAAATTATTACTTTTTTTATTTTTTGTATCATTTATCACTGGTTGATAGATCATTGAATGAACATAGTTATAAAATATTTGTTTTTATAGAATTTCATGTAATGTTTTTTAATGCAGAACATTACTTGTGAATCTGGAAAAAATTTTGAACATCTTGCAATTCTAAATACTCCAGAATGGCTTTGTCAAGGCATACCGGAGTGTGAATGAGCTCAGTGGAAATTAATAGCATGCAATATTAATTTGCTATGTTTGAAAAATGTTTGACCAGCCCTGCGGAGTTCTGAATATAACTTGCATCCATCGGGAGATATGCTAAAATTCCAGGTTTTATAGGATATTTATGTCTGTGTGTGTGTGTGGGTGTTTTTTTTTACCTTGAGAGAGAGAGAGTTTGGTGATATATATGTTTTCAAATTTGTATTGCAAATGGCTGATGAAGCTCATTTAATTTGGTATCCAATGTTTGAGCATGATTAAAATTGATATTTTTAGCTGATGGAATGTTGTGTGAATGTGTTGATCACGTCATTCAAAGAAGTCATCTTAGCAGAATGTTCTGGAATGATAAAAAACAACGAAACTGACAGTAAGCATTTCTCATAAAATTGCCTTTTCTGAAAACTTGTAACTTACACAAGTCAAAACATTTGTAGTGCGCAAAAGTAGTTAACTTATCTATATGACAATGTAATGTATGTAGCCTGTAAATGATGTTCTGTTGAAACGGACAAATTCAGAAGGTTGATAGTAGCCATAAAAAAAGAACAAAAATTGCCATGGAGCATGCTATTGCAAACTTTGTTTAGTATGTGAAAATCTCAAAAGTACTTATAGAAGGTCTAGTGTTGAGCAAAGATGATAAAAAGGGCAATAACAAAAAAATATTTAATTGACAGCATGTTTAAAACATGGTCTTATTGGTGGTATTTATTGGTGTACTGCATAAAGTATGATTTCCAGAAAGAGAGGGGATGTAAAGAAATTATAGCAGAAATTATTACAGAAACTATTACAGAAACAAAAATACTTGCTTCCAAACTATACAAATTTAAACATAAGTTAACATAGTTAAGTCGTATAGTTTGGAAGATACCGGAATTTCTAAGATACCAGGTGTTTGTCACAGCAGTGATGATCTGCACTATGATAACCTCCTGTGTCTCCACAGGTATCTAATAACTAAGGGAAGATGTCCCCAAAAGAAGTCCAAGGAATCCGTGTGTTCGTATTTTTGCAATTTTCAGTGACTGTAAGCTGTTCCATTGGCATGTTTCTTAGAAATCTTTAGTTCCTCTTGATGCCTACTACCCCCACATTGAGTTTAGCATTTCTTCAGAACAACTTGACAACTCAGATGTATCCCTTGAAGTAAATTTCATCTGAAAATTGCTGCTATAATTGAGATAAATTTGATGTTAAGGGAGAAAAAAGTTTAAACCCTAGTTTTTTCCCCATTATAATTTTATATTATGTAAAGTACATTCAATGTCTTTTGTGTGTGCATGGACTGTGTTGAATGTTTATTTCATTGCCTACAAAGAATTCTTCACCTCAATGCTTACATATACAGTAATCTGATATAGCCTTTTGTTTATTTTTTCTTTTTCTGTCAGAGCTACAGCTTATGTTTAAATTGATGGATCGTGTTCCTGATGGCATAACTCCAATGCTCAGAGACTTAGAAAATCATATTATCAATCAAGGACTTGCTGACATGATAGCTTCTGCAGACATTATCACTCAGGTAATAAATGATTCCTTCCCCCCCCCCCCCACCCGTTTCGGGTCACCACAATACTTTCCATTTCTTAATGATTCACATCAACTTGATTTTGTCACAAAATTTTTCATAAAGTTAATAACATTTTAAATTATGACAGATATTAAATATATAAATTTCTGATGCATAAGAAATTCAAAATATCTTTATGTGCCCTTCAGTCTCTGTTGTACTTTATCCTACAAGTGTTATCTTGCATGTGCATTCATATTTATTAGTTTTCTTGAGAATCGTGACAATTTTTTTTGTTCAAAGGATTCTGAAAAATACATCGAACAGCTCCTGGAACTCTTTCGGAGATTCAGCAAACTAGTCAAAGAGGCTTTTAATGATGACCCTAGGTTCCTAACTGCCAGAGACAAGGTATTTAAATCCTGAATAATAAAAGTACAGTACTTTAGCTCAAATACTACTAAACAAAAATACTTGCTTCTAAACATTGTTTGGAATCAAGTGCACAAATATTTATATATTAAATTTACAGCCAGATGGTTTTTATTGATTAAAATAAACCTTCATAACAGCAAGCAACTTCTGCAGATCAAAGTAGTATTTCAACATATGCAGTGAAACCTCCCATAACAGACATGCCCTATTAACGGGCACTTTTTAAAATGAAATCAATGGGCTTTACTGTATTTTCTTACTTATTAACAAACACCTTTTTTTTTCTGAACAACTTTTCTGTCTTAAGGGTTTCCTTATCTGGGGGTTTCACAGTAGTTGAACTTTGATATCTCAAACTGCTTCTGAAAATTAACATTGCTCTGCGGTACTAAAAATTTCATCTTTAGAAATTTTATTTATTGAGATTGATTTTATAGATATTTGACAGTATATGCATGAAGTTGAATGAAGATTTTTACATCATGGTACAGTAAAACCTGTCAGTAATGGCACCTGTATTAAGCGGAAACCTGTCTTCAACAGAAAAAAATTGTGGATCCATGATTTCAATGCCAAAATACACATTAAAAAACCTGGATTAAACACAGCCTGTCTAACGTGCAAATGGAAAAGAAAATTGTACCCTTTAACGGAAAATTTCGCACAAACACTGTGAGTATTTGGCAACCAATAGACCAAAGGATCATATAAAATGTTGAAAGTGCTCCACTGAAATTTTTTATGCAATCGATGCTTGCAAATGTGAGTTCATCATCCACCCTCAGATTAGCAAAAAATCATTTCTGTATTTGATGCTGTGGTTTTGATAAGCCATATGCAGTTGCATTCTGAAATTTCAACAAAATTTTTCTTAAAAGCAGGCTTTTCCATGTTAAAAATCAGTTTAAGAGTTGGATTTCCAAATGATATTCAAGACTTGCAAAATTGTATGTAAGCTGTATGCATTCCTTGATCACAAGGCTGAAAAGGACTGGAATTAATTAAAGACAGGTGGGGGGAGGCACACAGGGGGGCAACAGTCCTGGTGGCAACATTTAATGGTTTTCAAATTTAGGTGGGAACAAAAACACTGTTATAAATCATTGAATTTTACATTATTAGGGGCCGAAATTCCTGGTTAAGACCCTAATGCTGAGGATTACATAAACATAGACGGTAATGTGCAAACTGAACCTGACATGACAGATATTGACACCCTAATTGAAAATTTGAAAATTTTTAAGGAAGTTATAAAAAGAATGTAAATGCCATTATTTTAGAAGAAAAACATTGTAGGTTGAAACTTTGTACAGATGCTGTCAAAAACTAAATACAATAATTAGTAAATATAGATTTCCATTTTATTTTCTTACAAAGTAATGACACTAAAGAAAGGGTTCCCCATAATTATAATCTAACCATCATTCTAAATCTAGTTGTATCTAATTGAAGCTTTTTTTTTTTTTTCAGGCTTTCAAGCAAGTTGTCAATGACTGTTCTGTGTTCAAGTTAGAACTGCCATCCAAGCAGAAAGTGTTCAGGTATGGCTGATATTTATGAAAAGAAAAGATTTAAAAAAAATTCTCTATATATATATATTAGCAACAATAGATGAAGTTAATGTTTACCAGATGAATCCCTTCCCCCCCCCCCCCCCACATATTTGAATTAAAACTTTCTATACCTTCAGTGCCAGCAACAAGACACAACCAGAATCTCGTTGTCCAGAGCTACTTGCTAATTACTGTGATATGCTCTTGCGGAAAACGCCACTCAGTAGGAAGCTGACATCTGATGAAATAGAAACTAAGCTCAAAGAAGTGGTAAGTTTTTCAGATATAAATAATAATTACTTATGTATAAGTATATTTCCATTGTTATTTTTGTATAATGTAATCGGTTCATTTTCTTAAGTATTTAGAAATATCATAGAGAGTAAATACAGTTGAACCTTGATTAAACAGGGTTTGAGTTACCCAAGATAATCAGATATCTTGCTTTCGGCATGCAAACATATGGCTGAGAAAGTCTAGTCCAATTAATTGAAACTCAACTCAAAGTAATCTTGATACAGAATTAAATTTAAAAAAAGAGTAATATTTTACTCTATAGTTAGCATAATAAATCGAGTCAAACAACTTAATATGCTGGCACCCACAGTACCCCAACATAATAAAAATTTACATAATGAACAACAATTAATAGAATGGATCACACACTACCATATCTTTTCTGGTCAAGAGTGTAATAGTTTCACTTCCACATAACTGTAACTGCACAAGGACGAAACTTGCTCAAATTATCGCAATATTGCACTCTCACTAAATTTCTTGAAGCTCATTAGCTAGTACTAGTGTCCTTAGCGCTCCTACAACAACCACACTACTCAATGTACCCTGGAGCAAGTGTCTGAGATCCTCTTTCTTTGACAAAACAAAAAAAACACTTTTGGTTTCTTTGTTCTTTCAAAAACGCATGTGATTGGTTGATGGTGGCATATGATTAGGATCAGATATGATAGGTCCAAAAATTAAGAACAAAATATCATTAGGATGCTTTGAATATGAGTATGAGAATCGTGTGTTTTGATATTGCGCTGTTCCCATTGATTAAACATTTTTAGCTCTCTTTGATGCTGGAGAAACGTGCAAAACAAAGTACATTACGGCGTGGCAATTGAATGTGTCACTTAAGTAAACGATTGTGACTTGAAGCTATCCATTCTTAAAATAAGACAACCATAATTCTTTTATGGGCAGTGTATTACATAATAATATATATATATATTTTTTTTTTTCGTGATATATGCTCTTATATTGGGTTGCTATATTTTAGTTATATTTGACATCCATATGTTTTATGGACAATTTTTTTCAGCCACCTCATTGAGCAATTTGTCTTATAACCCTTGTGTTTGTATTTGATTGCATGAAAAATAATTTAGGAACGTGTTATTTTCTGATAAATATATCTGAAGTGGAATTTTTTAGAATGAGTAGTTTAAGGTTGGAATCAAGCTCACAACACAGATAATCTGGATCCTTCTGTGGATAGTTAATATCAATTTCTTTTCATATATAAAAACACATGCTTTGTTTGTGTGAATTTATTTTCCTTACTTGTGTTAATATTCCTCCTACATGAAATTAATAGTTATGGATATAAAATTGATTATACACCTGGGACTATTATTACAGTGCATTGTGAAAGATTTCTCATTTTCTTTAATTGTTTATTCTATTTATATGCCATGAGATTTTATAGTTAATTTTGTTGTCTTTGGATCTATGTATCTGATGCTTTGCTAATTATTTTTCTCTAAAGCTGTTGGTGCTAAAATATGTCCAGAATAAAGATGTGTTCATGCGGTATCACAAAGCTCATCTGACACGTCGTCTAATTTTAGACTCATCTGCAGATAGTGAAAAAGAAGAAAATATGGTAGAATGGCTGAGGGTGAGTTTATACACATCATATTCTTGAATATAAATTTCTTTTTTATAATTACATATTATGAAAAATAATTGTTTTCTCTATGCATAATTTACACCTATCCTTAAAAAAGAACTTGCCTTAATCATTTAATGTATTTTTTAGAAATTTTAAACATTTTGAAAAATACCTCAGATTTCATTTAAAGTTTTGAAAAACTTAAAGAATTCTTCCCTTAATATAATCTGCTTGAAGTGTTTAAAATCAAAATAATGAAGCTAAAAAATTGAAGTAAATGAGTATATAAAAATAAATAAAATCTAAGTTAGATCTGTTCAATGTGAAATTTGATCATGACTGTATTTATTCAGTTATAGAAAATATTTCCCTTGATATCAAAGAGTTGTCCATACATCACTGAATGCTGATCTTACCATCAAATTGTAGTTGAATTGCTCTGTGCAAAATAAACATTAGTCACAAAAACTAGTTTTTAGAAAACAGCAAAAAAAAAAACCTGTCTAAGATTAGTCTTTTAGCTTGCAACATTTTCTGCATAAATTTTGAAACTGAAGCTATGGATAGCTTTTTCCAGGCATCACAATATGATGTCCTTTTGACATATAACACAAAGCATATAGCCTATTGAAGTGGGGAAATGTTGAAAACTAAATTTTGCAAAAAATGGGACTTATATGCCCTTTTTGCATAAAGCAATTCATTTACAGTTGTGAATAGTTTGTTGTTTTGTGAATAGTTGAAATGAGCTCATTTACGTTTCTTCAGGATTTGGACCATGCAATCAATTTCTTATCCCATTACAAAGAGAAAAAAATTGTACAGTTTTTTTTCCTATTCTGATGCGTGTTTCGTCTATTTGTGCTACTACTTCCATCGTTCTCTTCTTCACAAGTCTCCAAAATCCCTCTTTAGTTTGTGAAAACAAATACCCAACATGTGAATTTGAATTTTGACTTTCTATATTCTAAGGTCTATATATTCATGTAAACAATCTTGTTCTTTCATACCTTTTACTTCAGTATCAACTGAAATACAAAAGTGAAGTGCTATTGAATATTAATAAATATAATTTCTTTTTTTTTGCTCTAGGATGTTGGGATGCCTGCTGATTATGTAAATAAATTAGCTAGAATGTTCCAAGACATAAAAGTTAGTGAAGACCTGAATCAGCAGTTTAAAGACGACCACAGACATAGAGCTGGTTTAGCTGGTAAAACATTTTTGCTATCAATTCTCAAATTGTTGCTATCTTATTTCTTTTTCTTTTCCCTGCTTCTCAACATAAAATAGAATTTAAATAAATAAATATATAATACATTCAAATTCTGTGTACGTTGACATGATCAATTTTGCTAGCTGTATGCTAATTCAAATCTAAAATTTTAACAGATATTATAATGTCATTGTAAATTTTGCTATCAGCTACATCAAGTTCATATCAAATTTCAACAAAAATTATAACAAATAAATAAATATAGAGTAAAATCCCATTATAACAAACTCCACGAGACCAAAGGAAGCACTTCATTATAAAGGGATTTTGCTACAAAGGAATTCCAGGTTTTCTACAATGTTCCTATGGAAACTTATCTGGGGGATTATAAGAGTGTTCATCAAAACAAGATTTTTTTTTTGCTGTAACTGTATTCGTTAAAACAGAATTAGATTGTGTATGTAAAATTATACACCAGCAGTCTATTTGCTTCCACCAAAGATTGCAGTCCCAGCTGGGAATGTGATACAGAATTCCCTTAAACATTATCGAAATGGCACATGAACATTCAATTATGTTTTTCATGCCTATCAGAAAAAATTGTAATTTCTATGGCTTTTGGTGATCTTAAGTAATGATTATGACTCATAACTCTGTCTTTAATTATGTAATGCTGTACTTTTTAATACTTTAATGTAATAACTCTCACATAATGCACTTTTCAAAAAGTTTAAATCACACAAAATGAGATAAATATATTAATGCATGTGGTCTTTGTTATTGTCTTTTGCAGATTCCATAAACATTAAGATTTTGAATGCTGGTGCATGGGCTAGAGGCAGTGAACGAGTGCAAGTTTCATTGCCATTAGAACTAGAAGACTTCATACCTGAAGTAGAAGAGTTCTATCGGCAGAAACATAATGGCCGTAAATTGCAGTGGCATCATCACATGTCCAATGGAACGGTATATGACATTATATGTATAAATTCATCTATGTGTATGTTTGTGTGCTTAGAAATAAAAAGTGAAGTGAACATTGTAAACTTAGCATCTTCTGAAAAACGACATTTGTTGATATATCTTTTCATTGTAGCAGCAGAAGAATTATGAAAAAATATGGATTACCTTCCTAATACTGTTTTTAAGTTTTTACTCTAACTTTCATAATCTTGCCATAACTGTCAGCGGGGAGGGAGAGAAAAATATTTGTGTTGAGAACAATGCAAATGCTGCATTGACATTCAATTTTCACTTGATACAGTAAAACTCCTCTTTTATGGACACTGGCAGGATAAAAAAAATTCATTTGTAAAAGCAGAACGACCATTAAATAAGGGAACTTTTATTGAAGCCTTTAAAATAAAACTTAAATATTTTTTTCAGTAAAAGCAAGGGTGGCCCCATGCATCTGCAAAGTGACCATTAAAAGGGATTTCACTTTATATGTTTTTTTTATTTCACAAGTAAATAAGTGTTAGAAAATAATTGCTAAATGACCAGTTTCAGTCACGAACACTCAGAAATCTTGGACTGGTATTTGAACATATGTAGTTGGTAGTAGCATCCACATATGTGAACTATATATAATAGTACTTTTATATGTAGTTGATCAATAGTTTTGGACCTTCAACTTCTCTGAGGTTGCTTTTTTTAAAATAAAAAAATGGAAGCATATTCTTTTATATAAATACAGAAATAAAAAGATGAAGGTAAGTACATTTCTTTTATTATGATGTAAAATGTGGAGTCGAGTTCCCCAACATTTAATTCTATTGACGTTTATTATGGAAATGTCATGTGTTATTGCATAGTCATTTGAAAATCAAGTCAATTTTTACTCTTGTTTTTTGTTTTTGTTTCCTATGAAAAGATGCCTTAAAAACAAATAAATTTTCTTCATGCAGATAACTTTCAGCAATGCTGCAGGAAAATTTGATCTGGATGTTACAACTTTTCAAATGGCCGTACTCTTTGCTTGGAATCAAAGGCCAAATGACAGAATAACTTTTGAAAATTTGAAACTAGCCACAGAGCTACCAGATGCAGAACTTCGGAGAACACTTTGGGTAAGTAGAATTACTCGCTATTAATGGAATGTGGAAGTAATTATTAATAATTAGTATTGTTCTATTTTTTTAGACTATAAATTAATGTAACATCTTTTGAAAAAATAAGTTTTGAATTTGTGATGCATATATATGATACACAGTCAATGCTCGTTATAACAACCCATAGCTGCCAAGTCTCCCGAATTCTTCGGGAATCTCCCGAATTTTAGCTTCATCGCTCGACCTCCCGAAAAGTTCTTAAATCTCCCGAATTTTTACGAAAATCACAAAAATCCCTAATTGTCCCTAAAAATTCCCTACTTCATTAAAAAAAATCCCCACTTGTGAAAACAATCCCTAAGGAATTTCTTGTGGGGCATGAAGCCTCTTTTTTTTCCCTTTCGAAATGACGTCACACGTCGTAAATGGGGAAATTCCATTTTTAAGGAAGTTTTACAAACCCTCTGATGGTAACAAGAAAGTTGTTTGTCTTATCGTGCAGGGAAATGGCTCAGCAGCCAATAGTCCTGGATAATAATTGAAGATTATAGTGATGCACATGTGATCAAAATTTCTTTTGTTGAAGTTACGTACGTGCAATATAACAAAGCATGAATACTGATAAGCAAAAATATATTTAATCAATTTTAAAGATACTTATTCCGATGAATTTCCTTTCATCAAACGTTCCAGAAGAGGGCAGACTTTTCCTTTTTGTACAAGTAGTGTTATGTACATAAACATCGGTCATGGAAAGAAAAAAAAAACATCAAGCAAGTGTCACAAAAAGTCAGTGTTCTTCAAAAATTTATGGTGTGTTCCTTCATCTTCTGATGATTTTGGGGTCATTCGCGCAGAATGTTTATTCACAGCGTTTCTGATTGAACACAATATTTATTTTTACATCATTGAAGTTTTGGCCTCCAATTTCACTTGTTTTTTGCGTAGGAATTTTATTCCCAAGGGTTTAACTTCCATGTGTGTAAAATCCCTATTTTAATTTGACTTCAGTTTTTGAGTAGGGATTTTATTCCCTACGCTTTAACTTTTATGTTTGTAAAATGCCTATTTTATTTGGAAAAATCCCTATTGTATTTATTAGGGAGTGGTTTTAGCATAAAATACGGGTTTGCGCGAAATCTCCCGAATTTTCATTTTCAAAAGTTGGCAGCTATGACAACCCCACGTTATTGCGATCATTCCATTACAATGACTGGTAGGATAAGTCTGAAATGTTTTCATAGAACTATTATCATGTTTTACTTTTGATATAATAACCCTCTCAATATGACATTCATTTTTGATGAAGAAAGCCATTGTCAAGCATTGACTGTATATTGAATGATAGCAAATTAATAATCATTTTATTTTTTCCTTCCTACAGAGCTTAGTAGCCTTCCCAAAGTTGAAAAGGCAGTTGTTATTATATGAACCGGAAGTCAAATCGGCTAAAGATTTTGGTGACAGTACTAGTTTCTGGGTAAACCAGGAATTTACAGTAATGTTAGTATTTCTTTTATGAAATTAAATACTTGTACATATGTATGTTTGTTTGCACATTTCAATTATGAATAAAAAAAATAGTGTGAGTTATTATGTAAAATAAATACAGTGAAACTTGTATGAAACTAAACATCAATAGACTTAAATAATACTCAGTTTCAGACAGATTTCCGTTTTATAAAAGATGCAAATAAAACCTCTAATCATTGAACAGACTATATTTTGATTCTGTTTGAGACAGATTTCCATCTCGTACAATGTTAGTCTTAGGTTTCACTGTATGTACTTCTTGACAACTATTCAGATTGCTATTTCAATCGCAAGCAACATGTTATACTATGGTTTATGGTTGGGACTTTCCACCCGCCTGTTTTCTGGAATTTTTTATGATTTCCCATTCCTGAAATCTCGAGAAAAATTCCGGGGATATTCAGAAAATTACTGTTATGACACAGTAATACCTACAATGGAATATAAAAAAATTAAAAAAAAATCAGTGAGTATATTTGTTGAAAATTCAACTAGTCCTTAGCATTGCCTGAGAAAGAAAAAAAAAAGATGGTAAGAGGAGCTTCCAGTTTCCAATTCTAAAAACTGTACTAGATATCCATTCTGCCAACACACCTATTATAAAATTCTAATACTAAGAACAATACAAAGAACCTGAAGTGAAAAAGAGTTGTTCTTTCCTCTGTTTCATGGGGCAAGTCAAGACAGAAGATGATGAATTTCAAGATATCTGAAAAGAAACACATTTTAGTGGAAAGAGTTCATTATATGCTCTTGTACATAGATGGTGGCAGCCCACACAACTAGTGTAGGACTATATTATTTATAGCACTGTCTTTTTACCAACACTATATACAACACCTTGCTTTTTAAGCAATCTAGAAATACAGATCAAGAAAATGTTTAAAAGCTGGGCACTCCTTCGTCTATAGAAGGGGGGTCTGAAGACATTAAATGGAACCCTTCTAGATTACGAGATCACTGGCAAAAAAGAGCAAGCTTTTTTTTCCCTGATTGTTGACAATCGTATATCCATTTATGGCATAAATACAATCATTGAAAATGCCATTGATAGTTATCTGTATTTCTGCATCCTTCACCATCGACACCCCCCCCCCCCCATCTGAAACATCTCTAGTGATTGAAAAAAAATAACTTGTTAGAGACAAGCACCAAAAATTTTAAATTTCTAGAAAACTAACATAGTGGGCAAGTATTCTGACCTAATAGCCTGTTTCAGAGGGTGGGGCTTTGTCCTCAATATTTAATTGAAACTGAATAAGAAATACGATTCCTGGTTTCTGAAGGTTCCAAAGTGTCGGGGAACTTAGAAATTTTATGTTATACAAATTAAAATATCATTTGTAATCTAAAAAGTTGTGGAGGAAAAGAAACATGCTGCTTCTAAAGCTTTATTTACTGATGTAAATAAAACAAAAGATCCTTCACACACATGCTGCACTGTATTGATCTTAAAAATTATTCACAATATATCACATTTGTAATCATTATACTTCCTTTTAAATTGTTTTTTCAGTAAAAACGGGAAGTCTCAGAAAAGAGGAAAAGTCAATCTTATTGGCAGATTACAACTTTCAACAGAAAAAAGTAAAGAAGAAGATAATGAGAGTATAGTGCAATTGAGAATCCTTAGGACTCAGGTGAGTAAACATAACAACCTAAAATCAACAAAACTCTTGATTTTTAAAAAAAAATTTTTAAACAGGTGTGGGGAATCGGTTAAAGCCGTCCGGATATGATATATATTTTTCCTTGTGGTTGGAAGAGAAGTCAAAGCCGTCTAGAGATGACACTCGGTGTTTTGATTGAGGTGTCACATGTTGTCGCGTATGTGTATGTCCGTTCCATGCGTATGTAGTGATTTTTGTGATTTGTTTTAGTTTAATAAATAAATTGAATAGATTTTATCATCGTTAATCACTACAACTGGTGACCTATATTGTGAAGAGGACAGGCAACCAAAGGATTTAAGCAAAACAAAATGGCAGATGAAAACGCAACTGGTTCGGCAGAGATCGCCCATGTTTCCGTAAAAGCTCCACCGTTTTGGCGAGCAAATCCGGAGATCTGGTTTAGGCAGATGGAAAGTCAGTTTCTTCTGGCAGGAGTGACAGCCGAGGTGACCAAGTATCATCACATCGTATCTGCCTTGCAACCAGAGGAGCTGTCTGTTGTCGGGGACATTATCACCAGCCCACCCACCGCAACATCTTACGCTACGCTAAAACACCGTTTGTGCACGCAGTATGCGGACTCGGAGGAACAGCGGTTGCGCGACCTAATTTCTGGATTGCAACTGGGTGATCGGAAACCATCACGCCTTTTCCTGGAAATGCGAAGTAAAGCTGGGCAACGGGTGAGTGATGATATTTTGAAGTCTCTTTTCCTCCAGCGGCTGCCTACAAATGTTCAGCAAATACTAGCGATATCCAATGATAGCCTGGATAAATTGGCAGAAATGGCTGATGCCATACTTGCCGCCGCGGAAAGCTCCACTGCAATTCATGCGGTTTCAGCTGAAGCTTCGCAAATGCAGACCATTCTAATGGACATTTCTTCCCGTTTGCAGCGTCTCGAAACGCGTGTTCGATCCCAATCAAGAAATCGCCGAGGATCTCGTCAGCGTTCCAGCAGTCGTGACAGAAATTACCAGCACTGCTGGTACCACTGGCGTTTCAAAGAAAAAGCAACCAAATGTGTCCAGCCTTGCAGTTTCAACCAGCAGGGAAACTAGTTGGGCCGTCACTCGATACTCAGAGTGACGGCAAACTCGACTGCTTCCGGCTATATCTGTCTGACCAGTCATCTTCCGTGCAGTTCCTCATAGACACTGGCGCTGATGTATCTGTACTTCCACTACGCAAAGAAGATTCCCGACGTCAGCCAGACAAGCTTCAGTTGTTTGCTGCAAACGGAACTGCCATACACACCTTCGGTCAACGACTGTTAAAACTAGACTTAGGACTTCGTCGTGCATTTCATTGGTCATTCATCGTTGCTGCCGTTTCACGTCCAATCATCGGATCTGACTTTCTGCGGCATTTTGGACTGCTTATAGATGTTCGGCGCGGTCAATTAATCGATCCACTCACTCAGCTTCGTTCACATTGCAAGATTGCTGGTGCGGACGTACCATCCCCAGCAGTGAAATGCATCCGGGACAATAGTGAATTTCATCGAATTCTCACCGAGTTCCCTGGACTGACAGAGACTGTAGCAACGTTTAATGCTGTTAAGCATGACGTCCAACACTGCATTGAGACCAAAGGCCCGCCAGTTGCATCAAAACCTCGCAGGCTACCACCGGACAAGCTGCGTGCAGCCAAGTGGGAATTCGATCATCTAGTTGCCCAAGGAGTTTGCCGACCATCTCAAAGTTGCTGGGCAAGCCCACTGCACATGGTACCCAAGTGCAACGGCGATTGGAGACCATGCGGCGACTACAGGAGACTAAATGCTGCAACTATCCCTGACAGATATCCCGTTCCGCACATCCAGGACTGTCTCCAGGTGCTAGAGGGGAAACAAATATTCTCCACCCTAGATCTCGCAAAAGCTTTTCATCAAATCCCTGTGAGACAAGAGGATATTCCGAAAACAGCCGTAACAACACCATTCGGGCTGTTCGAATTTCTCTTCATGCCTTTCGGACTATCGAATGCAGCTGCAACATTCCAGAGGTTCATACATATGGTGTTGCAGGGTTTCACCTTTTGTGTACCGTATTTCGACGATGTTCTCGTGGCATCTACAAACGCTGAAGAGCACACGGAACATTTGCGACAAGTATTCAAACGTTTTGCCGAATTCGGAGTTCGCCTCAATGCTGCTAAATGTGTTCTGGGGCAACCATCAGTTCGATTTTTGGGTCATTTGATCTCTGCAACTGGCGTTGCACCTCTTCCTGAGAAAGTGTCGGTCATCGCTCAATACCCAAAGCCAGACACAGTCAAAGAGCTCCGACGATTTTTGGCCCTCCTCAATTTTTATCGTCGCTTCGTTCCAAAAGCAGCAGAGACGCAGGCGCTCCTGTATAAATTTCTAGCGGGTTCCAAGCGAAACGATAAGAGGAAGATCGTTTGGACCAAAGAAGCCGATGAAGCATTCCTGAAGTCTAAGCGGGATCTGGCAGATGCAACAGCTTTGGCATTTCCAGTGGCAGCAGCATCTTTGGCTATTGTGGTAGATGCTTCCGATATTGCCATGGGCGCAACTTTGCAACAACGTGTGTCAGGATCTTGGCAGCCACTTGGGTTCTACTCCAAGAAGTTATCTCCTGCACAAAAGAATTACAGTGCCTATGATCGAGAGTTGTTGGCAGCTTTCTCTGCTATCAAATATTTCAGGCACATGGTTGAAGGCCATTCATTCGTCCTGTACACGGATCAGAAGCCTCTCACATATGCCTTCAGACAGACTACTGACAAATGCTCACCTCGTCAGCTTCGACACTTGGATTTCATTGGCCAGTTTACCACAGACATCCGACACATCAAGGGTACAGAAAATGTTGTGGCAGATGCATTGTCTCGGATATCCATATCTTCCATAGACACACCATCTCCCACCGACTTCAAACGAATGGCAGAGGAACAACTCAAAGATGAGGCTATTCAGCAACTACTCACCAATCCTTTATCTACTTCCTTGAAAATCCACTCTCTTCCGGTTGATGAATCGAAGCTTCAGCTGTACTGTGACGTCTCTACAGGACGCATTCGACCACTGGTTCCATCCTCGATGCGTAGGGACATCTTCACTGCCTTGCATGGACTGTCACATCCTGGAGTGAAGGCCTCTGTGAAACTAGTTCAAGAGCGTTTCGTGTGGCCCGCACTGAAGGCTGACGTGACCACTTGGTCACGTACATGCATTAACTGTCAGAAGTCTAAAGTGAGTCGGCATACGAAGAGCCCACATGGGGAATTTTCACCACCTGATGCCAGGTTTGAACATGTCCACATTGATATTGTAGGCCCTTTGCCTCCATCAGAAGGCTACACATATTGCCTCACCTGTGTGGATCGCTTCTCTAAATGGCCTGAAGCCTTCCCTATGCCGGATAGCTCTGCTGACACCGTGGCCAAGGTTTTCTATTCTGGATGGGTTTCTCGGTTCGGTTCACCTAACAGAATCACCTCAGATCAAGGTGTCCAGTTTGAGTCCTTTTTGTTCAAGGCTCTAACCAAGTTCTTGGGAACCAATCGCCAGAGGACCACATCATACCATCCTCAAGCAAATGGTCAAGTAGAACGCTTCCATCGAGACCTTAAGTCTGCTATCAAGGCTCACGCAACTAACCGCTGGGTAACAGTACTTCCTACGATTCTGTTGGGTTTTCGAGCCGCCTGGAAGGAGGACTTGCAAGCTACAACTGCGGAAATGGTGTATGGTGCACCTATACGGCTGCCAGGAGAGTTTTTCGTACCTAGTCGTCATCACCCAGATCCATCAAGCTTCGTTGATCAGTTGAAGACCACCATGGAAAATTTAAGCCCAAGACAGACTGTTCGCCACGGAAAACATTCTGTTTTTGTCAGCAAGGACCTGCTGTCTTGCTCATATGTTTTCCTCCGCACGGACAGAGTGAAGAAAGGCCTAGAACCTCCGTACGAGGGACCTTACCAAGTACTGTCAAGATCAGAAAAGGTGTTCCAAATACTAATAAAAGGTCGACCAGTATCTGTAAGCATAGACAGAGTCAAACCGGCTTACATCTGCGGTGATGACCTGCCTTTCAATGCCCACAAGCCTTCCAACGATCAACAAGAAACAACAACTTCAAAGCATCAGCAGACAACTTCTAACGATCAGCAAGCAACAACTTCACGGCAAGCAACAACAACTTCACGGCAAGCAACAACAACTTCACAGCAAGCAACCACAAGTTCAAAGCATCAGCAAGCAACAATAACTTCAAAAGATCAACAGACTTCCAGTGACGAGGACCAAACTTTCATGACCACCCGCTCAGGTAGACGGGTCAGATTCAGGTTGCCTTGCAGGTAGTTCTCTCGCTATCGCTGGTGGGGGACTACCTGTGGGGAATCGGTTAAAGCCGTCCGGATATGATATATATTTTTCCTTGTGGTTGGAAGAGAAGTCAAAGCCGTCTAGAGATGACACTCGGTGTTTTGATTGAGGTGTCACATGTTGTCGCGTATGTGTATGTCCGTTCCATGCGTATGTAGTGATTTTTGTGATTTGTTTTAGTTTAATAAATAAATTGAATAGATTTTATCATCGTTAATCACTACACAGGTTATGATCTACAAGGTATATGCACCTGGATAAAGTAAAGATAATATAAATATGGTGATTTTTTGGAAAACAATTCAGACCTCTTGCGGGGAATAAAATATTCCTTTTTAAAAAACATCTCTACATTGTATTTAGTTGACTATGAATAGTGGAGGGTGACTTTATACCTAGGGTTATGAGTGTCATGACTTGTGAATGATGCAAGTTATGAGCAACAGTGCCATCTTAACACATGGGCCTACCCGGGCATCAGGTGGAGAGCGACCTCATGAAAATGAGATCTGATTAAAAAGTTAGTGAGCAAGTATGGAAACTGGAGATAGGCATTTCTAGCTAGGTAGGGGGTCTCAGAAAAATCACTTCATCCGTTCGAACCATGATGTTCTTAAGACAGCCCTGATGAGCAAAGCACATTTTCTGGGAATATTTTGACCTTGTAGCAGAGCTATCTTCAGAGCACTATGGGCCCCCAGGCCAAGTGATTTTTCTGAGGCCCTGCCAGGCAAATTTACATGCATACGCCTAGAAAAATTCAACTATATCTCATTCTTATGAGGAACGTGCTTGGGAGAGCCCCCGTGCATTAAGATGGCACTGCATGTGAGTAAATATTTGTAACCTATTCGATTTATAAATAATATTATATTACATTTTAATGTGTGTGTGTAGTTTTTTCTGTCTGGAACTATTATTGTTATTATATTGACCTCGTTCTCTTGGGTGAAATTAATGTGTACCATATACCATATTGAAACAAGCTTTCAAAATCATACAATGTTTGATCATTCTCTTTCACAGAAAATTCTTTACTTAAAACGATTTTGTCTGTTAAGATCTATTATTATGTTTGTAATTATAATTTACTTCAGATTCTTTCTTTTCAATTGTTTCAGGAGGCAATTGTGAAAATTATGAAAATGCGCAAAAAGATCACAAGTGCTCAGTTACAAACTGAACTGGTGGAAATTTTGAAGAATATGTTTCTTCCTTCGAAAAAGATGATTAAAGAACAGATAGAATGGCTTATAGAATATAAATACATGCGTAGAGATGAAGAGAATATTAATGTATTTATTTACATGGCATGAAAAGATCTTTTGGCTTGTGCAAAGCAAAATATGTACAGATCATTATTTTTATTATGATTCGTGTGGCCGCTAATGCAAGAAAAAAAAAGCATTTGTGACTTTGTGTCTACAAGCCTTGTTTGGCTGCATTGAAAGTGAAGAAAAATATTGAAGATTAAATGGTTTTTTCTCAATGCATTTTTTTTCTTGGTTTTGTTCCCCCTCAAGAATGCATATACTACTAAAAATTTAAAATATTGTATGTACTGTCAGATAGTGTAATTTAACTTTTTTTTTTTGGATATTCCGGTTCTGTCCTGTACTTTTATATTATTGTATGAGAAGTTTTTCTTCCTATATATTATCAAACAGAATAATTAAACCGAAACTTTTGAATTTGTTGAAAATTGTTTTTTAATTTTATTTGTGGTTTCTTTCGTTGAATTACGTTCAATGTTTTCTGTCATACAATTGATTTTGTTCATAAAAAAGAAATATTTTGATTATTGATAGTTTTCAATATATATATTGATTGGAAACTCTAATTCGAAGGATCAATAAAATCTATTTGATTTTGTTTGTGAAATGATATACAAATAAGATTGAAAACGTGTTCTTGTTGCATCAGACAGAAGTGTAAAAATGATAATAAATGCAATTGATTTATTTGAACAGATTTTCGAAAAAAAAAAAGATTGAATGTTTTAAACTTTTATTATTATTCCTTTTTATTTTATATCAATTTCTCTTGCGATAAATAATAATTAATGAATACAGAAATAAAACATAGTTCGAAGCTGTAGCTTCCTGCTTAAGTATTAATGAAGATCTTCAAATGTGCATTTATATATTTTCTGCATTTTTTGTGTTGTTTCACAGTGGTCTAGTTCTGCCAAAAAGCATCATTAACGTACTAAGCGTTGTAGTGTACTATATTTAAAAAACGTCGGACGTTCAAAGAAAATGATCTGCCAAGTCTTGATGCTGAATAGGGAAAACAAGTTAACATTTTTGTTATTTAATTTTAAAATTAAATATATGAAAGTAATGAACCACAAGTTTTAGTAGGAAAGATATTTTTTTCTCTTCAATGTGCAAAATATATATCAATCAAAATCTCAGATGGTTTAAAAAAACCTACTGTGCGAGTTCTGCAAAAGTACAATGCATGTATGTATTTTTTTTCTGAAAGTGTGTGTTGTGGGATGTGTGTTTCAGAAATTAGAATGAAAATAAAGTGACTGACATTCCGGGGGCTGTCTTAATTCATGAGCATGGCCCGAGGAACTCGGTGGATAACGGGCCACGTGATGAGATTCGATGCTATGATTTCGAAAGTATGGAAATTGATGTGCTGGCCAGGATCGTAATGATGAATGATAACGTAGAAAATCATTTCACTGGGATCTCCCCAAGTAAAGGTATAAAGATTGTGTGTGTGTTAATATTTACGCCCCTGGAGCTACGGTGCGTCCACAAGATTGGTGCTTCTAGTCAGGTAGGAGAGCATCAGATCATCATTTTGCCCAAGGGCCCACAATGCTATTATGATGGCCGTAGTGACTATGGCATAGGCCTAGAACGTGTTTGTTTTATTGCGAAAGCAGGGTCATTGACGGATTTTCTGCCTGTAGGCAAAATATTTTTCAATTTTCCCGTCACCACCCATCCAAAATTTGCCGTCCTGAGCAAGTAGAAAGTACTATATCTAGGAGGCTTTAGGCTATATTGGGTTGCAACTGGAGGGGTCTTGTACCTCGCGCCAAATTCACGCTTTAATTGTTCCTTCTACATTACACGAATGACACCAAATTGCCCTGCTGACAAAGTATTTAATTGCGGTCCTGGGCAGTGACATATTTACAGGAGGAGAGGGGGGGGGGGCTTGCCCGCCCAGACTGGCGAATTTGAGAAATGAACGGGAGAAGGGGGCCGCTTCCAAATTTGTATAACTTCAATATACTCGCCTCTGCCCAGACTGCAAGGAACTAGGTCAGTGAGTGACCTATCTAGCGTATTCGCAAGCACGCGAGTCAGCAAAAGAGTGACTTGGAGCCTGAGAAATCATGTGAATGACCAAAAACAAAAAATGTGACCTACAGAGTGAGGGACCAGGTCAGTGAGTGTGCAAAGCATGTGAATGACCAAACGAGTCACCTGGAGCACACGCAAGCATTTGAGTGACCAAAGAATGCGTGAATGATCGAAAGTGTGGTTCCACTTTCCTTGCTTTATAGGGGACGTTTCCTATAAAGGAGAGGAACGAAAAGGGTAGGCTGGAATGGAAGAAGGGCGGAAAAATTCGTTTAGCCCACGCCTCCTGGCAAAGCCGTAGCGGAAGGGACAGGGAGGTCTGGTCCCCCCTGAAATGTGAGAAAATGACCGAAAAAAGGGGAAAAAGATGACCAAATCTATTGTATCTATGCTTCATATCCACTTTGCTGACCCCCCCCCCCCCCCGAACGAAATTTCTGGCTACGGGCCTGCCTCCTGGTTCTGGGCTACCTATTTTTGCTTAGTAACACCTTCTTCTCTGGGCCGTCTTAAGAGCTTCGTGAGTCCCCCGGGCGGAGTGATTTTTCTGAGATCCTACCAGGCGAAATTCTCGAAAATTTCAACTGGTTCCCATTTGTGTGAGGTGTTTTTTCTTCTGAGGCACATGCGTTAAGATGGCACTGCTTCTTCCCCTCGAGTAGAAATATAAGTTATTATATTTCTATATAATAACTACATAACCTATATAATTCTATAAAATTTTATATTAATCTTATTTCTCCTGTAAGGCTTCTTCCCCATACGCCCTGATTCCCCGGGGGGGGGGGGGGGGAGATTCAAAAGTAGTTCAGACTTTTAAAGAAATAAAAAGTTTATATTATATATTATTAGCTTATATTTCTTCTCAATGAGTCTAGAGTATCGAATCGCAGTCAGTTCTGATTAAAAAGAATTCAAATTATACAGGGTTCTTAGCAGGTTCAAAAAGAAAAGTATAGGTTCAACTATAAATGAGAATATTAATCTCGCACATATGTCTCGAACGGTTTCTTTTTGAGAAATTCATTTTAATCCACTGCAATTTGCAGTGATGCTTCATTTCCCGCCATTGTGATTTTGTCCTAACTTCAGCAATATTTGGCAAGTTTGTTCGGTTTTAGCGTAATTTTTGGCAATAATTGGCAGCGTCCTGTATTTTGAATCCCAATTTCCCGTATTTCTCTCGATGAAATATGGTTAGTTTAGTCATTCCATACATGTGATCAGGAAAATATACAATAATAATTATACAGGGCTCTCGATCAGGAAAATATCCGCTGAAATACAGTGCCACGTTGTCGGTCAAAGCCGTCCGAGTCTGCCCACGTCACATTTTTCCACAGTTTACGTAGTAGGCGTTACGTCATCTGTGGGCACGTTTTTATTGGGGATATTTCTTGTAAACGTTTTCGCAGTCTTTTCTTTTCCTCTACAAGTGTCAGGGCAGGTGTTTTGATTCCGAGGTACGTGGTCAAATCCAAACATTTATGCGCATATCGCTGTCAATTTTCATAGAGCAGACCGTACTTGATAGCTCTCAAAAAGCTTTTCATAAATCAACTTCGCAGTAGTAGATCCTCGTCGTTTCTTCTTACACAATACGCGTGTGTATGTTATTCCTAGTAGTGTTGACGGGTCCCGGAAAAAAATCCCCAACAATTTAGATTTTAATTAAAAAAAAAAAAAGAGAGAACTTTAGATTTTCCGTGATTTGTTTAGGAACAGCTATTGTTTATTCCCGTGTTTACAGGTACTATGCTTTTATTAGTGACTAAATTATCATGCTTGAATATATACAATTACGTACTCCTAGCCGAATATTTCGATTCTGAGAAAACCATTGCTTATTTTAAATTAAAAAATTCTGTGTTGGGGTAGGTGAAAGAAAAAAAAGTTGTTTATGAATTTTTGTTTTGGTTTGCGAATTTTATGTTAAACGGGAAATAATATATGTTTCTTGATTCTTAATGTTTTTTTTTTTCACCAAGCTCTCCCACCCATTTGCCCACATGCATTCTTTCAAACCGGCCACAGCTCCAGTCTATCATAATGGGCAATTTAATGAGTCATGCCAGAAGTGTGAATGTGCGTGTGTGCGAAGCACAAATGTGAGCCGATCTCCCCATAAAAACGTCTCGCTGCAGAGAGCAACAGGCCTACAACGGTATACTATTCAATCATAACACTTCATGCATAGTTAGAAAAATTTATGGCAGATGGTAGCACTACACATAAACAAACTATGGAAAGTGCACAGACACTCCAACATGTATTAATTCATTAGAAGTTCCGCAGAGGAATATGGACAAGGTGCATGCCTGGTTAGTGCAAATACAACGCCACAACAGGCAAAACGCCCAACGAGGCAGCTGATAAAAAGATGCCCATAAAAATATGGATGTCATATATTTCAAAAATACAGCAACCCTATTAAAAATGCAATTAACACAAATTATAAACAATATATACGCACGATAAAATATTATACAACGGCCATAAAGAATACTTATGGTTGTCTTATTGGCCGCTGTGGTGGTTATAGTGACGGACTCGTGATGCGAGGATCCGGGTTCAAACCCCACAGTGGTGGTCGGCTGAAGTTGGTTTTCTGTGGTTCCCAACTTCAAGGCGCGAATGCGGGCCGATCTCCCTGTTAAAAAGTCTCGCGACAGAGAGCAACAGTCCTACAACGATAAAGCATTCAATCATAACACTTCACTCATAGTTAGAAAAAAAAACTGGTGGCAGATGGCAGCACTACACATAACAAGCATTACACAGAAACAAAAAAACTTTACGTCAGGTTGTACTACACGTACAAGCACATTCCCGCATGTACCGATTCGTTGGGGGTTCCGCGGGGGGTGGGCGGGGTGCATGTGTGGTGTGGCAGTAGTAGGTAGGGCCTCCAAAAAAAATTGCTCTGGGATCCATGATGTTCTTAAGTCAGCCACCTCGTTGGGCAATTTGCCTGTTGTGGCGTATTTGTATTTGTATTCGTTGTATTTGTATTATTCTAAGAATGGATAGCTTCTCGATTTACCCCAACATGTTTATGGTATTTCTTTTTAAATGTGTCAATTGTGACACATTTGTGACACACAATTTACTACCTCCGGGGGTAAGCTGTTCCATTTATTATCTTCCCTATTAGAGAAAAATTCCCTGCGACACCATAGCCTTGCATTGTCCCTCACCAATATATACTGGTGTCCCCTTGTAAAAGCAGTCGATTGGCGGTGTACTAAAAGTTCATGGTCCATCCCATTGAAAATTTTGAACACTTCGATCATACCTCCTCGACATCTGCATTCATCCGAGTAGTAGTCTGAATGTGTGTACCAACCAGTCTGAATGTATATATACACATTGACGTATGCATAGGGGGGAGTTTGAGGTTCTAACTCCCCCCCCCCCCCAAGCTGACACATTATAGTGTTATTTTGCAGAAAAAAACTTAAATCCCCTCCTGAGAAAATTCTGCGTACGCCTATGTATATATACATAGTGTGTTGTGTGTAATGATTTTTCAGTGCTGCTATCTATATTTCAGAAGTGAAGTGTAATGATTGAATATTTGTACCGTTTGGAGGCCTGTTGCTCTCTGTGGTGAGAATTTTTAACGGGGAGATCGGCTCGTATTCATGCCTCAAAGTTGGGAACCACAGAAAACCAATTTCGACCGACCACCATTGTGGCACTGGTGGGGTTCGAACCTAGGCCCTCACTATCCGAGTCCATTATTATAACTACTTGGCCACCACACAGACATGCACCTCGTCTATATTCCTCTGTGGAACTTCTAATGAATTGGTACACATTGGAATGTGTGTGTACATATAGTGAACCTTCTGTGAAGTTTGTTTCTGTGTAATGTTTGTTATGTGTAGTGCTATCATCTGCCATCAGTTTTTGAAACTATGAATTTCTTTTACAATTCAGAGTGAGTGAAATGTAATGAATGAATAATTGTAATGGTGTAAGCCCGTTGCTCTCTGTATCGAGACTTTTTAACAGGGAGTCGGCTTGCATTCATGCCTCAAAGTTGGGAACCGCAGAAAACTAACTACAGCCGACCACCACTGTGGTGAAGGTGGGATTTTAACCCAAGTCCTTGCGATGCGAGCCCGTCACTATGATGGGCTTGCCCTCCCACCCCAACTAGGAAATGTGGTTCTTCCTACTTATTAAATTCATCGAGTTTATCATTAAAAAGTAATAAAAGTATAGGGCCAAGGACAGTTTGTTTTTTCTCATTATGTTTTACTTAAATGTGTCATTTTTTTATCAGCTATCTTCATCACTGACCATTGAGGAAGGGTTCCCCATTTCACTCTATTTCAATTTATAGCCCCTCCCTAGAGCAGTAATTCTCAATCTTTGAAAGCCTGCAGCCTGGTCAAACACATGACTAATGGAAAATTAATGGAGAAAAAGAATGCGGCCAATCTCTCGCGGCCTGTTATGAATGTTGACTCTACCCTAGAGTAATGGTCTTCAATCTTTTTTCCAGTCGTGAGCACTGTGCCTGTACCTATCATGGAGAGAAGAGTACTCTTACGGCAAGTTTAACATACGAATGCATGAAATGACGATGATTTTAACCCTTAAATGCAATTCCTTTAAGGTGTTTAATTGGAAAACATTGATCAGATGCTTGCGAGCACAAAATTATATGCAAGCATCGAGCACTCTCTCACTGCAGGAAGCACCATGATGCTTGGGAGCAACGGGTTGAAGATTTCTGCCCTATAGTATCCCAAGAGACCACAAGGATGCTATCCTCTTCAAACCCAAGCCAAAACAAACCATAAAAAATGTTTTTTTTTGATTGATTTGTGTTTATTGCATGCCAAAAAGCCCTTTAAAAAGTCCCCCCCACCCCTGGTCAGCAAAATTTTGTCAGCAGCTTAGAATATTTCATATCTTCAAAAAGGGTGGTTGATGACGTAAGCAACCTTCAAACCCCCCTCCCCCCTCGTCATCAGAAGTCAGCAAATCCGAAACCCCCCTCTTGATGCTGACGTAATACTTGAATGACCCCTTATCTATTATTTGTCTCTTAGTTATTATCACAATTATATCTTAAATCCCCTTTCAGTCTGCACATATTTTAAACATACACGTGTAAATAATTATTTTGTTTCTGTGCATGGTAGGTGCTGTTCTGCATTTATATTGAAAAAGACACTCCCTCCAAAGTTTTTTTTTTATCCAGTGTTCCAGTTTATTGAAGTACAAAGAATTATTTTTCTTTCTTTTTTCATGATTAGTGAAATAAATCAAACTTAGAGGAACTCTGGGGCTGCATCCTCCACCAAGCCACGATTTTCCACTGTAGTAAATTTATTATGTTGAGAAACAAAATACTAAGATTCATTTTTGCCAGCCTCTTATGTGGGGCTGTGTTTGTGTACATTATCCCATGTATTGTTTGAGCGAGCAGTAAAAATGACTGGCACTAAATCATATTGAGCTGGTATACAGAGAGAAATACTATAAGTAATCATATATTGTACAGTAATATAAAATCACAAAGGAAGAACCAGTTCTGGCACCAAAAATAGCCCATGAATACTCAGTGAAAAGGTTCTTTATTTTCAGCTATACATAGGATAACCCCATCTCTCTTGAACACAGGGGATTATGAAAAATGCTTTGGAATTGCTACGAGAGAAAGAAAGATGTTTCTAGACTAAATATATAAAATTTTGATCAGAAAAATATGGGTACTTTTGCTTATTGATTCACAAGTCCATGCAATTTTGAGATAGATTTGTATCATACCTTGTTTCGACTTCAAGGATTTGGATAAGAACTGTATTTACTGCCGCAACGGGGGGAAGGGAAAAGAGTCTGGTACCCGGGCGACGGACCAGAATGGGCGCAACTTTCATCCTGATTCTTCTCCAAAGTTACAAGGAGGCAGGCCCGTAACCAGAAATTTCGGGGGGGGGGGGAATCAAAGTGATATAACAATAGATTTGACCATCTTTTTGCCTTTTTTCGGTCATTTTCTGACATTTTGTAGGGACCAGATCCTCAAGTCCACCCACCCTCGCTACGGCTTTGCAAGAAGGCATCAAAATGCGTGCTTGCCCCGCCTGACCAAGGGCTTAGTTGCAGCCTTGACTATTAAAATATGTTAAAGTGATTCCAAGAATTGCTCAGTGCTGAATTTCTGCCCTCCTCGCCGTTTTAGCTTCCAGAGTCCATGAAAAAGTATTATAGTAGTTTTATCAATAGTGGAAAACAGTGGAGTAATTAGGAAGACTATATGCTAATTAATGGGACTCCAATAAGAAAAAAGGTCTGGCTTCATGAAGATATAATTTTCTGCTGAATGGCCTTGGGCGTTTTCAGAGGTAGGGGAAAAAAGGTGTTAAAACTTTTTTGCATGATGTTGTAGCCTGTGATGACAATTCTAGATCTATGCAAGTTCTTGACTATGAACTACTCAATCATACAATATTATGATTAAATTAGAACAGTGTTATTCTATAGGCTCCCAGGTCAGAGCCTCCTGCACTTATTTTGTAACAAAATTATAGCGTAAAAAATGAGAAAAAAAAAGGTGGGGGAAAATAAAATATATAACCAGGTCAGTCTAAGGATCAGGTCACCATAAGGATTATGGGAGGTCGCCATGATTTTGATACATGTGGTACATTTTGGGTACACATAAGATACTTCCGAGTTGTCATCCTTGCTTTTTAGCCATCTAAATTTTTTCATTTTATAATCGGTTGAGATTTTGATAGGGGAAACACCCCGCTTCTGAGTGTTCTTTTTTGGCAGAATCGAATTCGCCAAAGAAGGAAAAAAGAAAAGTCACTTTTGCTAAATTCTACGTTTCCTCGGTATAAATCGAAACTAATTACCCAAAAATGTAATTGTTCCGATTTGAGAAAAGAAAAAAAATCCAGGTGTTCTCTGGTCGTAATGTGATGATTGGATTGCGTAAGCCACAGATCGACCCGTTTTCTCAGCTGCTCAAACAAAAGAATGCTAACCACAGCCAGTTTTCTCCATCACGTTCTGTCTGTGAGTGCGTCGTGCATTACTCATGCTCGGGCAAGCAGAAATAAATCTTTGTCCGCGTTTTATTTTATTTTCTTTCAAATCCTGTCTTGATTTTTTTGCTGTCTGTCAGAGATTGTTTTATGAATTTCCATAAAAAGCATTTCATCCTCTGTAAATATAAAATAGCTCGAAACAAACATCTCGTGGTGCTTTATTTTATAATTCCTCTGAGTGAGTTAGTTTACTAAAAATCAGGGGAAAAGCCTTAAGTGTAATATAAGTAAGTTAAGCTTCAGAATAATGCTAAAGTTGTAATTGAAGTTGTATTTTGTATTTGTTGGTTGCTTCGAACTTGATGTTCTAAATCCGATGATAATTTCAGAAAAGCAAATTTTCTTTCATTGACGTATGGGCTATTTTCAAGATGAAAACCAGGGCCGCAACTAGATGCTTTATCAGCCGGGGCAAGCAGACATTTTAGCGCCCTCTTGTAATGATAAAGAGGTGGTTAAAGGGCGGAATTTGCGCCCCCCACTGATCCAACGCCTGGGATACATACCAGACCCGCCTGCTCCTCCATAGTTACGGCCCTGATATAACGTCCATGTGCATCAGTGTCGGTCGATTTCCGAAAAAAATAATGTTTATGTGAATCTCACATTTATATATAACATCAACGAAATGCAACATTTTCGGACATAACCACACATTTTTCAGTACTTTGATTAAGTTGTTATTTTTCACAGGAGGACATTCAAGAAAATTTTGTATTTCATACAGTGAAAACATGATTCCTTGCATGATTGTCAATCATTGTTCAATATCCATCCATTGCATATATATTATACGTAGAAACACTGGTAGAGTTAGAGTTTATGGAAGCTTTCATTTTAGTCTGCCGATTTTAGATCATTTTATCGTTTTTATTCTATGAAATAACTACAATGTTTGACATGATCGTGACTTTTCATAGTTTTTTGCTTCCAAATTGATTACTAATCTGATAGAGGCCTATTGATATGAAACATCGACATGTTGCAGTAAAAATCGTGATTCATCATTTTAGTCTTAGGCAATAATATGCAAAGAAACAAAGTTTCCAGTTCATCTTAATTGCTTGATGTGATAATTGCCTACCTATCCTACCGTACCTTAGGAATGCGAAGTAGACCGAAAAAGAGCTATTGAGAAATTTTCTATAGGTCATTACAAGTTCGATCATTCGATGGCTTGGCTTTTTATAACCCCCGCAGTTTACATCCATAATTTTAATCGCTCTCACTTAATAAATTGACGAAGATTTTAAGCTAAAGAAAATAAAAATTCCAATAATAATAAAAAAATTCCGGCTGATACACTACTTGCCGTCGCCGCCGCCACGTGTTTCAAAGAAGAGGCGTGTCACCAATGCCCCAATTGAATTCATGGATTGTGGGTTTGATCTAAAAAATGGGAGCCGGATTGTCTGGTTTGAACATTTATTCTGGCGCTGTAACTTCTAATAGTCCAATTCTGCGATGACGCGAATTAGATTCTAGACGGCCTTGTAAGCTAGTTTTTTTCTTTGTTTCAGATTCCCAGTCAGTGAAATGTGGCTTTCCCCGTTAATTGTCATTCAGAGGATGCGAGATAGAAAGAGCATCTTCATTATTAAATGTGTTCATTTCAAGGCCTTATTCAAACATTTTCCCAGGTCTGATTCCGCGTCGAAACTGCTCCTCAGAATTTCCGTGACTGTTTTCGCTGACAACGAGGGTTTTTTTTTGCTTTCTTTATTCCACTTGAAAGGTTTTTGTTATTGTCTTTCATTTTGTTCTTTCAAGTTTCGAAATGAATAAAATATGGATAATGATATTATCCCGGTCTGAATTCAAATACAAACTTCATTCTTTTTGTGACAGTGGGATTGAATTATTTTTTCGAAAATTCTCAAAAAGGTTTTAATTTTTTACTTTGAGAGTAGTGAGTTCGCATTCGATGTGTATGTACCATAGGTGTGTAGAGGGGAAGCCGCATAGCTATGCGAAGCGGGGTCTGTTGAAAAGCCATTAAAAATTGTTAGCGTTTGAGACTGACACTTTATTACTTTCTAACTATAGGGTTGTCTTTTGCAGTGAGCAAAGTCAATATTTCAATTATGAAATAATTATCTTCAGACCAGGCCATGGTCTGCACATGGGGGAAGGCTGACGGGGCTTCATCCAGGGCCCGAAATGAATTTCATTTTTCCTGTTTTATACTATAAGTTTACTATAGAAAGGTCAGTGGCGGATTAAAGTCGGTTGAGGCCTAGGGCGCAAGAGAAAATATTAGGCTCTTGAATTAGAAAAAAGTGTAAAGTTTGGTTTTTTCGGGGCCCTTCAGAAGTTGGGGCCCTGGGTGCGCCCGCCGTTAAATCCACCTATGAGAAAGGTCCTGGAAAATTGTGGCCTCTTGGTCCACCGGAAATTATCTTGTTGAGGTTCCCCCCGCTTCTGGGATTCTTTCGGAACTGACACCATCTATCCAGTTTTTGCATTTCCGGAGGAATGCGTAATTTCTCAACGATTAATCCGACTTTAATGGACACGATCGCTTCGGTTTTTTTTTAATATTATACAAAGAGTTTTGCTCAGATTGGAGTACACCAGTGCGTCCGGTCCGGTCCGTGCTACCATCGCTGGTTCGTTAAGCAAAACTTTTAGGATGAAAATTCGTCAAATATACGGAATCGGTTGATAACGGATTACGCAATTAATCTAATCCGTTGGAAATCGTTTTATTCGTCGTATTTACATAATCAAAGACCGGGGCGCGGAGGGGGGGGGGGGGTGTGCATACGTTTTAGTTTTTTCTTTTCCATGCCCAGTTTCATCTTACGAAAAGAGATGGATAGATACCACGCGATTTCGCTGTTAGGTCACTTTTCAAGATAAGATAACTTAAAGAAAAAGAAAAGAAAAAATAGATTTTTTTTCTGGAGGTGAAGGTTGTAATGTGCTGAGAGCTCTATCTTGTCCTTTTTTTTGTTGTGCCGTCATTCCATATGATCGCATGAGGATAGTTCGAACGCTTCGAGTTTAATTAGCAAAATTAATTGGTGTTTAATTAAAATTAAGGTTAAAATTAATTTAACCTTGGTGCCCACAAAATGGATTATCTGCGATGGTTTTCCTTCAATTATTTGTCTTTTGGGAAGCAGGTGACTGAATAATCTGTTTTTGATATTCTTCCCCTCCCACCTCTTATCCGTAGTGTAGTATTTATACAGGGTGTTCAAGTGAAATTGCACCTCATTTCTTTCATACATGCAATTCTTTTCTGGTGAGGTCTGTTTTAAACTGAAACTATATATCAAAAATAAAATTAAAAAAAAAAAGCAAATATCATATAGGAAAAAAACATACCACTTTTCTTAATTTTAAAATCTCTTGCTTTTAGAACTTCACCAAACAGGGCTGTAGCATGCATTCTCTGGGCAGACTTTTTCTTTGGGGTCCCCTTTGAAAGGGGGATTATGCCAAACAGGGAAGAAAACGGGGGGAGACATGATTCGGTATTCGGTTGCCCCAGCTTAGTTATGGGCATGTCAAGTTTTCATTATATTGTATTCATCAGCCTGATTTTGACAGCCTTTTAATTCTTCAAAATTTTTATTATTATTCTTGAGAATTGGAAAATGTCTGGATATTCTTGAAAGATTCCATTGAAATAGGTACTTTCTTGAACAAATTTTTTCCTTGAAATTTGGATTCTTGCAAATAACATGCACTATGAAATTGCCATCTCGTATCATTGAAATGGCATTTTATAAAGCTTTTGTGTCATTTTGAATGCTTTAGCTGACCAATAAAAGAGATTATTAGCTTATACCTTTTTACACCTTTTGTTTAATAATTGATTCTTATGTTTGTTTATTATTTTAAATTTTCACATTTCTCTTTAATTTATTAGGGTTACAAAGCTGAGGATATTGATATTTTTTTAACTTATAGGAATTAGGTGATACAGCAATGGCTGTTCATATGAATGGTGATTTCATGTGTCCGGACAAGAAGCTGCAGCTCATTAAACAAAACTTACAAGAAGTTCTTGGCGAGGATAAGATGGTAGAAATCCTCAAAGATAGAGATCTCAGCCTTTACTGGGGAACAGCTACCACTGGCAAACCTCATGTGGCATACTTTGTGCCCATGTCTAAAATTGCTGACTTTTTAAAAGCTGGTTGCGAGGTAAACTTTTTCTGATTTTTAATCAATTTTCTTATATTTAATTTTTTAATTATACAATTAATCTGTTCAGAAGTCTTATTACTATAGCCCTGATTTTTTTCCCCTTTACATCGAGACGTTTCCCGTATATTCTTCTGCCGGTCATTGGTTTTTTTAGCAGGATCCACTGTACCTTCATTTTAGATAATTTTTTCCCCATCTCTGACCAATGACACCAGAAAACCACTCGCCCACCTCCAGCAAAGCCCTTGTATCTCTGGTCTTTAATTGCATGTGCAATATACAGGTTGGTGGAGCAACATATAGATCCTCTACTAAAGAAATTTTCTGGTTGTGGCCCCGTGACCATTTGTCATTAGTAGGGGATGGGATGAATAGTAATTTGACCGAATACTCAATGTTTTGGCCGAATATCAATTTTCTTAAATTTCATTACTATTATGAATAAAATTGATATTTTTGATTGAATATAAAAATATTGGTTATTTGAAATGATTGAAATTGAATTTTAATTATGCAATTTACTATTTAAATAAATATTAAAAACTGGTAATGAAAGAGATTTTTGTTGCCACATGATACTGACAATCAAATTTAATGATGTATTTTAATATTATATACAGAACCAATTTCTTTTCCAACAATTATTACCAATTTTGCATCGAATTAAGAAAATGTCAATCAGTATTTACTCTCAACCAGTAATACATCATAAAATTTTATTATTTTTCCTCTTTAGATGTTCTTTGCCTCCTTCAGTAGCTTATTATGTATCTTGTCTTGGTACATCCTTCAGTTAGTGAAATTGTGTAATTCATGCTAACTTCTACCTCAGTGCGTCCCAAAATGGGCAATATCACCCCCTGGTGGGCAATGAAATGGTCCAAGGGGGTGATAGATGCAGTGAGTATAACGTAGGATCCTATGGGTTCACTTGAGTCGAGGGTGATGGAACAAAAAGTTTTGGAAACTATTTTCTACCTTAATTGTAGAAAACATTACAATTAATATAATTTTTTAAAATTAGTTTGTCATGTTTAGATGTACACATATATTCAGTCAAATACCTGAGCATTATTTGGCCAAACCAAATATTCACGAAAAGAGCCGAATATTTGTCACATTTCTAGTCACCAATTATGATGGAAACCTGAATAAATTTTATCTTGTGGGGGAAAAAAATAAATGCTTATTAGATTTTGAGTAAATGCAATGTATATGACTCCATATTACTATTGCTATTTTGTTGATGGATTCATAGGGATATTTGTTTATTAAGGATGTGTTTCCATTTTTTAAATATCTCTGTCCAGGTAACTATTTTATTTGCTGATCTCCATGCATACTTGGACAACATGAAAGCTCCTTGGGAACTTTTAGAATTACGCACACAGTATTATGAAGCAGTCATCAAAGCCATGTTGACATCAATTGGTGTTCCTCTAGCGAAGTTGAAGTTCGTAAAAGGCTCGAATTACCAATTGAGCAGGTACTCATTAATACGACATTCATTGCTTGATCATTCTATTAAATTCCAATGTGCAGTTCAATAATTCACTGTGTCAAATGTGGATATTAGGCGTGACTAAATAATATCAGAAAAGCTATCGAATGATATATAAAAAGCTTACTATTTATACTATTGCAAGGGAATAAAATTTTACTCCTGTATTAAAATTGCTTAGATGGGCATTCACATTATAGATGACTGCACCATACATATAATTAGACTACATGATGGACACATTTGGTGAAACAAAATAGAAACATATATAATATACTATACTTTCAAACGTATTGAAAAAATTAAGTCAGGAACACATCTGCCTTGTTTGGACTCTCCTGTATGGTAGCACTGCAGTTGTATTGGCGTCACATGCGGGACAAATCTCGTAAAATATAATTTCACATCAAAGAAATTTTTGTTTTTTTCTATAAATTTTGAAATTTCGCCGAAACCAAGGGATGCACCAAGTTATCTTCAGTGAGTGCATGGTTGGAAGCTAGGATTGCTTCATAAATAAATTAGAATTTTGCTAGTAAAATTCATTTTTTCAAAAAAAAGCTGGATTCTTGTTTTTTTTAATTGTTGCTTCTATTCAAAAGATGAAAGAAATAGAAGTTGAAACTTTTATTGTTTGCTGAAACACCCATTGAATGAATGTATTATAATTCTTACTGAATAAAAATATTCATTACAATAATTTTCAGAGAATACACATTAGATGTTTATCGATTAGCATCAATGGTTACTGAACATGATGCGAAAAAAGCTGGTGCTGAAGTTGTGAAGCAAGTTGAACATCCTTTCCTTAGCAGTCTCATGTATCCTGGTTTGCAGGTTTGTATCTGTTCATTTATACAATATTGTTGTTATTTATACGTATGCTGTTGGTCTTTTGAAGTGCGTCATTGAAATAATGTGTATAAAATAGTGTAGCATAATTAATACACTACCTAATATATCTAGCACAAGGCTTGACAAATAACAATAAAAAAAAGGGACATTAGATAAATTTTTTTTAGAGCAAATCAGTTTTCCTCAGAAAAAGTCCTAAGTAATGTTTTTTTGACTTTTCAGTGACTTAATTACATTCTTTTCATGTTGGAAGAACTTGATTTGGCAATTACCTATGGAAAATTTTAGAAGCTAATAAAAATTTAAAGTTGCCATGGCGACCTGATGCTTGTCAAGCTCAATCTGACTCCTATTCTATGTGTCTTGAGTGTCGCATTGTTTCTGTGTTAATATAACCATGTTCCACGTGGAATTTTTTTCCCGAACAATTTTAACGCTTGTACTATGTTAGAAATATGTTTGATTGAATTTTGTAGCTTTTTTTCTGATATAAGCTTTTTGAATCACAGATACGTCATCAATTATACAAAGAAAACCCCCACTGATAGGCATTCTTATATTGTGGTTAACACAAGAACGACAATAGCAGTCATAGGAGAGAGAACATCAACAAAAAATTATTTTTCTTTACCAAAACTTCTTAAAACAGTATCTATTCTATTTTTTTGACTTATTTTTTCAATAAATCCTTATTTGTTTACCAATTTTTTGGAATTTTGGACAAAAAGTTTCATTATGACAAAGACTAATCCTGTGTTTTGCTTCTGTGAGAAGTGGTTTGACTATGGTTTTTTTTAAGCTCTTGTAATTCGTGGCTTCATTTTCACTTGGTAGTCTATCGACAAGATTTGAAGTATAATAATAAAGTAATGAATAAGGTTTGATAAATTTGTGAAGAGATTGCATGTGTGGAATGAAAAACCATCAATAGGCTTCAAATCATGAGCAATGTTAAATAAATACACAACAGCTTTACGATGCTGGTCGCATTGTGCACTGAATGAATTCATTTCGTCAAAAGCATAATGACACTCATTAGTAGAAAAATAAAATTTCATAATTTCTTTCAGAAATTTCCTTTGTCTATGATTTCAGTTTTGTGTGTGTGGATGGTAGATGGCTAGATTTTATGTTTACAAACTGCAGAATTATTTTTCTACTCAGTCAAAAGCATGATATGTTGTCAAATAATGGCCGCAGTTCAGTAGAAGCAAACGCAAAGATCCTATCATGGCATTTCCTTTTCTCCAGTACCCATTTTTTACGATTTGAAGGTACGCTTCTGAAAAAGCTTGTCGTTGCACATTATTCAATTCATTTAGTGTTTATATGGATCTTTGTGCTTGTTTCTACTGACTGCAACCATTATTTTATAACATGTGTGCTTACACGCAATTTAGAATTTGATTCTGCTGAAAAAAAATGAAGCAAAAAAAAAATCTTTTAATCAAGAAGTATAGGTGAATTATTTTTTGTAATTTGCCAAAAAACTTCCATCTTCAAACTTTTTATTTCAATTATAGGCTCTTGATGAAGAATACCTTAAAGTAGATGCACAATTTGGCGGTGTTGACCAACGGAAAATCTTTACATTTTCAGAAAAGGTTAGATTTTCTTCACTTTTACATTGCATAAAAAATATGTTATATATTTAATGTTAATTAGAAACTTCTTTGCATTCACAATATATCTAAATATTTCTATGTATTTTATTTTCTCAGTACCTTCCTCAACTGGGGTATACAAAAAGAATCCACCTTATGAATCCAATGGGTATTGCATATTTTTTATTAAATGAACATGCTATTTTTGAACTGTAAATTCCTAACTAAAGTTTTCCTCACTAATGAGTGAATAATATGTAAGAAAGAAAAAAAATTTTTTAAGCGATTGTGTTACTGCATTTTTTGTTAATTTCATCAAAAAAAAGTTCAGTTTAATTAATTTTATTTGAATATATAGGTAAGGGAAAAAATTCAAATTAATTTGTATCATAGATTTCTTCAACATATTTATAACATTGCTTTTGGATTTTTAATACTGATTTATTTAAAAAGGTGATATTAATATTTTCTTTTTCTTGTGATAGTCCCCGGACTTACTGGAGGCAAAATGAGTTCTTCTTTAGAAGATTCAAAGATAGACCTATTGGATACCCCAGCAGCAATCAAGAGAAAGCTCAAGAAAGCTTTCTGCGAACCTGGAAATCTTGAAGAAAATGGAGTTCTTGCATTCATTAAACATGTTCTTATGCCTCTTTTTCACAATGAAGGTCAGTAAAGTTTTGACAAAATCAATAGAGACTCTAAAACAGTGGTTGGCAATCTGTGTGTCAATTGTAATAGACAAGTATATTATAAGCCCCTGTTTCAGTCAATCATGAGACATTTTTTTTGGCAATTTTTCTTCGAAAAACCTGATGATAAAAATTTATGGGAGCATAAATATTGTATTTGTAGCTGTACTTAAAAGATTGGCTATAATCTCATAAAAGACAAAGTAATTTTTTGGTAGATTTTTTATGATAGTGCATTGAAAGTGAAACAACAGTGACTTGCACCATAGATCGTAGTAAATCTTCGGTAAGAAAAAAGCCATAAAGCTGACCTGATATAAACTATGTTGTATTTTAATGATTTTTTTTTATTAGATTATGTGGTGGAAAGGGATGAAAATAATGGAGGTAGCACTGTGTACAAGGACTACCAGTGTTTAGAAGATGATTTCAAGAATTTAGTGAGCCTACTTTAATTATTCATTTTGAAAATATTTCATTAGATCATTAGTTTCATTATATTGAATTTCTATGTATCGGATAAAATTGTGAAACTTAAACAAATCATTTCTCTCCATCTCTTCATATTTTATCGTTCAGAATCTCTTGTATGAAAACAAATTCGTGTTTAATTCATGGTTTGTAATACACCAAGGTCAGTCAAAAAAAGAAAATGATTTTATTATTCACAAATATAATGGTCTGGGCCGTTGATCAACCCCGTAAATGTAGGTGGGCCTGAGATCAATTCTCAAAAAGAGGGAGTTCGAGAGAGTATCAAGAGGAGAAGAAGCGATCATGGTGTCCAGACCGTGTTTCTTCCATGTTGTAATGTGTGTAAATAAATTGATTTTCCAAACAGTGTCTACACAAACTATATTTGTTGAAGTTTAGATTTGTATGCTTTGTTTTGAAATGTTTTTTTGTTATTGGTCGAGCATGTCTTCCCCCCTCCCCGGCAGATGTCCTGTAACCCATCTTTCAACAATTCTCTAAAAATAACCTCCTCCACCTTCAGAATCATGTTGATGAACAAAATTGCTGAATGTGCCCTTTCTGTATCTGCAATTTCATTGAGCAATGCCCATGTGTCTAAATGAGATCAGAGCAGCACGATTTGTGCAATATAAATTTCATGTTGTAGGGCCAAATATTGGGCAACAACATTAGCAATTTGTAGGAGTTTGATGATTTTGTTCATCATCACTTATTCTGAAGGAGATTGTCAAAAGACTGATTCCAGAACATCTTCCAAAAATGTTGGACATGCTTGACCAAAGGCGAAAAAATTGAAGAGAAGAAAACCATTTCAAAACAGTCAAGCTAAACTATTAATGTAGAGTTTGTGAGTTTATATATATATATATAAACCCTGATTTTCTCTGACCCTTTCACTGATTTCAATTATTTGAGTTATCTTAAACAGTACTTTTTCTGTTTTGTTACTATTTTTTTATAATCATAGTTTTTAAATTAACAGAAATTACATCCTGGAGACCTAAAGGCATCAGTAGAAGTATACTTGAATCGTTTATTAGATCCTATCCGGAAAACATTTGAGGATCCTAAACTGAAGAAGTTGGCTGCAGATGCTTACCCACCCACCGGAAAAAGTGAGTCAAATTTATATAGTATAGTTCTTTGTTAGCTCAGAATGCATGAGTGTTTTTACATGCTGTTATGCTTATTTTCAACTCTGTTTTTCCCATGCATATTCAATTTTGAAATTACTGATTCAAACTCTAATAGTTTTATTCATATTGATATTTACAGAAGGAAATATTATTGTTCAAGATGCGGTAACACCAGGACGCTTAGATATACGTGTAGGACACATAATTGATGTGCAGAAGGTAAATGGAATAATTTAGAAAGTTCTTTTATTTTTCCTATGAATTCTGAAGTAAAAAACAAATCTCTGAAATGTAGTTTTATTTTTGACAAAAACCACTCTTATATTTGTCTTCAATTCTTCAATCATTAGTCTTAAGGGAAACTTTCAATCACAAAAATTTTTCAAGCATATAAATATCCTACAATGCATTTCTGACTTGAAAAATTTTTGTGATTGAAAGTTTCCCTTAAGACCAATGATTGAAGAATTGACTTATTATACTACGAAACTGTAGCATATAAATATGCTACAGTCCCGTGATTCAAAGATCCAATTAATTCAACAGGCAATAATTAGTGAACAAGGCACATTCCAGATCAAGACATTTATTGCTTCAACATACTTTAAACAAGTTACACGTTAGAGTTCAATAAAAAAACATGTTAGTTCTGAAATCGATAACTACACTTTGATTTGCAAAATTACAAGAAAGGTCTCACCCAATACAAGTCCTATGTCGAGAATGGAGTGTCCTGTTTTCAAGTGAGGCGGATGATGTTGACCACTCAAGAAAGTTCACCTCAGGAACCTATAGGAGACGGAGTACCTTTCCGAAGATGCACAATTGGCAGAATTCGTTCAATCACATCCATCGATGAAACGTGCTAATGATCATCTGCACAACATTGAAGACCTAGGTTGTACATAACTGCAGGCTGATGTAGCATTTCATGGATCATCTGACCCTTTCAAGGAACCACTTTCCAACTGACTAGAACACATGATGACTATTTGACTAGAAGATTATATTGGAAACCAGCCGGAGTAGCCTAGCTTATGAGATCACATTTTTACAACATTAGTAACATTACAACAACAACATCAATTAGTTGTTAGTAGGGGTTATTCACCCGTCAGCCCCACCGAGTGGAGTGAGTACAACGAGCTGAACGAAGTTAGTAGATTAAATGCAACGCTTCTGGTTTATCCAGGCATATTTATAGTAGCCGAGATCAGGTTTGTTCTCGCTGCACTGAAAGAACATGTTTCCTCCGGCGCATCGGGAAAACTATAATGTCAATCTGTTGATTTGCATATTCGGACACAATAACAATTATTTCGGATATTCTGTATTTTTGGTTGGCAACAGCTCGATAATCATGAAGGAAGCCGGCCAGACTTTACCCACGAAATCGGTAAGGCTATTGAGGGTGAGACCAAGACAATGGATTATATGTAACCAGCGGCCCTCCGCTAATTAAACCAAGGCAATTCAAAACAGTTGTTTCTTTACAATGAATAATCACATACATTGAACATAATCACAAAAAGGGGCGAAGGACCTAGCATTAGCTGGGGGGGGGGTGGTTATCGACACATCGGAAACACGTAACGTGAGACCCACCGGGGTGATACATTACAGCATCATTTCAGCTAAACTATGAGGGGGACATAGAAATTTTTATCTAATAACCAATGTAAATTTTTTGAGATTTCATTCAATGACATAATATTAAGAGTTATTGAAATGCTCCTTTGTAAAAATTGAATTATTCTAGATTACTTTTCTCTAAGTAATTCTGTGTACAACACAAAAAATGGTGCTTCAACTTTAGTGTGGTGTAACCTGCTTTGGTCATAAGATGATAAATATTTTTTGTTTTATATGTCAGTGCATAAAGGATATCTCACTAAATGACTTATTGGACCCATGGACCTTATAAAAATTAAATTTTTTGAGCACTGATAAGTTTTCTTATATTTGAACCTTTAGTGATTCAAGTGTTGCATAGATCAGGCTGGACATTGAAGGTAAATGAAATCTAGGTGTTAGCTAAATTTTATTAGAGCATACTTTTTTCGAATAAAAAAAAATTCCCTTGCAATGTTTTGCCGAACATAAATAGGAAATGAAAAGCAGTATGCAATAGGGAAAAATGCAAAAATCCACTAAAGAAGGTGGTGTAAATTTATTTTTTTCCTTCAGAAAAAAGTTGTCAAAAATTATCAATGAATAATTAATTTAATCAAGAAAAAAAAGCAAGTAAAAAAACAAATTAAATAGTTGACAAAACTAAAATGGTTGACATCATTTCTTGAAAAAATATTTTTATGAGTTTTTATATTTTTATTTTCAGTTTCATGTAAGGCAAAGCTACAGTTTTAAACTATTCTTTTTATTACAGCACCCTGATGCAGATAGTTTATATGTGTCCAAAATTGACCTTGGAGATACCTCGGGACCAAGGACGGTTGTAAGTGGGTTAGCGCAACTGATTCCACGTGAAGATTTACAGGACAGGCTCGTTGTTGCTCTCTGTAACCTCAAGCCTGCAAAAATGAGAGGAGTAGAGTCACAAGCAATGGTGCTGTGTGCTTCAGTGTAAGTCTTTTTGCTTTTAGCAATGACTGTTTTAACCATTCATAACATTGTTGTAGTTTTTAATTTCAAAATTTCTTCTTGCTGAAACTGAACATGCATCAAGAAAAGGTTCTAAATTGTTCAACCTTTTGAGAGTGGAGAATATAATAGTAGAAAAATTATAAAGATAAAAGGTGAATTTTTACAAAATAATTAAAATAATACTAGGTATTTTTGTATGAAAGCAAAAGATATTGTGAGTAAAACCTAAGCATATGATTCACCATGAAGAGAAGGTTAAATACCATCTAATGTTTAAACATATGTATAGTTTACATAAATTCTTTTTTTTAGAGATGAGCCACGACGAGTGGAACCACTCAACCCACCTAAAGGAAGCAAAGCTGGAGATAAAGTTTTCATAGAAGGGTACGAAATATCCAAACCTGATGAACAGCTAAATCCAAAGAAGAAAGTATGGGAAAGTTTACAGGTGCATAAAATTTGTTTGCAAATTATGTTAAACAAGTTATAGTTACAGCTTGAATTTAATGCTTATTTGGAAGAACATCACTGTCTTATTACATTTTGTAAAGTGAGATGATTGGGGATATGTATCTTGTCTTCTCCCAATTATATTATCAGAAGTCTGAGAGGTATTTTTTATTTTCATAGGCTGATTTGCGGACATCACAAAAGTGCATCGCTGAATGGCAAGGTAATCCCATGATGACCACATCTGGATCGGTGACATGCTCATCATTAAAAAGTGCACCGATAAAATGAATCTATAACTTCAGCGTATAGATTTAAAAAATTTGGTTCAAGAACCACTTTACACTCAGACCCATCTCAGCTGTACAGACTGCTTCACTATTTATTTCAAAATTATGTAAATTCTTGTTGCACAGAAAGTGCTTCTTTTTAGACCAGGTAATTTAAACTTCTGTAAATTTTACTGTTCTATGGTTTGTGGCTGGTTGGAATAAATGAAGCTGAGTACTGCTATGCTAATTGAAATCTTGTTTCGTACTAGTAAAGCCTTTCTTACCTTATGGTCTGTGGACCAGATGTGGTTTTCAGGCAGACATGAAAATTTGTTCATAATTTAAATAATTTTCATCTCAAATATTTGATATTCATAGGGTTCAAACAAAAGATTAGACTCACATAAGTGTAATTTAATGGTCTGTCATACTTTTTCAGACAATTTACTGGTTCATGGGTTGACAAACGTTGTACTAGTGTTGTTTGTGACAATACATGAACGACATCTAAATGTGATGCATAATAAAAGAGTTTCATAATATTTAAAGCTATTTGCACTTGCTATATTATCTACTATAGACAAAAAGTACAAGTTGATAATACAAAAATCAACTAATGCAACATTTTTCTAAGTTATTAGGCTGTTGTGGTTGAACATTCTTTTTTTCAATGTGGCATTCACATCCGTAATTCAGAACATGCTTGCCACTTTTAACAAGTAGTTGTATAGAACAGCAATTCCCAATTGGGGTTGCCCCCTCAATGGTCCACGGCGCAATTGTAGAATTAGTAAAAAAAAATGCTGAGCTAAATCAATTACCTATAAAGAACAGTTTCAATTAAATTAACACACAAAAGCACTGCTGCATCGTTGGTAGACTGCATTAGCAATATTATGATCTGCCAAAATGGTACTTGCTGTGACATAGGGTTACCAGGCATCCCCTCTTTTGTTGTCATTTTAAGCATCCTCCTACGTTTTAGAAAATTCATCCTTTTCAGGTTTCTGGAATTTTTTCTCACTCTGAAACACATTTATCACGTTAATATGAGTGTTTGTGTGTTTTTTCCGCACAAATGTTCACACACTTCCTATCACTAGCCATCAAATTTCCCAGAATACAAGACTGCAGCAATTGGAATGTCTTTTTGTTCAGTGATTAGCTGATTGTCTGGAATTTATGGCTAGATGATTAGGCCATGAGGCTATTTTTTTCTTTGTATGCAGATGCTAGTAGACTGAAATCGTTACATATGGCATTGTTTCAATAAGAGTCTGCTTCTTTTGATAGAACTTCTGTTTGAAGGTAAATTTCCAGTGGGAGTTTGTAGAACAGTAGTTTACGTAATATTATGTGCACCCATTACAAAAGTAAGTATTGCCTTTGAGCAGTCAGCATTTTGCTTTTCATCTTACAGATGGGATTTACAAAATACTTGATATATAAGATAGTTTGGGTGGGGGATGAGATGATGGTTCAATAATAGATATTTCTGAATAGCCTGTAAATACCCCTTCTTTAGTAGTTTCTGCAGCTATAAATGGAGACACCAATATTTCCTTTCCGTGGCTAAAAGTATTTTCCCAATCACTAGTGTAGAAAATAAAAGCCTTCTCAAAACACCCACAACAGCTTATTATGTCTGCAAAACAATGTATTATTCCTTAAATTAGGGGCTTTTAAACTTTTTCCACTCATGGTGCAGGTTGGTTGTGTACAACCCACGGTTCTCTTACGAGTTGAATGGTGTCACTATCCCGGATGCAATTAGAGTCACCGATTTGGGAATTCTCATTGACGAGCGACTTAAGTTTTCTGAACATTGTTCAGCGGTTGTCAAAAAAGCGAATAGAATGCTTGGTCTCATTTTCAAAAAGGTCTCTTCGCGTTCTCCTAAAGTCATTCTTCCGCTTTTTCGAGGCTTAGTTCGTCCTGGACTGGAGTATGCGGTAAGGTTTTGGAGACCATACCTACAGAGGGACATAGACTTGATTGAAGGGGTGCAGAGAAGAGCTATGCGTGTCCTTATTGGCACACAGGGCTTGAGTTATGAAGAGAGACTTCATTTTTTGAATATGTTTACATTGGATGAACGCAGGTGTCGAGGAGATATGATCGAAGTGTTCAAAATTTTCAATGGGATGGATAGGATGGACCATGAACTTTTAGTACACCGCCAATCAACTGCTTTTACAAGGGGACACCAGTATCGATTGGTGAGGGACAATGCAAGGTTATGGTGTCGCAGGGAATTTTTCTCTAATAGGGTTGTTAATAAATGGAATAGCTTACCCCCGGAGGTAGTAAATTGTAACACAATTGACACGTTTAAGAAGAAATACGATAAACATGTTGGGGTAAATCGAGAGGCTATCCATTCTTAGAATAAGACAACCATAAGTATTCTTTATGGGCATTGTATAATATTTTATCATGTGTATATATTGTTTATAATTTGTGTTAATTGCATTTTTAATGGGGTTGCTGTATTTTTGAAACATATGACATCCATATTTTTATGGGCATCTTTTTATCAGCCACCTCGTTGGGCATTTTGCCTGTTGTGGCGTTGTATTTGTATTTGAGAACCCCTGCCTTAATTGATAGTAGCGAAAGCCTAATGAACTTATTTTCCTGTATATAATACATTCAAAACAGGAATTTACTAACACATTTTATACAATGTTGTTTAACTACAGCTCCTCCCTCCCACAAGACGTTAGAATAGAAATATTTTCAAAATTAAAAATATGTCATCTCTAAATCTTTGAAAAATTATCAATGCTAGAATAAAAATCCATTTTTTTTTTCTACAGAGATGTGAAAAAATGACTTCTATTCCCTAAGATTTAATTATTGGCCATTAAAATTTTCTCATACAAATTATAGCAATATTTACATGTAGGAAATTTCATTATTTTGAATGTTGGATTATGTTTTTAAAAATGTTTGGTGGTTATTAACAATTCATTTCAAACAGTTCATTGGATCGTAATTGAATTACCTTCACTGAACACATTGATACAGGAAAAAACTTTATTTGTAACTGAAATAATGGTGACATGTACAAAAATTCAATTAATGAATTAATTCAATTAATGAAAAATTCAATGATGAGTACAGCTTTATATGGAGAAAGAAAAACATCAGCTTATATATGCGGAATATATTAATTCTGAACATATTAGTCAGTTACACATTTTATCAGAAGAAATTGATGTAAAATTTTCAAGTTAATTTCAACATTATGATACATCAGCAATTATTGATATACTTAAAGAATGCATAAATTTTCTAAAAATATTTCTTCTGTTAGTCTCAAAAAAACTCCCTAGTAATTTAATTCAAAACGATGTCTGAGCAAAAGAACGTGTCTATTAAGTGTAAGTGCGCTTCATGAAAAATGCTTGTCAAAATATATAAACCATTAAATTAACATTCTCAGTCCTTTTGTCGCCTGTGGGAGACACTAGACAACACAGCACTCTTAATATATAAAGATATTCAATAGAATGGAGAAACATTGTTATAAAGGAATTTTAGATTGACAAGTGACACCATGAAAAGTGCATTGGAACCACAGAGCAATATCATTACCCATGGGTATCATTACATAAGATTTTCACTGCAATACAGATGAATCCGAGATCTTTCAAGCAAGAGTTTTTATATTGTTTCACAGTCAATAAAAATCTTAGTGTACATTGCTGCCCTGAAACATTTTTATAACACATTAAATTACCTAGAACCATTGTTTTTAACCAGGGGTGTGAGATGGAAAATATTATAAATAGTGAGAATGTAAATTGAAATGGACTGGGATGCAGGATATTTATTAAAGTTCACTGGGTGGGTGGGGGGAGGACCTAGTATGAAAATTAGGTACCTCTGACCTAAAGGGGGACTAGGCACTCCGGTTAAGAATGTAGATAGGTTGGCTTCTCCAGAACAGGAAAATAGTTGCATCAAGTTATCATTAACCATAACATACAAATACATATCAAAATCTTGATATTTAGTTATGCATATCTAAAAAACCAAATTTATATAATTTTTCTTTCACAAAAAGAAATTCATTTTAACTTGCATCGGAAGATCTTAAATGAAAGGTTGAAGATTAACACTCAGCAAGCATTGCAATAAGTTTGAAAAAGGATAGAAACTTAGAATTTAAGTATAGCAGACATGAGCATAGTTATATCTTGATGAGGCGTTCAAGCAGTTACTTATTCTTACATCTGTCTCACAATGAAAATTGCTTAGCATGACAAGATATGCGCTTTTAAAGAAAGGGGTGAAATTAAGTGTGAAGGAAAAAAGTTCTACATAATATTTGAAACTTAAGACATGGGATTTAAAGTGGCCCTTGGCTATAGGTAATTTTCAGAATGTTAAAATTTTGCTGCTCCCACCCTGTAATCTTGTTCCAATCAAAAAATAATGTGCAAAATTTTAGCTCATTCAGACAGCCTCAAATTTAAAAGGTGGTTAGCAATGTTAATTCTCTATATACAGGGTGTATGGTATTTTACTGGTGAACTGTTGATCCTAGAGCATACTTCCAATTATAAAATGTATCCAAATAATGTGTAGTATTCAGATGTCATTTATGTTGCAAGGGGTTGTATAGCTATTAAAATAAAAAATACTTTTTATGACACCCTGTGTTAAAATTCTTGTTTTAATAACTATACATCCCCTTGCAACATGAATGACATCTGAGTAATACAAGTTATTTGGATACTTTTTCTAATTGGAAATGCCTCTAGGACCAATGATTTGCTAGTAAGACATAATATAAATACAACCCCACAACAGGCAAAATACCCAACAAGGTGGCTGAGAAAACCATTATCAACCAGGATTATATGCCCCCGTTACGTACGCATCCTGTATATAGAGAATTAACATTGCTAACCATGTTCCAACTTTGAAGGTCACCTGGCAGTTGCCCGATGAGCTAATTAAAACTGCACAGATCGTTTTCCATTGACAAACAAGATAGGGGAAGGGAAAGCTGAAGTTTCAAAAGTTGAAAAATAAAGGTCACCAACAGGATTTAGATCTCAATGAAGTGAGAATCATAAAAATGCAAATATATCCAAAAAAATAATAATTGCTTTCGCATTCAAAAATAAAAATGATTGTATTTCGTTCGTAAAAATGTATGATAAATAATAAGAAAAATACGCAGAAATTGGAGCACCTCCAAACTTAAAATATTGAAAAGTCAGTCTTTTTTATAAAAGTAAAATGTGGAATTATTAATCCATTCTTCCCCTGAAAGTTTTTTTTAAACTCTGTAAATACTAAAATTTCACCTGTTTCCAACAGTGCAATGTACAATGAATGAATAACGAATACATAACAATTCTTTATTTAGATTCAGTGCGGGGCTGGACCTATGTTTTTACCGAAGTTTTTCAGCGCAGACAGCACCGCGTAATCATGATGGAGACTTTGATAATTCACAGCTATGGCCACTATCGCCTTGTGGTATTCTGTGGGGTTTCTATCATACCTCTGCATGATGTCCTTCACCACTCTGTCTAAAATAGCCTTATCATTATCTTTCGGAGTGACTGAGGCCTTTTTCGCTTTCTGCTTCAACCTCTTCTGGCTTTCCATTCTGGGATCGTATTCCTCATCATCCACTTCATCATAGCCCTGGTCTGGAGGGCTGCCACCAGCTTCCATTTTGCCAAACAAACTGTTCATGCTGTTGGTTGCAACCCAGTGGAGCTCATTTTTGATAATCTCATCTTCTGGTACACCATAGTCCAGGGTAGGTTTCTTTTTCAAGGAAACTGCATATTGATGACTACAACGAGCACCTGTGATACCTAGAGGACAGGAACAGAGTGCAATGTGCCAATCAACATAATATGGAGTGCTGTACATTGGATTTGTCACTTTATATTGCCCGGTGCTCAGCTCTTCTACGACCCAGCTTTCAACCAGTTTCATTTCTGGTTTATAGGACGACTGGACAAAGTTTTCGAGAGTGTTATTGATGCAGTGAATGATCTTCTGCTTGTAATAAGCTTCAAGGTCTTTTGAAACAAACCTGATCAACTGAGGTATGTTATAGGCTCTGGTCAGATATATGCGATCTCTCAACACTATGCTACCCATCTCAATAGCACTGACCTCTTTCTCTGTGTCTACAATCTGATTTCCAAATTTCAACGCCCATCTTTCGGACAAGTTTGTGATCTGCTTGAAGTACGCCTGAAAATTTTCATACTTTAAGACAACAGGGTTTTGCAATGTAGAGCTGAAGCAATCATTAAACTCATCCGCATTTGTTGTCTTCATTATTTTATTAGCTAAGGAGAAGAGCAACATGCGATCTTCCTCCACTATGTTATTTGAGCTATCCCACAACCAACACCAGAGGTCTTTCAACAGACTCAAGGCACAAAGACTTAGCACTGAATCTGGGAAAACGTGTTTGAGACTGGCTTGTTCAGAATCATTGTTACAGGTGAGAAACATTTCTGGCCCAATCTTCCCGAACTGTCCAAAAGCTCGTTCCGGCAGAATATTGACGAGCAGGTTCACACCAGCCGTGAGCACCTTTGCACTCTCTGAGGTAGTAATCAAAACACCCAGAGGTAATCCTTCAGAGAAACCATATGCCATGAAGACATACATGTAACATTTACACCTGTCCATATATCCAGAGCTAGCGACGAATACAGATTCCCCAGCTGCTTTGAGACTGTTAACTCGCTGCATTAAGGGAGTGCAAATGGCCAAGACCACTTCACCGTCAATTTTACTCATTTTTGCTTTTCCATCCTCTGTGTTTATGGCAATGAGTTCTTTCTCTGTCAGTTGCATCATTCTCTCATTGGTGGTGGCACCAAAGTCCTGTGAAAAATCGTTATATGTCTTTGTCACCCACTCCATGCTCGGGCAAATGAAATGATCAGCCATCATTTCCGCACTCTTTTCAGTGTAGTCATCTAGCAAATCCTTTTGGTGGGTGTTGAAAGCCTGCTCTGGAGTATAGCCACCAGCAAACATTTCGAGGTATTTCTTTTTCACATCTTCTGAGACATCATCGGCTGACAAGCTGGATTCAAAAAGAATGTTGGAATCCACTTTGTGATAATGAAGATGGTAGAGAAGAATCATGCAGTAATAGCCATCTTCATCTTTTGGTTTGCTAAAAGAAAAACATTTTATTCATTTTCATCTGATAAGATAAAAACAGATTGGCCAATTGTCAAAGTTATATTAGAACCAATCAATCATGCATAATACACAAAATGCATAGAAATGCATTTGTAGTAGAAATGTACATGTAAAGAAATACAGTAACACAGGGCTTGATTAATTGGAAAAAAGATAGTAACTGTCTTCATTAGTGATAGATACGCTGATATAAATTCCAAAAAATTAGCATTGTTTTCAGATTCCAATTTAGTTAATTTCTTGGTCGCGACTGGGGATTTGTCTAGTCCTGTAGTAACACTAATTTAAATTTTCCTGTATTCATGTCTTCTTAGACAGGCTTTAGAGATGTCGTTCTTTAGAATGAAAATGCTTACCCATGAGAATCACATTGAAAAAGTTAACATATTAGAAAGAATAAAGAAAGTTGCATATTTAACCCGTTCTTCTTTCCTGTCCTCCCAAGGAGCATTGTCAGTGAAAAAAATTACAGTGACTTACATCTTTTATCCTGGAATGAATTCCTAATGTAAGTTGGCATATGACTGTATTTGCAGGGGGGGGGGGGATATATATATATAAATAAATAAAATTTAATACAGCAATTTTACCGTATTCTGCAGGATTGGATAAGTAAATATACTGGTGAATGTATAGGTATGCTACTTAAAGAGGTTTGACATTAGGTCCTTGTTCCTTGCTTTACTCAATTTTGCTTTAACAGTTTTAAAAAAATTTCAGAAAGAAGGCAAAATCCAATACAGTTAAACAGATTATGCAATTAATAATGTTAAAATGCTGCCTCTCGATGTAATGATAATCCCTTCACAATACTTTTTCTTGGTCCACAGAGTATTATTATATCGAGGTTTCACAGTAATTGCATGGCTGAGATTCTGAATTAATGATAGAAACATCCCAATCCAGAAATTTTGAGAAAGAAACAAAAAATAGATTATACAGAAAATTATGCTTACCCAAATTTCGTCTGAATCTGTGAACGAATACGAACAAGCAGTCTTGCAGGACAGCTCGTACCATCATTGGCAGGCTTCAAAATTCCTGGTTCGAAACGGCAAGCAAACTGAGCCTAAAATGCAGGAAAAGGAAAAAGTTATACACAGCAGATGAAACAAATTCCAACTATAGAGAGCATATCTATGTAGTTTAAAAAATTTTTCCTCACATTCAAATGAATGTTAGAGAGATAACAACATGGACTTTATGTTGCTTATATTCTATGAGTTACTAAAGGTCCTTGCATTTACTGTACTAAATCAATGCATTTTCACCTCTTGTCTTGAAGACCAAGCCCAATGATCGCAAAAAGAAAACACAAATATCCTTTCTTTCGCATAAATCTGGCTTTGCTCTGGAGGTAAAATAAAGGATTATTCCTATTACAGCTCATTGTCTGGATGAATCTTATCAATGATAGGTGGCTACTATGATTGACGGGGTGGATGGCTTGTTCAGTATAGCAAAATTGCTTCAGGAAAGCTACGGGTTTGGAACCAGTCATCTCAGTGATGAACAATCAGATCAGGTGGTTCACTGGAATTTCAATGAATCTCAGAACAATGTTGAAGGTGAAATATCAGAACATTAATCAAGACATTACTAGAAAGAACTAACAATTGAAGTTGTCAGTTCTTTTGTTAGTTAGTGTGAACACTTGAAGCTAGGAATTTAATTTTCAGATTTTGTGAAAACAAACAAATTCACTACAAACTTGCAGCACCTTGACTGATACCAAAATTATTGCTGAATGTACGGCTGACTCGGGTGGTGAAAATGCAGCAAAAGATGCTCCAGGAGAATTAGAAAGTAACAGTGAAAAACGCTGCACCATTTTCTCCAACAAACTAAGAAAATAGGGCCCGAAATATTTGCAGCTCTTGTTCTAGTAGGCCTATAGATGAAATTTTGCAGGTTCAAAGAGCAAAAAATATGCATCAATCTAAGCTTACATATTATTTTAAACGGAAATGTAAAAAAAATTAAATTGAATAAAAAAAAATTGAACGTATTTGCATATAGTGTGATTGAACATTGATTGTGTTACTTGATCAATAATTTCATTAGTATGTATGAAATACTGTAGTTTGTTTTTACTTTTAGTAATCAAATTTTTTGCCGTTTTGGCGTATTTTTCTTTTTTACTCAAAAAAAAATTGTGATGAATCGTATCAGTTTTAGATGGAGAGGTTTGACTGTATATAAGTTAACTATAGTCACAGCATATATAAAAAAAACTTTTGAGGACTCTTGGTTTCTTAGTTAATCAATTAAATGAAGATTACCTTGAAACACAGATTCTTTGGGAAGTTCTTGGGGAAACGTTTGACCAATCGATAATTCACCTTGGCCAATTTTTCATGCTCTTTTAGCCAAGAGTGGAACTGATCCTCAGAATCAATTTTGACTTTGGCCTCCACAACATATCCCTTGAAAGGATCTTTTTCAACTTCTTTGAAAACAACAATCTTGTGCTGAAATTCTGGTGGAAATATATCCTACACACAAAATCGGAAAAAAATGAGAAATTAAATGCTAGTAGCATTCGTCAGTCATATAAGCTAAGACATCATTAGCTATATTACGATATAAATGAAGAAAATGTAAGTAAATGATGCTTACTTTTGGTTTGGGTAAGGAGTAAACTTTAGTTGGCACAGCATCATATTTGATGAATCTCAAGCCCTCCCTTTCCAAAAACACCTCATCATTGAAATGCTCGCTGCACAAGTAATGATCCATCGTTGGTGACCATTGTGGTTTTCCAATGGCGGCCAGCCATTTTGTCAACATATGAGGCTTTTCAATGGGAAATCTGAACGATAGAGAAAGAAATAAAAATGAATGAAAAGATCTCACAAATGCAATTTGGGCCTTTGAATAAATGGCACAAAATCACTTACCAACACAAAAGTTAATTAGGTGAGAAAAAAATATACAAACTTTTAGGAAACTGCAGTAATATAATATCGTTAGAGATTACTTGTAATGCAGACTGGGTCACAGTTTGGTTAGTAATTTAATGCATCTCAGGATTTCAAATTCTTCACTTCAGTAGAATCGCACATGGATAATACATAAAATACAAGAAAAACATGTTTATTTTTACCATACGCAGCTGGGCTTGACAAATCGCGCGGGGGGGGGGGGGGGGGGGGACATTGGGCACCAGCCAAATTTCTCAAAAGCTAAAAACACGGTCCTAAATAATCTTTTTTTTTTCGAATTTTCCAAGATTTAAAGACCTCTTTCCATGCTCGTTGATGCATAGACGTAAAGTTTTGTGTTGTACTCGTACACAGATTTAATGATCAACACAAAATCTTAAATGCCAATATACACAAATTTTTTGGTTGTGATGACGACACTGGATTTTTTAAGCTTTGATATAAAGGGTGATTCAAAACAGTTCCGACAAACTTTGAGGATAGTGAAAGGAAACTCACAATTTTTTTTTATCATAGTTGAAAATTAAATGAGAAAAATATAAAGGACATTGATGGATTAAACTAGGAGGACCCATAGCTTGCTATGCTCAGCACATAACACACACATAGTACAGACTCGGCTTATGAAGAAAAAAACTGTTTAGTGGGTATGTTGTGTAACTTCCCTTGAAGTTAAGCTCAATAGTTTTGAATTTAGATCGGGGATAGACAAGTTGAGAACAAATATTCTAAGCATTAACTAAATATTTAAGGAGCCAAGTGAATTTCTTTGTCAGAGCTGGGTATCACCCATAAAAAAACTTTAGGAATCAATACCAATTTTTTGATCACCGACCTGGGATTAAAAAATACAACTGATTTGGATCTATTTTTAAGCAAGAGACGAAGTTATGCAATTATGACTGCTAAATTATAGTTATTGGCAATATGTTTGGAACAGATACAGTATAATCCAGACTGCTAAATCAGTATTGTCCAGATCGCCAAGGGTGTAATAAGCCGCCGGTGTGATGGCGGTGGGTTGCTGTTTCTTCTCTCTCGCTTCTTTCTAGAAACTTCCATTACCCATCCATTATAGATGGCGCTTAAAGCGCGGGCGATTCAAATGGGTAACAGAGATTTTTTCCTTTGTCCAGTAGCGTCATTTTGTTTCCACTTCTCAACGCCTCTTTGTCTCGGATTATTCCTTTCCGATTACCAGGTTGTATTTTTATACTTTTTTGTAATTACATTTCTGTAACTTCTCACTTATTTCGTCATGTCTTCAGTCCTCAGTGTGGTCAAAAAGTACCAGGACGTTATTTCAAACGACCTGGATCTTAAATTTTCTAACGGTAGGCCAACATTGGGTAATGAGGGAGTAGGAAACTCAATTTTCTATCAGGTGTACCCCTGTGCCGAAATATAGAAAAGAAAACATAGAAAGAAGGGTGGTGGAGGTATCTCTAGCTTCTCAATCAGTCAAGTCTAAAGTAATGCGTTTAACACTTATTCAAACAGCTGTCTTGAAAAATTCGTATTTGTGGCAAAATGCAAGAAAATTTCAATGGGTAATTGGAAATACACAGCAACGCAATCTAATTCATTAATATAGGTGATCAATTGTACCCTATTTAAAATTCATTATATAAAACACTGAGAATATCAGTAATACCTGTGGAAGGTGGTTCCCTCTTTGCCAAATTTATTGCCGCAATTATAAGCGCAGCAAGTGACAGTAGTAGCCATAACTCTGACAGTACTCAGTAATTTTCACCAGTTGAGTGCGAATCAATGGAGAGGGAAAACTGTTCACATCACATATAGATACACAGCACAAAAGAGAGATGACGTAATTTTCGTGCACAGCGTTGATCTTCCTACTGGATTAATACAAATTAATAAACAATTTCGGATGAAAATGCAAGAAAACTTCGAACTTTCAAAATTAAGAACCCACTCTGTTGCTGTGAAACGCGGAACATTAATGTTAACATGTTCTGTTTTCCCTTCTTCGATGATAAACTTCTAGCACAAAATCCTAATTTGCACGCTGTTAAATTATAATATTAATGAGAAAAACTTAAAACTGATGTGTTTTATAGTTTCAAAGAAGAATATTGAATATAAAAATTTGTTTTTTTCAACTCAAGTGATTGCCATATTGAAAAAAAATCGAAACACGTGACACATTTCGATGTAAGTTTTTCACTAAACGCATAGATGGCAGCACTGAATGAAACGTACAATCACGTTTATTTTTCAGTAAAATTGATTAAATTCATTTCCACTGTCTTTCAAAAGATAGCACAACTGCAACAACAAACTTGTGACTCTTTGAATGCCAAAGTCATCGATCACATTTTCTGTGATTCAAATATATCCAAGACACTATATGGTCAATGACACTGGAAGTGAGAGAAAGTCAACAGACTTGTGCAGCAAATAGCCCTACCAGCTAAAATCTTGTATTATAATAAGGGAGTTCCCTCTTCCTCTATAAACAAGAAAGATTTGGCGTCATATTTGGCCAATTATCGGTAGGTACTCTCATTTATCCTTTATATTCATATTGTGAATATTTATCTTTGAAATTACGAACAGTTACCATTGATGTTATAAACATTGAGACTTGTATCTTTTTTTGATGGAAAAACAAATAATCTGAATGATTTTGCATGTTTACGAGGGAAGGTTGGCGCTGGATTTGGCATCTTTCATCTCGGTCACATGTAGTAGCAACCACGGCTTGACATTGGGAAATATTTCCGTCAATAATTTCTGTTCATATTTCCCATGCATTAACTGTGAAACTCGTTTTTGTTTTTTAATTTAGGTATTGTAGTTTCTTTTAAATAGTAATTTTGCTGGCAATAATGGGCAATTCGCCGTCCCGTCGTGTCACCGTGGTTAACGACGACACTGTCGGTATCGTTCAGGTGTCGGAGTCGGTCGTGCAGAGATTAAAAACCGACCAGGGTAAAAAAGACGGAAAAGCCGACAAAAACGTAGAAAAAGAAGAGCTTCCTAGTGTGACCAGGGCGATACCAGCTCCTCCTCCTCCGATGTCGGCAGCCGACGCATATTCGACGACGTTGGAGCAGCGCAAGATGTTCAACGAGGAATTCAGGAAAGCCGAGCAATCCTGGGGTAAGAGGTTCAGGGAGCTGAAGAAACAGAATAAAGAGCTGATGGATATCGCCGAGGATCGCTTCTCCGCCAAGGCGACTGAGGTCGAGGAGAGTTTCCTGAAGAGGAAAACCCTATCCCCAGTGTGCCCAGAACTGCAAGAACAAGTGGAGATATGCTACAAGAGCAACATCAACGAAACTCTGAATTGTTCAAAGTGCGTCAGGGACTACATGAATTGCTTAGATCAGACCCGTCTCAATGTTATCACTTCCCTCACTTGATTGTGTGCATAGTAATATGTGACAGCCAAAGTTGTTTTTGAAGTACTTATATATAGGATTATATTACGCTAATAGTAAATTTTTTCTCAGTTACTGATGTAGCCTATGGTTGATTCAAAATAAAACATCCTTTTGTTAATATTTATATTTGAGTTTTTTTGTTTTGATTGAAACAGTCGTTGAGATATTTTGATGCTTATTTTAACCGATTTTGAGGTATCTAATGTTTCACAGTTGTATTTCCTGTGTGAACAACAGTTTTAGTAGCACTGGACAACAAATTTCGACGAAATCTCTATGTATAGCCATTTCTTATGCAATTCACTGTACTGAGCATGAATTTGAATGTAAAAAAGCTGGATTGGCACGGTTTTCTCTGAAATCGCACATTTAATATATATGTAATGTGAATACATTGAAATGTAATAAGTACTATATATACAGGGTGATAACTTAATTCCCCTTGCTGCAATTCGCTGGCAAATCATTGATCCTAGAGACATACTGCCAGTTAAAAAAAAGTATCCAAATAACCTGTGGTACTCAGATGTGTCATTCATGTTGCAAGGGGTTGTATAGCTATTAAAATTGAAAAAAAAGTGACTTTTAATTTGGACACCCTGTGCTCAAAAATCCAATTAGAAAGTTGTTGCCGTCTCTCCTGAGGTCAACAAAGAAAGTTCCATGTTTCTAAGTGCAATATTTACTGAGATATTCAAAAAACAAAAGTTTTAATGCTGTTTTTATCCCAACTTTCCTCTGTTTTTCAAATTGGAATATCTTAGTGAATATCGCACTTGGAAACGTAGAATTTCCTTTGTTGGCCTCAGGAGAGATACAGAAACAAAAACAACTTGCAACGTGAATGATGTATCTAAGGGCTACACATTATTTTTATACTTTTTCTTATTGGAAGTATGTTTCTAGGATCAACAGTTCGCCAGTAAAATGCGCCAAGGGGGAATTATAGAATCGCCCTGTATGAAAAAAATATACAGAAATAACAAAGAGACATCACCAATATATATAGAGGTGTAATATTAATATACACAGGAATACAAATTTGTTGAGGAACAATAGTTTGTTTATCTGTAGGCCTATCTGACACGTATTTTGTTTTGCATTGTGATTGTACTGAACATGAGCTCACAATCATCCAACAGTAGTCAGCCAGCATCGAGGTTGATCATTTTGCCCTCGTAATGTTCTGTGGTCCTTACCACTTTTTCACCATACAATTACGCTCATAAAGCACCTTTTAACTCTGTTAGGGTAATATCTCAAAAACAAAAGCCAGAAAACTTTTTCATGGTGATATTTATGTTCAGCATGTCACACACAAAATCATTTGGAATTGTATATTCTGATGCTGGACGCAATTCATTATTGTCTAGTGTAATTAGAGTCTTGAAAGTCAAGGGGAGGGGGAGGTCACTAAATTAGGAACAAATTAATTGAGAGTGAGTATGAATACATAGGCCTGGCCATAGTAAACAACAAAAGGCTCACTAGATCTACAAAGCCATAGACATAAATTTTTTATTCTGGGAATTTTTTAAACGTAACATTTTAAATCTATTTTTTTAAAATGTGCTCTATATATATTTGTGTATTTATATGGGTTTGCATGCATAATGAAGCACCCGACTCTGCCCAGCCTCTCATTGGGAGCAATAGCTAAAATTTACAATGGTCGATAGAGCCTGAGTGGTGCATGGCATGAAATGTCTGGCCAGTGTCCACAAAAGAGGGGTTTGATTGTATGTGTTTTGAAGTTAAGACTGGTTCACTAGACAATTTAACAAAATGAAGTTTCTCTTTCACCCTCAGCTCAGAAAGAAAGACCTTAATGATTGAATTCTCTTAAGTAAAAGAGCAAAAGAGACAGAAAGATGTACCACAGATTAAACAGCAGTGAATTTTATTTTGAACGCATCCTTTCATAACATGTTTGAAAAGGTGCATGTGCTTGTGTCACTCCCATTGCTCAAGGCAATCAAAATATATTTAAAAAAAACAACCTAAAAAAGAAAATGCCTTCATATGCTGTTTTTACCAATTCCTTTTGTGCAAGGTACAAACTAGATACAATATACAGATGAAATTTTGAAAGAAAAATTCAACAGGTTTCAGCAATAAAACTGTCCCCTCAAATCCAAGCACACTACAGAAGCACAAAAATCATCTTTTCCTCCTACCAGAGCATAAAAAGCTGAACTGGACTGGAAAATAGACTGTCAGGTTCTAACTCAGCTAACAGCTCGTGATCATTGATCCAGCAGATGGCGACATACGAGAGATGTCAGTCTCTACCTTTTTATAAAAGATACAGACAGCTGGTTCTCTGACATTTGTGCTTGAATCCCACGGCTACTAAATCACACATGCACCTCGTCCATATTTCCTGTGGAACTTCTAAAGAATCGATACGTGTTGGAATGTGCGTGTACGTGTTGTGAACCTGATGGATTTGTTTCTGTGTAATGCTTGTTATGTGTAGTGCTGCCATTTGCCATCAGTTTTTCTAACTATGAGTGGAGTGTAATGATTGAATAGTTGCATGCCTGTTGTTCTCGGTGGCAAGACTTTTTAGAACAAGGAGATCGGCCAACATTTGTGCCTCGAAGTTGGGAGAACCACAGAAAACCAACTTCAGCCGACCATCACTGTGGTGACACAGTGTGCACACTCATTTGTACATCCTACATCCCTAATCCGGTGATTCCCAATGTAGGACCCACACACCACAAGGTGGTAATTTGAGTTTTTATATGAAAAGACTTGGAACTTTCTAAGCTCCCTTCTTTTTTTGTATCAGTTCAAATTTTTTAACAATTTCTTGATGACTTCTTTCTTTTGTTCTTCTGTTTCAGTGGAAGGGGTTTGATTAAGGCTTCTTAATGTTGTGTTCCACTGGCATCGGGATTTTAGATATGCTTTGGTGGGGCATGGTCTAAAAAAAGGTTGGGAAACACTTCTAATCCTTGCCTAGTATTGCTAACTCACAGCTTGTAGGATGTAAAATTGACATGGGGGGACTAAAAATTTTACTGGGCCGAATTATTGACATTAATGCTATTCACGATAGAAACAGAAGCTTATGTATATTAGGTGGTAGTGGGGGGCAAAGTAACTAGAATTTTTTCTGGAAAGAATGGGCGTTACTCCTGCCTGAGGTAACAAAGGTTAATAAAGAAGTCGCTGTGACTTTTTTTGTGTGAGCCTCTGTCATTGTTTTTGAGATTTTCCAATGATAGGCCTGAAAGAGTGTATTTAAATTACAAATACAAATACAACGCCACAACAGGCAAATTGCCCAACGAGGTGGCTGACTTAAGAACATCATGGATCCCCGAGCCATTTTTTGGAGGCCCTACCTACTACTACTACACCACACATGCACCCCCCCACCCGCGGAACCCCCCAACGAATCGGTACATGCGGGAATGTGCGTGTACGTGTAGTGAAACCTGACGTGAAGTTTTGTTGTTTCTCTGTAATGCTTGTGTAATATGTGTAGTGCTGCCATCTGCCACAAGTCCTTCGTGCGGCTACTTCCTTTTAGGAAATACAGCATCAGAAGCAATCACAATGCTTCAAGGGGGTTTAAAAAAAAAACTTTAAGCCTGGGGTTTATGAAATCTCATGTCATTAATTTCAATTTTTTTTACAATTTGTGACTACATAATATTTGGTAAAAGAACTTTATACAAAACGAGTTGCTGTCACTTATTCTTATGCTTGCTAACACACACATTCCTCACTCATTCTCAATAGTGAATATGTGCCACAAACAAGAAGATTAGTGACACATAAATGTAGAAATTGAATCAAGTACGAGAGTAATCTCATAAAAATATTTTTAGCTGCATATACATTGTTGAAGTGATTTATTATAAATATTCTTACTTTTTACTTCTACAGGTTTTTTTTATGTCTATTTATTCAATAATGACATTGAAAAGATGTTAGAAAAAAATTTGCTGGGCAGCATATTTGAGGTAAGTTCAATTAGCATAAGAGTTATAATGTTATTGTGTATACTAATATGTAAGTCAATCCCCACCCACTCGAGGACTACCAAAACAGCTAAAGAAACAACAAATTTTAGACAGAAACATTTATAAGATGCATAAGTTACAATGAAAAATAATTGAAATCTTCAAAATCATTTCCCCCCCCCTTCCCATTTTTCGGGCTGACATTATATGAGACAGCAATGTTTTTTTCTAGCGAATGGGTAAGTTAACTTTTTTTTGTGCTTGTGTCTGCTAGGCAGATATCTGAGATGACTACTTTTGTAGGCGCATGTTAGGCCCTCAGACATAAGATTGGACCTATGGTGCAAAGGGCATTGGCAAAATGTGGGTTCAGTTTTAGTCCTGAAAAACCTCTCTTTTTAATATAAATTTTTGAACGAAATAACTCTAATTATACATAACTATTTTCAGAAAATGTTTGTCTCTATATCAGGAGTTCTTAACATTCTTTATTCCATGAACCCTTTGTGTTAGTGAGATGAAAGCCACAAACCCTTTTATGGAATAATATTCAGCACAAAATTATGTAAAAACAAGTTAATTGTTTATCTCATCCAAGCTCACACAGATTCCTTAAAATCGCTAAAAGGATTCCTGGTTAAGAACCACTGCTCCACCATACCTATAATGACTTTGTATCCAGAAATGATTTTTGAGAATGAAAATAGATTTATTTTTTTGTCTTAATATTAAAAAATCCATAACAAATTAAGTAACAAAGATAGAAATTTTTCCGAGATAAAATTTTATAGGCTGTGTAAATGTTTCATATCCTAGACCAAGTTATTTTTTTCCCAAAGTGTGTAGCCAATATTAACATTATTGGATGTCTGTATTTAGAATGCCATCATTTATACAATTTTATGAAATAAGTGTGTGAGATGTCCACATTTTATAAAGTATCACATACATCAATGTGTTGTAGATGAGAAGAATACTTGAATTGTAATGTAAATTGTAGCATTGAATGACACAAAGCAAAGCTGAGTGGTATTTTTTTTTAGAAGTTGATGGAGATATATCATGATTAAAACATGAATGAGAGAAATTGTGGCTTGAAAGTTTTTTTTTAACCTTATAATAATTTTTGTTGAAGTAGCATGATAGAATTTACTGATTTCAAATTCTTAGATCTCCAAGAAACTAGAGAGCGGTGCAATCACAGCGCTAGAATTATGTGAATTGTGCTTGAAAAGAATAAATGATACCAAGTCCTTCAATGCATTTGTTACTGTGACTGATGATGTTGCAAGGAGTCAAGCTAAAGCTGCAGATCACAGGATCAAACACGGTATTATGATGTATATATAGGCTTTGGTACAATTACATTTTTTTTCCAAAAACGATGTGACAAACATTTTCATTTCAGTTTTAATCTTGGATCCAAGATTGTTATATTATTGTTTAATAATCATTTCTCTGATGAAGCCTGTTGCTATTTTGGAACAAATTGTTTCCCATTCAATTGTATTAAAACAACCACATTATAAAATAATTTCACTGTATTTATTGCATTACATTTCAGAAGAATTTTTTTTTTGTGAATATGTTTTTCATAAAATGTGTTTTCTTTTTTTTCAAAGGAGGTAGACTAGGGATTCTGGATGGTATTCCGCTTGCTTATAAGGACAATTTCAACACAAAAGGCATAAAAACAACATGTGCATCAGAGATGCTGAGAAATTATGTTGCTCCTTATAATGCAACTGTTGTGCAGAGGTTAACTGATTCTGGAGCAGTCATGGTCGGCAAAACTAACATGGATGAATTTGCGATGGGGCAAGTTTCCCCCCCCCCCCCCCCATTAAATAGCATGTATTTTTTATGACATTGTTTTCATTTTTGCATATCATTCATTAATAACACGTGTCTCAGCTTTCTACAGCATCATTCATTTAGTCAGATACACTTGAGATTTTTTAGGATTTCATTTGATAAATTATAACAATAAAGCATCAACACAACAGAGTTTATATGAAGTTAAGAAGGGTGAAAAACATCATATGAGTTGTCTTATCATTTTCTTATACAGAAATTAGTACAAGACTTGAAACGATTGCTTCTTGTATCATTTCTGTAAAAGAAAACCTCTGTTTAGATGACATTTCACGTAATTTTTTCCCCATGCTTTGGGGTTAAAATTTTATTTATTTCTTGTAGACCCATTTGCACATATATTATATAGTTCACACATTAACATCAATGTTTATTATACCTGGAGTTATATGTTCTACATTTGATTATTCTTATAATAGGTCTGGTACTGTTGACTCGGCTTTTGGACCTACCAAAAATCCATGGATATCAAGTTTAGTAAACGATGGCTCAAAATTATTTCCTTGTGACAGAGACAAGAAAGACTTCCTTATTTGTGGTGGAAGTTCTGGAGGAAGCGCAGTTGCTGTTGCTACTGGCAGCTGCTTTGGGTAAAAAGCAGCAAAATTATTTTTCTAAATTATGTAATTATGAATAAGTAAATGTTTTTTGAATTTATTGGTCTAACATAACCAGAAGCATATTTTTTAAATCTGTAAATCACAATTCTTTTTTTTTTGGTTGTACAAATTATGATGAAAATTTTTTTTTTGACACTTTTGTCTCTTTTATCACGCACGCACAGGGCCCTTGGATCCGACACTGGAGGCTCAACTAGAAGCCCTGCATCATTATGCGGAGTAGTTGGTTTGAAACCAACGTATGGGCTAGTCTCAAGGCATGGTTTGATTCCTCTCTGCAATTCTCTTGATGTTCCTGGTATTCTAGCCAGAAATGTAGATGATATAATTTCCATACTAGGTAACATATATTATACTTTGGGTTACACATTAACCTGTATTTCAGAACTTTTTAAGAAGCCAGAGCTACTTTTTCATCTTTTATGATTGTGAAATAACAGTTATATTTTTTAATGTTATGGAGAGGGGAATAGGGAACTTTTTCACTAATGATCTATTGCCAACAAGAATTCCATAGTGCTGAATTTGACATTTTTTTTCTACAATATCATCGCAGACAAAACATTAATATAATTTCTTGGAAAAAAAAGTGACTAAAAAAGCATGAGCAAATCTTTTAACCAGCATTGACAAGCTATCTAGCCTTCTTTAAAGTCTGTTATTTTAGCATTCACCAGCCCAGATATTTTGTGAAGTTTATTTCTCAATGAAACACTTTTACCTATGCTCCATACTTTGCATCTGTTGAAAATTAGAAAAAAACCTACTTCATTTAAAAATTATTTGGCATTTTACAGGGGGCCCGGTGATTTCTGATGTGGTGTTTAAAGGGCTAATTATATTGTTATTGAACAGCTCACTATATAACAACAGTAAGTTTTATATGATTTTATAGGCTGTGTTTCTGGATGTGACAGCCAAGACTCAACAACTGTGAGGAAAGAATCAAAGTCATTTTCAATTCCTGATGACATATCAGTAGCTAGTCTTCATATTGGTATTCCCAAGGTTTGTGCTTTTGCAATATATATTATATTTATCGCATATCTTCTTTGATAGACATTTAGGAAAGCTTAAATCACAAAGTGAATGATAAATGACAAACTTCACGAACAATTACCCTTTTTTCTTTCTACATTTCAATTACTGAGTTCTACTGAAACATTTCAGGAATATGAATGTCCCGAAATGTCTCCAGGGGTAATCAGTTTGTGGGAAAACATTGCTGGTATGCTATCTGACGGAGGTGCTAAAGTTACTAGAGTCTCTTTGCCTCATACAGAATATTCTATTGTATGTTATTCAGTGCTCTCCTGTTGTGATGTTGCATCCAACTTTGCCCGTTACGATGGAATTGAATTTGGTAATTGCCATTAAAATTTATTTTATCCATTTGTCTACTATAAATACATATTTTCTTATGCAAAATGAAAAGCAGTTTTTAATGTTTTCTTTTTGAATTTCTTGTATGATTTTTTTATTTGTAAAATGAGAAAATATTTCTTTATGTAACCTTATCAAGAAAGTTTTAACCATGGAATATATATATATTTAATTCTCGGAGGTCACAGAGCAGATGTTGAAACTTCTGCAGAACATCTTTTCGCTGCAACAAGACATGAAGGCTTTGGTGCAGTTGTGAGAGAAAGAATATTAGCAGGAAACTATTTTCTATTGAAAAGGTTTCATCCAGTTTATTTTTGTATTTTTCTCAATCAAAGTATTTTGTTGTTTTAACCAACACACTGATTAACATAATTTATTAACTCATACTTTTAAAAAATATGAAAGAACGATTTCCGATGACCTGCAAATATTTAAATGACATTTATTTGGTAATGGATTGGAAAAACAGGGTGTCCAATATGCCAGTAACCAAACATGTCCATTGTCCCAAAAATCTGGGTTTTTCGGCATAAAAGACGTAGCTCTATTTTGCATGCATTGTTTAGATTTAATCACACTTAATACAGGTGTATGATTTTCACCCCATATTTCACACTTTTTAAACTAATACGTCAGCAAATACACAGTGATTGAAATTACATTACAACCTTACTCAACCGCTCCTCCTTAATTCAAATTATTCTATACACCATCCTTAAAAAAATTTTCCTTACCTGATTACCTGATTATTTGAATATTTCCCTTGTTTATCCAAATTTTCTCTGAACTGGCTAGCCCTTGATCCCAATTAGGCCAAATAAGAGAGGTTCTACTATGTTTCAGATGCAGTCACAGCATTTTAGTAGTGTTGATTTTATAATTTGTATACAATTTGTTATAAACTTTCTAAGCCTAACATAGGAAAGAGAATTTATTTGCTTTTTACTAATCTCAAGTTTTTTTGATATTCCTTTTCTTTGAGATAGCAATTATGAGAAGTATTTTGCCAAGGCAACTAAAGTTCGAAGACTTATTTGTCAAGACTTTGATGGTGTTTATGGTGCTGGCATAGATTTACTTTTAACACCAGTCACTCTTAGCCACGCTATTCTATATTCGAAATGGAATGAGAAATCCAATCGAGAGCATAGTGCAATACAAGACTATTGTACTCAGCCTGTCAACATGGCAGGTAACTAGTGTTTTGTTCTGAATATCGAGTGTTAAAAAATTCATATTTAAAATCATGCCGTTTTATTCATAACTTTGTAGGCTAGAGTGTCTTTGTATTAAAACAGCTAAGATGTTGGAAAAAGATTTCAGACTGTAGTAAAAATCAAATATTCTTGGCACACAGCAATTTATTAAAACATTTAAGCAGGAATGTAGAACTTTCCCACCTTGTCTGGATTTTTTTTTGGTCTTTGTTTCTTACTTATTTTTAACATGATTGAGGAACCCTTAGTGTAAATAGTGTATTTTTCATTAAGTGCCAGAGGGATGCAGTGATGAGATGCTCATCTACCTCCATGAAGGTTGCAGACAGGTCCACAGGTTCAATTTTAAGAAAGAACGCAAATAACAAGTTCTTTTCCCCTACAAGCCTGAAGCGACCACCTTGTGCCTTCATTTCCACCCCAATTCATTTGATAGTAAATTACTGTATGACAATATTACCAGACTTGATATGTGGTAAAATTGTATTTTCATCTACCTGAGACTTTGAAAATTGAAATTAGTATCCAACAATTTTTTATATATATCCTGAAAAATCCAGATATTCTTAATGATAAGCCCAAAATGATGATGATAATGAAGACTTTTTTTTCAAGCTGTATTAATTTCAAATTGTATATTTACAGGTCTTCCAGCTGTCAGTATCCCTTGCAGGTTATCTCAGAAAGGCTTGCCTTTGAGCCTCCAGCTGATTGGCAAACCATTTGAAGAAAAGGTCTTGTTGACAGTAGCTAAGTGGTTAGAACAACGAGTCAAGTTCCCATATCTTGAACATTTTTCTGATGATGATATCGTAACTCATAGAAGTGTCCTATAGATATTTATTTTGCAGAATAAAAATTACATCCATAAGAATGGTTATAATACATTGGTTATTGCAAATTTTTTTTGTTCATTCTATCCAAACCATATAATACGTGTGTCTAATAACATTAGACTGTATCAATTGACTAACTCAGAACACTGTCACTTTTATATCATACTAAAATCAGTATCCGGTTTGAATAGTGATGAATCATTGTCATATACAATGCATAATGATGATATATTTGATTCATTTAAAATAAATGCTGGTTTTTTTTTCAATTTTCATATATAGGCGGAGATAGATTTGAAAGGCTTCGTGGGGCATGATGATGATCATGTCAATTCATATTTATACGACTATACATTATATCAGTCAGCTCCACCATTGCTGCTGGGAAGGGGGGGGGGAATGCCATCATAACTGTTCTCGGAAAAATGAAAGCCTTATGAAGACAGCATCAGATGACTAAATTAACCATCTTTCAAAATCGAAAAAAAAAAACTTTTAAACCAATGTTCATATATTATTGGTCAGATTCATTTCACAATCCAAACACATCGAGAGTTTAAGCAAGAGTTAAATCAATTTCATATTCAAAGATTATGAACATGGCAAAAACGTGTTGCGCAAGCAGTTATTGATTCTAGATTTTGAATAGATGTACAAATGGACTGCGAACACAAACAATGACCTCTAAGTTATATAGATTCTGATCTAATTAGACTATCCCAAAACACAATAAATTATTTAGTATAACAGAATAAAAAAAAAAGAGAGTAACATTTATTTCATGGTATATACAATATGAGTAAAGAGAATCTTTAATCACATCAGTACACGTTACATTCATAGTTTTTGAAGTGCAAAACACTCTAATATTTTCTCTGTATTTTCAAGTGAGCTGAAAAAGAGTTAAGAAAAATCAAATTTTTTACACTTATAAACAACTATATGAATTATATTTGTCATAAAAACATCATTGGTACAGATGCAGACCATTAATCAATGTTTGGGGTTTATCTAGTCCTATAACTATACATTTAGTATTATGCTAGAGTTCATATCCTAGGTTGTATTTTTAAAAAATGAAATACTTCATGAATTTGAAGATTTGCAAGCTAGATAAAATATACTGATGCTTCGTAAAATACTCAGCAGTTTAGGTCACAAAAGCTGTTCTTAACTATATTTACAGTTTCAGGTATCCTTTGTAAAAAGACCTGAACTAATTACAAATGAAAAAAAAAGACAACAAATTTATAGACATTACACTAAAGAAAATATTTAACACTTAACTGGAGGCATAAATTCAAAAAGAAAATTTGCCAAGACAAATAAAGAACCAACTGGTATGGTTATAATGGAAGAGTACCCGTTGGTCTTTTATTGCCAGTTTTTTTTAAAAATCAAAATCTTTCTGCGATAAGTATTTATATTACTAAAAGATGACTTTGAATATAAGATGACATGGGAATTTTTTTTATACAAGATACCCCTTAATTTTGGAGACAAAAATAAAATGCCATTAGTTCAATAATTTGAATTGGAAGTTAGGAAACAATGCAGATTTACTTACCACCCAGGTCTTATTATTCTATAATGATCTTTGATCGATAGGTCCACGACAGTGGAACCTAATCTTTTTGGGTCTAGGCAACCAAGCTTGCCACCATCTATAACCAGGTCGAGACTTGGCCACAAATCTTTGAATTCCTATGGGAATTTAATAATAACCTAATTATCACCTGTTTTAGCTGTCAATATGGAAATAGTTTTTTTAAAGCAAGAACATATATATGGCCAACAGAATTCAGAATATTTTATAGAAGCATCAGTTGGCCAGACTCAATTCTATTTTGGAAATTAAAGGGATTAATTTTATTTTAACATATCTATTATGAACTCGTCACAAATGTCTCTGGTGAGTAGGCCTGTTATAGTAGGTTATTATCTCTCCCCTCCTGCATTAGTCTGTTGAGTGAAGTTATGTCATAAAACATTTTTTTTTGTTGATTGCTTCACTTGTTCTGCAATTGACTGAAAAGTTGGAAAAACCTGAGAGTAAAAATTTTGTTTACTGTTGAGGAGAATGGCATGGAAAACAGCTATAATGCTTGAAACAGCTTATATCAGTGGTTCTCAAACTCTTGTCATCGTGGATCCCTAATGTAATTCATGATTGATCTGCATTTCCCCAAAATAGTTTAGTAGATATTTCCACATTTAGGCCTATAAAAGAACCACTTTAAAGCATAAATAGGCACACAAATCAATGTCTCCAACTCCTCGCGGCGCCCTTGACATAGGTTGGCAACACCGCTAGGAACAGTGACGTATAATTTGAGAAACACTGGCTTATACAGAAGCTGATTTGTGAAAAATACAAGTTTACGAGTAGTTTTTCTCCTTTGACACTTGAAAAATCTTCTTGCAGATGAACCTCATTCAAAAAAGTATCCTGGAAAAATAAAAACATCACTGAACTGATTTTGGAAGACAGCAAAAAAAAAAAAGCTTTTCTTTGGTTTTTTGAAGTTCCTGCCTGTGGACGATTTTCAGTGAGTAATTATGAATGAAAAGAGCTATACAGAGCAAGATTTCATGTGGTTCATACTCTTTGAAAGTAAAAAAAAGTTCAAGGACTACTCAAGCACTTTTCTAGGCAAAATTTTAAAATTCAAGGACTTCTATATCGCGGTTGATAAAAATCAGGATTTAAAAAAAAAATGAAAAATTAATTGGATTTTTGAAATTTATGTTTGACATTTACTTATTTTCAATTTTGAGTCTGAGGAAGAAATGTTAATTAAAGAATATCATTTTTTAAAACAATTACAATTCTCATTTCAGTTTGTAGGCAATGTCAAGTTCTGAAGGTCTTGCTTTTAAAAAAAGCCTTAGTATGCAAATGACATTTAAGCAGAAATCGTTTTATGTTTGAAATAGTATTAAAATTTGTCTTTGATAAAAAGAATCAGAAAGCATGTAATTATATATTATGACTTCTTTTCCTGGGTCATTTCCATATTTTCATGTAATTTTGGTCATCGTCATCCCAACTTTTTATGAAAAAATGTCCCATTATTTTCCATATATTTTCAACAAAGCCTATTGAAATTTTTATTCTTTACTGAAATAAAGTATTAAAATTTTCTAATCTTATAAATTATATTATGATAATTATGACTAAGTATTTTCATATTAACGTCCCCCCCCCCATAGAATTCATTTAAATCTACTGCTTCAATGTAATGGTGCTTCATTTTTTTTGCCTTTGGTGTTTTTTCAGCAGTTTTAGCAATAATTGGCAACTTTGTCTACCTTTAGCATAATTTTTGGTGACAATTGGTGATTTTCTCGCATTTTTATCAAGGAAATATGGCCAGTCCACATATATGCAACTGCCATTCATTAATTCAATAGTTTAAAATATTTTGAAGCAATATCTTAGGCGCAGTGTTTTGCTGCAGATTTTAGGCATCTTTTTATGCATAGAAATACCTCACGTACGCATAACCATATGCCTTGATATGGTTTAGAGGGGGGATTTAGTCGAAGGGGGCCAAAAGTTGATGGAAGAAATTTACACAATTTTTTTTTTTTTCAAGCACTTATACGCACTTGAAAATGATTTTTTTTTTCAAGGACTGTACGAACCCTGAATTTGTGCTTTAAAGGCTTCCGACTGATCAAAACCACTTGCAAGTGACTGTGCTTATGAAAAAAAATTCGTTGCAACTCTTCATTTCCAATTGGTTGCTCAAAATCCATAAAACTCCAGGAACTTGGACACATCTCAGTCAAATGCATAAGTTCTTCAACAGTCTTCCAAGAGCAGTTAAATTCTCATGATCTGAACTTCGACCATCACACAGAAACCAACAAACGATCACAAGGTTTTTAAATCACTCAATGGTACCAGTTGCAAAATGAATGCAGAAGTTTTTCTGTAAGCGGTATTTAGGAGTGTAAATATACATCACACCGTGATTGCCTACCAAAGAACCATTCCGGTAACCTTTATGCAACTGTGTGTTCAAAAGTGTTATACATGCAGATCATACATTTATTTTCAATTTTGCTCAACAAAAGTTTCATATCGGATTTAATTTTTGTAGATTAAAAATTAACATTACCTCTACACAGAGAGTACTTGTCTCTGAACTGACATTAGCGCTTGTCAATGCAAGAGGCTCATTGCAAAACTTGCACAGCCTTTGGATGAAATGAAGACCAGGAATGCGAATACCAATTAATTTGTTGCCAGGATTTAATTTTGGATTCAGTGATGGCTGACGCTCGACCACCACAGTCACTGGTCCCGGAAGTAAGCTGTTTAACAAAGGTTTTGGGAAATTGACTTTGCCCCACCTAAAAAGAAGAAAAATGGTGCATTTTTGAAACTATTTTTCAAGAGTGAGTAATTTATTGTCGTAAAACAATAGGAGAAGGGATGTGATGGCACCTTCACAATATATCCTAATCATGGTATAACAAGACATGGTATTGCAGAGTTTCCTGTATAAAAGATTGAGCAATTTTTTTGCGATTTTACAAAAAAGAGCACATCTACTATATTGCCTTTCATAGCTGGAAGATACAGAAATATTCACAATAAGCCTATCACTACTTTTAGAGATTCATGGTTATTTTTAACAATATATTGAAGAAGATATCCTCGTCAGGCCCGTCACTTCGACTTTTTCCAGGTGGGGGGGGGGGAACAAAGAACATATACTCAATATATGTAGTATATATTATTGTTCATACCTTGAACAACCTTGTTTGTTCATTTCTATATTCTATTTTTTAAATCCCCCCCCCCCTCCCAAAATGACGGCCCTAATCCTCATTCAAAAATGGAAGAAACAGCCATTTCCCAGTACACAGCATTTTGTTGACCTTTTTGACCACAACAAAACCGCTATTTTATCACATAATTGTTTAATATCATCTCCGCAGTGTGTATTTTTATAGGTGGCACAACATCTGTTTTGTTAATTTTTTATCATTGTTTCTATCCCTGTACTTATTCAGGGTCTGAAAAATCCTAAGTACCAGGTCACCATGGCAATTAAAAAGTTAGGTGAAAATGGAATTTAGTAGCCTTTATTGGGCAACAAGACATTTGGTTGTATCCCGATGCATAATGCAGGGAAATAAAAGAAAAGCTTTTTTCACTGCTCACCCATTTTTTTTTCATCCTCCTTTCTTCATGACACAATAATAATCTAAATATATGTTATATATCTTAATAATCCAAAGAGCATCCCACATATGTGCTTTATAACCATGGGATTGAACGGATGTTACATTGGTACTGCACAATTGAAAAATAAAAAGTACGAAAATGTAAAATGAAATTTACCAGAAAAATAAACTCTGCTGGGTTTGAAGTTGTCATGAAGCCTTGGGCCAATAGAATCAGTTTGATACTGTTATAAAAAATTGAAAAATAGCAGTGCTGAAACGTGACTGTGAGCAGAATATACCTACATGTGAATATGCAAATGCAGCATAAAAAAAGAGAGAACCTAGTAAAATTGCTACAGCTACAACCATAGATGTTATTTCACTTTTTTTTGTCACTACAGCTCATGACTCCTCATCCTTGATATAAATATTAAAAAATGAATAAGAAATGCAGCAGCCTACCGCAACACAAATGTATTGAAATATTTGTGAATCAATAAATGCTGCAGGGCCTAGCTTCGCCAGCCGTTATTATCGTCATCTGAACTGCACTTGAATTAAATCAGAAAAACTATTATTATTGTTATCATATCAGTATTATATTATTTCACTAAGCAGGTTTAAAGACCTAGTTGGCAAACAAGACAGTAAGATCTAATTGGAGTAGGCAAGCATACAGAAAATAAACAAATATAAGAGGTGATACATTCAGAGACTTTTTGACCCCGTCACCCAAAAGTTGATATTAGCACTTGAAGTTTTCTATGTGTGATTACTAGCTCAGGCAAAAGAAATACATTCAGCTCATAAAATATTTAGGTGGCACTCCGATTTTTTCTTGATTTGTTGAACCCTGTTTTTATTTGTTTCTTCATGCCGTTTCTCACCATATCTTCACAAGGGTCTATCCAGACTTTTTTTTTGTAGGATCCTGTTTTTGTTAAAATGGTCATTAATTTTGGGAAAAGTAAATAATTTTGTGGATAGCCGAATGACCCTGTAAATATTTTACAAAAGAAATGAAATGTCAAATTCATGGTTTCGTTCATGTGTATTTTGTAAAGTGCCTGTTTCCTGGACCTGAAATTTTGTGAAGGGTTTGGAAAATGCACAGAGAAAAAGAAAAGGAATAACACTTATTATGCACATATTGTATTTTTCTGCATCTTTACTGCAGTTCATAGGTAAGAAAAACATCCAAATTTCTCACTGCAGAGTTATATAGCACTACATACAGTGGCATTGGAGCCAGAGACGCTGCGGGTGTTCACCACCCACTGTAATTTGTATCAAGTAAACCCCAGAATTGATTCAGAAATCAAAATATAAGCTGCATAAAGCTAAAGACAAGCATCCACAGGTTCGAAACACTTCAGACAACCCTGGCTATATATTATCTGCAGCTGTTTTACTTTTCTCTGAGAGGTCTAGAATAGAAATACAATAGACTCTTTCTAATCTGGTATATATCAGATTATTGGATTATTGAAATCAACAGATTACTGGAAGTTAATTGAAAAAGCTCATTTAAATAAAATAATCTGCATATAGACATGCAGTGACATGCTTTCCCTCTTATATGGCCAAAGAAAACCTACCTAAAAACGCTGGATTACTGGACGGGCAGGACTACTAGTGCACGACCAGATTACTGAGAGTATACGGCAAATGTTTTTAAAAATTAATTTGTAAAAATCAATATTTTTTTTTAAAAGTATACAGATGTCGTACGTACAGATGAAAATAGGAAAATCCAACAACTTCTTTGAATCTCAAAGATTTCATGCTTAGCGGATGAAATTTGCATATCGATGGCTTAGAATAAAAACCTCATACATCAACTTTTTTTTAAAGTGACTTTTTGATTGTTTCATATTGAAAACCTCTTGAGCGCATATTACAGCTGTTAAAAAAATAATATACACTAATCTGCTCTCAACGGAGAAACAATGTGTTATTTAATGGCTAAAACAAGCCATTTTTTTGTTCTTCCTGTGAAATTTTGGTGCACAAGGGTATATAATTTTAAACCATCTATATACAGATTATGTGATGTTTTCTCTCTCATCAAACCTGCACAATTAACACCTGCAGATAAAACACAGTAAACTATGGAGATTAATAACAAGGGATAAATTACTCTGGAATATCTGAGACATCACCAACACAAATCGCCAGTGGCTTATTTTCATCCCTGGCTTTTATCCTGTATATACTTCGGATTGCTTCTGCATTCTGAGATAGTGCAGCAATTCCATATATTGTGTCAGTTGGTACCGAGATCACCTTGCCAGATTTCAGTACACCAGCAGCAACTGCAGCTGTGAAAATAAAATATTTAAATTGAATCACATACAGCAAAACACATGTGTAATGATTCCTAAAGCAGAATGTGCCAAAACTGCAATGCGATATAGATGGCAGCACTGAAAAATCATACACAACACCAGATACGCACTCAGACTGTTAGGTGCTTAACACTTCCGGCACAACTCACTAGGTAGTAAATTGCCTATGGTGATAGATCTGAGTTGTGCTCGGTTTGAATAAAAAAAAAACTGCAACGTACGTTGCAGAACAATCAGTGCTACAGCAGAACAATCTCGGGAAGAATTTGAAAGAAAAGTGTAAAAATCTATTATAGGAAAAATCCTCCAAAAGAACATGACTTTCGTTCTTGGTGACTTCTTGTCATGCTTTTGGACATTTTTCTTGTTAAAGAAGAAACATATCACCAAAAGGGGATACAAAAGCTGTAACAGATACCAAGTTTATCATGAGTTATCATGTTGGTCACAACTTATTAACTTACAAGCAATAGGCTTATCAACATTGTTCATGGTACATACAAGGGTGGGGCTGACAGGGCACTGGGACGATTCTTATAATTTTTTCCCTTCTACACTATATATTCACCATGCAGAGGCCCGCCCGCCATAAATCACAGTCAATGGGGCCTGCTACTACTCTAAACCACACACATGCACCTTATCCCCATTCCTCTGTGGAATTTTGAATGTGTAGAGAAATGGCTCCTGATCCAGATGGATCCTCATGATCCAGAGAAATGGCTTCTGATCTGACTCCAGATCAGAAGGTTACGTGTTCACATCACGTCCGGGTCACCACTGTAGAAAAATGGCACACATTATGGACGAAATGTATTCTGACTCCAATTGATGAAACGGTTGATAATATTTAAGTTCATTTAATTTTAGAAAACTATTTACATCGGTTAACAATATTAATTTCACATTATAAAAAGGAGAAACTATACACTTGCACGAGAGCAACACACTCTGAGGAAGAAGTAGGTCACGCAAGGGAAAACAGTTCGCTTGTCCCCTTTTTTCGCCTCTGCCACCCACACATCAGGAGGTGCGTGTAAGGGGGCGAGAGATGACGCCACAAATGAATTGGTGCATGTTGGATTATATGCTTATGTGTTGTGAACCTAGCATTACCAGATTTAAAAACTGAGAAAAGAGGATGCCTATGCATACTCTTAATTATGTCACTTATCCCAATTTTCATAATAGATAGCACCACTAGTCTGACCAATAAAACAAGTCACAACAATTTTTCCCAACTCTTAAAAAAGCAGAAACTGAAAAAATTTGAGGGATTTCGATGGCTATTGATGAATGCTTGCGAAAAAAAAAGTGGGAGAAGATTTTTTCCCCAGAAAAAAAATAATTCCGGAAACCTCAAAAGAACAAAAGGGCAAATTTCTCGAAATGCAAGAAGTTGCTTGAAATGACATAAAAAGGAGGACTATTGGTGATCCTATGTGAACCTAACATGAAGTTTGTTACTGTTTAATGCTTGTCATGTGTAGTGCTGCTATCAATTTCTCTAACGGTGATTGAAGTGCAATGACTGAATAACTGTATCGTCGTAGGCCTGTTGTTCCCTGTGGCTAAAGCAGCGGTTCTCAACCTTTCTTGACTCACGGAGCCCTTTTCAGTATATAATTTCTATGGCAGGTCCTGTTTGAAACGGGAGCCCCCTTTTTTGTATATAATTTTTATGGCAGAACCTTGTGGCTTCTCTTATTTACTTATCTATCAAATTTACTGATTAATTTTATTTTCCTCGAGTCGCCGCGGAGCCCCTGGGAGTTGCACACGGAGCCCCGGTTCAGAACCGCTGTTCTAAAGGGTGAGATCGACTTGCATTCGCACCTCGAAATTGGGATCCACAGAAAACCAACTTCAGCCGACGGCGGAGTTGGAACCCGGGCTCGTCACTAATGACCACCACAGCGCCAACGGGCTGTGCTGCACGACGTTCGTGGGGAGGGGGCCACGATATCGTCTAGCAAGAAGCATAAGGAATCACACCAAATAAGTTACTCTTCAATAATAAAGCATCATCAACATATAAAGTTTCGAGGTATGTAGATTAAGCGTAGGCTATTTGAAAATATTCTTGGGGAAAACTATGAGTAGAGTACCTATTTCATCGACGCTGCAGCCATTTCCACTCAGTTTGATGACTTTTGTCATGGTTTTAAAAGCGGCGAAAGACTTAGCGGGAGACATAACTAGCAGTCATATGGACAAAAGCAACATAAAATTTATTATAATGATAATAATAAATTAATTAAACAACACGGGGTGCAACATAATGCTCATGCCATGACCACAACGTGCGCGACATCAACACGTGCAAATGCAAGTTGTTAAACATACAGATGATGAAATCAACAAACAACGGTACGGCTGTAACTCTCTTGTATCAGATTCATGTAGACTTTGAAGCGACTAGCTTTGCGTGTTGTCCATTTCTCTTTCTTGAATGGAGTGGAAGATTTTTTTAGACGCGAATTCCACTATTATTCCCCCCCCCCTTATTTTTTCTTATGTTTCGATATATTTAAAATTTTTGTGAATTCTCCAAATTGTAATGCAATTTTCGATGCTTCGGAACTTTTGAAATGCGGTAGAAGGGTACGTGCTGCTACCTGTTGATAGAAAATCTAAACTTCGTAAGAATCGAAAGCATGGGCGTACCCAGCGAGGGGAAGTGCCCCCACTCCCCAGAAGAATTGGCACACACCACAGACGTATCAATTTAGTATCAGTGCGTTCTTTCCCCACCCCAACTCTAGTTAAAATCCTGGGTACGCCCATGATCGAAAGTACTCAAGGGGATTGGAAAACTATTAGGAGATGTGTGTGATTTAACCTCTTCATGTACAAGCTGCTCATGCCCTCTACAAGGGTGGGGGCTGACAGGGCCCGGGACGATTCTCATCATTTTTTGTTTTTTCATTCACTGTTGAAGGGCCCGTGAAAGTCTGACCTGGTGGCCCACCAAAAGTCTCAACTTAGGGCCCTACTCCAGAATGTGGGGCCATGCAGCTGCTGCCGATAAATTTGAATCTGTATTAGACGTATAGTCGATGAATGTGATAGCCTTGTTGCAGCGTTAAAAAAAAGGAAGAAAGGGTATTACCTTTCTTTAGGGGGAAGAAAGACCGGGATTACACTATAATAGTTTTATAAAATTACTTTATTAAACTGGAAAAACGCAACTGATCACCTTATCGGTTTCATCTGTGAAGTTTTATAAAATATAGTGTAATCCCGGTATAAGAAAGTATTAGTACAGTGCCTTGCTTTTTCGCCCTCAGCAACAAATTTGTTTTGTAGTTTTTTACTTGTTCTCTTCCTCACTTCTATGTGCAATATGTAATAGAAGTATCACATTATATGAATTTGTGTGTGTGTAGGAGGGGGGGGGGATACCGTGAGGAGGAGGAAGAAAAAGTAACGATATCACGATGGTGATGAGAGAACAGGGGTGGGGGGAATACACACAACTCTGTTTCATATGGTTATAGTAACCCTTCACGAACAGGAAAAAAGAGGTTGAAGAAATAGATGAACCGAATTCATTCCACTGGCTATTGGGCGCAATATTACGTCCCTGATCGTAAAGAGGTTAAAGCTCCTTGGAAAGGACAGTGAAACCTGGCTACAACGATACTCGATATACCTATAAATCCCTCTACAACGATATCTTTTCGAATCTTGTTTGGAATTGCCTATTGTATAATGTTAAACTCCTTTCGATACAACGATATCTTTTACTACTACAATAAATTACTCTACAACGATATCTTTTGAGGAGATTGTAAAACTGCTACAACGATATTATTTACATTTTGTTCACTTTCACCTTCGATATATTTTTTAATTCTTCACCAGTGTTTGTTCTTTCGAAGATTATTAATTATATGACTTTGCATAGGTGGAGATAGACTTGAAAGTCTGGGGGGAGGCACGATGATGATGATGTGAGTTCATATATACATATATACATTAGATCAGTCAGCTCCACCTTTGACGGTGGGGGGGGGGGGGTGACGCTCCCATGCCCCCCCCCATCCCCGCCCATGGCATTTTGTTTGCACTCCGAAAGTGTTAATGAAGTTGCCATAAAGCTATTTTCTGTGTAGTACACCAAAGTGTGATGAAGCAAGCTATTTTACAGAGAGAAACAAAAAACTTATTAATCAACTATGAATTAGAATTTTTTGCTGCCGAATAAATGCTTATAAATGCATTTTATGGTGGTACTAACAACGCCAATTCAGAAGAGATGGCAACAACAGCGTAAATTTGGTGGTGCTTGATGATAATGCTACCTCTCGATATAACGATAATCTCTTTACAACGGTATTTTTTCTTGGTCCGCAGAGTATCGTTGTATCGAGGTTTCACTGTACTTGTTTTAATGCTGCTACCTAGTGACATCATAGGCGGAGATAGACTTGGAAGTCTGGGAGGGGCACGGTCATTATTTCTGGGGGGGGGGGGCACGATGATGATGATGCCAATTCACATATGCATATATACGTACATTAGATCAGTCAATTTCACCTTTGACCCCGTATCTCTGCCCATGAGTGACAGACAAAAACACCACAATAAAAAAAAGTACTAATGCACAGCATCACGTTACAACTTAGCCGTAGATTGGCACAGCTCCCACATCTTGATCCGTGGTCCCTTGGCTGAGATCTTTGACGAACCTCGCTATAGTGAATTTATAGTGTGAAAAAAGACAGATTTTTCTCGTGCTCTGGGTTGGAGCCTTATTAGCCCTTCCCTTGTGGGGGCCACAGCCATGAATGTGGAGTTTTGTCAGGTACGCTAACGGGGCCTGAGTGCATTTAGCATCCCCATATCTATCTATAGATGGCGTTGTCACATTGCCTTGAGCTAAGGCGACTGGATAAGCTATTTCTAGACGCTATACCTTGAGTTAGAGCCTCTACAATGCTATAATTTAGAGTCACCTAACCCTGAGTGAGATAGGGATGGGCATGGGCGGAGATACGGGGAGAGGTATTAGATCGGTCAGTCGACTGATCTAATGTATTTGCGTATGTATGAATTGACATCATCATCATCATCATCATGCCACCCCAGTAATCATCGTGACAACCAGACTTTCAAGTCTATCTCCGCCTATGGGGATAGGGTCCCCTCCTCCCTCTAAACTGCTGAAGACTTTTAATCAATTCTGACATTGTGGATTTTCATTGAATGTGAAATTCTTTTTCTGTGAGGCAAAATTCGATTTGCGTACTCCCCTCACCCCCGACAAAAAACTTAGACTGGTGTCTAAAGCATAGGTGAACCGAGGCATGACCCAAGGGACTCTAATGATGCAGGAGGCCTCAATATACGTTATTGTTTAATCTGGAAGCCTATGATGCTGTTAAGATGCCTGTCCCAAACTATATGCCGTCTTAACGCACGTGACCTACAAGGCACTGCTCGGGGACCTCACAAAAATGAGATCAGATGGAAATTATTGAGAGTAAACATCTAAATTTGCCAAGGAGAGCTTTAGAAAAATCACTGGGGCCCATGATGGTCTTAAGGCGGCCCTGCCCAGAGCCCTGGGCAAGAACCCCAGACCCATAACTAGGCTGGGGCAACTGGGGGATTGCCCCCAAGAAAATGTCTGAACCCCTAGAACATACGCAATGGCCCTGAAGAGCCCTGTCCAACTCTCCCATGGGGACACATAAATTTGGAGAGGGGCCCTTCCGATTAAGGTTTTTGCCCGGGGATTTATAGTTTTGCCGCCCTTCACTCATTCTAGTCTAGTTCTCCCGATTACTCATTCCTCCAAATTATCCGCCCTGGACTATAGATTATAGCCTGCTTAGCCCCCCCCCCCCCCACCGTAAATATACCTCTGTGTCTAAGTCGCGCTCTTTTGGTCGTTCACTTGCATTCACACCCCTCTAGGTCGCTATTTTCGTCCCTTGCGCACCAGGTCATTATTTTGGTCACTCACATGCTTGCATGCAGTTTTGGCCATAAATTGCTGAAATAAAGGGCTGTTGCAAATCGCAGTAAAAAAAATTTGTTTTGACTTGGCGACATTTCATTAAGGAAAACACGGTAAGCAGGGATCCAATACTTACAGTTGGGACTACGAAAATGAGTTGTACCAAGCGGGAAAACGTTTTAAATGGGAAACGTTATAAGCGGGATCGACTGTAATTATGGTGTTCATTCGAAACAAATTTCACAGGGACAGTTATGGCAAGAGGGATGACGCGAATATATCTTTGCTGGTAACACTGTGTGTATATGTATTATAATTTTTTGTTTTTTACAGTAATGCACACTCACATTAATCACAATTTAGAAACTAATGACGGGAAACACGATGATGAAACTCCATCATAATTAAGTATTGGATATATGTATGCATATTTATGGAAATACAGAAAAAAAAAAATTCTCCAAACACACAAACACACAAGGGTAATTACATGCATGCGTTCAAAAATGGTGAATTCACCATATGTTTCGAATTATCGCGATCTCGATGATGAATTCAACGTAATCCGCCTTCTACGATCATTACGTAGATGTAGCAGAACCCAAGAATCATCAAGTATATAAGAAAAAAAGAGAAGAAGCGCACATGAAATAAAAAAAGAACGAAAGAGAAGAGAGAAGGTGAACTTTCTCTCGGGGCTTGTCGTGTGCTCGCCTCGTGCCACGATCATTTTCTCGAGGCACCCGAACTCACCTCCTGTGTAAGGTGATGAGGGGAGCGGGGAATATTGTTCGTGTATTAAAAAATAAGAAACTTTTTAGTGTTGCATCCTGCTCTTTTCTTGTGGCCACCACTCTACCTCTGGTGCCGACCACTCCTATGCATCATGCATGTAGCAGGGCCTTTTCCTTTCTTTTATCACCCAGAAAGAGGCACAAGCCAACGCATGAAAAATAAAGAATCGCAGCGATTTTTATCTGCACTTGGGTTGAGGCATCGCAAGCTCCAGACGCTCCGATGTGGAAACTGAACTTAAGAGAACAAACAACACTTCAATTATTTCGAACATTTGCTTTTTCCGCAAGTTTTCAAATATGAAGGAAAAAATTTCATTATTAACACCTTTCGCATGATAAATAGTATGACATCAACGTAAGTGAAAAAAAAAATGCTTCAAAATAAAGGAATTTGCTCATTCATATAATGAGGCAAAGTATTTCAGATCCATTCATAAAGTTGTTATGAAAAAATTTATGTAAAAAAAAGAGAGCTATTTAATTTTTTTTTCATTTTTCAAAATTCGAAATTTAATTAAAAATAATATTGATAGAATGAGATCTTAATCTTTTGGCTCATTTTGTGAACTGAACAGTTTTATCTTTATTTTGAACCAATTTTTGTTCAATTACATTGATGTCGTGCTATTTTATCATCATGTTAACGATGAATTTCTCCCTCCCCTTATTATTTGAAAATTTGAAAAACAATAAATATTGGAGGTATGTAAAACATTTTATTGATATAACATAGCATATACAGTACAATTAAAAATATGTGTAGAAAATTCGAAATAAATCAATGGTTAAATTATATTTTCAATGATATTTCCAGAGCATAGTTTTTTTGATGATTTTTGACCAAGTTAAAAGGTATGAGGCACCTAAAATATTAATTAATGGAATTTAATTAATTTAATAGCTTATCTCCGGAAGGTCGTAATTCTAACACGACTAACACGTTTAAGAAGAAATATTATAAACATATTGGGATAAATCGAGAAGCTATCCATATTTAGATGAGACAACCATAATTTTTTATGGGCAGTATATTTATATTTCATCATAATTGTTGATTTTTTATTACTCTGATTGGGATGCTGTATTTTTGATATAGTTTAGATATATATTCGACATCCATATTTTTTAATGGACATCTTTTTTCAGCCACCTCGTTGGGTATTTTGTATGTTGTGGCCCTTGTGTTTGTATTTAATTTTTGAATTTATCAGAATGAAATTTCAACATACGGGTTCTACGACGCTGCTGATTTTTCATAGGGAATTATGGTACGTGGACTGTTCAGTAATGCCACACAAACAATCTCATACTTAAAAAAAATAATGACTATTCAGAATGAATGAAATTATTAAAAAATATTGGACCCTATTCTCAAGTTCGACTGTCTCACCCGTTAAGATGCCACTGGTAATACTGTAAATATCTTCAATTTCGTTTTCGTTACTCAATCTCTCAAGTTCAATCTTCTTTTCTGCGTGAAATAGCAAATGTGCTCAACTGACGTATGAAAAAAAAGGCTTCTACCGAACCCGGTACTAAGAATAGACGGGGGGCATTGGGCAGAAACAACCTGAGGATCATGTCCGGCATCAGAGTGCCCTTATCTCCTTAACCTCGGGGCCACCCCTCTGTGAAAAGCCCACTGTTGTTACAGTTCTCTTCTCCACCTTGCCCATCGACTTCTTTTTTCACGTGAAATAAGCCTCACTGTTTATGCTCCTCTACATCCGACCACTCTCCATCTGCAATTTTTTTTTCTTTGATATTAGTATTGCCGAGCACCTGGTTGTAGTAGCCTTAACTAAAAAAAACCTACACTTCTTTTTTTATCTCCAAACCAGAAGGACATGAAGCAACCTTGACTTCAAAAAAAGTGCGAAACACAACAAAAAATTATTTTTGGATCTTCTTCTTTCTTATTATTTATTTATTTTTCGCTTTTCGTGGAAGAATTTGGAAAACGTCGGAAAATAATATCATCATTATTTATTGATAATTTTGTGAATCGTTCGGACCAAAGGTGAACGTAGTTCGGAAAATGTTGTGAGATACATATCGAAGATTGGTGCTTGTTTTCGTAGGAGGTTATTGCAATGGCTCTAGTCAAGGTAAGTCCGAAAAATTTGATTTGACGAATAATAATCCAGTTATAAAATAGTCTTGTAAAAATTGTTTTTCGCAACTGCAACAAAATGAAACTTTTTTGTATAAATGTACGATTTCAATCAGAATAGTGACACAATAAGGTTAAAATTTATATAGCATTTCGTATGCAAGCATAATTAATAGTATATTTATTAATGGGTGCAGATCAGATAAGTCTAACAAAATTCAAACTAAAAATTGATGAAGTATAAAGATTGCCAAATAATAAAGCCGAATTTGTAAGAATCTTCACACAAAAATTCTTCATAGAAATTGCCAAGAGAAATTATGAAATCGATAAAAAACACAATTCCATCACATAATTGTTCGTTACGATGCTAATATGTCATTTGATTCACTTTTAGTTGAAACTATGCACATAATAAATGTATATATAATATATGCACCTAATAAATGTACATAAATGTATTTGGGTTCAGGCGTTATGGCATTATGTTATTCGATGATACTGTATATTAATTTTTGAATGTAAGCGTCAAAGATTGTGAATTACATGAAACTAATTTCCATGTGTATAACCAGCACCTCTCCTTTCTTTAGGAGTGCTGGTACACGTATAGATGATTCGAAATAAAATTTACAGATGAAAAGTTATATGTTTGAAAACTATAACAATTCTTATACAGTTTTGGTTTGATGATTGATGAAAATATAAATTTACAAAAACTTCAATGCATTAGAATGTTTTGCATTTCGCTGATAATAGAAGAACGTGTATAAAATACAATGAAATCCCGATACAACGATATTCTGTGGACCAATACAAAATATCGTTGTAGTGAGAGGTAGCATTATTGTTACTTGCTACCTATGCTGTTGTTGATGTCTAATATAAATCGGAAACTTTGCCACCAAGAATATGCACTTCTGAGCATTTGTTAACTGCGAAAAATTACAATTGATCAGTTGATTAATAAAATTTAGTGAGATGTTTCATCTCTGCAAAAGGATTTACTCTATTAGGCCTCTGTGTATTACACAGAAAATACAAATACTCACAACACTCCAATACTTCCTGTGTTCAGGTGGGGCAAAATAACGATGTTATTAGACGTTCTCGAAAGACCAAAATTAAGCGACGTTTAAAAATACTTTGAAGACGATTTTGAGCGAGATATTAAGAACAAATTGTAGCGGATTCATAATATTATCTAAAAATAACGTTATAGAGAGTTTTTCCGTAGTAAAGAATATGGTTTTATCCAGAGGAGTTTAACTATAAGCAATTCAAACGACTTGAAAAAAATATCGTTTTAGAGAGATTTAATGCTACATTGCGTATCGTTAAAGCGAGTTTTCACTGTATTAGAATTTATTAATAATACAATGAAACCTCAATATAATGTTACTCTGCGACTCAGAAAAATATCGCTGTAGAGGGATTATCGTTATATCGAGAGGTAACATTACCATCACGGTCTACCAAGTTTATGCTGTTCTTTTCATCTCTTCTGAGTCGGAATTTTTAGTATCACCAGAAAATGCACGAGTATTTATTCGAAAGAAAAAATTTGTATTTAATTAGTTAATAAAATTCACTTATGGGTTTTGCTCCTGTAAAGATGTTTAATGCATTTCACTTTTGTGTACTACTCAAAAAATACCTTCACGGCAACCTCATTAACGTTTTTAGGGCACGTTGCGGAAAACACTGATTATACCGAAACACTGATAGAAGAAAAAAAACTAGTTAGGAATTTAGGAATATATGAAAAGTGATTTTTAGCCGAATATAATGAGATATCGTTGTAGTAATTTCAAAATCTCTTCAAAAATATCGTTATGGGGGGGGGGGATATACAGTAGTAACGGATATCGTTGTATCTCAGAGGAGCTTATCATTAGACTATTAGCAATTCTAAACAAGATTTGCAAAGTTATTGTTCTGGAGGGATTCATATCGTAATAGCGAGGTCTCACTGCAACCGGATACATTAATCAATATATGAGAGAGAAGAGAGAGAGAGACCCTAACTGTATTTCAGTAACCGTTATGTCAGCTCACACCGAACTTCTTTTTGTCAAATAATTAAGCGACGTTTAAAAATACTTTGAAGACGATTTTGAGCGAGATATTAAGAACAAATTGTAGCGGATTCATAATATTATCTAAAAATAACGTTATAGAGAGTTTTTCCGTAGTAAAGAATATGGTTTTATCCAGAGGAGTTTAACTATAAGCAATTCAAACGACTTGAAAAAAATATCGTTTTAGAGAGATTTAATGCTACATTGCGTATCGTTAAAGCGAGTTTTCACTGTATTAGAATTTATTAATAATACAATGAAACCTCAATATAATGTTACTCTGCGACTCAGAAAAATATCGCTGTAGAGGGATTATCGTTATATCGAGAGGTAACATTACCATCACGGTCTACCAAGTTTATGCTGTTCTTTTCATCTCTTCTGAGTCGGAATTTTTAGTATCACCAGAAAATGCACGAGTATTTATTCGAAAGAAAAAATTTGTATTTAATTAGTTAATAAAATTCACTTATGGGTTTTGCTCCTGTAAAGATGTTTAATGCATTTCACTTTTGTGTACTACTCAAAAAATACCTTCACGGCAACCTCATTAACGTTTTTAGGGCACGTTGCGGAAAACACTGATTATACCGAAACACTGATAGAAGAAAAAAAACTAGTTAGGAATTTAGGAATATATGAAAAGTGATTTTTAGCCGAATATAATGAGATATCGTTGTAGTAATTTCAAAATCTCTTCAAAAATATCGTTATGGGGGGGGGGGATATACAGTAGTAACGGATATCGTTGTATCTCAGAGGAGCTTATCATTAGACTATTAGCAATTCTAAACAAGATTTGCAAAGTTATTGTTCTGGAGGGATTCATATCGTAATAGCGAGGTCTCACTGCAACCGGATACATTAATCAATATATGAGAGAGAAGAGAGAGAGAGACCCTAACTGTATTTCAGTAACCGTTATGTCAGCTCACACCGAACTTCTTTTTGTCAAATAATTAAGCGACGTTTAAAAATACTTTGAAGACGATTTTGAGCGAGATATTAAGAACAAATTGTAGCGGATTCATAATATTATCTAAAAATAACGTTATAGAGAGTTTTTCCGTAGTAAAGAATATGGTTTTATCCAGAGGAGTTTAACTATAAGCAATTCAAACGACTTGAAAAAAATATCGTTTTAGAGAGATTTAATGCTACATTGCGTATCGTTAAAGCGAGTTTTCACTGTATTAGAATTTATTAATAATACAATGAAACCTCAATATAATGTTACTCTGCGACTCAGAAAAATATCGCTGTAGAGGGATTATCGTTATATCGAGAGGTAACATTACCATCACGGGCTACCAAGTTTATGCTGTTCTTTTCATCTCTTCTGAGTCGGAATTTTTAGTATCACCAGAAAATGCACGAGTATTTATTCGAAAGAAAAAATTTGTATTTAATTAGTTAATAAAATTCACTTATGGGTTTTGCTCCTGTAAAGATGTTTAATGCATTTCACTTTTGTGTACTACTCAAAAAATACCTTCACGGCAACCTCATTAACGTTTTTAGGGCACGTTGCGGAAAACACTGATTATACCGAAACACTGATAGAAGAAAAAAAACTAGTTAGGAATTTAGGAATATATGAAAAGTGATTTTTAGCCGAATATAATGAGATATCGTTGTAGTAATTTCAAAATCTCTTCAAAAATATCGTTATGGGGGGGGGGGATATACAGTAGTAACGGATATCGTTGTATCTCAGAGGAGCTTATCATTAGACTATTAGCAATTCTAAACAAGATTTGCAAAGTTATTGTTCTGGAGGGATTCATATCGTAATAGCGAGGTCTCACTGCAACCGGATACATTAATCAATATATGAGAGAGAAGAGAGAGAGAGACCCTAACTGTATTTCAGTAACCGTTATGTCAGCTCACACCGAACTTCTTTTTTTCAAATAAAATGATTAATTTTATCAGCGTTCCTCAACGTATGGTTCACGAAGATGGGACAAATGATTCACAAGCGACCTTGAATATTGCGGCTTTTCTAATCAAATAAAAACATTCGATTGCATGATACCAATATCATTACTATTTACGTAGGTTTAAATAAAAGATTGAATTGTGATGTATCTCAAATTTTTTTTCGTACATTTCACTTATTCTTGTATTCAGAAACGATGAGAAACACTTGTATGAGCATTAAAAAATATTTATTCTTAAAATTTTTATTTAATTTCCTTGCAGGTCCTTTATGCAAGAATAGCTGCAGCGATTGTGTGTCTACTATCGTTCTCCGACGGTTTCCAAGAAATCGGATCAAGAAACGAACAGAAATTGAGAAGTAACGTACAGTCAAGTGGAGAAGCCTCCAAAAAACAGGTTAATTTAATTTAGTTTTTAATTCAAAGCAGCCTACTCTCGTATAAAGAAATTGGAATAAAAGGAATTTCAACTGCAACTTCATTCGTTCATGAGTTATAGCTTTTTGTTCTAATATTAAAGAAACTTCATGTTAATTTTTTTTCAAATAAGAAATAATCATAGATTTTTTTTTTTGAGTAATCATATAGTGGAAAACCTTTTTTCAAGTTCTAATCAGTGATTTAATGGGAAATGATCTTAAAGGATTATAAATGATCTTTGACAAAGAGAAAAAAAATTATGGAATAACCAGTTTTATAGGGAAGGTTTTTATTTTTATTTTTGAATCTGTATCAAACATAAAAGACTTTCAATTTTCAATTTAGAAGAGATTGAAGAATTGGAATTTCTATATTATTCAATATGGAATTTATATTATTCAATATGGAATTTATATTATTCAATATGGAATTTATATTATTCAATATGGAATTTATATTATTCAATATGGAATTTATATTATTCAATATGGAATTTATATTATTCAATATGGAATTTATATTATTCAATATGGAATTTATATTATTCGATATGAAATTTATTTAAATCGAAATATTCGGTATGAAATTTATTTAAAATCGATGTATTCGATATGAAATTTATTTTATATACAAATACAAATACAACGCCACAACAGGCAAAATGCCCAACGAGGTAGCTGAGAAATTCGATTTTATTCGATATGAAAAAATTATTATATTCGATATTGAATTTATATTATTTGTCATAGAATTTATATTATTTGACATAGAATTTATATAAATCAATATAAAATTTATATAAATCAATATAAAATTTATATAAATCAATATAAAATTTATATAAATCAATATAAAATTTATATAAATCAATATAAAATTTATATAAATTTAACATAAAATTTTTATAATTCAGTTCGATACCCTTTGATGTTCAATTGATATTGAATACAAAGTAATTTATATTGAACACATTAATACAAAACTTATATTATTCGATACAAAACTTATATTATTCGATACAAAACTTATATAATTCGATACAAAACTTATATTATTCGATACAAAACTTATATAATTCGATACAAAACTTATATTATTCGATACAAAACTTATATTATTTGATACCGAACTTGTTTAGTATTCGTTAGAATTCTATTTAGAAAAAAATATAAAAGAATATATCTATATCATTCTACTCTACTCTGATATATTGAATGTAGAATAATTCGTTATTAGAATTTTCGAATTTTTAAGAGACATATGCTACCATGTAACACATACATAGGTATAACTATACGACAAAATATACTAATTATTCTAGTTCGCTATTTTAATGAATTGCACATGTAAACAAAAAAAAAAAACCATTTATCTTTCTGATTATGAGCGACATGAAAAGCGCATTTTAATGCATTATATAATTTCGATTGAATTTAATAGTGAATTGCAAAAGAAAAATGCGAGTTGAATTCCAAATACATTATCGATTACATCATGAATATTTTCTCTTTTTTCCGCATTGTGTGTGCGTATCATATAGGTCAGTTATAAAGAAAGTAACTTTCTATAAAATGGCCATTAAGTAATTCAATGGTTTTAATATCGTTGAGAGACTCATTCTATCTTTATTCTTTATAAAGTCCGTTCTCGGTCTTTTCCCTACCCATGGAATATTTACTCATACTCACTACACACCTTGTGACTAATTATACTAACACCATTTCAACCCATTCATTTTCCGATGAGCAAATACATCGGAAGAGCTTTCTTTACCTCCCTTACGATATTATGTAATGCATGCAAAATACCAATTAAATTTCACACCCTCTTAATTATAAAACCATTTATATCCAGATGTTTACTTGAGTTTTCTTTTTAAATACAATATAGCTGAATTTATTGCACGATGTACGCTTCTTTTTATTTTGAATGTCCGAATTGCGTAAAGCGTGCATCTTAGAAATGAAATTTTCCTGCTCAAGAAAAACTCTTTTTATGTGCAATGATGTGCTGAACAATCGTGTTTGTGATGCAATGAAATTACTGTGTTTCGACATTTCGATTTCTTTCCAAGAAAAGTTTCATGCGTTGAATTATTTTGATATTGAAATTAGATTTGACAAGTTTCCGGTTTTTCAATATACTGTAACAGAACTCAAAATTGCGTAAATAAATATTTACCTCATTTTATTCTCCATACTTATACGTTGACACGCTTGTTTTGAAATAATTTTTACTTTATATTCAAATGTGTTATGTATATTATTAGAGCCCGGAAATTGAGGCAAAATTCCATAAATGCCTTTTATTGCTCCACAGATCATTTTCTCTTCAGGCTTCGCGTCTGGTAAAGGTTGCCCTGGACTTGACCTGAGGGACCTCAAATACTTTATTTTTGGCTTGAAATAAATTGTTTAACTTGGATAATAATGCAGTTATTATAAACTCTAGTTGAAACAGTAGCCGGATTAAGTGCAACCAATTTTTCAGCTATAGTTTTTGTGGTCCCTTAATACCTTAGTTTTTACAGTTATATTTCCTTCCTTCCATGAATTATAAATGCCCTTTTTTTAGTGCCTATTTTAAGTATTTTTAGTACCCTTTTGTCTGCTTACTTCAAATATTTTTAGTGCCTGAACTTCCGGGCTTTATGTATTACATGTTATTGTGTACAGGTTTGATATAAATAAACTGACACTATTCAGACGTATGTAAGGCCCATAGAGGTGTTTGATGAAACTTGGTATATATGATGTATGGACTATGGGCAAAGAAAGATTCAATAAAAAAAAAAGTTCAATTTTTGACTACCATAAGAAGTGGAGCTTTTTTTATCGCAGTTATATTTTCCCCCCACTGTCTTTATCAAGTTTCAATGAAATACGTCCATCACAAAGGGCGCTACATAGATCGGAGTAGTGTCAGTACAATTTGATTGACACTACTTAGCTTAATTATACTGACACTACTCCGACATAAGTAGCACACGTTTGTGGAGGACGTATTTCCTTAAAACTTGGCATATACGTTACTTCGACCAAGGGGAAAAAGATAACTACAAAAAGTGTAAATTTTCAACCTGGTGGTCAAAAATTGATCTTTTTTTTATATTGAATCTTTCTTTTCTTCCATACATCCCATATAACAAGTTTCATCAAAATACCTCCATCAGAATGGGCGCTACGTACGTCTGAGTAATGTCAGTTTATTAATAACTCTATCCCATATTTACTATTATATGATGAATCATGAAATATTGTTACACAGTCATTTAACCGCTTTTACTTGAGGACTTCGGCCTCGGTTGGTTAGGGGCAACTACATGTTGTTGTATCACAGGGAGTTTTTTTTTTTTAACATGGTTGTGAATAGATGGAATAGCTTACCTTCTGTTGTGAATACCCCCACGGTAGACATTTTCACGGAGAAATATGACAAGCTGGGTGGGATAAATCGAGAAGCTATCCACACTGAAATGAATGGCAACAATATTTATTATGCGCAGTGTATATTTAAGTTTTTTTTATTTATTTTTCTGAATAATTTCTATTGTGGGCTGCTATAATTAGGCTATGACAACCATGTCATTTTTTTATACACTTTTTTTCCCAATAGCATTTATTTATCACTGTGTATATACTTATTTTTTCAATTTTTCTGCCTTTTTCTGCTTTTATTATTTACTTTCCAGCCACCTTGATTTGTAACTTGCCTGTTGTAGCTACAGATTTTGTATTTGTCGGTGTAAGTAGATTGCCCCTCACCGTTCTTCAGAAAAAATAAATCGATTGCCCTCACCCCAATTTTAGAAAGACTGGTCGTTTGAACAAGTTTGTTAACGATATTTTAATGGTTCCAGCTCACGTGAAGGCAGATGAAACGTCGAATATTAATCGATACTTCAATGCATCTGATTATTTTATAAATGGGCCGCAACTTACCAAAACAATCAATTACATTGTAAACTATTGAGAACTTAATTTCTCGGATGAAAAAAAAACCCGACAGAAAGAGAAAAAATGACCAAAATTTTTACGTGCAAATTTAGAAGGTAATATTCAAAGTCAGAGATAGGTGGCACTATAAACCGAAACTAATTTAATTTGGTACGCTAAAAAACAAGCCGATATATATATATATATATATATATATGCAGCAATTCAGAAATTAGTTCCGTCAACAACAGAGAACGCTAATACAAAGTTTTTTTTGGCACTCGCGTCAATACATTTTTTCGATTTTCCAATTTCTAGACCAAATTGAGCATAAATTTTACATATGACTGCTAGTTACTTAAACAAAAAAGTTTGAAAAGTTCCAAAATTCCACCCCCCCCACATCACCTACAATGACGAAAATCAGACTCAGAGCAATCGAACAAATGCGGAAACACATCAAACCCTTCTATTTTGAGGGCAATCGATCGAGCCCCGTATTTGTACTGAGTGTATAATTTTTGCCGCTGTTTTATATTTTCTTTTTTTTCTTTGAATGCAGACAAATACTGGATTCAGTTACAGTATAGGTCATCCAGAGGCTGATTCCAACCACTTTCGGCAGGAGCACAGAGACTCGGACGGTGTCGTCAGAGGAATGTATAGAATAAAGACTCCCGCAGGAAACTTTCGCGAAGTACAGTATGTGGCTGACTGGAATGGTTTCAGAGCGAACATAAAATCCAACGAACCCGGATTAACAGCATCACACCCAGCTGATGTTGCCATTGCCAAGTTCGGCGGTGACTTACGAAACGGATTAGAGTCTCCGAAATCCCCGCAAGGTCAGTCAGGAAGTTCTATAATACCGACGGCATTGCTCCCGGCAGTGCAGTCACCTCAAACCACGGATAGTCGTGTAAAAATGAACCGAAATCACCTTCTTCAGCCACAGTTTCAATTAAGAAATGTCGGAGCATTTCCAAGTACTGTTTACTCAGAGCATTCCGAAACCTGGCCGAGCCCATTTTTTCTCAGAATGTCGAGCGCGAATCATTATTCTACACCGATGATGCTTCCACCGCAGCACCGCATTGATAATCGTATGCAGTCGCAACCGCCTCTGCAGTCGTATGTCCCCAACTGGTTGTATAATTATTGGTCCAATAAAGCAAGTCCGGCATCGCAGAAAGTCAGAACCGACAATGATGCAGATACAGGTTTTCCAACGAACGCTCATGTTAAAACGTCCGAGGATAAACCTCGGTTATCACCGTGTAAAGGTTTGGCCGCTGATTCCACGAAGCTGCCCGCAATTTCATATTCAGATGTTAATCGCGAGCATTTCAATGAGGATCGATTCGGATCGAAAGGCAGCGATAACATTGATCCCCATTCTGGTAACGATATATACTTGATCCAGTCTATATTCGGCAAGAGATTAGCCAGTTTATCGAACGCCGGTCTTGTATACCCCCCTCAGCTGTTACCGCACTCAACGAGAGCTAAATCGTCGTCTTTGAAACCTGACGGTCCCGACAAAAGTTACAGCGGTATAAATCATCTGCCGAACACCAACGCCATAGATCAGTGGTACAGTCATGATACGAGAAGAATGATATCAGTTGATTCTCGAGAGACAGTATCAAATGGGAATGAAATGAATCCATCCCGGGACGAGTTTTTGATGGATCCCCTTAATACTAAACCCGCTGACAACATTCCTGAACTGAGAAACAAGGAGCGTGATTCGGAACAAACGAGACAGCCCCTAATCCGAAATTTCGTTCACGGGGATTTGGTGACAAATACTTTACAACCTTTTCAGAGCAATAACCAACTACCGTATGTGTCAAATATCCAGAAGTACAGGGCTAGTAGACCGATCGTCCCTACACGAGACCAATCGTTGCCATGGGACGAAAGACATTCAAACAGGAACATCCACGTTGTATCGATGACATCTAACTTTCGGAAGCCAGACCAAGCAGTTGTCTCGAATCCACATCGAATGTTCGAAATACCGAAAAATAACAGGCCTCTGTACGACTCTAGAGGCATACCAGTGAAACCAGAAGATGTCCCGATCCACTTGCACAGGTTCGTACCACCCCAGAAATCTCAAAATTACGGTGACTCGTTCAGGTTTTCCATACCCAAACCGGTACCACCCAGAAGCATCGTCATTCCACAGAAGCCATCAGCTGACACGATGAAAAGCAGGTGACGAATATTCATAGTGAGTGACCAATTGTTATTTATGGTGAAAAATAGGACGCAGGGGGAAGTGTATAGTACACAGTCACGTCATTTCAGTCCATTAATGAACTTTATGCATAGTCGTTTGAGCTAATTTAAGCCGGCTGGTTGAAGGATTCCTAAGAATACTGGACGTGGAAATTCGTCCATGATGTGCTGTTTACCAATTCACTAATTTTTGTTTGTTTGAATTATAATCAATCAGACATAGAATGTGTTTCTAAAGACAGCGATGGAGCGTAATGAAATGCGAGTCCCGGTAAAAGTTACAGCGGCATAAATACTCCCATTTCAATGGATTTCGCAGCAGTAATATCAAAGTTCATCGAAAGAAACATAAGACTATATCGGATGAAACCTACGGATTATACAGGTCAAACCCATACGGTTGATTAAAACAAATTCCTTTTCGAATGGCCTTTGTAAATAATACAGAATTAAAAATAAAAACTGTATTAAAATGGAATCTCTAGTTTTGATATAAAATATTTGTTGTATTTTAGTAAAGCATGTTCTTTTAAACTCAACGTCGTATACTTTGATGCAGAAATGAGAATAAAATAGGTTCTGCCGGAGAAGTTTAAATATCTTGTCTAAGTACAAGTCTATTAGATATCTATTTGTCATATAGCTTGAGTAGTTTGGTTACAAACATTAATTCAAATTCAGACATTATTCAAAGAATCATACAGTACATGCGGGGGAAATTATTGGGGTATTAAATAATTATGTCAGTAGTTATTTTTTATGTCACTTTTCTCTGAGATATTGATGTTTCAATTTCATTTTTGTCAGTGTTTTATGGTCCTAGACAAAAAGAGGACCTACAAGTAGCTAAATTAATTTCTAGCTTCATGTCAGGCCGTCCGACTGCAATCTTAAAAACGCTAGGGATTTCTGATTTCATCATTATTTTTAATTTCATTCTGATTTATATAATATAATATATTTCTGCATTAATTTTTCTTTCATTTATTCTTTTCCTTAAGTCGAAACTTAATCGTTTATTTGCTGACGGTACTTCTATATAAATACAACTTCATTTAAACCCCTATATCACTTGAATATGATAACACTATCTGATGATGATCAATGGAATATGCAACATGAACTTCTGTCAGAATTTCTATTAGTCACCTGAAGAAGAGGCAGAAAATGACCACCAATGATTTTCTTTGCGATATAAAGCAATTTATTATTAGTGGAAGCCATTATGTCATCCAGCCTGTTACGCATGTAAACAGGAACTAAAAATTATTGATCTGCTTCACACTTTCAGGAATTATTATTTTATATTTTTCAATTATAATTTCTATTATCATTTACATCATTATGCATCATGTAATTTTTTTCCATTTATGCCTAATTTTTGCCAAAAACTATCCAATGACACAAAAAGTATATAAAAAAACCAATTAGGAAGTTTATTCAGGATTCAAAGGAGTAAATTAGCCTAGTTAGAAGTTTATGTTACAAAATCTACACACACTAGAAATAACCTTAAATTATTACGCGTATAGTTTTAGAACCTTCTTTCAACATGAAAAGCAAATATAAATACAAATACAAGGCCACAACAGGCAAAATGCCCAACGAGGTGGCTGAGGAAAAAGATGCCCGTAACAAATATGGATGTCATCATATATTTTTTATTTCTAAAAGCAGACCTCATTCATTGTTTATTGTAATTTATTACACCAATATATTCTATATAAGTTTTTCACGTTTTCGACATCCCGTCAATAGAATATACATCAATTTTGATCATTTTATTTTTCAAATATCAATATTTGAGATGAAGGGGGGGGGGGGAAGATGGAAAATAGAGTAATAAATTCAGCATTATTTTTACACGCTTAATAAATAATTCCAGCTAGCGAGAGGGTTATTACTTGAATATGATATTAACATCATTTTCTTTTCTCTCGTATTCTCAATACGATTTTCTTATGAGGAAGAAAAATAAATTACTGTATTTCATATATGATTTTCTTTTTCACCATCTGCGAATCTTCGATCATTATAGCCAGAATTCAATCACAATGTTGCTGAAGAATAACGTCGCTTTATGGTTAGGATTTCGAAAGGATTCTCTAGTAGAGAAAAAAAGAGTGTTGCTCTCTTTGAGGAGAAGTATAGAAGATACCTCTACAACCTATACCTTCTCTAACTTTACTGTATGTACAGAAGCTGAAGTTGATACAAAACAAAAAGCAAAAGAAAATAAAAAATTAAACGTTCAAGGCCCCCCTCCCCGTTTTTTAAAAAAGGTTTGAGAGGTTGGAACAATATTCAGAAGCTCTGCGCACTGAGCTCTGAAGCACTGAGACAAGCCAGATAGAACTCGCTAAAAAATCAAGCAAAGTAAAACAATCCAGCTCAAGAACAGGGAGTGCAATATTGTCTGTTGTAGCTCATCATTACATAAACATATTAATAGGGTTTTTTTTTTTTCACGTATTTGACATCTCAACTACAGAATATACATCAATTAAAAAAATTTTCCTCCAAAAAAAAAAACAAAAAAAAAAACAATTGAACATCAAAAGTAAAAATAGAATGTAAAATAGAGTAAAAATTCAACACATTATTTTTACAAGCCTAATAAATAATTCAAAAGAGGGAAGGTTATTACTGGAATATCATCTTAATATTACTTTCTTTTCTCTCGTATTTTCAATATGACTTTCTTGTGAGGAAGAAAAAAGAAATTACTGTATTTTATATATGATTTTTCTTTTTCACCATCTGTGAATCTTCGATCATTATAGACAGAATCCAATCACGATGTTGTTGAAAAATAACGTCGCTTTATAGTTAAGATTTCGAAAGGATTCTCGAGTAGAGAAAGAAAGAGTGTTGCTGTATGTACAGAAGCTGAAGTGGGTACAGAACAAAAAGAAAAAGAAATTAAACGTTCAAGGCCTTTTTTTTTCTTTTAAGGTGTGAGAGGTTGGAACAATACTCAGAAGCTCTGCGTACACATGACAAGCGAGATAGAACTCGCTAAAAAAATAAAGCAAAGTAAAACAGTTCAGTTCAAGAACAGGGAGTGCAAGAGATGAAGCGTGCAGTTCCGGGATCTAAGGTTCCGGGAGGATAGTCAATATAATGATTGGTTCTCGTCCTTAATGACCCGGATGTCTTCTATATTATCTGTTGGAAAGGGGCCCTGAATGATGGCAAGCTTGATGCCAATGTAACAGCAGTAGCCCGAGAAAATAAAAAAATAAAATAAGGGAGGGCAGAGAAAGGGCCCCATAAGTGTGGCTCTCAAAATATATTTTTCTTCACTACTGCTGCTGCTACACTTTTTTCTTTCGTACTTCGTATTATTATTTTTCTGCTTTTTCTCCATGAGGGGTGGGGTCAAAGGTAGAACGAGTGGCCAAGGAGGGGACCCTTAAGAAAAAAATATAAGAAGAACGATTCTGGAAGAGATGATCATGTCAAGGGAGGGGCTCACAACGAACCGGACTTTGAGGGCTGCTCCCCTCAAAAGTCCAAAATACTGGTGGGTTGGCCAGCTGTGGGCGCTTTACGGGGGGTAAACTTGGTTTGAAGTTATACTATGTGTTGAGAAAGAGGGTGAGAGAGAGAGAAAGTGAGCAACAATATACTTTCTCTCATGGGCTGAGTATGATATGTTATAGAGAAATCTAAAATCATATGGGTTAGTTCGGGCACGGCGAATCGTAAAACAGATTTTTTTATTCGGATCTATGATATGTTTCTAGAAAGGAGAGTTTTTAGTTGAGTGAGAGAGAAATGAACATACAGGGCTGATCATCTGGCTGCAGGACATCATAAGCTCGTAAAGAGAATCCTCAACTAGAACCAAGGATAAAAAAAAAATATATTTTTCAGGTCCTCCCTTTTTAGATTTTCAATGTCGATTACTCTTCACGACAATCAACTTCACTACATCGTTCTGTTGAAAAGTTATTTCCCATTCGGAATTCATCATACACCAAGTCCCGAGGCGAAAAAAGAAAGTTAAAAACCATCGATTGAAATAGTACACAATAAAATAGATTGAGAATTCATTCCTTTTCAAATCCATTTTCATTCGAAATCATTTTTTGATGTGTAATTATAAAAAAGAAACTGTGTGGATAATAAATATCAGATTGAAAAAAAAAATCACTGATATAAGTTTTAGAAAATATACAAAATTCATTTTTTTTGTAAATAGTTTAGGAATCAAAATTTAAATTAAAAAATAAGCTAACATATAATATGATAATGTGAATTCAGCTAAGCGATATAAAAATATGAATTCCCAAAAAATATTACTAAATGAAGTTTTTGCATTAAAAATGGAATAAAAAGTAGTTTCGGTTTCATTTTTGCAAGAGATGGCGGTCAATTATGAATTTTTGGTATTGATTTTGAAGACGAATAGTTAAGCAGAAAGTTTACTTAAAATTTGTAATATGCCAGTATAGGTTTGTGTAAAATTTTGTTCGTGAACATGTAAAAAGTACATCTTATGAAAAGATTCCTAAAAATACGAAATCTCTTGCTAACAATATTGAAAGTCCGTCAAATGGTCTTTTTTAAACCCAATACACTCATTTTTTTCAAATAGATGAACCGATTGTAATAAAAACACGACTTAAAAAAAAATTTATTTCCATTTTAAGCGTTCTCATATAAGTTTATGAAATTTCCTCCCTTCTGTGCTACCATTTTCAGGATTCCCATTATACTAATATGATGTCTGAAAGTAGGAACGGAATAAGAAGACTACAACATCTATCTCTTTTGAGGAAGGGCGGGGAGAGGATGGCGCCCCGGGAGCTGAATCAAAAAGGAGAGATTGAGTTTACTCCCCCACCGTTATAAATTAAAAATTACAGAGTGAGGGTGCCAAAAATGGCCACTACCCCCCCCCCCCCCCCCCCGGAGGAATATTGAATTTCCGCGCTATATAGTGGTGCTATCTATTGGAAACATGTAAGTGACGATGGTAAGGCTTCGCGAGCATGGGTCCTCATTTCTCAGTTTCGGAATCTGACACCCTATCTCAGCTTAGTCCTCGAACTTTTGGTGACAGCTCTTGTAGAATTTGTGATGCTATGTATTCAAGAAACACGGGTAACTAGTACGTAATAGAATCATTTGGAGTCGATCTTCAATAAACTGAAAAATCATTGAAAGTAGCTCTCCGTTGTAATTCGGTTGCCGATCCTCGGTCTAAATGAAACAATCTATAAATAGAGACACTTATTCGTTTGAACAGCATTTATTGGCACAAGCTCTCTGAACACACAAAAATGATTATACATATACAAAACAGACAAATTCGACACGAAATTGGAAATTTAAAAAAAAAAAGTACTTTTTCCCGTAGAAACAAAATAAAAGTTTTGGAAGAAAGAGGTTGAACTTTGAAAGACTACGTGTAATATAAAAAAAAAACCTTAACAGAATAAAAACACCACGAGAGGGGGAAAAAAATTGTGAACAAACACAATTCGACATTATTCTAAAGACATTTCGGAGCTAAAAAAATCATCGATAAGTCCTTGGACATCGAACTGTGATGTTGTGAATTTTTCTTCTCCTCATACCATTTCCATTTTTTTTAATGCTCTGCATATCCCTGGGTTATTCACTCTTGGATGTGAACCAATGCCATCTGTCGGAAGAAAAACAAAACATCGAGTTATAAAATGTTTTCACTAATTTATTTTTTTTAATTTATTGTATGGTTAGTTTATATGTTCATCATTGTTTCACAAGCACCAACATGTTATCATTAGGAAATTTTTAGTAAAAAAAATTTGGGAATAACTCCAAGATGAAGAGCAACCTCACTCAGACACCAGTGTTGTATATATTTTTGGGCACGGAATACTTTTTACTTTTCGAAAACAAACGATACATTATTAGACAATTCATGTGGTTTTCATATTCTGCAGCTGGGCCTTTGGGTTGTGACTTTTGACGGTCCCGGAGACAGATTTTTTACACGCCCTACAGTGACTTTACAGTTTGAAGACACAAAAAATAATACGAATCGTCCTGGGCCCGGCGGCTGGAGACTTGTTGGTCCAACTGAGACCAATTATAAGAAGTTTATTTAATGAAAATTTCTTAATTTAGATCGTTTAAAAATGTCAGTGTCTTCAACGCGTTATTTCATTTAATTATCAATCAACAGAATAGCAGAAAAACATTAAGACGCCCACGGAATACAGTTTGAGAGCTACACCATTGGTTATCAATCAGAAGAACCATATAACCCGTTTGCGGACTGGGATATTATAAACGGGGCACGGATGAAAATGAAGTAAAAATGGGAATTATGGGGCAGGTGATGGAGACCGGTGAAAAAAAAAACCTTTGTGAAGGATTTACAGTAAAATATTGCCGGCAAAAAAGTGACTAATTATAAAAAATCGAAACAAATACTCATAGAAACCCCTTTACAGGGAAGCTGACGGGGATCCGAGGTGGGCAGAGATCCATCTTTTAATTTTTTTTCCCTACAAATTTACTTAGAAATTAATTTATTAAAGAGAAAAGTTCTCCTTACTTTTTTGGACGTTGGAAGCCTTGGTTAAGAAGTGGTGGGGGGGGGGGAGAGGAAGAACCACAAGAAAAAATATTATCCTAATGATGCTACGCGGACAGAAAAATTTCAACAAATACTAAGCTGCCCGATACGGAATGAATTTAAAGTCTTGTCCTCAACAGAAAAATTTATCATTAATGTTCAAAATTTCTTCATTCTTTCGAATTTTAAATACTGGACACACACAAACACACTTTCATTATCCTCTGTATTTATTCAAAATATCGGACGTCTATCAGCTCATACGAAGTTAGGAAAAAAGGGGGTGCACCACTAAAATCATCAGCCACAAGTAGATTGACCCGTAAATTCGTAAGTAGTTTAAAAATTCCTTAAAACTGGAGGGATTGGTACATCTGAATGCGATTTTTGCGTTAAAGTTATTCGCACTAAGGGGGATTTTGTAGTATAGGGGGGGGAAAAAGAATTGGGTGTGGTAGCCCAGGTCGATAAGATACTGGCTTGAAGTTCTAAAGGATGTTTTAGAGATGTTCAATACCCGGTTCGTCCTTGACCACTGAAAAAGATTGATACCGCAGGGAGTCGCTAACCTACATTGAGGAGTTAGCACACCAACCTTTTGGCGAGTTAAAAAAAAAAGGCTGCCGCTCGGAATCGGCAATAAATTGTAGGTCCTGGTCTAACTATCCCTCGTGTGCAGAAAATGACCATGGTACAACAAAAATGATCAGAAAAAAATAGTTCCAATTTTTGTCGATAGAGGGGCCCTGTAAACCATTCCGGTGGGAGTGATTGGACCTGAACCTATCTCCAATCTCTTCTGAGTTTTAAACGTTCGTAAAGCGTCAGACGGTGATTCGTGGCTGAGGTAAAACAACTTCACCAATAGTGCTTTATCCATCAATGTCAACACCACAATGAACACCTTGCGTAAGCGCTAGTAACAGGAGAATTCAGAAATAAGCTATTAATAGTACACCCTGCGTTTTATAGGACTCTGATTTGCCAACTTCCAGTGATTTGCTTTCGTGCAGCGCACCCAATCAAAAAAAAGTTTGAAATAATTTTTTTTTCTGTACCACGAATCAAAGACGAACGAATGAATTAAAAGAAATTATACGATATTTTTCAACTAACCGTTGTCCCTTTTGAGCAAAGCTGTGAAAAATCATCGACCGTATTTAATAGTGACGTCCGTATCGGGGGGCACCGTACGGAGCATGATGTTGAGGAGCACTGTAGTGAGCAGGAGAGGCTGCGATCTGAACGTCGGCAGGGTTCTGGTTGTCGGTTCCAGGTTCGTTGGTCTTGATCTGGGCACGGAAACCATGTCCGTCAGCGACGTAGTCTACCTGTCTTTGGACACCGTGAGCGTCGACGTATCCGTAGCTTCCCTGGACATTGCCGTGTCCGTCACCAGTTTCCTTACGGCTCTGCTTGAATTCTCCGTGGTCACCAGCGATATCATATCCGAAGTCATATGGGGTTGGTTGCGCCTGAGGGAAGAATAATAATAAATAACCTAAATAAATCACGAGGCGACAAACTACATCAGATGGAAAACATGAAGAAAAACATTTGGAGGCAGTTCCGGTAAAACAGGAAAAAGGAGATTAATAATCGAATTGCAGCGAAGTGATACAGATACTCTTCCTTCAGTTGATTAATGTTAGAAATACATTCAGTATATTAAATATTTCCGCCTAGAGATCTAGAATATTAACATAATTAGCTGCGATAATATCACTATCATACGTCAATTTGGGATGATTAATAATTTTCAACTGGAATAGCAGCAGGGAGGAAATGAATAATGCAATATATCAAATAACCATGTACTATACTATCGGGAAAGTAGAAAATAGACAAATTTCATTTAAATAAGTGCCTTTTATGCAAACAGTCATGTACAGTAGTAGTCAAGTGCTTATCAACATTTTTCTTAGCGACTGGGAACAACTAAAAAGCTGCTATGTTATAGTTAATTAGCTATAATAACCGGAGCGCGTTGCCCGGGTTTTTTTTTTTCAATTACTGGGAAGACTAAAAAAAATGACAAACCATAATGAAGGAATGAACTATTATACATAATACAGCATTACAGGCAGCATTACAGAAGTGACAGACAATTGCAAAGGCATATGCATGTCTGAAATATTGCTAGGGATCCACGGTGACCAAAGTAAACATTCTAAAAGTCATTGCTGAGGCTCAGAAACCATTGCTGCCCGACAGAATTTTGCCCATTTCGGTCATTTGCCAGCTCTGATGAACTTTCAAAGTAGCCTATCGTTCAAGTCGGGTCCCGTTTGGTATATATGCAAAATTTGGCGACGTTAAAATTGTAGATTTGCATAGAGAACATACAGACAGGCAGACAGACGGACGGACAGACAGACAGAAAATCAAGTTTATATATAGGGTTAATGAAGTAGCAGTTATTGACAGTAAATTAGAATATTTGCGCCACTGCCTTGGTCAGAAATTACACATGCGCCCCTTCGGCTCATAAAGACTGCATACTAGTGGTTCTTGACCATGGGTTCACGAACCCTTTGTGGGTCCTTGGTGAGTTTCAGGCAAGTCCGTAAGCTTGGAAGAGAAAACCATTAACTTATTGTTTTTACATTATTATGTGCTGAATATTATTCTGGGGGAAGTCATGGCCTTCATCTTATTGGCACAAAGGGTACGTGCAACACAAAAGGTTAAGAACCCCTGCTGTACACAGAAAAAAAATTCTTTAATAGATTAATTTGAAACATGTTCTCTCCATGTTTATAATTGAACTATACGAATCTGTTCTCCTATTTTCATTAAAATATTCTCATGAAAAAAATATATTGGGTACAATCTTATAAAAAATTTGTTAACACGATATTACATGCGTATCAAATAATTAATTTCATTCATGAAAGCAGTTTTGTGAACACATTTATAAAGTTATTATTATTTGATCTTGAAAATTTGCTGAACCTTCCAATTGTTTCTAGACAAGAATTAACCTATAGAAAGATGATACCAACGATTATAACTCAAAATACAAAAATAGCACACCAAACTGCTGAAATAGCTCCTTCTTCAGTGGTACAGTCTGTTATAGCGTAGACCATAGGCATACGCAGAATTTTCTCGGGGAGGTTAAATTTTTTTTCTTGTCAAGGGAGGTTTACGCTTTTTCTTGCAAAATAACACTATAATATCGGATTGGGGGGGGGGGGTTAGATCTTCCAAACCAACCCCCCCCCCCTTCCATTGCGTACGCCAATGGCGCAGACTACTCCCTTAGAACACAACACGTGGTCGATATGAAGCCAACGCACGATGGTGATACGCCTCAATCCTGGAAATAGTTGTTTGGTGTCTTATTTTTGTATTTTGAGTTATAATCGTTGGTTTTTAACTTCCTACATTGCGCTCAAAAGATGTTTCTGTTATACAGAACTAACCTGTTTGTAGTTTCATAAATGGATCTTTATCGCTTTTATATAAATGAAATTGTTTCTCAAGAACTTTCGTTTTCTTCTTCTTCTTTAAAATGAAAATTATAATTCTAAATAAAACTCACGTAGTCATGACCATAGCCGCCACTGTATCCCCCATGTCCTCCATATCGGGGTGCAGGTGCGCTGGCGTAACCTTGAAGACGAGGTACTGGGGCACTAGCGTAAGCTCGATTCCTGTGGTATGATGGGGATGAATATCCGTGGCTCCTACCATACGATGGCAATCCGTATGGTGCGACAGCGCACGCGATGGCGACGAGGGCAGCGAAGACTGAAAGCTGTATGGATGAAAAACAATATCGGTTATGTACTATACTGTATACAATGTTCTTGAAAAAAAATCTGATAAGTATTTTTGGCAGCATGTAGATGCTCATTTCTGAAGGACTGATTTTTCTTTTAAAAAATTTCCATTGTAATCAAGTAATAATATACAACAAACTATGACTAATTCAGTGATTACAGTTTGCTAGAAAAAAAATTAAATCAAACGTTAAAAAAAATATAGAGTGTATTTCAGACTTATTAAAAGGGAAAAAAAGGTTCTTTTTTCTGCATTTAATTGAATAATCGTAGAAAGGAGAACTCGCGAACAAGTATTTTTAGAAGCAAAACATCTCTGTGAAACACTTGCTAACGAGGAGTTCTTCTCGACTAAGTATTTTCAGTAGCACTTACTGACGGAGAGCTTGCGACCAAGTATTTTCAAACACGAAATATCCTTAAAGTGCTTATCAACGGAAAGCTCGCGACCAAGCATTTTAAGACTTGAAATATCTCTGTGAAGCACTTGCTAACGGGAAGTTCGCGTCCAAGTATTTTGGAAAACAAAATAACCTTCAAGCGCTTATTAATGGGTCGCCAAGGATTTCAAGACAGGGCCGACTTAAGAATATCATGGGGCCACCGGGCCAAGTGTCTGAGATCCTACCTGGAAAATTCTCGAAAAATACAACTACTTCTCGCTTTATCTGAGGCCCTGTTCTCTTGAGGCGCCCGGGCCGTTCCCGGTTGGGCCCATGCGTTAAGGCGGGCACTGTTACAAGAAGAAAAATGCAGTATAACCTGTTTACATTAGCCACCAAAAACTCTGCCATACTGATAACTATTGACAGATGTTCACTGATTCACTACAGGAATATATACAAGAAGCGTTATTTAAATTCAGAATTATATTTGGACACTTTAGTAAGCTGGCCAAATTGTATAGGTGATCACTTCTTGGTTACACCTTATTCCTGTAGAATTCACTCTAATGGGGAATCTCGCAGCAGAATATTTTTAAAAGCAAAATGCAGTATTCCAGGTGATTTCTAAGAATTAATCTTTAAAAACAACAACAACAACAACAACAACCACCGCACTATAATTTGCATGTGAATACTCATTATCAATCAATATTTCAGTAGAAATCAAAGCCTAACGCTCAGTTGATATTTGATAGTATTACTATATTTATAACATATACATGCTAAAAAGATTTCTAAAAATATCGGTCTAGGTAAGAGGTCTTCAACTTTATCTCCAGTCGCGAGCACTGCCTGTAGTCATCATCAAAAGAAGAGCACCCTTACAGCAAGTTTGATATACGAATGCGTGAGGAACGATAATCCTAAAGATTAAATCAGGATGATTTCAATCCTTGAATGCAATTTGTACAAGGTAATTTAATTGGAACGCTGATCAGGTGCTCGCGAGCACGAAATCGGACACGAGCATCAAGCACTCCGGGCACTTCAGGGAGCAAGCACCGTGGTGCTCGAGAGCAACGGGTTGAAGATGCCTGGTCCAGGTTGGGGAAAAATCCATAGAATATTTTCAACTCTTCTTTAAAAGTTATTTTCGGGATCGTCACGAAGATAATACCGACTTTGGACGATAATCCTAAAGGCTAAAATAAGCGTATCCTAAATGGGCAAAGACCAAGTCGGTAGAACCATTGCACTTCAGCGGTTGTAAATCGTTAAGAGACAGAGCTAAAGCAACAACACCACCTTACCTTAAACATGGTTGCTCTGCAGTTGATTGCGAGTTTACCGATACCGTTTACGGACTGGTACACGACTTATATATGTCTGGTATCTCTTGGGAGGGAGGAGAGTGAGGAGGAGAAAAAATGGTGAATTTTATTAAGTTTCGGTGACTTTTTTCCCCTGTTTTAAATTGTAAGTTCTTATTTTGTTACGTGATCAGATCGCTTGGGTCATGCCCTGGTTTTTTCCCCTCAAGTTTAGCCAGTCAATAAGTAAAAAAAATGAAATACTTAATGAAAACAGAAAGGCATAAAATTCGCAGCAAATGCTCGCGCGATCTACTTCCAATGGATCGGGGGCAGCCATTGGGAGTGGTGGCACTTGACTTCCTGAACAAGTGATAGTCTAGCTTTCAGGGTACACAGGGGGGGGGAATACGTTTTTTTTTTAAACCATTTTGCGTATAAAACCATAATTTCTCTTTTCACTTTCACTTTCTCAGCCACGCCCAGACTATCTTTTCACCCCTAGCCTTACGGATCACTACTTGAGTTGCCTACCTGTCCTTGCGCCCGTTTTACTAGTAGTTTTGCCTTAAGGCCCGAATACAATTTCGGTTATACGGTTATTTATTTATTTTTTTTATAAGGCAAGAAAGAATGGATAGACGCTCGATCTTATTACGGAGTTTTCAAGGGAGGGCTCATTTCTGTAGCGTCTGGTCTGAACTGAACAGACGGTTGGTAACCCTCGAGGGCATCAACTGAGCACCTTTCAGTCGACTCTTTTTTTGGAAGAAATACTTAATGCGTAAATTAAAGGGCATGGTATCCATGTAACATATTATTAAGTAGTACTTTAAAAGCCCTGTTTTACATTGATTATTTTTTCCATGTGCTTTGTCACTTCGCTTTTGACTTGACCCGCGACCGTCACCTACTCGTTGTGATTAATCTGTCAGGTAAAAGTTTGGTAGGGTTTACGCCCAGCTTGTTGGGTTTCTTGTTGAGCGGGATTTCAAAAGCGTAGGAATTTTGCTTTCATTTCGGCATGCTTCCACTTGAACTTTCAAAACTTTTTTTTTAACCTTTCAATCAAAATTTATGATTATTCTGTGGTGCAGGTTGTTAAAGAAAGATAAATTGCATCATGCTTAATATTCTTTTAGAAAAGTAACTAATTGAATAACCTTCCATGTTCCAAACAAAACAAAACAATGCCACATAAACGATTTTGTTGAATTGTCCACGTAATTTGTGGTTCATCCATTCCCAATGAATGGATTTACATTTGATATATTGCATATGAAAGATTTTGAAATGCAATTATCTAAATGCTCTTACACATGAAGCATCAACAAATTTCTTTTATTTATCATTTATATTTGTGCTATTATCTTTATAGCGATAAATAAAAATGCATTACTTGATTCTAAGGGTGTTATGTTTCTTTATAGAAGAATTTTCAAAGATAATATTTTGTGTATGACTCAAAATTTAACTTAATCAATTCATATTTCAGATACATGAATTCTTTTGTGAGTACAAATTCACAACTTTCAACAGGCACCTATAACACACATTCATAAAATACCGTATTAATTAATTACAACAAGATGAATGATACGCAGACACTGTAACGATTATTTTAGAGATGAGAGTGAAGGAAGGAAAAAAAAATCAAATCTCCTTATTAAAAAATACTCATCGTGATCTTTGAGGCATCATATAAGAGTATTATGGAAAAAAAAAAAACTTTAATATTATGTAAATATTTAGTTCAGACTTCTCATTGCATAAATATAGATATAGTGAAATATCTATATGATATAATGACCATTCAGAATTTTTCCTGGATCCCACATAGGTTTTTGAATGTTGTTTAACAAGAGTAATATTCTATATAAAATAATTAAAAAAAAATAGTAATGAATAATCTATATATATAAAATTGATTTTCTGTGTGTGTGTGTGTGTGTATGTTCTCTATACAAATCTACAATTTTAGATCGATCGTCACCAAATTTTGCATATATACCAAATGGGACCCGACTTCAACGATAGGCTACTTTAAAATTTCGTCAGACCAGGGCAAATGCCCCAAATGGGCAAAAAACTGTCCGGCAACAATGGTTTTTGAGCCTCAACAATCACTTTCCGAACGTTTACTTTGGTTACCGTGGTTCCCTAGCAATGCGTTTCAGACGTGTATATGCCTTTACAACGGTTTGTCACTTCTTTAATCCTGTTAGTATATGTATAATAGTTTATGCCTTTATAATGGTTTGATACATTTCCAATCCTGCCAGTAACGAGGCTTTTTGAATAGACGTCATAATCATCATCAGCATCGCTTTGAGGGTCAAGAAAAGAAGGGTGATCCTCATAGAAAACAGTGTTAAAATTGCCGATTTTACTGTAGAAATGCTGAAACTTTGTGGAGTTTTCTGTCACATCAATAATTTAAAAAATTGTATTGAATTCTAGATTTCTGAAATATTGAGTTCGATTAGAGATATACGAAGCCCGGGAGATTAAATATTAAGTAATTAGCCGGAGCTACTTTTGAGTTGGATATCCATGCAATAACATTGATTTCAACTTTTTATTTATATCTTCTCAAGCATGAAAATTAATGTCTCCGTATTGTCTTTTGATATTCAATTGCATAAATTCATAGTTTAGAATGTTTTAAAGTTAATTATGGGACCGTAAAGTACATCGACGAAATTCCACAGCTTCAATTAAGCAATTTTGAAAGCTGAAACAGGCAGATGGATAACTTAAAGTTCAGGGGGGGGGGGGGGATCGAAATACCTAGCGCCCCTTAAAAAAAGGAAAAAATGTATATATTCGTTTCTATATTTCTTTAAATCTAGATTTGTTTATTTCATGAAGTCGCGCAGGAAGTCGCCATATTGGTTAACTTAGACACGGTTTTCATGTCCCTCAAAGAAAGAGGGAGATATCACGTGATCCAAACAGCCTCATTGAAGAAAACCTGGGCAGCGCCGGGTATTATAGCTAGTAATGAATAAAAGTTAAAATTTTTTCCATAATTTAAGCTTTTTTTTGCATATAAAGCACAAGTATCATATCGATTCATTAGTGTCCTCGAAAACATGAATTCTGAAGATTGAATGAATCATTCATTTCTTCCTCGAAAGACACATTAATAGCCCACTGATTCGCCAGCCCCTAGCCCAGTATTTCCCGAAGTGGGCAATATCGCCCCCCTGGTGGGCGATGGAATGGTCCAGTGGGGGGGGGGGTAGGAGCTACGGATTTAAAATAAGATTCTACCTTGAGTTCGGGGGCGATGAGAGAAAAAAAATTCTGAAGAAGGGGCGATAGAACGAAAAGTTTGCTCTAGCTTCTGGTTCGAAAGGACTAACTTCGGATCTTATTAAAGATCATTGCAGAGCGTAGTTTGAAATGAGCTCTCAACTAACCTGAATCTAACTAACCTTCGTAGTATGAAAACGAAACTGATTCTTTGTTGAAAATATCTCTGACGGAATTTTAAGCTAGACGAAATTTGAATGCGTATTGAATACACACACAAATCAAATGCATTGTTCGAAAGGAATACCAACTTGTGTTAGCTTATTTAACAAACAGTTATATGATTTTCAGTCCTCTTGGTTGTTTCCCCCCCCCCTTCATTTTAGTATTTAAAACTTGATTTCAACGTGAGTAAAATTTTAGTTGATTTGAAAGAGTTAGTTCACCCTAACCGATAAGGTACCATGAGATAAACTCAAAACAAAGTTATATTATATACGGTAACAAGAACAGTGTGTGATTCACAATCCCTGATTCAGAGTACCGAGTGGCAGGCTACAGATTAAGGTGATAAGAACATATTTAAAGTTCCAATCTCAGTCACCTGGTTCGACCCCCGTTGGCGGCACAGTAGTGGCCGACATAAGTTGGTTTTCTCAGGTTTTCCGACTTCTAGGCGCTAATGCGAGCCCGTCTCCCATTTGAAAAAAAATCTCTGCTCCGAGAGCAGGTGGACCATCAACATGATATACTGTGAAAAATTCAAGCATTTACCATCTTTACTTAAAAATATGGAAAGACAGATGGCAGCACCAGCAAAAGCATAAGCAAGCAGAACTCTGATAACATAAATACGTTAGGGTATGAATATAATCATGCAACACGTTCCGTCACGAACCGATTCGTTAGATATTCCACGGAGGGATGTGTTCGAGGTGCACATTCGGTTAAGTAGCAATACTAGTAGTTTATCTCACAGGTAGGGATGTATGTGTTCAACATCTTCTTAGGAGAACGAAAGTTACAACAATGTATTTGGGTTTGTCATTGCCGAAATGAGAGAGTTTTAAGCAGGCGAGATATCTCATAGATGCCGCTGAGAAGGTTGAAAATTCGTTTCAACATGAATAAAATTTGATTTAATTTGAAAGATAGGTCACCTTAGAGTACTACTGAGCTGTGACCGGTGTGTGTACTGGTGTGACAAAAGATAAATTCAGAATGAAGTTACCCCAGGGCAAACAATATCGTACAAATAAATACATAAATAAACAAATATAAGGGTAATTAGAACAGTGATTTCCAATCAACATTTCAGAGTGATTAGTCATAGGCTAGAGGTGAGGGTGACTAATATTTTAAATTACAATTTGTTTCTAATGTGTCATGAACGTAAAAGGTGAGAATCTCTATGAGGTGGACGATTGTTGAGGAAAAAGAATTTTGCTGTGATTCAATGTCGACGTTTGTGACGCTTCAAGAAAATGGCAGTGAATGAATAAGATTCAATTCAATGGGAAAAAGAACGATTTTCCTATTATTAACATTTTTTCCTCCCGTCTTTTACGTGTCAAGCTTTAACCCTCGCCATTATTGAAAGATAATGACATGGAACGGAAATGGAGGATGGAGAAACAAAGACCGACGCTAGGCTGGAAAAAGTTTGATTCTTACAACATCTCAACGACGAGTGGGAGAATCATGAAAAGACGATATGAGGTTATATTATTTTGTCTACGCCCGGCGAAGCCACCATTTTTATTCTATAAGACGGATAGAAAATAGTCATTCACTCGCGAACTCAAAGGACCTCCTTCCCACTCGCCCAACGACGATTACTTATCTCATTATTTCCAAATTGGTTTTGATTGATCTTTACCCACAGCGATTGCGATTTTGAGAGCTTTAATGACGACCAAGTGAAATCCATGAGGGAAAGTAGCTAATATGTAGTCGAGTTCTGATCCGTAGTAATTAATAATATTTTTTTTTACTTATCTTATATTTTTTGACAAATTCAGGTTAAGGTGGGGCTCGTAATTGTTGAAATTATTTTCATTTTCGTAAAAGGTTTAAGAGATAATGTTATCTCGAAGGAAATTAATTGCAATTCAGAAAAAAAAAAAAATAAAACCGACTACTGTATACGTATCACTTCACTGATGGTGTAGCACTAACAAAAAAAGGTAAGAAAATTACGCGATTTTACTTTTTGTCTCATATTCTCTGGTATTTTTATGGGTGGAATGATTCACGGAATGAATGTAAAAAAAAGGTGTATGATATCAATATGGATTCACATTCAAATCACACGTATCAAATTTACAAATTAAATTTTTTGTCCATTACTTTAATATGCTTTCCCCTTCATATAGATAGCCTTTTAAATTCACCAGTCTCATATTTGAAGGCTATGAGTACCTGGATGCAGACGAGACAGCGTCAATGGTGTTTGAACTAAAGGCACTGAACTTTGCCACTGGACTTATCCCGTTGCCGAGATCTCTTCCAGTCCAAGAGCTAAAGGTACTGTGGGCGCTAGAGCACCCACAAAAATTTTTTTGGAACCTTTTCATTATCTGCAGAGCACTTACCCCAGAATTGATACAGAGATTAAAATCTCCTACATGATGCTCATGTCGAGCACCCATAAGTCTGAAACATGTACGATAAATTCTCCCCTTCCCCTCTCGAGAACAGAGTGATTTCACAGCTGCCCCATCTGCAACATTTCATGAACGAAGCAGCTCTATCTGCATCATTTAACAGCTGTCCATCGCCAACATTAGTTCACACTGTTCATCTGCAATATTAATGAATGAAGCTGCTCTATCTGCATCATTTACCAACTGCATCATTCATCTCATTCACTAGCTGCTCTATTTGCATCATTCATTCATTGCTTTCCTATATGCATAATTCATTCGCAGCCTGCACCATCTACAACATTGTAAATTAATTTAAAACTCTCCCATCTGGAACATTAATTCACAGGTCTGCAGGTGCAACATTTCATAAACGAAGCTGCTCTATCTGCACCATTTATCTCAATCACCGCTGTATCTGCATTTTCATCCACAGTTGTCTCATCTGCAACAATTGTTAACCATTTGCTGTATCTGCAATACCCATTCACCGGAAGCTGTATCTGAGACATTCCTTCACAAAATGTTGTATCCGCAACATCACCCACTTGTCCTATCTGCATGATACATTTCATTCACAGCGGTCTTAGCTACACTACTCATCTGATGGTTTTCCGGTTTGCATCATTCATTAACAGATTTTCTGTCCGCAATATACATCCACAGCTATCTTGGCTGCACCACTCATTCACAGCCGTTTTATTTGAATCACTCATTCACGGCTTCGTAGCTGTCTTCTCTGGAAGCAATTAAGACGCCTATTAAAGAATGTGAATGCCTATAAATATTTTCATGTGTAAACCGTATTGTGATATGATATCATTAGTATATGCCATCCTTTGTAGGGCATAATGCGAGTCATACAATATACAGGATGGCTCTAAAGTCATGGAACAAACATTAAGAGGTGATAAAAGACACCTAAACAAACATTTTTGGTTTTCGAATCGCAAAGTAAAGGGCTTTTTTATCATATTTTTCCTACATATATTTGCTGTGAAATGTGCTATCACTGTGAAATGTGCTATAAAATCTACCACAATTCATTATACCCGTTTGTCACAGCAAGGATCCAGACGGGCGATGGAGGCGATCCCTCCTCCCACAAGCTCAATAATGTGGAAAAAATTGCTGGGTTCTCGTATTTTAGAGATAGAGCAATCAAACGATCCCGTTACAATGAATCACCTTCGTATATTTCTTTAGATCCGCGAATGCCTTGTTTTTGGCGCATCATGACCTTGATGGGAAATGCACGGATAAAAACCGAAGTTTGGTTTAAAAAAAGTTTGGCTTTTATTGGGTGCATATGCAAATTCAGATTGGATTGGAGTTTTTATTGGTGAAAGGGCCATAAAGGTTATGCTGCGCCAAACAATGATCAAGCGGTATAATGACTGACTTGTGGTAGAATTTGCGTTATCAAGGTTGCACCATGAAAGACCTACCACATAACAATACCTTGCTCTCCCGAATGGTTGATTGCACTTATTGCAGCGAATCCGTCTTAAAAATATGATGATTGCTTATGGTGAAGTGCTGTTGTGCACTCCCTAAAAACGCACTCTACCGTGTTTGCTATTGCGATTCCACTACAGATTTGCTACCAAAAATGCTTGTTTAGGTATTTTATATTTAGGGGTGGTCCGATTAATCGGGTCGGTTAATCGATCAATTGTTGATTGCAGTTAAAAATTTTAGGTGAGTTAATTGACTTGATTAATCTGAGTAAAATTTTCAATAAAAATTCATAATTTATTTACTTGTCTAAAAAATTTGTTTGATAAAACCTATATATTAGATGTGTTAAATTACATTTTTTTAAATGTAATATTCTAGATGAGTGACCAAATTTAAAAATATTTGAATCAATAGTTTTATCAAATTTTTCGACATGGGGGGGGGGGGGAAATACAAGTCAATTCAACGAAAATTAGTGATGATTTCAGTTTTAAAGGTTTTTATTTTTCAGTTATTTTCAGTTTTGAAAGACGAGACCGAAATTTCTTGTCTCCATTGTGAATAGCATTTTTAATATTCGTTCTTCTCCTCCAATACCATTTGAGAGCAGTTTCTAAGGAAAAAAGTAATAATATGAGGATCGAAAGTTTCGAAATCAATGACTGACCTAAAATGATTGATATTCTAAAAAACTGATTTTCTAAAAAAGATCTTGGTGAAAAAATTCCAGGATCTGGCAAAAATGTTCAGCATCACTTCAAGCGTGGAGCCTTAAAATTTCTTTTAATCCATTCTAATATTTTTTTACATCTATCGAATAGGGGTGAGGGAGAGAGAGAAATGACTAAAATATATATTTGTAGCATCAATTAAAATAAAGTTGCCTAATAAGTTTATTTTAAAGTAATAGATACAGTAAAACTTTTTGTGGACACCGGTGAGACAAAAAAATTCGTCCGCAAAAGAGGAGTGAACGCTAATCAAAGGTTTGAAAACATTTTAATCGATTCCTAGTCCTATTTTACCTCTTAAAGTTTGTCCCATGAATTTAGAATCACCCTGTACATTGACTGATAAATACTACAATATGTCTCTTCAAAAGTATTTGACGAGATTACTGTTGTGCGATTGAGAGCATTCACAGACACATTATATATTGCTTTATCGTTCACACTAGGTTTGGCATCAGATAAAGAAAGCCCTATTAACAGGAATGGGTACCTACCCGTTCGTAATTTTGAAATCGAGAAAAAATCCTTTAAGAAAATTGTTTTAAGCTTTGGGCAATTTTGCACAATTATGACTTGAACATTATGTAAAAAAGGGTGAAGGCCTGAAAAAAATAGTCTTCAAAAATACTATGTGCTAATGAAAAATGACCATTCAACAGGTGTCAACAGATTTTCGAGCCCCTCCCGAATTATTTCTTATCTGGTTTTCATTTTTTACTGAACTGTCTTCCATCGTGCTGTCTTCCAATTCGTAAACAGAGGTAACTAGCTAGAACTTGTCACTTATTAGAATTTTAATTCCCCCTTTTAACGAGACAGTTGATTTAACTACAATAGTGTGTACTACTTGTCAAAATACAAACTAAAGCTGACAATTTCTTGCCCTCGTAGAAAAGGAAAAATAATGATAAATGAAAATAAAAAAAAAATTAAATCTTGGGGCCGTCTCCAGAAATTTATTTCGGTGGGGGGGGGGGGGGGGGACCAAAGTGATAAAGCAATAGACTTGACCATTTTATTCTATGTATAGTAAATCAGACAGTCTCATGTTTCGGGTGGGGGGAGGGGGAACCGGACATCCTGGTCATCCCCTCTCGCTATGGCCTTGGATTAAATGAGTGGTTCTTAGCCTAAGGGTAGCAATCAAAACTGGGGTCGCAGGTGCTCCTGTGAGAGGACCCACCCTCTTATAATTTGGAATTTAATGAAAAAAATCTAATCATTGGAAAATAATTTCAGAACTGACAAAAAATGATTCCAGAATTAATGAAAAATAGTTCCAGAATAGAAAAAGGATTTTAATACAAATAAATAATTTAAATTAAGGAAAAAGGATTTTAATACAAATAAATAATTTAAATTAAGGAAAAAGGATTTTAATACAAATAAATAATTTAAATTAAGGAAAAAGGATTTTAATACAAATAAATAATTTAAATTAAGGAAAAAGGATTTCAGAATTACTAAAAGGTTTCAGTAATTTGCGACCCCCCCCCCTCCCATTCAATTCGGGGCTCTAAGCTCAGTTGGCAGTTCGATTTACCCCCCGTTGGCTTTTCTGTTGACACTATGGACCGGTGTGTCTTATTACTAGGTTCGAAAACTAAACACATTTTGTTGATCAGAAATACTTAATAAGAATTTCGTGAAATTAAAAATTGACCGATGGGTCGCTAAGTTGATCACGTTGTTGATTTTGGGTCGCGGCAACAAGGTTGAGAATCCCTGGATTGAACAAATGTGATTTTAGCAATATAATGTGTGAGAATATGCTTCTAAAATTTTTCTAATGATGTAAATCGATGGATATTCGTTGATTAGGTAAAATAAAACGATATCTTCACGATAGATAATCTCAGTATGCATAATTTTTAATACGAAACTACTAATCGTGCAATTACATGATTGAATTAAATCAAATCTAAACTAACCGAAACAAAAACCAAAATGAGAAGCTCTGAAATCTATATAAGTAGGAGAAAATTTGAAAGAAAGCAAAAAGAGCTGCATGAAAAGATAAGTGGCATTTACCGAAGGAAAATAAAAAGATAAGCGAAAGATAAATGGAAAATCACTAGAAAAAAGGGGAAAAAAATAAAGAAAATCAGTTAATGAATCAGTCACGTATATCATCTGATTCATGTGTTGCTACTGATGCTGCTGTCTCACGATCAATATTTTTATTTTATTTTTCAGACCCGCGGGAAAAATGGCATTCCTGTGCAGGCTTAATTCATGATAATAGAAGGAAACGTTCAATTTGTCTTCCTTTTATTTTTTTTTCCGATTATGACGAGAGGAAAACCGATTATCTGCGCGTCAGTTTCTGATACATTAATGACGAATTGCTTGGCAGGGGTTTCTCACTTTAATTCGATACGTGTTACACGTTTTCACCTCTTTACATGGAATATGAAGCTTATATCGCACATTATTCATAATATGAAATATATTTGACTTCAGCTAAATTTAATCTTAGATAATGAGCTGTGAAATTAAATTTGGAATTTACGTGTGCTCTCTAATTTTTCTTTTAATTTCTTGAACTTACAATGAGAGAAAATTATATTTGACACGTCAATTGTTATTTTATTCTTTTATAAGAGTGTCATTTAATAAATAACTATAACTTAGAGAACTGTTGGAGGAAGTCACCGTTTTTTAAAGTAGTCTTGATTATGAACATGTATGGTTTCAGTTTCTTGTTAATTTTTTATGTTCATTATCAAAGTCGTAGTGGCTATATATGATGAAAATTTCTTGTTTGTTTTTATATCAATCCGGATTATTATCAAAATATCATGCCACTTTTGTGATTGTAAACATAATATTGTGTCGCTTTCGTAATCATTTCTCAGATTAATGTTGATTGGGGACCTCATATTCTGACACTTTCTTCATTACTTTTCATATTGATTATCAAAAGTATCGTGCACATATTATATCATGACATTTTTTTTAGTAATGTTAATTTTGATTGTGAACATAACATTGGGCTATTTTCATGATTATAAACAAAATACCGCTCGGCTTTTGTGATTTGCAAACATAATACCTTGCCGCTTTCGTGATAATTTTTTATGTTCATCTGGATTATGGGCTTTACATCACACCACTTTCTTCAATATATTTTATGTTGATTAAAAAAATGTCCGTGCATGAAAATTTTTTGATTACTTCTTTACATTAAGATTGTGAACGTGAATATTATCTGGCTTTCATGATTATAAACCGAATGTAGATCCACTTCCACGACTGTAACCAGAATATCGTGCAGCTTTCGTGATCATTTTTGCATAGATCTTGATTGAAGACGCTTCGATATCGCGACGCTTTCTGGGTTACTTTTGATGTTTGTTATTAAAAGTGCGTACATGGGAATTTCTTAATTTTTTTTATGCCAATCTTGATTGTGAATATATTATTGCACCATTTTCGTGATTGTAAACCTAATACCGCACCATGTTTCAATTACTGACACAAATCGCATGGCTTTCTCGATTATGTAAAGGTGACACACGATGTTAGTTTTTGAAAATAAATATTTGAATGTTGAAATTTTTTTTTTCACGTTCGATAAAAGTCTGAGCATACATGTATCAAAAATAAATGCATCTCACAGCTGTAATGTGCGGCAGATTTGAGAAAAACATTTTACGTCATTGAGAAAACACATCTACGGAAAGCATCAATTAATCAGTCGAACACAGACAAGTGGCTTCTCTAATTTGTTTATTTATTTATTTCACGGGTAACATATGTCTCTTTACATGTCATGTAACATCGTTAGCTACCGAAATGGCCCGAAGGTGAATTCATTAAGATGCTCGACTCGGGTGTGGTTTTTATTCGGACTCTCTCCTTGCCCGTTTAAAGACTCTAATCTTGACCGCTGGGAGATCTCGTTAAGAATTCAATCTGCCCATATAAATGCCGGCTAATTAGTAACTTTAATATGTATGTTCGGTATAAAAAATTGTTTCATGTTTGGCACCGTACAACGAATTTTACTTGCAGATTCATAAAACATGTATAAAATGATCACAACGAAAAGTACAAAACTCTTGATTTATTTTCACGTGTCGGGCAACCTATTCGATGATTGATGTATCACCGCCGGTGCTGAAACAGCGAACTTGGAAGTTGTGACCCACAAATAAAGTGTTTCGATTAGTTAAAAAACGTGGACAGATGCCGCTTCTCCGAAAAAATATACTTCCGAGGCGTGATTCATTTTGAAAAAACCACCAGAAACTTCCGCACCAGATTATCTAGTTACTTATTACAAAAACAGCAGGAAAAATGCATTTTTCTTTGGTTTTTCGGCAATTGATTTGATAGGTTGTTTTTATACTTGCCTGATTTCTTTCGATGCATGTCAAAGTGTGGCTGACAAATAATAATTGGACTTCCTTACACGATACTACGACATAGAGTGTCATTCTTATCCATTGGTAAGGTTATCAAAATGTTGAGGTGGAAATGTTTGATTTGAAATGGGAACTGATAGGGGGAAATGCACCTTTGTTTATTTAAAAGAAATCAGAGCACACCCCAGTCACTTGTAACTGGAACTTGCAGTTTACGGAATGTCATAGTTAGAAAGCGCTCAATTTTATAGTATTCGAAAAATCAGCTTTTTAATTTTCTTGGATTCCCGTTTGGGATATCCCCAGTGAAAAATTTTACTCAATGAGAACTAAATGCCTCCACACAACGTTGAAACGCTTAAATACTTTTGTCTTTGTTTTAAAAATAGTAGAACAGCTGACTAAAGTGTGACAAATTTCATTTCAGAAATGGACATTGACTTATCCGGATATGTGCTCTCTACTTCTATTCTGCTTATGTATGTATACTTAGGTTGACTATATTTCAGAGAGAAAAATATCGGAAATTGAGATCCTAAATATGAGAATATATACACCAATTTTCGCTGAGAAAAGCTGCCAAAAAAAATGCCGATTACTCTTTTCCCTTTATTTGCCACCGAATACGGACCAGACCCTATCGATTTTGTCCAATTTTAGCCATTCCTCCCCTCCATCAAGGAGCGGGACCGTGTCAGAGGAAATGTTATCAAAAAATTCTGTGTACACACACTTATAATTTTACACAGTTAATTATTATCAATTAAGTTTACACAGTTAATTATTATCAATTAAGTTTACACAGTTAATTATTATCAATTAAGTTTACACAGTTAATTATTATCAATTAAGTTTACACAGTTAATTATTATCAATTAAGTTTACACAGTTAATTATTATCAATTAAGTTTACACAGTTAATTATTATCAATTAAGTTTACGCAGTTAATTTTGCTTATTAATGCCGAATCTTCGTTCTCGATTCCAATAAAAAAAATTCATTAAGTCCCGTTGAAATACCAGACGTCGTTCGAACAAAAGTCTGTACGGTTAAATACCGTGACTTCTCGTAACGTACGGGTTGTATAGTCACCCACCATAAGAATCAATCGATTTCAACATTATAAGAATAAGATAAGGGAATTTTTGCTAATATGTAACTAGCATCTGCGTAGGTTTGTTGATACTATGGTAAAATAAGAACAGATATGAGGGTGAGCAGTTAGAATTTCGGAACTATATGATTTTCGAGAGTTAACATGCGAATTGATAGGAAGGCACTTTAAACTAGGCACGGGGCTTCCAAAACATCACTTTACACTGGGACATATCTCCTTGAATATATCCTCTACCGAATCACATCTTATTCTCAAAAAATCATTGTACCAAATTTTATTATTACTACGTTCCCCACACTATGCGTTTGAGATTCCCAGGCCGCGCCCAGGATAGGTCCATGAATTTAGACCAGTGGTTCCTAACCTTTGGAAGCCCGCGGCAAAGTAGAACTATTTTTCTGAGTAGAAAGCCCGGTCGTAAACTCGATTAACGGGAAACAAATGGGGGAAAAATGAAATGATGAATCACTCACAGCCGGGTACGGGCCGGCCGTGACCCGGTGGCCCGGAGAAACGCTGATTTAGACGGCCTAGATCGCGAGAATACATTGTCGGATGACTACATTGTCGGATGACTACATTTTTTCTTTGATGATGGATTCACGGAATATATTAAAAGAATTCTGGGCCACAAATCACGAGTAAACTTTGACACGGCTTCCTCTGGCTCCATTGTGTGGACAAACTGAAATGAATTTGGATAGCTTGTTTTTCTACAGGGTGATTCAGAAAAAGATGTGAAAAACTTTAAGAGGTGATGGTACACACCAATACAAGCAATTGTCATCAAAGAACGCATGGTTTAACGGGAAGCGCAAACGCGCTAGCACGTTTCGAAACTGCCACTCCGCAAACGTTAAAATGACATTCCTGTAGAAATTTATCGGGAGAAGAAGAACACCATACATGCAAATGTAACCTGGGGAAGAAGAAGAAACCGTATGCAAATCTGCGTCACAGTGAATAAAGGGCATGGAGTTCACCACTGGGAAGTTATTCCAGCATGCGCAACCGTTCTAACAGTTGTAAGTTACGGGTTAATGGCGCACTTTAGTAATAGTGAAAAAGCAGATATGCATTTCATTTAAGGAGCTGCAAACGGAAGTAACACAGAGTTAGCACGAATATAGGGTGAGTGTTTTCCCCGCAGGCGGTTGCCTAATCCGTATTAAAGTGCGCCATTATCCTCTACGTTACAACTGTTAGAACGGTTGCACGCTGGAATAACTTCACATGGCTGGTATTCACTGTAACGCAGATTTGCATACGGTTTCTTCTTCTTCCCTAGGTTGCATTTGCGTGCATGCTGTTATTTCCCCCTCTATAAATTTCAACAGGAATGCTGGTTTAACGTTTGAGCAGCGGCCGTTTCGAAACGCGCAAGCGCGTTTGCGTTTCATGTTAGACCATGCATTCTTTGATGACAATTGCTTGTCTTTTGTGTGTTCTACGACCTCTTAAAGTTTTCCCCGTCTTTTCTGAATCGCCCTGTAGAAAGACACTACGTTGTCTTTATAATAAGATTTGCATCAGCAGAAATCACGAAAAGAACTACCGAAACATTGATGCAGCTTTTTGGGTTTATTGTGTTATTTCAAATGTATTTAAAACCTTGGTGGGTGAAAAGAAATTTTAATCTCCCAACAAAAGTCTTCAATGTATTTCCTCAAAAAAGGATTTCTTTTCTTACAAAAATAATTAAAAGTGAACTTACACAAAAACGTATACACTTCATACACACATTAACAAGAATGAATTAATGAAATGTGGAAAAAAGGTAATCCGTTCAAAAAAGAAAGAGCTGCACAAAGACATCCTAGACGGTCACGATTTGAGTGAAATATATTTTTTTATATATTCCCATTGATGAAAAATATAAAACGTTTTTTAATGAGGAAAATATATGAACTTTGGCATCAACTGTGATTTAATCACAGAAAATTCCAGGTCAAAGGAATTGCTGTGGGAACCGTATATGATTTTAGATTTTGCCCAAATTTGAATTTCCCTTTTGATCATCGATGCTGACTGAGATAAAGTAGGCGTAAACAATAATAGATTATTCAGCCATTATCTACTGCTCCAATAAAGCGTTAGAATTATCACCTGGTTATATGAACTGGCCAAGAAAAATACTAGCCGTTTCCGCTTAATATATCGCTGATAGAAATCTTTTTAGTGGAAAACAAAAATGAATAACTGATTCATTTGCTTTTATGTAGATGATGATGAGGAAGAAAATCTAGTTTGGACTCGTGCGAGTGTGAATTAAGGAATCGTTTGTGACATATATTACATGTGATGTGAATTCATGATGAGGAGCGATTCGCACATCAAACAGGATGAATAGTCTCTCATTAACATTCATTCGTGATTTCAATTCAACATCTTTCTTTCTTCTTCAGTTCGGTATCTTCTGTCTGTGAAATTATTGTTTGTTTATGAAATCTGCATTCAATGAACTCAAGAGATTGATTTTAGAGACCGAAAAGAATTGTAGTGCATGTTGTCTTTTCTTTAAGCAATATGGGAGTAGGCGATGATGATAAAACTAAATAAAAACAATAATAAATTTTGAAATCGTTTTGAATTGAAAAGACTTTATATGCGTGTTTGCGAGAAATAAGACACTCCTACACGGATATGGTAATTTTATATGTTTGTTATATCGTGTTGAGTATCGTAATGTGCTATGTAATACGATATTTATTTTACACAACAAATAAACGAAATACGAAATTGAGGTTACATATGAAGAGAAATGTCTTTAAACTGATGAATAAATATCGCAATGTTGTGGCAACAGCATATTCTGAATATTTATGATTATAGAATTCTTGGTAGGAAATATGATCCAATTGATTTTAATTTCTTGATAATCAAAAAGTTACATCTTTTAAGACAGTTTTAGGATTGGTGTGTGTGTCATCATCAGTGGTCCTCAACCTGTAGGGGCTCCCCTTTTCTCCAGCGATGTTCTAAAGAAGTTCACGGATGAAAAACTAGTTGGGCGGAACCATGGCAGGTGGTTAAGGGGTGTTGAAATATGATTGAAAAAAGTGTTACTTTTAGTATCCAAGAGGACAGCTCATAGAGCCACTGAACCATCCTATCACATGGGTCCATTAGTCCGGGGGGGGGGGCCTTTAGTCCATAAGAAACCTATACGATGAAGTCTGATACTGTGATTTTCAAGAATTGTGTATGTAAATATGTAGACTGCTACTTCCAGAAAATTGTGCGCATGGTTTTGAGATGGCCTTGCATAGAACCAGAATAAGAGGAAGCTCACTAAGCTCTAGCCCAGAGGCCCAGAGACCTTATTTATAAAATTTTTATTCACTTCAAATTTACTGTAAAAAATCAATTTAATTAGTAGAAAGGGTCTTTTTCTTTGATGAGGGTAAAGAGAAGGGGTGCTTGGATAAGAAAAGGAGCCATGAGAAGAAAATATGGTTTAAAGGAGGCCATTGGTGACCTATGGCTTACAGTTCACACTGTGTCACATTACTGAAATGATAGTTGGCTGCGATGAAGAATTCGGTGTCACAAGAGGAAGACATCATTACTAATTAATTTTTTTGATATGATCTTTATGTGTTATTGGATAGAGAAAATGGGTTTTGCAGCAATTTAACTTTTAAAACTTCAAGGTTGAACTTTGATTTCTCTGTAATTAAAATAATGGTATTGAAAAAAATAATGCTGATAATGATGAAATATTATAACAGAAGAAAAAGATTAAAAAATGGTGTGTGTGTGTGTGTGTGTGTGAAAACATTGTGTCTACACATTTTGTGTGAACAAGGGAGACTCTGAGGTTGAGATTCTTCTCGAATGGTTCATGAAAACTGTAAAATATGATGAATTTCATCTGGCTGGGAACTCTGCTGAGGGTTTCGGGGTCCTTTTATTGGTGTGGCTTATACACCAGGAGGGCGTTGAAGCGATGTTCGGCACGGGTGAGAACTCTGTCTCTAGCTGCCCTGGAGCTGAAAATTGTTAGGTTAAACTGTGAAAGTCAAGCTCTCTCACTGAATGACTTTTGCCTGTAACTGGAGCAAAGTAAAATGATTTGATTCCATTGATTACATCAGGCCATAGATGCACAAGTGTTTCGATGATGTGACGCATAGAATTACGATTAGAAAAAGAGTTAAACTTTATTCTTGAACCAAAAACCGAATATGACCTGTGCATAACGCATGCTACAATTTTTTTTAAACACTATTATCATTTTCTTGGCGTTTCCGTCTGGTCTATGATTTACAGTGATTTTCCCATTTATTTTTGGCACCAGATGCAAGTGAACGATTGGTACGGATTAAGCATAGTTTCTCACTACGTTAATAGAGTTTTGATAATATCTTGATATTTTCCAAGGTGAACCTTTTTCAAAAAATCATAATGTTTTCGAATCCCAATCCTAGACATTTAAGGTCATGGCGTGGTTATAGAGATCAATATGAGGTCAAATCCTTTATGATCTATGATAGTAAGCGTGATTTACTTCTCCTTGTGAGGAATATCGTTAAGCGACACTTTCCTTGAGAAATTCCAAAAAATAAATAAATAAATAAAAAATAATAACAATGTTTGAGAGAGAGAGAGAGAGAGAGCACTGCATATCTCATTTTCGACGTGGGAATTTCACACGAAATTCTTGTAAAACTTAAGTCTGGCTAGCACAATTATAATAAATGGATTTAGAAAACCAAAAATATTAATATTTTTTGTTTCATTTGCGGTATTTTCCCGTGATGAAATTCTTATCATTGAAAATGAGATCCGAATCAGTTTAAGGTCTTTTTTTCGATTGACTTTTTTGGTTCCGAATCGCACCAACCGATGACAGACACGCTAGTCAATAATTTTTCCACTATAGAATAACGAGCGTGTGAGGAGAGTAAATCATGTCAAGGTTATTAAATATCCATCCTACCAGCCCAAGTGATCTCTCTTTCTGACCACAGGTTTTTCGGTACCTTCTAGATACAGCTTTCATTCTATGAAGATTTATTATTATTATTATTATTACGTGTATGGTATTAATATTAAAGTTCAATTGTAACTTTGGGGCAGGTTACGGCTGACCCTGTTCTAAAGTAGTATGGCGTAAAAAGAAAGGAAGAAAACGCCAGTGTGGCTATTGAGAAGCTATTAAAGAAGTATTTGAATGAGATTGTTTTGGAATATAAAGCAAGAAAAATCCTCTCTTTTACTTTTAATTCAGTACCACCTCTTATATGATAGTGAAAGCACGATTTCGAACTAGTTCAGAAAGTTCGTGTATGTACACTCTTTTTTTTTTTGTAAGATTTCTTCTCAGCGAAGAAAGTGTTTGGTTTTTGAAAATTTTAGAAGAGTTAAATGAGCATTGAATAGTAATTAAAGTAAAAGAAACTTAAAGAAATTGAAGTATAAGAAATTTGAATGAAATTAAAATAGAATAAATGAAACAGAAATTTAAAAGAAATAAAAATGGAAATTCAGTTGAACAGAAATTTAAGAGAAATGAAATAGAAATTTCAGTTGAATAGAAATATAAAAAAGAAATGAAATAAAAATTTAGTTGAATAGAAAATTAAAAGATATGAAATAGAAAATTAAAAGATATGAAATAGAAAATTAAAAGATATGAAATAGAAATTTAAAAGATATGAAATAGAAATTTAAAAGATATGAAATAGAAATTTAAAAGATATGAAATAGAAATTTAAAAGATATGAAATAGAAATTTAAAAGATACGAAACATAGAAATTAAAAAAAAAATACATACAAATTTGAAAGAATTCAGATTTAAAACAAATGAAATAAGAGCTTAAAAGAAATGAAATAGAAATTAAAAAAAAAAATGGAAAAGAAATTTAGTTAAATAGAAATTAACTTCAGAAGAGTTGAAAAGTTGCAACTGAAATATTGAAGATTATGTACTGTATATTAGACGCAGTCTAGTCTTCATATAATGAAATCCCTTTCATCAAAATTTGCACAACAAAATACTGTAATGTCCGATGCAGTGTAAATTAATGAGAATTTTAACATTCTTTTGGAAGAAATCTCATATAGAAAAATTCGTAATATATAGTCTACATGTGTTTTTAACTACGTGTCCCCCCCGGATCTGCGAGAGATTGCGGTGGGAGGGGGATAATAAGTTTGAATGAAAAAACTTATCCGTCCGTCTTTTGCGGACATCATGTGCCAGTGAGATGAAGGCTACGAAGCCCTTCACAGGATAATATATACTGTAGTAATACAAAAACAATAATAAAAGAATGGTTTTCTCATTCAAGCGCATGCTCTCTTTGCTGCTATCTACCTTCCGAATTCGGAAGCAACAACTCGGTAGGCTATTTGCCTGTTGTATTACGCGTGCATTATGCTTCAGGTATGATTGTTCTTTGTGGGGAGACTTTTTTTTAAATGGGAGAACCCATTCGCTTCTTGAAGTTGGAGGTTTTGTAGTTAGTAATAGTACAGGGTGTCCCATAAATTCTTAAATCGTTTGAAAATTCATAAAAATTGAAGGAATTGGTATACTCGAATGCAGTTTCACAAAACATTTATTCGAACGAGGGGCGAGGGAATTTTCTCGGAATTAGTTTAAATTTTTTTCGACAGGGGCCACTGATGACCACATGATTGGACCTGAACCTTTCTTCAATCTCTTCTGCGTCTAAAACGTTCGTAAAGCTTAAGGCAATGATTCGTGGTTGAGGCAAAACAACTTCCCAAAATAGTGCTTTATCCACCAATGTCAGCATCACAATCAAAACTTTATGTAAGCGCCAGTAACCGGAAAATTTAGATCCGAGATGTCAAATGTACATCCCCTAGATTTTATCTACTCGGTGTTGAAAAGTTGGATCAGACTTGAGCCCAAGGATTTTAGACTTCTGACATTTTATTCTAAGAAAACTCTTACTGGTTACTTTTTAAATGATGTTCAGCTTTCCCAATCACTAAGAAAAGATTAAAATAATTTATTTGTATAGATTTGTAAACTGCTGAAGAGTTTGTTTCTTCAAACAAACTTTGAATATGGATTAAGCATAGTAGTAAAATAAATATCGTATTACATAGCACATTATGATACTCAACACGATAACAAACATATAAAATTACCATATCCGTGCAGGAGTGTCTTATTTCTCGCAGACACGCATATAAAGTCTTTTCAATTCAAAACGATTTCAAAATTTATTATTATTTTTATTTAGTTTATCATCTTGCACTGCCAGTGAAATTTCTTCAAGAACCCCTTAATCGGGTTTTATAATTCAGTTCACGCGATAACTAGTAGACTTTCACGCGGCTGAGGGGTACTTTCAAAAACTGTCATTTTATCGTAACAATTATTGGCGAACACTGTCCCCCGACTCTCATTTACATTTAAGTACCTAAATTTCACCTGGAGTTAAAGCTAAAAAAATATGAAATCGAGATACCCTGAAAATTTCATATAATTACGAAACATAAAAAAATATATTTAAAAATGAATAAATAGCTGCAAATGTTTTTTGGTAATGAATTCTATGAAGACAATACAAAGAACAGATATGAAACATTTATGCTTAAAATTTTTTGTATTTACGATCTAAATGAATCTTGTATATATTCCCCAGTTAAGAAAAATAACACTAGTCTACACAAGTTATTCCTAACATGGAAAATTTTTCTGTTCTGAATTAATTTTTTTGGGAGCTGATTCCAAATCTGACCCTAGAAAATGGCCATCACGTCTAGTTTGTTTGTTATATGGCATCTAATTTTGAATAACTTTTAAAACTCATATATTTAATCTATGCACGTGAAATGATACTAGAAATATGCTTTATATTTTTCGCCATCTAAAACTTGGGGAATGGCAACACTCTGATTTTACCTCTAATTGCAACCGGATTCTCCGTTTTTTATAATTGAAAGAGAAACACAGGGTTTATGTTTACGTACAACCCTTTTGTCGGAAAATGGAGTTAAGTCGATGTCGCAGATGAATTAATGTTTCAAATAAGTTTTGCTACATGTTTTGCTGCTACCACTTAACATTAAATTGGAGCTGATCAAAGGTGTACGCAGGGGACAGGGGGAGGGGGCTTTTGTTCCTCCCAAGACGATCAGAAACTAAAAATATTTTTTAATATTTTTGTGAAAAAATAAAACATCGAAAAACTGATAAAATACCTTTATCTGCTATTTTAATAAATTTCTGTTAATTCAAAAGTTTTTGATGGTCACTAACTAATAATTTATCTCGAAGAGAAAATCCTTGTGAATCCTTACTAACGTTTTTGCGACCCCTCCTAAGTCGAGCCTGCGTACGCTCCCGTGGGGCTGATAGAAAACATTATGAAGACCATGAACAAATCTGGCCCACGTTTTTCGGACCTAAAAGAAAAATTTTTCCTGAATTAAATGAGACAAAACTAAAAGAAACATTTGTAAGTAAGTACTCAAATAAGGAAATATCAAGTGATTTTGTTTTCCCATAGAACTCGCTGCATGATAACCACATGTGTTGCATGACAAATATGTGAGATGAAAATTCGTATTTGTAGACGTAATTCTTGTAATGCAATTTCTAAGTTGGGAAGATAATTCTAATCGTTCATCTGGAGAATAAAAAGTCAACCTGCCTTCGTTGAAAATACGTGAAAAAACGGGACATTTTTGCAAGAAAAGTTTTGACAGCTAGAAAAATGGAAAAGAAACTGGAACTGTCCCGGGAAATACGGGACCTATGATCACCCTTGTAATAAAGGGAATATCAAGGAATCAAGGCATGATGAATGATAAGTATTGGTTTTTGCAGAAAGAGGTCATTCAAGTATTACGTCAGCATCAATTGGGGGGGGGGGGGGTTCCGTTTTGCTGACTTTTGATATGACAGGAGGGGGGTTTGGATGATGCTTACGTCATCAACCACTCTTTATGAAAATATGAAATATTTTTAATGGCATCTTTTTCTGTACCCAAAAAACGAGAAAAACCTTTCAGTAGTTTGTGTGCACTTGAAGTAACATTTCCCCCTATTGATAAATGCCCTACAGAGCCACTTTAGTGATCTCTAAATGTTTCGCGGATCCAAGTGACCTGAAAATGTGCCACGGGCCGCTTAAATACTCTGGAATTGTATCACGGGTCATTTAAGCGATCTGTAAATGCGCCGCTTAGTTCATTTTTACAAAATTCGGTTTGAGGAGGGCAGGCCGCATCAGATAACCCCCAGGGCCATATTTGGTGCGCGGGCCAAGGGCCTTCATGCGATTTATCATTATATGGCTTAGAGCGTGGGTCGGAATGAATTTTATTAAAGATAAATTTTGAGTTCATAGCTTTCAAATAACATTAAAATTAACAGAAATTGATAATAATAATATATAAAGATATTTTGTTCCGAAATTTCAATTAAAATTTTTTTTTTTCATCAAAAAAATACATTTTTGATCGTCGGGGGGGGGGGACGAGCTCTTATGCCCCCTCCCCCCCGTGTGGTCTCCGATCCCACCAATATGCGTTACGATTCAGAGGGGGAGAGCTGATGACGAAATTTGGCTGACAAGGGGGGGGGGGAAGTCAAAACTGGCTAAAAATTTGCTGACGTAATACTTGAACGGCCCCAAAGAAGGCAACACCATAAATAAGAAATAAATAAATTGTTTTTATAAATACTAGAAAAGTATTAATGTAATTAAAAGTATTAATTTCGTTTTTTGTTTGCTTTTGTGCATTCTATAGATATTATATGTGTGCGGGGGAATTTTTTTTTGCTATTTCATATATAACGATGTACTATATGATAAAATAACTATCGTAATAAATGTATTGTAGTTTTTTATTAAAAATATGTCAATTATCTCCATTTTCAAGATGTGTAAGTTTTACATTATGTATATGTATTTAAAAAAAATGACTATCATGTACACAGAGAATACTGCACGTTTTGGCGATTTTTTACATTCATATTTGAATTCAGCAGCCCAAAATTATTCTAGTAAAACTTATTTCACTGATAGGGGAAAAAAAAATTAAAAATTGTTGACCACAGCGTAATTTCATTAAATTTCATTTCAATAAGTTTGATTTTTTTTTAATTTGAAAATAATTTTCTTATGATGTTCTTATTTCATGGCTCTTCTTCCGGAAAAAGTCCGGAAACTTCTTCAAAAATGCAGAATTTTATTTCAAATCCCTTGTATTTTTTGATACCTAAATCTTGTTGAAATTAATTTAACAGGGTATTTTTTCTTTGAGGAAACACGTGCTCCTTTGCTGAAAATCAATAAGTTTTCAGCTAAGCGGAGCGAAAAAAATGCTCAGCATAGATATATTTTTTTGAGCTAATACATGTAATTTTGTAACTTATCTTGATAATTTTCTTCTCCACTTATATAGTTTGATGTCATAGCGATTTTTCATGATTTTACGATACTGTGTATGGTTGAAGCAGACAATGTGTGTGGTTGTACACTGTGATTTATACAGAAAAATTCACTCACAGAATTTTTAATGATAGTAATTTAATATTTTTGCGAATTTTTTTTTTGGTGAATGAAATCCAATTTTCCACAGTGGAAATTAAGCTAGGAGAAAAGTTTTATTAACTGAATACAAGATGGCAGCACCACCAAGCTTTCTTGGCATATAATGGCAGAACTGTCTTTGTCTCAGTCCTCAGTCTGATTCCACTATTCCATGGAATAAAAATTTGGAGCAAATGAAAACCATACGTTTGCACGAATTCCTGTAAATTCAATATTGTAGGGTTACCAGATTAAGAAACTGCGTAATGATGACGCGTGCTCATCTCCTCTTGGCAACGACTTACTTACCACTGGCAACAACAGATCGCGCCACATTACTGAAAAACCACAATATTCTCCAGTCAAAGCAGAGCTGCTATTTATTTTTTTCACAACCCTTTGACAATCAGAGACCCTCCTCTGTCACATCTTAATTGCATCATTGACGTATTCCTTTCTTGCGACTAGAAATTAAAAAGCGGATTTCATTTTTTTCGACCTAACGTATATGTATACTTGTGCATATAAGCCGAGTTTGTTTTCTTGTTGATGTTGAAAATGTGTTCCTTAATTGGGAGGGGAGGGGGTCGGTTTATACAAGGGTTGGTTTTTGAGGAGGAGATATCGATCCCCCCTTTCCCCCCCCCTACCCCCCCCACTGTTCAACAGATCATGTAGCTACATGACCTCCGAAGATCCGCGACGTCATTGGACTACTTTAGATAAAGCATGAACATAGTTTGAAACATGTTGTTTGAACATAGCAACAAAAAGTTGCTATGTTCAAACACCACAGAACTGATGTTAAAGACAAATTGAAAAAATCGAAAACGTTGTTGGCTTTGATACCCTGTGGACTAACGTTGAATTTACAGCCTTTAGACGTGAGAATTTTCAACAAGTCTTTCAAAGATTATTTAACCCTTCAAGCGGATTTTAAAATTTTCCTGATCCACATTATAACTGCCACATTTGAAATCACGACACCTTCCCAAATTGCCACGTACTTTGAGATTGCGAGCAGATAACAGCTTCCCCTAGCAAGAAAACTTATTCCGACCATCGTTTTCATTTCCCACACAAAAACACCTGTCACGTGTTGTAGCTTTCTAGCGAGAGAAATACTTTTCTTTTGTTATAAAAAATATTTTTGTATCATTTATACTGAGCATATATATTTCTTTCTCTATTTTCCTCGCTCCTTCTTCTTATCTAACTTTAGTTGATTGGTTAGGGGATGGAAAACATGTTTCATTGTAAAAACAGCTTCATTGCGTTTTTAGAGGACGAAATATCTCGGGGTGAAAGAAATAAAGCGCATCAAGTTTGACGAGATATTTCGGGGTGACTTGAAATAAAGCAAATTAAGTTTGATGAGATATATCGGGTTTGCCGTTAGAAGGGTTAACTGTGGTTTTTTCTTTCTATCAGAGATGTTTTTGGATTGTTGTATATAGTGAGGTATAAATGAAGCCGTTTCTATATAAAATAACACCTGCCATGCTTAATACAGGCAAATCTGGTTTTGGTTTTCTGCGATTTTCGACGGTGATCCGTCAAAACGTGTGGGGAAGAAAAAACATAAACACATATGGAGATGAAGATGTGTATGTTTCGCAGTGCAATGTTTTTTCCCCTAGAAAGAAATGAAAATAATTCCTCCCACCTAAAGATGAGGACAAAAGGGTGAAATATCAGAAACCTATGAGGACGTTTAAAATGACAAAAAGAAAGACATGATGAGGTCTGCGATGATAACCCTATGTTGAGGCCACACATACACTTAGATCACAAGTTCTGCCATGTACCAACTCGTTAGAAATTCCTCAGAGGAATGTTTACGAGGTGCATATATTTTTTTTTGCACGTCTTCATCGTTCAATTTACATTTTTAATTTTTCTTGCCTCGATGTAGCAAAAATAAATTGTCATTTGTTTTTCATATTACGTATTCTAGATGCCAAAAAGGAAAACGACCAATCGGTAATAATAACTTCCAGCGTGAATAAGCAGGAAGAAACAAATAAAATGGGCAACAAGTAGATATATTGAAATGATTACGCATGAAAAATCTTAGAAAACAATTTTATTTACCGTGGCAAGAGTAAACAAAACAGACAAACGAATAGAAGCTCGAAAAAAGGAATGGAAGCTTGGTAATCATATTGATTATTTTGTGATCATTTCCCAGCGGTTTCTTTTGAATTTTTCTTGTTGTTTCTGAGTGCGTGTCACCACGACGTGTTCTTTTTTCAATCAATTTGATATCTCCAGGACTCGGACAACAAACAGGAAATAAATAAGTACCGGAGTCTTGAAGAGATCGAGTTGATGATGCGATAAGAGAACTGTTCAGGTTGAAAGCAGGACATCCAACACCGAGTTCTCCAGGGTTATGTTTTACAGTTCTGCGGAAAATAGGGCGAAGAGAAGTTGCGAAGCGGGAAAATGTCCAATCATTTCCATATGTACATACGCAATTTGAAATTAACTACCTAGGAGTAAAAAAAAACGAAAGCAAAAATTATTTAGTAAACACTAATAACATCAGTGAGCGTTAGATATGAATAATATCTCTGAATAATGAGATGAATAATATCCACAACACCTAATAAAGTCCGTAGCCACCGCCAACAGCGTAGGATGGTCCGTAAGCGGGCTTTCCGTATGATGGAGCATGGTCAACGACGACTGGGTTGGCATCGAGGACAACGTCGGCGGGGTTCTGCTTGTCGGTTCCTGGCTCGTTGGTCTGGACCTGGGCGCGGAAACCGTGAGCATCAGCAACGTAGTTGACCTGTCTGTAGATTCCGTGAGCGTCGGTGTATCCGTAGCTTCCCTGAACATTGCCCTTGCCGTCTCCGGATTCCTGTCTGTTCTGCTTGAATTCACCGTGGTCACCGGCGATGTCGTATCCGAAGTCGAATGGGATGGGAGCCTGTAATAGATATATATTCATTATGCTCTGTGGAAAGGAAACGTTTCCGATCAGGTTGAGAAAAAAAGTATTGTGTGAGAAGACATCTTCAATTTGAAGTACAGATACCAGCACCAACCAGATGCGTATTTACAGGACGGCTTGTAGGGTTACCAACAGTCCGCCTTCAGGAGGGCATATCCTCATTTTTATGTTATTTCAAGAGTCCTCCTACGTGTTGGAAAATTCGGCTCTTTGTCCTCCTTTTCAGGTTTCCGGAATTATTTTTCTTTCTTTCTGGGGAAGTTTTTTTTGTCCACTTTGAAACATATTTCTTCATTGGTATGACTGTTTTTGTGTTCCCCCGCATTCACCAGTAGCCGTCGAAGTTCCCAAAATTTTTTCTGTTTCTGCCTTTTTTTTTAGCGATTCTGTTTTAGAGTTGGGAAAAATTATTATTGCGGCCGGTTTTTTATTGGTTGGAACGCCATCTATTGGGGAAAAGTGACACAATTAAGGATGCGGGCGAAGGCATCCTCATTTCGAGTTTGCGAACTTGATAACCCTAGCTTAGCCCAGGTACTCGGGACGATCACTAGATTCTTATGGAATGAACGGCTATACACGCCATCATCTTATAATCCTGTTAATAGTTTTGACTGCCTATTGACGATGATTGTTTATATTTTATCTATCTGTTATATGTGGTTTGAGATTGACGATCATTTTTTCATATATTTTATTTTTTGTCGCCTTCGTCTGAGGCGGCCATGTTTCATTGTTTTTAATAAAGCTTTCCGGTTGCACCCATTCTTCGGGAAAGCTTCGATATCTCTCCTAGATAGGAAGTGGGGGTGTGTCTGGTCTTCAAATGTCAAAGCTTAGCCCAGGGCAGCAAGATTAGAGGGGCGGCAAATTTGAAGAATGAATGGTCGAGAAAATTATTTAAATGGGAGAAGGGTGGAAAAAATTTCGAAGCTTATGAGCAGTAAAACCATAAATCAGCCTTTGCCTAGAGAGCGAGGGACTAGGTCAGTGAGTGACGTGTAAGCACAAATGGGATCAAAAGAGTGACCTAGAGAGCGAGGGACTAGGTCAGTGAATGACTAAAACAGTGACTTAGATAACAGCTGAGTGTAGGAGGAACCTAGTGATCAAGGGGCCAGGTGAGTGAATGACCAAAAGAGCGGCCAAAACCGTGTGTAACCCTAGCTTAGCCCAGAAGAATGTGAGTCAATTTGGTCATTCACATTCTTAGATAGCTAAGAATGTGAATGATCAAAAGAAAGAGTAAGGGAGGGAGGAACCAGATTATCCCTTATATATATATATATATATATATATATATATAAGGGAGCGATCAAAATAAGGGACCTAGAGCATAGCCCACTAAACAATTGAATGTCTAGTCGGCCGTGCCTAGAGTGTGCGCAACATGTGAGTGACAGGAATAGCATGTAATATATATAGTAAATAATGCAAGTATGTAATAGTAAGAGGCGTATTTACAGAATTAACGGGGGGAGGGGAAGGGCCAAGTGGGTTTTAGCATAAACTGTAAATTTGAGGAGTGACTGGTCAAAAGAATTAAAGGGAGAAGGGTAGCCAAAATTATTTGTATAGCCTACAGGTGGCAATAGAAGAATGTATAACGCTCAAAAGATGGCAGCACCACAATGTCCACGTGAAAGAGTTTGATAGATAATGGAAAGTTCATACTTACGTAGTCATGATGACCATCGTATCCATAACCATACTGGGCAACGGCCAAAGCGGCGAGAGATGCGATAAGTGCAGCCTAAAAAAATATACAAAATTAAGGAGCAGTTTATGTAAAATCAGTAGTACAGTCGAATTCCGTTTTAACAAATACCGTTATAGCGAAAATCTCGTTTTAACGAACCCTTTTCTAATCCCCCGGATAAGTTTAAATAGAAATGATGCTAAAATCTGGGATTCCTTCGGTGATTTCTCCGGTCTCTTGGAGTTCGTTATAATGGGATTCGACTGTACTATAAACGGCAGCACTAAATTAATCCTTCAACTTGGCATAGCATAAATCACTAAACCCATCTAGAAAATGCCATCGATTTTTTTTTTAATGAAGTCGGCTTTCTTTCGATTTTCAGCAAGTTCAAACTAGGGCGTGGGGGTGGGATGGGAAAATGCGTTTCAATGAGAAATTAGAACTACGAAATGTCTGGGCTTGTCATCGCTTAAATAGAACGCTTTTAAGAAGGCGAGAAATCTCGTCCATGCCGGTTAGAGGGGTAATTAAATTCATAGTAGTAAACTATCTAAATAGCCCACCGGGTGAAGAGTCCTCAGTTCAAAGGTATTCCTAAAAAATATCCAGTGCTCAAAACACGATAAATACATGAGTTTGTGCAAGCGAGCAATATCTATCTCGCATATCTGAAAATTTAGTGCACGCCTGAACTAGACGTTCATGAGCAGCGTCTTACACTAATAATTGAAGCTAGAATCATTTTCATTATATCATAGGGTTAATAATATAATGAAATAATGAAATTATTTCATTATATCATTTTCATTATACTCATAGGATATTTGTACATTTTATCATTCGAAAATTTAATTAGAATTCTTATTAAGTTTTAAATTCTTATTAAATTACTTAAATATTTGTTGTTAATTAAACTTGGGGGAATTCATTAACGGTCTTTATCATTACCCGAATGCATATTTAATGCTTTCGTGCACATAAAAGCACTTAAACTACAGCCCAAAAGTATACTGAATAATCATTTTTGCGAATACGTAGGATTGAAAATTTTAATAAAAATATAAAAAATATGTTTTTTTGAATATACTTTAATGAATTAAGTGTTAACAAATAAAAAAAAGCTATCAATTTATTTATATCAAGTATTAAGTGGTTAATAAACTGAAAAAATAAATTATTTTTTAAAATTTCAATCGTCACAGCTAAATTTACTCAAGTTTAAATTTTACATGTGACAAAGTAATGTATAAACAAGTGATGATTCAAATTTATGAAATTTTCCATTTCGAAAGATCATAAGAGATCCTTAAGATCTTAAAAGATTCGATATTTGAATTTAAATTATGACTTTGATATGAAGAAAATGTAAGATGTAAGAACATTAAAATGTAAAATGTAAGAACATTAGATGAAACTAAAAATATTTCAGAAATGAATTGCATCAAAAAATTAATACAATATGTATTAAAAAAAGTAAAAAGTTAATGTAAAAAAGTTATTTAAAAAAGTAAAAAGTTAATGTAAAAAAGTTATTTAAAAAATTAAAAACTGATGTTATAAAAAATTATTTAAAAATTAGAAATTAATGTTATAAAAATTGTTTAAATAACTAGAAATTAATGTTGCAAAGAGTTTTAAAAAAGTTATTTAAAAACTAAAAATTTACAATTTCAAACACTTTAAGAAATCTTAAATATAATTGTTATAAATTTTACTATTTTGAAAATTATCATTGGAACTACCATTCGAAAATTGAAAATTGTTTTTTGAAAAGTTAATAGAAAAAAAGAATAATATTGAAAAAATTTAAATAATGTTTAATTTTGAATCAAAAATATTAAACGTTTTTTTAATACATACCTTGAAAAGCATGATGATGATTGTGGTTTTTCTGGAATTAAATCCTTAGAAAAGAGCGTTCAAAAAGATTCGATTGAACTGTGCCCATAACAGGCAAAACTTTGCCTTTTATACCCGGGACGAAAAATAGGCGGGTGAGAAGAAAACGAAAAAAAAAAAAAAAAAATTAAAATTTTAATTAGCACCACGTGCATATATACGCTTCTTTTCTTTACTGATCTTGTGGTGTCAGAGGCGGCGAAAGCTTACAGGACAAGGTCAAGTCTTGACCCCCTGAAATAGAGAAAGTCTTACCCCTAGAGTCCTGAAAGCTTCTTTTCTTTTTACTTATTTTGTGACACGATACAGTTTAACGAGGACACATTTTGGGAGGGGTCGGAACGATTTACACAAGATCGTATCGAAAACGGGACTATATTCTTGATTTTTGTTCTTCTTATGTAAGAATCCCCCCCGAATGCCGATACATTGATATCAGAGCTTATGCCACGCCCTTCATATACATATAAGTGCTGCTACTGATGGTGAAATTTTAGAGGCGGGAGGTTTCCAGGTCAGACAGGCTACTTGGTGAGAATGACGCAAAAACGAGGTATATAACTACCAGAGTTCGAGTTCAAGGCGAGGATTGTCTGGACAATATTGACCCTAGAGGCTGAATAATTTCTAAAAATGTCAATATGGATAATTAGACGAATTTATCGATACGATTATATAGGGTGTTATGATATATGGCTAATAAAATTTAGTTAGGTGTCATATTGTCTCGATCGGTCACTACTGACCACGATGTTGTTTATCGCGTGAAAAGAGAATAGCCATTCATCATCCGTCGAGGCTGATCATTATCAAGTTTGAATTCAATGTCATCAAGGGGGAAAATGAAAAGGCAATTACAAAATATTGAATCTTCCAAAATATGACCTCGATATTGTTTGATTTTCATTTAGCAATGCTACTAGTCATTATTATCGACCATTTATCAGAAAATTAGTAATTAAAACATGCAAATTAATAATACAGTTTCAAGACAATGCAATGAAACATGTTATTCGGAATACTATGGATCGATGTTGGGCCACTAACAGCTGTTTAAGAGGGATTTTGAAGAAATTTCGTTTGGCTTTCATATTGTATTGATTATAAGTATGGCGAGGATTGCGATGACTGCATATTCCACTGTTTTTACGTGATTGAGAATATTTTAATGATTTTAAGGCATTACTTTTTTCTGCATGAGAAATAATATTTTTCCTTGCCATCCCATACTGAAAGACTTGTACAAGGTCGAGATAATAAAAAAAAGAAAAGATCTAAGTATTCAGAACTAATTCTCCTAGAGATTAAAGCAGATTAAAGCAGTTGAATGCCGTTTTAACGAACACCGTTCTATCGAAAATCTCGTTGTAAAACGAACACTTTTCTAATCCCTCCAGATAAGTTTTCATAGGAACAATACAAAAACCTGGAATTCTTCTATAACGAAATTTCGTTACAGCGAAATGATTTCTCCGGTATCTTGGAGTTCGTTATAACGGGATTCGAGTATGTTATAAAGTTTTTCCCTCCTGTGGGATATGCTTTTAGGTAGAAAACTTTCAGTTTGGTACAGAAATCAAAATAATTGGAAAAAAAAAGCTATGTTACTGATTCTATGAGAGGCCTACACATTTGGCAGTTATTTGATAAGTTTAAGAATTTCAGTTCAAGCTACAACTGATGATTAAAATAGTTTTAACAGCATTCATATTCCTCATCATTACAACATTAAAAAAATGAACTTTATTAAAAAATTAACTTTATCGGAAATGTGGAAGAGGGAAATTTTTAGGTCTCTTTTTTTCGTTTTATAGAGTATATTTTTAGTTTCTGAGGGAATAAATACATTTTTTATGGAGCACTTTCAAGCAGCTTTTCGACCACAAAAATCCTAACCCTACTTATAAGCGATACGACATGCCTTTATATGCCTTATAATGTCCCAAGCTATGGTATACGTATAGCTAGAGGTACGTGACTTGCCATTAAGGGGCTCACGAAAAACAATCAGAAAAGTGAAAAAAGTAATGTAATAATAAGTGTAACGTATAATTTTAGACAAAATATGCAAGAAGATATATACTTCATGCGCATTTATAGAAACACTTATCGGGTTATTCTGGGGTATAAAAACTACATAGATATTTCTAGGGCAAAGGTTCTTTTGTATTCCACGGACTCTGCGCCATAAAGACTAAGGCCATAGACCCCATCATAGAATAATATCCAGGTCATAAAGTATACAAACAAATCAATTGTTTTCTCATTCAAGCTCACGAACCTCCCGAAATCTCTATAAAGACCTCCAAGAGATCTGAGGATCCTTGGTTAAGAACCAACTGTTTTAGGTAAATGCTTTCTACACATTTCTAGGACAATGTAAGCTTTATATGCAATCAACGAATGCATGCCATCTACGTTTTTCTAGGGGGTACTCAACGGCGCATGCCGTTTGAGCATTACTAGAGGTAGGTAAAAATATTGTGTGTCAGTAATTGCATACTTATTCATTATGCGTATTCCTCGAAGTTCATCTGGAATAATAAATACTGTACACATGCTTTCAATTGTACAAAGAAAATTCACTAAAATTTTGTTTCTTTCTTTGTATTTTATTATGGGACATAATGAGATCATAATAATAGCTGAGATCAATATTTCTGTTTCATAAATTACATTATTGATTGGCACTGATTGTATTAAGACATGTAAAGCATTATAAACATATAAATATTATCATGATTATGTCACTCTCCGCTATCCCTACGTGTATAAACATTATTCTTAACACAGTTTTCACCGCAATACGATTTCGAATACTTCGAAGTGATTTTGTTTGTTCGAGAAAATACATATTTAAAAATTTCTAAATGTCCTTAAAACTACCAAATCAAAAATTAAACTACCAAAATTCTTATATAAATCATACGAGTAATATTTTTTTATTTACTCATTCAAATATATGAAAGAAATGCCTTTCGAAATTCGAAGGCTTTTGTGTGTGACGATGCAAACAACTATGTTCTCATTCAAGAACTAAAGTCCGCTGGTATTCGAGGTCTATATTAAATTGGCTCACCTCATATTTATCTAATAGGGAACAGATAGTCAAAATGTAGGATAATTTGAGTGATTATGTCCATTTAATAGAGGTTTTTATTTACTCCCCAATATACATTCCCACTAGGGACGTATTGGGACCCATATTGTGTCCTTCGCTTTTTCTGATATTTATTAATGATTTATGAAATTTGGAATTTTGTGGTTCTATGATCACTTATGCCGATGATTCTGTATTAATGTATTCATATGATGGTCTTGACAGTCCTATTAAATACGATTTGATGCTAATTCAAAAATAGCTCTATACTAATGATTTAAAACAAAATACGTTAATTTTAATCTTATGCAAACTCTTTTCACTTTTGTTTGTAATTTGCAACCTCATTGTAATTCTGATTCAATTCAAGTAAATAGTATTAAATACTTAAGAGAAATATGATCAAAAATGAAAAAAAAAATTGCACAAAAAAGTAAAAAAAAAGAAAGAAAGAAAGAAAGAAATACGCATATAATTAAAAGCACTGAACCTAAACACTAAGAGAAAAGAAAAATATGATGTAAAACTAAAAGATATGCGCAATAAATGAAGAAAATATGTTTTAGAACGGAAAAAATATGCATTTAAAGGTGCAAAAATACGCATTTAGAACTGCAAAAATATGCATTTAGACCTACAAAAATATGCATTTAGAACTGCAGAAATATGTATTTAGAACTGCAGAAATATGTATTTAGAACTGCAGATATACGCATTTAAAACTACGCAACAAAAAACTTTAAAATGCCTTTAAAAATGTCTGAAAATAGTCATTTGTAAATACCAAAAAATGTGCATTTGTAAATACCAAAAAATGTGCATTTAAAATGCCAAAAATATTCATTTGAAAATGCCTAAAAATATGCTTTGCCTAAACATATACCTTAAAATGAACGATACTCTAAGGTAAAAGATTTTATTCAAAAAAATTAGAGATGTTATTAATTTGAAGATTTTCAGAAAGATAAAAATAGTCTTGCAATCTCATTAGTACAATGCCATAAATAGAAAAAAAAAAAACGCTTTCTTATTCTAAAATTTCGATGACTTTATGCATATGCAGCAACTATAAAAACACTAAAATATTCAATCGCATATGCATTTGCATATAATCCGGCCAACAGACCAAAAAAACCGAGACAAAAACTGCAAAGCAGATTAAAAAGCAAAAAATAGTAATTGAAACGATGGTTGAAAATTGCGATATATATATCTTTTAATTAATTAATTCCTCGTTATGGCAGAGTTCAACCTTGGATTAAAGAGAACGAGAATGACAACGGTATTGCTCTCACTTCAAAGGCCACTACCGGTCGACTAGACTGGGCTAGTGTAACGTGTTGCTCAATTCTGTTACTGACCTACTTGTTATAATTAAAAGCGAAAGGACGACGAATGGACAAGGCCAAATCAAACAAATTTCATTATTCACTTGAATATATTTAAATATGAAACACTCTTTCTCTCTCTCATATTCGTGGCGTTTCATAAATGTGTAGGTTTGCTTCCATCATAACTGAATATCCGCTGTTGTTCTAAGAGGAACTTGTAGCCGGCTTCAATTAGACGTAACCTAATTAACATCCTTTTCTAAAGACCGGTTAGCAAAGGGATGCTAATAATGCAATGGTCGATATCACGTGATTAAAACAATCTAATTAATTTAAGGAGTTGCTGTCATTTCGTGCTGCCATCTAGTTCCTTGAAAAGGAAGCCTCGATATTACTCAAAATATTCTCGACATTTCTTGAGAAGTATTTCGTTAATTGAAGGAGCTATTTTGAAAAGGGAGCCGAAATGCACTTTTTAATGGTTTATGAATCTTTGAGAAAAGCTCTGTCAGAATATACAGCCGGGATTATTTATGGTAAAAATGGCAATGTAAAGTTAGTCGTTTCTGTCAAAAAGGAACATATCTACCTTTTTCACACTTCGGTATTTTTCATCTCTCGATATCGGACACCCATGGGAGGAACCGAAAATTTTATCCACTAACAAGGGGTTTCCGTTAATGGATGGAAAGCTACATTGAGTTTCGTAGATGTAATTCAAAATTGTGTCCGTCAGTGGAGGCACCCACTAAAGCGGGGATCCCACGATTCGTGGTTCGCGACGCAGGGTAAGATAATTGAGGTGACTCAACGGTACACGTAGCCTATCCAATAATCATATCCCCCACATCCTGGAGTAGGGCCATAGGCTGGGATCTTTTGCGGGCCCCCGGACCAGACTTTCACGGGCCCTCTTATGATGGATTTACAGCGTGAAAAAACAAAAAATAATGAAAATCGTCCCTGGCCCCAGGGCTAGAGCCTTGTCAGTCCACCCCTTGGGGGGGTCATGCCAATAATGTACGTGTGGGGAACTCTTTCACCTGCTTCTCGCTTGCACCTGCCTAGTCCAGCAAGCGACAAAAGATAAGGACACTCACACTCAGGGATGGTAACTCGTGGGAAATTTCCCATATTCGTGGGAAAAATTGGGAAAAATCCACCCAAGTGGGAAATTTCTTAGCAATTGTGGGAAATTTTGAGAGTTCATCAAACAAAAGAATTTAAAAAAAAAATAAAAAAATTAATGCAGTGCAATACATTTCTATTGTAAAATTCTTGATTACGTATATCCCCCGCTAGATGGCAGCACATTTTTCTGAATGCGTGGGAAAAATTTAGTCAAAAGGGAAATTTTTGAGGGAAATTTTGCTAGAAGAGGTTACCTAAGGTTTCTAGAATACAGAATATAGATGGAGGTTACCATCACTGCTCACACTCACTCTCTTAACTGTCTCGAGACCAGTCGGTCGCATGAACCAGTTCGTCATTATAACATATTTAAAAATGTATTATATATAATGTATTTAAAAATGTTTAATATTTCTGTGAAATAAATTGTATTAAATTTCAACTTCAAAGTACGCAATCAAAAATGCGTAATAATTAAAGTAAAAGATAATAAAATTCTTTGTCAAGATCCGAGGTCGTCTTCGGGGCTCGGGGAAGCAATAATTTTTATGGCTTTCAATACAAAGGCCACGAAACGGGAGAAACATCTAGCCAACAACAGGGAACGTCAGACATTTCGAAATGGATAGAAAACTAAGACTGCTCGTTTGCATTGCTGCGTATTATGCAAGGGCGTAGCCGGGGGGGGGGGGGACTTGGGGGTCTGGTCCCCCCCCCCCGAAATGTGAGAAAATGACCGAAAAAAGGGAAAAAGATGGCCAAATCCATTGTTCTGTCACTTTGGTCCCCCCCCCCGAAATGAAAGTGGTCCCCCCCCCGAACGAAATTTCTGGCTACGCCCCTGGTATTATGCCCTTGTATGCGGTGAAGAATTAGAACGTGTTTTTCCTCTTGGTTATGTAGACATTGTGAAGAAATGATGCCATTTTTCCATAAGCAAACCACTCGGGTTTGAACACTTGGTTCGCAGCAGCACCCGTCCCTTTGCTTTTTTTTCACTTTCCAAGCAAGTTTTCGGTAGGTTTTTCCATAAGCATTTATCTTTTTTTCTTCAAATCATCCACTGAAATGTCAAAACTTAAACTACTTTGGATTATTTTCACGCGTCGTACACTTTAAACCTGTCCTTATGATCGTCGTTTCTGGGATCCCATATGATGGGTTATTCTTCGTACGTACAGATCCAAAAACTCGAAAATTACATCATTGCTCCACTGCATGTTTTATACACGACAATAAATATGTACTGATCTAAGTAAAACTGGTCCGCACGGTCACCTGACAAAAGTATAAGTGCAACTAAAAATATGGGTAAAAAGTTCCAAACAAGAAATAAGGTGCCAAAAAAAGAGGCGATGATAAAAGACATTGTCCTACAGAACCTATTAGTTCCTGCCTGAATTTTTTTCTCCCCACCAAGCGTCTTCCTTTGAAATTTCCAAAAAGTACGGGATTTTCCTCACTCCGGCTGCGGTTGCCGATAGCATTTTGCGGTTTATGTCCAACAAAGACTCTTTATTATCTTTTACTTTAATTATCTTACCCTGCGTCGTGAACCACGAATCGTTGGATCCCCGCTTAGGGGCCGTTCAAGTATTGCGTAAGCAAATTTTTAGCCATTTTTGACCCCCCCCCCCTCTTCCCGCTTGTCAGCAAAAGTCAGCAAAACTCTGACCCACTCCCCCCCGTCAGCAAAATTTCGTCATCACTGTCCCCAACCTCTTAACGCATATTGGGGGGATCAGATACGTACGTGGGAAGGGGGGGGGGCATAGGGGGCTCTTGCAGCTCTCTCCAGACGAATTTTTTTTTTTAATTCAAAAAACATTAATTTCTTTTAAAATTAGAATTTTGAAAGGAAATACCTTTATATGTGTTATTATAACCGATTTCTGTTAATTTCAATGCTATTTGAAAGGTAAGAACTCAACTCAAAATTTCTCTTTAAAAAATTCATTGCGACCCACCCTTTAAGCCATATATGGCAAACCCTTGACCCGCGGACCAAATGTGGTCCTGAAGGTTATCTGATGTGGCTTGTCCCCCTCAAACCTAATTTTGTAAAAATTAACTAAGTGACACATTTACGGATCGCTTAAATGACCAGTGGCACAATTCCAGAGCATTTAAGTGGCCCGTTTTCAGATCACTGAAATAGGCCTCCACGATCACTTTCACATTCAAAGATCACCTAAGTAACCCGCGAAACAGTTATAGAAAACTTAAACGATCCGTGGCACATTTAGAGATCCCTTGAGTGACATGTGGCACAGTTTTAGAGCACTTAAGTGGCCCCCAGTGTGGTTCTACATTGCTCAAATTACGCACGAAACATTCCCAGATTACTTAAGTGCTCCGTGGTATAACTACGGATCACTTGAGTGATGCGTGGCACAGCTCCAGAGCATTTAAGCGGCCCGGAAACATTTCCAGAGCACTTGAAGGATCCGTGAAACATTTAGAGATCATTAAAGTGGCTCTGTAGGGGACTTGTCAATAGGTAGAATGTTAGTTCAGGTGCCCAATAACTATCGAAAGGTTTTTTTCCCCGTTTTTGGCGCACCGAATAAGATGTCATTAAGAATATTTCATATCTTCTTAAAGGTTGGTTGATGACGTAAGCATCATCCAATCCCCCCCTTCCCCCCTTGTTATCAAATGACAGCAAATCGGAAACCCCTCCCCCATCGATGCTGACGTAATACTTGAATAACCCCTTAACAGGAGTGTCCGTTATGTGAGGTTCCACTGTAGAATGATATTATATTAATCTTATATCAATGACAAGAGAGCAGTGTTAGAGGTACCTTCCTGGGCTAGTTAAAAACTTCTGGAATCAAATACCCATGGTGATTAGATGTGGGGCATAGAAATTGCCAATTCTGAGCCCGATCTTTCTTTTCCGCAAAACGATGATACAGGCACAAGCAAGGAATTTCTTTCCCTGAATATTCTCAGGGAAAATGGATTACTCGCTGACGTCACGAGCAGCATGCGGAGGCCTTCTATCTCTAGGAGGTGCTGATATGATCGAAGTGTCCGAAATTTTCAACGGGTTGGATAGGATGGACCACACGAATTATTAATACACCGTCAATCGACTGCTTTGATAAGGGGACACCATTATCGATTGGTAAGGGACAATTATAGGTTTGGTGTAGCAGGAAATGTTTCTCTAACAGGATCTTCAATAAATGGAATAGCGTACCAACGGGAGTCGTGAGTTCTAACCCAACTGACACGTTCAAAAAGAAATACAATAAACATGTCGGGGTAAATCGAGAAGCTATCCATACTCAGATAAGACAATCATAAATATTTTTTATGCGCATTGTATAATATATTTTATCATACATAAATCGTTTTTAGTTTTTATAGGCCTAATTGAATTTTTAATTGGTTTGCTGTATTTTAGAAATATATGACATTCATATTTGTTATGGGCATCTTTTTTCTCAGAGACCTCGTTGAGCATTTTGCCTGTTGTGGCGTCGTATTAGTATTACGGCCCCTTACGATTGTACGGAGGCCCTGTAAGTTAGCAAAACTCTAAAGCTATTCAAAAAACGCAAATCTAGCGTTCAGGGACCTTCCTGTAATCGTGATTGCGGGGGGGGGGGGGGGGGGTGGGAATGCTGTAAAGCCCGAAGTACCAACTAAAAGCCGGAAAAAACCTATCTGGACCGCAAATGGTTAAATTCAAGCTCAACAAACATGATAACCTTGGAATTACACAAGGAGAAAGTGCATTGATGTAAACTACGAGTTTTCAAAAAGTAGTGTGTAAGAGGTTGCGTGACTATAAGGGTTAAGCGTAATGTGTTAATGAGTAACTAATGCAAATCGAGCTTCTGCAACTACTACTACTACTACAGTATTAAAAAAACGTACATGCACCTCGTGCACATTCCTCTGCGGAATCTCTAACGAATGTGTGTATGGTCCTAAAGTATTCATGTCGCCAGAGTTGTGCTTGTTTCGTGTTATTGCTGGTGATACATGACATCCATATTTTTATGGGCATCTTTTTATCAGCCACCTCGTTGGGCATTTTGCCTGTTGTGGCGTTGTATTTGTATTTGGTGCCACCCTTCATATTTATAAATTAAGATGGTAAATGATTGAATTTTTATACTATGTGAGTTTATGCTACTTATAGACTGTTATACAATATAAAATTTCTTAATGAAACCGCAAAAACCCATGGAAAATCTGTGTAAAATATTCGATAAACTTATCATCTAATCTGAGGATGATCGAACATTTATTCAAATTCATAATGAGCGAACATTTTAATTTAAATGAGAGGAAAGAATCGATCTCGTACCTGTGCAATTTCATAAGATAAAATGATTTTCAATGAAACATACACGTACAACGGCGAAAAAAAAAAGAAATACTTTATTTTACAAACATCCACAAATGGGAATGAAATAACATATAAATACGCAATCTCTTTTTTATAAGACGTGTGAGCATTTATATATAAAAAAAATCCCCTTCCAACAACATTTCACCTTGAGCTGAAGAAGAAATTATACAACAGGAAGATTTTTGAAGAAACCATCAGAGAAGAATTTTTTCACCCATTTTTTTGTACACAAGGATTCGAAGAAAACAACAGATTCATTTTTCCCCCAAAAGACACACAGAAACACATTTACTTTGTCGTATCGTTTTGCCCCAATTTGGTGAGTTCTACTGTCCACTTCTAGATTTATCATCGAAGTCATCTGATAGGAAAAACAGAGAAGAAACATTTTAAGAATCAAATAAAACCAATTATAGATGCATAAAACAACACATAAACATTGGAAATTCATTTGAAGAAAATGATAAAAGACAGGGATTTAAGTCTAGCTTTGAAAATAAATTGGAATTACGCTAATTTTATTAACCCTTTATTTGGCAAGTGTTGCTCTCAAGCATAACGTGATTCTCTTAATTTTTTAAATAAAGCCATAGTTTCGACGTCGATGTTTCAAAGAAACTCCTTCAAAAGATTCGATTTTTACTTGTGAACTGTTAATGAAGTTTCTATAATTACCAGTGGAATGGCTGGCTCCAAGGCACACGCCTCCTATTTCTTGACAAGCAAAGCAAGAACGATTTTCGACACTTGCATTTTGGAGGGAAATACCATGTGTTTAGGCTACCATATTGCTGTGCATTCTTCATCAAGCATAGAAAGTAAGTTGGCAAACAGTAAATGACATTTTCCTACCATTCAAATCTACGTAAATCATATAAATACAGTGTATTCCCCCTTAAGTGCATCATCCTATATTTTTTTAAATATTGACAATAATTTTGTTTTGTCATGTAATTCGGTACCCCACATTAGCTTAATATAACACCTCAAAAACTTTCTCTTCTGGATATCTTAATGCTTGTCAATTAAAGGGTTAAATAATTCAAGTTTTACTTTATCAGATCTTGATTTAAACCAGTGTTTTCCAAAGTGGACAATATCGCCCCCTGGTGGCGATGGAAGGGTCCAGAGAGGCGATACTAGCTATGGGTATAACATAGGGTCCTATGGGTTCGCTTGAGTTGGGGTGCGATGAGAGAAAAAATTTCTGGAGGGGGCGATGGAACAAAAGAGTTTGTGACACTGTGATTTAAACGTGTCAAATAATGGTCTTAATCAAAGCAACGATGGCTTTTGATTAAGACCAGTTCTATAATTTGGAAATTGATTAAAAAAATGATTATTTTTTTAAGTTTCAAATTGACTTTCCTTTGCTCTATATTGCTCTAATATTCAAACATACAATTATGCCTATAAATACGATCGGACCGTCAAACCGAGGGATACCCAGGCCACGTTACCACCTAACAATATCCTCTCATTGTCCTCACGGACTGGGTACCTCTGGCACTTTATTAATGAAAAATACATACTTTACAAAATATATTCTAGTCATAACAAGTATAAATCATAATCTAAGTACCAAATCGAGTTCCAAGATCATAAATAAAACAGCAGTTTATTCCCTATTTTTCCTATGTGTATCTGCGGATTCAATTCCCCTATTTTATAGTAGTTTCTATGACGGTGATAGGAAAGATTGTACTTTTATTTGAAAAATTTTCAATTTAAATTTTTTTTGACGTTCTAAATGCTCAGTCACTCAAAGGGTTGTTTGTCTTTCTCAAAAATTGCAAATAGTTTGTCAACTTCAAAAACTATTACTCTTTATACCTTCGTGTGAACTTTGGAAAATCCCCCTTTCCACCAATTTCGTTAATATTTAAACTAACATTTCTATCGATTTTAACCCCCCTTCCCCATTCTCTTGTGTAGGCCAATCAGTATTGCAGGAATAAATATGTGGAAGCAGAATTCGATATTATCTGCAAAATTATATTCCAATTTCTTTTGTCTTTCAAATTATTTTTCATCAAAAGTCGATATTAACCGATTTTAAATTTTAATACGTTCTATATGCTCTACATGCAAAACATACCATGATAATTTTATGTCCTGTCATACCGGTTGCGTTTGATTACTCCTATCAGCCCAAATGCATAGGCTTTGTAAGATGAATTCTCATTTTTAATCATTAGAAATGTTTTTCTTAAATGTCAAGCATCCAACTGGAAATAAAAATTCATTCCATTGACAAGGACCGGTATCTTTTTTACCACCCCCCCCTATAATTTTGAACTTGAAAAGAGTAAACGCAGAACATGTCCAGCAGCACCCGGGGCAACACACCCTCCTCCCTCTCCCTCCATCCACCCTCCCCTAGTTACAGACCTGTCAATATCTTATAACATGTACATTTGTGTATAAATTGATAATAATCATCTTTCTGGTTTGCAGATAAAAGGAAAAACTTGGTAGAAGTTTTTGGAGGGATCGGTCTTGTGGTGACATCTGTTGATAGATCGCACGATGCGCCCAGGGGCACACATTTGGTTACTGATCGAACTAGAAAAATTGGAATCACTAATCTAGAGCATTACCGAGGGAATTAAACATGATAAACCCACTGACTGGGTCGGCATTTATCATTTTTTTCTACAAAAACTACCAGGAAGCTCTGGTATAATAATGAACGTAGGTGTTTTTTAAGCTCGTCAAAAAAAAAAACATAAACAAAAAAACAACAAAAAAAAACCATACCACAACCCTACAGAAAACCTCCAGACGGAGTTGTATAAGTCAAAGGGAAACGCCTCGCGAAATCTTATTCTATTAGCTAACCCTATACGGTTTGATTGAACGATTAAAGGTAATTAATATTTTCGCCGAGTAATGTCGATTATTGTTTTACGATGCCTCATCCCGATAAGAGGTTATCAATCTCTCGAAAACTAGTTGATAATCCGGAAAAGGCCTGACGAATTTAGAGGTTGACGCCCTGAGGTTTTTATTCTAATGAAATAGGTGTAGCGTCATGTGGAGCAACAGAGATCTTTTTTTTTCTTTTTTGTTGCTTTCATCGATTCCCACAGTTGAAGAGATTAACCAAAGTAAACGATTTGGGATATTAACACTCGCACCATCCATCGTTAGTTTAATCTTACACGTACGTTGGTCTCGGAGCACTGTGGTATAAGTTATGTCTTAATTACGGAGAATTAATGTGCATGCTGTCGAAGGATGGATGTATTGAGAGCACAAACCGGCTGCATCGAAGTATTCAGACTCAGCTGGAGGGTGGGAAGAGTTCCCGAAGATAAATTTGACATGGGATGTTTTGCTTTTTAATCTCGAAGATTTTATTGAGAATTTTCTATTTGGAAATTGATATCGATTTTCTCTTCTTTGGGGGGTGGCAGTACAAGTACCATATTTTCCCGAGTATAATCCGTAAATTGTTCGTTAAAAAACATCGGAATTTCCTAGTGCGGACTATAAAAGGTGATGCTTTAACCCTTCAGACCCTGCATGCACACTCTAATGCGTGGGGGTTGTTTTCTCTCGCTGTTGAATTTTTTCTTTTGACCTCGGGGAGACAACTTGAAGGAGCCCCGACTTAAACTTAAAGGATTGTGTAAGTTTTGAGTTAGAATTACGGTGATATGAAACTTGGGGGATTTCAACCAAGAGACAGCCCTCAAAGTTGAGCTTTTAGGAACTCAAGTTGTACTCAAAGTTGATTTGTTACAGAAAATTTAGCAATAAAATTATGGAAAAAATTTGATGCGAAGATGAACATACCTTGCATCATTATGGCTGAAAAAATCTGAATTAGGTGAATTATTTCTTTTCCTATAAAGTTCCAAAATTTGACACGAAATTGAAAACTTGGAAAAAAAAATAAAGATATGCTGAGATATTTATATTTTTTTATGTATTTTTGGAGCATCAAAAATGCAAAAACATCTCGAAGCATTCAAGATGGGAGACCTGCCTTGAAAATTTCACGCAAGACTCCGAACATTCAAAAGAAAAATGAATGCTCAGGTCTGAAAGGGTTAATTGGCTTGGCCGCGCATTACTGACGAACCGTTGATCTTAGAGGCATACTTTCAAGTAGAAAAAATATCCAAATAACGTGTTAGTCTCAGATACGTATATTTATTAAAGTAAAAATTAACTTTAAATTTTTTTCCCTGTCTCTCGTGAGACTAAAAAAAAAAAAATATTCCATGTTTTTAAGGGCCGTATTCACCGACATGGTTTAAACTGTAGTCAGAATTTTTGGATAAGAGATAAATGTAGATTAGTTAAAAACCTGAATTCAACCAATCCGTGTCGATCTCTCATAAAAAAATTGTGACTGATGTTTAAACCACGTCGGTGAATACCACCCTAAGGGTAATACTAATTAAGATATTTGAATTTAAAAAAATCTGAAAAAAAGGGGAAAGAGCAGCATGATGAGTTTGTTCGTCAGTTTGCGCTATTCTTTCTGTCAGTTTCAGCGATTTTAAATTCCGATATCTCAGCGGATATAGGAGTTAAAAAACATGCAATATTTTTTGTCGGCCCCAGGAGGGACAGCGCAACAACTTTCTAACTGAATTCATCAGGACAGGGTGACCAAATAAAAAGTTATATATTTTTTAATTTTAATAATTATACAATCCCTTGCAATATGAATGGTGAATCCGAAAAAAGTCTACACACACATAATAAATTTCTAATTGGAAGCATAGCTATAGAGAGGATCAACGGTAAGCCACTAATTTACGGCCAAGGGACTTGACACATCACCTTGTTACTGCTGCATCTTATTTGTGACCTTTCCCCTTGAGAAGAGGGATAGAAATAGATATTGTATTGAAAAATTAATTTTGTAAAAAATATTTTATAAAACATTTATAGATTACTAGATGTAGAAAGAAATATTAGCATTTTTTCTGCAAAAAAACCTGTCCTATTTTTTAAAATTTCATTATTTATGAATGAAATTTATATTTTTAGATTATATGCCACTGCGAACTATACGATAGTATTTTATCAAATTAGCGATATTCGCATGCGGGTTATTCGAAACTTATACATAGTAAATTTCACTGTCCTTTTTATTTCACTGTGGAAATCTGTGAAGATAAAAGCAAGAGATTTTGTTTAGTTTTCTGACTAATGAGCATGATTATGTATATTGGTGGCATTGCTACCTATATTTTCAATCAACAGCTTTCCGAATGATATATGTCCGGTTTTTTTTTATTTTTGAAATATGGTAACTCTATATATAATGGAATGGTGAACTTACTACTCCATTCATGACCACGAGACTAGCACTATTCTTCCCGATGCGTTTAGTAGTGAGGCTGTTGTTCAACTTCCATCTTGACGTCGGCTGGGTCCTGGTTGTCAGTTCCTGGCTCGTTCGTCTTCACATTGGCCCTGAATCCTGTGTCTTTGCTAGCTTCGTATTCAACGTGGCGGTAGATTCCGTCTTCTTTCCTGAATCCATAGACACCTTTTACGTTTCCGAGTTCGTCACCGGCTTCCTTCCTGTAATGTTCGGTACCTTCGTCATCCTTGGTTTCGAATCCAAACTCGTACGGTTTGGGTTCGGAGGGCTGAAATAGATTTGATTATATCAGTCAGCAACTATAGAATAGAGAAACAACCGGTACTCGTTAGTAATGGGCAAGAAAAAACAAAGTTATGTGAAAACTAGATGATGCAGTCAATAAATGTTACTTTTGCACCTTTCTAACTCGCTATTTTAGAGAATTGAAATTATATGTTACTAATATTGGTCTAAATATTGTAAATTTTAAATTCACTTACGAAATGATCTTCTTCTGCTCTGTAGTTACCACTTGGATCGCTGCCTTCACTGTGGTAATGAGTACCGGATGACAAAGATCCAGAGTGTACAGGAGTTGCCGCACGGCCATATACAGTTCCGGAACCACGCCCCGCGTTTCCATGAGCATTCAGAAGTCCCTCTTTCACTAGTTCCGGTTCTTCGACGTGGCCGATTCCATGTGCTGATGCTCCATTGGTATAAGCGGGGGATCCGTACGAGTGTCCCCTGGAATGGCTGGAAGAAGGGTACTTTGCACCGTATTCTCCCAGGTTGGATCCATCTCCGTAACCGTAACCGCTAACGTAAGATCCACTAGCTGGCCCGTGGTAGGCACTTGGTGCTGATCCGATACCCGAGTGGCTGCTTGCTGCATTTAGTCCGTATGAAGGAGGATGGCTGCTTGAAGATTGTGCTTTGTGTCCACCACTGTAGGAACTGGATTTCGGCCCGTGTGACCCGTAGCTACCCCTATCTCCCCCATTGTAAACATTGCTGTGGGGAATTCCACCAAGCCCTAATGAACCATATCCATTTCCGGCTCCATATTTTCCCCCATAAGGTTGATCATGTCCACTTTTACCGTATCTTGAAGCTGCCAAGCTGTTAGGACCATGAGAATTGTATTTACTTCCCCCAAGTCCATGACCTGCTCCATGACTGCCTGCCCCATTGTATTTGCCATAAGCAGATGCGCTATTCGAAGGGCCGTACCCAGAAGATGAAGAACCATCGTAAGCGCTTCCGACCAGTGGTCTTGTTTCGTAATTTGAAGGTCCAGCATGAGCACTCTGTCCATATGAAGGGGCGCTCACAGAAGAGGGTCCATGTCCAGATGATGACAGTCCATGATATCCTCCCTGATGAGAAGACGGTTGAACATTTCCGTATGCACCGCTTCCTGATCCGATTCCCGCATGAGGTGCCAAGGCAGACGAGGAAGAATGACCACTGTAACCATTCGGACCATGAGCACCATGTCCAGAAGCACTTCCGGAATAAGGACCATAACCTGAAGAGGAAGGCAGACCTTTGTGACCACTTGAACCACTGCCGTATGGATTTCCGGAGTATGGACCATGACCTGAGGAAGATGATAAGTCACTGTAACCACCTGGAGCATGAGCTGAAGCTAGAGGTCCAGCCGCTGAATGACCGTGAGTACCGTACGAACCCAAGGAAGATCCAGTACCTGCTGAAGGTCCATGTCCTAGTGAAGATGAAACTCCATGGTAACTCCCAGAGTGTGGACCGGCACCAGTGCTTTTGATAGGAGCTGCACCGTGTCCACCGTGGAGATAACCTCCGCTTACTGCAGCTGGCCTGTATCCAGCTGATGCTGATGAACCACCGTATTTACCATCAGAAGATGGTGCACTTCCGCCATAGCTACCGTAAGAGGGAGCGTGAGAAGATCCATATTCAGCCGGAGAAGGTTTCGGGCTGTAACTACTTGAGGCTCCGTGAGCACCGCTGCCATAACCTCCTTTGACACCACTTGGCCGATACCTGTCATGTCCTTCCGAATAAGAAGGACCTCCCATTCCATGAATATACCCATTGTAAGAAGGTTTCGGTCCATATCCTAAAATATCACCCGATTTCTGGTGGCCACCCTTCACCCCCGAAGATATTGGCTTAGGAGAGGCTTTTACCGGATATCCTCCGAAGCCTGAAGCTAAGGAACCAGCGCCATGACCGTGAGATGCCGATATTCCATCAGCGCCCAAAGCACTACCATACGCCACGTTTGGAACGGATTTACCACCCTTCACACCCGATGGTCTTGATTTCGGCTGGGGTTTTGTAGGATAACCTCCGTATCCCGAACTTACTGATCCGCTTCCTAAACCTCTTGATGAAGATGCTTTCTCAGCGCCAAGGGCGTCACTTACTGATACTAAGGGAGTGGATTTTGGTTGGACGTAACCACCGGACGGTTTGTAGCCACTAACTCTGTCGTAACCACCGGTTCTGTAAGGGATTTTCTTGGACCTTGGGCGAGATGCAGAGGATGGTTTTCTGCCAGCACTTATTCCTTTGACACCTTTCGCACTTCCGATGTCTTCATCATCATCACCACCTAGATAGCTCGTTGATTTCGGTGCTTGCCTCTGACCGTACCCACCAATATCCAGGTAGCCGTCAGCAGAAATGTCGTCAGAGTCTTCATCAACAGATTTCTGTTCCAAAGCCGCTGATTTTGCCTTTATTCCATTGCCCGGTTTGTTTGGATAATCTGCAGATGATCCACCATAGCTAACACCGGGTTTGCCAAAACCGCTCTTAAACCGTTGGTTAACTGGCTCGTACTCTGGTTCGTCTTCGTCTTCACCTTGCAGAGAACTTTCGAGTTTGTCCTGTTCGCACTTCGGTTTGGAGTATTTGTCGCTACCGTATGATACGACTCCGTCGTCTTGGGATATAAGATCGTCGTCGTCTTCATAACTGCTCAGGGATCCGTACTTCGGGTATCCATCCCCGTAAGCGGCAACGACTAGCGCTGCCAAGAGGATAACCTGTTAAATAAATGTGAAAAAAAACTTGAAAAAAAGAGGTAACATTTTCTCTAATCGAAGCTTTGAACAATAAATAATATATAAGCGAATTATGACATAAATCCATTTTCATCCATAACTGGAATGATCAGAGAATGATGAATGATTCTCATCAACGAGAGTAATACAATTAGCTTTTCATTGTTTTTTACAGTACGTAAGAAAGCCATTTCTTTATTGGTGAGTGTTGATATACGGGATATACGAAAACTGACTGAGAGAAAGAGAGGGAGGGAGAGGGAATCATCAAGAATTAAAAACTATAATTGTTAATTCTTGATGATGGTAATAATGATGATAATTGTAGAAGATTCTTGTGATTGAAGGATGAATAAAAATATCGCATTTCTCTGGAGAAGCACTGTCCTATCATATGCCCTCAGCGAGGAAGAAAATTATGTGGGGTTACCACAATCAATATACCTTCAAACAGTAAGACATTTCGTTTTCGATTTGCTTTCTTTCAATCACAATAAAAATATTTATTTGAAAATATTTGTCAAATGGTAGAGTAGATATTTCTGTTATAATCTTGAATATTTTTCTGGATCAATTATTTATTCATTTTTTACGTAAAACAACTTTTGTATCCCGTCAGAGTAAGCACCACGAACTCTAAAATTACGTTATCCAAAACACAGGCACTACAGTGTCAATTGCGAAAATCGCATGGTAAACGGCATTAAGAAATAGAAATAATAGATTTGCGGTATTAACATCTATTGGTAGTCTTATAGGCGGTGGACCAACTTCGGGGAATGCATGGATTCGAAACACGGTTCGTTGGTGATACATTGCCTACCACCCAATCTACATTATCTAAACTCAATGATGTATTATGAAGAAAATTATAGATTAATTATTCATTGAATGACAATTGTTATGCCACTGACGCAAAATATATTAATGCAAATAAATTGAAAATAAGTCCATTGATTTTATACGCATATAAATTTGAATATTTCAATCACTATTTCTAAACAGCATGAAAATGATCACCATCGCTTATAAAGTTTACTTTCAATAAAAAAATATGAAACTAATACGCTATATATAAAAAAGTTAGCCATTAAATTTGGTAATACAAAAAATAGTTTGAAGTTATAAGAATTTTGAGTAAAGATGAAATATACATACGTTTGAGGTACAATGGAATGGTAGGAGAACTTATTTTTGAAATAAAGGAAGTAAAGGATATTTAAGTAAAAAAAACCCGTTTTCCCCCTTCATTCTCTACATTTTCATAGTGCTGAAATGAAAAGTATTTTACATTAAACAGAATATTTTTTATTGTTTTTAATTTTAATGTTGTTTTAATGGAAAGTATACTAAAAAAATTTAATCACGAGTTTTTTTGGTTGATGTCTCTAATATTGATGATCAGAAAGGGAAAATAAAAGGAAGAAATTAGGAAAATCAATCCAATTTTTTTAATTTTGCTGCTAAAAGGTTAAATATTGAGCTTATAGTCTTACCAATTTACTAATAATAACTTACTTATTTTAATATTTGAATAGAGTGTACGTTAAAGAAAAATATTTAACTTGATTCTCTTAGCAAAAAAATTGAATTTACAAAATTCCGAAAGAGAAGCAACAAACATATATTTGTGTTATCTTCCAAAAAAGAGAATTTCTTAACCCTGTCATTATTAAAAAGAATTCACTTGGGAATTACTGTAGTTTTCTCACTAAGATGATAAATTATTCTTTTGTGAAAAATACAATTGCACTTTTTGATACTGTTAGCATTCAGGAAAATATTTTACATTGAACTTTCATCGTTAAACTTTTAAATATGATTGAGAATTACAAATTTTAAATTAAGTGAGAGGCAGAAAATATTTGCTTTATTTGATTTATTTTTATATTATTGACGAATTAATGAATTCCGAACATTGAAATTTTAAACTCAATTATTAAAGAGTATATGAATGGATATCACGCATGAAATTATAGAAGAAGAATATTAGAAAAAATCAAACCCAACTTCACAAAAAAGTATTTCCAATAAAATAATCCAAACGTCATTCAATCAATCAATACCTTGTACATCACGGGTGATTTTAGTCCAATGTTATGGGGTCTCGTATCAAACGAATATCCGAAATACTTTTACGACCGAGCACTTTTTCTCACGAGATCTTACGTTGTTGTCTCCTGTTTTGCTTATGAATCTGCCTTTTTATATAAAGGTAACAGTTTATTAAACTATTTCCAGATAATTATACCATATTGAGACATCTTTTTTTCCCCGCTCCCTCTTGTTCTTTCCTTTTCCATTTCTATAGTTTTGTTTTTTACCTTAACAGTTAACGGCCAAGTAAGTGCCTCGGAGGAGTTACTGAGGATATTAAGAACTGACCGGCGGCGAAATATTCCACGAAATAGCAAAATCGATGCAAAGGAGAACCAAGTAATAATATATATTCGAATACGAAGAAAAAAATGTATCGCAATCCTATAAATCTCACAGAAGGGTTGCTACATTCGTGTGTTTGCCCTCGTTTGGCTAATAAAAAAACCTATCTTTTTTTTTATCTTCTCATCACCACTATATACGATATATCTATCATATTTACTAACGTTAGGATGATGTTATCGATATGATAAATTGCTAATGCGATATTTCCAGGAATGCATTCGTAAATAGCTAATTAAATTGAAGGACTTCCCTTAATATTATACTCAAAATAAAATTTTGATTTTATTTGGTGACAATGAAATAAGAATGTGATTGGTATTCATAATGACTTACGTTTATTAATGAACGCGAGAGTGTTTTTACTGTAATGACCAAAACTCACGCATGAGTTTTTATTATTAGAAAATTATTGCAAAAAATGTTTTCTTTTTAGGGCAATGTTAAATTAGACAATACACACAAAAAGGAAAGTGTTAACTGAGAAATTTTTATTAATGATATTAATTGAAAATGCTGATTAAAAATAGAGTTAGTTGAAAAAGATGCTAATGAAACCGTAGCATAACATTTGCTCAAGGAATATAAAAAAAATGTACCTTTGTATAAATATTGTGCAAAAACTTAGCTTAAACTGAGATGCTTAATTCAGATGTCTGAGATGTTTCGAACTAAATATAGATAAGCTAATGGAAATGGGAAACATCGAAATAAATTTAAAGAACCGAAATAACCTGTATCTATTTAGGCGTGAAAAAGTTAAAGCGTAGAAAAATGTTAACTAGAAAAGAGTCTCTCTCATATCTTTTAACATAATCAAAAAACTTCAAAAACTTTTTCTCTGGTAGAAATATCATTAAAAATATTATGTTACCATTGATTTATTTAAAATTTGATAGATATTTTGAATGCATGTGCAATGCTATGCTCACTGCTAACTTTTCGCAAATTTTAAAACATTAACCCTCAAAAATGCTCATTTTTTTTAATTGTTTTCATTGCATTGAAAGAAGGAAAAAAAAAAATCCATTATTAATTGCACTGCTTATACAGGGTCTTATTGAAGATGTAAAAAGCCTCAGAAATCACATATAACATAAATTCACTGAAGTAATATTACTTTTCAAACCTATAACATGATTATGTATATTCTGTAGTTTGATTCAAACTACAGTAAGAAAAAAAATTCGAGTTGCAAACTTAAGTCAAAAATTATAAATGCAAACAAAACGTTTTAACAAATCAGCAAAACCACAGATTTCACAGAAGCCACAAATACTCTGCAACAACCTAAGAGTTGTCGTTAATTGGGGCACCTACCAACAAATTCAAAATATAAAATGGAAAGAATAAGACCTCATCTCATGTGCATGGGAAATTCTGAATTTTTGTCTTCAAACTGGCTGCAGTAATGAATGTTTAAAGCAAAGCAGATGCAACTCATCGTTATTTAAAATTGAAAAAAATTAAATAATTTTTTTTTATTAAACAAGTAGGTATTTTTGAATGGGAGCTTAATTAATTTGCCTTATTTGATGAAGTAAACCGTTTGCTTTATTTTGATCTAATTTTTATTACATTGATGTCATGGCATTTTAATATGCGTGAAAGTCATAACAATACATTTTTTCCCTTAATGTTTAAAAATTTGCAAAAAACCAAGTATTAGAGATGTGTAAATATTGTGTTGGAATAGCAATCTCTAAAAATATTTGTACCAAATTTGAAGTAAATCAATGGTTGAATAATATTTTAAAGTGGCTATAATACCCGGCGCTGTCCGGTTTTCCCCCATATACGAAATAACGTGTAGAACTGACACGCCATTCATGTTACAAGGGGTTGTGTAGTTATTAAAATTAAAAAAAAAATTTATGCGCACACCCTGGCCTCAAGAACCTAATTACAAAGTTGTTGCTCTATTTCACTTGTGTGTACTGAGCCCAACAAAAAAAATTCACATTTCTAAGGGGAGACTTTTGAATTTAAAACCTGGAGAAAATGTTGGAAAGAAACACACAAGTGACAGAAAGAAGCGTTGTCCGTTAGTTCAAGCGGTTCTTTTCCACATTTTCTCGGATTTTTGAATTGAAATATCTAGCGAATGTTGCACTTGGAAACGTGGTATTTTTTTTTTGGCCTCAAGAGAGACAAGACAGGGCAAAAACATTTTAATTAAGTTTTTGAGAACAGGGTGTCCGTATAAAATGTTATTTTTTACATCTTAATAGCTAAACAATTACTTGCAACATGAATGACGTATCTGAGTACTACATGTTATTTGGTTACTTTTTCTAATTGGTTTATTGCTCTAAGATCAACGGTCCACCAGTAAAATGCGACAAGGGGAATCATGGAATCATCCTGTATAATTTTCTAAATTTTCTTTAAATAAATATTTTTCCGCAATTTTCATTTTGATCAATATTTAATGTTTTTCTATTTTTCCATTTCTCCTAAAAACCTAAATTATCATCATTTAATACAAATCGAAGAAATTGAACTTGGCGGAAAATGAATAATAGAGTTGTTACTCGAACCAAAAAAGTCGGAATCAAATGCAACCCTTCTCTCTTATGACTTCTGTTGTTTCTTTTTTTTTTTAACTTTTATCTCTTTCTCTCTCGATTCAATTATTTTTTTCCCCTTTCTCTTTTCTTTGTACATTGTCTTGAAACTTCCTGGCGACCAAAACACAGAGATCGTTCGCCACACCCAGAGCCTAAGGTACAATGAGATTTCACAGAAAGTGAGAGTTCTCTCTCTCAGCGTTTTCGTGATCGAAAAAACACGTGCTCAGTCATGAGCAGGTACAAGAGGGCGGAAATTCTAAATCTACACCGATGTTAGCGAAACACACACACACACACACACACATTATGTTGTGCTCGACCGAAAGAGTTCTAGGTTAAAAGACGTGCGAGGCAATAAATACGCAAATTTTTCTCGAGATTGACAAATACCGCAATTATTGTCAGAAACATTTCTTCAACTTGTACGTGACTGGCATTATCTATCGGGTGAAAATTAGCTTAATGGAGTATCTCGAGAAACATAAACTTAGTTATTATTTTTCCACGAAAACAACGGTCTCGCCCAAGTCTAATTCAATTTGATTCACTTCCATTAATAAACTTTTTTCTTCTTCTCCCCGAATATGTCTAGAAAAAATTACGATTCCAAATAATGATAATAAAAAAATGACAACGTATTTAATTTAAATGTAATTCACTCCCAATCAATCAATTTATATTTCTGAATGCATATTTGAAATGGGAACATAATAATTAGCATTTGATTATGAGTTGATTAAGATCGTTATTGGGCGACGAACATTTCTTTTTCTTCTTCTTCAGTCTTTATTGAAGATCATTGTGGTTTGAGATAGACTTGCCTAAGCGATTTCTCTGGTCAATCGATGTCTGGGATTGGCACGCGATGGTCCCAATAGATTGGCAATTGCTTTTCTCGTGCCGAGAGTTAATCGATATCGACATTATACTCTACACTTCCATTTAATGCTCTTCGAGTTGAAATTATGTTCGAGTCTAGTCCAACTTCTTTATGTAAATGATCCTAAAGTCAATTATGTCCGTTCACCATCACACGCTTTGTCAGTAGATTTATCTGATTTGTAAAAGGGGTTCTTATTAGACTGCACAAGAACGTACGAGTACTCAAACATGACTTCTTACTGAATCATGGCATATCATTAGGAAATGTACTACAAAAGTAATTACAATGACTCTTAGAGGAATAATCATGTTATTTCAAAACAAAAACCATACCCTTCCTCCTTTATTTTACCACGGAACTCCCGTTGAGAAGATTTACCAGCTCCATAAATATGCAATGAAATGTTATGATAAAAATTATTCGAAACCGGACTGTTCCATAGCGTTGATTTGTTAAATACGATAATGATATCCCTGAATAAATGGTTTTGAAATATCATTAGGAACTTAGAGAAGCAACACCTTGAACTCCTGTTGTTTTGAAAAAGTAGTTCTTTAAGATAATATTAAAAACATTAGTAATGGGTGGAGCTTTGTGATAAAAAAGTTCTTATTGTGTTTCGTAGGGGTACGGGCAAGCGCTGAAATTTTCCCTTTTACAAAATCTTTTGAATAATTCAGGGTGTGTCATCAAAAGATTGTTGAGATATATAATCAACACTGTAAACGACATTGCGTAAACAAAGGATAACTACTTGAACCCGAAGTTTATTGCTTTCAAAAAGAAAAGGTGATAATATTTCAGAAATTCAAATGTTTGCCTACCTCCCGTAAAAAGGGGATTCTCAATCTCTTTAGCGTTGTGGAACGCTTAAAATGATATCCGTGTTCTGAAGAACCCCCCCCCCCCTCATTTCGAAAAAATACTCTTGATTTATTAGAACTATTCATTTGCCTTATTAATTCTCACCGATTCCTTAATGATTTTTTTTCGAGAAATTCCGATTAGAGAAACGCAACTGTAGAAGGAAGCGAATTTATTAAGGTAGCATCAGTTTGGGGAATTTTTTTCGTCGGCGGATCTCAATGGGTATTTTAATTTTTTTTAGTGAATTTTGGGAAATTTCAAAGAAATTACCGGATTCCGCCGAGTATATTCTGAGGATTGGACGCGCTAAACATACACATCTTCCTTTTAAATCCCTATTATTTGCAACTTTTTTTTTTCTGTGTGGTTGGAATAAAAATACCGTATTTTCCTGCAGAATAATGCCGTAATAATCTGCAGATGTGAATTCGATATTTTTAAAAAAAGTTTCTTCGTAAGATCCGCGGTGGCTTATAATCCGCATGTGAGCATTTCAACCATCAGTAATGAAATTTTAAGGAATGGAAGGGTGATGGGTCATGTTTTTATAGAGAAAAGATTCCGATTTTTCTACTCAAATATTTCTACGCTATCTACAGATCTTTAAAAATATATATATTTTATAAATTGATTTTTAAAATACTTATTTCTATTTCAACCCCCTCAGAAAAAAGCTACAAATATAAGACACAGCAGTATATAATTCGAACTAAGAAATTTCAATTTTTTTTTCAACGTACATTTGAGAGAAAGACTCAGGAAAAGACCGTAAACATATTGTTAAAAAAATTTATGAAGATTCAAAGGTGCGTACGTGTTCTTTCTTGTTGGGAATAAAATATTAGATGTTTGTGACAGAGAATGAAAGAGTAAGGACTGGGGAGTACATAATTTTTGTATTTACGAAATACAGTAGATGCGATAAATGTGAAATTGGCCACTTTGACGGATAAATCACGACTAATTTTGTTTTTTTACTACGAAATCTTTAAAATGCTGCCCTTTTTAACACGAAAATGTGTCGTAATTTTGCTGACACTTGAATTCTAGCTCATGAAATACGAGTTCAGTTGACTTCCGTTCCTGAGTTCTGTCCGAAATTATGGAACTAACCGAAATTTTCGAAGTATCAAACTATCCGCGTACGTTTTGTGCAGGAAAATAGTTTACTTCTCATTAACGCCAAAGCCAATGTGCCATTTTTGCAAAAATACCGAGAAAAATTTGACAAATGGGATTGGTGCAATTTATGAAGAGGAAAATATTATGCTGAAGAGACAGCTGCAAATAAAGCAGTTTAAATGAAAATCCAACCTGACAAATGAAGCCTTTTAGCATTTCATTAATTTGTACATCTGAAGTCACGACAACACCCAGGAAAATACTGTAAAAATATTGTTAAAAATAATTTATGAAGATTTAAAGTTGCGTTTGTACTTTTTTTTGCTATGAATAAAATAGTAACTCTTTGTGCCAGAGAATAAAAGAGTAACGACTGGCTGATTTTTATACTCATCGAGAGGTTGGTGCGCTAACCCCTCGTTGGGAGACTCCCTGCGGTCATGTCGCCGTTTCTGTTGTACCCCTGTGTCAGGAAAGTTTTCTGACTAGGACGAACCGGACATCGAACTCGTGACACCTCTAAACATCATTTGGTACTTTAGGCGAGTATCTTATCGACCTGGGCTACCGCACCCCTAAAGGCATTCATAAATTATATTCAGTATTAGGCAATGTGAAAAGGAATAAATATTTTTCTCACCTAAGCTCACAGACCTACCCCCTGAAATCTCTCCAAGGAGTCCTGGTTAAGAACCTTGGGCTAGTGGTGAGATAGATAGTCATAAAGACTACTAAAATACTAACTTTCAACTAAGTACACTCTACTCTAACACTTAGCCACGTAATTAAACTTGAAAAAAGTGTCATTAGTTTACTTCATTTTTGCGAATAAATGCGAAATTTCTGATTTGAATTTTTTTTTTTTTTTGCGAAATTTTGCTTTTTCATGCACGAAATTTACTAATTAGAAATGACTGACGGTGGTCATCAGTTGAAAATTTATAACGGTTACAAGAATATAATAAGAATTGGGGAGGGGGATGCCTAAGAATAAATCATTTTTAGGAAATCCATTACAAAAAGATCAGAGGGTTAGTATGAATCATTTTTTAAAATGATTATAATCATCAATTACTTTAAGAACAAGCTTTTTTTTTTATCCAGCGGTTGCAATACCAGTTACAGATGTTTTTACAGATTTTACAGATTTTACCTGTAGTAAATGAACATAATTTTTATTTAAAAATCCGGTAGCACAAAAAACAGTCAAGAAATCTAATAATCCGTCAAATTAAAAATTTTGATTCGCCACCAGAAGTTTCATTGTTATAACATTTCTTGCGAATGATGCTCAGTCTATCATTACTAGAGCGTTTTTGCATAGGATATACTGTACAATTTTCAGGCCCTGACCCAAGTAGATGTCTGATTCTCTTTAAAATAAATGCTTTCTTGGAAGATTTATATGGTTCAGAAGGACAGATGGAATGTATGTGAGAGACAGGTAGTAAGTAAGATTTATACCGACGTGTAGTATCACCGAAAGACACGTAATTAGAAGAAAATGTCAAATATATCAAATTATAATAACAACAATAATGATATAGAAAAAAAGAGAGAGAGAGAGAGAGACCCCTAACCTGGGTCTACTCTATGGCGCGAGATCTACACCAGGTCAGGGCGAGTCTCGGTAATGTGGGTTAATGTTACGTGATGAAGGGGTGTAAACGGCAAAAAACAAATTCTAGTGTTTAGTTTCGTGTACAAGCCTTATTTTCCATTAAGAAGGAGAGAAAGACTTTTGTCACAAGTTAGAGAAGGATCCTTAACCGGACGGAGGTCGCCGACAAGAGTTAATTTGGGATTGCAGTATTAAAAAAAAAGAGAAAAGATAATGCTTCGTAATTTACTTCGTATGACTCATGTTTGTCATTATTTATTTGGTGTGTCGCAAATTTCCTTGACAAGGACGCTGTTGGAAAATGTGACTTCGTATTTTCGGGCATTTCGATAAACATGTTACGTTAGAAGGTGAATTACCAGAGTATTTCTAATGCAATTACTATATAGAACTTTCATACATAGATGAAGAAATCTTTTTTTTCACTGATTATAATACTAATCAGTGAAAAATCTAGTCAACTAGAAAAACGCAAAGGATTTCATCTTACTTACTATAGCTTCAAATTTAATTGGTCTCCTGATTGGCATCGAAATAATAGGAAAATCTCTGAATAGAAGAAAATATTCTTAAACAGAAAATAATTCAAACTTTTCTTTTAAATTTCCTAATGTGAAAGAAGGAGGGGGGGGGGGGCGGTGTTGCAATAAAAATGATATAAATATTTTATAAACGTAATGATTGCAATATATATTCATACTGTATGTGTCACTGTAAATGTGATAATTGTGCATACATACCAATTTTCTTGGTACGTTTGATAAATTTATTTTAAATTTTTACCGGTGAATATGCGTAATACCCAAACGTCGTTGGTAAATTTGATAAATAATGAAAACATTATCACTTTTACCGGAGATTATGACTAATATCTAAGTGTTGGTAAATTTGATAAATACTCGCCTTTAACTGTGATTATGCACAATACCCTAGTGCAGCGGTTCTCAACCTTTTTGACTCGTGGAGCCCTTTTTAGTAAAAAAATTCTACGGCGGAGCCCATTTCTTAATTACACATCACAGTTATTGATTTATTTTTACTACTCTTAAAATAATTTATAATAATTATTTTTTTAATTTTACTGTTTTTTTTTTATTTTTCTCGAGCAGCCGCGGAGCCCCTGGAGAGTGCATAAGGAACCCCGAGGGCTCCTCGGAGTACCAGTTGAGAACCACTGCCCTAGTGTAATTGATGAATTTGATATAAACATGAGAAAAAATGCCAAATGAGTCAAGTATGTGTGATGAATGTAGTCGGGCTCCGATATAATGATTGCAAATTTTACGACCGTACAATAATATATTCATACAATACATGTATGAATTATCATTGTATAGTGTATATCACATAGTATGATTTATCATGCTTACCAACGACGCGAAGCTAGGGTATTATTGCATAAACGCCGGTAAATGTCATAAATATAGGGCAATTTATCAAACTTACCGAAATGCTCGGCGATTATGCATAATAACTGGCTTATTATGTATAATAACCGGATTTATCTCACACATTCATCGTAACATATACATTCACGATTTTCAGAGGCGACGTATTATTTCCTTGTCATGTTGTAAATATGGTTACTTAGTTTGGAAATCACTCGAAGCTAAACACGAATATCGAAAAATTGATGATTTTTATTCAATAAAATGAATACAAGTAAGATTGTATACAAATGCCTCATTTTTCCAACTGGAAATTCAAGCAATGGACAAGGGTCACACAATTTTCGTTCCCCTCCGATCAGGGCTTCTCCCGAGGCGCCCCTCCGGAGGCGAATTCATGGTTTTGTCGCTTGTGGGCTATACACATTTTATTACCCTTCACCTTTCTGGTCAAATTTTCTTGACCTCTCATTCCTTGAAAGTAGCCGCCCCTTACAATAAATAGATCGCTTAAGCCCCCATCGCAAATACGCCTCTCACTCTTTTGGTCGTTCGCATGCTTTCACACCCTCTAGGTCGCTCTTTTCATCCCTCGCTCACCAGGTCAGTCTTCTGGTCACTTACATGCTTGCACACGCTCTTGGTCAGGGGTTTTCAATGTAAAACTATCCGTGGAAACCCTTGATGATAATAAGGTTGTTCGAGGAATCTCAAACAAGTTTTTGAATATTTATCCAAAAAGAAAAAAAAGCATCCATAATGCCGTCTCATAGCCCCAGCGCAAAATAAAAGAACTGATTAGGACACCCCTCTTAATTTACATATTCATAATTACATATATAATTACATGATTAATAATTATTATTATTACAAAATAATTACATATTCATTTAAGTTATTGTGAAAGGATGACGTCATTCTGACGAACAACTGGCTGTTGCGAAGACGTTCCTTTCATAAGTCGTCATCTGGTGGCAGAGTCAGCAGTTGTGAGCTTGGCATGAGTCATGTCCGACCATCCATGTACGGTCCCTTTCGGTGCACACGAGCTCCAAGGAAAGATTGAGAGATTCGTTGCCTTTGTAGTCTAGTGGTCTAAGGCAGAGGTCTTCAACTTTTTCTAGTCACGAGCACTGTGCCTGTACTCATCATCAAAAGAAGAGCACCTTTACAGCAAGTTTGACGTACAAATGTATGTAATCAGTATGATGATTTCAATCCTTCAGTGCAATTTATACAAGGTGTTTAATTAGAACGATGATAAAGTGCTCGCGAGCACAAAATGGGACACAAGCATCGAGCACTCTGGATCGTTCAGGGAACACCGTGGTGCTCGCGAGCAACGGGTTGAAGATGCCTGGTCTAGGGCGTTCACCCGGAAAGTGAATGGATGTGAGTTCGATTTCCCGCAAGGGCAGTTGAATTTTCTCTGTTTCCAAAAAATTTATCTTCGCAACAGCCAGTTAAAAACCTTCGTATAAATATGGTGAAATATCATTTACATAGAGGCTTCCTATAGTGGAAGCCTCTATGTAAATGAGGTGGCCGTACCGGGTTGGAATTAATGTGTCAAGATGGCCCTGATTGTCTCGTAAAGTACACATTAGTTCTGTGCTGTTCAAGAATCCTCACACTCAAAAATATCACTAGTGGTAAAAAAATTTCCCAGAAATTTTTTACAATTTTTAACCCATCGTTTTCACTACTTTTAATTTCCCGATGAAACGAAAAACGGCATTTTCATGAACTTCTGGAGCTTCTGGTTCAAAAATTCGATGTCAAAAAAATGTAATGTTACTGTTTCTACGCTGTTTAGTCATCAAAAGAACGTTCAGGATTTTTTTTTAAAGATACGCGTTAAAATTCAAAATAAAGAACAGCTTTGCGAGTATTAATAAGAAAGTTATCTTTGAAAGCTCTCCGGGTTTCGGGATTTTTAAGGGTTCCGTGGCGTTTAATCATACGGATCCCCCCCCTCCCAAAAAAAAAAACTTCCAACAACCCCAGAGTTTCGGGGATCACTAGTTGGGAAACCATGGCTTAGGGGGCGACAAGTTCGGGGAATGTGTGGTCAAGAAAATAAGACTAGAAAAGGAAGCGGGTAATGAAACCATAAATCTGCTTTCGCCTAGATAAGAGAGTGGTTCCCCTTTAGTATTTCTGGATAAGACTGGGAGGCGACGAAGAAGAAAATATGGTTCAATAGGGCCATAGGTTAAAAAAGGTTACGAAACAATGATATAATATATCTTATATAACTGTGACCTCCTTATAATATATAAATGTTTTGGTAATCACCAAATCTTACATTCTTCCGCCTTTTTCCAGCCATCGGAAAAATTTCTTAGCACGGTTAACTTACTTCCCGGTTAATTCACGCACGGATAATCGAGGTTCTACTGTATGGTAGTTTTATGAGTAATGCAAATTGTCATAAACATTAATTACATTGTACTGTTTGTTATGCATTTTATCTGTTACATCTCTCTCGGGGTTTTCATTTTACAGCTCCACCTGTGCGTGAAATTTGAAAAAAAAACAACAAACCAACTCTTTGCCATGATAAGTATTTTACCGCAAACCGCAACTTTTTATATCAATTGGCTGATTTGTTATTAATTTTTAAAATGTGTTCAGGACTTGTACAGGGTGGTTTTAAATAAACTGACACTACTCAGATGTATGTAGAGCCCATTCTGATAGAGGTATTTTGATGAAACTTGGTATACAGGATATGTGAACCATAGGAAGATAAAGATTCAATAAAAAGTTTAATTTTTGACCACCAGGTGAAAAAGTGGCACTTTTCTATCTTTTTCCCATGTTCCAAATAAGTTTCAATGAACTACGTTCTAAGTATAACTAAGTTGAGTACTGTCAGTATCACTAAGCTGCGTACTGTCAGTAAAACTAAGCTGTGTACTGTCAGTAAAACTAAGCTGTGTACTGTCAGTAAAACTAATTTGTGTACTGTCAGTATAACTAAGCTGAGTAGTGTCAATAGAATATTGACACTATCCGACCCATGCAGCACCCGTTGTGGTGGACGACTGGACGTAGTTCATTGAAACTTGGTATATACGTTATTTGGACCATGGGAAAAAGATAACTGTGATAAAAAGCTTCACATTTCTACATGATGGTCAAAAATTGAACCATTATTTTTATTATTATTGAATCTTTCTTTGCCCTTTGGTCCATACATCTTATATACCAAGTTTCAACAAATACCTCCATCAGAATGGGAGCTACCAATGTCTGAGTAGTGTCAGTTTATTTATAACCACCCTGGATTTGACAGCGTTTCGCTGACTTTTGCTGACGGGGGGGGGGGGGAAGGGGTCAAAAATGGCTAAAAATTTGCTTACGTAATAATTTAACGGCCCCTAGAACATACGTACAGTATTTCCTTCTCACTTTTTTTTTCGAACAATTTAATAGCTATATATATCCGTATCAGTATATGGGTTCTTTCTCTGAATCTCTTCCTTCAGATGTTCAGCTCACCATCGGATTCATCAGCTTTGGGCGTGAGCGGTCATCAATCAATCACCATAGGATTCTTCTTTTCTTTCAAGTGGGATTTTTCTACAATCCTCTTTGCTTTTTAAAATCGTGAATAACGAACTTTGTGTAATCCCGAATTTCTTTGATACCTCACTTCCTGTCCGTTTTTGGCTTTAATGCGACTGTATGGCTTCAATTTTGAAAGCAATAGAAAGCGCTGTGTGCTTGAACATTCTCAAAATCTACTCGCACACGATAACACTACCACAACCAACGTCCGAATCTATCTAAAGAAAAGTGGCAAACAGGGGGCGTCGGAAGTGTTTTAGACCTGTGGGTTCTCGAATCGAGTTTTACGTAGGCAACTTTAATTTCTGAATCAATTCTGAGGCCGCTCTTACGCGTGGTAAAAAAATACTGTGGGAAGCACCCACAGCACTCCGGCTCTGACGTCACTGGTGCAAATGTAAAACGTGTTTTGGAGGTCATGGAGAATAAAAAATAACCTTTCTCATCTTCCAAAACTTTCTTCAAGCAAAATAGGATTCAATGGAGAACAGTAAAAAAATAATAATAAGCAAAGAAAATTTTACAATAATTACCGAAAATGACACCAATAGAATGTCTTCCAAGAAAAAAAAAGAGAAATTTCAGCTGTAGCTAAGCGGAGTAGAAAGGTAAATTTTCAGATAAGATTTCGATGAGAATACAAAGAAGTTCTCGAAAAGTGCTGTTTGAAAACGGTTGAAAATTCGTTAGAGGCGAACTTTGCAGAAATCGGTGTTCGTTATAAGCAATCAAAATAGCAGAGATAAGCGATACGAAATTCACGGGACATGGAGAAAAAAATTCGTTATATATGAAAATTCATAATATCCGGGTTCGTTATAACCGGATCCGACTGTATTTAATATATAATATATACATATGACACATAATATGTTCTTATAGGTAGTTATAAGGTGTAAATTATAAGAAAAAATATTATAAGGAAATTATTAAGGTATTATAGGTTCTTAGTATTAAACGCGAAGGCAAAAGCAGGGGATGATTTTTGGTTGGAGGGGTTCGGTCCTCTTTAACCTTCTGAAAAGAACACAAGGGACAGGTTCTGTTTAAAAATGTATTTCATAACCACATGACATCCTTAACGACATGAAACATGCCACTATTACTTATATTTCAGCAAAGACAATAATCGTTAAATATTGCTCAAAAGTTTGACATTACAGTACTTGAAAAGCAACAAAATGAGATTCTTATGGGTTGTGAAGTCGGAGCCATAATTTCAATACTACTAAACATTTATGGACTGAGTTCAATAGATGAGTCCGAGCCAGTAATTATCTAAATTCAATTGATTTTTTTGAACTGTGTGAAGAAGAGAATGAAAAAAAAATGAATATATATATATATATATATATATATATATAAAGAAAATACCCACTGTCCATGGGGCAAGCATATTGGGTCCATGCCTAAAATATGCCAAGTATTTTGATATTAACTTATTGTGCTTCATTATAATACCCATGACATGACCGGATTTGACTATTTATTAGTTGTTTGTTTGTGCCAAAACACTTTTGACCCACCTTTAAAGTGATTAACTTTTTTTAGTAATGAGGCTCAGTGTTTGAGTTTCATAGGATAGATTTAATTAAAAAATTCAAATACGAATTTTTCAGAAAAATGTATTGTGTGTCAAAAGACTTTTGAGCGCTACTTCATCGTAAGCAATACAAGGAAGTAAGTTCGGACAAAAAAAATTGAAATTATATTTATTCCCATATACTATCACAGTGCGTATGTCGGACCAAAATCTGAAAGCACTCATTGAATAACATTTAAGCACTCATTTTATATGTTCTTTCGGGCATTCCACAGCTTTAATTAGACAAAATAGATTAGCACCAGCTTTATCTCACATATCCCCGTTTAAGTAAACGGATCGAGCACAAACTGCCTTTCACACCAAGTTTCACACTGACAAAAATGTATCTAGATATGTTACGCAAATTTTAATAAACGGGGTACGGGGGGAAATGCTTTTAATAATATAGGTAGATATCTATGAGGGCTTTCGATATTAACTACGAAAGAAAAACCTGCATTAAGAGGGAGGGGGGAATAAGCAAATTTATTCCATAAGGAAATGAGTTATCCGTCACAATTACAGGGGGACACCCAAATTGGTATAGGCGGGGATTCCTAATAACCATACATGTAGATGTGTAACAAAACTAGCACACGTTATAAAAGAAGGGTAACGCTAAGCTGGCAAAAATCGAGTGCGGATAGCTTCAGGCTCATTATGCTCTAGACGTACTGAAAAACGGTGGCTCTCAAAACCCTCTAGTACGGCCGATATAAGAACATGAAAACCAATAAATTTTCTCGAAACAAAAAAAACTAGAAGATCCTTGTTCTCTATAACTATCCAAAAGAAACATTAAACTTCGTGAGCATACGTTGATCAATAAGATTGATGTTCACTTTTGTAAACTCTATTGGCAACGTTTAAGTTTCAGCACGGATTTTTCTTCTCAATTTACATTATAAAATGCAATCAGCAGCATTGTCATGTTATATACAGTAACGCATTTCGTTTTTGCTGAATTTCACATTTTCATGAACTTTTCAAATGCATCTAAACTCGTGTGACACGATTTGGAAAATTCTAGCATTTGAATTATATGTTTTAGGGACCAATCAGAATAAAGCAGCGCATAACCGGCTAAAAAAGCATGAGGACAGTAATATCCGAAGTTAAGCGATAAGTGGGACTGAAAATGACCGCGTGAGTCGAATTCGCGTATGTCGGGGTTGCATACAAATACAAACCGATGCTATTAGTTAATTGGGACCAAAATATAGCAAAAACATGTCTTCTTCTCCTTCTTACTGTGGGTATAACAGTATAATTACGGTATTTTGCTATGGCTTCATAAAATTTTACTTGATTTGTGACTGCAATCCGATCCTTAAAAAAAGCGTCATTCCCGAAAATCTGTGCAGATGATTTAAGTCACGAGTTAAATATTTACACGAGCTTTGCATATTTCGCGATAACTTTTGTTCATCGAAAGAAGAGGCCAGCTTGTTTGGTGCTTTGAAGTGAAGAAAAAAAATTTCAAAAAAATAATGTTCGAAATTAATCTACATACGCAAACCAGGTGTACGTATTGTGTGTGTGTGTGGGTGGCCGTCAAAGAGAATCACATTAAACGAATTTTTTTAAGCCTAGCAATAACGTTGATATCGGGTATGAAATTATGGCTTAGAAGAAGATACTCAGAAATATCATCAAAGGCCTTTTTTCGTTGGGGATTTTTTTGAGTGTTATCAGGCAAAGTTTTCCATAGAAGGAGATACAGTAGATAGAAACGATAAACGAGCTTTTTTCCCTCTTCCTTGTACTTTTTATTAATATTTTTCCCATTTTCAGGGGGGAAAGCAATTATCAGCTCACAATTGGAAAAAAAAATTTTTTTTGAAAATAGGTGGCAATTTCTAGAATGTTTAGCGATTTCTACTGCTGCAGTAATAATTCGGATCAGGAAAATTTTAAAAACCGCTTTAAGTGATAATCAAGCGAAAATTGTTTTACTCGATCATATGGGATGAAGCCACACTGATTTTTGGGAGGCTACAAGTATAAAGATGAACACTTTAGCAGGATTTACAAATGGAATCCCAAAGCTTGTATGATATCCATATCTGCCACTTTTGCAGAGAAATTTTCCGTCAAAGGGAATCATATTAAACGATTATTTTTAAGCCTGGTAGTAACGTTGGATATCAGGTATGAAATTATGACACTCTCTATAAAAATTTCAGATATGTATATCATATTGATATCATGCTTTGGGAATCCATTTCTAAATCACGGAATTGGAAAATTGGAAAATTGACGTCTGGATGAACGAGGTTCTACTGTAATACTACACGTACTATCTCGAAGAGAAGGGCGAAACCTCGTTTCTCTCCCCTTCTGTTATCAGACTTTGAACAGAAGCTAACTCCGCCCCGACCACCGGCAGTTGATTGGAAGCACGGAGAAAGGGGGAAAGGAAAACATGTTACCAGGAGAAGAAAACCTTCAAAGGGTATTTGGGCTCGGGGTTTACCGGAATGACAGCGTTTCAAGAACCCAAGATGTTTCGGGATTGCCGCTGTAAGTGTTAATGATCTATAGTGTCTCAGAAATAATCCAATGATTATGCTTGAATTTCAGAACTGTGCATTTCTCGTAGAGATTAGCGTAACCCTCGGAATCGCGCAACTCGGGGTGGCGTAATAAAGGTACGAATTTAGTTCACGCTGGTTTCCGATTCTACGAATCGGTGGAGTAAATTAACTAATCAGAAATTACGGATTGGTTAAAATATTGGTTGAAATTCAGGTTGTTAACCAATCAGCAGAATCGAAACTCTGCATCGTACTCTAAAAACGTCGGGGTATTACTGCATACGCGGCAATCGCTAGTTGATCAACTGTTGAAAGTCTGAAATTTTTGGCTAGAAATAAATCTTGGAATGTTCGTCTGGTTATTTTATAAAATAGTTGGAGATCCCACCAATATTTATTGATTTCCACCACCGAGCAAGAAAAGACACACGTCACAAGGTTTATTTACATTTCAAGAAAATTAATCCTTCAAATTATTAGAGGAGCACTAAAACAATTTAAATTACATAAACATGCATTAACATTAACACCATGTCGGAATCCTCGATTTTCACTGTGGAGTTATTCAAGGAGTTTAAGCCTAAAGAATTTAATACTCAATTCGTTAGATGATGTGCTTCGAATTCCACGATAATTGCCTGTCAATAGTTTTATATTCATAGTGTAGAAAATGCTTTATTGTTATACACTGACATTAAAAAGCTTTCTTAACCTTTTAAGTGGCAATGACGAGATATTTCGTCTCCATAAAAATCTCTTATTTTAGTATTTATGACCCCAGACATTTTGTAAAAACAACTTCTCGATGGAAAACTTTTACCTATACTCCTTAGTTCGTACCTATTTAAAAATCGGGAGAAAAACCTTATTAATTACAAAAGATATGGCATTTTGAAGCGGGGTTTAGGGATTTCTAATTGCTGCTTAAAGGGTTAAAAAAATATTTTTTGGTGGATTGTTGCACGTAAAATTTTACAAGAAAATTTACTCATACGGAGTCTCAAACATCTGCTTGTTTTAATCCAAATTTTATACATATGTACTCGTAAAAAAAATGGAAATTTTAATGCAACTAGAATAGGAAACTTTATATGGTTCCAGAAATGCTCGAATAATATACATTTTGCACCCATTAACCAAGCTTGAACGTAGCGAATTGAACTACCAGATATATATCCAAAGATTAACTCCATCCACTGAAAAGGATTTATAGCTGGGGTCCTAACACATACTGTGAGAAACCAAGTCATTCTACAGTATTTATAATTTTAAGAGAGTACCCAAATTCAATAGGGCTTTGTGCCCGACTTTACAGACTTACACGTAAATTCGGAGAGTATGATATAGTTCTAAATGCAACAGTGGGGCTTTTATAAGAACTCAATCGATATTTTTTGTTCGTCCGAAACACAATTGCATATCTCTGTAATGGAAAAAGAAAGAAAAGAAAGGGAAAGTCAAAATTCATTGAATCAACCGAATTCAATCGCATAGCTAATCCAATGCAAACTACTTTCAGTCTGTTTTTATGTTCATCAACGATAGGCGGGGATAGACTTGGAAGTCTGGGGGGGGGGGACACGGTCATTATTGCTGGGGGGGGGCAAGATGATGATGATGATGTCGATTCATCTATACATATATGCATTAGATCTGTCGACTTCACCTTTGATGCTGGGGTGACAATGCCCCCCCCCCACATCTCCGCCCATGCTCCGACCTATGACAATAGAGAGAGGCAATGTACTACCGTTTTACTCCCGAAGAGGCTTTTGTGTCGGAATTAACGATCATGGAACTTAACGGTGAATTAATGAGTGCATTCTATCTGCTCAGGTGCCGCCATCTTTCTTCAAAATTGAAAGTAAGAAACCAACATTTGTTGATTATTTTTCGTAAATGTTGCGGGTCTGTTGCTAACTGTGGTGAGACTTTTTTCGAGTTTTTTATCGGCTCGCATTCATGTTTTTAAGTTAGAATACACACGTGAACTCACGGTCTTGAAAAATAACAAAGTAGATGCACGTACATAAAAAAAGTGACTGAAATTCATATTTTCTTCATATGAGTAAACATTCTGAGAAAAAAAAAATTGATGGTTGTAATTTATAACCGTCCGGAAATGTGAGGAGTACGTTTTTAAATAGTAAATAACTTATCATCATCTATTAGATAAATGCTTGTTTTTCTTAAATGAGTCTTAGCAGCGAATTCATACAATCACGTGCCAATCAGTCTTCGGAATTAAAATGAGAGAAAAGAAGTCTTAAAATCAAATTTATTGCATACGGACTGAAAAAGAGAAGCATGAAAAATGCATAAAAATGATCAATGATGATATAATATTACGAATGATAATTGCACAAATTAGATGAAAAAGATTTAACGAAGAAGAGAATTATAATTGGGGAAATCTTCGTGATAATGAAGTAACTAGTATTTGGTGCACAAGAAAACTGTTTTTGAGTGCTTCTCACGTTTGCTCAGACAAAAGATGCACACGTGGCACAAATAACCTGCAGTGAAAATTTATCAATTGGTAATCGATCTCACGACCTCAGGACATTTTCCCATGTAATCTGTATTCCAAAAGCGCGCGAACCATCGCATTTTTTTCCTTCTGTATAAATCAAGAGAGAGTGTGCTTCGTTCCGTATCCGACTATAAACCACACATTCTCAGGTAAAATGCTCACGGTTTGTTTTTGCGGAACTTAATTGGCCGACACCTTGAGCTAGTTATGATGTATATGTGTGTGTATGTATGGGGCATGGTCATTAGATTATAATTAGCCAAAATTAATCAACAACCCATTTGTCAATTCTTGGAAAAATGGAAGTTCTGTTCTGACGACCGCAAATCGTTTTGACCCGGTAAAAAAACCAAAAAGTCAAACATCGTTTTGCTTGTACGGGGAGATCGAAAATCTACGAATTTCTTACTTTTTATGGAAAAGAAAATAATGTTTGGTAAAAGGTGTTTTTTTTTTTTTTTTGCAATTTTCTCAGTATTGATAGAGTTAGGAAATTTGTCCCCATTTGAAACGAATGGAAATGAGACATGCACTGCTACAGAATTACGAAGAGAAAAATATCGAGAATCTTGTAAGTTTATTCTTAAATCGAAAAAAAATAACAAAAATTGAGCGTTTTAATGACTGACTGACAGGGAAACGAGTGGAAAACGAAATTCAATGTTATTATTCTGTGAGTACATGAATCACACATGGTGATCAGTTTCAGGCTGGAGGCACGTGACAAACAACACGAGCTATTACAGCAGACACTAGGGCCGGACGGCTTGGGCTACTGAGTTCGTACATTGAAAGTGACTCTCATTACGCTGTTCAGTCACGACTGCACTTCGTATATGCCGGAAAAAAAAGGAGTGCGGATTTTGTTGAATACGAACTCCAACACTTGTGTTATTAAAAATTAGTGGCAGCCATCTTTTATGCCATCAGAAATTATTAACTACCACAAATTTGATGCATTATAAAAAAATTCATTGCAAATAATATTTTATTTATCTTTCGCGGTCTTATGTCGAGGTGGAATCGACATCTGGAAGAACCTATACTTCGTTATTATAACCACCCCCTTACGATCATAGGAAGGTTGATGTGAATTTGGTTTCCTAGCAGAACTCATAAGCTATATATAAAAATAAAAAAACGCTGTAGTTATATCATCCAGAGGCCTTCCTCGTTGCGGGAGAGGCGATATACAGTACGGACTGTACCAACGAAGTACTGAAAAAACCTCTGGACCACGAAGGGTTAAAAACAAAATTTCTGTCATAGTTTTCGCTGAATATCGGAAAAATGGCAACACGTTCCTTTCATCAATACATACGGTACTGAAGAATTTTTTTAGCTTCCATATTCAAGAGGAGCAGGGCATAATCTAATCAAAAATAGAGGAAAAAAAAAAAAAAGAAAAACACAAGTGGCAAAGAAGGCACGAAGATAGTTAAACCAAACTAAAGTGAACAACCGCACTGCACCTGCGCAGAAGCGGCAAGACAACCCATTTCTACGAGATCAGTCGCTCATCGTCTGTAGTCGCCAAAAGCCATTGTCAAACGTCGTTTGCAATAAAAGATGATCGCTTTCTTTCTGTGCAGTAGAATCACTCTTGCAAATGAGGACGGCTGCGTGAGATTTGTATATCGATTGTAGTCGCTTCCAGGGGACGAAAAACCTTAAAGATTGCTGTGGTTATTTGGAGTTCTCCCCTTAATTCCAATGAATGTAATTAGATCTTCAACACCTTAACGTAGTTGCTGATTCTGCAGAAGGGAAAATCACGTCATCATGCGTCAACATCATGACTCCTCGTATTGGTAGGAACAACTAACGAGTAATGATTCTACTTTTGTGAAGAAAGTTGAGATTTAGAGTTAGTGAAGAATGGCCATGAGCAATTGAATTATTATGAGGAATGGAATACTGATATTTCAGCAGTGAAGATACGATGTGCTAAGGCGATTTTTGACTCGCGAACTCAAGCAATTAAGATGTTGATTTTATTGGAAAATATTTCTAGGTGTGTTACCTTGTGGAGAATCACCTGAATCCTTCTAATGAACTTTGAGTGTGTGAACATGTGAACTGCTACTTTATACACTACTTAATCTCAGAAGGAATCGACCAGCGAAAAAAAAAAAAAAAAAAAGAAATAGAAGGAAGAACCACGAAATTCTTATTACTACTACGTAACCAGACATGTGCCTCGTTTAACATTCCTTTTGTTAACATTTTTATGGGGCAGGGGGCAAATATGATTTTGTTGCTTCCACCACTGAAAAATTGAATGATTTTATGACTGTCATCATCATCATCAACGGTATATCAGTCCTAAGACTGGTACACCCCCATCTTGAGCAGCCGCTACTCATCTCTGTCTTGGGCTTTGTGTTCTTTAATTGGTTATAGCTGGTACATTCTGCGTTATTGAGTAGCGTTGACATCCAAGTGATCCTGGGCCTTTTACCTCCAACCCTGCCCTCCATCACATCTCGTAACAATCCGCCGTGACGGAGAACATGTCCTAACCAGCGTAGGCGTCTGTATTCAATTACTTTCAAGATTTGGTGACTCCAACCTGTGTTCGTACTTGTGAATTTGACCTTTTCAATGTCCAGCTTATGCGCTCCATGCGCTTCCCCAGTACCACATCTAGCGCGGAATTCTTGCTTAGCAAAGCCGATTTTAGGTCTTATGTCAGTGCTACAGTAGCCATCTTCCGTGATCAAACCCCCCAAGTATTTAAACGATGTTACTTGTTGTAGTTGTTGACCGTTGATTTCTGTTGTGAAGCGATGAACTTTCTTACCCATTAACATTCGTTTCGCTTATATTTATTTTCATCCCGTACTTCTGGACCTTTCGGTTAATCTTCGAAAGTAGTCTCGTCAATGTTGCCGGGTATCCTGCCGATAGAGCAAGGCATCCTCACAGGGCTATCATTTCGACTTTTTCCAGGGGGGGGGGGGCAAAGCACATGTACTCAATGTATGTATATATATATATATATTTATATTTGTATTTGTATATATATATATATACCATTTTTAGTGTATTTTCAAAAGCCAGGAAGGTGGGCAACGGCCCCCCTGCCCCCCCCCCTAAATGACGGGCCTGCATCCTCAAACTTTATCGCTTTCACTATCCGGCTCCCTATTCGGATAACAGCAATGTATTCATCGAAAGCTTCATTTAAAATTAGTTCTGAAAAGGCATTGAAATAACTCTGGTGATAGTAAGCATCCTTGTCGGACGCTGCAACAGATGCGAGCTGGTTCGCTGTTACCTTCTTCTAATCTTATAATTGCCTTTTGTCATGAAGAAAAAAAACAAAAACACCATCATCATAAAGACGGTATTTTTGTGTTTTTTCTACAATGTTCTGGCTTTTAAAGTTTGTTGCAGAGGCAGTTGCCTCCCTTTAGTTCTAGCACTGCCTATGGGGAATATCGAACAAATCAGAACATGCCTAAACTGATGGTAAGTGTGGCCCTAATGTATTTCTGCTGTCAGAGTTGTATTATGCTGTTACACGTGTTCCATGTCCTACTGGTGCTGCCATATTTTCCACGCTTCCATATTTTTATCATTGTTCACTCTTTCTTTCTCAGAGAGGATCCCGATGGTTTCGGTTTGAAAATGATCTACGAAACAGATCTGAGATCATACGAAGTACACAAAATCTTAATTCTCATCCATTTTGCTCTACCGTCTAGAATTACTATCATAAGCGTGAACCCTTACACGTAATAAAGAAAAGCTCTATTCATTACTTTGTTGTATATGAATGTAAATAATGATTAGTCTTGAACGAGAAAAACTCAATTCCACTCTAATATCGATGGATACAGGTACAAACATCGGGTACACAAGACGGTGATTATCATACTGTATTGAGAGAGATGATTCTCTAACGTCTGGGATTAGTGTGATGATCATACATTTTTCTACCGGTACTTTTAAACGTTTAATAATGATAAACGTTGTATAATAATTTTTGCTGATCATGAACGAGTTATTGATTGTAAATGAGAAACTTAAAAAAGTTCTCAAATCCAATGTTCTTCGACTGCTGGTTAGCGGTCCGGTACCGGTCCTTTGGAATTTCCTGCTGGTTCGTGAAACATTTCGCAAAATTCTTACAGCTACTACACGATTAAGGAGCCGCGATATTGGGTAATTGATTGATTGATGCCCGCTCACGCCTAGAGCTGTTGTGAAGACAACTTCCGCTCTTCATCTCCTAGGAGTCTGGGTTATGTCGGAGAGCATCTCCTATTTATTCAACAAATGAAATAATTATATACATTATATGGAAATAATCCATCAGAAAACATTGAGGACGATACAATCAGGATTAACATAAGAGAAAAATGAAATAATAATAAAATTAATATACCAAAAAATATGATTAAACACACAATATTGGCTGAGAAGGATGTTCTCGAAATTTCTATTAATGTGACAAAAAAATTCTCCAGCGTGTTAGTAATAAAAACTAGACAAAGAAATCGAATGGATGTTAAAACGCAGCGGTTTATAACACAGAAACACAATACTAAAGCCACGTAAAACATTTTTTTCATGAAAAAGCAGTGAAGATCCAAGTATTAAAATTTTTTAATTTGGCACACTAAAAGTAATTGTTGAAATTCAGTGGTAAACATAAAAACTTAGTATCCGATTTTCTTCCCTGTAAAACTTACTCAGGTGTGCAGCGTAGTTACAAACAATTTCCGATGCCATAACAATGTGCAAATTTTTCATGTTGTACAGCAAATTAAAACCAGCAATCTATTTACTTGAAGAATGGTAACAAATTGTTCCGTTTTTATTGGATAGATGGCAGCAGGAGCCCTAGCTCAACGCTCTTCCAAGCATGTGTAATAGTTGAACATGAAAATTAGTATGAATTTCCGACGGTTATTGGCGAATGCGTGTGTGTGTATGGGGGACCACAAAAACACTCATATCAATGGAGAAATATATGTTTCAAAGTGGGGAGAAAAAATTTCAACCTAAAAAAAGAATAATTCCGGAAACCTGAGGAAAAAGAGGACAAAAAAAGGCGAATTTTTCGAAACGTAGAGAAAAGAGATTTAAGAACGTATTATTTACACTGGAAACACTGCTTCCATCTACAAGAAAAAAAAATATGCACAGCAATATATCCCATTGTTCTTATTAGTTTCAAATATATTCATATTCGGCGCAGCAATAAATATAAAATATTTTTTTATTTAAAAGGCGGTTGGTGCGCGCAAGTTTTCCACAAAACACGTTTTTACAAACAAATTTTTCAATTTTTAAATGTTATGAAATTTTCTACGTTTAACTGTGTGCAAGTTTTTGTTCTCCCTGTACTAAAGATATTTTTGAAGTATTCTAATATGACTACTGGCAAACATCATATATGAGTGTTTTCCACTACACACAATGCTCTTTCCTCAAAGTTTTTTGTTAGATAAGGATTATTTTTTTGAACACCACTTATTCAGATGCTTTAAAAGTTTGTGTGTCTCTCAACACTATGATGTTACACACTTCAGCGCGAGGATTATTTTTTTGATTAAAATTCATTAAAAAAATTTTATGGCACAAAATATGGGCAATTTTTTTGGTGATTAATGAAAAAGTTGCATGCTGCTAAAGTTAAAATTCAAGAAAAATTAACCAACGATTAAAATCTTAAATGCTCGAGTTAAATTGTACAAAAATGTCCATGGTATTTGAGGAAAAAAAAAATTGAGTGCCTAAAGTGATAATATAGCGTACAAATTTACACTATATATGCTGCATTTATATATAAACACTATCATACCATATATTGTTAATTCGATGTTGCGCACTGGTTTTAAACCAATAACCAATTTTACTTACGCGAATTACAATACATAGTTCTGTTGTTATTCGATAGGTGACAGCACGTATCCAAGCTCAACAGGACACTGTTAGCAGTATTACACCCAGTTGTATTTTCTTATTTTTATATTCGAATGTTTTTACTAGATAATGTTAGAATATAAATATGAAGTATAATAAGTCAGAAGGTGATGAAAATTTTCCTCCCATTATGAAAACAATTGATGTAACAAATCAGAGATCATGAACAAAGAAGATGGTATAATTGTTCTATTGTAGTTTTTAAAGATGCTCTAAATGTGACTCTAAAAATCAACTCTTTTAATTCAACTCACTTCAATACAATAATAGTGATCAAAACAAGAAATAAAGTTACATATTTCTTTTGAAATGTAAAAGAAGAGAAAAATGAAACTGTATAAAGAAATTTTCTATAAAAAAATAAAATACCACAAGCAGAAACGTAGAAATTTGAAAAATTCATGCAATTAAAATTTTGAATGTCAATCAATGACTCAAAATTATCATCATTTATAATATAAATTATCAAATTAAATAGAAAACGAATGTAGTATTTATATAATAAAATAAATTATACAGTATATATTTGACGGCAAATTATACAATCGCTGACATTGTACTTCATAAATTATTCAATTTTGAATTCGGTTTGGTTTTGAAGCAAATTGGAGCTCATCCCCTTATATCAGTATTTCCTACCTTTTTGATGTCGCGGACACCCTGTAGCGTCATTAGGTCAATTCTCACGAGCCCCCTGTGATTAAATCCAAAATGTATTGTTTTTATAATTCTCATATCATAAGAATTAAACAAATTAAAACTTCACAGCACAAAGTGTGCCATTCTTGCAATGGTAGTGAATGAAAATGATACCGCGGATCCCGTACAAAGTGCGCACGGACCACAGGTTGAAAATCACTGTACTATAGATCTTTAGTACAGTTTTATATTTTTCTGAAGAGACTTCCAGTATATGTCATCATCTTTTCATCTACAGAGATACAGGGAGGGGGGAATAAAGGCAATTCCCCCTCCCCCTAGCGTCAACGACTGCGCTGACTGACCTAATGTATATGCATAATGCATATATACGAATTGACATCATAATCATCCTGCCCCCAGCTTTTAAAGTCTATCTCTGCTTATGCATCAGTTCCGAAAAAAAGAAAAAAAAAATTTTTTTAAGCATTTCACTGTTTTATACGCAATTGAAAATCACGAATCACTGAAAATGTAACGCAATCCCGGTAGTTTGATCATAGCTAGATGAGAGGTATAGGCGTCGGAAGAGTTAGACCCCGTGGGTGATCAGCTTCAGCTTTGTGCAGGAAATTATCTATTGTAATTAACTTCTGGGGTGTTCAAACTTTTTTTACAAAAATAGTGTGGCACCCACAGTACCCCGGCTATACGATCGTCAAAGGTGGAGTTGACCCAAGGTTTCTAGAATGTATAAGTCGACCAATCTAATGCATATGTACATATTTGAACAGACATGATCATCATCATCATCATGCTCCCTTCCCCCCAGCAATAATGACTATGCCCTCCCACTTTTAAGTCCATCTCCTCCTATCACCGGCTCCGATGCTACTGGTGAGACGAGAATTATACAATTTGTGCTCAGAATATAAAACGAGATGAAAGATAAGATGAGAGAAAAGGAAAAAAAGAGAGGAGCGGCGATTCTCTATGTGCTGCCATCTACTTGAAACCAGTAGAAACTAAATATTTTAATTATACCATAGTATTTCTGAACATATCCAGATAGACGTTTTAGACAATTTTTCTTTCTTATCCAGGGAAACTTATTTAGCTTAAATAGCACATTAACTCCTGTAGATGGTGAAAGCTGGGTAGAGAGGTTATTCAATGCCAAAACCGCATTGCAGCACCTCAAAAGGTGCACCTCAAAAGATGGTTCGAAATTCGGGAGGAAAACTGATTAAAAAAAACTTAAAAAAAATTAAAAATAGGCTCCTTATATTTATTTAATTAAATGTTGCTTCTCCGAGTATCAAGATTCACAATCTTAATGATGATAAAACAGATACGCGCTCGCGAAAATAATGAAAAAGTCTGAGAAATAGGTGTTTGTATTTCAAAGGTGCGCACCAAAATTTTACACCAATGTAAAAAAAATCAACGATAGTTTCAATCATAGTTTTTTTCACTTAAACTCACGGAACTTTATCCAAGGACCTTCTGGTTTACACATACGTACGATTAAGTAATTATGTTGCGGATTATTTTCATAAAACTGAATACCGAATATTTTGCTTTTGGTGTCAAGGGAGTGGCGTAAATATTTGGGATAGGAAAAATTCTTGGATGAGTTTGCATGCCATATCCAAATTGTGTTACTTTTTTTATCAACTTGCATTTGAGTGTTTAAATTGCTACAGTGCGACTAGCAGTGGATATTTATGTGAGCTACTACTCCTCGCCAAATACCAAATCTGGCCGTATCGCTATATTGCAATTTACTGCCATTCATGAATTGTGTGCGTGGGTTGGCAATAAAGGCACAATCTATCGGTGGACGCCTCAAGCCCGTTAGGAAAATATCTTATCTTCATTCTTCCCCGGGTTTGAGCCTGGACCGTGATGACAATCTGCACGGTGGTAGATGAGCATATTTATGTGAACTGCTCTATTAAACAATCATGAAAAATTTACATGCTATTTGTACCCGGGTCCCCATGAGCTCATACATCGACATATCCATAGGCAGAATGAAAATTAAACAAAAATTTGGATATACGTACTATTGGTGCGATCAGGCACGACGCGTATACACATCATGCCCAGGTGACTGACCAATAAGCTAACATTAAAATCGCACACTGTATAGTAAAAGTGAAAAGAAGAAAAGAAAGAACTAAAATTTCCAGCACTTTCTACACACACACATTCCTTTTCGCGAAGTCAGAGTTTTCATTAAATATAGATTACATAATCCACAGATTGCACGTGCTGACATCTTTGGGAAAATCTCTACTCTTTATAATTTATAACGATGATTATGTTTTTTTTGTTCTTTTACACATTTTTATATTTATTGAAGTTGAATCTGTGATGTGTGTATCTAGGGTTACCAGATGTCCTGTTTTTTTATGTAATTTCAAGCGTCCTCATACGTATTAGAAAATTCACTTTTTTTGTCCTCCTTTCAGGTTTTCGTAGTTATTATTTTTTCTGGGGGAAATTTTTTTTTTCTCACTTTGAAACATGTATTGATACCTCTTCATTGGCATGAGTGTTTGCGTGTGTGTGTGTTTTTTACACATGCGTACGCTTTGACCAATCGTCATAGAAATTCCCAGAATAAAAGAACCTAAGTTGTAAGCAGAGCAGCGGATATTAATGTTACCACTACCCAGCTTGCTCCAGGATAATATGAAAAAAAGGTCCGAAGAACAGCTCTGTCAGTAGAAAACCACAACATTCATTTTAAGAATACCATTGTTTGCTCACCAAAATCTGATGTCGTGAACTGGGGGGGGGGGGGAGAGGGAGTGTTTCCCTCTTCCATTCAGAATAGGGTTATCGGGTATGAAAACTGAGCAAGGAAGAGGCCTGCACAAGTAGACCTTATTGTCACAGACACTTTTCTAAATATCAACAACAGATGTCACCACTATACTCTGACTTATCTATATAAAACCCCAGCCATAATATAATAAGTTTTCTCAACTCTAAAACCGAACCGCTAAGAAAAAAGAAACAAAAGCAGAAAAAAATTATCGGAATTTCGTCGGCTATTGGTCAATGCGGGTGGAATGCTCCACCTCCACAAAACACTCATATTAATGAAGATCTATATGTTTCAGAGTAGAATTTTTTTTTTCTCAGAAAGAGAAATATAATTCCGACACCTGAAAAGGAAGACAAAACGCCGAATTTTCCGAAACGTAAAAGGACGTTCGACATAACATCAAAAAGGGGAATGTATAGTAACCCTAATTCATAAACACAAAAAACAACGTTCGGTAATGACTTCTTGTGGCGCCATCTGTTGTCGAATTAACTTTTCATACCGTCCCCGTTTGCGAAAACTTTTAATATTGGTGAAATTCAACTTTTAGTTGGTGAAAAGTTGGTGGAATCTGCTTTGGAAAATCATTTGTAAGAAATTCCATGTTTCTAAATACAATATTCAGGGAGAGACGTTAAACATGAAAAATTAGTATGTTTCGATGATTTATTGCTGTGTTGACAATTTTCTGTCACAAAGGTTTTTAACAGCTGACTGTGAAAGATATATTGTTTGGAAAGAGAGAAAATTCAACTGCTCCTGCGGGGAATTCAACTCAAGTCCTTTCAATTTCCAGGTGAACGCACTAGACTATAGAGGGAACGAATATCTCAATCTTTCTTTGGAGCTCGTGTGCACTGAACGGGATCGTACATGGACGGTCGGACCTAACCACGACCACCTAGATATAGGAGGTTATATAGGAAGTCGTGACCTAACTCAGTCCCTAACTGAACTTGCTAAACTTTCTATTAGCTTGAAAATGCGCATTTTTTGGGACTATATACAAATGAAATGATCTCAATCACTGGTTATTCTATTCATATTATTTTATTGTGTATATTTAAAAGATAAATGCTTTTCATCGCTCATTTTGTTAAATATTCTAACCTTACTTCGAAAGGAAGAATCATAAAAACGTAATTATTAGCCTTTCGCACGGATGACGTCACTCTCTGCTACTGTACGAATGCTTTTTCAACAGCTGTTGCGAAGATATATTTTGGAAAGAGAGAAAATTCAACTGCTTCTCCGGGTAATCGAACCCACGTCCTTTCACTTTCCAGGTGAACGCCCTAGACCCATGGGCGGAGATACGGGGGGGGGGCATTGCCCCCCCCAGAGTCAAACGTGGAGTCGACTGATCTAATGTATATATGTATAGATGAATTGACATCATCATCATCGTGCCCCCCCAGACTTCCAAGTCGATCTCCCCCTATGCCTAGACAACTAGACTACAGAGGCACCGAATCTCTCAATCTTTCCTTGGAGCTCGTGTACACTGGAAGGGATCGTACATGGACGGCCTTGCATAAGTCGCCATCTGGTGGCAGCGTCAGTAGTTGTGAGCTTGGCCTGAGTCTGGTCCGGCTGTCCATGTACGGTCCCTGTCAGTGTACACGAGCTCCAAGGAAAGATTGAGAGATTCGCTGCTTCTGTAGTCTAGTGGTCTAGGGCGTGGGTTCGAATCCCCGCAGGGGCAGTTGAATTTTCTTTCTTTCCAAAATATATCTTCGCAACAGCCAGTTGTTGAAAAAACATTCGTATTAGCCTTTCAATACCGAAAAAAAGAGAAAAACATAACGAGTTGTACGTAAATATCTTTTCGGGAGATAACAAACGTTGGGGGTTCCAACCAAGGGCGAACCTAAAGCACGCTGTTGGGAGAGGTGATTGTTCAAATTGTTATGACCATACGTCCCGAATTTTTCAAGTATTTTCCGGGACAGTCCCTGACAGTTTGTTTTTCTCCGTCCGATTTTTTGAAAAAATTGCCCCGGTTTTTTGCGCTAGTCGGAAGTTTTCTTGAACTTGTTATTTAATCAAAAACGTTGATACAAATAATTTTCTACGGATTTATTGAATGCAATATATTATATCCGCATTTCGCTTCGGGGGCGGTGGTGAGCGGAGTGATCACTTCCCCTCCCTTCGGGCTCTCGGTATGCAAGGGGACCCGGGTTCGATTCCCGGAGGAGCCAAATCACTTTTCTTTCTGAATATCTTTCTTTCTTTCTTTCTGGACAGAGAGCAACAGTCCTACAACGAAAAATCATTCAATCATAACACTTCACTCATAGTTTGAAAAACTGGTGGCAGATGGCAGCACTACACATAACAAGCATTACAGAGAAACGAAAAAAAAAACTTCGCGTCAGGTTTCACTACACGTACACGCACATTCCCGCACGTACCGATTCGTTGGGGGTTCCGCGGGGGGTTGTGGGCGGGGTGCATGTGTGGTGTAGCAGTAGTAGGTAGGGCTCGTAGGTAGGGTAAAAAAGGGTTCGGGGATCCATGATGTTCTTAAGTCAGCCACCTCGTTGGGCAATTTGCCTGTTGTGGCGTTGTATTTGTATTGTATTGTATTTGTATTGTATAAGTTTCGGAATAACATTCAGAAAATTCAATTTCTCGTAATTATGACATTTTAAGGAACTGAGTGTCATTTGAAAACGTTTTGTTAACTGGAATTATACTTCTAAAGTCAGCTGTTGCAGAGAAAGTTCTGTGAACGAACAATTTCAATCATCCTGTATAAGGAAGACGGTTACAATTTTCATTCTCATTACGTTCATTTCAATCTGAAATACAGTATCTAAAATTAATGATGCATTCCTAATTTTTGACAAATAAGAAAAAAAGTTGTTACAGGTTGCAATAATTATTCGTATAAAAAGGAAATTAATTGCTTTAATTTCACAAATTGACTGCAGTTAAAATAAATAATAATACTGAAGTGACTTCCCTAAATTAATCACTCATCGAATTAATTGTTTAAACTCTTAAGTAATTCAATTATTTCTTCAAGGCAAGGAATAATTGAATAATTGAATTATCTCTTCAAATTAATGATTGAGTTGATGAATTACTTCCTTTTCACTTTCTATTCGATATATAAGCAAATATATACTGTGATGATGTGATGTGTGAATGGAAATAAAGGAGAGCGATAAAGAACAGGAATGATTTTTTATATAATTCATTACCAAAATAATTAATAACAAGTCAACAATAGTATGTACAAACAGTAAAAAATTTTCTTCGAATGATTGAGGCTCTGTCTCTTTCCATGAGGAAAATTCAAAATTATAATGCACTGCATATATACTGTATATACACTGTATATTATACAGTAAATGGACATGAAAATGGTCTTCCCAGTTAGAGATTTCCTCGGCAGATCTCTTGATATTTTTTCTTCACATTCGATATTAGCACTTTTTTTCCTGAAAACATAAAGATTTTTTAACATGGGTCGACAACGAGTAAAAAATAATTAAGCTTTTATACTTACAGAAATATAGGCCTATATATGAAAATCTAGCGCAAGAATGCATTATGCCGTTTTATGAATATATAAATGTCTTCGAAAAGAGATGCGACTAACATTGTGTCTGTGTCTCCAGTTCATTCGTAAATATGTATATATGTATATACGAAAATGATGCCAATCTCCACTATTACTACGAAGGTTTCGACAACTGGCTGATGCGAAGATAAATCCAAGAAAGAAAATTTAACGCCGTTTATACGAAGACTATTTTTCATCAAAACAATGGAATTCGCATCTGCGGTTTACGCTCAAGAAAATATGGTGCTATAAGGGAAAGATGGTTGATGTGATCATATATAGAAAGGAATGTGTCTACTCTCTCGCCATTAGTATATTTCCTTCTGTATTTCCTAAATATTTAAAGACTCTATGTGTAAATGCCACACCAGGACATAGTTTAATCCAAAATCCAGAATCACGTAGACTCAAATAGTTCAGATATCGGAGTTTATACTGTAACTCATTTTACAATTTACAATACTTACTCATGTGTCTTTTAGGTACCTAACTAATAACCACTCTCCTGAGAATCAACGGATACGCTGGCAGGATCTTCGCTCTTCGTTCCAGGTTCGTTAGTCTTGACATTTGCTCTGAAACCGGCTTTATCGGCGACGTATTCGACTTCCCTGTACAGGCCTTGCTCATCAGTGTAGCCGTAGGAACCTTGCACTTTTCCTTGGCCATCACTGGCTTCTTTTTTGTATTGCTGGTTACCGTGTTTGTCTTTGATCAAATATCCGTATTCGTACGGTGAAGCTGGACCATGAGCCTGAAACCAGAATGGAGAGAGATTTATTTATCCATTTGTTTTCAATCATTCGTCATACAACTTTCAAAAGCACCAATTCCAGCAAATTGAATATACAAAGAAGAAAAAGATACAGATCACCGTAAAATGCGCTTTTAATTTAGTATTGCTGCATGTTGAGGGTGTTGACCCACTGTGTGATCAAATAAGACACAGATAAGACAGGATTCCTGAATTACAGTTCCATCGAGTAATCCATGCTTAGGTTTAAAAAAAAAACGACCGGGGAGGACAGTGAACTGAATCATTCTCTCAAGCATCGTTTCGAATCCTTTATTCTGATTCCTACAACGATAAGATATATTCAGATTCCATATATATTGCGATTGATTAACCCCAATTAACTCGTTACGGATGGGTTAGATTTAATCATTAATCCTAATGCTATCATCTTTGCGAGAATAATTCAAAATATCTGTCCCAGGACGTAAAAGACATTACAATATCGACTAAAAAAACGAGTTTAACAACAATTATTTTTGATTTTATTTTATATTCAAAATAAAAAACCAAAAACAGAAGTAATGATGACAATATAAACAAGGTTAATACAGCTTAGAGTTATAAGAGGATCATGTGATAGAGAAATTCGAACGAGTTTCAAGTAATTAAGAGTAAGTTCTTGTGAAAAGCATTTGATTGATGACTGAGATAAAAGTTTTCTCCTAATAACTAATAATAACTAATAATAATAATTATCCTTGAAAACCACTTTGTTTAATAAGAAATTGAAATTGATTTTCCACTTCTATATACATAAATGGTTTTTTTTTTCCTGTAAGTCACATATGTAAAAAATAATCTGCAGTTTAATTTTTATTTGACAATTCAGTTTAGAATCCTTTTCAGAGATCTTTTGTTGTATAAAACAGTGGGATTACCAACCGAAGGGCGTATGGGCCTCTCTTGTGATACAAGAAAATTCTGAGAAAACCACTGGGCTTCGTTGAGCATTTTGCCTGCATTGAATTTTGCATTTGTATTCAGTAAAGTATTTACGGGGTTGGGGAGGGGGTTTAGCGAGCTATAGCCCAAGGAGGCAAGTTCATGGGGAGTGACAAATTCGAGGAATGAGTAACAAAAAAAATTATCACAATGGGAGAAGGGCGGCAAAATCTGTATAACTTTCAATAAATCCGCATGTGCCTAGACAGCTAGGGACTAGGAGCAGTGAGTGACCAAAAGAGTGATATATAGAGAGTTTGCAAGAAACGTAAGTGGGCGAAAGAGTGACCTGGAGAGTTTGCAAGCACGTGAGTGAGCAAAAAGAGTGACCTAGATTATACAATAACCTATTTTACTCTTTATCATTTTATTTGACGAATGGCTTTACATTCGGTGTATAGTAAGGAATGTAGGTAATGATAAAAATTATTGATGTGTGTCAGTCATCCAATAACAGCAAGCCAGTTATATGAAGGGAAAGTCCATAGAAACTTTAAAAATTCATAAAAACTGAAATAAAAACGGTTTGCAGGGTTAGCATCGCTAGGTCACTGGAATTTTTTTTGACAGGGGAAAAAATAACTCAAACAGCCGTTAGGTGGCGCTGACGTACACAAGCCAAAGAAAAGATACGCAAATAACGAATGCAAAATCGAATGCCTCCAAATCGTTTATTACATCTCCAAATCGTGTTGTGTGTTCCACAAGACCACCATTACAGGGGACAACATATTGCAGGCGAGTCACAAATCCTGCAACGGCAGAGTGCAGCAGGTACTGCATACACGGTTTACAACGGTGAACTGATTGTGGATTAGGAACGCAAGTTCTTATGACCGTCTCATTTGCATATTTCCACCGAAGTCTCTTGTACCAGCGCCACCTATCGGCTGTTTCTTGAGTTATTTTTTTTCCTGTCTTAAAAAAATTCCCGTGACCTAGCGATGCTAACCCTGCAAACCGTTTTTCATTTGGTTTTTTCCGGTTTTTATTCATTTTTAAAGTTTCTACGGACTTTTAGCCTACCCTGTATAACACATAGCAAAGGAAAAAGAAATACAAACGAATAATATTGTGTACAACTAGTGTTCGTAAAGCCTTCATTATTTGATGCCAATTATTGAATTCGAAAAATGATCCAGATTAGAGACTTTCCGTTTAACGATATTGCTATAATTCCTAGCACGAGCATCTCTGACATAAAACTCAATGTGAAACATTTGGACAATAATCTTTATTAAACAAACATTTCACAAAGTCTTCACGCAAAGAATATAATAACCACCAATGATCATTCCTTCATGAGGAATCTTAATACGTGCATAACATATTTTTATTACCTTTTACCATGGCTCATAAGATTTATCACCTCGTACGGTTTGATTACTGAATAAATTATCCTCGTTACTTTTATAGAAACTGTTCTCATCATTGCGTGAGATAGATTCCCAAGTTTAAAATATTAGCTTCGAGTTGTTAATCTTAATTGATTTCTGTGTCTTACATGCATGACTAACATCCTCATTCTTTTATCCTTTATAGCTATATCAAGATATTAGTACAGTCAAACTCGGTTATAATTAATTACCTGTAACGACAGATCGTCTATAACGACATCAAGTGGCGTCTGCGACGGATTCCTGCAGTGAAATACTAAGGAACCTTGCTTATATAACGTCAATGAAAACGCAACGACCTCGGATATAGCGATTAATTTTTTGTTTCGTTTTTATGGTTTTTTTCCCGAGAAATTCCTAAGCCCAGAATAGGGAAGAAATGCTTATATGCTTATCTATAGTTCTATTGATACGTTACAATGAAAAAGAAAAACTATTTGTTACATGTTCTACGTTGGATGTGCTCATTTTTTAGTCTCCACTCATTCTACACAGGAATATTGGCAGTGCTCCTAGAAGCCATTGAGATGGCTTTCACACGACTTTTGTTTCTAGTATTCACAGCAAACTATGGTATCTTCCCGTAGATCGGGATGTTATCTTATTTGCTCATCGTTATCTCTTATCTGCATTCGTTATTTCTTCGAGATTTGTATTTTTCATTTGAAGGGATGCCTAAAAATGACTCCAAAGCACACAGACTTGACCAACGAATACGGCAGGGCTTTTTGCACCAAACACTAAGACAAATTGCTTGTCCGTATCTATTTGAATAGTGTTGTGTTTCGGAAAGTGTGTTTTGTTTCAAAGCTTCATGATTTAACTCAAGGGGGGGTTGGGGGAAGGGGTCATTGGTGATTTTTTTTATCAGATTGTTTTTGTTTTCCTTTTTGATCGTCATAATCATTCATGCCTAGCATATTGCACAGTATGGAGGCTTCATGCATAACATGCTATAGAATCTGATTATATTTTTTACACTTTAAAAATGTCTTAAAAACGTCAACATTAATTGCCATTAGACTTACCTGATGAGATTCATAATCATGGCTGTTGTCTCCCGAGTATGCATCAGCTGATTTGTATCTTCTCTCACCAGAGTCTATGTGTGCCGTTGGACTACCTGAGAGCAAATCATTGCCGAACCCGAGACTGAAACTTGGAACATGCTTTGGTATATCATGGATTGGTTCGATATAGTCATTATTACCTGCCAATCATATTAATAAACGGTAAGAAGATTGAAATGTATTGTTAAGCCCATAAATATATATAACATATGACGTTAAATAGATGTTTCATAAGCTATACGAATCATTGCAGTTTTGAAATATGTCTCTTAAAAAAGCACGATATTTGAATGATATACACAGCCAGTGCTTTTTTCTTTCAGCTGTCACATTTGTTTAATGCTAAAACTATGGATATTGATGTAATATAAAATTTTCATAATACTAGATCGCAAAAAAATGCACTGTTGCAGTTTTATAACTAAATCAATGATGCCTTTTAAGTATTTGTTCTACTTATATTCAAAAATACTCGAACATTTTTTGTAATGTATGCGTTCGCCATAAGCAGGTGTACAGGCAGATCAATAGTGAACGGGGAGTGGATTTCTCACCGCCACCCTCCCTCCAATGCTAATAATACAAACATTTTTAGGGGATGGGAGGGTGGTAGCCCCATTCCACATATAGCGTTACTTGAAATATGTGTAAAATCATTCACAAACCATAAAAATACCAAATACACATGAAACCTCTGAGTCCATAAAATCATCCAAACTTCATAAAAGTTGAAGGATTCATTGAATTCAGTTTATGGAACTATTGTATTCAGAAAACGGGTTTTTTATTGGTAGGGAAAAAAATTGCCACGGAACTTTTGTTAATAGAAGGCACTTTTCACACAATCAAAAATCACAGAATTCCGTAGTAAACTATGTTTATATGCATTCTCAGGTGAATTTTTGCAAGCATATTACAGCAAATATGTCCACCAGCACAAGAAAATACTGTTTGCCAGCGAGTAAGGGGAAAAATTATCCTGTTGAATGAAGGCCGTATTAACAACATAAAGAGCCTCTGGCAAAGTGATGTTCTGAACTTGCTGGAAGTGCCACCACAACAACTTACTAAAGTAAAAAAAACCAAAAACATAACTAAATCTCATCGTTATGATGTCTGTCTGTCTGTCCGTCATCATGTTTCTGATAGATCTGGGGCCCGTGCGTTGAGTTGGTCTTGTCTGCAATACTTGTAACTATCTTCAAAATTTTAGCTGAAGGTAAGGGCAGCTGCAATGTCTGTACTTAGCGCGTCTCACTATTATGCACGTTGTAAGGAAAGAAAAGTCATATCTCTGTGGTATAGTGGTTGATGCACTTGCCTGGATTGCAAGAGCGACACCATCAAATATACAGAAAGTCTCTTTCTTTGGATAACTTTATCGCCTTTGGCGGAATTTCAGGACGTCCTTCACCGCGAAATCTCCTCTATTCATCCGGATACGCTGCATGCTTGAGTTGACGGTGTTCTACATAACTTGAAAGTATAAAATCTTATACTAACTGACATACAGAATAAATGACTATGTTGATATACTTGTACACAAATTTTCTACTTTTCTCTGTGATTTGTTTGTATAAAGTGCCTCCATCGAAAAAAATGACAAAACACACATTGATATTATTTTCTACAAAAACCTCTCTTCGTGAGAACAATGTTTTCACAAACCTCATTCTAATAGTACAACAATACCTTAAATTTCTCATAATATTCACATTTTGAGATTTATGGGACACACGATGTACAAATAAAAAGTGTTGATTGCACATGACCCATTTCACTTAGGAAACAGTTTAAAAATTTCACAAAAAATTGCCTCTTCGAAACTTGTTCAAGGTGTGAATAAAATCAATCTGGTCTTTGCAAGACTTTCTTTACGATCATCAATGTGAGAAATATAGAGGAGTTGTCACGAAAAACCTCTTAAATGATAATGGTAAAAAATGTTGGGAAGAACATTGCGAAATTTTATGTTCGTGTATGGTCATTACATGCATGACCATGAGAATAAAACTGACTACATCAATTTCATTTGATCCTTAAGAAATGCATACATACATAAATTTCACCTCTAATAACTTAATTCGTTCGTAACCCATATATATGAGATTGCTTAAAAGAAAAAAGGTATGCATACGCATGCAACCTGTGTTGATAATTTCGAAATGGCGAAATTTTTGAACTCGGATTTCACATCGCTTTAATTACTGGGCATTTGATTTTTATTCTTCACATGATGTAATTAATTAAACAAGAGCGTGATCACACCCATCCACATAACATTACAACGGATTTATATTTCCCAATTTAGTGCAGTTAAAAAAATTAGTCAAAACAGTTTCTTAATTTATGTGTTTGAGTTTTTTATAACCAAAAATGAGTAAAATTTGTTATACCTTAATGTTTAAGATTAAGAGAAATTCAATCCGTTGCTAAAAAGTATTTTGCTACAAAGCTTAACAAAAAATCTATCAAAAAATTAGAAGTTTTCTTCTAGACTGAAATGTTCTACGTCTTTCCGAAATTTAAAAGTAGAATCAATCGAAACGAGTTTATTATAAAGTTTATTGAGAGAGTTAACTTTTCAATAAAATATTAAGGAAATCGACTTCATATTGTTCACTAATGTCTGTGCGATTGCATTGCATGTTAATATTTCTAAAGAACCCATAAGAAATAACGGTACTGGCTGTAAAGTGTTGTGCTGGTAAATCCCGACAGATTGCGTTTAGTATGCCAGGTTTGTGCACGGTGTATGTCCAGGAAGCGACACCATCTATTATTCAAAATTAGACACCAACGAATGGATTAATGTTTTTTTCTGTTGTGAGTCTGAATCATCGTTACGGTGAGACTGTTTTCAGGAGAAGACGGTCCGGATATTCCGCCTCCCTTGACATTGGCTAATCAATAATAATGTAGCACTGCTAAACCATATATGGAGCAGGTAAACATTTCTTTGAAGAATTTTCAACGATGCTTGGTTACATACAGGAACATGTGTGTGTATGTGTATACAGGGTGCCCCACAAATTCGTAAATGGTTAAAAAATTAATACAAATGGAAGGAATTGGTATATTTGAATGCGGTTTGTGAAAAAGTTATTCTCACGAAGGGTAATTTTTTTGGTGTAGAAAAAAAATTAAGTTAAAATTTTTGTCAATAGAGAGCGCTGCATGAAAGCCAATCGCAGATTTCCTTCCATTCTTTCAATCTCTTCCGTGCTCGAAATATTCGTAAAAATTCAGCCAGCGATTCGCGGCTGAGTTAAAAGAGCTTCATCAATAATGTTTTATCTACTGATGTCAACATCACAATGAAAAAATATGTAAGCGGCAGTAAGGAAAATGCAGACATGAGCTGTTAATCATACACCCAGCACTTTTATTAGACTAATTTACATATCTCCAGTGATTTGCTTTCCTCTGCAGCGCCTTCTATAGACAAAAATTTGAACTTTTTTCTGTACCAAAAATAATCCTCCTCCGCGAGAATAATGTTTAGCAAACATAATTTAAATATACCGATTCCTTCTATTTTTATGATTTTTTAAACCATTTACGAATTTATGGGACAGGCCTACTCTGTATACGCGTGACCCTAAAGTATTAATGTCGTCAGAGTTATACTTGTTTCATGTTGTAGTGATGCTGCCATCTCTGTTCCATATTTTGAAGAAAAAATGGACAACGCCGGAAAATTTTCACGTTATGTACTATTGAGTTAAAGGTCTGTCTGCTTTCTGTGGTGAAAGACATTTGATAATAATTTTAGATCAATTGATAAATGTATTAAATGAATAATTTTTCAATCCGTTACTTTTTAATTTGTCTCCAAAAACTGGCAGTGCTGCTGCTGCTGTTGCTGCTGGTGGTTTTCCTTGTGTTCTCTGTCTACCTAACGTCCTAGTTGTGAGAGTCTGGAGGAGTGAATTTATTTTGATAGGCTTATAGGAAGCTTGACCAACGTATCCTCCATCCTCGCCATACCTTGGGGCCGCAATAGCGAGTGACGCGATTGCTGCGATCACTGTTAGGATCTAAATTATAGAGGAAAAAAAATAATTGGTTGTAAAATTTTCCAATACTCGAAAAAACGTTCATACTTGCTAAAGATATCAAAACTTAACGATTGGTTTTTAGTTTCAAATTATGATCGACACATAAAATAAAGCAAAACTCGTTATAACAACGCATAAAATTCCGTGAAATTTGTATTGTTAAAACCGAGGTTGATGTTTTCCAAGATATTTTCTAAATAACAGGTACAATCGAATACAAACGTTCTTTCTTCATTATGGAAAGAATGGGCCATAGTTATCGAGAAAATGCGATAAATTGCGGTCATAATAAACACGGGACATCACCTATTATTGCCGAAAAAAATGGTGCTAACTGTTGGCGAAATCACCAGTTATCGCCAATAAATAACTCTTGCCTGGAAATAAAGTGCTTCACCAAGTTCTGCAAGGTATTAAAAATTATTTTACTGAAAAAAAAAATCTTTAGAACACAAATATTCGAGACGAATATCTACACTTATAATCATATTTTCATTTATAATGAGAGGACAAAATTCATGCACCAATGCGTCGGCTTATGAACTTTTCGGCTAAAGAAGATTTTTTATGATTCTTTTCTGCCTCTGCTAACAAATACGGATTCGGCTAACGAATATTTTTGCTTTCGAACATTTCAGTCAGCTGTATTTTCGCACCAACTATCATCAGAATTATTGTCACTTGAGAACACAATTTACTCAATTCCGTCCGGGAATCTTTTTCCAGAAGTACCACCACTTCTTTTACTGGAAGTTTTTGAACCATTTCAAGTAAAATGAAAGATTCAGTTAATAAATGCACTGGGGGAAAAAAGGAGCCAATGTTTTCGAAGCAAAACTCTAGCATCAAACTGAAGTCTGGACATTGTAAGAGCTTATCTTTTTCATCTGCGTGTCGCAGAAATGATTAGACGAAATCTTAAATAGATGAGACACCTACGAACTAGATTGGTTTGTGTCGACACCAGCTTCAATAGACTACAGATCACAGAGTAATAATACTATATTTATATCTTAAGTCTATGCTACAGATGGAGTTGGTTTTGTACATAATGTAATTTAAATTAAAAAAATCTGTGAGTGTGTGTGTGTATCTCATCTTCTTACAAATTCTCAGTTATCTAATTTTGAAACTGCTTGTTCATTTTAGTCTTCGATTAGTTTTTGGCTTTTTATAGCACTTCTTAAGGATTTCAAAAACTTATCTTTGAATTATGGACAGTATCTGGAACGAATTAAAGGATTTTCTATAGAAACCTATGGGAATTCACGTTTCGACAAACGAACGTAATTGAGGAACGAATTAGCTTCGTTAGCCGAGGAATCACTCTTTGTAATACTATAAGATTATCATAATCATATTTGATAAGTAACAGTGATCCATATACAGTATATTAGTTTGTAATAATGAAATAGTCCAAAAGACTTCCGCCACAAGAAGTTAAAATTAAAAAACAAGAATAGAAAAGCTAATATAGAATATGGCAAAATTGAAAGAGATTAATAATATATGCACAATTCGACTGCACGAATTATCTGACCCAAATGGTGTTTATAAAATGCAATTTCTTTTATGATTTATCAAAACTTATTCATACACGCATTCATGAGTTGATTGCACCCTATTTCTCTTATGTATCCCCCACCCATTGAACAAAAAAATTATATAGCACTCCTTCTTCTAAGGACTGAACATATGAAAGAATAGATTAATATTGCAGCTAATAACTTCACGGATATGAGTGGGCACAAAAACACGAGTTTGAGAACAAACAGGAAGAAGAAGCAAGGAACTTTCAATAACTTATTGGTAGTGTTTTTTTTTTGCAAAAAAGTATATAGCATTATATATTGGATATAATTTTATATCATATTGTACTTTTTGTTGAAAATAATACAAAAACCGGTGTTGCAATAGTTACAAATGAAATTTATTACATGAGATAAAAAAAGTAGCAAATTAAGGGACATCATTCGTACAAAAATATCGACATTCATACAAAACATTTATGAATTATATATACATGTGTACCATACAAGCACTATATAAACATTTCAGGCATATATAGTTTTTAGTTTTTACAATTGCATTTTTAAATGGGTTGCTGTATTTTAGAAATATATGACATCCATATTTGTTATGGGCATCTTTTTCTTAGCCACCTCGTTGGAAATTTTGCCTGTTGTGGCCTTGTATTTGTATTTGCAGATAAAAAAGAGAAAGAAAAATGTTAAGTTATAAGTCAAATGTATTTTATTTCATTAAAGATTAAATTATACATTATAGATATTTTTGATAATGATTCAATACATTCATTCAATAAAATTTGGTTTATTGGATTCTGACAGGGCCCGATATTCTAAAACCATACACTTAAATGATTATTTTCAGTTGGCCATTGGCTAAGAATTTATTTAGTCGTTTTATATATTTTTTCATATTTACGGTGGGAAATATTGGAAGAAAGATTAATCCGGGGGGGGGGGGTGGTCGTCCAAAACTAGAATCTTGTTAACCTCTTGTATACTTGTATATGAAAAACAGCTACTTGGATAGCTGCAATTGTTGCAATGATAGGAATATAAATGGGTGTTTATAAAAATATGAAATTATTTTGAAAAACGAAGAATTCATCCTCTTACACCTTTGCTTTGGAATTTTTTTTGAAATTAAAATGCATATTAACAAATATAGAAGCCGAAAAAGGCAAACTGTTGAACGATTTCGCTGGATTTAAAAAAGAACGTAAGTTGGTGGGGGGGGGGGGAATGCTCTCACACAAAAAAATAGAAAAAAAGTTGACGTCAATTTCACCTTTATACTCCAATATACACTATCCACGTATTGTACTCCATACAGTGTTATTCAAAAACATAATTTTGAAGAATGATTTGAACATTTAAAGGGATATATTTGTAAAAAGAAGGGTATTTGTCAGCGAGAAATAGCTCCACTAAAAAAAAATCACCCAAAATTTAGAGGAGTATTTTCACTCCTCAACGAAATTTGGACGAGTAAAATTGAATTCTGCGTATTGGCGAACACTGGCCCCACACTGTACTGCAAATTAGAAAAAAATTTGCACTCGTACGTTTTTAAAGATTTATATGAGTAAACAAAAAATAGAATAATTTCAATGGATAAATTTTCAATATTAACGTCTACTTTTTACATCTATATTACCCTTTGATTTCCCTGAGAAAAACTGCTTTACCATCTATCTACTGAAAGTACTTGGTTACAGTTGGTACTCTGGTACTGAAAGTACTAGTACCAACTTTACCAAGAAAGTTAGATGATTAAAACCAGATGATTCTTAACCAGAAAGTTAGATGATTTGCTTGATTAAGATATAAGATAATCTTTAATTGAAATTAAAATCACGTACAAAATAATCGAATAATTTAAATGATAATTATATTTATTTTATTATCAATATATTTATATTTTTATAAATATTTATTAACACATTTTCATTTCACTCATACTTCATAATCTGGTAGAAAAGTTACTAATTAATTATAAGTTACTAACTAATAATAACTTAATTAATCTTTAAAGCGTTAAAGTTGTATGAAATAACAACAACTTTGAAAATTCCGAATTAAAAAAATACCGTCAGATTTTCCGCAAATGGAAATTTTTGTGGTATAAAAACGATTTAAGCAACCATCTTTTTTACTGTCTAGTTATGGAAGCATCGTTTTCTACGAGAGTTGGAGACGACTGTAAATTCATGACACATCAATATTCATAGCGATCGTAATACATTTTTCTTAAGAGCAATTCCAGGATGGTAAATCAGGAAACAGAGGCAACCAATACTTAAGGTAGACACGACAACGGAAGTTTTTCTGTCGTATCATTCCGAGGAGGATAGCAGATTAAATGAAGCGTTTTTAAATAGCGCTTTAATGACAGCTGTCTGAAAGTAACAGTAACTGATCTACTTAAGGTCCCTGATATTCTTCCTTGTCTGTCAATGTTACGCTCCAGAGGACTGTAATACTTAAAAAACAAGAAAATTATGGAAAATTAACGTCTCTTACAATCATTTATTAGTAATTATTCCCGTTTTCTCAAAAAAATAAATAAAAATAAAATCTTTTATCTTACTTTTAGCAAGTGGGAATTCATTGCTCTTGTCCAAAAATTTGTCATTTATGATGAATAGATATTACATGTGTGTGTGCTTCGCATCACCTGTTTCAGAAAGTGTAATAATTTGCTTGTAACTTATGACTATCGATCACATCCTTGCGCGATTGTGTTGACATCACTATTTTAAGATGGCTATTTAAAGGAAAATTATATTTTTCACCGAAATTTTCTTATTTTAGAAGGTTTGGGATGTTCAGAATCTTTGTTAGGATTGCAGTATAGTTAAGACAGGGGTGCCCAATCAAAAACGGGAATGCCAATAGGTATTAATACGACCCAATAAATACTTTCGAACCGGAACAACTAAATATATGCGTTACTAATATTTTAATACTGCTTTAGACAGACTTTTAGTGTATTTTGCGACCAAAGACACAAGAAAGTGCTTATTTTTTTTGGTAATTAGAATATTTATTTCGGATGAAACATGAGTAGTTAATAATGCCAATCAAGTGGTGACGTTTTTTTGGTCACTATGACGGACCCGGGTTCAAACCCCACCGTCACCACAGTGACGGTGGGCTGAAGTTGGCTTTCTGTGGTTCCCAACTTCAAGATGCGAATGCGAGCCGATCTTCCCTTCAAAAAGTCTCGACGCAGAGAGCAACAGGCCTACAACGATACAAATATTCAATCATTGCACTTAACCCATAGTTAGAAAAATTGATGGCAGATGGCAGCTCTCTACTCATAAGAAGCATTACACAGTAACAAATTTCACGTTAGGCTCACAATACTTACACGCACATCCCAACATGTTCCAATTCGTTAGAAATTCCTCAGAAGAATTTGGACGAGGTGCATGCTTGGTTTAGTAGTAGTAGTCAATCGAGTGTTTCGACAAAGGGAATACCTGTATCGATTAGTAAGGGACAACTCCACGTTGTGGTGTCGCAAGGAGTTTTTCTTTAATAGGATTGTGAATAAATGGAATAGCTTACTTCCAGAGGTCGTGAATTCTACACATTCAGAAGGAAATGCGATATTTATAATAGGATGAATCGAATTGCTACCCATAATCAGATTACTTATATAAGAAAATCATAATTTTTTAAGTGGGAAGTGTGTATTTTGCTTTATCATAATCATTAGTTTTTATTAGTTTTTGTATAGTGTGTATTAGTTTTTATTTCGTGATAATTGGTCATATTTTGAGTTGCTGTATTTTAATTTTGTTTGACATTCATAATTTTATAGGCATCATTTTTCAGCCATTTCGTTGGGCATTTTGCCTGTTGTGGCCTTTGTATTTGTGTGACTCGAAATAGTTTTTCCCCCAATGTGACAGGACCGCTCGTATTGGATGCAAGGCTTATCCGTGGGACTTTTAGATAACTGTTGCAGATTTTAATAAAGGTTTCATAGTGAAAGCGCAGCCATAACCCGATTAATAAACATGGGGGAAAAAAAAAAAACCCCTCAAATATTTTTCCATTTCATTTAAATGAGTACGGGGAACCTGGTTTTAGTCACGGCTGCCGTACATTCTCAAGAATAGTTCTCCAGTGTGATCCAGAAAACCCTAGAGAATAGAAATCCCTGGCTTATGACAAAACTCAACGCTATGAAGTTTGAATATCAAGTCGTTTTACGATAGATTGAACTGAAGGGGGGGGGGGTTTGCTCAAGTTTACGAAGTTCAATAAATGCCTTTTATCGATTCTTATACATAAAACGCTCTTATATATAATTATTCTTACGATAGTACATTAATTTCATCACGATTGGGTGAAAACTCAAAATTACTTTACTGAGAAATTCCATGGACTGACCATGGGTTTTTTTACATTCCACGGAAAAAACTAAATAAAGCGAGAACTGATTTAAAGAGACTCTTATTCAGATTCTCACTGATTTACGGATTACATGATGTCTTGGTCAACTGATTATATGAGGATGAGAGAGACCATAGAACCATGGTGATCTTGGAAATACAAGTGGCAATTGAAAAATTAACGGCCAAGTATATATTGATAATATTTTCTATCAAAAAAGAATAGTTTTTGTATTGTTGAAACAAAGGTCGATAAGGTATTATTAGTTGAAGAAAATATGTAGTGGATTTTTCATACTAAAAAAACGTAAGGAAACCTCTTCAGAAATTATTTATTTATTTATTTCAATAAATCTATCGCTATGCATCTACATTCACTCTATAGTTTGTAATCGGAGCCATTAGCCGTTGGACAATTATTGATTATATTCGTATAAATCAATTCGCGTAAATAGTTCGTATATATAATTCAATATTATTCGTATGTGTCACATACGATTGACACAAAAAGTATTGCACCTGATGCTAATGAAAAGAAAGTCGTACAATAATATCATATGCATAACGTATAAATATTTTAAGGATGCGGGTTGATCATCATTAAATCTCGTTGATCTTCATCTTTTAAATCCTGAAGGACCATCTTTTAGGATGTAGAAAATCAGTTCAGGATGTTTGTAAGGATGTTGAGGATGTAGGATGTAGAATTCATTAGGATAAGGATTATCCGCAGAGGAAGGTATGTTTCCGCAGGCTTTTAAGTTTCGTGTATAGTAAAATAAGAACAAAACTGATTTACTTATTATGATTATCAAAGAAATAATTATACGAATCTAATACTTAAGTTTATCGACTTTTTTTACTTAAAATACTTTTTTTACCTCTTTGAAAAATTTTTGTTTGCACTGAAAATTATAGTAATAATAATTGAATAATTGATAATTTTTTTATAAATCATAAATGTTTATTTTGTGTTATAAATATATTTATCTAGAATCTAGATACTGGAACATGAATAACTCGTTTGGTAAGAAATTTGAAAATATATTTTAATTTGACAAAATTGACTTTGGATTGAAGATACGATGAATGAACTGGATAAAAATGAGAAAAAAATAAACATTTGAGAAAACTTAATTTAGTTTTTCGCTTATTTATATATAACACACAAATTTATAATTATACAAAATGTATTTTCTACAAGCACAAATACCAATACAGGCAAAATGCTTCACGAGGTGGCTGAAAGAAGATGGCCATAAAAAATATGGATGTTGAATGTATCTAAAATACAGCAATAAAAAATATGAGCGGTTATCGTGAAAAGGAAAAGTGGCTAATTACTACAAAATATGATACGCTATACATTTATTTGGAATGCTAAATATTCCTGATTGATATCATATGAAATAAACCCTACAAATTACATCATTCATCGTCATAAAAAACACTAGGCAATAAATGATAGAAATACAATCAACATTTCCGGTAAAAGACGAAATATTAAATGGCAATACTAAAAAAAGACGAAGTTCTTTAATGCATAAAATAATATAAACTATGTATAATGTAAAAGTATATATAGTATTATGAAATTTATTCAAGAAAAACGAGCCACTAATATATTTAATCACGATTATGTGTGTATGCTGTAACAAGTTTTGATGTGGTCATGTGGGTACACAATGCAAATACATTCAATCTAGTAAATTTTTTTTTTCACAAAAATGATCAACTATATTTTTTAAAAATTTAATAAATTAATAAAAAAAAGAATAATCTTCACGCTTACTTTAATCATCCTGTAACGGTTGGATTATCCTTTGGATTACGAGAGATTTCATATATATATATCCAGTAGGTTAATGACTGGCAAAAATGCGCCCAAACCATAAGGTGGAGTTTATATACGGGAGACCCGAAGAAAATATTAGGGCACCGCCGGTTTTCAAAGAACGCCCATAACAATTGAAAGCTCGTTCAATTTTTAAACTCTCACAACTACAAGAACAACCTTGACTCACGTTTAAAAGATATGCTATTACGAGTAATGGAAAAGAAAAGAGAAGGAAAAAAAAATATATAAAAGGTTGCCTGATGGAAAAGAATAGATAAAAACACTCGCCAACAAACGTCGCCACTGATGAGATCGAAAAGTAAATAAACTAAGCAATTAAATATATTTCTCAATAATTTTCTGGATGAAGATTCGTTTTCGACGTTGGATCATGAAAAAAAAAATTAAATTAAAGAAGAATAGGTGAAATATAATGAATATGAGAACGAAACCAAATCACGAACCGTTTCGGGTGAAAACTCGCCAAATCGATAGACTTCATTAGCTTCCGTGACAATGCTTGTTCTCCAAAACTATTATTAAACGTATGGGGAAAGAACAATATGATATGGTCAGAGCCTTGAGTTATTTAAGTGATCGTTTCTTATGATACTTTTTTGGGCTTGTATATATTGAGAAATATCATGCATAGATATATTTATTTATATATTTATATATATATATAGGAAATACACAATTATATTCACGTATGTGGTTTCCGTCTATTGTGTTTTCTACAATTTTTTTCCAACTTTTGTTTTATATGATTTTTAATTTACGAAATTCTTCTAAAGAGTGTGGAAATGATTCATATAGAATTTCTTTTTAATGTATTTTAAAATTCGCTGTTGAACCATATCTTTACTGAGAAGCGAACAAACGGTTTTTATGAAGAATAAATGCATAACATGCGTTTGAAAAATAATGATAAAAACGAAGAGTAGCGAATAAAATAGTCTCAAAATGTCCAGAGCATTCAGATTTATCTTACGATTAGGTGGAAGAGCTACAAAAAATCGTATCAAATTTTTATGGATTTCCTAGAAATAAGATTAATATTCATAATCCATAATTTATCTGTGAGTCAACTAACACTAATATTATTGACACAAATAAATTATGAAAGAAGTAATTAATTCATTGAGTGAATTGCCATTTTTTTTAGTAATCTGGCATATACAGTGAAATTTATTATTTATTTGGAGTGTTATTTTAATTTAAATTATGCTAGGATGGCAATAAAAGCATGCATGTATTAAAATTTTCAATTTGTTCAAATTGTCTTTTGCTGTAACAACACTTTTTCTTTGGTGGAGGGAGGAAGAGAAGAGAGAAGGGGGCAGGGAAGCAATATTCATTAGAAAAAAAAATCATTCTTTTTAATGTATAAAAATAAGGAAAAATCTCAATTTTTTCATTAAAAAAGATGAATGAAAAATTTCAGCATCATGGAAATCTTGTATGAGGTGTTTTGGGTAGCAATAAAAAAAAATGTATTGGAAATTTTGTTACGCAAAATAAGTGTTAATTGACCATTTTCTGTTCGCGGGATTTCACTTGGCTCTACATCCACTTTTCGTATCATAATAAAAATACAACCGGCCCACTTAATCGGATATCAACGATTCCAGCACGCAATATCCGATTATGTGGGGAACAATTCAATTGCCATTTTGCAAAGTTAGTATAGTTTGTATATCGTAAACTCATGAAGGATCAATACTAATAAAACTTTCTGAATAAATGAGACATAAAAAAAAAAGAAATGAAAATTACATTCACACACACTACCTAGATTTTTACTTTTCATTAGGAAAGTTAGCGTTAAGTTATTGGCTCAACAGAGAATAAAAATGAGATAATTAAATGCACGTACATATTGAAGACATCTTGAATACTAGGAGGCCAGTACCTACTATCAAATGCATTTATCTGAACCTAGTAACTTATTTTACATTAATTCCAAATGCTTCATTGAATAGAAACATTATGTACTGTATATAGTGGTTGATGTGTGACGCGTAATATTCGATTAAGCGGGAAAAATTGTTGAAATTATCATATTAAGCGGGGAAATTTTGTTCCCAGAGGATTTTATCAGTTTATCCGTTATCTAATTAAGCAGTGCCGACTGTATTTTTGTTACTTCTTAGAACAACAGAACTTTTTTTGCATGTTCTTTGTTTTGTGTACCTGCTGTGGATGACATGAAATAGAGACAGAACACATCTAAGAGAAGAGATTAAAACCTATGCGTGTCTGCAAGAAAAGTAAAAATGGTTGTGGTAGCAATATGGCCATACTGAGAGAACGAAAGGTAGAGAGGGAGAGAGAGAGAGAGAGAGTAAACATTGCTAAATGGTTCTCGAAGAAATGGGTCTCGGCTCTTGAAAATACCTTTTGACCTAGGATTCTATTGTTTCCAAAATTAATGACATTGCCATTAGTAAATGAATTTGAAGTTTTACTTTTTTAAACTTTTTTGTTTGTGATGCGAAGATTTCTTTTCGTCACGGTCAACAAACGTGCTTATTTCATTTAGTGGTTTTGAAATAAATGCATGAACTAAAAATATTATCGGAAGAAATCGAAAGTACATTCACAATGGGTTCCACTCTTACTTTCAATAGAGTTGAATGTTCGAAGTTTTTTTTGGTGGTAATATGGTTATACTAAACTGAAACAATAAAAATCTCTTGAAAGTTGATCTTGAGGTAATGCATCGCTTCACCCCTGTACCAGCCATAAGGCCATGCAGGTAAAATTGATCTTGAACTAAGTAGTAATTGCGATGTTTCCCGTTGTTTTTGTTTTTTAACGTCAATACGTCTTTTAAATCTCTTGACGATACTGGGAGCATCCTTCTAGGAACCATTGTTCCCGACTGTTTTTTGCCCATTTCGGACTTTGAAAGTAGCCTATCCTTCAAGTCGGGTCCTGTTTGGCATATATGCAAAATGTTGCTACGATCAGTCTAAAATTGAATATTTGTATTTAGAGCAGACAGACAGACAGATTTACTCATATGAACATTGGCATTCAACGCGATCTATCAGCTACCATTATACAGGGTGTCCTGTAAGTACTAGAACGTCTCAGCAACGGTCCGTCGTAGAGGTATGATTCCAATTTAAAAAATGCTCAACAGACGTTCAAAAATTACCCTGTACCAGTTTTGAGAGTGGAAATGCAGTGTTTAACAAAATAAAAAAATCTAAATTTTTATATGACACCTCTATGCTCTAACTTCCAGTAAGAAAGTTGTTGTCCTGTCTCTTCTGATGCCAAAAGAAAATCTATGTTTCTAAGTGCAATAATCTCAGAGATTATCGATTTCGGAAAACGGAGGAAACATGGGAAAGGACAGTACGGGTAAAACGGTTTTTCCGCAGTTAACGCTGTACTTTCCCAAATTTCCTTCGTTTTTCAAATTTCTGCGAGTATTTCATCTAGAAACATGCAATTAATTTTTTTGGCATCAGGAGAGACAGGACAACAACTTTCTAACTGGAAGGTAGAACACATGGGGATCGTTTAAACATTTCGATTTTTTTAAATTTTGTGACGCACACTGTATTTTCACTCCCAAAACTGGTACAAGGTAATTTCTGAACGCCTGTTGAGCATTTTTTAAATTTAAATCATACCTTTACGACGGACGGTTGATGAGGTAAAGACCATGCTTACCCTGTCCCAGTAAGTTACACCTGTATATTAAATGACTAAATAATCTCAACACCGTTTCTGAAATTAATGATTCAACATAAAAACCAAGGATATGGTCAATAAGAAAAACTTTTTGTTTGTTTTGATTTTTTCGCACTCATTTTTCTTCGATACAAATTTAATAATTTTTTTCCCCTCATCATTTTTCTTAAATGCACAGAACTAAAATCTGGAAAAGAGAAACAAGATATGTGTGTGTGTGTGTGTGTGTGTGCGCGCGCGTTACATATACCTGTCATAATTCCATTCCATCTTCATATTCGTCAAGTTGAGAAAAGAAGTAAAATAAAGCAATTATGTCATCAATATATGCATTTCTTTGCTAACTACTTCATAAATCAGACCAAACAAAAATTTCAAGGTTTTTAAAAATAAAACCAATTAAAATAGAGATCAGGATGCGCTCAATGTTTGTTTACTTGTTGAAACAGGGCTGACGAGAAATTCTGGAAACAATTTAAAAATTAATAACAAATCAACCAATTGACGTAAAAAAAGATGTGGTTTGAGCTAAAACACTTATCATGAGTCAAGGGTTATTTGTAAGTAATAATTGGCACTTTCGCCGGCAGATGGCAACATGTTGGTGAGAATCGCGAGATCAGTACTACTTAATCCGATTTCCACTATTTTTGTTGATCAAGTATAGTCACCCGGATCATAAAGGAATAAAAAACTTCATGCGCAGTACTTGATTGCCTCTCACCATATTTTTCGTCAAAAAATGTCTTGAAAACACAACCTCGGTTATAGCGACCGAAATTTCGTGGAATCGTCGACATCGTTCCACCGGGTTTGACAGCATTTTTTTGCAGTAATTAATTACAGTATCAAAAATATTAGACTATATAAAATTTTTAGTTTTTCCGTTTTTCACATAAAAAGTATACAACTTACACACATATGCAGGTACATATATATACCACATTATTCGATTTTTTCAAATATTATCAGGCATAAAAACTCAATCTAGTATTTCAATAATAATAATATGCCAGTTGAGAGTAATTACTGCTTTGTGAAATATACATTTTTAACTTATCTACAGGATTGGGAAAGGTGCAGCGAGTGGGTGTACGCAAACATATCTCGAAAATAATGTGCTTGAATCAACGGGCCCAAGACTTAAGGGGTGTCAGGACCCCTGAAAACGCATGTTTCAAAAATGACTTAAAAACTATTAAATTCGATTGCAAATCAAACGCAAAGATTTTCGTGTCAATTGGTTAATTTATTCTTTCAAAATAAAAGAAAGAAGTAATAAACTGTAATGTAAACATATGCATGAAAAAACATTTTGAACATGATTTTCTCAGATTGCAGTTTTTGAGCTCACCCGTAAAACAAAAAACAAAAACAAAAAAAAAAACCGAAAAAAATAATTGAAATTTTGAAATTTTTTTTATTCACCACATGTAAGTAAAATGAACCTCCGATTTAACAATTAACCTATGGGAAGTATTTAAAAAAAATGTTTAATTCAGATTTTTGAAATTTCTATTTTTTTTTTAAATTCTTGAAATTCTAATGAATGGCCAGCTATTCAATTTCGAAGTTCATTCTACAAAAGATGTGAAATAAAAATTTCAGTGAAATTTCGGAATTTTTGGTGAAGTGGTTTTTAATTTTTACTGATGAGCTCAGAAACTGTAATCTGAGAAAATCTCGTTCAAACAGTTTTCTCCCCTTGTATATGTTACTGCCAAAGCCCGAAGTTGGCAAACTCATGACGGACCGACCACCTCGCGAATTGGCCAATTTCGCTAAATATTGACCCGGTTTATCAGTTCGCGACGAGGCCGGTGATCCCTGCCCAAAGTTCGATAACGAAAGAAATAATTCGGAATCTTCGACAAGTTGGCGTATTTTTTCGTGATAATTATTACCGCATTAGCTATGACAACCCATAAAACCGCAGTCACAATGCGGTAAAAAAATCTTTTCAAAAATTTTGCAAAAAACAAACTATATGTTTATATAATTATTTTTATATTTTTTTTTCTCTCGTTACGTGGAGCTAATCCAATATAGCTATATATATAGACATTTATCACACGTTCGCATTAAAAAATTGTATACGGCTTCTACGGAGCTGTCTAGCATTAGTAACTCCAGTTTTGGCTAGGGATCTCTGGACGATGCTTCGCGAAATGGCCGGACAAAGTCCGAATCATTTCTGCAATTCCGACTTGGTCAAAACGCCATTTCGTGAAATGCCGTCGATAATCGGCTGCACTTCGAGCATGGGCGGATATACTGGGGGGGGGGGGCCCAGCGTCAAAGGTGGAGTCATCTGATCTATTGCATATATGAATTGACATCATCATCATCTTGGCCCCCCCCCCCCCAGACTTCCAAGTCCATCTCAGCCTATGACTTCGAGCTTTAGCAGTAACAGAAACATTTACACTATAATTGATTGCTGATTTATTTTATTTTGAAGGAATAAATTGACCGATTGAAATGAAATTTTTCGAGATCTCGATTTTAAATAAAATTCTGCAATGATTTGAATGAAATATTTTTTGAAAAATTGACCTCAGGGTTCATGTGAAACTCCTCAAGAATACATTCAATTTCTCATGAAATTAGTTAAAAGTCCATCCAAAGGAAAACTCTTATTCAGATTTTAATAACATGAATAATTTTAATGGTGTTCCTTAATATTTTTCAGTCTTTCTGTCATCAAAACGTGATCTCAAAACGTGATATTATACATTATTACAGCATTTACTGCTATGAAATGAATAATTCAAACTTAATTTTCTCTTTCCTATAGGCTACATCAGAAAGAATAATTTATCTCGAATTCAATCTCGCTTCTTTTCTTATATCTCATTTTCCAAAAGCTTTTGATACTAGTAGTTACAATAAAAAATAAATTGGGAAAACAGTTTTTTTGAAAAAAAAATTTCCACTCCATCTCGTTCATTGAAGAAAAGATAATTTATCATAAAACTAGTTCAATTACTTTCTTTAGTGATCATGAAGGCTAATTTTTATCATTTTTTCTTCAGTTAATACTTGAAAACTAGAGACAAGAAGAGAAATCAAGAGACAAATTAGGGTAACATAACCAGTCCTGTACTAGCAGGTACGTCACCCAGACAAGATCTCCAGTCGCACGTGATTAGGAATCGAATATCGGGTGGAGTTTGACCTCTGATTTGAAACGGGTGCTGCCGACACTCTTTTCACTTCAACAAGCTTAATAGTGATAATAATAATGATACAAATATTTGCCCGAAGCATCATTCTTCCGCTCTGAAAACATCAACTGTTTTTTTTTGCACTAAACAAAAGGGAAATCCAATTTTCGACTCGTTAAACGTTACAGACTTGCCATTTAAAACGGGTCAGCAATGCATTAAATGAGAAAGTAAGAGTGTTTTTTCTCTCACCAATTCGATAACTTCAATGTTTTCTCGAACATAATAACTATCATTCCTATATGATTAGTGTTGCGAAATTTATTGCTGTTGAAATCGTATATATATTTTGTATATATATATACGATTATAAATGTATGTATATATTTTTTTTTGTCGGATGAAAATTTCACCAAACGTTTCTAGAGAATTGCTGTCGGATAAGTCATTGAGTTATTTCGAAAGAAAATAAATTAATTTTTAGATTCACAAAAAAAAAAAGTTCATGAAAAAAGGAGGCACGATTCAAAATTTTGAAACGAGTTAGGTAGGAATGATATAAGAAGTTCTCGCGTCCCGTTTTCATATGTCACGTTAACCAAACGGAATATACAGTCATCGTAATTATAACTGGGATATGTCTTATAATATAGTTGTCAACAGGTTATTGCTATGAGAAATCAAATCTATAAGAAATTAATAAGCGGCGTACACTGTATATTGGTACACAATGTCTGTATAACACATGGAAACATTCTTCATAACATAACATAGTGTATTTATTCGAAAATGCATTTACTTCTTTCATTCAATGTATTTGTTTATTTTATTCAATGTATTTATTTTAATGCAGTATGTAAAGCTATGAAATAAAAGTTTACGTAATATAAAATTCGCATCTTTTCCTAAAATATGAAAACAAAAAAAATGAAGAAAAATCTCAGTACCTCAATCCAATATAAATTGAAGTTATAATGTACAGGGTGAGTCAAAATGATTAATAATAATAACGTGATCCACACGTATTCCCAAGGGAATAGTATGATCCGTCCAGGGAATTTGTTAGTGTTAGTAAACATCCATGCCCGAACCGGGGTTCGAACCCAGACCTGCACAGTGAGAAGCCAGTTCCCTAACCACTCGACTGCCAGGCGGCAATTATCCTTTTAAAAATGAAAATATATTTACCATCATTTTTTAATACGCAGTTCATTAATGCATACGACAAAGAATGGTTTGTAATCTTAATAGAAATGAGAGTTTTCTTCTACCAACTCTCTAACCATTGTACACTAGACTTGTCGAAAAGGGGGACAGTCAATGGGGAATTGACAAAAAAGTATTATCGATTGGTCACCCAGACATCTCTTGATCTTTTACTCTAATTAATTAACTCTCTGTTAATCTTTTGCGTTATTCATTTTCTTGTGAGGGTATGTAAAGACCACGTATTTATTTTTCCTATGATTACAACAATGCATGAAGTGAGGATTAACATTACGAATACACGGGCATTATCAACAACTTAGGCCATGTTGCAATGTGTGAGGACTCGTCAATGTCACCAAAGAGAATCGCATAAAACGCTTTTAAGTGGAAAACAGAATTTTGAACTTTCTTTTGTGGTGTGTAATATTTTTTTCATTTCAATGCAGTGAAACTTTGTTGTATTGATACTCTGTTCACCAAGAAAAAAATATCTTAATAGAGTGACTATCGTTATATCGATAGGCAACATTATCATCCCATGTCATCAAATATATGCTGTCGTTGTGATCTTTTCTAAATTGGCATTGTTAGTACCACTAGAAAATGAATGTGCTTTCATGTATTTATTCGCTACAAAAAAAATATAATTGATCAGTTGATTAATAAAATTTAGTTGGACGATTGGCCCGTAAAGCTGTTTTACTGTCGCACTTTTGTGTTACACATAAAGTAGTAATACAAAATACTTTTTTTCTTAGCACTTTTACTGATCCTGGTGATGCAAAATACCGGTGAAATAAGACGCATTCAGAAGAAGGAAAACAAGTGACGAAGTGAAAATAAAATTCAGAACGGTTTTGAGCAGATTATTAAAAAATATCGTTGTAGCGGTTTTAAAAAAATCTCAAAAAATATCGTTATAAAAGGATTTATCGTAGTGAGGAATTTAACATTAGACTATGGGCAATTTCAAATAAGATTTGGGAAAAAATATCGTTGTAGAGGGATTTCTCATTATATCGAGTATCGTTATAGCGAGTTTTCACTGTACTCATAATAAAGTTATTGTCATTTGTAACGCAAGCAATTTGTATTTTAGCAAAGGAAGTGAAAAAAAACATATGTTTTAGAAGAACCGGATTGTTTTGCTTATTAACCCTTTCAGACCGGGGCGTTCATTTTTTGAAATTTTCAAAATGTTTTTGTGTGCATTTTTGATACTCAAAAAATGTATTGGAAACATAAAATACCAGAAAATCTTTATTTTTTTTGAAATTTTTAAATTCTTTTACTTGTTTTTGTAAAGAAATAACTCACTTCGTTCAATTTTTTCAATCAAGATGATGCAGGGTAGATTCATCTTCGCGTAGAATTTTTTCCAGAACTTTATCGTTAAATTTTATGTAATAAATCACGTTTTTCTCGGAGACACTTTCTCCTGGGGAAAGAGACATCTTAAAACCCATTGAAAGTTCAACTTCAAGTGCTGCCCTCTGATAACAGCCCCCAAAGTTCATATTCATCATATTTATAACTCAAAACTTTCACAATACTTTAAGCAGGGCTTAACTTCTTTAGATCCGAAGAAAAAATTCTACAGTAAGAAAAGCAACCCCACATTTGCAGCACCAGGGTGTGAAAGGGTTAAATGCCTTTAAACTGAAATGAAGGTCCAATATCTATGTTTGTCATATAATTTGATCGCGGAAAAACGACCCAGACACCATATCTCATAGGAAGACTGATGTAAACAAATTCACACAAGCATCTTTATCTGGGTTATTGATAGTTCATTCTACCTTTTAAAACCAACTGAATAATCAAAAACTCCGTATATGTGTTTCTCACGTAGAATTTCGAACTAGAACTTTCGCTGCCATCGACTCTGGCTCATTATGGATGAATTATTATGTTATGAAAGAAAAGAAAAATGTCTGAATGAACAACGGGTTAACCTGCTCTAGAGACTTATTTGTAATTTCTTTCCAACTCGTGCTCGGGTTTTTCACCCTAGAGAAATATATTGGAAATTAATTAGCCAAGTTTCGAGATTTTGGGTCGATCGACATCTCAGGGTAAGGCTGTGACCGAAACTTGTTCCGCGGCTGTTTGTGTACGTGAGCTGAATACCAATGGGTAAATGAGATCGATTCCCGTATCCGCGAGCGTTTCTGGTTAGAGAAAATCACATAATCGAGAGTCTCGTGTTGATAACATACATTAAATCCGACCAACTTATATGATGCAATTCAAATTATGGCGAATTATTACGTATATAACCAATGCAACGTATATCAAAAATGGAAAGATATACAATGGAAAGAATAGTTTCCGATCAAAACCCATCAGAGGAAATATTATTAAAATGCTTATACATTTTCATGCCAATATATTATGAAAAGTTCTTATAACATTCATTTTTGAATAAAACAAAACACAAAACATACATACATACATACATATATATATATATATATACATACCTCAAAATGTACAGTGTTTTTTAATAGTGCTCAACGAAATTTCGAGTATTCAAGACGTGGCTCACAAATGACCCTGTTTCTTTGAGCTTGACATGGACATTTGTACATCATTGAAGAATTTTTAGAAATCTTTTCTATTCACGAAACCACAAAAGAGGAAGCTATTTGAGATGTCGTGACAAAATACAAATATACGAATACAAGGCCACAACCGGCAAAATGCCCAACGAGGTGGCCGACCCATAACAAGTATGGATGTCATATACACTGAAGAGCCAAAAAAAACTAGAGAACCTGCCTAATATCGTGTAAGGCCCCCGGGAGCCCACAGAAGTGCCTCAACACGACGTGGCATGGACTCGAATAATGTCTGAAGTAGTGCCGGAGGTAATTGACACCATGAATCCTGCAGGGCTGTCCATAAATCCGTAGGAGTAAGAGGGGGTGGAGATCTCTTCTGAACAGCACGTTGCAAGGCATCCCAGATATATTCAATAATGTTCATGTCTGGGAATTTAGGTGGCGAGCGGAAGTGTCTAAAGTCAGAAGAGTGTTCCTGGAGCCAATTTGTAGCAATTCTGGACGTGTGGGGTGTCGCATTGTCCTGCTGAAGTTGTCCAAGTCCGTCGGAATGCACAATGAACATGAATGGGTGCAGGTGATCAGACAGGATGCTTACGTGCCTGTCACCAGTCAGAGTCGTATCTAAACGTATCAGGGGTCCCATATCACGCCAACTGCACACGCCCCATACCATCACAGAGCCTCCACCAGCTTGAAGAGTCCCCTGTTGACATGTAGGGTCCGTGGATTCATGAGGTTGTCTCTATACCCGTACACGTCCATCAGCTCGAAGCAATTGGAACCGAGACTCGTCAGACCAGGCAACGTGTTTCCAGTCCTCAACAGTCCAATGTCGGTGTTGTCGGGCCCAGGCGAGGCGTAAAACTTTATGTCGTGCAGTCATCAAGCACGCTCCGAAAGCCCATATCGATGATGTTTCGTTGAATGGTTCGCACGCTGACACTTGTTGATGGCCCAGCATTGAAATCTGCAGCAATTTGCGGAAGGGTTGCACGTCTGTCACGTTTAATGATTCTCGTCAGTCCCGTTCTTGCATGATCTTTTTCCGGCCGCAGCAATGTCGTAGATTTAATTTTTTACCGGATTCTCGATATTCACGGTACACTCGTGAAATGGTCGTACGTGAAAATCAAAATTTCAACGCTACCTCGGAGATGCTATGTCCCATCTCTCGTGCGCCGACTATAACACCGCGTTCAAACTCACTTAAATCTCGATAACCTGCCATTGTAGCAGCAGTAACCGATCTAACAACGATCTAACCTTCGATTCCTACTGAACAACTTTTCAATGTTATAATTAATTTTTGAATTCATATAATTAATTTTTGAATTCATATAATTAATTTTTGAATTCATATAATTAATTTTTGAATTCATATGATTAATTTTTGAATTCATATAATTAATTTTTAATTAATATTTAATAATAAAATTTTGTTATTATAATTAATTTTTAATTAATATTTAATAATAAAATTTTGTTATTATAATTAATTGATTAAAAAATTAATCCATTTTTTACAAAAATGTAATTTCTATTTAACAAAATTTTAATTAGTAATTCACAGATTTTTTGATTTCTGATTAATGATTGCCGGCCCACTTGAGAGATCATTTCAAGCAAATGACCTATCCCAATAGAGTTTGACACCTTTGTGCTAAAGCACTGGTTCTCAATCTTTTTTTGACTCGCGGAGGGCCTTTCGGTTTGTAATTTCTATAGCGCGTCCCCCCCACCAGCTTTTTTTTGTTTATTTTTATCAAATTTACTGATTTACTTTATTTTCCTCGAGCCTTTATCTAAATGGACAATTAAATTTCGTGGTAGCAGGGAATCGTAAGCACGTTTTTTTGTATAATAAAATTGCTATATTGATTTTCATTTCTTATTCCTACTGTACAAACAATGGAAAAAAATCACAACAACAAAAAACCGCATACTGGTAAACCTGAAAATTATGTATGCTACCGGATATCAACTTCTTGATATGCTTGCTACATATTGGTGGAGTTTCGGAAGTTATATAGCCGAAGATTATAGTAAAGATCATAAATCTCAAGGAAAAAAAAAAGTAAAAAGAAAATTCGGTTGTACGATAACAAATATTTACATTAATTAATTCCGATCGCTTTTTTTTGAAGCAATTCTGAATGAATTCTAGTATGTTAGAGTAAATAGAGAAAAAAGTGTTACTATATGAATAGCGAAGCGAATAGGAATTCCACTAAAGAAGAGGGATATTCCGATAAACACTCGAATGAACACGAAGTGAAGCGCAAAAGCCTAAATGCACGAACATTTACTAAAATAACTCTTTCTTTTTCCATAGAGAAACATAACTTAAGAAGTCAGAAGGTTCGAAAAACACTACGAAAACATATACGTAGAGCATCTTTAATAAGAAATAAATACTTCATTCTTATTTCCACAAACAACGGATATATAAGCGGTGGTTTTTTATTTTCTTTTTCGCCTTGTAATGTTTTCCGTGTTATACAAGGAACATTTTCTGCATGAAAAGGTAAACACTATAGATGTTTTTTTTTATTTCGTTCGAAAAATCACTCATTCATCTAGAATTCAAGATGAGAAAGAAGAGAAAACATTTCCGACTAAAAACCGATTTCCGTTTGTTTGAAATCGATCTTTTGATGTCCAGGAAGTGACATTATGAGTTGTGCTGTGTTTATTTGTTTCTGTATTCGTGTTTTTATTTCCCTAGAATCTCGTGTTTTTATTCTTTTTTTCCCCCCAAGTCTTATGTTTTCACATTTTTTTTCTCCACTTATATTTTATGTTCCAGAATAACTTTTTTAGATAATTAAATACAATGATAAAAAAAAGAAAATTACAGTGAAACCTCGCTATAACGATAAATCCCTCTAAAACGAAATTTTTGCAATTCTCGATTGAATTGCCTATAACCTAATATTAAATTCCCCTCGATACAACGATATCATTTACTAGAATAAATCCCTCTATGACGATATTTTTCAAATGTTTTTGACACTGCTGCAACGATATTTTTTATATTTTGCTCACAAAATGACATCCAATAGATTTTTTTTTATATTTCTGACCATTTTTTTTTCAATAGTGTCTAAGAGCATCGATATCCGAGTCCGAAGAATATCGTTATGTCGATGTTTCACTGTAATTGCACTCGAGAAATACAGATAATAAACACAAATAATACGATAAAGGTTACAAAACTGCCTGAAGAAGCAAAATGCCCATAAAAAATATTGATGTCAAATACAGTTGAACTCGGTTATAAAGACTTCGGCTGTAACGACACCTCCTTATAACGTCAGTGATAGGTGATTCTGACTAATTACTACCATAGAGAATAATGTTAACGACTCTTGCTTATATCGTTGATTAAAAAACAACGACCTCGGATATAACGACACATTTTTTTCGTTATTGCGTATTATTCATAATTAGGGCGATAATATGACACGAAAACGGAAAATTTTGTGATTTTGCAATTTTTTGCCTTTTTTTTATATTAAAGAGGCCTCATCTTTTCTACGTTGCTTAATTTAGTTCATAACCCTTTCTAAAATTGGGGTTGAAGATAATTTGCGTAATTTATAGATTATGTTATGATATTTATCCCTATTAATCAATCCTAAATATCAATATCAATTTTATATGTTTGCCGTGATTTCAGCGCCGTCTTAACACATAGACCCACACTGACATGGCCCGAGAACCTTATGTGTGGAAAGGGCCTCGTGAAAATGAGATCTGTTCAAATTTTTGACAGCGAGTACGTAAATTGGGTAGCAGGTGCTTGTACTCAAGTAGGAGCCCCAGAAAAATCCCTTTGCCCTTGGCCCTGGGATGCCGTTTAACGGCATCCCCCCCCCCCCCCCCCCGTGAAATACATTTTAAATCACTACACTGAAATTCTCCAAAACTTTCTAAAGCAATGCTTACTTATAATTGTTTACTTAAGTAATTGGCGATTTTCCGGACAATCGTCAACATTTTAGCTAGAACTGGCGGTGTCCCGTATTTATGATTCCAATTTTCCGTACTTTCCCTGATAAAATACGGTCACCCTAACAAGGTACATGACTAATGAAACAACAATTCCATGGTGTTGACAACAATCATGAAAACGATGAGAAAACAACTATGGTGAACGACGGACACCTTAGTTGTAACGACACATTAGTTATAACGACCAGATTTCGTGAAATCTTCGATGTCGTTATGAGGGAGTTTGACTGCATGTATATCTAAAATGAGTTCACAAACATATTGAATTAAATTATATTCTTATAAAATGAAATGAATAAGATAGGGAAGGGGGAATTAAAAGAAAATTACTTTTTAACAGTTTTAATAACAAAAAATTGCAGTAAAATTTGAATTTTCATCGCTGTGCAATAAGCAGATGGTAAAAATATGCTTCAGATACGTTTTATAATTGTATGAAATTGATAAGATGTGATACTTCAAGGTACATGACTATTATTAGGTTATTTCCATAAAAAATCTAGAAAAAAAAGATGAATAAGACATGGATGAATACCATTTCACAGAGAGATGGATGAATACCATTTCATCATGGAAATTTTACTGAAAAAATAATTTTGATATTTTTTATAAGTGAAGTACTAATCAATAGCATTTCTTTGCAGGATGTATATCTTATATTGTCGATGTATTTTCTAATGCGTTCTTCCTATTGTTTGAAAAAAATAACACAAAATTATTTTAACCATTATTATTTATAGTTAAGTGATTTATAGAGATATAAATCACTCAATATGCATGCTTGCCCGGTATGCAAGAGGTCCTGGGTTCGAGTCCCGGCGGAGACGTGATGACTTTTCTTTCCGAGCTCCCCTCAGCATAATATCCGGAAAATAACTGTTTCCTTGATAAGTGATTTATGCTTATATGAAATAACGCAGCGTAATTTATTAAAATGTTCTTGGAATACTGGAAAAAAAAATTCGGACCATTCATGCTTGTTTTTTTAGCATGGTTTCGGACTAATTTTTACAAACTTATAAAAAAAAGTTTTCAAAACATTCTACGATGATTCAGGATTTATTTTTTAAAGTTCCATGGGTTCAAGACAGTGTGTGTAAGAATACAAATTTTTCTCGCAATTGATTCTCTCACAGTAACCTATTAATTTCCACTCAATGCTTTAAAAACAAGCGGGAGGGATTCCTGAAATAATAGTTTTCAAAAAATTTATAATTGACAAAATTTCTAACTGAAAACAAATCTATAAATATAAAACTAAAAACTAATTTATAAAATCTAAAATCTATGAATATAAAACTGTTGTAAAAAAATGTTTATTGGTCTGATTTTCGACGCATTAAGGTAATACAATGAAACCCCTCTTAGCGGACACACCTTAGATGCAGCCACACCTCTTTTACTGCAAAATAATATAATTTACTCTTATATAATAAATGTATGAATTTCAAACCCCTGATTAACGGTCACTCCTGTTTTACGGACGAATTTTTTTGTCCCACCGGTGTCCGCAAAAAATAGGCTTTACTGTATTATGAATTCTGATTGGCCATACAATATATAATTTACCTGAAGCCCGTGAAACACGTGGCCCCAAATAATATTGTTATTAATTAATAAAATCTAAATGCAGTATTTCAGCTAGGGAATTTGAGAAAAAAAATATTTTATATTAAACTAGTAGAGAGTTTCCAATTTCAAAAAGATCGGAACTAATTTCCTGTTCTGGGCTGAAGGAAAAAAAGCCAGAACCCTGCCACAAAATTATGCCGCTTCTGAGATTTCTTCCAGGATGGCTTCATGCCAGAGAGAGTCAGAAAAACTTTACTGAATTTAATCTCTTTACGACCACGGGCGTATTACCACCAGTAGAATAAATTCAAACAAATTCTCCGTGTTTCCTTTCCTCTCTTTTCATCATCGCGAAGCTTTACAGTAACTCTTTCTACATAAGTTGCTTTTTCTTTCCCCCTTTTCTTTCTATACTTTGGCCATTGATTTTTTCCCACTTACATAATGGGTATCTTTCTACTTTATAAATGTAAGAGCGAAAGACAACACGTATGGTGAGGGTGAAAAGAAGACTAAAAAACTTTCTGATCTACCTTATCTATTATACTGTTTCTTTTTACATATTTTTTTCATCTTTCCCCTCCTTCCTTCTTCTTTTTTTATAATGGGCTGTTAGGTTAGGACAAGGTTACCAGATTTATCGCAGATTCATTAAATAGAGATAATCCAAATTTCTTGCCAAAACCTAGTACATCAAGTGCTCAAAAAAGGGATTCGTTTTTGCATACATGGATTTTTGTTCGCAAACTTCCCTAATATGATGGAAAAAAAAGCAAAATTTTGTATTATAATTTATTTTATTCAGGCCAACGTTTTCCATTCGTTACCAATCCTCTACATGGTCCTTGAGCAATTTCCAACCCAATGTAACCCGCACTCTTTAAAAAAATGAGAATTCTTGAACTAGACCATAGATGCATGGCCACGAGCCAAATGTAGCCTTCGGAATTATCTGATGTGGCTCGTGACCTCAAACTCAATTTTGTAAAAATTAACTACGCAGCATATAACCAGATTCCCTAAGTGACCGCGGCACATTTCCATATCACTTAAATGACCAGACCGCTTAATTGACCCGCGGCCCATTAAAAGATCACTCATTAGGCCCGTGAGGCGTTTTCAAACCAATGAAGTGACCCGTACTCCTCAAAAAGACCTCGGACTAGACCGATGCTCAACCCATGGTCCACGAGCCAAATGTAGCCCTCAGTCATCTGATGTGGTCCGCGACGTCAAACCTAATTTTGCCAAAATTAATTGAACAGCACAGTTCCAGAACACTTAAATGATCTGCGGCACATTTCCATCTCTTCGATGATCTTTCCGTTTTCCAATTCAACTTTGGAGGAAAAAAAAAGACTTTCTTCTCAACCATTCTTGACTGGATGAATATATATAACGAATTTTACTTGTGATTTATTCTCTGAAGGGCTTTCAAATTGCATGAAATTGTGCGTCTTTTTTCTTTTTGGGACTTGAATGTCATTACTCTGCTAGTTGTTCGAACACTTAACCACGCATGATCGAAATCTCATAAATTTTTTTTTTCAGCTCAAGATGATGTTATTGCTTCTGTTAAGATAATTATACCGGAAACATCGATGCACCAGTAACTTTTGAGTGAAAATACAGGATTTTTCTCATTCTAAATGCTAATCTGTAAATTTCGAGATTTATTGTATTTCATTTCTCCGGATTGTCCCAATAAATCATTCTTTTTAGGGATTTCTGAAATTTATATATTTCTAGCAGCGACATATTTCTGTATGTCGGTGCTGGGGCGAGTGAAATTAAGTTTAATTTGGTTTCCTTACTTTCATCTATTCAAGTTTAATTCGTCTACTTATTATCAGATGTGTCTACTTCTTTGAATTTTTATTTGCTGGTTATATATTTTCGTTCTCAAGCTATATAGCCTTATATAGCCAGTTCGAATTGGCAATTTTCTGGAAAAAAAAAATTGAAAAGAAACTACGTTTTTTTACTCGTTTCAACTTATAATTTTTTATAAATCTAACGTTGATATTGACGCAAGAAGTGAAGTGAACTTTAAAATATGCTTTACAATATTTTTGTATATTTTTTTGGCATTGCACGTGCAATATTTATTTTTATGAATGCTTTAACAACAAAAAAATTGAGTTTTGGTGTTTCTTAACTTTTTTACACTTCCGGCTCCATTTTTATCCTGAGACTTCCCGTCTTAATGAGGGACTCCATATCTAGAAGCGTCCTGTTCAAGAAAGCGGAGTAGGATTATTATTAACACTACTGAAGAATTTTACAAGTTTCATTTATAATAATGACATAATATTTTACCCTTCTTCAAATTATGATTATTTTCCAGAGCTCATTGATTAGGCTGTTCTTTGCGAAATATTTCCGCAGAGATTTTCTATCAGAGACGTGCACACATAATTTATGAGATGAATAAATTTCCAGATTATTATTATTATTACTTCACCAACTTGAAATTTAGGAAGGTACAAATGATAATAACTAAACATTTTTTTAAAGTATCGCTGAAATTATTTTTTTGAATATCTCTCAGGGAACTTGATTCATCCAATTACCTACGTCAGGGGTGCACAACCTTTCCAGTCCACGCTCACAAATAAAACAATTGGCGATATATTGAATGGATTTTGCTTTCCCATGTTTTTATGAAGGAAATTTGGTCAGCCAAGGCATTTATCGTGTTATTTTTCGAGAAATTGTTCCAAAAATCCATATCTCCACATAATTAGCCAGTTTTTCAGCATATCTTGTATCAACAAGTGAAGAATACATCTGTCTCGAAATATATGTCGCCATCTGGTATAGTGATGTCATTTACAAGCCATTATTAGCTGATTGCTCTCACCTATTTAAAACTATTTAAAGTTATCTTCAATTTTAAAAATAATAAAAACTCTTTTTGTGAAAAAAAGTATTATGACGACTTTAGGTACACATTAAGCTGTTTCACTGTTACACATCCGTTAATATTCCCCGATTCCTTATAGCTTCATCGTAGAAAAAGACTGTTAGTTCTTTTTAAATAATTTCAAATTATATTTATTTAAACGGAACGAAGTGAAGTTTGACAATAGGTAATTGGATGATAGGCCATTGTTAGTTCATGAGGCTTATGTATTGGTTAATATGGAAAAAATACAAATCCATTGAACAGTTACATAATAAAACTAATGAATAAAACTTTTGAAACAATACATTAGCATTCATTCATCATCTATTGTGAATTTGGGTCGGAAATGAAGGTTTCATTTATAGGTGGTTTCTTCAGACTCGGTAGGGAAAATAACTCGTTATTTTTATGTTCTCCCCCAGTATCAAACCCGTAGACGAGCATCTTATCACTCACTGCACCACTCGGGTGCGCCCGTGCTTAATAGAAACGAGGTCTACATCCATCGATATGAAAATTAATAGAAACGCGGAATGATATAATTAGAACTTCGAGCGATAACTATATAACAACTATTTCGGATGAAACTTGCTCGGTTCAATTTTACTTTTGCCCACTGCCGCACATTATAATAGGAAAAAGGAGGATGTGACGAGGTTTCGCTTTTTGTATGAGGAGTAATAATATTCTGTTTAATAGTAATTCAGATGTAGGGTTTACCTGCCACGTTAAAAATTCCGGGGTGAGGGCAATCAACTATTTTTTCTGAAACACAATCAAGCGTGAGAGCAATGACTCTGTAATCAATGAAACTTGTCCAATTCTTCACGGGGTGCAAAGTTAGAGCCTGGCCAGACTTTTCCCGTGGGGCCACGAACAGAATTTCAGTTGTATGCATTTTACAAACCAATAAAATTCAGCGCCTTCCAGGAGCCGTGCTCCAATGCACATGATTTGTAGTAGGATTCCAGATCGAGATTTATCACAAGCTCCGTCTATTGCCAATTTTACATTGTTAAGGCAACAATAAATAATAAGATTATGGCCAGCACTGCAATTGGAGATACAGTCGAATCCCGTTACAGCGAACTCCCAGAGACCGGAGAAATCACTTCGTTAAAATGAAATTTCGTTATAAAGGAATTGCATTGTTCTCATGTAACTTATCTGAAGGATTAAAAAAGTGTTCGTTAAGATGAGAATTTCGCTGTAACGGTATTCGTTAAAACGGGATTCGACTGTAGCAGTGTGGAGGATGTTATATGTAATACACATTAGACCAGGGGTGGTCAACTTCTCTCTGCTGGAGGGCAAACATAATATAGGGTCAGACGCAGTGTCGCGGTCCTCACGAGGGACAAAACTCTTGTATAAAAAATGCACAAGGCATATAAGCCGCACCCAGTATGATTTGATTGCTTGCTATGGCATAATAGGACACGAATATTTTGACGGGATTTAACTGAAGACAGGAGAAACCGCGAGATACCCAGGCTCAGTCGTAAGAAGCAACGTAAGCACTTTGATCCCCGTGGAGGGAGACTCGGACATCGGAAAAACCATGATTTATTGATACGTCAAAGATTAGATATAATGGCATTGTAAGTAAAATTATGTAAATCGAAGAATCAAATGAATCAAGTGAAAATCAAAGGGAAACGGGCACCGATAATAAATAACTACAGAAAACTGTATAAAATCATACCGCAAAAGGCGCAATCAGAAATTTGATCGATCAAGTATGACAGAAGGGCAGAGCATTCCACTCCGCTTGGACATTACAATCCACCCAGTCTAATTCCCTGTACGGGATTTAAGTAATTAACTAAATTCTCACACTTAATTATACACGACATGGAGAAAACCACTAAACATCCTATAAAAATATGTCATATCTTTTACAATTTTTTTTGTAGGCTTTCTTCAGATTTTTAGCAGGTGTAAAGTTGAAGGTATAGAGAAAAGTGTTCTATTGTAAGAGAAATCAACGTTACAAAATATCTGGTCTTGTCAATGCTAAAATATAAGACGTTTATGGTGGTGAGATGCTTCATCAATGCCGCTTAAAGAACAGCTTAAATGAACCGCCGATTCGATCTTTATATCGCTTTTATTGAAATCAAGTTTTTCCACGGATCTGGCTCAAAATTATTTCTGAGTCCAGGCAACTTGTTAGGATGTCGGATGACTACGACAGGCTCGTAACTAAGATTTTTGTTACGGGGAAGGCTAAAAATAAGACCCATCCAGTGCAAAATTCTATGATTCCATAACGGTATTTTTACTGTTTCCTAAAATCTACAGCCCCCTGAAATTTTTCGCCTGGGGGCAATAGCCCCCTTGGTACTCCGCCTCCAGGGGCTCTGGGCTAGGAACACATATGATTATTGAATGAAGATTCGATGACTCCTACAATAGTGTTGAAATAGGGTTAAAAGACGTCCTCATCTTGAAGACATACCAAACTGGATGATGGTCCAACTGGGGCAGATGCCATACTAGTGATCCCGCTCATGAATAAGACAATCTGAAAACTATGAAGAAATGGTATTTTTTTCGGCCTGAAATATACTGAGAATTGAATTTTCTGGACGAAATGCGAAACTGTTATCAATGATGAAAATCACTTTTCTTTCCAAATATCAGTTTGGGCATAACATCCAGAAAATTCAATTTGACAGAGCTCTGACAGAAGAAAACTACATCTCCAGGTTGAGAATACCATCGTTCACTCATATTAATATCGGCACTGGTAGATAGTCACCCATAGCCGTCTCAACTGAATCATGGGCCCTGAGCATATTAATATTTCGGGACCCTTATACTTGGTTGGAAATAGCAACCTATCACTTTACACACTTTTCAAAATCACAGTACCCCCATTATCATGAACCCCATGCCATCGGAACCCCTGGACCGTATCTGGGTGGGCTCATGCGGTAAAACAGCCCTGGGGTTACTCCTTTGAATAAACAAAATGGATAAACCAGTGCGTGGAACATTCATTTTTTTGCCACCTCCTAACCATATCATGGCCTGCCGTTCTGTCTCAACGAAGAGATTTAAACAGGTGGTTAAAGAAAACCCGAGCCATGCTAAAAGCTGTTCATGTGTAGTGCGGCCATATCCGTCATCAATTTTTCTAACTATGAGTGCAGTGAGATAGATGGCTTTTTCTCAGCCCAAGATATCCAGGAAACATTTTATTCTCTGGATATTATGCTGAGGTGATTTGAATTAATTTTCATGTAAAAATTAATTGAAATATTTCTTTAATAACAAATTAAATTAGTATTATAATCAATAAACATTATTAAAACAATGAGGAAATATCGGCACAGAAAAGTCATCTTGTCTCCGCCGGAACTCCGAACCCAGGCCCTCTTGCATACCGGGAAAGCATGCTACCATCTACATCACTGTGTGGAGACACAACCCTGCCTTCCTCATTTCACCTTTTCTTTCCGAGTTCACCTCAGCATAATATCCAAAAAAAATTTTTCCTTGATATCTTGGGCTGAGAAATCTCTAAACCGTCCCACCTGGGGGCCAATTCCTGAAGTTGATCTCTACTTCAGTGCCTCACGCCACAGTGCGTAAAATAAGAAAGGCAGGGTCGTGTCTCCAGTGGTGCAGATGGTAGCATGCTTCCCTGGTATGCAAGAGGGGCCTGGGTTCGAGTCCCGGCGGAGAAAAAATGACTTGTCTTTCCGAGTTCATCTCAGCATAATATCCAGAAAATAAAATGTGTCCTTGATATGAGTGCATAGTGTAATGATTTAATAATTGTATCGTTGTAGGCCTGTTGCTCTCTCTGAGGTGAGATTTCTCAACTGGGAAATCGGCTCATACATGGAAATTGGGAACGACAGAATTCTTTTCCCCATCAGTTGACTATACATATTTTACCTCCCTCCTCCTGTTCTTTGTCAGCTTTCTTGACCACTTAATACCTTGATTTGCAACCCTTTCATATCTGCCTCCTTGGACTATATGTCCAGCTGGCCCTCCTGTTGATACACCTTTGGATGGCATAACAGTCAATGTGTTCGTTGATAAATACACTCCAAAAAAAAGGATCCATTTAAAAACACTGTATGTTAAAATTGGTTTTTGTCAGAAATAAGGTCGAAAAAGTTCTCATTTTTAATGTCGTTTTAAGCATCCGCATACGTTTTTGAAATTTCTCACTTTTGTCCTTATTTGGAGGGAGATTAGGAGTTATTTCCACTTTTCTTTCCGATAAAAACTGCACTGAGAGACAGAAATCTCTTCATCGGCGTATGTTTATTGATTATAAAACAAATTCACTCTCTTTGAGGAAATCCAGGGATGTATATCCCCCCCCCCCAAAAAAAAAAAGTATAGATATTCGAATGCGTATCTGTTTTGGTTGGAAAAGACCGAAAAAAGAAAAATAGCAATAGCAGTTCTGTTTCACAATGTGGTAAAACTATATAGGTTTTTTAAGAATGGTGACACACACACATCTGTGGTTAACGGAGATAAATGAGTCGCTACTTCCAAAATGAAGCACAAACATGTGTTCCTCATTTTGTAGTTTCTGAATCTGGAAACGGTAGTTCAAGTATATTTTGAAGCTAACAAATGGGTGCTCTCTTCTGATGCTGAGTATACGATATGTGAAATGTATATTCTGAAATAAACTATGAGTGTTCATAGTTTGGAAAATAGATGGCATCACTACAAAATTCACCCACAACACTAGATACGAACTCTAACTGTAACCTTCAGGTACACATGCATACTTTCAGCGTAGCATTCGGTAGTAAAATGCTCTTGGCGATACAACGGAGTTGTGCTCGGTTTGAAAGAAAGAAAGTGTACGATATGACCAGTGTCGTGACTCGGAAAAATATGAATTTCTAAGCTCATCATTGAAAGTAGAAGGAGAGCATTTGCATGGCAATTCTGTCGTACTTTTGTACGTAAGTAAGTAGCCTATGGTTCAATCCCGGTCCTGCTTGGTATATATATATATATATGCAAAATTTGGCGACAATCAGTCTAAAATTGTAGATTTGTATAAAGAAAAAACATACATACTTTCAACATTTATATATAAGATTTCTATTCACACTCAGGGCCGCAACTAGGTGCTTGGCCAGGCAGGGCTAGATTGCATTTAGGTGCCCTTTTACAATGTTGATAGAGTGAAATTTGCACCCCCCCCCCCCGTCTGGTCCGGCACGATGGGTATCGAACTCGCCTTCCCCCTCCCTAGTTACGACCCTGGCTACACATTCCACCGTGATTTCCGAAAAAACAACAAAAGAAAACACCACACATTCTAAAGAAAATTGTAAAAGGAAAAACCAGAGCCAAGCTTACGTAACAAAGAACAAGGACCATTTATTACTTGTGCGTAGCAAATATACATAACATAGCCCGACAAAGATCGCTTTTAGTGTCCACACATACACACATACTCGTGAAAGAAATCAATCTTGAGCAAATCGTTAACACATTCTCACTTTAGTGCTTTGGTGACGTTCACAAAAGAACAAAGCATCCCAACATTACGCTGGTGCGGAGAAGAGATATTGCAACATTCGAAATAGAACCTGAAAAATCATTATAAAACAAAAACATTGTAAAGAACGTAATAAAATATATATTTAGAGAGAAAAATAATAACCAACTTCTTAATTCTTTACTCTATTTTGATACTTAATGATTTCAAGGGTAGATGGCAGCACTGCAAAACAGTTGCGAGAGATCTAATGTACGGATAAAAAAATGGATCAAAATGCTCTGTAATTTAATGAGTGCTAAGTACGGGACTGCTTTCACTTCAGGAGGAGGGGTTGAACATGCTGGGCAATGCAAACATATAGGAATACGCAAAACATGTCAAAGATTTTTTTTTAGATTCAGTGAAAAAATGCTTATCAAATTAAGCAGCCCACTTAAATCACGAGTCCTCATGGAGGAATGAGACCTAGGGTGATCTTTCACCCGTTTCTTGAATGGGAAGGGGGAGCAGGGTCGCCTTAATAGCAAAATGGGCCACCGTGCAAAGTTGTGTTTTGGAGTCCCCTACCTAGCTCGAAGAACCTATACACCAGTTTCTGTATTTACTTTTCATGTAATCATAGCACCGAATTTCATTATCACGAGGTCCTTCATGCATTTGGGCATTTTTTCCATTGATTTTTTTGTGCACGGAATAATTAATGTTTTATAGTAGCGTTGAACTATTAATGCCATAAGCGACTCTTGGGCCATGCGGTCGCATGGAGCGCTGCTCTGGGAGGGATGCGAGATCCGAGTTAAAAGGGCAAAAAAGTTTCTTCGGTCACAAAAACGTGGTCGAGGTCGCCACAAATAGGTCCCTCACCTGTACAGAAACACTAAGCTTAGGAGTTTACTGGGACTAGTTTCGAGGTACTACAGCAGATGCGGGTGGGGGAGGGCATAGGCCCATAACTCTAGAACGTAAATATTCTTGCAAAAAAAATTAAAACTTGTCCTTACCTATAAAACCTAAATATCACCGTCTAATAATGGGGACGACGACCGTGTCCACCATAGATACCCCTGGGAGCAGCAATGTGGGCAGCTGGAGCGTAAGCGGCAGCGACTGGTCCATGTCCGTATCCACCATGTGGGGCATCAGCGTGGATCTGAACGTCAGCGGGGTCTTGGTTGTCGGTTCCTGGCTCGTTGGTCTTGACCTGGGCACGGAAACCGTCGTGGTCGGCGACGTAATCGACCTGTCTGTAGTTTCCGTAGGAGTCGGTGTATCCGTAGCTTCCCTTTACGTTTCCGTGTCCGTCTCCGGATTCCTGTCGGTTCTGCTTGAAGTCAGTGTGGTGGTCACCTCCGGCGATTTCGAATCCGTAATCGTATGGTGTTGGTTGAGCCTGGTCAAAGAATTCATTAAAATAATCATCAAAGAGAATAAATTATTTAGCGTATCAAAAAATAAATTATTTATCTTTCAAGCCTGTGATTTACCAACTCATCTCGTATCGAAAAGTATCGTAAAAAGAAATCGTAATACGTATATTCAGATGCATTTATTAAAAAGTTAAAAATTGAGAAAAACATTTATAAACTCGATAGGAATAACTTTTTATGCTAGTATTGGTGATATCATTATTGATAGCTTTATATTTCCAAGAACGTAAATTTTATAATCAGTATGGGGTTTATTCAGTGGAAAAAATAAGGATAAATAAGAATAACACAACACATTATGCTGTATCGTCAGGTCCCAGGTTCGAGTCCGGTGAAGAACATAGATAACAAGAAATTTTCACTTACAAGTTTGAGACGACCACACATAGATGGCGCTTTCATTTTCATCCCAACTCGTTAACGGAAGTAAATTGCGTATAGCGATATGGCCGAAGTTAGTGTGAGGTGTTTCCTAATGTTTATATGCAAAGGTATACGCAGGGAGGGGCTCTTGACGAAAAAAAGAATATTTTAAATAATTTTGTAAAATAATTAAAATACCGGAAGGAGACACCGTTATATGCTATCTTAACGAATTTATATTAATTTGAAATTGAAGGTTAGCAACTTGAAAATCTGTAGAAAAAATTCCCTGTGCCCGTTCTCCCAAACCCGGTGTGCCCCCCCCCCCAAAGGGTCTGGGACACAAACCCAGGCCCTCTTGCTTACCGGACAAGCATGCTACCATCTTGCCCTATTTGACAGTCTTTGCTTTTTTGATAATCCTCCGTGGCAAAATCAATATCGATAATTCTCACATTAAGTATTGGGAAGCCTACACATTTTTCGAAACTTGACCATTCCTAAAATTTCAAAGCCATTTTTATATCTATTGAATGTTTTAAATTTAGTTAAACGTTCCCGCTTTTTTCCCCCTCAAACATTTACCGACCTGAATTTCCACCCACTCTCTATTATCTAGAGTCCGACTATTACTCGTTTCGTTCATAATGTACAACAAATCTTGTATCACAATTGGTTCCCCACATTCTTCTGGATAGGTCTCAGTCAAACGATATTGAATATATGAATGAACAAGATATTTTACTTACATAGTCGTGTCCGCCATATCCGGCATCATGTCCGTATGCGGGGGCTGGTGCATATCCTCGGTGTCCTCCACGTCCGTACTGGGCAGTTGACAAAGCAACGAAAGCAGCGAGGAATACAAACTGGGGAAAAAAGTATAAAATTAAGCTCATGCATATACATATTTAGTATCGTAATGTAATTATGATCAACAATGAGATGGAGGAGAGATACCTCTCCTCCAAGATATTATATTCCATTTTCATCAATAGAGATTTTTGGTGAGTTAGAATATTATCGAGTAAATTTTCTTTGACATTTTAATTCCACGCTGTTGAAATAAAAGGTTCTAATTTTATTATCATACACAGAAATTTAAGTTTCAAATTATACTCTGTGAGTTTAGAGAGCTGATATTTTATCATTTACTAGCTATAATACCCGGCGCTGCCCGGGTTTTCTTCAATGAGGCTTTTTTGGATCACGTGATATCTCCCTCTCTTTTTCTTGAGGGACATACAAACCTGTCCAAGTTAACCAATATGGCGACCTGCGCGATTCATTAAATAAACAAATCTAGATTTACACAGAAACGTAGAAATGAATATATATTTTTCTTTTTTTAAGGGGCGCTAGGTATTTCGATCCCCCCCCCCCCCTGAACTTCAAGTTATCCATCTGTCTGTTCCAGCTTCCAAAAATCCTTAGTTAAAGCTGTGGAATTTTTTCGATGCACTTTTCACGGGCTCATAACTAATTTTAAAATATCCTAACCCACATGAATTTATGCAAATAAATATCAAAAGAGACAATATGGAGACATTAATTTTCATACTTGAAAAGATATAAATGAAATCAATGATATTGCTCGAATATCCAACTCAAAAGTATAGGTTTGGCTAATTACTTCATATTTAGTCTACTGGGCTTCTAAGCGAACTGAATATTTCAAAAATCAAGAATTCAATACAATTTTTAAAATTATTGATGGGGCGGAAAATCCCACTAATTTCCGCATTTCTACAGTAAAATCGACAATTTTAGCACTGATCTAAATTGTAGATTTGTATAGAGAACATACACACACACAGACAAATAGAAAATCAATTTTATATATATAGATTTATTTTCTTTCTTGTATCATTACTATAACTACATTATATCTGCATTGTTATCCAATAAAAAATTATTTGGTTTTTTAATGACAAGTGTGAAACTAACTTTATAAAATAAAAAATTGAAATAAAATTTGAATTTATTAAAATTGTATTTAAATAATCTCACTGCTGAATACATTATTATTATTTTAAACATATTCTTTCCTTCAGAAGCCTCTATAACGCAACAGTATGATACAAGTAATTTAATATTGATATTGATCAAATCCTACAGTGTATAAATACCGATATTGAATGAATGATGTTTCATTAAAATTAAAACAACCCAACAAATCAGATTTTAAAATTCAATGAGAGAAATATGCATTTTAAAAATTATTTTAATGTTATCTTGAAAAACGTGTTTGAAATATTTTTATATCAAGATGTGCACGCACCTTTAGTTAATAGCCAATGTAGATGGAAAATATTCAATGATACGAGTTATTGATTCTACGCATATTGATTATTGAAAGGGATAGTATTGGCTATAATAATACATACATATATATATATATATATAATAATTGGCTATAATATAAATTAAAGTTCACTTGTGGGTGAGGTCCAGTAGAAAGTTCAAGATCTGAAAAAATATGGGGTGGTTCGATTTTTTAAATCGTGACAACTTATGAGCCTAGATATAATACTATCTGTACTAATTCGATCCGATGAAATCATTTGATGAAAACAAATGCTCCAATACCCTATTTTTTACTTTGCCACACACCAGATTCTGCCACATCACCATGGGTCTATCCTATTGGTTCTAATATCACAATACCATGAAATATTTTATAGACATACTGAGCTTCATTGATAATATTTATTTTAATTTTTATATTTTAATTTCAAAGAAAGAATAATAATTATATTCGAGAATAATCATATTAAATTTTGAAATAGCAGAAAGTATTTTGAAATAACAGTGGAATCTAAAAATTTGGTTAGCTGGATAACTATACGATAACCATTATTTTTATTAATTATCTCTGTAATGGACAGCATGGGGCACAGGGCTGAAATTGAACTCATTGAGGACTGTAAATAAATTGATGGGGGAGCTGTTGAACCAAAAATCTGTTTCGCATTTGCATCCATGATTCGATATGGGGGGAATTTAACATGGGGACATATTTCTCGAAACTTCCATGTGTATCGATATAAAACCGACAACATGGGTGGTAAGAGTAATATATTTACATGAAAATATTTATAACATAAAAATCTTTACCTTCATCATGTTGACGGTATAGTTTGTCTGTGGCTTTTACTTCGTGTTCTGAAATGAAAGGAAGGAAAGCGAATGTGATAACATGCAGCAAAACATCGGCTTTTATATGTATGACATGGAAATTTAATTTTTGTTGTTGTTGTTGTAATGTTTGCAGGTTTTTGTAGTGCGTTTGACCTGAATCGGAATATATGTCTCATTTCTCACGCGGTGATCGAAATCGGGGTCGCAGCACCGGGACAGGGCGGAGTTCGATACGAAATCGAGAGTGATCTGGACATTAGATTCACGTGGGTCCAGTCAAAGCAGATTCCCCCTCAAGGGCTCTCTTTCTTACTTTTACGATCAGTTTCTTCCTGATGGGACACACCCTTACGGCGAGAAAAACTCTTTATGAATATTACGATCAAGCCCACGGGCTGGAAGACATCGCATACAAACAGAAGACAACGATTCTCGAGCATCTCATTTATTATTTCTCGTACGGAAAACAAAAGTAAAGGTCAGGTGCCTTTGTATCCGTGATATCTCTTAGCAATGAGGAAGACTTGTTATTAGAGAGTGAGATACGTATAATGTGCATCGATTGCTGCATTGACCTTTAATTTCTTGAAGGACGCCGTGGTTACTATGAAGAAGAAGTTGAGAAAACCAATTTCGTCTTGGCCTACTACGAAAAAAGTAGCGTTTTTATTCTATATTTGTAAGATTTTAAACTTTCAATACATGATTGAACACAAATTATTTGAAATATGATTTTGGGATATAAGAAAAATCAGAAAAAAGCAATAGATATATTGATTAATTGGGTAAGAATCAGGGCTGGGAATCGATTAAAATTTTTAACTGGTTGATCAAAAATTTTTTATCGATTGATCGACTGATTAATCGAATTTCAATCGAATATTTTCACAAATGTGCTGTTACTTTATAACAAACGTATTAGGTAATTTATTTTTATTAATTGATGCTAAAAAAATATATACTAATCATTTCATTGTCCTACTTACTCACTAGATATAAACAAGTATTTGAATAGAATAAAAAAAATAAGGCTGCACTGCTTAAAATGATGCTGAACATTTTTATCAGATCCTGGAATTTCTTCACTATAATCTTGTATTTTTATTTTTTAAGAAAATCAGTCATTTTATGTTAGTCACTGACTTTGATACTACCTTACTGTTACTTTTTTCTCCTAGAAATTGCTCTCAAATGGTACTGATGTGGGGGGTGGAGAGCTGATGTTTTCCGAATACAAAAACTGCTGTTCACAATGGGGACAACGAATTTTGGTCTTGTCTTCATAAAAACGTCCACCAAACCCAATTTAAAACCGAAATCATCAAAAAAATTTTTTTGAATCGACACGTATTTCTCATGTCAAAAAATTTGATCGAAATATTGATTAAAATGCTTTTAAATACGGTCACTTATCGGAAATGTTATATCAAGGAATATATTAATTTAAGACATCTAATCGGTCTCTTTAAATGACTAAAAATAAGTTACGAACATTTAATAAAAATTTTAATCGAATTTTAATCTGATTGATTGAGTCGATTAACTCAACTAAAATTTTTAACTGCTATCAACAATTGATTGATTAATCGATCCGATTCATCGATCAATCGGACCGGCAAAAGTAAGAATGTATTTTCTAGAAAGACCTTTCAAGTAAGTTATTAATTCCTTAAAATAATTTTTTTTTCAAAAAATCACGAAATCCTTCCAATTGGATGAGAATTATCATACGTGTTGAAAATTTTGCCTCCAAAACATTCCTAGAGAAGTTTTTATTTTTCTGGTTATTTTTTTTACGTTTACTTAATTATATTCCAATACATTTATATGGTATCCGAGATTTTATTTGGTAAACTTTGTGCAGAAAAAGAAAAAAAAAACCCAAGACATTCTGCTCAGTTTTTGTATAACGTTGGTATTACTTTTACAACAGCTGTTTCTTCCATTGTCAGTTGATGTTCACAAAGTGTGTGGTGCTCGTGCTAATTGTTGCTGTGAGAGAAGATGAGCGTTTTTCTTCCATTTCATTGATAAAATTAAGATCATCATGAATTTTCAAAAATTCATAGAATTTCGCTTGATTTTGGGTTTAGTATTGTCACAGGAATTTTTTCTCTCTGAAAAAGGATTACATCACTAACTGTGCAAGGTAATTTTGTATTGGTCAAGTACTGGAAAAAAAAAAAATACTACGCATATTTTGTTGGGCAAGTGATAGAAAATAAAGGAAAGTTTATGATGAGAACGGGATTTCTATTAGAATTTAAAAGAATATAAGTTGAATATTAATTTTTTTTCTCAAAATACGGAGATTGCTTCTGTAGGAAATGAAAAATAATTGTTAGAGGGTAACTTCTCCCATGCAAGACATTGAAACAGGGTAAATTTAAAACTATGAAAATTATCAGAATTTTTGCTTATCCATTTTTTTTTATTTTCTACTCCAGTGCAAATCTACGTTTAAAATATATTTGTGTGTTTTCACGCTTAAAATGTCATTTTAATTTTTTTTAAAGCTAATTACTTGCGTTTTTTAGGATTATTTGACTTTTGTGTTTATTGTGTTAAGAATTGTTTTTTAAATGTAGTACATGACTCTTGAAGTACGAAATCTTTCTGGCGATTTGTGCCTCGTTCCAAAAATGCTTTATTAACTGTGACTTAAAGCCACGACAACTTAAACATGTGGTGAGTATGGACACTGAATTTTTCTGCTAATGTACAGGTATTCCTCGACATTTGAAATTATAGTGGAGAATTGTACTCTGTCCTGTATAACAATGTGGGTAAAACATGTAAAAAATTGCGTTTCTCTAAGTTGAAGTGCATAGCTGTCAGCAAAATACGTGAAATATTGGCAGTTCTCACCCCATTTGACAATTCAATGTTTCATAATATGTTTAGGTCATATGAATTTGATTGTACAACTGTACAGAAATCATAACTCATAATGATCATCATTGTTTTGATAAAAATATTCTTTGATGACCAGTACGGAAGCACAATTTCAAACATTGTTTTATTAACAGGGTATTTTGGTACGTTAATACTGTGATATATATAGAAAATTTATAGTTATTCAAGCATCATTAAAAACGACCCTGTGCTGTCGTATGGATAACGTCATAGCTTCGTGTCACTAGAGCCAGGGTTCTAAAATTACGACCAGGACTGGCTGAATTGATTTCTCAAATTTGAAATGTCAATGCGAGCCGGTCTCTCAATCAAAAAAACTTTCGCTACAGCGAGCCATCTATCACATTAATTTAAATACAGAAGAATAAATACTCAATTTGACAGTACCCATTTAGAGGGTTGATCACTATAGTAGATCATCACAGTAGAATTCTAATGCCCACAAATGTGCGACACAATTCCGACACAACTCGACACTCTTCGACGGTAAAACGGAATGATAAAAAATGAGAAGCCCGAGATTCTGATGAATTCCCTGAGGAAATTAAATTTCCTCAGAGAATATATAACTGTATTTTCTTTCAAGTACGTATGAAGAGAACTTAGAAAGAGAGTTTACAGAGAATGTACAAAGAGAGTTTACAGAGAATGTACGAAGAGAACTTACAGAGAAAACAAATAATGCAAATAGCTCGGCGATATAAAAATAATCGAAATTTCATTTCGGACACATTCAAAGCAATGCAGTATGTCCATATGAAAAGCGCAGAAAATACACAACGTAAAACTAACATGGAAATTTTTATAACATTGTGACTAAAACGGCGGAAAAAAGGCTTTCATGGACTGCAGCCATAAAAATAGAAGAAAGTTTCCTCAAAAAAGAGCAAGCCAAATGCGGCCTACTAAGGGCTTCCATCTAGCTCGCGATAGGTGCTTCGGTAGAAAACTGTCAACACATGTAACACGATAAATGCCTAGGCTCATCATAAAAATATTTCCTTCATAAAAATACGTGAAATCGGGACTCACAAGAGATATCACCAATTATCTTAACAAAAATTGTCAAATTCAAGTAAAGTTGAAAATTATTAACAAAAAGTTTTCAAAGGCAAGTAAAGTTGTCAATTACAGCTAAAAAACTGTCAAAGGCAAGTAAAATTGTCAATTACCACCAAAAAAAAGAAAAAACAATATATTCTATATTCAAAGGTAATAGTAAAAAAAAAAAGTAAAGTTGCTAATTACAGCCCAAAGGTTTCCAAGGTATGTAAAGTTGAAATTTAATGAAAAAAAAAAAGTCAAGTTAAATTGAAGTTGTCATCGCTAAAATTGCTGAAAAATCGTCAATGGGTGAAAATAACGGGCTACTGTAAGTCACAGTGGTTAAAAATGCAATTCGTTCATCAAAAGAACATATTCGACAAATATTCGAGATTGATTGTGAAGCCTGGATGAAAACAAGAGAAAAAACGGTGCATTTTATAACAAAGTTGAAAAACGGCCAAAACCAGGGCGGATGTCCCGTAAAATACAGGTAACATGGTGACGCTATACATACTTCTAGTCCACGAACGGCAGAAATACCGCATATCTAGCCCGCAGACTGTAAAGGATATACACCCTGCTTCTAGGCTATTATGCTGTAAAAATTATAATTCAATCAGTTATCCCGAAATCACACAAAAACTTAAAACGAATTGCTATTTATTATTAACTTGGTTAACTTTTATTGTTAACAATCATGATGTAAAAGCCTGCACGCCATATTCATGGAAAAAAATTCATCTTTCTTTGCTAAATATATATATATATATATATTCAGCCACATCTATTCACATTTTTCTCTATAAACATCAACATCTTTTGTACCTTGAGTAAACACTCAACTAAGAAATAAATATATACTATAATTCATTGAGTTAAAAAAAACAAAGAGTTCAGGAATTGTATCGTTTTTGCTCGTCGCTCGCTTTCTATCAAGTTGTTTGTTTTTCTTTTTCTGCAGTAAGTGGGAAAACTTGAGCCGAATGCGATCCCCTTTCTTTTGAAATGACACCAAATTGTTTTTCTTTTAATCCTAAATATTCGAATTTGAATAAAACTAAGAAAAATCACGTTATATCTACCTACGCATAGTCTGCAACCAGCCGTGGTCCAGTTCATTCAAAATTGATGGTTTATGAGATTCGCACCAAAAACGGAAATAATGTAAATTACATGACGGGATCGCGCAATATATATTCCCACCTATCTTTTTATTTTTTCTCCTCTATTTTACATGACAATTCAAACATGTTTGAGTTGGTTGCTTGTTTTTATGTTGTAATTTAATCGTTATTCTCATGGAATTTTTCTTGCATTGTAGTTTTATGAATAATTATTTCAAATACAAGGAACTGGGTAATTTAGGTGTTTAAATTTCATTTAATTGCAATATAGTTTCAGATATTTTTCTTTGTAATTTATTTTTAGGAATAATATATCATCGGAACATTCATTACTATTATTGAAATCCAAAAGCATTCCAAAAAATATCGTTATGCATTATCTTTCGTGAAAAAATTAACATGACACAGAAAAATTTGTGTTTTTTTTTATACGAAATTAATCGTATCAGCCTGACGAACAGTTCCAGTGCGATAATATTGATTTCGTATCAATCAATTATTGCATGGCCACGAATTCATTAAAAATCGCTCTCATATTTCTTTAACTATACATCAAGAAAGAAAATTTAAGGTTCGTTCCGAATGAAAGTTGAGTGCATTAAAATAAAGGGCCAAGTTGGGCTCAAAATTGTTTAAATTTTGCTGCTTTCTTAGATTAGTTTCTGCCTTTTCATAAGAAAATTGAATGTAGTGTCGTAGAAAATTGTAGAAAATTGAATGTGTCTTTTTTAAATGGGAGATCTGCTCGCATTCAAGCTTCGAAGTTGGAATGTGAACGAAGACTGGGAATAGATACTTTTAACAAGAAAAAAAAGGAATTAACTTTTTCTTTTTCTCAATACTTCACAGGAAATGCACCGAGAACTTTCGGGATGACCCAATACATAATGAAACTATTGAATACGTGATAGGCAAGAACATTGATGAGAGGAAGCTACATCATAATAAGGCAAATGCACGATGTTCTTGATGTTCTCATAATGCATTGCAAAAGACCCCGACTAAAACAACATAAAAATTTAAATTTTGACTTAATTTAATTCTCTCGTGTAATAGATTTATGACAAACAGTAATCAACTATACAATTGTTGCATTACATCTTGACGTGACAGGTACGTCTCGAAGGAAAAGAAAAGGCCCAGGTTTGAGAAACCCCCACAATTTTTTTTCTGTTGACAATCTATAATTCAGTCGGGAAGTTCATATATACGAGATACATTTCATTACAGATCACGACAACGGAATTAATTAAAACGCACAGAGTTATTCTTCCTATGCTAGATATAATTAAGATTTCTACTATCGATACAATCCAGTTTCTTTGATCTTTTTTTTTCTTCTATGTTATTTTCATTTATATTGCTTCATTATTATTGATCGGTAGATTGTTATCTGCTTGACATCATTAATGGACATTCAATGAGTTCGAGAAAGCTGAGGGTGTTGACAAATTTGGTGATCCTCTCTTTCTCATTCACTATGTCAGTAGCGACATTACCGGTTGCTTGTAGCATTCTGTTTGCTTTAGTGCCAACGTGACCCTAATATTTTTCATATGCGACCGGTGGAAAAAAAAAATGAAATCTATGATCGACCGGTAAATAACTGTATCTATTTACCATATTTGCAAAACTGAGAAGGAAACTATGCATAAATTAACATGACTTTGGTCTCTTTCGAATCATTGCCGCCTCGTTAGCATATTCAAATTAACTAGACTGATGCAATAATGATGGAAAAAAAACCCCGAAAAAGGAATATATTGTACGTAAGAATTTCAAAACAAAGAAGTTCAAGTACGGGAATCAAAGAAAATATTCAAATCAAGGCCTGAACGTTTTATGCAGATTAGATGATAGAAATTTTATCTGGTTTCTCATTAACATCATTTCATAGCAAAATAAAGCTTTACTTTTATGCGTAGAGGATAGCTAAACTGATGGTAAAATTTTATTTCGTAAACTAAAGATAGAGCCAAAAAAGTATTATACTGCTTGCTTCATAATGCATTGAATGGAAACTACGAGTATAGGCCTACTGTCTGTTGTAACTTTGAAGTTGAAAGAATGATGAAGTACTTGGCGCATACAGAGTGTCCTGTCATTCCTAATCCAGCCACCATTCCATCAATGTTGGTCGTAGAGGTGTGTTTCCAATTTAAAAAAAAATGCTCAAAATATATTCAGGAATTGTTCTGTAGAAGTTTTTAGAGTGAAAATACGATGCGTCATAAAATGAAAATTGAATAAAAAAATTGGAAAAGCACAACATAAACTAACAAATACCGCTTCTTTACCTAATTTATGTCGCTTTCTAATCTTTTCACCGATTTTGGAATTAAAATATCTCAGCGAATATTGCACGTCAAAACATGGAAATGTTTTTACTGTCCTCAGGTGAGACAGAGCAACAACTTTCTAAGTAGGAGGACGGGGAGAACCATACAGGAGTTTAGATTTTTTTAAATTCATAGCACACCGTATTTTCATTCTGAAAACTGCTACAGAGAGATTTCTGAACATAATTTGAGCATTTTTTAAATTGGAACCATTAATCATCGACGAATGGTTGATGAGATAAAGGCCGCATCAGGACTTATAGGACAACCCTGTATATGAAAAATGATCTGCCAAAAGAGAAAAGGATTTAACAATGATAACTATATATAAATTTCTACTTAAACAGTAATTTATAAAAATCATAATGTTTATATAATGAAAAATGGCGATGAATACAATTTGATCCTCCATTTATTATGCTAAAAGAAATTCGACCCGTAACATCAAAAGAAAAATTTGAGAAGATATATGTACTTGAAACTTTTTATTTTTGTCCCCTTTTACCTGAAACAAAATACAGAAATTGCTGCAGAAGGTGACAAAAAATCAAGAACTTCAATCATCGATATCTCGGTAATTATATCTCTTCAATTCCTTTCTGTATAATAAAGAGAAATACATTTAAACTTTTATCTTAGAAATCTCTCTCCGTCCGCAATTCTTCATCCAACTCGTACGGAGCAGCATCGAACCGGGAAGCTTATGGGAGTCTTAAAGAGTCGATACGCCCTGAGAAAATGCATCTACTTCAGTCAATCAGTCTCTCTGTCCGGTAATTCAGCCTGGATATGATATGTAAGTTGCACACAGAAAAATGAACAGAAGGAAGAAAATTTTTCGTAGAAACAATCGCGCTATTCTATACGCCTCACGCTATTTTCATATTCGGGAAGTTATATTTTATTTTCCAGCACAAAACGGGTGACAGAAAATTTAAAGTAAGTTACCTACTATATTGTACCCTTCTATATAAATTGTTTGTTTAGCGCACTAATGATTTCGAATCACCATAGATATATACAGGGTGTCCTGTAAGTGCTAATGCGGTCTTTATCTCATCAACCGTTTGTCATAGAGATATGGTTTCAGTTTAGAAAATGTTCAAAATGCGTTCAAAAATTACTCTGTACCAGTTTTGAGAGTAAAAATATAGTGTCACAAAATACAAAAATATCCTAATTTTTACACGGTCCCCTCTGCTCTCGAACTTTCAATTAGAAAGTTATTGCCCCGTATTTTCTGGGTCCAACATAAGAGATACAATGTTTTTAAATGCAACATTCGCAGAGATATTCGAATTAAAAAAATCGGAGAAAAGTTTGGAAAGGACAGCAAAAATGAGGGAAAGGAGCGTTGTGTCCGTTAGCTTTTGTTGTTATTTAAAACTTTCCTCCGATTTTTAAATTCTAATATCTCAGTGAATATTGCAATTGAAAACATGAGATTTTTTTTCTTGGCCTCAGAAAAGGTAAGGCAACAACTTTCTAAAGGACAAGGAGGGGGGGGACCATTTAAAAATTACGATTTTTTATTTTGTGACACTGTATTCTCACTCTTAAAACTGGTACAGGGTAGTTTTTGAAAGCATTTTGAGCATTTTTAAACTGGAATCACACCTCTACGCCAGGTGGTTGATGAGATAAAGGCCACATTAGTACTTACAAGACACCCTGTATAATGAATCAGCTGAGGTTACGCTCAGCGAGAATACTATTCAAAGATTCAAGGTTCTCCGAAAAAAAATTTCATGATATATTACTTACATTCGAGACTATTATGGAATTGCTTTACCCACTTTTTTAAATTTTATTTTTACTTGCGTATAAAAAAGAAATTAAAAAATTATTATTGATGAAATTTCATTTTCCTCGAAGTCAGAACGTCAGAAAAAATGTTTTTGAACAAGCCACGGCTTTGAATTTTTTGAAATAACCGCAAAGAGAAAAAAAATATCATTCACAGCTATGCTGTATAAGCAAAAAGCCATATTGAAAAATATTTTTTGAATTCTCAATGACGTAACCATTTCAAGTTATATCATCTGATTGACTTGTTCGTTTGATTTGATTGTACAATCCATGTTTAAAACAACGTTTATAATGGTATCCAAGCCTATAATAACAATAATAATAATAATAATAAAAACAGCTTTGGAGTACTTATAACAAATAAATATTGCTGTGCGGTATTAAACGGTCCTTTCAATGCAATAGAGTCTCGATAATCCGTGTCTCGTAAGTTCGAGGTCCCAGATATGTGAGCTCGAAGATAATTCGAGAGATGCTGGAATTTTTCAAAATTCTTTCTCAAACCTCTCTTTGTCTTTTCCCTAGAACGTGTTTTGTTTCATTTTGTTTCATTTTGATTCTCCCAACGAATGCAAGTAATTTTAATTTTAAGGATCTGGATCTCCCGCCAGAATTTTTCACAGGTCTCTCTATAGTCAATTTATAGTGTAAAAAAAACAGTAAAAATATTTATATCTTGTCCAGGGATATGAGAGAGCCCTTGTCGTTCTCCCTAATAAATAATCCGTTGAACTTCACAGTCCTAATCTCAATAAACCACGCCATTGAATTAAGAACAAAATAAAAGTGTAAGTACGAATGAGTAAAGTTTAAGAACCCTACCCCTCGAAAGCGAATTTTTATTACTTTTTCGAATGATCCAAGTTTTCAGTTATCCGAGGTGGTTTCGGTCCCGTTCACCTCATATTCTTGAGCCCTTACTTTATATAAATACTGAATTTCGAATAAAATGATTCGAGATGTAGAATTCCTACGATGTAGCACAACTCAGACGGTGGCGAAGGTGGTTTCCAAATAATGAGCCGAAAAAATTAAGGTCTTGTATTCACTGTGAATGAACCATTGAAGCGTTGATATGAGTTGATCAAATTGATTACGAATGGTCTATAAAAAACATTACTTTTTTATAACTCTAGAAAATTTTCTTCATTTAAAAAATTAAAAAAAAAATTCACATACAGGAAAAATAGTTTTGATACAGTCATTTACGGGGGGATAAGAACGTTATATTTCGGAAACAATATGGAAAAACGCAATAATAATGAACAACACAAATGTGATAGAAACAATCAAAAGACAAAACAAATCTCTCAAACACGTTTTTATTTTTAATATAAATACCCAAAGTTTATTGATTTTGTAATTTATCATTTCTTTTATTACAACTTCTGTTTGAAGAGCTTGGATTAACCTTGACCTGACACAAATATCATAAATATATTCCGCGTATTGAGCAAGACTTTATGGCATATATTTTGTTGTATTATCATACATTTATTGTATCTATAATATGAAATACAATTATATACGACGAATGAGTTAAAAATAAAACTTATCTGTCAGGAAAATATATACTTTTTTAACGTTACGACGTTTACCAAAAAAAAAAAAAAATTGAATGTCATTAAGTAATCTGTTATTAAACTGTATAACGTATGATTCATGATGTGTAGTTGGTCATTACATATCAATCTGATGATTCATCTCTTTATTTCTTCATCAATAAAATAGGTTGACAGTCACCGATCTTTTAACGGCGTTTACAAAATTGATGAGACGACGTGAATTGTGTCAATGTCCGGTCAGAGGTCAAGTTTTGAACTTGACTTGGTTTTTTTTTTATTAATGAAGATGTCTATTATAGAGAGTTTATGAAAAATATTTTGGTGTGAAAATTAAATTGAGAATTTTTGATATTAATTTTCAAAATTCGTGGTCACCACAATGTTATCGAATACATCCAGCATTCTTTGATGATTGTTCCCTGTGCGTTCCGTACATTCTCCACCCAGATGACCGTACTTGCATCGAGAATTAATATTATTCTAATTTGAATTTCAATGTGCAACAGCTGATCCATATGGGTATTCATCTTCTGATGATTAGCGTAGACGACGTTCCTGACATGAAAATGATTGAGGATTCCTGACTGGTATATGAAGAGGATGGGAAGCTAAAATGCTGAAACTGCAATAGCAATAAAAATATTAAAATTTAACAATTACAAAGATATTTTCAAATATTGTAGTAAAATAATTAAAATATCGAAAGCAAATACCTTTACACTGTATGCTACCTCTATGCATTTCTGTTAATTTGAAATGCTTTTGAAGGCTAGTAGATCAAAAATTTCCTGCGAGAGATTCCTTGTGCTTCTCGAACCCAATATGCTCCCTCTAAAGGTTGATCTTGCGTATGCTGATGCTTGTGAGCATGGTTCAGGGTACTGTAATGCAGTAGGTATGGTGTGCATCTTGGGTAACGCAAATTCTACCACCGGCCATTGCACCGCTTGATCATTGTTATTCAAGCATAATCTTGATGGTCCTTGTATAATAAAAAACAAACTCCAATCTAATACGAGGGTGCAGCAAATCCGTCGGAAAATATGATATTTGTTTTTGGTGAATTGCTGTTGTGCACTCTCTAAAAACACCCTCGACCACACATTCTACGATCAAAAATGCATTTTTTAGGTGTCTTATATCGTAACTTAATGTTTGTCCGATGAATTTAGAATCACTCTGCATTTTACATGTGAAAAAGGCATCAATGAACTAGAACCCCTTCCGTCACCTATCAATTAAAATTATTACAATTTTTCGATTGAAGTTAGCAACCTCTCGGGTTTTGATTAAGGTGCCATATGAGAAAAACAATGCGATATGACATTACTTAATATTTTATGAGAAACAATATTAGTTGAACTATCAAGTTTGCTTCGAAATTTACGCAGTTGTTATTGGTTCGTGGTAAAACAAAATTAGTGTCTCGTAATATGTGTAGGCTTCTGTAGGCGAAAGCCATTCTAAGCTTTCTATAACTGTAATCAAAAATAACATAAACAGCAAGACACGTCCATAATTAGGGAGTCTTACTAACGTTATTTTACCACGCACAACAACTGTACAACAACTGAATAACAACCGTTCAAATTTCGAGGCAAACTTGATAATTCAACTAATATATTATTGCTTATAAAATATTAAATAATGTCATATCATATTGTTTTTTTTCATAAGGCACATCTAAGGAAATTTTAATATCGAAGGAAGTTTTATTTGATAGGTGACGGAAAGGGGTACTATGTCATATGGATGTCCATCTAATATATACAAATATACAAATACAAATACAACGCCACAACAGGCAAACTGCCCAACGAGGTGGCTGACTTAAGAACATCATGGATCCCCGAGCCCCTACCTACTACTGCTACACCACACATGCACCCCCCCGCGGAACCCCCCAACGAATCGGTACATGCGGGAATGTGCGTGTACGTGTAGTGCAACCTGACGTAAAGTTTTTGCTTCTGTGTAATGCTTGTTATGTGTAGTGCTGTCATCTGCCCCCAGTTTTACTAACTATGAGTGAAGTGTTATGGTTGAATGATTTACCGTTGTAGGACTGTTGCTCTCTGTGGCGAGACTTTTTAACGGGGAGATCGGCTCGCATTTGCGCCTTGAAGTTGGGAACCACAGAAAACCAACTTCAGCCGACCACCACTGTGGGGTTCGAACCCGGATCCTCGCATCACGAGTCCGGCACTATAACCACTCGACCACCACAGCGGCTGTATGTAATATGTAATATTATACTGTATGATTGTTTTCAATATTTTCTAGAAGGCATATTTTTTTGCTGATGAAATTTTATTTTCACCCGCTTATTGGTCAAGGACAAGAGTGCCTAAGAAAGGTAAAATTTTTTCATGGTGAAACAGTTCACGAAATATGGACGTTCAAAGTCCGAGAATGACTGAGAATGCTTCCGCGTGCATAGCCTCTTTTGCTACGCCGAAAAAAAAATCTTCCATATTGCGTAAGGTTGCACGTTATTCTGCCATTCCGCATAGATATCGAAATTCTGTGAGCATAAAAACAGGTCTGCGGAGGTGAAATAAAAAACAATATGCTCCCATTTGGAAAAAAAATTGAAGGGCATGTTTCTTGTAGGAATATATATTTTTCTTTTTATCGCGAGCATCTCGGTGCTCATCATGTTCCTCTCCATCCTGGAGCTACGACCCTCAAGACTGAGACCTTTGGTGGGGCCTCCTCTATATTGAATTTGTAAAAAAAAAATTGCATTTGTGCAAAAAAACAAAACAACAACAATGAGGTTTCGTCAGGGCCCCCGTGCTAGAGCCCTATCCATGTAGGGGTCATAGTGCTCACTGAAATCATGAAGGATAGATGCTTGATTTTATACACAGGAGATATTCACCGACAACTCAGATGAACATTCTATGATTCAATGATTAGCATCATGATTGTATCATTAGAAGCCATATGTCAGTTTTTGTACAGGTGCTTTCCGTCTGGTGGTGGTTATAATCAAAGCTCTTGATTCGTGAATATGCCTCCCAAAAGGCTTACAGGGATCCAACCTCGTGCACCCCAACCATGAGTTCAACCGGGCAGGGCGCGGAGGCCCATGGTACCACATCCCGAAGTACGGGCCCCTAGGCTGAGATCTTCGGTGGGCCTCCCAGGTCAGACTATTCACGGGCCCACTCTAATATGAATTTGTAGCGTGGAAAAACAAAAAGAGAATCACATCTGATGAGAATCATCTCGGGCCTCTAGGCAGGAGCTCTGTCAGACTCACATCCTTTGTGGGAGGCTATGCATGGATCTCAGGTGAATAAGATCTTCCACGATAAGATCCGGCACAATGATTCATGACTATAAATACATAAACTGAGAGGTGCTGCCTATGTCCTCTTTCATTTTGCCTTGGGGCTATGATGCTGTTGGGACGGCACTAGGGACTCTGTTTTTTTGATAAATTTTGAATTATTTTTCACACAAATGTCCCTTTTTTAAACGCAGCTCGCTTTGATTCCCAATTTTTGCTAGAATCAGGAATGAAGGTAATTAGCATAATTTATCAATTGTGTTATAATGAATATGACTATAAATATTCATCTCTCATATTTGTCAAGTCCATTTTATTCCCATGAAATACATTTAAGAAGACTTTTTGAATCATTTTTTTTTCGCCAAAGGTTACTTATAAACAGCGTGATCGTTGTCATTTGGCAAAATTTTTGGTCAGAATCGGTGATGTCTCGCATTAATTACTTCAATTTCCAGTATTTTTCTCGCTCAAATTGGTCACCCTTAATCATAAAGAAATGAAAACTTTTTACAAAGAATTTGACTGTCCCTGGTTAAATTTTTTATTAAAAAAAAAGGTTATGAAAACGTCAACCTTTTGGTTGTAACGACAAAATTCAGTGAAATCTTCGATGGCATTATAACCGAGTTTGACTGTATATTGCTCTTAGAAACATGGAATTTTTCAGCTGGGCTGAGCAGAGACAGGTCAACCAGCTTTTTAATTGGAAGTTTGAAGACATGGTGACAGTACATAAAAGCTCATTAGACCCCCTAGTAGAACAAAGGACATATCTAAAATGGGCAAGCTATTTTCATAATTTTTCAAATTGAAAGTATGCTTCTATTACCAAAGGTTCGAAAAATTAATGGTATATAAGGATATGACTTCACACCGTGTATAGTTAGTTGAAACCATAATAGATAGGACGTGAAATAATAATAATAAATTATAATCCACTTCACTATGTCCTGATTTTTCTACATTAGTGATATTTTTTGGGCTCGATTTCTTCGAAAATTCGAGATTTCAAATATGATATTTATACAACTGCCTTTTCAAATTTAGAACAACAATCAGGAAGTGGAATCTAGAAATAATATCCAAGTACTAATTTATCGAAGGTTTAATTTTTGCACTCGAACGCACTCGGTTCGAATATTTGCATTTAGAAGCATCTATTCTCTATCAATTGACCTATTAAATCATCAGAGTAACCAAATACTTATTTCGTGATGGCGAGTATCGAGGAATGCGATGAGGCCTTTTAATTAAAATTTAGTCATGAAGTACGCATTTAATAACATCGTATCAGAAACTGCAGTAAAAGCATGATTAACACGTTTTTTTTTCTGCTTCTTAACATCCAGGAAGTAAACTTTTTTCTTTTACACACATGCATGTGTTAAATTAACGTAATAATAAACGGGCTTAACTAATATTACGCAACATGTGCAGCGTATATCGTTAAGTTTTTGTGGCTTGACCCTCTTTCGAAGACGCTCGAGAGTTGCCAAAGGGTGGGACGAGAGAGATTGTCTGTATGACACTCGTAACATAAATAATAGTTCTCGAGTTCACAGAAACTATTAAGATAGGCTTCTAGTCTTGTCATATTAGCATGAAAGGCTCAGGTTACGCACCTTTATAGTTTTCATGTTAGTTCGATATTAAATAAAACGGTGTGACATGTTTTTTTTTTTCATCAGGAAAATATCTATTGAAGTCAACGAATGATAAATTATCTTTTCATGTCGATAATGACAAAAACACAAGGAAATATCGATTACAGTTTTGATATTAGAAAATAAAATTAGCTTCGGATTAAATACTACAACCGAAGTAGCTGAATAGGCGTTATTAATTCATTTTGATAATGATTTCTTTCCGATGTATTAATTGTGTTAATTATAAAAAAGTAACTGATGTTCGAGTAAGGCCGAAGTGAAAATAAAAATATACTGTTGTGTGTATTTTACAATATTTAATACTTTATTTGCTTCTCCCCGACAAATATCATGTTCTTAATTATCAATATTATTGTAAACATTATTCGATATTTTTGATTCAGAAAATTTATTATTTTTTTCTTATGAAATAGACGATGATAATGTTTTCAAGAAAAAAGGCAGTTTTTTTTCATTATGAATTAAAATCGATCGTTCTTATCTCAGTATTATAACTTTGCTCTTTCCACCATAGGTCGCCGCATTACAGACAAGACATACTGATTAACCATGGACAGAAACATATAAAAAAAACATTGGAATTTTTAGAAATAGAGAAGAAATAAAATTCGAATTAAGAATTCGAAAAAATATTTTAGAAGAAATAAGATTTGAATTTCATGGTCATGTTGAATAAAAAATGATTTATATTTAAATTTATATCGACGCACTTGAAATAAAATAAAGGAAATGTAAAACATCTGCTGCCATCTGTAATTCATCAGACAAACTGATAGTTCACTTATAAGTCGATAGATGGCAGCACATACTTTTGGAGATCTAGACACCGATTTCAAAACAGGCTGAATATGAATATATTACAGTCGAATCCCGTTGTAACGAATACCGTTATAACGAAAATCTCGTTTTAACGAACACTTTTCTAATCCCCCAAATAAATTTACATAGGAACAATGCTAGGTAACCTGTAACTCCTTTATAACGAAATTTCGTATTAACGAAGTGATTCCTCCGATCTCTTGGCATTCGTTATAACTGTATTCGACTGTAATTTAATGCCATCTCTATCAACAAAATATCGAATTATATGGATAAAAGAAACTTAGCCGATGGATGACCCACGCGTTTCACAAGTGGCACCTCAACCTATTAGGAGTGGCATGCTAAGGAGGTTTTCTCAAAAATTAAAGAAATTATTTTTAATTTAAAAAAAAAATTTCATTGCGACCCACCTTCTAAGCCATATTGTGATACCCATGGTGAACGAAACAAATGTGGTCCGCCACTTCAGACATAATTTTGTAAAAACGAACCGAGTGGCACATTTGCAGATCACTTAAGTGACTCGCAACACAGTTCCATAACACAAACGGTCCATGCCACATTTAAAGATCTCTTGAGTGACATGTAGCACAGTTCTGGAACACATAAGCTGCCCCAGGGCAGTTCAACATTCAAACTCAAGTTATCCGGCGACACTTTTCCAGATTATGATCCGCGGCACATTGCCAGATTAGTTAAGTGATCCGTGGCGTAATTACGGATCACTTGAGTGACACAGTTTCAGATCACTGAAGCTGCCCGCGACACATTTCCAGATCACTTGAACAATCCGCAAAACATTTAGAGATCACTGAAGTGGCTCCATAGAGAACATATCAATAGGGAGAATGTTAGTTCAGGTACCCACAAACTAGTGAAAGGTTTTTCTTGTTTTTGGCATACCAAGAAAGTTGCCATTAAGAACATTTGATAATTTTATAAAGGGTGGTTGATGACCTAAGCATCATTCGAACCCCCCACCCCCTCCCGATGCTGACTTGAATGACCACATAGACCAGCTGGGAGAATCTTTCAGGATCAGTCCAGCCACGATTTCCCGTAGTTGACTAGAAAGCACTACTCAAAGAACCCGATTTTTCATTTGAAACTTTGGTTTCGTTAATTATGCATTCTAATCAAAATTAGTTTTGATTTCACTAGAGCCATCTATTGTAAATTATGGATTATGTTTCTGATTTAATGTGCATCTAAACGATATTTTTTTTCTTAGGAAAAACAATTTTTTTTCAAATATGTACTGTACTTTATCATTTAATGTTTAAGGAAGTTGATCCCCCCTTACAACAAAATCGGATGCAGTGGAATATCGGAAAATGCTATCTCTCTTCTCTGATTAATCTCGGATAATTTGTTCTGATCACTCTACCTTTACCAACTGTCGCATATTATAATAATAGGAAAAAAGAGGAAATGAACGCGGGTTTTCGCTTGCTGTCCGACTAAGGATAATCTGGTTAAAATAATTTAGATAAAGTGTTTACTTGCCAATTTAAGAAATTTTGGGGGCGGGGGGGAATGAAGGCAAACGACTTGTTTTTTTATTTTTATAAAATTCGTTTGAGGACAATCTTTTCTCCCAAATGACCCATCGTGAGGGGCCTTTGACCAACACCCGTCCGCCTCCCTCCTGTGAGGGAGGGGTTTGCTGCAGGTCGCAAACCCCCCCCCCCCACCCCACTTTGGGAGGACAATGGAAATTATTGAGAGAGTGGTAGAACTAACGAATGCAATAAAGCAGCGTTTCTCAACTTAAGGTCATATCCTCTCCTTCGGTCATGATTACTGGATAATTTTTGTCGCTACACGGTCATTTTCTGTACACGAGGGCTAATACCCGGTATCGAACTCGCGACACCACTAAACATCCTTTGGCACTTTAGGCGAGTATCTTATCGACTTGGGTTACCGCGCACAAATAATTTCCATCGCCCGGGCACACAAGTAACGCCCAAATGACATAAAAATGTGGTCAATGGCATAAAAAAATTTAAGAAAGTGATCGGTATGGTCATAATATTTGTGCGGGATATTCGGGATTCCCTTGGTTTTCTACATAGGTTTTTATTCGGACGAGCAATGCCGCTTTTCACCTGTTTCGATTATTTGAATAAAAAGTTATTTGATGTCATCTCGAGCTCTTCAAGAGGTAGAGTTCCCTCAGTAAACCAGAAATCAGTCCAAAAATTAAAAAGTCAGAATTAAAAATTGTTAATTACATTTGGGGCGCGAATTTGCGAGATTTATTTATAAGTTGAATAATCAATTCATTCACAGAAATTTATTTTACTACTGGAGTGTTGAGCTTTCTTTACTTTTCGGTGAAGGAAATTCACTCCCTCCTCATTGCTATATCTCACCCATGTTAAATTCGACTCACTTTCTCACACGCGATTTTTTCTTAATCGTTTGCAGAAACGATTGATCACATAAAGCGAGGGACGCTTGTATTAAAAAACAACAAAAACCCCAATCCTGTCCCGCAAACATAGAACATATTAGTTTAGGATTAATGACAAAAGTAACTCGAAAATGTCAGGACACAAATACAAATACAACGCCACAACAGGCAAATTGCCCAACGAGGTGGCTGACTAAAGAACATCATGGATCCCCGAGCCCTACCTACTACTGCTACACCCCACCCCCCCTCGGAACCCCCAACGAATCGGTACATGCGGGAATGTGCGTGTACGTGTAGTGAAACCTGACGTGAAGTTTTTTGTTTCTCTGTAATGCTTGTTATGTGTAGTGCTGCCATCTGCCACCAGTTTTTCTAACTATGAGTGAAGTGTTATGATTGAATGATTTATCGTTGTAGGACTGTTGCTCTCTGTGGCGAGACTTTTTAACGGGGATATCGGCTCGCATTTGCGCCTTGAAGTTGGGAACCACAGAAAACCAACTTCAGCCGACCTCATTCTAGTTCTACCTCATTCAGGCTAATCATTCCTTTCAGAACCTGCATGCACAAATATGGTGGTTGTTTTTCTCGCTGTAGAACTTTTTTTAACCTTGGGGGTTAAGCCAACACGCCCTCTCTAAAGAAGAGGCAGTGTTGGCTTAACTCATCCTCTTTGGAGGTTGTTGGTTTAGACTTGAATTGAAAGATTGCGCATATTTTGAGTCAGTTATATGGTGGATATGGCCTTTGGAGGATTTCATCACATGGCAGCACTTAAAGTTGAAACTTTTGGGAGATTTAAAGATGGCTTCCAGAGGAAAGTGGCTCCGGGAAAAGTGTGATTACATAAAATTTAGCAATAAAATTCTTAAAAAAAATACACGTGAATATGAATATACCTTGCATCATCTCGGCTGAAAAAATTTGAACAAGAATTATTTCTTTACCAAAAAAAAAAAAAATTGCTGGCATTTATGATTTTAATGCATTTTTTGAGTATCACGAATGAAAAAAAAAATTGAAAATTACAAAAAAAAATATTCGGTCCCGAAAAGGGTAAAAAAAAAAAAAACAGATTCAACTAAATCTCCAAATTAGATGAAAAATTCGTTGCCACCTGTAAGGAATTTTCATTGCTCTCTGATTTTCAATATGATGATCGATGGCAGTACAACGATCTTTCTTAAAATGACAGAAATGACTTCCGTCACCTGCTTAAAAATATTAAAACTGATGATCAGAGTGTGCATATACGAATACGAGAATCAGATATTGTTATTCACCTCAATATTTATATGAGTGATTGATATATATTACCATGTCGTAACCATTACTGTCTGCGCATTTCATTTCCAGATGAAAATGCAGTACTTGAAATATTGATTCAAAATTTACGGTCAAAATAGAACGCATTAATACTCAATCAAAATTTAAATAATTGAATATTTCTGAGTAGTTTTTTTATTGTCAATTTATTTTTTGGATATTTCTACGTTATATTTCTTTCCGTTAAACGGTTAACGTTGCGGTTAAACGTTAATTACGGTTGAACTTCTATGTAGGGGTTGAGAATCAAAGTGGTCTAAGTCACTTGCGTAAAACTTTTCATAACAAAACTTTCTTTCCTGAAAGCTGCCAAAAAATCAGTTTTCTTTGAAATAATTTTTTGCTCATAAGAAACTTCAGAATTTAAAGTATCTTACAAGGAAAACTAATTTTTTGGGAGTTTTCAGGAAAGAAATCTGTGTTATGAAAAATTTGACTCAACTGTGACTTAGACCACATTGATTCTCAGCCTTCCAATTATATTTACATATACGTCTACATTTCTACAAGTATAATCATCTCATTTAACTCAGTTTTGAAGATTTCAAATTAACGATTAGATAATGATGCAAAGTAATTAATATTTAGAAAAAATATTTATCATGAACTCTGGTATATAAATAACTCTGGTATATTTTATTTGGTTATGTACATGTATCTTTGTGTTTACAAAGATACATTTACAAACATGTATCTTTGTGTTTACAAAGATACTAGGTACGACATATATCTCATACACAGAAAGCATCATCTAAACTAAATATAACTAAATTATGTTTTTTTAAATGGAGACAAAAAAATTATGTTATAGTATTAAAAAAAAAAGCTAAAAAAAGGGAATGTGCCATTCATCCTGCAACATCTCATGCAAAACACGAACTTGTTTTTTTTTCTCACAAAAGCGTCGTTTCAGTTCGCCTGGGAATTTCTAGGGAAAAGGAAAAGATTGTTTCTTTGCATTATAAAATATATCAGTGAATTAATGTAAACGTCATGTTTCGTTAAAGTACCGGACGTGATTTTTAGAATGAGTATATACAGTAGAACTTTACTAATTCGAATTTTGGACAATTCGAACTCCCCTTGAATTTTCTATCTAATGTTCGAATTTGTTGTTCAATCCGATTTTGTTCAGAATTTTATGAATAATTCGAAGTTGGAGGATAAAAAATCACTATTTTTGTATGAGCAAATTTAGTTTGAAAAATTCTACAAGACGTCACAGACTGATTTTCTCGATCAACTTGTTAACAATAAAATCTTCAAATGCAAATAAAAATTTGAAAACACTTTTTGTCTACTCTTCTTTTATCATTTATAATTTAATGTTTATTTTAATATTGTTCAGCTGGAGTGCATTGCGAATCTGTACTACTTAATACCGAGAGATTATGCTTTCACCCTATAGGATCAAAGTATACCATTCAAAATCTGAATCATTTTTTCGTCGTTAGGGTATGGAAAGTATCGGAAAGTTCATATTGTAATGCGTTAATGAAAGTATATTTCCTTGATAGCATAAGAATGATAAGCAGATTTTGGGAAACAGTTTCATAACGGATGATCATGAATTTTTTCCGTACATTAGGCTTTAAACATGGGCAGAGCATTCTGCAGTGATGCTGATTCCAGAACAGGGGAATAATATATAGCAACTAAGATCAATTATGATTATAAATTATTAAAATTTGGAAAACAGTTTCGAACTGATGATAAAATTTTAATAATTGATAATTATTATCATTCGCGAATGTTGATTTTTATAATTTGTAATCATGTTACGGATCCAGGATAGATATATAAGTTGGTTAATTCGAACTTTTTTTGCAGTGACTTTGGACTTCGAATTAACCAAGTTCTCGATTTATTATTTATTACACGTATACTCATTTAAAAACGTTTTTTTATATGTAATGTTAAACTTGTGTGTATATTGGGGGTAGTCTATGTGTTCCAGACGTATGTTTACAAAGTGCATGTTCGGTGTGGTAGTCTACATGTTCATACAGTCAGTAATTTGGACACGAAACATCCTTAAATGTTTGATTTATTATTGAATGCATTTCGTAAGTTTTGTTTCAAGAAAACGTGTGATTAGTTCAAAATGAAGAAAAGTCAATTCTGCGAGAATATTTCAGCAAAAAACTTGAATATTCTAGTTCATAATTCGTAAGGCTTAAATTTTTTATTACATAATCTTATACTAAAATATTACATATTCGTAAATGAGATTTTTTTTATCAGGCTTTAAGTAACAGGTGTGAAAATTGTTACTTGTACTTTACAGTTCTTTTCTCGGTGTCATAGTACTTCCTTCTTTAGATCAAAATCTTTGTTTAGCTTTTCAACACATGATTTAATGCCTTTACAATCATTGAAAAATCGTCTTTTACCAGTCTACTACTGTTGAAGTTTCCCAACACTTTGCCGTTGGTTTAATGCATCAAATCTGAGTGAAACTTGCTAGATATTTCCTAAAACTGCAACTAAAACGTGAAAAAATGCTACCTTAATCCCAAATAAGGAAGCGAAGTTTCACAACCGTTGAAAAATCTGCAATTAGATCTTTTATCTTGATCAGTGAACTTGAACATGCTCTTTTATAATATAAGGTTAGGAGTAGGATATTTTTAGTGCTTTCCTTATTTTTCTTTGGTTAGTCATTAATTTGGACAAACCTTTCATAAGCTACTGTGTGATTATTCTGGAAATCAAGCAAATGAACTCAAGAAAAACGTCATACATTCCATTCATAGTGTCTATATTTTTGCAAATTTATGAAAATGTCGATATTAATATTAAATTTGTCTTGGAGAGCAATGCATGCAGGAAATCTTATCAGACATTAATCGGTCGTGAAGGAAATTTTTGGTTCCGTTTCAAGATGTGTAGTTCCGGAGCTTACTTCTCGAACAGAAAAATCTTAAGATTTAAAGTAATGATATTAGCATGTGATATAGGATGTGAGTGAATTACTTTAGTTCCTTGAGAATATTCGTGACAACACTAATTGAATTTGTAATAGGGTAATTCAGTTTTTTGTGTAATCACATAAATATACAGGGTGCAAAAACGGTTTTACTGGTGAACCGTTGATTTTAGAGGCATACTTCAAGTTAGGAAGAGTATTCAAAATAACGTAATAGACTTCAGATATCTCATGTTGCAAGGGGTTGTATAGTTATTGAAAAAAAAAAAAAAAATTTTTGTACGTATATATACACCCTGTGCTGAAAAACTCAATTAGAAAGTTGTTGTTTTGTCCCTCTTAATGCCAACAAAAAAAAAATTTTCTAAGTGCAATATTCACTGAGATATTCGACTTCGAAAAACGGAGGAAAGTTGAGGAAAAACAGCATTAAAAATGCGGGTTTTTTACCCACATTTAATGCTATTTTTTTCCAACTACAGGGCAACAACTTTCTAATTGGGGGTTTTCTAGCACATTGCGTCCGTATAAAAATTTAATTTTTTTTTATTTTAATAAATGTACAACCTCTTGCAACAGGAATCACATATCTGAGTAGTTATTTTTGGAAATATTTCTAATTGAAAGTGTATTTCTGGAATCAACGATTCTTTAATAAATTGCCATGCGCCCTGTTACCGATGCATCCTGTATATATGATGTCTATATCAATAGCCTATGAAGTCAATTCAATATTTCTTCCGCAAAGGGTGACCCATTCGTGGCATAATCTGTGAAACACGAGTTCTTTCTCTAGGAACCAAATAAAAAAAAAAAGGTGGTCAATACATGCAGTTCTGAATAATTCTCGGACTGATTTTACAAAGAAAAATAGGGATCTAAGATGATATCTCAGATGAAAAAAAATCGTCAATTCAAACGTGAATGTATGGATGGATAATGTATATAACGCGGAAAGTTTACGGTTTGTTTCAAGCAAGAATTTGTTTCCCCCTCAAGATTTTTCTAATTTAATCTCCAAATAGACCAGCCATTTTTGGGACACCCTGTATATTTATATAATCTCTAAGATAACCCATCTAAAAACCATTTCAAGAGAACTCTGCATTGTTTCAAATGTGAAACATTTCTGTCTGAAATCTCCAAACAGCAAATAATATACAGGGTGTCCTGAAAAAATGTTCAACATGTGTTCAAGAATCACTGAACGAATTTCGAGAGTGAAAATACAGTGTGTCATAAAATGAAAAAAAAAATCGAAATTTTTATTCGGTCCTCTCGTCCTCTGACTTCCACTTAGGAAGTTGGTGCCCTGTCTCTCCTGAGGCAAAAAAAAAAGTTTTCAAGTGCAATATTCGCTGAGATATTTAAATTTCAAAAGAGAGAAAAGTTCAGAAAGCACATCATAAATGAGGGAAAGGATCATTGTCCGTTTCAGTTTATGCTATTCTTCCCCTCTTTTTCCTTGTGATTTTTAAAACATCTCAGCTATTCAAATTCAAATAACTCAGTGAATATTTCACTTAGAAACATGGATTTTTCATGTTGGCCTCAAGAGAAACGTAGCAATAACTTTTTAATTTGAATTTGGAGGACAGGGGGGGGGGACCATATAAAGTTTATTTTTGTGACATACTGTATTTTCACTCTCGAGACTGCACAGAGAGATTTTTGTATACATTTTGAGCATTTTTAATTAAAACTATACCTCTATCACGAACGATTGATGAAATAAAGACCAAATCAGGACTAACAGAACACCTTGTATAGGTTTCTTTAATGTTTCCCGTAAAAACGTGCTAACTAATAATTTATATACAGTGTGCCCAATCTTATGGTTGTCAGATAGCTAACCCTAAACTGTTAGTATTAGACATAGAGTTTCCCGATTAAAGAAAAAGTTTCCAATGTTCTCATTCGCCCCTTTTAAATACGATTTGAGCGAAAAAATTTTATACTGTCCCTACGCCCCGTAAGTAATAAGTTAGTACAGTATTAATAAGTTGGTGCTACTTAGTAACATTGAACATTGAACGATCTCCATGCTCCGACGTGTTAAGGGGTTTGGTGCACGATCTTTGCTTCCCATGCTTTCCTACAAGAAAAATCTCTTCCTAGGACCATTTAAAATATTTCTGTTCATTTTCAGCACTCAATTTTTCTCTCTTAAATACTTTTGATATTTTTATGCAATTTAACACGAGGTTTTAGAATTTTAACTTTGGTTATTTTTTTTTCAAGTTCAAGGTGGACAAGAGCTTTCAGGGAGGGGACACGAAAATGTGTCAGACTCTCGAAAATGTACATGACTCTCATCGCACCATCCACAGAATACGCAGTGCCAACGGTATCCAAAAGCTTTTGCATCACTTGGAACAAGTTTGACGTAACACTGGTGGTCAAATCGAAGGCCTGTAAAAGTTAGAACCTCTAATGCATATTATGTATCTAGAAAATAAATAGTTGTCACTACTAAAAAAGTCAACCTATATAGAATGATTCAGAAAAGATGGGAAAAACTTTAAGAGGTGATAGTAGACACCAATACAAACAATTGTCACGAAAGAATGCATGGTCTAACATGAAACACAAACGCGTTAGCGCGTTTCGAAACGGCCACTCCGCAAACGTTAAAATGACATTTCTGTTGAAATTTATCGGGAGAAAAAGAGTTATACATACATGCAAAAATGTAACCTAAGAAAGAAGAAGAAACCGTATGTAAATCTGTGTCACAGTGAATGAAAGGCGCGGACGCCATCCAGTATGTTACAACTGTTAGAACGGTTGCACGCTGGAATAACTTAACAGGGCTGGCATTCGCGCCTTTTATTCATCGTGACGCAGATTTTCATACGGTTTCTTCTTCTTCCCCAGGTTACATTTGCATGTATGGAACTATTTTTCTCCCGATAAATTTCAACAGGAATGTCGTTTTAACGTTTCCGGAGCGGCCGTTTCGAAACGTTTCATGTTAGACCATGAATTCTCTGATTGCAATTGTTTGTATTGGTGTGTACTTTCACCTCTTCAAGTTTTTCTCATCTTTTCTGAATCACCCTATATATATGGCAGCACTAAAAGTCTACATACAATACTAGAGATACCCACTGAGACTGTTAGGCACAAATTTACACACCTCCAGCACAACTCGCTCGGTAGTAAATTGCCCAAGGCGATAGATTGTATGCCCAGTTTCAATTAAACTGGATTTTTCTATTGCTTTGGGGTTGCCCACATGATCACACAAAACGTGAAAATGTTGTTTTTGATAGGAACTGACATGTCAGAAAGATTCCTTATTATTATGCGTAACGAAATGGTTAAAAAATAAATAAAAAACTGATGGAACGATTTCACTAGATTTCATGACTGCATAAGTGGATAAACCGACCTGAAAAGGTTTCATTGCGAATCAAAGGAGTTTTTATTTCAATAAAATTAAATGAAAAGCCAGAAAATTTAGCTCTTTAAATGACATTAATATGTGCTAGTGGCGATTTTATGGAAGAAAAGATACCTTTAAAGGACTGCAAAACGTGTTAATAAACGTGGAGAGAAAAGTTTTACCAAAGTAAAATATCCTGGAAAAAATCAAACAGTTTTATACATCGGTAGATACACGTAGAGTTATATAGACATGAACTGATACCAGTGTGTCTCATGCCCTACATTCCTTTATTTACTTGCAAACAGTTCGCGATGATTAAAGAAGTGATGGAGAAAGAAAAGCCTGCAGTAATCACGTGACCATGGTCCAGTTCGTGACTTGCAAAGGTTGGCGTTGTTTGACGGACAGGTAGACTCATTTTTCTTCCGGTTGATTTGGCCACGAATATGTGGCATTCCACTGCCTTTGTTCCAAAAAAACTGAATAAAAAGGAAATGTTTTTTTTTATCTTTTTCTTTTAATATTTCCTCAGATTTTTTCGCTCAAAAAAACTTTCACTTACTTTTCACAAACTGTCCATCTTGTCGGGAAATGGAATAATAAAGATTTGATTTCCGTATCAGGTTAAAGCTGGCTCTCGTGATAAAAAAAACGATTTTGCGCCAACTGCATTTGTCTGTGAACTATTTCATATTGAACTAGAAAGTTCCATATGATTGATCGGGTACAGATTGATGCAATTTTAAATTTAGGGCAAGTTAACAAAGTAGAAGATTCATTTGGAATAATAATAATAATAATTGAAAATAAATACGCAGGAATTCCATGCAGGTCCTTGGGCAAAAATAAGTATACTAAAAATGAGTTTGATGTTTCGATTAATGATAAAATCCCATTTGAATTAGGGCAGTTTTAGAAGTTGATTAAAATGTTTCATTGACAGAAAATTCAAATTTTTGAATAATTATTGTATGGGGGGGGGGGGTGTCCCATAATTTCGTAAATAGTTTGAACACTTACAAAAATTGAAGGAATTGGTACATTTGAATGCAGTTTGCGAAAAAGTTATTATCACGGAGGATTTTTTAGTACAGAAAATTTTTTTTCGTCGATAGAGGGTACTAAACGAAAGGAAATCCCAGGAAATATGCAAATCAGGTTCCTATAAAATACAGGGTGTACGAGTAACAGCTCATTTCTGCATTTTCATGTTTCTAACGCTTACGTAACGTTTTCATTGTGATGCTGACATTGGTGGACAAAGCGCTATTGATAAAGTTATTTTAGTTCAACCAGCGGAAGCTTTTCGAACGTTTCGAACACAGAGGAGATTGAAGAAAGTTTCAGTTCTGGTGATTATTGCCATACTAGATGCAGCTTCGTCTAGCGACAAAAATTGGATCTAATTTTTTCTGTACCAAAGAACCATTTCTGAGAATAACTTTTCGAAAACCACTGTTCAAAACCAACTCCTTCAATTTTTATGCATTTTTAAACTCTTAAGACATTATGGGACACCCTATTGATTACTCTGACTACAGTGCTGCTCCAATGCTATTATCGTTAGGGGCTGTATACCCCACTCCTCCCCTTGTCAGCAAAATTTCATCTCTGCCCACTACCTCCTAACACATATTGGTGGGATTAGAGCCTTACGTTGGGGGGGGGGGGCATAGGAGGGCTCGTACCCCCCCCCCTCAGAGACGATCAAAAAAAAAATTTAATGGAAAAAAAACATTGAAAAAAATCAAAATTTCGAAATAAAATACCTTTATATATTGAGTTTTTATCTGATAATTTCAATGCTCTTTCAAAACTAAGAAACTCAAAATGACTTTTTAAGAAATTCATTGCGACCCCCCACCCCTTTATATGGTAAACCCTTGATCCATGGACCAAATGTGGCCCTGGGGTTATCTGATGTGGCCTGTATCCCAAACGTATATTCGTAAAAATGAACTGAGCGGCACATTTACAGATCGCTTAAGTGACCCGTGGCACAATTCCAGAGCATTTAAGCGGCCCGTGGCACGTTCACAGATTACTTAAATGAGCCGCGAAGCAGTTTCAGAACACTTAAGCGATCCGTGGCACATTTAGAGATCCTTTGAGTGACAGATGGCACAGTTTTAGAGCACTTAAGTCGCCCCCAGTGTGGTTCTACATCATTCAAGTGAACATTCCCAGTCCACTGTACATTCCCAGATTACTTAAGTGATCCGCGGCATAATTACGGATCACTTGAGTGATGTGTTGCACAGTTCCAGAGCACTTGGATGCGCCGAATATTTAGAGATCATTAAAGTGGCTTATCAATAGGGAGAATGCTAGTTCAGATGCCTACAAACTGGGGAATGGTTTTTCTCGTTTTTGGCGCACAGAGAAAGATTCCATTAAGAATATTTCATATTTTTAGAAACGATGGTTGATGACGTAAGAATCATCCAACCCCTTCTCCCCCCTTGTCATGAAAAGTCAGCAAATCGGAAACCTCCTTATCTATGCTGACGTCATACTTGAATGACCCCTTATGCTAGAACTCAAAATTAGACCTGTCGAACCAGAATTTCTCGTGTTAGTCATAGCGATGCCAGGTGGATATTTCGTATAAATAGGTATCAAAATATGGCGCATGAAACATGAAAATTCAAAAATACTTGAATAAACTGTTTTGCTTTTCTTTTCATCATAGATAAAGTTATGATGCACATTAGTTGATTTTTGGGGTCTGGAGTGATGGAAACTACGGAAGAGGCGACCGTCTTGCGAAGGAGGCCGCAAGGCTGAAACACGAGGATAGCTCCATTTTGCCACCCAGGTCATGGGCTAAAATAATCCTCTAGCAGGACCTGCTCTCGACATGAGAGATAGACACACGCAACTACAGGGACATACACTTTCGCTGTAAGACAAAGGGTCGACCTCAAAAACCATCTGTGGAGACGAAACAACACTCTGTTCGTAGCTGAACACACATCGATTTTTTTTTCCATCTCATTGATTTGTGTGTATTTTATGACGTGTGCAAGTTTATAACAATGAGAAATGCATGCAAAATATAGCTATAGATGAGAAATAATATTAATATAATTTATAATACATACAAACTTTTTCCTGAATTTCTGCCGTAATGTTTTGAAATAACTGTTTAAGATAATATATATGAAGCAATATATACAAACATCTTCATCAGTAATATGCGGTGTGTATTGGTGGGGATCTGCGTAGGACGTGTCTTACAAATAAAATATACCCGTACAATGCATACAAATTGAAATATAAGATTTTGTAGTGTGTATTAATATCAAGAACAATTGAGGATTTCTATTGAAATATAACAAGCTGGACTGATTTGCGCCAGTATTTTCCAGTCAGTGAATGCAATATTGGAAAGTGCACAATAGTGTGTGTATAAAATTATGAGGAAAATATGTATTTGTGTGTGGAAAAGGGAGATTTTTATGATTCTCGATGTTTCCAGAAGACTGGTGTATGAATGTTTTATGTATGCTTTAATTTGATGCAAGAATGCAAACCTTAGGGACACAAAATTTCTGCTAGTTTTATCAAGTTTATTTATGTTTTTTTTTCTTTGTAATCGAGTCTGCTCTCCGTGACCGCGCATCTCTTTGGGAAAGAGCGCAAACCATCCCAAGATGATCTCTCTGGGCGGTCACCGGTCATGTCTGCCTGTCCGTCTCTGTGATGGAAACATTTGTTTTATAATTTTCTTATAAATATTTATACATTTTTTTCACAAAAATATATATTTCCTACTTCACGATTTCCTCGATAATCTTGTACCATAATACAAATAAGTCGAAAGAATGCTATCTGATTCATATGAGTTATATTTCATCATTTATTAAAAAAAAAATGTAATTTGGAGCTTTTTCTATATAAGGTAATGATCATTAACCACTAATATTTCTATTAACATAGATCGGATCAAGATTAAACGTGATTAAAAAAAGTAATCCGTGTCTAAAACTAGTGATACGGCTTCTAAATTTGATATCAAGAATCGCCTTTCAATGATACGCATTGGTGAAGATTATGTAAATCCTCGTGCGTAAAGAAGCTTCCAGTCATAAAAGATTACTATCGGCGATTCTTATTTATTTAGTTCTTAAATACACATCAATTGTACGAGATAAAAGCAATAAGATAACTATTTATAAAATTTTCCGCTTTCGTTTCATTTTGCTGCACAAGTAATTTTTTTTCCTAATGAAAAACTTTTCTAAGACGTTTTTGAATAATTTAACCGATGAAGTTCACACACCCGAGTTAACGATACTGAGAAGAGTCATATCCATAATGAATTCAAAAGAGAAATTTTCCTATTGCTTTTTGTTAAGAATATACAGGGTGTTCTATTAGTGTTGATGCGGCCTTTATCTCATCAACCGTTTATCGTAGAGGTGTGGTTTCAGTTTAAAAAAATGCTCAAAATGTGTTCAAAAATTACCTCGAACCAGTTTAGAGAGTGAAAATACAGTGTGTCGTAAAATAAAAAAAATCTAAATCTTTATACGGCCCTCCTGTCTTTTAACTTTCAATCAGAAAGTTATTGCGTTGCCTTTTCTGGAATATTGCAGTCAATACATGGGATAAATTTCCGTTTGGTTCCGATAAGACAGGGCAAAAACTTTCTAATTGAAAGTTAGAAGACAAAGGGACTGTATAAAAATTTAGATTTTTTATTTTGTGATACGCTGTATTTCTCATTCTGAAAACTGTTACTGGTTAATTATTGAACGCTTTTTGACCATTTTTTTTTAAAATTGGAATCATACCTCTAAAACGGACGGTTGATAGGAAGCCGTATTAGCACTAATAGGACACCCTGTATACGGTGATTTTTATATTGAAAAAAAAAAAAAGATTTTTGAGAAGATTTCAGCGCTATTGAAAATTGTCACGATTCTTTTAGGATTGAATTATGTGTAGAAAATTCCTGTCGGCCGAGTGGGTAGATAGCCCGCCAACCTTTGTTTTAACAGTTCTGGGTTTGAATCCGGGTATGTATATTGTATATATATAAATAAATGTATAAATGCATAAATGCATAAATGTATATACATGTGGTCGTTCGAAATTTGTTGTCAACTGAAGTGAATGGTGCTAATATAATGCGTCCCGGTATTTTAAAAATAACCATGTGGCAGTTATATGTATAATGTGATTTGCATCATTAGTAGAGCTGAGAATTCAATCAAATTTCTAACTGGTTAGTTGGAAAATTTTAAATTATTAATCGACTGATATATTTTCAAATGCCAACCATTTATGACAAACTTAGCCTTGGTAACTATTAATATGAAATTATAGTATGAAAATGCGATACTTTCCCCGGCCTGACGATTATGAGTAATCACACGGGGTTCCCCAAAGGTAGAATTTATTCTCTCCGAAAAAATAAAATAAACATTACATCCTACCACCCAGAGAACATCATTAACATCTCGTGAGCAGCAATTTAGTACCCCAAGGGAGGAGGGTGGGGGATTACAATAAATATTTTACATTCTTGGAATAAATTACAATACATAATATGCCCGTTGAAAAATTCTGTCGCAAATCAGTCGAACAAAAGAAGAAAGCTAAATGTTATATATGTCACTGCCAAAACCCGAAGTTGGCCAATTCGTGATGGGGCCGGCCACTTCGCAAATTGGTCAATTTCGTTAAATATTCACCACACCAATGTCCAAATTCCGGCCATTAGCCAGCCAGATCGCAAAGTAGTCGGTGATCCCTGGCCAAAGTCCAATAACAAAAGAAATGATTCAGGATCATGGTTAAGTTGGCCTGATTTGTCGTGATAATTATTTCCACGTTAGTTGTGGCAACCCATCAAACCGCAGTCACGATACGGAAACAAAATTTGGCAGAAAAAATTGTATGTTTATATAATTATTTGTAGTTTCTTTCAAATTTCAGTTTTTTTCTCTCAACACATGGAGCTAATCCAATACAGCTGCTATGTGCGTATATAGACACGCATCACACTTTTGGCGATTAAAAAGCAGGGCCGTCATTTCAACTTTTTCCGGGGGGGGGGGGCAAAGTACATGTACTCAATGTATGTATATATTTGTGTGTGTATATATATATATGTATACCATTTTTAGCGTATTTTCAAAAGCCAGGAAGGGCAACGGCCCCCCTGCCCCCCCCCCCAAATGACAGGCCTGTTAAAAAGATTGATGTGGCTTCTTCCAGGACTTACAGTAAAAAAATCTATTCATCGATCAATTGGATCAGCCCTAATCATAAGTAATAAAAAACTTATTTCAGTTTATGTCAATGACATTGGACATTGACGATTAATTTTATAGTGTAAAAACTTAGATACTAGTTCTATTCAACTATTTCTTCATTTTTTTTGTTATGTATAACATTTTTTTTATAATTTCTGGAAAATTTTGTCTTTGCAGGACAATATGTATTGACAATAGGCTTTATGTAAGAAAAGGTTTTGCAGGAAAACAATGATAATCGGAATCTAAAAAAAATCCGTTTCTTTCAGTTTGAAATGCTACTTTTTTAAAATAAGTAATTCAACAATACTCCAGAAGAGGTTCCTCGTACCTCCAATTCACAATGCCCCTCCCTCCTTCAAATGCCATTCACGGCATATGGCTTTTGTTTTATCATTGGTCTAACCATTTTTTAGAAATAATGTACAAACTTGAGACTTTTCAATACTTATAGAAGAAAATGTTTGAAGACACATGTGTCGTGAATTTTAACCAAATTGTTACGTTTAAAAAGAAATACGATATTCATATTGGTATAAATCGAGAGGCTAGGACCTATTCATGCTTAGATGAAAACAACCATAATTTTTTATGGGTATGTGGTGTGTGGGCGGTTAATTTTAGATTTTTTTTATCGTTTTTAATTTTTTCATGATAATTCCTCAAATTTTGAGTTGCTTTCGTTTTAAATATAATAATTATATTAATATTCTTCCGGAGCTTACAAGAAGCTTAGTGTCAAAATATTTTATATCTGTATTTTGATGAAATGGATAATGAATGATCTTATCGTTGAATGCACTTTTTTTTTTCAGCCACCTCCTTAGACTTTTTTTTTGTGGCCTTTATATTTGTATTTATATATTTATATAAATATATGCCCATAACATAAGTATATTGTAACAGTTTTTCTTACCGGGAAACACGATAGTCTATTTGTGTATCGGTGTTTTCTCTACGCAACATTAAATCTGATATGATACACTTTGAATGAGTAATTCATACTTCACGAATATATGTATTGATGGTAAATACAGAAAGACACGAATCTCTTGTTAGAAATATTCGTAAAGAGGCATTATGAGGACATTCCCAACGAACTCTTCACGCATTCGAACCAATCATTTTCCAACCAGCCCTGAATTTTAAAATACATGATCGTAGAATAATGTATAAAAAAGAAAGTTATCAGAATGTAAGGCACCGGTGCTCATGACCGCAACGATAGTGACATATTCATAATTTCAGTGTGATAGCCTGTTGAGGTAAACACATTAATTCGACAATTTCCAGGGTGAAATAAATGGAAAATGTTAAAACAGTCTCGACACGCGATCAGTGGAGCGCGTCTCTCTCTACGGGCAATTTTCGAAGTAATCAACTCGATGTTGAAAATCACAGCAGGACCTCACACATTCGATCGAAAAAACACACTAAATTCACCGCATTCACATACATAATGATACGCTATTTACACGGTCATTTCAGAGGGTCAAATGATATATGATATACTGCGACCTGAAATTTTTTATTTTCCCATGCTTTATCATTCAGGGTCAGTCTCTGAGAAACTATATAAACTCGCATGTTCTTGTGAAAAATCATTCAGTGCAATTCCAGTCTTGGAAAAAATTTGTCTTGTCTCTTATAGGATACTCAACCAGTTTTTTTTGCAGATATGATCACCAGGGTGAGTTTTACAGCATTGATATTGATATTCTATCTTTTATCTAAATTTTAGATTCGATGAAAAAACGCACAGGCAGGAGAGATTGTTCTCCTTGTAGTTTTTAATAGATACATTAATATAAGTAGCTTTTTAATGGATAAAACTTCAATCTAGTGCTTCCTCGAAGTGGGAGTCGAAGCTCATAAGGGCGGCACCAACATTTGTCAAGGGCGTTGGGGCGAAATGTTGAAATTGATGATTCTGAAGAGGTTCTTTTCAGACTATTCTAGGGAGCCGCGGTGCAATAGTTTGAGAATCATTGGATTAAGTATCGCATTTACTTTTTTTACAAAGGTCTTTGCCTTTTATACAAGTATTTTTCTGTGAAACGCTACATTTTTGAGGATATATCAAAAATACGGTTTTTAACAGCTGGATGATGCGAAGATGTATTTTGGAAAGAGTGAAAATTCAACTGTCTTTGCGGGGAATCGAATCAACGTCCTTTCACTTTCCTGGTGAACGCCCTAGACCACTGGACTACATCATCCTCCGATAAGTCGCCATCTGGAGGCAATGTCAGCAATTGTGAGCGTTGGCCTGAGTTAGGTCCGACCGTCAATGTGCGGTCCCATTCAGTGCACACGAGCCCCAAGGAAAGATTGAGATATTTGTTGCTTTTGTAGTCTAGTGGTTTAGATCGCTCACCCGGGAAGTGAAAGAACGTGGGTTCGATTCCCCGCAAGGAAGTAGTATTTTTCTCTTTCCAAAAATATATCCTCACTTCAGCCAGCTGATAAAAACCTTCGTATGGATAGCGGAGAGTGGCATCATACTCGGAAATATCAACAATGCTTTAAATTTAAATTATATTTCCTAAAAGAAAAACTATTAATAGCGCGAACTATAAAATTCTATGAGAGGGCCACCCTTCATTCCTTAGAAAACAAGCCCTTATAAGATTTGAACTTTTAATTTCTGCACGGTTTTATAGTTTTATAAATTTCAATGATCCACATTATATAACGCACAGTGGAAATCTTTTTTCATCATTTTTTCAAGAACTTTTTTTTGGATTTTGTGCGGTTGATAGTGCTTCTTCCCAACAAACATCGTCAAATTTACACAAAATTATTACAAAAATAAAATGGTTGCTAAATAAATAAGGTGAGATATTTTGAGATTATTAAAATACGAAGCATTAAGTTAGATGAAATATCTCGTACTTGCAGCTAGGGTGTGTTAATAAAGGTGGAATAACACGTAAAAAAAAGCCCAGGGCCAGAAACATCTTCCATGCAACAATGGAGAAGGTATTTCACTATATTTCCAGTTATCAATTTCTATATTTTGAGCCAACTTACATAATACCTCATATTTTTAGTTCTCAGAACGAATGTCTGATCTGATTGTAATGTCAGTTCAATACAGAAGGTTTACTGATAACGTCGACATTGATAATAAGCATAAATATGCTCGACACTGAAGTATCAATGTTATTAATAGTTTGGAAATTCCAGCCCCAACGTTTCGAAAATTTTGAATTCTGTTTCCTTTCAAAATCGGCTTGAAAAACTGTAAATACTAACCAGTGACTGATTATCATACGCGTATGATGATGATGAATAGGCTTACGACATGATGGAATAAAGAGAAGAATATATAATCGGGAATTTTTAAATAATCTTCAAAACCAAAGGATGCTTGACTATTATTTCAACGTTCCACTTTTACCTATTTTATTCTTCTGAAGATGAAACAGGTAACGGAGCATATCAAATTATTATGTATTTACGAAATAGAATTTTCAAACTGAAATAATAAGAAAATGGAAAATTGGTTACAATCACCGATACATCACATTTTCATTACAGTCATCAGTTATAAATTCATCTCAATAAGCTTTTTCATAAAAAATCTAAATCATAATTAATTATGACATGATTATAACTGCTTACTAAAACGTCATGCGGTTTTTTGTCATTTTTTGACGATTGACGAACTTTGGTGGTGATCGGTCACTGACATCAGTGAATGATAATGTAAAAATACGGGATGTTTCCAACGTATAAAAACTCCATTTCATGAGTTTTTGGTTAAATAAACTCAAATTCATGATATATTTTTTGAATTGTTCTTCCAGATTGTTCTCGTCGCCGCTCTGGTAGCTGCTGCTACTGCTGCAGCTTTTGCTCCGTTCTTGGCAGATCCGATTGCTGCCGATATCAAGGCTGGTGGGGTAAGTTGAATATGAATTTTCAAAATCCCCAATGATAATTATGCTTTTTTACACAAGATTAAAACGTAAGAAACCGAACAATTAAAATTTAATTTTACGATTGCTTTTTTTTTTCTTTTCTAGCCTTTTGTGCCTCATCCGTACAGCTTCGGCTACACCATCAAAGATACCCATGGTGAGCAGCACAGGCAAGAAGTAGGTGATGGCAAGGGACATGTTACAGGAACCTACGGTTTTATCGACGATCGTGGAATCAAGCGCGAGGTCCATTACGTCGCTGATCATTTGGGATTCCGAGCTAAGGTTATGACCAACGAGCCAGGTACGGCAAACCAGCATCCAGCTGCCGTTATCATGGAATCTTCTCAGGGTTAGACTCATGGCGAAGAGTTTATTTCTGATGTTATGGTGAGTCATTTCATAATATTTTTTTTAATACCTGGGAATGAAAATTTTTAATAATGTAGTATAGTCGGAAAAAAATGACACGATTCAAAAATATTGATACGTTAAATAAAAACAAAGGTGCATTTGAAATTTCAAGAACTTATGCGGGGTATTTATTTCGCTGCTATATATCGATAAAAATATATTATCTTGTACACTTGTAGTATCTTGTAGTATCTTCATACACATTATAAACTTTTCCTATAATTTCAGGTGAATTGTTCCTTACGATAATGACACGGCAACGAAAAACTGAATGTTGTATAAGTCGGTGATGGTCCTCCTATAACTTGATATCACGGGAATACGGGCATTATGAAGATTTTGTAATTTTATGTGTTTTCATACTCAGGGATATATATTTCTAATCGCTACGTATTCGTTTTGACTTCCGTCGACACTTGGATAACTATCTTCATTACGTTACTTTGATTATGTTCATTGATTGATTTCTGTGGTGAATGTACAAGGACTTATGGTGCACAGGTGAAAAATGTCCAACAACAAATACGGATTGCATATTTTATGGATTGGGGTGTCAGATTGATATTTTCTTCATGGATGTATTCTATGTTTTATACGTACGCGAGAATGTATATTTATATTTCAATAAATTTTTTTCAAGCATCTGATATTTTTTCTTTATGCAAAGGTCCATTTCGCACATATAAAAAGGGTAATACTTTGCGTTGCATTCGTACACGTAAAAAAAACGGCCCAGGTTCAAAAAGCTATCATCATGTTTTCAATTAATGAAATTGTCTATAAAAACAAAACATTCTCGACTTTTTATGGGAACAAAAAATGGCTGAGAGAAGGATTTTTCTAAGTAATTCCATTTCACTTTCAGTTAAATTATAAAACTTAATATATTGCTATTAATTTTCACCTATAGCTGGAGTTATATAATATCTATAATATCACGCTTACTGGATACTTGTTTTATTGATTCCAGTCAGTTCTAATCACAATAGATTTATGTAATTTTAACCATAAGAAACTATCAAAAGAAACTGTCAGAAATTGTGTAACAAATTTTAGGAGAAAAAAATGATGAAATCTCAAGTTATATAACTTCTATCATTTCACAAACCGAGTTTCAGTGCAATAAAATATATTCACACTTTCAGTTTTGGTACTTTAGATTTCAAGAGATTCAAATTTGGTAAGTAGTTTTATTTTATGATGTAAAGTCCGATTCAGAATGGGTTTTACAAAATTTGACCCCTGAGGGGGGTCATAACAGGGTTCAATGGTTACATAGAGAAATCACGCCTAACCGAAACCAGTGAAGCTATGATCATGAAATTTGGTCAGTAGTTTTATTTCATGACATAAAGACTCACTCTAAGAAGATTTTCCGAAATTCGAACCTTAAAAGGGTCATAAGGGGGTTGAAATGCTATAGAGAAATCATGCCGAGTGAAAACCGCTGAAACTATAAATTTGAAATTTGGTCAGTATCTTCATTTCATGATGCAAAGACTCGCTATGAAGGGATTTCTCAAAATTCACTCCGCTAAAGGGTCTCAAGGAAGAATTTTCGGATTACCAAATTCACAGTGAAGCTGCGGGTAACAGCTAGCTGGAAATATAATTTATTACCTTAACTTCCAATTAGAGAGTTATTTTTCGAAATTTTATTAAGAAGGAAATTAACCCCGAAATTTTATAGGTTGTTCATATCATTATACATGCTATATTATGCTTTATTTCATGTGCAACGGCCTTTAAATTACTTTCAACAATATATATATATATGCTACTGCCAAAGGTCAAAGTGCAGCCAATTCGTAAAATGGCCGAGAGGTTTGGCGAAAGTCGGAAATGATTCGGGTTCTGGCCGGCCAATTCACAAAGTGGCTGGAGATCCCTGGCTAATATTCGATGCGTTGATGTGAAACGGTCCAGTAGGCACCACATCCATTTTTTTCGCCGCCAACGTGTGGAACATGGCTATATATAATATCTGTATTGGATTAGCTCCATACGACAAGAGGGAGAAAAGTGAAATTCGGAAGAAAAAAATATTTATATAATATATATACACATATAGTTTTTCCAGTGAAGATTTTGAACTCCATCATGATTACCGTATCGTGACTGCGATATGAGTTGCATGTTATGTGAATCAATGTAAAGAGAATCATAAAAATGAGAGCTGTGGCAGCGACCGTAGGGATTGTTATTCCTCCCCGTTTCGCAGTTTCACCACGTTCGTGGTTACGAACGATCCCCTAAACCTCTTTGACGAGAAGTCAGATTGCACAATTCTTAAAAACCAACCCAAAAGAACTGATATTAAAACGTGATAATATACGACGGAAGCATGATAATAAATGCTAAAAAATTAAGTAAATATATTATTATTATTATTTTTTTGTTATTTGAGACAAAGATATTTCGATTCCTTTGATCTCATTAGGGTTCACCAGCCACTTCGCGAACTACTGGCCGAAGCTAGAAATTCGGACAATAGCCGGGTCAATTTTCAACGAAATCGGCCAATTCGTGAACTGGCCGATTTCGGGCTTTGGCATTAACATATATAATATATATATAGTATTTTTCCCTTTATTTCATTTTTATACAAGAGAAATGAAAAAAAAGAAAAGAAACAAAGATTGTAACAGATTATAGTCTATTCATTGTCTGATAAATTAATAATTATTTACAGGCAATGCTGCTAAAATATGGGTAAACATATTAGCTACTCAATTTGTAGTTGATCTCTCTCTCTCTCTCTCTTAGTCGGTTATTTTTATTAATATTTAAAAAAAAATTCGTACCAAAGGTAATAAAAATGAAAAAAAAATCCTGCTTTTTGAGAAAAAGTTTTATCTAAATTTTTCTGAAGAAAGAATATAAAATTATTGAATCAATTTCAATCTCCATGCGGGATTCGGGACTCTCGGGGACATTACCGAAGTCTGTGAACGATGTCTGGTAGAGCTGATAATACTTATGCTTGCTTCGTCGGTTAGATCAGAGATCCTCAATCATTTGGACACTGCAGACGAAAAACAAATTTCCATGAACCCCGAGAGCCAAAAAGCCATACTGCGGTATCTAAATTCACACATTGGCGTTTTCACAAGTTAAAATGAAACGGACTCAAGCACCGAATGAAACAGGGACCTTATATTTTTGAGAACTTTATTTATCATGAGATTGTTTTCCCATTAGAGAGAGATATGAATTTTCATTAGTTCTGAGACTCTTTTCTTATATGAATTTTTAACAATTCTGAGATTATTTTTCCACTAAATATGAATTTATATTACATCTCAAATTGTTTTTTAATGAATATGAAATTCTAATAATCTCATATACTCATTTTTCATCAAGTTTTTCTAAATAATTTTTTCATTAAATATCAATTTTCATTAATTCTGAAATTAATTTTCGATTAAACATTCATTTTATCAGCTCTGAAACTAATTTTACACTAATTAAAAATCAAGTGAAAAATTCTGAAAATATTTCTTTCGGTAATTTTGAAATAAATTTTTCATAAACGATAAGTCATTTCTCCCATTAATTCTAAAATTATTTCTCTCATTAATTCTAAAATTATTTCTCTCATTAATTCTAAAATTATTTCTCTCATTAATTCTAAAGTTATTTCTCTCATTAATTCACAAATTATTTTTCTCATTTGTTCTGAATTGTTTTTCTCTAAAGTGCATTTTGAAATTAATTCTTCAACCAATTTTGGAATATTTTGTTTTCTACAAATTTTGTAACTATGTATATTTTTTTTTGTTTGGGGGCTAATGCGAAAAGCTTTGAAGGCCACAAGTGGCCCACAAGACATGCATTAGAGACCGCTGGGTAGGACAGGAATAAAGTTTGACTGATTCATACAGTTTAAATTTTCACTAAGGGAAGACACCGCAGGTATATACAGGGTACATAGGAAAGCCACTTTGCCACAAATTACTGATGAACCGTTGATCCTAGAGACATACTATCAATTACAGTATCCAATTAATGTATAGACTTCGGTTCCATCATTCATATTGCAAAGGGTTGTATAGTAATTAAAATAAAAAAAAAGTAACTTTCTATTTAGCTAGCCTAACTAAAAATACCAATCAGAAATACAAATACAAATACAACGCCACAACAGGCAAAATGCCCAACGAGGTGGCTGAGAAAAAGATGCCCATAAAAATATGGATGGCATATATTTCAAAAATACAGCAACCCAATTAAAAATGCAATTAACAAAAATTGTAAACAATATATACACATGATAAAATATTATACAATGCCCATAAAGAATACTTATGGTTGTCTTATTCTAAGAATGAATAGCTTCTCGATTTACCCCAACACGTTTATCGTATTTCTTTTTAAACGTGTCAATTGTGTTACAATTTACTACCTCCGGGGGTAAGCTATTCCATTTATTAACAACCCTATCAGAGGAAAATTCCCTGCGACACCATAGCCATGCATTGTCCCTCACTAATCGATACTGGTGTCCCCTTGTAAAAGCAGTCGATTGGCGGTCGCTGACTCGTTTCTCCTGAGGCCAACAAAAAAAGGACCGCGTTTCTTAACTCGATATTCGTCGAAATATTCGAAATCATAAACGTACTAAAGTTGGGAAAGAACAGCATGTACTAACGGAAAAGCCCAGAAGTATGCTGATCTTTCCAAATATTTCTTCGATTTCCGAATTCAAATATCTCAGTGAATATTCAACTTCAAAATTTGGAATTCTTTTTGGTATACATATAGAAGAGACAGGGAATCACTTCCTATTTTTGGAGAGGGTGCCCGAAAAAAAAGTTAATTTTTTATTTTAATAACTGTACTAAAAACGTTATTTAGTACCTGTTCAAATTGGAAGTATGCCTCTAGGACCAACGTTCACCAATAACTTTCGTCAAAGATACATTCATGTGAGTGATCACAAGGCAAGGGATATACCAGTGCCAAAGTTTGAAAATCACTGGTGAAATGAATGAACATCGATTGCTGTAAATTCACCATTTCAGAATTACCATCTTGCGATTGTTACAAAAAGCATACGCTGTCCGGCTGATGAGGTATTAATAAAATCTTTTCTTTATAATACATGCGACCAATAGTATATTCATCGTCAAGACTGGCTACATGGTATAACTTCGATAATGATGATTAGAAAACAACAATTATCGATCATCAAACGGTGATAGCACTGTATCACGAACATATTAAGAAATTGGAAATAATTTTTTTTTCTCTTATAAGATTTTTCTGAAGGAACATCTGAAATCATTTATATATAAATGATATGACAAAAAAAAAATTCGCATTATTGACATCATCGTCATTATCAAGTGGTTGAACAACGAGGTCATCAATATGAGTAAGACACATTTGGCGACGTCCCAGCCTTGAGCATTTTTCCGATTGACAAGCGGAAGAACGTCGTTATAAGATAATTCTTTTCTTTCTTTCTTTTTTCCACTTTCCTTCCTTTTCTTTACAGGAAAATGAAAATGTTGTTTTCTTCCATATTTCGGTTTCTTTTTTTGCTCCCTCTTATTTCTCAAAATCCTTTTTTTTTTCTGGTATTTAATGATTATTGACAGCGACCACTAATAGTTTGAGTCTGACGAGCTTATCATTATATTCAATTTAATGATCCGATTTTGTGATTCACGTTAATCGATCAAATAAGAGAAATAAAATACCGGAAATTTTATTCCTTTATCGCCCACAAATTGATTTGTTATAATTGTATACTGAATTGTTAATTCGAATTCAAATTGATGGGAAAAATAAGATTTATATATATATTTTTTCATTGACGTTTTTTTTGAACACATAAATTAATTCCTTTGAAATAGTGATTTTCAAAAATATGTTTAAATGAAAATAGTAGTAGAAAATAAATATGTTCATGTGTGTTGATTATGCGTTGATTATGTGTTGAGTCATGCACGTGCAGTACATGATTTATAACAACGTATTCAATATTCTTATACATTTGTTATAAAATATTTGCACTTTTTTGTTCACAAAAGCACTATTATGTTCTAACTTACGTTCTCTACGGAAATTGAATATTTGTAGATCACTGAACGAAATAAAATCCGTGTTTTTCTACTATTTGTTCCATAGCTCATCATTGATCGCATTGCAATTACTATAAGCTAAAACTTAATGGAAACTTGAAATTACTGCATTACATCACGGGAATCCATATCGAAGTTCAGAGTTTTAATTTTAATAATAATAATTGTAGAAATCGTAATGAATTCGAAAATATTCGGGCACTTGCTCGATGAATTCAAGTTAATTTTCTGGGGTTTGTTTTCAGTTTTTTTTGATAAATTTCGTAATATTGTTTAGTAATAATTAATGTTTCACCTACCAATGTTACCAATATCTTACCATTATCTTGGATATCGAAAAAAAGACTGTCTGAGCTGTACTGTTAATTCTGAGTCTCTGTCCTGCACGAATAATTACTCAAGGTTTTAAATTACACAAGTTAATGTTCCAGCAATAACAATAATATATTTCTAGTATGTTCCAACAGTGATGATTTCAATCATCGAAAAAATAATCTGAAATTCAAGCTTTCACTGTTTAGTTTCTCACCAATAAAAAGGTAAAACAAGTTTACCAAAAGTGATTTATCGGCCAATGGTCATCACAATTAAAACATTACATAAGCTCCAGCAACAGGAAAAATTTACAAATGAGCTCTTAATCGTATATTGCAGTGATTAGCTTTCGCGCAGCTTCTTCTATCGACAAAACTGCATTCAAATATACCAATTCCTACAATTTTTATGAATCTTTGAACTATTCACGAATTTATGGGAAAAATAATAAATAATAATAATAAGTAAATAATAAATAATAAATAATAATAATAAATAAATAATAAGTAATAATAACAAATAAATAATAAGTAATAATAATAAATAAATAATAATAAATAAATAATAAGTAATAATAATAAATAATAATAATAAATAATAATAATAATAAATAATAATAATAAATAAATAATAAATTGTTTATTTATTATTTTTCTGAAACGTATATTCATTAATATAAAAAAAAACAAAAAAAAACACATTTTCACTGCAAATATTTAAAAGTGTTTCTACGAAAATATTAAAAAAAATCAATGATTAAGCAAAATTGGTTAAGAAAAATAATTGGCGGGTGTGGTTTCGTGTTAATAAAACGGAGATTGAGAGATTGAGAATTCGAGAATATAGTGATAAATGAATAAATATTAGCATTGGTATTTGGTATTTTTAGTTTTCGCTTTAGGGAAGTGAACTTGGTTTTGGGGTGTAATTGGCTGACATATTGGTTGCTATTTTGGATTCTATTTAAATTTTTTATTTTACCTTACTCGACAGAATGACCTGCATGATGGTTTTGTCATAATTTTTTTTCGACATTGTTATAATCATCATTTAAGATTAAAAAGACTACAACTGCTGTCAGAAAAAAAGAAGACTACACAGAAAGCAACGAGACTTCCGGGTGGATTGAGCATGGCAAGTGAAAAAAAATTGCACTACCTAGTATGGGAAAATCTCAATCATTTTGCATACTTAAGTTGTTCTCAGACGTATCCATTAGCCAGTGAGTGATTTCCGTTGAAATGAAGCGGAACGGGATATCAGGGGGTTATGAGAATGAATTGGAAAGTAGTTATGAGTCCAATATTATTAGTTATAAGTTTTTCCTCCCTCAATTTCCATGTATCCACCCACTCAGACAAGGACTAAGAGAAGCACCTTCTCTGAGAAGCTGCATTTTAGCTTTAACTTCACGCACCAGTTGCTATTTCAACACACCACACGTTTCTACTTCGACTAAGCGTCGAACTGGTGACGAACCCGAGCAGGAAAATTCTGTCACGTTTTTGTGATTCTACGTGTTTTATTTATTTCTTTTTTCTTATTTTAGTTTACTTGTTTCGGGCTCTTCTTTTCCCTCGATCGTGAGAAGCTTAATCTATTCTTCTAGAGTATATAAGAGGATAGTTTTTCTATGAGTCGTTCAGAAGTGAAGTTGTCAAACAAAAAGTGTCATTTGGAGCTACCTTATCTGATTTCTTTGGTTTATTTAGATACTCTTATATTCCCAATACATCCATTCCAGTATGATCTCAAAGGTACAGTGGCCATCAATACTTATTACATTTCTTGAACGATAAGTTTCTATCTAAAGTCGATCGAAAGCTAACTTTATATTAAGGATAACCCAGAGGATAGAACGATATATAAATCATTTTTTGTGAAACGCAATGTAAATTTAACATGTGTGATTGAGGCTCAATTTTTTTTTAATTTATGAAGAAAAAAATATTTGTAACAATCGATCTCGTATAATGACTGATTATACGAGAAAATCAACCATCGATTTGATATAATGATACCTTTTGCTCTATTTGAGATTCCATAGATATACCTCGAGTATACATTGAATCGATTTGCAAAAAATCAGTGACTTAGTTTTACTTAATTTACTCTACTGAAAAACAAAATTTCCCCTTTAAATATTCATATATATTTTGTACATATTCATATATTTTATTTCTGATGACCGTCTAAAAAAAAACGTTTTCATTGACCATAGTAGAGTATTCACAATTTACAGTGGGTAGAGCACCACAATCCCTTATATAACGAATTTTTCTATGAAATTAATAACGAATACGAGTAATAACAATAAATACTAGAATGCGAAATTTTTATGAGAACTCTCATATTTCCGTTGATTTATTCCGAATTCTAAAAATTCTTCTCTAAATCATTTCTCCATAACGAATTTCGGAAAGTGAATGCGTTATAATATTTAAGCATTAAAAGTTAAAACAAAGTAAACAACGAAGCAAGTTTTTCAAGCAACAAAGTTAAAATTTTTTAAGTTAATCACTAAACTTACAAGCCCAAGTAGTGAAAAAAGATTCTATATAAAAATATATAAATAATTTCAAACTGAATCGTCTTATATACAGGGTGCATAGAAAACAGGGGAGGCCGAACCGTTCATCCTAGAGGTTTTAATTAGAAAAAGTTCCCAATAGCATGTGGTACTAAAATGTTTCAAATATGTCATGCATGTTGCAAGGGGTTTATAGTTATTAAAATAAATATAATAAATAAAATATAAAAAAATATTTTTTATACAGTCCCTGAGTGCCCAGAATCCAATTAGAAAATTGTTGCTCTGTCTCCCTTCGTGCCAACAAGAATCATTCCGTATTTCTAAGTGCAATATTCACAGAGATATTCGAATTCGAAAAACGAATCGAGGAAAAAAACAACAGCGTTAAATGCGAATAAAAAGGGTTTTCCGCATCATATCTGCTTTTTTCTCGGTTTTCGAATTCGAATATCTCAGTGCATATTGCACTTAGAAGCATGAAAAAAATGTTGTTGTCACGAGGAGAGACAGGGTAACAACTTTCTAATTGAGTTTTGGGGAACACGGGAACTGTATGAAAAGTTATTTTTTAATAAATAACTATAAACCACGTGAAATCTGAATGACATATATCAATATTATATGCTTTGGAAACTTTTCCTAATTGAAAGTATACGTTTAGGATCAACGGTTCGGCAGTAAAATGCCATACCTCCTGGTCGCTATGCACCCTGTATATACATATTCTCATCGATGATAATATTTAGTGTATTTTATTAAAATTTAAACAATAGTTTTACTTTTTATAATGTTTCATATAATTTGTATGTCGATGTTCCAGTTATTTTTCAAAGATATTAGTCATATTTATAATTATTATTTATCCAGTAGTGATCCTACGCACCGTATGGAATAACTAAACATAGACGGTTTAAAGCTGATTTGTGGAAAAGCTTCGATGGGGGGCATTCACCAGGATTATAACCAAGTGTCATGAAACAGGAAGTTTGGTTGGCTATAAAAGAAAAAGAAATAGGGAATGGGATGAAAATACGGCAATGTGTGAAATGATAATACTAGTAGTAGGTCCTTTGACATAGCTAGTTGCAGCTTGCGGATAAATACCTTAAATATGAAGATTCAATGCCCATTCATTCTTCAATTGATCAAGTTTTCAATCTTTTATGTGATATACGAAATTTCAATTACTGAGATTGAGACTTTTAGTGTCTGAATGAGAATTTTGATTCATACTTGAATTAATGCTAAAAATAAAATGAGCGTAAATACGTGCGAGCTATAAAAATCGTTGATTCTGTCTTAGGGCATTAGGTAATATTAGTTACATTACCCTTGTCACGTCTTGAAGTACCAGGCAGAAAGTAAGTTAATTAATGGGGGAATTGCATTGAAAATGATATCTCGTATCAATTTTGCAAATTTTCTGAATTTTTTCATTGAAACAAACAATCGACACGAATTTTGGAATTGAGCACGCTTCTAAGAAACAAGAATACGATTTTTTAGTGATATGGATATAAAATCTCTCTCAATTTCAATATACTAAAAGAAATCATTGAAAATAAAGGTCGGTCTACTAAAAAATAATAATGACTTAGTATGTTATAATTATATTGACTTAGTAGTGACTGAAATAGATCTGGTGTGGTACGTTGTTTGCCATATAATTATTTTTAACATATGTTCTGGATATCTTTCGGTAACACTCTGACAGATTCTTTAGAATCCGGCCGTGCCCGGTGAGTCCCGTGCATTAAGACGGCACTGAAACACTGCAAATATGTGAGATTAATATTGATATTTATAGTCATATAATTACCATAATATAATACAAATTATGGAAATTATTTTCAATTCCAATTTTAGTAAGGGTTATGAATCGAATCGTGAGTTTCAAGAAGGGAATACATAAAAAAATTAAGTTTTTGAGAAATCGAAAAAAACCGCATGAGTTTAAGGAGTCCTGTATCTGCCTCTAGGGACTGGATTTTGAGTTTTTCTTACCACTCCCATGTAGAGCAAAGCGTCGTTATATCCGAGGTCATAGCGTTTTCATTGACATTATATTCGAGTCCCGTTAACATTATTCTCTATAGGAATTAGTCCGAACCACCAAATTATCGAATTTATAACCAAGGTGTCGTTATAACTAAGTTCAACTGTAAATTCATGATGGGAGAAAAAACATACCCGGATGAGAAAGAATGCATCATTGAATAAACTTCCTGAATGGGGTTTTAGACTCATCGCACAGAAAATAATGTTGAAAAAAGTCACTTCCTATACATTGATACCGTCATCAAAGGAAGAGGCATTACTACGTCAAGAAGCAGGAAGAAAGTAAAAACAAATACTTGAAAAGCAGGAAAAATATCTTCATGAATGGAAGGACAGCCAACCAACATATACACACATGAGATGAATGACTGTAGTAATTACCAACATAAGGAAAACTGAAATACAGTGCTTCACATTCAAATAATGATCATTAGGTTCCGCAGTTGTCTCTACGGATTTTAACGATGGTTTATAAATAACTTTCACTAGCAGTAAAAGGATTAGTAGTGATCAGTCTCAGATTAGTAACAAATAAGGGATTTGGAAAGAAACAAACAAAAAAAAAAACTAGCTAATCCTGTATACAATAACTATCAATTTGGGGAAAAAAATCCGTTTGATTTTACTTTATCCTGAGAATTTCACAAAATAAATTCCTTACATTGAATAGTTCTTTTTTTTTTTTTACGATGGAAATTATGAGGAAAAATGTTACCCTATAAGAAAGAAAGAAGGTGAGGTCGCTTTCCATATTTAACTTAATCGGATGAGGGGGGAGGGGAGTCTTTTACCTTTTAGCACAGTAAAAAATTTTATGTAGAAATACTATTGAAAACATTATTTATCCATTGATTTGTTTCAAATGTTTGTCAAATATATCTGATTGTGTATGCTATCCAAAATTTTACATGTCCCTAATACCGAAGTCAGGGCCAGAACGGGGGGAGGGGGGGGGGTAGGGGTTTTTTAAATATTAAGTTTAATTTTGAATAAGATTGAGTCGATAAAATCTCAATCTTTTTTATCTGGGCATTTTGCCTGTTGTGGCGTTGTTTTTGTATTTGTATTTATTTGTATCATTCTATGAACTTAAGTTTTCTTTATTTTGAATCATTTGTTATTCAATTGTATGGATTCCATGCGATTTTATCATGCACGCAAGCTGTTTTTGATGCATTTTTTTTGAAATTTTTTTAAAAATTAAGTGTTAAAGATATGTAAAATTTTGTGCTAGCATAAAATGGCATACTCTCAAATATATGTGGCAAAAATTTGAAACGAATTAATGGATAAATAATATTTTAAATAATTTTAATTTTTACATAAAGTTTTTTCGCCATGTTGTTGTTTTACCAGGTAGGAGATCCCTTAATGATATTCCGAATATTTCTCTCCCTTTTTTTTGTGCGATGCAAAAATATTAAATTTGTGCCTGTTTGGAGTGATTTTCATGATAGTTTGATGGAAAACATCAACCTCAGAAACAAACGATGAAATTGGCTATATAAATCAAAATATTACGTTGTTATTAATGATGAATAGTCAATATCAAGTAAAATATACTCCTTCAAGTGTAATACATATAATAATTGCGCTAATTTTTTTTCCCTTTTCAATTTCAGGCTTTTATTCTCTTGGCTGTTTTCGCAGTTGCATTCGCTGACTATCATTCCAGCTACAGCGAAGATGATGCTGTAAGTATAAAATAATACATTGTGTGATTGACAATATTATGTACTGTACTTTTTTCCGTGACTATTAATTCGTTTAATATTATGAATTATATTATATCGTACGTAGATGATGTTTTTCATGTCCTCATGTACTTTGATTGCAGAACGGGATTCAACTGTCCACTGGTAATGAAAATCAAAGCAGATCAATACTACAAAAAATTATTAAAAATGAATGTGAATATATTTTGCTATGATGAGATTTTGTGAGATAATGAAAAACTCATAGAGAATTCGTCTATTATGCGAATATTTGCTTGAGATAAAAGTATTTTATCTATTTATTTGTTTAATCAAACACATTCGAGACTTTTGGGGCTAAGTTAGCCTGCGAGTTCTCAAATAGTAATACCCCATAAATTCGTGGGTAGTTTAAAAATTCATAAAAATGGAAGTAAAAAATTGTTACATTTGAATGTAGTTTGCGAAAAAGTTTTTCAGGAAGGGGTATTTTTCAGTACAGAAAATTGTTAAATTTCCGAGTTTTCGTCGATAGAGGGCGCTGCAAGAAAGTCCGACAATAGTGATTGGACTTTTATCTTTCTCCAATCTCTTTTGTGTCCGAAACGTTTGTAAAGCTGAGGCGTGGCTGAGTCAAAACAACTTGGTGCTTTGTCTACCAATGTCAACATCACTATGAAAATCTTATGCAAGTGTCAATAACAGGAGAACTTAGAAATGAGTTGTTATTTATATAGCATGTGCATTTCATAGGATTCTGACAAGCATATTTCCAGTGATTTGTTTTCATGCATTTCCATCTATAGTCAAAAATTTAAACTATACTGTTTTCCTGAATCTTTTCGCACCGAATATGCAAATACATACGAATTTATTCACAAATTAATTAACTAATGTGACGCACTGACTATATCCGGAACAGGACCACGAGACTCAGCCCTACCATTTCGGATACCACGTGAAGGATCACCACGGTGAACAACACAGGGAAGAAGCAAGCGATGGCCATGGCAAAGTAAAGGGCAGCTACGGATTCACTGACGAGAAGGGCGTCCACCGCCAGGTTCATTACGTCGCCGACGACGATGGTTTCAGGGCTGAAATCAAGACAAATGAACCAGGAACCGCTAACCAGCAACCTGCCAACGTTGGTTTCTTCTCCAACGCTCAAGAGTATCTTCACTTCCACGAGGACATTCCCGAACCCCACAGCGCTTATTTCGACTAAAGATATTTCTCAAGTCTTGTATCAGTCGAATGAGGTAAGTAAACTAGACCTTGCCCTATCCGATAGATTTTACCATTACATTTCGTACATTGCGTGCACAATTAAATCCAGGGAACAATTTTTTTAGCTGTGCGTGACATCTCGTCGGCTCCTCTTAGGCATATAAGTCACACCAGAAAAATAACCCGGAAAAGCTGCAACCATCTTCAACCTGTTGCTCGTGAGCACCATGATGCTCCTCGAAGCACCAAAAGTGCTCAACGCTCGTGTTTGATTTCGTAGACGCGAGCACTTGCTCCATGTTTCGATTAAACATTCTGTAGAATTGCATTCAAGGATTACAGTTAAAAATGCGGATTTAAGCATACGTATGTCAAAGTTGCCGTATAGAGTGTTTATCGTTCGATGATGGGCATAAGCAGTGTTCACGACTTGAGAAAGGTTGCAGCAGATAATTTGCATTTTTTCCATATTTTTCAAAATGCATGTTAATTTTTTTACTTACCCTGGATTTGACACCCCTCCTATAGCGCGGCGCTTCGTGTGGCCGCACATGTTGCATCTCGACCAAGAGCCACTCCTTTTTTTATATAAATAACTTTTTAATCTTTCTTTCAAACCGAGTACTAATCCGGTCTATAACCATGGGAAATTAGCTACGGAATTGTTTATACATGCGCACCTAACAATCTGAGTACGTGTTGTGCGTGAATTTTTAGTGCGAATTCATTACTATGACTACATGACCACGCAGCAGCCAACTTTTCAATTGCTAATCAATTAATTGATTAATAATCATCTGTAGCAAAAATAAAGCATAAGGTTTCGTGGAAACCACGGAGAAATAAGAATGACGAAATTGTTTCGTCATAAGAACATACTAATTCAAACATAGGAAACTACTAAACCACACATGTGCCTCGTCCATATCCCTCTGCGGAACTTCAAACGGTACATATTGGGATATGTCTGTCCGTGTTGTGAACCTGACGTGAAACTTGTTTCTGTGTAATGCTTGTATGGTGCTGCCATCTGCCACGTATTTTCCGAACTATGAGTGAAGTGCAATGCTTGAGGATTTTACCGTTGTAGGTCTGTTGCTCTCTGCGGCGAGACTTTTTAATGGGGAGATCGGCTTGCATTCGCATTTCGAAGTTGGGAATCACAGAAAACCAACTTCAGCCGACCACCACTGTGGCGAAGGTGGATTTCGAACTCGCGACCTCGCGATGGGAGTCCGTCATTATGACCACTCGAACACCACAGCGGCTAAGAGAAGGAAACTGTATTTACTGTATTAAAAAAAATCCAATTGGACAAATTCGGTAGAAAAAAAATCTTTAAATTCCTTCAATTTTTTTTTGATTTGATGGTTATTATTTCCTACGAAATCTTTATTTCCGACCATACCTACAGAGGGAGATATTACTACTTGAAGGTGTGCAGAGAAGATCTACGCATGATCTTGTTAGCATACAAGGCTTGAGCTATGAAGAGAGACTTGATTTCTTGAATATGTTTGCATTGGAAGAACGCAGGGGTTTGGAGGAGGATATGATCAAAGTGTTTAGAATTTTCACCGGGATGAATATAGGATGGACCACGAGTTATTTATACACCGTCAATCACCTGCTTCGACAAGGGAACACCAGTACCGTTTAGTACGGGACAACTCCAGGTTATAGTGTCTCGCATGGAGTTTTTCCCTAATAGGGTTATCAATAAATGGAGTAGCTTTAATTTGGGGGTCGGTAAACCTATTAGGATAAATCGAGAGGCGTGCTATCCGTACTTAGATTATAGGCTATACTACTAATTACTTTCGACAGATATATGCTTTTATATTGTGTGGCGGTATTTTAGTGATATTTGACATTCATATTTTTTATGGACATCTTTCTTCAGCCATGGGCAGTTTGCCTGTTATGACATTTGTATTTGTCTTAGTTTCACGCTGCTTTTTACAAGTAATTGTAAATTTTGTAGATTTTTAAAATATTTTTTTTTTATTTTGAAAGGTATAGCAGACAAAGGTAATCCAGCCAGTTGCTTATTCCCTTCGTAGAAAACCCAAACTGGATGGGTAAGGAATAACCGGTGAATGCAAGCCGTATACGTTCTGTTCTAACAAATCAACAGCAAACATTCCAGAGCGAAAATTGTTCACCAGGCTGCAAAAAACCGAAACAAAAAAATACACACACACAAGACAACAAGCGACGACGCAAAGATAAAGATGTCACTGATAAAAGAGTGCCACACTTCAAAGAATAATTTTAGCGTAATCTCAAGAGAATATCGAAAATTATTGGATTAATTGAATGTAGGTCTCTTACAGGATCAAGTATATGACATGAAGTAATGACATAAAGAAATCTGAAATTGGTAAGCGCTGTCTTTATGCTGTGGTAAGCGATGATTGATGGTTATTCATGCAGTACATATGTACATGCTGTTCTATATAGTCTAGTATATTTGTTGTAATATTTTAGGATTCAAAATCGTATAGATGTGTTCTAAACCTTTCTCTCTTTCTTTCCTCTTATATTTTCAATCTACATAATTAAAATTATATCGGGTTTTATCGCATGTTCGTAAAAAGGTATCAAAATCACTACATTTTTTTAAAATGTAATTTTCTTTACCATTATTTTTTCTTCTAAAACAGACTTTTTCCTTCACTACTATTTTCCAACCCTATTCTTTTTTTTCCATTGGTTGAAGTTACATTTTGTGATATGTGTACTCTAGTCATTGATAGGAAAATTTCGAAGTTGTTAAAAAAAAATAAGTATCATGAAATTACTCGTCCTTACCACAGCATAAAGAAGTGATTATTTCTCAACGCAGAAAACTTGTAAACTGATGAATAAATTTTTGGATGGAAAAAAAGATTGAATTGATAAATATATATATATATATACTTAATTTTTCATATGTATATAAGCATTGAGATTTTCATCGAATGGCATGTTTAGATTAGTAACCAACGACATTAAATAGTGCACATAATTTTGTAATATTTTTCTGAAAATTATTTAGCAGTAAAAATATCGCAAAAAAAAAAATCACATTCATCACTATAGTTATATTCTTCATTTTGTAATATAGTCTTATTTTTTTTTCCATTTGATTCACGATTGCTTTTCGCGTTATGTTTGGTGCCGCGTATCTATGTAAACTGTATTATAGAATCATCATAGTAATAAAATATCGAATCATTGCAGAAATGTATTCTTTGTTTCATTTATTTCGGATCTTATAGAAATTCTTCATCGGGATACGGAGACCTATAACATGCTGCAGTTTCCACATCCAACGAAATTCTGCGACACCCTTGATATTTAAAAAGAAAAATTCGATATTTTTTGAAAAATATCAACTTGTTTCAGAAAAAAGTTTTGACCGTTCTTCCAATTCGTGAACAAATTGCAATTCTTGTTTTCTATGTGTGATGATTGGTTACTTTATATTTGAGCAGTTTATAAAAAAAATTGGAGATTAATTTAGCATGTTTTTCTTGGTAATTCACGTAAATGTATAATTAATCAATTTTTTAATTGATAAAAATTAATTGTCTCAATTTCATTAAAATAATTAGTAATTATGTTTTCGGGAACTTCATGTACCATGGAACAAAAAAATTTGGGAGTATACTATTTTTTTTTTGATTATTTCTTTTCATGATCATGAAAAAAGTTCCGGATCTAAAATCTCGATAAAATTCCTACAAAAAATTTCATTTTAAAAATTCATAGAAAATCAAATCTTTCTCTTTAACTTTTAGAAAAATATATATACTGCGGCACTGTTTATGTCTTCTAATTTCACAAAATGTTCGTTTCACGGAAAAAAATTGCAAGAAAATTACTTGAGCAATTTTTTTAATCCTTTAGGTGGCATTGACGATGCATCTCACCTCCTTAAAAGCCTTTTATTTTTGCATTAATATTGATTGCCCATATATTTTGTAAAGTTGATTTTTCAATGAAACGCCCATTACTTTGCACCTGCTGAAAATAGGAAGAAAGTCTACTTCATTAAATATGCCATTTTGCATGGGGTTTAGTGATTTCTACTATGCCGCTCAACCCTTAAATGATTGAAAATGATTTTTCTTCTGATCTGATAACTTTTTTCATAGTATAACTTTCCGGTAAAAAATCATTAAAAAAAAACTATTTCGAATTTGATTGTTTATAAAGAGCCTTAAAGAGAACGTACATAGCTTTAAAAAACGTATATAAAACAAATGTGTTGAAGTGTATGTATATATATATATATATATATATATATATATATATATATATAATATTACTTTCCAAATACATAACTACCTTCTTTGTGAGCTAAATTATAGGGAAAAAAATTGGGGTTGCAAACTTCAAGTTAAAAAAAGATTAAAATAAAACATTTTGACAAATGAGCGGAATCGCAGCCACACCTGCTCAGCAACAAAAAGCTGTTGTTATAATCGGGACGTCTATCAGCAAATTCAAAATATAAAATGGAAAGAAAAATAAAATCATCTTACGGGTGCAAAGGCGATTTTGAATTTTCATATCCTCACTATTGGCAGCAGTAATGAACGTTTAAAAGACTCTTTGCACATATGAAAAGCCATGCATTTAAGGTTTAAAGGGTTAAACAAAGCCTACTGCGCGCAAATGCAACGTGGGTCAAAAATGGGTCCTGCACTAATGAAACTTTGACCATACAGTGTCTGTTGAAGTCAAATAAGTTTCTAAGTCAGATATAAGTTCTAATTTTATTACGTCTTCCAATATTACGTCTGCAAAGAGCAACTACAAAAGTTATATCTCAATGATACTTCTCCAGAATTAATAAACTGTCACCGTGAGTTTGAAACCAAAGTGCAAATTCGCAAATTTAAACGTATTGTCCGCAGAAGAAAAGTAAAGTTTTGATTACATCAGTGTCACGATTAATAGTCCATAAGTTAACATCAGAGCAGCGGTATCGAGGAGGAGCTCCCGATCCAAATTCACGAAATTCCAAGCCGTCAAAAATATGATTTTCCTGTCAGAAGCGGCACTCATCAGCTTCAAGGCGTGTTTCGAAGCGGCATCCAGACGAGGTTCTTCTGCTTCCAACCCATCGTCACATTCTATTTTCTGCAGGACGTCGTCCACAGCGTTTTTGAACAGCATCCGGGTCATGAACATTTTTCTGGACACTCGCGCTGCAAGCATGATTATGCAAATCAATGGGCATAACGACAGCGGCATGTAGTTGAAGCAGTGCATCACGAAGCGGTAAGTGAACATCGAAGTGAGGCTCCGTTGAAGGGCTGAATTCATGACCTGTAATGACATGAAGAATATGAAGATAGAGAACACACAGCATAGGTAATACGAAATCACTACCATTATAGCAGCGGACATCATTTCATCGAGATTAGCTATCGCGCACTGTATGTTGCAGAATTGTTTCATGGCTCCCGCGACTGCGTCTGGGAAGCGTAACTCCTTCAGAGATGTGTTTAATTCTTCCAAAAAATCTGAGATCGTTAAGCACGTAGCGCAATAAAGCACGGTCACAAGCCCAACGAAAACGAAATGATACCACTGAGAAAAAAACGAACATGCGAAGTACAGAAACCTCTTCATCGTGTCATCGTAACTGAAATTGATGAATAGCGTCACATCGTACATGTAGTCGATGGTAGTGCTGTCGTACGGATCGCAAGTAAGAGCAAACGTCAAGGAGTACAAGAACGGCAGCAAAAGCACTATAGCCACACATATGTTGACGCCGATGAAGCGTCTGTTCTGCAGTTTACTGTTCGCTGAAACCGCTTCCAAACTTTCCAACAACTTTCTCATTTTGACTCTTCGTGAATAAAGCAAATACATACAAACCAAGGGGAAAACTTTCACCGGCCAGAAGAATATGATGTTGTTGATATGTTCACCGTGTTTCAACGCTAATACGAAATTCGCTATAAAATACGCTGACCCAACGTGCAAGAGTATGGACGTCGAACTCCATAGGATTTTATAGACGAAAAACGAAGATTGAAGTCCCAGAATATACGTGAACCACGGGTATAAAAAAACTGGGAGGATACCAAACGTTTTTTTGAAATATGGTGTGGATTTGGAGTAGCTCCAAACTGTTTTGCTCGGCCGTAAATACATCAAAATGGAGGGAGAGCTGCTGGATATGTGCTTGATTGACACAATATCAGTCATTTTTCCTTGGTTTTTTAAGTGAAAAAATTTGTTTTACTATAATCACAATGCTATTTGCGTCCTATGTATGCTGTATCTATGTTACTGTTCTGCATAGACACTGAAATATGCAGCGTTACTAAATTCTCGCGAACAGTTATCATAAATGGATGAAATTGATGATGAAAATTTAAGAAAACGCTAAGATCTTTTCTTAAGCATGGAGCTACTATGTCCTCACGATGTCGAAATTGAACTGCTTTATGATCGAACCTCATTCCAATTTCTCCGATCAAATACGTTCAATGCGTTCAATTGATTCAACTAATCAAATATTACATTACGCATGTACAGTATATACAAACCCATTGTTATAGAAACATCACTTTCTCAAATATGACCTTCACCGGCTGGGACAAGCTGGTGCAATTGGAATTTCTGCGTTATACAGCACATTCCCTTCCCAGAGTAAATACGTCTCTATGATTGGTAATGAAATCTTTGTAAAGCGTGAAGATGGTTCTATATCAAATAGAAATCAGAACAAACATAATAAATTGAGATCCCGTGAAAAGCTTCGCCCACTAATGATGTAGTGTCAGTTGATTTCACTGGAGACGGCACCATCATCAGTTGCATAATGAGATTATTATTGATCATTTTCAATGGTCAGTATATCGTAAGGCGCAGTTGACAGGAATTGTTTATTTTGTCTGTTTACTTGAATAATTAGTAGTATTTGAACTATATGCACAGTTTGGATAGCCATATAAACCCTATAATACCAGTATGACATTACATATGATGAGATTTTCGGTGCTGTCAGGTTATTAGAATTTGATTTCTAGACCATTCACACGTTTCCAATAATATACGGCCCAAATACTTGTATTCTGATAAGAATAATAGTTATCATGCAACCGAAAAAACAACAACATTGAAACCCTGTTCGTATTCAAGCACGTAAAAAAACTGGTCTCCAAATTTTTGACATGGTGAAAACATGGCCTATTACACATATTATTTAACCATTGATTTACTTCAAATTTAGTACAAACATTTCTGATTGTATATATTATGCTACGCCAAAAGAACGCTTTATGCAGTTTACATACCTCGGCCAAAGAAAATGATTCGCTCCCGAATCACGTTCGTTAGCTGAAATTTTCGTAAGCCGAAACGTGATTTCCCATAGTATTCTATAGAAAATTGTTTGACTCATTGCAGGTTCTGCCCAAGATTTAAATAGATTTTTTTAAAACACCAGGAACGCTATAAAAAAAGACAAAACCTAAGTCTAGGCTAAAATGAACAGATTCAAAATAGTATAAAAAGAGAATCTACAGGAATATGAGAGATATTGAATTGTGTGTGTGGCTGGTGTTGATACAACCTAGTCAAGTTTGTCGGTGTCCCCTCCATTTGTGATCTAGTCTGCTTATTTCTGTGTCTGATACATACAGATAGAAAATATAAGCTCCTAGAATGTTCAGACTGTTCAATTTAATGCTAAGAGTCTTGCACCGAAAGAACGCGTGCTCTGAAAACATAGACTCCCTTTTTTTAAATACATTTTTTATTGGCTGAATCTTTCATTTTATATAAAATGGTTGAAAACTTTCAGAAAAAAAAAGGTACAGGTGGAAAAATATCCCGAAGGGTGGACATGACTCAAGTGAGAGTAATTCTGATGATGATAGGCGCTAAAATTTAGCTTACGATGCGGCTGTTTTATATTAGCGCATGCACCATATGACACAAAATGTTAGTTAGCCAAATCCGCCTTCGTTAGCCGAGGTAGCAAAATCACGAAAAACTCCAGGTATCACTCTGTCTATGTTACTTCTCTGTCTATGACATCAATTTCACTGAAAAAAGATTCCAAATAAAAGAAATTGCTGAGTTCATAACATGATGTGAAAACGATTTCAGATCCATTCATAAACAATGGGTTATAAAAAAATTATTCTTTTTAGTTTTAAAATTAATTTAAAATAAAGATCGAGTCTCAATTAAATCTCAGTATTTTTCATCGTGTTATGAACTGAACGGGTTTATTTATTTTGAACCAATTTATATTCAATTACATTGATGTCATGCTACTTTATCATGCTCAGAAGGTGTTAAAAATGCATCCTTTTTTTAAAAATTTGCACAAAAATTACGTATTAGAGACATATAAAACGATCAAATATATGTGTACGAAATTTGAAATAAATCAATGGTAACTTATATTTTTTAATGATATCCCCTACCGGAACATAGTTTTCACCATGTTTAAAAAGCAGAACCACTTTGGTGAATCATATCTGGTTATCATTACACGAACATGCACTCGAGTGATAGTGCTGCCATCTAATGAATTATTTATAAACAACAATAATCAGTTGGATAAAGAGAAATATGTTTTGGTTTTTAATACTGCTCAATTCAAAGGAAGCATGAATTTTAATGGAGTCTATATGGAATAAATTTTAACGGAATTTGAATAAGATAATAGATTATTATCTCATTTACAGACAAAAATGTATTAATCTCATTATTAAGATGAAAGAGTTATGTGTAAATCCTTAACGCGTAAAGTAAAAAGTCTTAAACAGGCTTAATTCCTAAAACATTTGTGTGATACTTATGAAACAACATTTTTTTCGATTTGTTAACAGAAAAACACGTTTTTTTTACAGATTAAGGATAATTAGTTTCGACAAAGATAAAACCATTATTATTATTAAATAAACTGGTTAATTATAACACAGCTGCTGTTTTATGATCGGATTAATAATTCGACTATAATCCAAGCAGAAACTCTTACAAATGATAATTTAGTAGAAAACGGGCAGAAATTTTTTATGGACAACTGATAAAGGCAGAATATAATCTAAATAAGTGAACGGCAAATAAATAGAGGATAAATATTGGAGAATAATTGTATTTGTGTGTTAGGAAATAGTTAAAATGATAAATCACTAAGGTGATGTAAAGACCTTATGGGTGAATGGGGTTGGAGCGTCTGAGGAAGTATCAAGTTCCTCAACCTTTTTACACATGTGGACTGGTAAAAATAATTAAAAATATTCACGAACCGGCAGAAACGAGAGGAATAAGTTGCGGGTTTTTTTTGGCAAAAAAAAAATTTGTTAATGATTTGCAAACCGGGGGAAAAATGAATGTAAAAACGAATTTGCGGAACACAAAAACATAAAAAGTGTATACAGGAGGACTGATTTCTTTCTTTCATCAAAAAATACTTAAATAGTAGAAGTAATTGCAAACCAACTGACAGCATTCTGATTTGAAAGGATACTCATTTCGAAACAATTATACACACATTATATCCAAAAAGTTGATAAAAATTTCTATCAAACATTGGAAGAATCGGAATTCCAACATTTAAGGGAAATCACTCCTTTTCCCTGTACACAAAGACTTACGGTCATTAGGTTTGATATAGAAGGATAATAGTTGTGTATAAATAACTTATCTATTCATTGTATATTTTTTTAATATAATATATATAATCAGCACGTATTCCCAAGAGATCTTTACGATTTGTCCAGGGAATTTTGTTAGTGTTAGTAGACATCCATGCTCGAACACGGACCTGCACAGTCAAAAGCTAGCTCCCTAACCACTGGACTGCCAGGCGACAATATTCATAATTTCACCGTATTAGCATAACACTTATCATATGTCAAAAAATACTAAATATTCATAGTATTTTACTTATTTATTTCTAATCTCATTTTCACGATATCATCATTTTCAATCTTTTAATTTTTGTATAGACTATGATAATATTACACTTGGTAAGGGCATGGTCCTCCTCTACTGTCTAACTTAATTTTACTGGATCTATCGTATTTTTATAACCCAAGAAGAGCCAGAAAATCTGAAGTATTTTGTATTGTACCCTAATAAAGTAATTTGCTTAACGCACAAGTGTTTTCGAATCGGCGTAGATATGATGAAAAGGCTATCAGATGAGCTACACTCAGCGAAGACACTCGTTCCAACATTCAAGGTTTCACGCTGACTGTAAAAACAGATATAATAGGTAATTCAGAGACAGTATTTTTTTTAAATCTTGAAATTATGCAACTACATATCAGCAGCTACGTAGATTGGGTGGAAACTTTTTGTGGACCATCGGTTGAAGAACACTGATCTAAAAGGTTGGTATTGGTAAAGAACAGCCTCTATAAGATATGTTCTCAAAAGACAACTTCCGTATAACTAACTCTGCCTATCATACTCTGTTGAAAATCAATGAGCGATTCTCATTAGTACAATAGTTTTTTAACAGGGGTGCATGAGCTTGGATGAAAATAAAATTGACATTGTTCTTACATTATTTCGTAAGAATTTTGAAGAATCAATATTTGTACTTTACAAGCATTACTGAATTAGTTTTAGCATTCAAATAATTACACGTAGAAACCTGGATTTTTTTTTTTGGTTTCAGGGGAGACAGGGCAACAACTTTCTAACTGGGTTTTTTTAAAGAATTAAATTTTTACACGCACACCTTGTGTTTAAAAACCCAATTATAAGAAAGTTATCTTGGCTGCCCTAAAAAATTCCACGTTTTAATTGCAACTATTTGACAACAAACAGAGAGAAGTTGGAAAAATGAATGGGGGGTAAAACGAGTGTTTTAGTTGGTCTAGGAGAGACAGTACAACAACTTTCTAATTAGCTTTTTGAGCATAGGATGTCCGTATAAAAGTCAATTTTTGTATGTTAATAACTATACCACCCCTTGCAATATAAATGTCGTGTCTAACGTTGTTTGTATACATCTACTAATTGGAACTATGTCTCCAGGGTCAACGGTTCGCTAATAATTTGCGGTATGTGTTGCTTGCTATATGCACTGTGTATATGATATAGTCAATTTACTTATTAAAAAAAAAAAAATAGACAATCAAAAAAGCAGCGCGGCGGCTGATTTTATCGACTAATTTCACATTTATCAAATAATACTTTAAATAGGAAATTTGGTATAGAGAAGCAAATTAAGATGTGAGCATTCGGATGAAACTTCAATTTTACAGAAAATCTTTTCTGAAGTTTGTTATGCATAGATTGCTGTTTTCCCATATAGATACAGTCTTCATTTATATTTTCAAACACTTTGCACCGTTTTGCAGAAGTAAATATCAATGACAGATTTTGATAACACACATTGCATTAGGATATTTTAGGGGTTTTTTTTTCAAACGAGAGACCAAAACAAGAATTAAAAAGTAATTATACACGTGCCTATGGATAAAATATATCTTCATTCATGAATTCAATAATCTCACATTTATACAAACACATAAATGAATATATGCTAAGTACATAATCTCATTCGGGATAATGATTTTCATGAATCTATAAATCGCTCGGATTCCTGGTGAAGGTTCACGAGGGTATAATAATATGGCGGAACTGTGCAACGATTACAAGCAATTTTCGTTTGGTTGACATTAAAGAATTAGTGCTTATTGGAGCAAGAGAAAAAAACAAACTCGAATAACCTGAACCAGCAAATAAAGTGTCCTTTTGGACATCGCGATAACATTTCCGGCGATAACCGAGAAATGAAACCATGGTAATTACGGAAATATAAAATAGATTAATGAAATACTGCAGCGTTGAATTAATTTTTTGCTATTATTGTCGCAATAATTTTAGAATTCTATTCATCGGGGACAAAATCGAATAGAATTATGTTATTAATATACTTTGTCTTACATAATCAAGATTTATACATAAGGCTGGGATTACACTATAAAAGTTCCATAAAAGCTCTTTTATAAAACTTAAAAAAGCAACAATAATGGACCTATTGGTTATATTTCAGCAAATGTAACTGAAACGCTTATCGGCTGCATTTTTAAAGTTTTATAAAAGATATTTTATCAAACTCTCATAGTGTAATCTCGGCCTAAAGAAAAAAATGTTTTTATTTTGCTGATGCAAATCGGTCTAAATAAATGTAATGGATGGGTACAGTAAGTACTGTGGATCCAGCTTAAGATGAGATTTTCCTGTTCAAGAACTCTTTCCAGTGTCCCGGGTTTCTTTCCTATGAAGAAACATTACTCGTTCAAGACGTTTTCCCACTTATTTCATTTGACTACTACTGCCACTTCACTACATGCCAACGCCGGCCATATCGCCCTACAGAAATTTGCTGCCGTTAAAGACTAGGGTTGGAAATGAAGGCGCCATCCATCGGTGGTAGCGTAAAGCTACGTTAGGGAGAATATGGTTATTTATATGCTTCCTCCGGTTCGAACCGGGGAACTGACGGCAACGTTTAGGGTGGTAGACGAGGATCTCACCACCATGTCACTTGGCTGACACCATATTAGATTAGTCTTAATGATGTTTTTTTTTTGGTGGTCGGCTGAAGTTGGTTTTTTGTGGTTCCCAATTTCGAGGCTCGAACGCGAGCCGATCTCCCCTTTAAAACGTCTCGCCACAGACAGCAACGGAAATACAAACATTTCAATCATTGAAATTCACTCACTTCATTTCTGCAATATAGATCGCAGCACTGAAATATCAGACACAATAGATACACACTTAGACTGTTAGGTACACACACATACACTTCCGGTACAACTCACTAAGGTAGTAAATTGCCAAAATATAGCAATAGACCCAAGTTGTGCTCGGTTGGAAAGAAAGAAAAAGAAAGTCCCGATGATGTACAGGGTACCATTCATATCCTTTTCCATCCTCTAGTCCAGTGTTTCAGACCGGTGCCGGTATCATCAGACCACTGGGACCCGCTACTACTTAACCATACATGCACCTCGTACACATTCCTATACGAAATTTCAAACGAATCGGCACATGCCGGAATGCGAGTTCTGAGTATATGTATGACCCTAACGTATTTATATTGTCGAGTTGCGCTATTTTCGAGTTCGTGCTGCAATTTGTCTTCCATTTTCTGACGTAAAGATGGGGAAACGCTTGAATTTTCATGCCATGTCAGTATCGTGCTGCAAGTCTGCCTGCTCTCGGCGGAGAGACTTTTTCAAATGGAAGACCGGCTCACATTCGCGCCTCGAAGCTGGAAAACCCACTGGGGCCCATGACTGCTTTTTTAAGGGGGGTCCGCGGGATCATTTTCATTCACTGAGATTGCATTAATGACGTATTTTGTGCTGTGGAATTGCAATATATTCAAATATTATAAAAAAACAAACATTTTTTGGGTTTAATGGAATGTTGGTGATTGACCTTCTAAAGCTATGAGAGTCTGCGCAAGATTGACCTTAAGTACAGGTAGTCCGCGACGCCAAAAAGTTGGGAAACACCGCTCTAGTTGAAATAGGGCCGTTTTTCATCCTATCCCGATTCTCCGACTGGTGAAAATAGACAGTCCACACTTTCTCTTTCGAGTCATAAAAATGGTGCTCCCTCTCCCTCTAGTCAAAATGGTGCCGCGCGTTTCATAATTTTTCCGATTCATTCTTTAGTCAAAAGTTCTTTGTCTAAAAACTTTTATAGTATAATAACGGCCTATGGAAAAAAAAAACTTTGGAAATCGACGTCAAAGCGCAGACACCCTTTTCTTACTTTCAGACACGTTTCGTAATGTTTCATTGTACAATGTAGTGTCTGAGTCCGGGAAAATTAACTTCCGTTGAAAGGAAAATGACTTTCTTATAATCGTGTAACAAGCTCCAAGTGGTTTGTTCACACTCTTAATCGACAAGTAGGTTAATCACTTCGGACATTAGTTCATTTCGCTTTGATGAATTTAACATCTTTTTCCGCGTTTTATCTTTCTTCGTATTATTTTGCTGAAGGAGAACAAATAAAGATAAATATTTCGTCGTTTCTTCTCAAAAGAAAATACGTGTTTTTTTTTTCTTAAAGATATATTTTATTTTATGGGTTGAGTAATAATGTAAAATACGTTCAAGGTTGGAAAAAAATACTAAGGAAATGTGTACGTTTCTGGTGTATTTTTTCCTTTCCTGTTGTAGGATTTCCAACAAAAAAAAATCAAATTGGTAGATTTTTATCTTTTCGTTATCTCAAATCTTTCTATTTATGGTTTTTTTTTTTTACTTATAGGATTTGCCAGTTACATATTTGGAAAATTTGCTTTTCCTATTTTTCCATGAATAAATGCTGTTTTAGTAATCTAATCTTATCAATGTATGAAAGTTCAAGGAAAAATGCATATTGGAAACTTCGTAATGTGTTTGACAATTTTAAATTATCAAAAAATGTACTGATAACTGATTTAAATTCCTCTAGTAAATATTCAATTAATGATGGAGAAGAATAGGGCTTAAGGGATGTCATGGCCCGTGAAGTCGAATTTCCGAAAACGACTTCAAAAATTATTTCATCTAATTGCAAATAAAATAATAAAAATTTCGTGTCAATCGGTTAATTTGTTCTTTCTTAATAAAAGAAAAAATAATGAACTCTAGTGTAAACGTGCGCAAGAAAAAACACTTTGAACGTGATGAATGGAAATTTCATTGACACTGAACCTTATTTGAAATGCAAAAAATTTAAATTTGGAATTTGATTTTGAATATAAGATTGAGTCAGGGAAATTTCAATCTTTGGATCTATTCCCCAAACTGAAGTGTTCTTCATTTTGAATCAATTTTTATTAAATTGCATTGATATCATGCGCACATGCTGTTTTTAATCCAGTTTTTTGAAAATTTGCAAAAAATAATAATAATTAAGTATTAGAGATATATAAACTTTATACTGACATAAGATAGTATACATAATCAAAAATATGTAATAGTAACGTGAAATATATCAATGGTAAAGAAGTAATTTTAATGGTATTTCTACCAGAGCGTATCTTTTTACTGAGTTGAAAGATATGAGAGGGAGAGTGACCACTTAATCCCATTAAATTTTTAATGTTTCATCATTTATATACGTTGTTTTTATATATTTATAATTGCATTTTTAATTAATATGCTCTATTTTGCTGTATATTATATATGGCATCCATATTTTAAAATAACCCGACATATAAAAAACCGACAGCTTTGGGAAAAGTTGTTTAGGGAAATTTTGCCTTTGACATTTATTTAGCCCCGACGTTCCGTCTACGAAATTTCGTTCTGGCACGTTTCGTGCCCAGTGTATTTCGCTACAAGTAATTTCGCCCCTGACTATTCGTCCCGGACATACCGCTCCTAACATTTTGCCTGCCCTGACCGTTTGAGTGACGAAGTGAATGGGTGAGTGAACAAGTAAATGATTGTATGAGTTACCAAATGGGTGGGTGAGTTACCAAGTGAGTAGCTGAACAAGTGAGTAGGTGAGTTACCGTAAGACTGACCAAGTGAGTGGGTGAGTGACCGTATGAGTGGATGACCAAGTGAATGTGTGAATGACCGCATGTGTGAGTGACCAAGTGGGTGATCCTATGAGAGACCAAGGGAGGGGGTGGGTGACGATATGAGCGACCAAGGGAGTGGGTGGGTGACCATATGAGTGGCCAATTGAAGGGGTAAGTGACTGCATGAGGGGCAAGTGAGAGGGTGAGTAACTAGATGGGTGGGTGCGTGACCGCATGGATGTGTAATTGAGTGGATGGGTGACCATTTAGAGATCAAGTGAGTGTGGTCATTCAAACGGTCATCAGCTTAATTACTCATACGGTCACTAACTTGATCATGAAAATGGCCACTCACTGTCTCGTAAACTCAATCGCAAACACTCACTTCGTCATTCAAACAGTTACTCACTCATTTATAGTCAATCGCACACCCACTTCGCTACTCATACACTCACTCCCCCACTTAAATGGTCAGTCACACAGTCAGTCACTTACTAGGTCGCTCACTCATACGGTCATGGCAGGCGAAATCTAGCGGAGAAGAAACGAAACGTACCAGGGGCAAAATGTCAGAGACGAAATTTCCGGATCCCAGGAAAGTATATAAATGCTAAGAATATATACATATTTTTTATGTTGTATTTTCAGGGATGTATAATTAAAACAGTGTCTTGAATTGCGAACCTAAAAAAAAAACCACAAACAATAAATGAAACACAAAATGTTCTCATTTGAAATATTAAGGAGCGTTTTTGTTCGAAAATGGTAGGTGGACACAATCCACTACACAACCGTGTTAAAGGGCTACTGAGAGAAAAGAAAACGACTTTTTCAAAGGGACATATCAAAACTGGTTTCTAGGATGAGAAAGTAAAAAAGTATGGAAAGTGTGTGTGTGTGTGTGTTATAGAAAATAGAGGAAGGAGTGTTAGTTTTTTGTGAATGATGGGGTTCTGCCCAAGGACAACCTCAGCGTGTTCTGTAGCGCGTATCAACACGCGTGATTAACTAGCATTTGAAATCCATAAAGAAACGCGTAAAACTAGAGTAAAACTGATTAAAGAGGGACAAGAAAACTTCATTTTCGCGTTGTAAGAGTTGACAACTTGACCGAGACTTGTCAAAATTAATCGGTTACAAAATGATTTGCTTCCAAGTACCATGCCGTTAATTACTATGTGAATCAGAGGCCATAGGTTTTTTTTTTACACTGCGGAAAACCTTAAAATTACAGTTGTTCTTTAGCTTATAATATACTATTCCGAAAATGTCTCTCGCAAGCACCCGAGATGGTAAAGTACGAAGCCCAATTTCACGAACGAACAGCACAGATTTATTTTACAGAATAGCTATTGCCCCTATTCACAATCAGCGGATCGACGAAACATGCCAACCTGTATGTAAATGTTGCTGCCAAAGCCCGAAATTGGCCAGATCGCGAATTGACCAATTTCATCGTGAATTGACCTGGCAAATGTCCAAATTTCGGGTTTTGGCCAGCCAGCTCGCGAATAGCCACGGATCCCTTGCCATAGTCCGATTTTGGACTCCCAAAGAATTTAACTGCCAATTTGGAACATTGACCGTTAAAAAGTTAAGTTTATTATTGATTTACAATTTGGACACTTCAAATGTGATCTGTATGCTGCTTATGTATTACTATTAAAATTTAATTTTCACTTTATTTCGAAAACTATCCAGGCTATTACTGACTATATAACTCGATTTGACAAAATCAATGCCAGATTCGGAATTTGCAACCCCAAAATCACTGAAATATTTTTGCCAATGATTCACTGTGTTTATAACACACACTTCGAACGTGATTTGAATGTTACTTATATGTATTATACCATTGAAATTTAACTTTCACTTTATCCCAAAAACTAGAGCCGGTCTGACAAAACCAATTCCAGAATCGAAATCAGCGCCCCAAAATCACCCTAAAATCACTCAGATATCTTTGAGAGCAAAATTAGTGTTAAGCAGTGTTATCATCATAAAAATACACAGAGGCATTATAGGCCTACTTGTTTTCAGTTTTTATATTATAAGATATTATGTAACGGCTTGTATGAAATCACAAAATGTATCCGCTAACTAAAATGTATTTGCTTTCGCTTCATACTAGCATTGTAAACCTGGAAATTTTCATCGCAGGATTTGTCATTTTTGAGATGGACAAATTTTTGTAGTGACTTTTACCCAAGACCGTAAATTTTCAATAAGCTTCAACCTTATAAATGCAATAGAATAAACATAGAGCATTCGTTATTTAGTAAAAATTTTCGACGTGGAGTAAACTAATGAAAATTCTTATTCACTTCACAGAAAAATTTGTAACGGAGGGATTCTTTACATAGACACAATCTATTGCGTAAATATATAACATATCATTTCTTCTCATTATTTTAACGGAAGGTGAATCGCTCTTCTGTCAAAAAAATGATAGTCATTTTCATTATTTGCTTAAGATGGTTTTCTTGTGCATGAAAAATAAGTTATAACTTTAAATATGAAATTCTCTCTCTCGGCAAATGTAATTAAATATTTTGAATTTGTATTAAGTAGGGAAAAAATTTTGTACCTTGATCATAGTAAACCTTGAAACACTTGAAATAATTGTGACAGTATTGCTTATTTTGACAGTATTGCTTTTTTTGACTGATGTTTTTGGAATGCAAGAGATTTGAAATACATAACCTTACAACTAAAAAAAGTTTCAGCTCTTTGTCTATGGCATTGACAGATTTTGCAAGTAGGTACATAAAGTAAAAAAATTGTGTTCTTCTCTTTGCTGTGTTTCTTCTCGTCAACGTTGCAAGTTTAGTGTGAACACTACATTTAGTAATTATAATCTACGCATTCTTCTGATTAATCGTACCACGTGCTGTACCACGCATCGCAAAAAATGTTACTAATATTTTTCACAAACAATAAAGCATCTCGTACCTTCAAACAACTACGATCGTGTAGCTTGGAACAGTATAAAACTTGATTTTTTTTCTTAGTTAACTTTGGAATACTCAACTTACACTCATTTTTAATACTTATTTTTATTCCTTTTAAATACAATTTACATTCGAAATTTTATAGTTCTATACATTCTCCTTATAAAAACTGTAGCTCTATCCATTTCTCCTCTTTCATTCCCCTTCGGTTATTTCCTAGTCAAATTTGTTGGAAAAAACAAATTTTACGGGGGAGGGGGAGATGTATTCAACGAAAACGTTTACCAAATGAATTTCCTTAGGAGGAGAGGTGAGAAAATATTTTATTATTTATCAGTGCCAGATGCAACAAATATTAGCATCACGGATATTGTATCTCTAATGCAATGTTTTATACAGTATAGAGTTACTAAAAATGAATTCAGTGAAATTTTACGGTAAAAATCGACTGAGAAAAAAAAAAGCGTTTGAAAAATGATGCACCAAAGTATATAACAAAGTCTCATTTTTTATTCTCAATTTTTCAGCTTATTTGTTTTAAAACAAGATTCATTTGCCGTCCAGTTTTGCATACAGAGTGGTGATAAAATAACTTGGCCTATACACGATCCCTTAGTGGCTGCAAAGTCAACAAATGCAAATTAAATTCGAGATATAGGTATTTCGCAGTATGCACTTGAAAATGAGTAGAGAAACAAAAACCGTAGCCCTTGCGGTTACGGTCACAGCAACAAAATTCCGAAAAATTCAAGTGGGAGCGCGCACTTTTATGCATTGCAATGTAATTGGCGCAGTAAAAAAACATAAATGGCGTTAGAACGGTACCTGCGGCACCATAAATGCCGGCGCTGACGCAGACAGAGAAATATGTGGAAACAATCAATGAATATCACAATTCTGACGCCGGAAGTTTCTCCCGGAGGGGTTAACGCATCATATCCTCAGTAAAATCCTCATTCTTTGTCTGCGTCCTGCGGCAGTGTTATGGTGCTGCAGGGGTAGCGGTATCTATAACCATTTTCTTTATAAATGGTTTTTCAATGCGTTAATCAGTTAGCGATTCATAAAAGTGTGTGTCGCTATTTGAATACTTCGAAATTTTGTTGCTGTGCCCATAACCACGAGAGCTAAGGGTTTTGTTTTGCTCTTCGTTCTCGAGCGTATTACTTTGAAACACATATATCTCGAATTTCATTCTCATTCGTTGATTTTGCGGCCACTAGGGGCTCAAATCTATAATGGGATTCCTCGACATCTTGTTATTTTTTTCACCTATTGCATATTTCAGAAGATTTTTTTAATTGTATTATATACAATATTTTATTTTTCTCATCTTTATGTAGAATTTATGTCTTTTATTTGAATTTTGTTTATTTTAATTTCTTGCGTAAATTGTGATTTTATTACTGAAAGATGGAATTGGGTTCGACATGTTGCTTTGTTTTTAAATGAATGAATAAAACGGTGTTCAAGTTGAAGTATTATACCTTAATTATAGAGACAAATAGTTGGGGGTTTTCATACTTGTAATTATCATTTTGAAACACGGGAATTAAATGCTAACATGTTTATTTAATGGTTCCTATTCTATATTTGTTTTCTGGCTGATTTACTAACATGAATGAACAATGAATTTGCACCCATTGAACCACTCGCATCGAATCATACTGTATTTATCCCCGTGGGAAAAAGAAATGGATTAAGGATTGTATGTAATTGTTGATTTATTTTGAAAAACAATACCTTATTGTTTTCTAACCAGTATATTTGCTCATCAACCAGCGAGTTGTCACTAATCTTATTAATAAGAATAGTGTCGATGTTTCCTTTTGCTGTATCACAATTTAAGGCAGTTAATTTAGTGATTAATAAGTGAAATTGCGTAAATTCACACTCGTAAGTAACTAACGACCCAAAAATTTTATTACATACGCCCTATTTAATTAATCCTTTATCAGATAACATATTGTCTTGAATTTTTGCGTTCTTATTGGAAGGGTATATATAAGTATGTATGAAATTTCGCTGAGATTTGAAGTTGTACAATTCACTTTTTTCTTGTCGGATATCGGTGTTTGTCTTCCTTATTGGATTATTAACAAAAAGTAAACAATGTTGAAGGTAAGAGATAAGCTAGATTATGAAAAACGAGGGCTATTGTGGCCCATTTTATATAAAAATTTCAAATTCACTTTCCAATATATCCAATACTATTACTACTTTTAAGTTTTGGTAACCTTTTTTATGTCAATAGGCTATTTTTACATGATGTATGTGTAAAGAAAAAACGTTTTCCTAACTTAAGCTAATTAAGAAAAAAGTAAAACATTTTCGGCCAATGTTACCCTTGTATGTGCTTAACTTTTGCCCACTTTTTCCATTCTTAAAGCATTAAATAAAAAGTTGGATACTTTTTGAACCTGGGCTCGTAATACAACTTCAATTTTGATGTAAAATTTATGTTTCAACTTGTATTAATAATAAAAATAGCAAATATCTGTATATTTTTTTAAAATTTGTATTTAATAATCTTATGTCTACAGGCTTTAAAGGCGTAACTATTAGGAACCAATAATTACACATTTTGTCATGTGACTAGTAAATGGTAGTTCTGTCAGGACTAAAAACCTTGTGATCACCTGGTTTGCTAGAAAATGCATGTCTAAAATTGTTTTTAATATTTCTTGGAAGTATTTTAAAGTTACCTGCAGCTTTTGCATTTGGTTTATTCTAACAGATCTAATTACAGCTAAACAGTTTGAAAGTGATTATTACTGTGGTCTGCATAACATCCACAATTCAGGATAACGCTTGTATTTATACGCTATCTTTCCAGTCTGGAAACAAAAACGTGAAATAGGATAGACATTTAAAAAAAATGAACATAATTATTCAATTCGTAATTATGGTTTTAAGTGTACTCAATGTTTTTGGGAACAAAGAAAGATTACGAACGAAATTTAAATTATACCACAGCTGAAAATGTTAAACTGTGCTTTTAATTATGCATCTACCTAACTTGGTAAAGCTGGATTACAACCCCAATAGTTGAAAGTTTGAAAGATGAGAAAACCACGTGCAATTTACATCATTCAAAACCACCACTGTTGATACATAGTCGGTCATTCGTGAACTACCCGAAGCGCTCAGTTGCATTGCTTAGTACTACTACTTAGCAAAAAATTATAAAAACACTATTTCCAAAACTTTTTCTCTACAGTAAAATTAGAGTGCGTTTTATTATTTTATCGTTTTAGGCCAAAGAGGAATTCTAGAGGGCCATACTAGCCCGCGTTTACGGTAAATTGCAACAATTTCTTTCATCGTAGTCTGTGCGCATAATCATGCGATTAACATTTGTGTTGTATTTTCTGAAATTGCTCAGCTTATTTACCCCTATACTGTAGTATTCAGTAGTGAAGACGGCAATCGGTATTTCGTACGATAGTTATAAAAACAACCACCATTACTAAATTCAGGATTTTATATTTTTTCCAGCTCGTAGTGATTTCGATAATGATTGGTGCATCAGCTGCCTTCATATCTGCGCCACAAACTGTAAGTCTTACATTTTGTTTTCAATGTATAGTTTCATATTTTTGCTCCCAAAAAAATTCAATTTACTCATTTCCTAACATTGCGCTAGAGTGAAACACAATTCTTAATTGTGAATTAAAGTAGTAGTAGTATCCTTTGTTTCTCAAATGTAAATTCAAACTGGTTCAGTTGATTCGTAATTCTCAGTTTCAGAAATTTCAAAATTAACGATTAATACAAATACGAACACAAAGGCCAGAATAGGCAAATTGCCCAACGAAGTGGCTGAAAAACAAAATGTCCATAAAAACTGATTTACTGCATTACAGTTAGTTTTTAAGTAACTTAAATGATTTTGACGAAGAATGTATATTGCAGTATTCTGGATTTATAAGCGAAGTCTACAAATTCTTAAAAGATTTCTTTCGAACCCTTTCAATATGAAAAAGTATCCAAATAATGTGCCGTTACGACACGTCATTTCATTTACTAAAAACCAATTATGTAGGGAAATAAAAACTTTAAATTTTCATGCAACTGTTTCTTAGTATATTAAAGGGAGAGGGGGAGATATGTGTAAATAACCAGCACATTTTAGATTATTTTTCTATTCAAATTTTTGAAAATATCCCGTTACAAAAAGATTTGAATATTTTACAACAAATAAACAAACCACTTTGTTTCAAGAGACCAGATATTTTCTGGATTTTATGTGAAAGTGCACTAGGAAAGAAAAGTCACCTGGCCCTCTTGCATTCCGGGCAAGCGTGCTACCATCTACACCACTGGAGACAGTCGTGTAGATGGTAGACAGTCCGGAGACAGACTGGGCTGGGCTTTCCTTACTTCACGCACTGTGGCATGAGGCGCTGAAGTAGGATCTTAACTTCAATTGGCCCCCAGATGGTACCGTAGACATAGAAATATACGGCTTTTTCTGAGCTCAACATATCTAGGAAATAGATATTTTCTGGACACTGCGTAAAATAAGGAAGGCGGGGTCGTGTCTCCAGTGGTGCAAATGGTGTCACCCTAGTCCAGAATACAAAAGGGCCTGGGTTTGAGTTCCGAGGAGACCAGATGACTTTTCTTTCCGTGTTCACCTCGGCATAAAATCCAGAAAATATGTTTCCTTCATATATTTGGCTGAGAAAAATCAGCCACTGTTTTTCTCAAAAACTGATCTTAACGATTTCATTAAAATATTGTTATATACCGGACACTCATACACTCACACAAAAAATGACTGCTATACTGTACTAAATTTAAATAAACACCATGATTGAGAATTAAATCGTGCATTGCGAACTGCATTTTAACAATTTAAAACGTACAAGCTATTGAAAACTATCATTTTTGATTTTAGGTTCACGCTCCGCAACCTTATCAATTCGGGTATAAAATCAATGATGGTATGGGACAACAGTATAGGCAAGAAATGAGCGACGGTGCCGGTGTAGTACGAGGCAGCTATGGCTTCACAGATGCTAGAGGAATCTATCGCGAGGTTCATTACATTGCAGACCATAACGGTTTCCGAGCTCAGGTCAAGACAAACGAACCGGGCACAGCAAATCAGGACCCAGCACATGTGAACGTTATCTCGGCACCTCATCCTGCCGTCCATCTTCGCCGCCATCTAGCTCCTCGGAAACAAGTTGGAATAGCGTCACCTCGTCCACGTAGAGGCCGTTATCCGGGATACTGACGCAGTAGAATGTATGAAACGTCACAAATTTAGTACAAAATATACACTGAACTATTCTGGCGTAATAGCAAATAGTTAAATATACACATATGCAAAGTACAATCATGCATATGAAATAATAACATGTCCGTTATAACATATTATTTGAGTTTGTTATTATAATCTTTAGTGTGTGTGTAAGGGATTTTATCTCCTTTTCTTTCATTGAAGTTCAACTGAATAAAATATTTTGAAACAATTGGTTCGTGATGTGTTCAGATCTCTCTTATTACTAACTGATCAATCAAGCCCGGATAATAAGCAAATGCATATGTGCATATGCAATTATTTTATTTTTTTTAGTATTTTTGGTGTTTTAAGCATTAATGCATGTAAATGCATCAAATCAAAGAATTTTCAGAATAAGTGCACATTTTTGAAAGTTTATTTAAGCTCAATCCCTTTTTTAAACAATTTTTCAAATAAATATTGCTCATAACATTTTCATAACATGGGTTTTTTCTTAGTAGACATGTTTGTGATACTGCGTTTTCCGAACATCAACAGTTTTACTGTAAGGCTATTTCTAGAGATATGTCAAAAGTGTTAAATGTTTTTTAGATCTGATATCAAAATTCTTTGGTATTTCGTTGCTGACAAGCTACAATCAACTAGGAACTAAAAATACTGAAGTTATTTTGCATATGCAAGTATACATATGTGTAGGAAATTCTTTTTGTAAATGAATATAAGCTAAAAATAAAAAAAATGCATTTTAAAAACAAATTTGCTTCTTTTTCTGCATGGTGATTTTTTTAGACATACTTTCTCACTGTTTGTACGTGGTTCGGAATTTTTAACTTTCTCAGGATTTTTTGTGTATATTTTGCGATTTTAAGCATATTTGGGGGGGGGGGGGGTCATATTTTGACATTTTTCCGATTTAAAAATTGAGGAATTAGAAAACTGAGGATCTTTATAGCTCATTTGGTGTACAGGCATCCCTGGCTTTACGCGATTAATTGGTTCCGCAAAACAACCGTGTAAGCAGCCCACTTTACGCGGATGATATTGTGTTATTGGCAGAAAATGCCGCATCTCTTCAGAAAAAAATTAACTTTCTTGCTCTGTACTTTGGGAAACTAAAGTTACGAGCGAATTTGAACAAAACTAAAATAATGCTTTTCAGAAAGGGCGGTAAACTTGCTCGAGGAGACCATTTAAAGTGGGAAGGCGAAAATTTAGAAATCATGAACGAGTATAACTATTTAGGTGCTACTTTTTCATGCTCGGATTCTTTCTGGAGAAATACTAATGGTGTTGTGTGTGTGGCCAAAGCTAAGGTGGCTGCGGGTGGAGTTACTCGGCAAGTCCCACAACTCATCTACTCCTGTGGCATTAAGACTATTTGATTCTTTGTCAAGGTCTGTCATAAATTATGCTGCGCCAATCTGGTCACTGGATCACTGGTTACACATTGAAAAAGTGCAAGATTTGTTTCTCCGTAAATTATTCCCAACGTCCAGATATTGTCCCGTCTATCTTCTAAGACTTGAATCAACCAGATGACCAATATCAATTTCTCTTCTAAAAAATACCCTCTTTTTCTGGTGTAAAATTTTAATGCTCGCAGATAACCGACTCCCCAAGATCTGTTACAATGCCCTTTTAAAACGCCCTCCAATGAATAATGGCCGCAACTGGGTTTTTGATATTTTGAATTTGCTATATACAATTGGACTCTCGTTCGTTTGGGATCTGCAAGTCGTACCGGTGGCGATCAAGAAATATTTTTTTACCATTATTACAAGATACATAGACCTAACAATTCGAATCTATATTTCCTCAATTTTGAGATCAACTAGATATGCTCATTATAATGAAACATTTCTCAGCATTACACCAGAAAATTATCTGTTTTTCAATACACCCATATCCTGGAAACGCTTGATTTTGTGTGTCATACTTAATCCTGGCCTGGCGAGAATTTCCCTAACTGTAACTACAACTTTAGTCGTTCCTTTGACGTATTTCATATTATTTTTGAATGTCCATTGTTTAATTTGCAGAGAGCTGTCTCGTTAAAATCGTGTATTTTCCGCAATCCAAACAGACAATACCTAATTTTTAAAATTTTGCACCTCTCTGAATATCAAATTGAAAAACTGTTTTATTTTCTTAATGATATTGTGAAGTTCATGAATTTTTTAAATTGAAAAGTGTATGTGTGTTTTCTATGTCCTATGACTGATATTCTAATGATTTGTAATTTATTACTTGTATATTTTATTTTTTTGTATGCCATCCTCGCATGGGTCTGGCCTCATAAGCAAATAAATTATTATTATTATTATTATTATGTAACCGTGTAAGGTGAAATCACGTATAGAGTGAGTGTAACATAGGTAAGATAGATATAGAGGGGGTTTCCTTCAGAAAAGATTAACAAATAAACCCAACGTTTTTTGCATCAACAAAATAATTTTTTCTTCAATGATTAATTGATTATTCAAAATTTTAAATCAGTCTCATGATTTCAATCGAAACGAATGAATATAATTAATATTTTTGACTTTTTTCTTGGTGTCAACTGATCTTCTTGTTGTCTTCTCTCTTGTATGATAACTGTCTGATAACTAGTTTTAATGAAACAGTCAAGGTTCATGTGACAAGCAGAATTTTTCGTCTTTTTATGAAAACTTCAATACCAAGAGCATTGTCCAAGATTTCTGAATATCCCTCGCAAATACAAAAATTCTAGTTTCACAAAGGTTTTCACAAGCTAGTTTCACGGTATTTTTCTTTGGTTGAAATCCTGATAGCATTGTCAATTTTATCAAAAGATGTTGATTAGTGAGTTCTGGTGAATGGGATTTGAGCATTCGACTCATCTAAGTCATGAAATCCAACGAATTTTGTCATTTCAATTACGTCATATCTTTCATTTGCAAGCCGATTTTCAGGATTAACGTCACTCTCCAGGCCAAATTTCACAGGTTGCAATTTCTAAAATCAACTTTTGAAGAGAGCTTTATAGTGAAATCGTGTGAAGCGAGGGATACCTGTACTTTTTTGTGCTGCTGTTGTCGCCTGTCGAGGAAGTAATGATATTGTTGCTAATCCTGAGATTTATTTTGTCCAATGTATTTTCATCTCCTCCCATTTTGGCAGGGGTCTTGGGCTGACTGCAGTGGTTGGTATGTTAATATAAGGCTTATGGAGAATTAAAGAATAAATATAATTGAAATAGCTACATAGAATTCTCGTAGTCGTTAAGATTCTTACTTATTCCAAGATGTTAATCGCGCGCGTTTTATCATTCATCTTACACTTTAAGGCATCTAAAAGTCTATAACTTGGGAAAACATTATTATTACGTATCAAAATAAATACTTGACAATACCAGCAGTCTTATGCTAAATGCTCTTACACAATACAAAGAACTCTTACGCGGGGTTCAAAATTGTGATAAAATACCACGTTGTAACATTGAAACACGTTGAAATTCAGTCAAATTTTTTGGAATGTAAAGCATTGAATGATTACATAATTTTCTATTGTTTAAAAAAAGGATAAAGGAATAAAAAAATAGAAATGACTTGATTTGGCATTTGACAAACAAATAGACAAAGGAATATAATTGGATAATGCGATGCAAAGAGAAATCTCATTATAATTTCTATGAAATCTAAACCACAAATAAAAAAGAAAAGGAAAAAGAAAACGCATAATTGAAGGATATTATATTCTATTTAACCTTAAGGCAGTTCGTAACGGCACTCTGATAGGTTTTCATCAGAAATGTATCAGTGATATCGGCCGGTTATGCTTGCATAGTTCTTCTCTCAAATGCTTTGCTCTCTTTGAAGAACATTTTTAAGAGGAACAGATCTATCCATCGACCCGGAACGAGGGAGATTCCGTGAAAATGGTGTTAATAATTTTTGATCAATGATTTTAAAATCGGTCGCTCGTACCACTCTACCGTATCACACCACCTCCAATATATAAGCGGAAGAAAAATTTCAAAATGCCGCAATAGACATCAAACCATCAATAATAGTACTACTTTCAATTCAGACAACCTGTGAAACTTTGTCTCTCTCAGTTTTCATTTGGATTATCATCGACAAAATGGTTATGAAAGTAAGTTACATCGAAGTAATTTATCATTGGTGCTTCCATTAAGGTTAACTTAGATGATGATTGATTTGTACGATACATACCTTAGGTTTTCTTTCATGTCCTATAGAAGGAGTTCTTAACGTTTAATATTTTACGGACCTTTTGTATGAATATGACGAAGGCTAGCTCACACTTTGCCAGTAACATGAAGGCTATATACATAGACCCCTTTATAGAATAATATTCAACCAATAATAATGTAAGAACGCAATGTAAGTTAATTTACATCTCATTCAGGCTCGTTGAAACCTCTCGAAGGACTTTTCGAAGGATTTCTCGGACTCCATGCCTTAAACTGCATTAATAGAAGGAGAGTTTCTTGACTTGAAGGGCTGTTGTTGATATCAGTGACATAACACACACCACAACGTTATTGGTTAGCATCATTATCAGATGTTTACAGATATTTGTTAGTGTGTCAGACTTTCAAACATTTCCTGATTATTTAACCACTAGCGTTGGTAAACGTTTAAGATGAACGCTCAGCAAAGACGGTCTTCAACAAGAGGAACTTTCCTATTTACGACGGCTGCGAAAATCTGGAAAAGTTATTTTAGACCAGAGTTTCTCAACTTATGATCCGCGGACAGGAAGTGGTTCACAATGATGGAACTAGTGGTTCACAGGCAGACAATGAAAATTTAATTTTAATTAAATGAAATTTATTCAAGTGTTTCTAGCAAATATTAGTAATGATCCTATAGGTGCATATAATAATTTAGACACCCCTCCCTCCACATACTATGAGACAGTGGTCCGTTCAATTGTTTCAGATATTTTACTGGGTTCAGGAAAAAGGTTGAGAAACGCTGCTTTAGACGTTTATGTTTTCTCTGTAAATACTGTTTTTTTTGGAATTTGAGGAAATCTTATTCAAACGTAATAGTTAGAATTCTTAAAAATACATTTTAAGCTCAAAACTGATTTTATTTTCCATAAGTTTCTACTGTAAATTAAATTGTAATAGTAAACATTTGTCAAACTCTTTTGTTTCTAAATTTTATTTAAGTTCTAAATAAGATTATTTAATGTAAAATTTACATATCATTTAAATCCCAGTGATTTTATCCGCATATTTGAATGTTATTACCCTAAACCAACTGAACAATAACAAATTAGAAGAGAGAAAAACATGAGCTATGCTAACAGGATGCTAAAAAACGTCCTCCGAGATTTTGAAAACACATGCTCGTATTCTGTGACTATATATCTTATTGCTCTTTACTATCACCGAAAATCTATATGATTTCCTTAAAAAGTATATTAAAAATAAAAATTTTTTAGTCTTTTAGAATCTATTTTTCTTTTTGTAAGTTCAATTTTTCTATTACTTTTTCAATCTCTACATACGAAAATATCACGATATCAATGCCTTCAACATTAATAAATAATGATACGTTCTACCTTTCATGCCAAAACTGATATTTTCATTGTTTACAATGATTTGGAGGTCACATGCGCTGATGCGTAAAGTGACATGATCGTCTTTTTTATTTCTTAATACGACATTGAAAGGGAAAAGAATAACTCTATTTCTCTATACCACATTAGTTATCATTCTTGTCATTCTAAATTATAGTGTATTGAAAAAAAAAACTAGAAAACGAATTCGCTTAAAGGAAAAGATGTTGATATGTGTCCGGTCAGTCCCTTGTCATTGCTCTCCCAATTCACGGATCGATTTAAAAGATCTACACAGAGTTCATCTATTATTTTCCCCCCCTGCTGAACTTTATCAGGTTTAATATATTTATAAAAACTGGACTCTTCTACGCATGACCCTCGGAGCTTTCTATCGTGACCCGCTTAACATTTTTAGAAAATTGCTAAAGACATAGAAAAAAAATAATAACAGGCCAGTTTCAGAAACAGAACACAAAGCCAAAACAGTTTGAATTTGGGGTTTCTGATTTCATGAATTCCAGACAGAAACGTCGGCATCCTGAAAGACATAACTAATTACTCGGAAATGGTAACAGAGATATTTGCGAGTATATTGATAAAAATTTCTTATTAATGGAAGACAAATTTTAGAATTACTGAAAGTAGTAATTTTTACTACTAAGTAAGTACATGAATAAAAATTTTAAACGTTGTGTTTAAAGTGTTATGATTTAGAAGTAAAATTCTTCGTTTGTCAAAATTATTTTCAGCAATTGATCCGCTTACATTCAGTACATAAATGAGCAGACAGAACTTCAAAACGACACTTATATAAACTGGTAATTCAGGCACATGCCATTTTCACTTTAAAATATGGAAGGCAGATGACAGCACCACTTGAGTACAAAAAATACATGAATCTGACAGAGTAAATACGTTAGGGCCGCATATATACGCAGAACACAAGCTCCGATATGTACCAGTTCGTTAGAAATTCTCCAGAGGAGAATTTACGCATTGCGTGCACGGTTGAGTAGTAGTAGTGTCGATAAAGTATGTAAGTACGTTGTTTTTAACTAAACGTAAAAGAAGTTTTCGTAAAATAAGTCTGAAAATTTAAATAATATATTATATATTATAATATATTAATATATTATAATATATATAATAATATATTATTTAAATAATATATTCTGGAATATATTATGAAACTATAAAAAAAAAATACAGCAATGTGTCGGTCAAGAAACAGATATTTCTTAACAAGTTATAGTTATATCGTGTTTGTCGTATAGAAAGGTTATTTAAGCCTTTAAGTGGAAAAAGACGAGATATCTCGTCCCCATAAAAGTCTCTCATTTTACCATTGACAAGCCTAGATAGTTTGTAAAATGGATTTCTCAATGTAAAACATTTCTCTATACCCCTTACCCCTTAGTGCGCACCTGCTGAAAATCGGAAGAAAGCCTACTTTATTAAAAAAAAGATATGCCACTTTAAAAGAGGGCTTAGTGATCTCTAATTGCCACTTAAAGGGTTAAATACATAAATTTTATATCATGCTCTTTTCACCAAGCCTTTATGCATGGAATATAGTAATTTGTAATCAAAAGAGTTCCTGGGGCAAAAGCTTTCAAAAATCCATAACATACATTATCTGAAAATGATCTATCGTATGTAACGATGCTATTTTCACAGAAATGCACTGGAACAAGTAAATTTTTTTTATTATGTATCACGTGCTGCTAGTATGCGCTTGTGCATCATTTTCTGAAGCATACATATTGTACCATTAACTGTATAATCAAGTTAAGAGTACTGGCGCTTACATAAGGTTTTCATTGTTATATTGACATTTGTGTATAGAAAATACTACTGGGGGTTTATTATAGTTTTATTACCTCAGTTGCGGATCGCCAGAGGAAGCTTTACGAACGTTTCGGACACAGAAGAGTTTGAAAAAAGCTTCCGTGAAGGAATTATATGATTTGCTTTCATACAGCGCCATCTAGTGGCAAAACCTCAAACTAAATTTCTGTTCTGTACCGAAAAATACCCCCTCGTGAGAATAACTTTTAGAAAACCACATTCAAATATACCAATTCTTACAACTTTTATGAATTTTCCAACTATTTAATCAATCAATCATAATAGCACAATAATATAGGTTTCATATCACGATTTAAAGTATTTCTACTATAGTAAACCCCCTGTTTTGCGAACACTCGCGGGACAAAAAAAAATTGACCGGGGTGACCGTATTGGGGGGGGGGGGGGATTCCTGTTAAAACTGTAGAATATAGTATTCGCAATAAACTGAAATGGTTATTTATTTGAAAATGAACGAAATTTTGACAATGCATTAAAGTCATGAAAGTACATAATTATTGCACACAAACACAATTAAAATTAGTATGAACGAAATGTTCTACAAAATTTACATATTTATTTATTTATTTAAGGCTAAACCCAGTAAATATTGAATTTACATCTATTGGAAAAAACTGATCAATTGATGTTTGATGGTTTTTGACGAGTATTCAAACTCCTTCAAAATGTATTTTAGCTTCGAGACTAAATCCAATGCCTATTCGTCATTGTGTTTACGGGAAAATGTATTAATCCGTCCAGTACTTTGAAAATGTCCGAATAGTTTTTGACACTACTTTCTTGCTCCTCGCGCTTGTTTTCCACACACATTTCGTCTTCTCCAGACGACTGGCATTGCTAGTTTCTCAAGGATATTTCCTTTTATGATCTAATATTCTCACATTATCATCCGTAGGAGCATTCTAAACGGACATTAGAGATGTAAACATCAACAAGACAGAATTTCGTTCATTAATAGACCAATATAACCGTCAAATATTAGACTTGTGCTGCTATCTAGTGAGCATAATTTGGACAAAAATTACAAATATTGGTGTCTGTGACCGTATTTCAAGGTGACCGTTAAGCAGGGGTTCGAAATACATTATACAAATAGGCGTTTTGCCTGGAAATTTTTATTTGGTCGTAAAACCAGGATGACCGCATATTAGGGGTTTTACGGTATATGTCCACAAACGCACAAAAACAAATCAGTTACCGTATTTGACCAAAAAATGAAAAAGAATGAATGAATACGTTCAATTTATGAATAAATAAGCAATAGGTGGCGTCAGTTACAACCAGAAATAAGATTAAAGTATGCGGAACCGATTCCTAAATTTTGATAGATTCATAATTGCGAAATTGATTTTTCATGTCGTTCTTAAAATCCAGTTTCATTTGAATGAATGAAAATAAATGGTGCATGCAACGGAGAAAGCAAAATCAAGACGTGCCGTGCCCACTTTCGCTTTCATCTGATTCGAAATCGCCGTTGCATGAAATCAAAAGGAAAAAGATAAGCCGAAAGGCTTCAGTGGTGAACGATTTTAATTTTTTTTATATCCTTCCAACGGAGATATAAATTAGGATAACAAATCACTTGTCAAATCAGTATCATTTTAGAGCGTGATGAATGCAGATTGAGTGGACACTTCCTAAACTTCCTGTAAATTTATGCAAAGTTACAAAGCTAGGACGTATTTAGTTGTGCATGTTTTAAGCTTTCCTATTCTGAGTAGTTTCGACTAATCAGCGAAAGATGAATGATTAGAAAATGCAAATATTTTACTAGAGTTTCTTTGGATTGAAACTCGCACATTAAATCTCTTTCTACGGTGCTTTAGAGAAGTTACAGTGAAAAATAGTTCATTGAGTAACGTTGAAAAATACTCTTATTTATTTCAATTAGTGAATTATTATGGTTTTACTATGAAAAAAATAATAAATTGCATTTCCAATAACATCTCAAATTTCATTTACCATATCTCTCGTACGTCAAAATTGTATAAACCATAGTTTCTCAAACTTTTTATCTCATCGCCCCCACCCTAACTCAAACGAACCCATGGGATCTTATGCCATACCCGTAGCTTCTATCACTCCGCTGGACCATTCCATCCTCCACGAGAAGGTGATATTGCCACTTTGTGAAACATTAGACCGAATCTCGATTTCATGTCAAATGTGTTCAAAGCGTTAAAAATACACCGACATAAAGTTCGGCACTCTTGTCCCTTCAATTACAGTTTAAAACTTGAAAGATTATTTTTTATTCGAGCTGATAACTTTTTTTTCATAGTTAATGACACTTATTGAAAGCTGGAAAAATAATTAAAAATACCCATTTCAAATTGTGATGCTCATACAGGGCCTTATTGAAGACGTGCAGAGCCTAAAAAAACCGGACATAAAACAAAGATAATATATTCAACATAAAAAAAATATATTGAAGCGATATTACTTTCCAAATACATAACTACCTTCTTTGTGTTATTCAAACTACAGTAAGAAAAAAATTTCGGGTTTTGCAAACTTCAAGGGGAAAAAAAATTCTGGCAAAATATTGAACAAGATAGCAAAATCACAGCCACATGCTCTGCAATAAACAATGAGTTGTCTTTATTTGGGTATTTATCAGCATATTTAAAATATATTAAATAAAAAGAATATGACCTCATCTTCTGCGCAAATGTGATTCTGAATTTCTATCTGAAAACTGGCTGCAGTACGCATGTTTAAAGAACCCTTTGAACATATGCAAAGCTCAAAGTTACACATTTAAAGGGTTGAAGTATTTAAAATACACCAACATTTGATGGGGGCACTCTTATCCTTTTAATTACAGTTTAAGGTATGGTTTTTGAATTGCAAGGCATATAGATAGAAATCAATCACCTTTTTTCATGAAAAAAGTCAATCCAGTAATCAAGGGAGTAATCGGGACAAAAAAAAAAATCATATATATACTACTCATACAAGCACTAAACATCCTTATTGTCACTTACGAATTCAGAAGATAGATAGCTACACTTCAACCACATGACACGCACACCTGAAAACATGTTCATGTTAGGGACTTATTAAAGTTGATGTAGTGTTTTCAGAAACAACGCGATTTTAGATTTAAAAAATAAATAAAATATTTACTGACATTTATATTTAATTTCTCTTGTTCTACTCATAATGTCTGTGAAGTATTACCTTTTTATATTAATTCAAATCAATTATTTCTCCATAACTCCTCCCAGTGCCGTCTTAAGGCATGGGCCCACCCTGGCACGGCCCGGGGGCCTCAAGCGAAGAGGGGCCTCACAAAAATTAGATCTGATTGAAATTTTTGAGAAGTTGTTTGATAGGGCCTCAGAAAAATCAATTGGCCCGGGGGCCCATGGTACTCTTAAGACGGCCCTGACTCCTCCTCCTATTTTTGCCGTTCTTCAGGTGTAAGAAAACTGAGCACTTGCTTAGAGTACACCGAATATTTGATTTCATACACAGTTGACAATATTTCATTGAAAAGCTATAAAGTTTTCAGTATGATAATATTTTCAGCATAAATTAGTATAGGGTTGGTGAGCTGAATTTTTCTTAGCCGAATAACCTTGGGGGAAAAAGATTAAAATAGTTGATTTTTGTGAAAATCTGGTTTTTTATATCATAAAACAATAGAAATAAATGGTAAGAGTGCTTCAAAATTTAAAAATGCTATGATGTATGTTGTAGGACGCCAGGAGCAGTACGCAAATAAAATGCAAAAATATAATAAGTAAAATTAAATATAAATAAAGTTAAATGTATATAAATTTTTAAATATATATAAAATAAATAATTTTTTTGTAAAAAGTTTTGAAATTTAATTCTATACAGGAACGCTAGAAAACATGTGACATACGCATCCTGTCAAATGACATTATGTCCTATTATAAAATAATTATTGGTGATATAAAGTATCATATGAGGATTTTTGCATTAATTGTGAAACATGTTTTTCATTAATTGAAACACTAGTTTTTATTGAATTACACAAAAATTTATTGACAATATAATTTTTATAATGTGCACATAATTATCATCATAATATATCATCACTAAAAGTTCTATCGCATGGTCCTATATTACATACTTCAATATTATTTTTCAAGAGGAAAATTAGTAAGTAAATTTGTGGAAAATAACGTGCTTTTAAATATGCGTTCACTGTAGGTATTTAGTAGATCACCAACGCATAAAAGAGATTTAGTTATTATTCATTATTAGTTCCGAGGAACGTGAAAATAATGATTACTGTTCCAATTTTTAAAATTATTTGAACAGAATATTTTTGTTTCCATGTGGCGTTACTCAATTATTTGAATAACTTCATGAGAAAAAAATTTAACACATTACATTGCTATATTCTATGATTGCAGGTTATTTTGCTGTGCATGGTAGCCGGAGTTGCTTTGGCTGGGCACTACGAGCATTTCAAGCATGAAGATCATTATGAAGAGGTATGAATTCCTCAAATTATTCAAAATATTGCCTTTGTTAACAAATATGGTTTTTAAAAAATAAACGTGATATTGATGAAGTTAATATTAAACACACACATTTATTCATTAAATGTTTTTAATGTGAAAACATGTGACTAAATAATTTTTTTTTTCGCTGCATAGCATCATGCACCACAGCCCTACAAGTTTGGCTATGAAATAAAGGATCATGAGGGCAAGCAGTTCAGACACGAAGTTGGTGATGGACATGGATCCGTACACGGCAGCTACGGATACGTCGATCACAAGGGTATCCATCGGGAAGTTCATTACGTCGCAGACAAAAATGGATTTCGCGCTGAAGTAAAGACCAACGAGCCCGGATCAGCCAATCAAGACCCAGCCAATGTCAAGATTCATTCAGACGCTAAGCCTGAACTTCATGTTGAAGAGCCCACCATCCACAAATACGAGCATAATCAACATCACCATCACGGTTGAAGAATGAGAAATGACCATTCATGATCGGACAATTATGAACATTTTCCACTCACGTACATACATGTGCAAAGTATACGGACGTGATGACAGCGATGGCCAGATTGTTTTGAGATGTGAGATAATGTTATGAACTGTTACATTTTCCAACACATTGCTTTATTCACTTTCATTTCAAATAGAAGAAAACCCGACAAAACCTACTTTTCATTATTTTTTAAATTGGAACAATTTTTTTCATAACGGGTTTCCTCACAATTTCAAAAAGCTCTATGAGACATATACTGTATATTGTATTATATTATTTATTATATTATAATTTGTAAATACAGAGTGAATCAAAACCCACCAGACTTTTCGAAAATCATAAAAATCGGGAAAAAAATTCTCAGTTTTTTTATGAACTTTTGAAGTCTTTGGGGGGTGACTTAGAGGGTGGCTTTTCGTTCATCCTCATGTTTTGATGAAAAATCGAAGGTAATTTTCTACCTTGAACAAAAAAAATTTGCAATCATCTCAGTTCAATTATGTCACTTTAATTATATTTAATTATTTGGTATATATAATTACAATTATTCAATATTTAATCATTACATTTTTATATGCAAAAATAATGAAATAAATAACCAAAATGTGTACCAATATGCATTTTTTTTTTAACTACGCAGAAATTTAGCAAATTTTCAACTTTAACATTAGTGAATTTGTATTGTGAAAAATTCATACCTATATATTGCTTTGTGTATGCGTGTGTTTCGTTCGATTCCGTGAGAATGTGATGGTTCATAACATTTCTTTGTATGATGCATTTTGTGTATCTGCGAAGTACTTTTTTGCCAAATGTTTTATTTTTACATATTAGCGGTTCCTTAAATTTTTTGTTGTTCAAATGTTGTTTTGGGGGTGTATTATATTATACTGAACTTCTTTCTTTTTTGTGCCTAGTGTTCATTTCTATTCAAATTTTATAAAGCTTCGAAGCATATTATATGATGCAGCCATAACTTCTTTGTCATCGCTTGTACGTATATTACTCCAATGAAATAAAAATAAATATATATATAATGTACGGTACATTTATTGTCTCTTCGTTCTGAGAACACCTATAAATATAATATCAATCGTTATTAGGGTCTAGGATTTTTATGCCGTAAAAACATAAAAATAAGCCACAAAAAATCTGAAAACATTCCTTCATAAATAGACCAACCATATTTTCTCGAGTAAAATACAAGAAATTGCGGAAAATTGCCAATCATTGTCAGAAGTGATGCCAAATATACACAGATAAAATTGGCAATTGTTGCTAATATCAAGTACATAAATTAAAACTAACAGCAATTGGGGTGGAGGTAAATGGTCTAGTGGAAAAAGAGCCCGCGAAAAATAAATCATTTCATTGTGTTGCTGAAATATGCAAAATATGAAAATATGCTCTAAAATATGAAAATATACCTTAAATTCTGAATATAATGAAAAATGCCTTAAAATTACAAAAACCATGTAAAAACTCTATTGTGTTAAAATAGCGAAATGCGGAAAATCATAAAAAAGTACTCAAAGTCGTAGAAATCCTAACCCAATCATTATAAACATTAATAATATTTACTGTATTCATCCTACACCCTATGTTCTCCTAAGCGTAATGAAACATTCGTGAAAATACGTAAGAAAAAGTTCTGCAATTTACTTTGGGAGAGTATTAAAAAGTCAAAGTGTGATAGTTATTAAGCTTTAATAACAATAATAAATTTTACGAAATAGTAAACAATAATAATAAACACCGGGAAGTGCAAAGAGATAATATTTGATGTAATAGTTTTACATAACACCAATAAAATAATAAGTTTTTGAAAAGGATATTTAATATTCTGAATGGACACTTAATATGCAGAAAAAAAAACCATTTACAGTATAAAGAATTTAGTTATACCACGGTAATACTGCATAAAAATTGTATTACCCAATTACAATGTGGTATGGCATTTCTCTTCAACTGGTATTACTTAGTAATTATCTTTCGTAGTTGTAATAGCATATTTTTTGGATTTTAACGCTTCAGCAACCGTGCAATACGCATAAATTTCATTCAAAGGAATCAGCTGCAGGCATTTTGAATGGAATTTTTGTACCACCTCGCGGCTGACGTAATTATCATGATACTTGCAATAGAATAAATGTGGTCACAAATACACTCAGTGTAAAAGTTAATCTGAAGAAAAGAAAAAATATATTTATCGTAGAAAATATATCCGTGTATATTTTACAATTTTCCCTCCCTTTTTCTGAATTTTTCTCAAAATAAAATTAAGTACCTAACTTTTCCAGTTGTTTATGTATATTTTGGGATGTGTGCATTAATTACTATTTGGATTTTGTCGACGTCGACCAGTTTTAAAAGAACATTTTAATCATATAAATAGAGACAAACTGAATTTTTTCATCTTTGATACATATATATCATTAATAAAGTTTGGACTTTTACTCCTTAAATGGGGATCTAAAAGATACCTCCCATTTTTTTTCAGTTTTTTGATAACAGAAGGAATTGTAATTTTATGTGAAGACAAGTGCTAAAGAATGGCAACAGATTTAAGCCGAAGCACATCAAATAAATAAATAAATGAATATAATTAACAAAAATAAATAAATGAAAATGATTTCGAAAGCCACTGACAAAAGTAAAGGGTGAATTAATTTTAATGCAGAAAAATAAGATAAATTTTGCAAAAAAATGCTATAATAACCAAATGCGAAAAAGTTGTTTCTGACAATATTTATCGTCGCAGAGAGCAGGCAGATCAACAATATGATGCTTACATTTGTAAGAAAATTCAGAAATTCACTTCCGTTATGGAAAACAAATGGCAGCATTTTTGGAACACACTATCTTAATTTTTTTTATTAGTCGACTCGTTTGCACCTGTCACGACGATTCATAACATTTCACAAAGGTTTCTGATTTTGTGTAACTTATCTCTGTGTATATTTATTCTATTTGTAAATTGGGAGAATGAATAAACATTTTCCCATGGCCATGATTTGTAGGGCAAATTGCTTGAATTGCGCAAGCGACAGAGCCTGGTAGTATTCGGTAGGTAAGTTAGCTCTTTCGGAACGCTGATATAATATTACGTTAGATGCATAACACATTCCGACATGCGGATGTGTGGATCAATTGGATATTCCTCAGAGGAATGCTTACTTGCTGTATGTACTGTCAAGTGGTGGTAGTAACAGCAGTAGTAACTATTACTAAGTGCGTTGAATGAAAAAATAGGCATGTATCGTTTGCTCACTCAGAGAAGAGCAAGCTCGCAGAATTTTCCAAAACGAATAGTAATAGTTGAACTAAATAGACACGTCTAAAAGCAGTGTTTTTATTTTTGAACTATTAGCGGTATCCTCACGCATCCCAAGGGATCAGTATGATCCACCCAGGGAATTTGTTAGTATTAGTAGATATCTATGGCCGAACCCAGACCTGGAAAGTGAGACGCTAGCTCCCGACTGCCAGGCAGCTATTTCGATAATAACTAAAAATGCTAAAATAATGTACGAAAGCAATAACAAAAATCCATCAACTATTTGAATGGATATTTAAAACATTTTTGAAGAACAATAATTTATTACTTACACTGTTATACGACGGATTTCGGGAATAGCAATTACATTTTGAACAATTATCTATGCTTTATTCTGACCATATTTTATTATTATTATTATTTATCATGTATTATTCATGACTATATTAAAATAATGAAATAAAATCAACTTGGAAAATCTCTTATACTCAAAAAGAGTACCTTAGTGACTTTTAACCGACCGCAATTCTAGGGCATCGTCTTATGAGAGACCACAAACCAGTATATTTATCTCAACTATTTTTCAGAAGTTTTTTCTCCCCATTTGCAAGATATACAGAAAAATATATGCTCCATTGAAGTACAGCCCCTAACTCCTCTGTTGCTAAGTGGTGAGCGCACTCGTCCGGCGAACGAGGGACCCGCTTTCGTCTCCCGGTAGAATCAAAGATGAGTTTTTTCCTTCCTTAAAAAATCAACATCTCAAAAAAATAAATATCTTCACAGTAGGTGGACTGCTTTCTGCATATCTTGCAGCTGCTTTCTGCATATCTTGCAGCTGCTTTCTGCATATCTTCTGCATATCTTACAAGTGGGGAGCGACATCATGTCATATATTTCATTCTTTTGTTTTATTAGAAGTGTTCCTTGTTTTTTACACATTTGTGATGCTCAGCGAACGAAAGTCTTGGCTTACGAATTTTTCTTCTAATGAAGATTTTTATGCGATTTTTCGATAACTCGGCTAACAAAAATTTCCGTTGATATGCACCTGACAACATAGAAAAACCACGTCGCGAGCTAAATTTTAGAGCCAATCATCATCAGAATTTCTATCATGCAAGCCCGAAACTGTTCATGTTCACCTCAGAATATTTTTGCAGACGTACCTACACTTCTGAAAGTTTTTGAACCATTTCGTGCAAAATGAGATTCAGCTAATGTAAAATGCATCGAAAAAAAAAGTCTGTGTTCTCAGGCAGGCCCGTAGCCATAAATTTCATTCAGAGGGGAGAGGAAACCACTTGCGTTTCGGGGGGGGGGGGTTCAAAGTGATAGATAAATAGATTTAACTACCTCTTTACCCCTTTTTTTCAGTTATTTTCTCACATTTCGGGGTGGGGGAACAGACTCCCAAGTCCCCCCTCTCGCTACGCCCTCGTTCTCAGGGCACGCGTTTTCTTCAGTGCAAGACTCATAGCATCAAACTGAACAGTCTGGACATTCTACGAGCTTATCTTTTCCGTCTGAGTGTATCAGACACAGAAATGAGCTGACCAAATCGCAAATGGAGGGGGGACGCCTACGAACTCGACTGAGTTGTGTCAATACCAGACTGCAGCTGGTGTTGCTTGTGCACATAGGAAAAATAAAAAGATCTCTTCAGTATCTCATCTTCCTGTAAATTCCAGTTCATCTATTTTTGAAGCTGTTAATGTCAGCGTTCGATCAGTTTTTGCCTTATTTTTAGTGTTCCTTGGTGTTTAAAAAAAAAAAAAATTTTGGACAGTACCTGGAATGAACTAAACGATTTTCTATGGAAACCTATAGAAAATCGTATTTCGGTAAAAGATTTCAGCTAACGAACGTGATTCTAAAAGGAATAATCTTCGTTAGCCGAGGTAACACTGTAGTGATAAAAATTAATGGATTTTATTCGCAAGTAAAAAGAAAGAGGCTTGACACATGGACTTAAACTATTTTTCACTGAAGCTCTCCATCAACATATCACACAACTCGGCTGGGAATGATTAAAAGTAGTGAGAGAACGCGATGGCTGAGCATGCTTTTCTTTTTTCACTCCTAAAGCACCTATCACTGATAATTTCATTAGGTCGTCACGTCGATTGTCACAGCGAGGATAAAAACCAATGACAAAATGTAACCAGGCGACAAAAATCAGGGAAGAACAAGCGGTAATTAGCCGCTAATTTCCGGAAATGAATTTAGCATCTCTCTAACTTAACACACTGCATATTTTTTTCAAGGAAATGCTCGTCACATCTCATAAAGTCAGTAAGTACGACGAGTACTACTTATTGACTTGGCTTCTTTTTCTGCTCATTTCTAAAAGTGAAAGACTGAATGCTTGACTAAGTTCATCATTTCCATTTGCGTGAAGCACTTCTTACAAACCGAGTGACCCGAAAAAAGAGGAAGCGTGTCACTTAATACTGACACCGAGCCGCGTTCATTTTCTGCGTACCTCTTAACCAGCATTTTTTAAAGACGACTCTCACTCTCAGCATCAAACACTCGTCCACTAACCTGCGGGCAGAAGAGTTATCCCATCCGATTTGTAGTTTCAGACCTATCAGGATTCGTCATGATTTTCAGGGTGAGTTACGATTATATTTGAGTCATTATATATAACAACTGAAAAGAATAAACTTCTCTTAGCTATAATCAAACTTCAGTTTCGTCAAAGTCTCACTTAATTTTTAGGGCTGGTCTGATTAACAGATCAATTATTAATTGCAGTTGAGAGTTTTATTAAAGATAACCGACTAGATAAATCCGATTAAAATTTATATTAAAAGTTTGTAAATTAACTTTATTTGATGAAACCGATTAGATAATTACATTAGGTTCCTATTCATAGCATTTTGGACAAATGACCGCATTTAAATATTCTTGAATCTCATTAATTTTATCAAAGTTTTTGGCAATGGGAACCACAACTAAATTCATTGAAAACTGGTGAGGATTTCACTTCCAAATTGTGAAACTGATAGTTGTTTTGAAAGAAAAGCAAAGCTGAAAATATATTGTCTCCACCGTGAATAGTAGTTTTTTTTTCATTCGGAAAGACCTATTTCCCCTCCCCAGTACAATTTAGGAGTTAAACCCCCTTCTAACGGGGATTTTACTCCCAAATATTATCTCTTCTAGTTTCAAAGGGAAACAAGCAATAGTATGCAGATCGAAATAGTTTCGAGATGAGTGACTTACCAAAACGAAGTGACTAAACTAAACTCGTACCATTATTTTTTCATGTATATTTGATCGAAGAATATCTCACTTCTGGAGAGTTTAATCGATATCGTGTTCTTAAACATCAATTTTGTTAATATTTATATTTATATACATTTTTTTTATAAACAGCTAAGTTTTGTGTTGTTTAATAATGTAGAGCATAAATAATAGTATTTAATTATGTCTAATTCTTCTGCTAGGATCGATAAAAGAATTGATTGGTACATCATGAAATATTTTTGGTACATCACTAGATTTTTCAGATTATAAACCAAATCTGTAGCGAAACATGACTTTTTATTTCTGCATTCTGTCACATACCTATATATATTTTTTAATAAACGTGGAAAAATTCAATCATTTCTACAATTATTTATGTTTTATCTTTTCCCAGGTTACTTTTCTTCTTTTGACCATTGCTGCTTCTTGTTTTGCTACGCATAATGGACTGTACTACGAAGTAAGTACAATAGAATCATTTCGTAAAACGATATAATTTTCAAACAGAATCAAAAATAAATTCGTAGTAAAAATTGAAAATAAGAAACATATTTACAATTTGAAGACAATATGGTTGATAATCAGTTTTGTATGTGATCAAATTCTCAGTATTAATGTCCATTTGCCTTGCCGCTTGCAGAAAAAAAATTTCTGCACTAGAATTTAGTTTATGCACGACGAATAAAATAACTTGATTTCAAAAGATTTTTTTATACATGCACATCGGTATATTTGTAATACTTCCACCTATTTTACTTCTTATTTGTGAACATTATATGAAATATTGAGCGAATCCATTGATGCTGATCGAAATATTTAAATATATTACAAGATGGAAATAATTTATGTATAATGTGGATAATTTTTATTTCTCCTAAATTCATAATTTTTTACTCTGAATAAACGTAAACAACATTTGAAAATACGTTCAAAAATCAAATAAATAAATGAACCATCCGATATTTTTTCTTATATGTGTTTGGGATGACCGTAAATCCCGATTGATCTATTTTTGAGAGACACTGCAGAACATGCGTATGTATCAAATGAAAATTGCAAGGTGAAAAGATTTTAAGAACAAATTTTCCGTAAACCATTTCTGTCAGTACTTTTCTCCTGATTAATTTAATGCGTTGACTATAGAAATAAAAATAACTTTCCCATTTTTTTCTCAGCATTAAAAAAATATTGCCTTAGGCGTTTAAGGAAATCAGGACTGATAGGCCTGAGACAGAGTTTTATAGGATTTATGGAGCCCGGAAATCGAATATATTTTTGCTTTTTGTTGTTTATGAAGAGAAAGATGTCCTCTCCACTTGTGCTGTTACAAAATATGCGGAAAACTGGTTAGAGTCAAAAATAATTCAAATTTATTGCTCTCGTCTTAAGACCAATTGCAAAGGTGACGACATAATAAGGTACAATTATTAATACACTTCTAGTAATTACTTTACCGTACATGAAACTCGTACACATTCCTCTACGGAATTTCTAACGAATTGGTACATTGGTCGTGGTTTGTTCCTGCGTGATGCTTGTTATGCGTAGTGCTACCATCTGCCATCAATTTTCTATGAATGAAGTGTAATGATTGAATAATTGTACTGTTGTAGGCCTGTTGCTCTCTGTGGCGAGACTTTTTTACAGGGGAAGTTATAAAGAGTTATTAATGCAATTCAAGATAAGAGAGTCCAAAATACTTTCGTGTAGAGAAACCGGGGTTCTAGTTTAAAACATTCTCGTATAGAGAGACCTCCTCCTAATCAGAACATGGCCCGCCGCTCCGTTTCAGCAAATAGATATAAGCAGGAGATCAAAGATGAGTAGAGATACCGAGGTTCTCGAGTTTAAAATATTCTCGTATACAGAGATCGAGATTCTATTCCCCGTGGAGGAAGTTATGAATTTTTATTTCCAAAATATCAGCATCTCTATACAATATCTTTCATTCACAAGACTTGTTATGACATTAACAAGACGGAGAAAAATGTCCTTTGTACTTAGTAGAGAGGACATTTTTCTCCACATATATGCCACCATCTGGTAGCCCTGATGTCATTTACACGCAACTAGCCGGTTTTTGTCACTTTCAATCGGAGCATACACATAAGGACGTAGTATTAAAATGAAATCAGGAATAGAGGGGTAAAAATAAGTTGTAAGGAAGAAATATTCTCTCTGCTATCATAGCACAGCGATAGAGAACTTGTCAGGCATGCGAGAGACCGTGGTTCGAGTCCCCATGAAAGCAGAGATGAATTTTTTTCCCAAAAAATCAGCATGTCTACATATAGCCAGTTTTCTGTATATTTTTGTTTTAAGTGTTTTAATATATTTTTTATTTCGTTTTAATTTGTTACACAAACTATATGAAGAAAAAAAAATTGAACTTGGGCATGTTTCGAACTTATTGTGTTTTTCAATGTGTATCTGTCACTCGTTTCAGGGGAATTTTCAGCCTCAGCCTTACCATTTCGGATATAACGTGAAGGATCATTCGGGTCAGCAGTACCGAAAAGAAGAAGGCGACGGACACGGTGCCGTGAGAGGAAGCTACGGATTTGTTGACGAGCGCGGCGTCCATCGCGAGGTCCATTACGTTGCCGACCACAACGGATTTCGTGCCCAGGTTAAGACCAATGAACCCGGGACAGCCAATCAGGATCCAGCTAACGTCCAACTACACGCTCGCGCGAATCACGCTCTGCATTACGATAATTATCATGGCGGCCATGCTAATCATAATCTTCCTCATCTACATAATCAGGCATTCCACTTGGGGTGATTCTATCCATTAACAGCTAATGTAAATATACCAAAGATTGATAATAAAATATATATTTTTTTACATTTTCTTCGAGCTGTGAAATTATATTTTTTGCATTTGAAGTGCTATTTATATCTTTCGCATAGTGTCATTTTTTTGTATAAATAACTAAAAATGATGCTAAATTAAATTAAAAGACGCATTAGTATCAATTTCTATGACTAGTTCCTGAAGTACGAGAAAAGAGAGGATATAGTGGTTATATTAATTTCTCTAATATTCCAAATGAGCTGAAATCCAGTAAAAAATGTACAGTCCAATCATTCTTGTGGAACTCAGATATGTCAAGGTAACGTCGTAACCTGTGGGTCGAGGCCCCAAACTTGGGTTGTTAAAGCTTCTGAGATGGGTTGTATGAAACCACTTACCGAGTGCCACTTAACCGATCTGCTTATAAAACAATTTGTTGGGTGACTGGTTTCAGGAATGTTTTGACGATTTCGGCGTCCTGGGCAGGGATTCAGATATTGTTGGGCCATGATTTTATTGTTTTTGGGAGAAATCGGCATCCTAAATGGCATGATACAGTGTTATTACAGAATAGACAGGAATGTTATCTAGGCCTATATAAAAATATGGACACATGAAACAAACATTCATGAAAATTCAGACATATTGAAAATTCGAAGAACATCATGATTACAGAATTAATGGGGAATTATATACCAGAATTGGTGACAAATTATTCAAGGATTGATAACAATTAATTCTAAAATTAGTGAAAAATTACTGAATGTTAATGAGAGAAAAAAATTGCGGAATTATCGAAAATTTAGAATTTATGGAAAAATAATTTAAAAATGGGCGATAGTTTTCAATAATTTGGGCTCAGGTCCTGTCTTCTCACTTGTTAAGACGCCATGGACTGGTGTTTCATAAAACATTTTGTGGATCAGAAATATTTACAGAAGAACATCTCGATAACGAACATCCCACCCATCTGACCAAAAATTTTGTCCGCTACGATCTACAGTGAGACCTCGTTTATACGACTTTTACTTTTATACGACGTTTTTCTTCGGTCGAATTAGTTCCTAAACATTTTAATGTTAAAATGTGCAGGTTATTGTATGTATAAGTGATACACAAGTGGTTATCGGTAGTTATGCATAATCACCAATCGTCTCGATATAGAAAGTTTAATTAAATTTAACTACATTTATCACTTTCAACGGTGATTATGCATAATTCCTAAATAAAGTTGGTAATTTTTTTTAGAAGACACCAACGAATAAGGCAAATACACAAAAATAATAATAAAAGTCCTAATGCATTTCAACACCAATGGGTGCCGTCTTCAGAGGAAAAATTTAACCACTAGTTTCGCTGACCGAGTTTCCCATTTGGGTTGAATACCAAACGGTTGCTCAGCGGAAGAAGTACGTCTGTTCACTTCAAACGTCGTGGTCAGAATGAAGCTGTGAGCCTGCGTGAGATACTAATGCAGCGTCCTGATTGGACCTTTGCGGAATAGTGCTATCCGATTGGTCCATTCGAATTTTCTTGTAATTCCCGCTCGAAATGAATTTAAGCCATGGTGTTGCGATCGGGGGTGTAGATTTATTATCGTTCACTAGTATATTTTTGAAGGCCCGAATATATGTGCCTTCGTAGAAATCTAGATCAACTGTGGACTTGACTTTGTGAAGAACTCTTGCTTCTTGAAATTTGAATTTGTGGCCTTCTTACCAACAGTGAGCGGCGATGGTCGATTTTTCACATTCCTGATTCTTAACACAGCGAGCGTGTTCATTTAATCTTGCTTTTATGGGTCTCCTTGTCTGTCCTATATAACCAAGACAGCAATCACCACATGGAATGTAATAAATGCCCCATTGTTTATTCTGCGGTATAGCATCCTTAGGGGGCATGAAATTTTTTTTTTTTTTTTGTGTATTTGCCTTATTCGTTGGTGTCTTCTAAATATTCTTGGGCAAAGTGGATCAACTCTTCTAAAGTTGGTAAGCCTGAAAGATATGGAAACATTTATAACCTTTCTTCCCCTCATTAAACCAAATAATAATTTCTATCCTTAAATGATACGTGCACCATACATATTTTGCGATGAAAATTAAGTTAAATTAAAATAAGTGAGAAGAAGATAAAAACATTAGAAATTGAAAAATAACATGAAAAAATTTTTAGATTAACTATGCTGCTACATTGAAGGAAGATGAAGTTCAAAGATAAGATATCCGCTTAAAATACAAAAATTAAACACCAGAGTGCTGTTTCAAAGCTAATATAGCCCCCTTCGTCAGTAGAAATAGCTTTTTATAGCGTAAGCCACTCGTCGCTCTATAACAGGCTATTTGCACTGATGATGGGGTGCTTAATTTCTGTATTTTGAGCGATTATCTCCGAAGTTCATCATCACTGTGCTCAAAGGGTGTTTCCGTTATATTTCATATTAAATAAACAATAATGACTCTGTAAGTAAAAATCTCTGTGGTAAATTAATCAATGGACTTTTATAATCAATCAATCAACTTAAGTAATCAATGCACAAATAAGTAAATAAAATTAAATAAAAAATAATTAATTGAGATAATTCAATATAATTCACCTTGATCATCATAAAATATCTTCTCACTTCTTATTTTGGAGATAACCTATGATAATATTATACCTTGTAAGGGCATTGCCCTTCCCTAACGTCTAAATCATAGTTTCCCAACCTTTTTCTGTCCCATCGCCCCCCCCCCCAGCCCAATCTAACCCATATAATACTATGCTATACCCGCAGCTTCTATCGCCCCCGGAACATTCCATTGCTTTCCAGGGGGCGTTAACGTCCACGTTGGGAATCACTGGTCTAAATTGATTTTGCTGGATCCATTGTATTTTTCTAGCCCAAAAATTTAAAAAATACTATCCTATTTTACCTTATCAAAAGTTATTAGCTTAGAGTACTAATGTTTTCGAATCTGCATAGATATATGATAAAGAGGTTACAGCTGAGCCTACACTCAGCGAGGACCCTCGTTCCACCATTCAAGATTTGAAGATTTGAAGAGATACTTCCAAAAAAATAAATTAATTAATATTTTTTTATCTATATAAAATTCTCACATTTCTAATGGGAAGAAACGACAATCAGCGATATGGCATTACGAACTGCTTAAAGTTTTTGCAACCAATAAGGCGGTTGTTTAATTATCAAAGCGTATCTAATAGGGTAGGCATAATTTACCATATTACATTTTCTTTTTCGGATATTGCATGAAATAAAATAGAATATTCGTTGGATTTATTAAAAAATATTAATTTGAATAACATTCAAATGAAACAAAACGATTTATTTAGAAATATAACTGTATAATAGAAGTTCGTATTAATGAAAAAATTATTAATCCGACCGGCAAACGAATATTATTCATGATCTTAATAATCTTTGTTTTAATATTGATGTTAGTTTTGGAGAGAATATGGACTGACGGAACAAAACTTTATGCTTCAATACCTCGCCATCGATTAGATAGAAATTCATTGCTTAACAATTATTTAAAATATGCATATCCGTCTGTGGAATGCACATAAAAATATTTTTCACATTTTGAAATCAATATCGATACGAGAAAATTATTTCGATTGATTCTCGGTTGCCGTCACCTTGTGGGTCACGGTCAATGCATTAGAAATCAGAATTTCATGTCCCACGCCTTCTCGATAACGAATGCAGTTCGATAGTATAAAAGCTTTCGATGCCAAATTCATGGCATCAGTCGCAGCACAGCAACTAAAGATTCAAATATGGTTTGCAAGGTAAGCAATTAAAATATACCTACAATATAAACTTCTGCAACAGTCTAGTGTTTGTTCCGAGAAATACTGCTCTAACTATACACACAGTCAACACCGGTTATTAGAATTACGGATAATGTTATCATTATAATAATAGTTATCATTATAAAAACCTCGAGTCTATATGTTATCGCATTAAACGGCGGTGACTAATAAAAAAAACCACTAAAAATGCTCACTTGGATAATTTATGAATTATTTTAATAGCTTCTCTCGAAGTAATAACTTATAGTTATAAGGATTGCTGTCTCCAGTAATTTGCCACAATATCGTTAATTTCTTTATAGTTCCGGCTAAAAACTGGTCACTTAACGATTTTTTCAGATTTTCATATCGAATTAATACCTATCTTAGTGGGCTGTCTATAGTTCCAAAATTTTTTAAATATTTTCTAATGCACTGTGGTGTATTGAGGATTTTCCTCCTCAAAAATTTGATTGATGCGATAAAATATAAATTACACTGGATAACAACGGTCTTGTTCAGTTGTGCCATTCAGATGTATGGATAAAAATAATCAGTTATTAGATTAACTACTAATATATAATGATTTAATTTTTTTTGTTTTCAACAAAAGAGTGAAATAACTCATCAGTTTTTATAATTATTATTTGTATAGGTTACTTTCTGTCTTCTCGCCGTCTTGGCATTGGCTAATGGCAATGGAATGATGGTAAGTTGTTCTTATAGTCATTAATGCAAAAAAAATTTTTATTCCCGCGTGAAATAGCAAAAAAAAAAACAACAAAAAACAGTAAAAAAATTTTTTTTTGTAAATAAATAATTTAAATAAAAACTTTCGAATTGCTGGAAAAAGAAATCTATTTTTATCATTTTCTTAAAATTTTGAAAATTATAGTAACCTGCTAGTAAAATCAAATTATCGATGATCAATAAACTGTTAGAGCATATACGTTTGAGTCATTTTTTGAAACATTCTTCACCATTTGTATCATAGTTTGAATCAAATTCTAAATATTATTCAAAAATTAAAATATTATCAATTATTTTTGACAAATCTATGCATTTTGAGATAACTCTAAAAGATTGATGCATATTATTAATGAGAATAAAGATGAGACTAAGATATTTGGTTCCTATATAAATACGTAATACATTTGTGCGATGCAATTTATGTCCCACTTTTATCCGATTCAAATGAGAAATCCGACCTTAACATCACAATGAATAATTTCAATTGTCACTGTATATTTTAAATTTATTCTTAAAGGAAATAAAAAAAAAAATTCTGAGAAAGGAACACCAGAATTTATTGTGAAGTTTTTCTGGAAAAGATATATCAGACACCTATAAACTTTCTCTAGTTCTATGCAAATTTTGAGTAAATTCAGGAAAAACATACAAGGAATAGCGTATGAAAATATATTTTTTAAGTACTTACAAACATTTACTTCTTAACACTTAAATGCATAGATTTGAAATGTGCACACAAAGGGTTTTTTAAACATTCATTACTGCAGCCAGTTTAAAGATAAAAAATCAGAACTGCATTTGCACATAAGGTGAGGTCATATTATTTTCAATTCGCTGGAAGAACCCGTCCCAATTAACGACAACTACTCTGTTTGTTGCAGAGGCGCGTGTAATTGATTTCACTAAGTTTACACTAAAATTTCACTAAAATGTTTTGTTTGCACATTTTTTTTTCTTTACCTTGAAGTTTGCAATTCGAATTTTTGTTTTCTTACGAACGTTTGAATCACAAAGAAAGTAATTATGTACTATATATGAAAAGTAATATAACTTCAATATATTTATTTTACATGCGATTTATGAGGCTCTATACGTGTTCTTTAAGGCCCTATATAAGCCCTACAATTCGAGAAATAGATTTTTAAAAATAATTTTTCCGGCTTTCAAAATACTGGTTGTCTTCGAAAAAAATTATAACGTCTGAAAAAAAATATGCATTTAAGGGTTAAAATATTCTTGTTATTTTACAGGTTGGCCATCACGCACCCCAGCCATTTTCTTTCGGTTACAGCGTAAAGGATCATCATGGTGAACAACACAGGCAAGAGAGCGGTGATGGACACGGTGTCAAGGGAAGTTACGGATTCACCGATGCCCGCGGTGTCCACCGCCAGGTCCACTACGTTGCTGATGGTGCCGGTTTCCGTGCACAGGTCAAGACCAATGAACCCGGAACCGCCAATCAAGATCCAGCTGCAGTCAACATTGTGTCTTCCGCTCACCCATACTTCGGTGCCGGATATGGTTTGGGCAATCTAGGATATGGTCTTGGATACGCCGGACAAGCCGGTCTTGGTTATGCAGGCTATGGTGCCGGTCATCTTGGTTATGGCAATGGTTTGGGCTACGGAGCTTACGGTTACCTGTAAACAATTATTTCCCGATACTGCAGGAACTTTCTGAATGAAACGTTTTTGTTTTATGGAAATAAATTGATGCACTTTTATATTGAATCGACTTATGCAGTGTCTTTTATTTTCTAATTTTCTTTCATTTTGGTAAATTCCGAAAGAAATTCTAAAGCATTGAAACGTTGCTAATTCTATTCTAGAAAACTAGTAAGTTTTTAAAGATGCATTTCTAGTCACGTTCCAATCACTATTATTATAGTTCTAGTCACAATAATAATAGTGATTGGAATTTTCTCGAGAACAAAGCACATCAACAAAACAATGCCGTAAAAAGGACGAGCAAAAGTTTATTTCATTAAACGCACTTCTTAACTCGTGGAAAAAAATAATGCAACATTTTACAGAAAATTGTCTTGTTATATAGACATGCTGATTTTTGGAAAGAAAAATCCACTTGCCTCTACCGGAAATTGACGTCACGTCCATTCACATTCCGGACAAGCACGCTACCAATATTCTATACAAGTAGTTAGAATGTTGGTATTGCACTCGTTCGGAATGCGAGAAAACGTAGGTTCGATTCCCTATCCTTTCGCATTCTGAATTTTTCAGAAAGCAAAAATTCCTCGCAAGTGAATTCTCCTTTCCAAAAACCAGCATCTATACGTAACACATCCAGTTTTCTGAAAAATATTGCACGGACAAGTAAAGAGTGAAATATATATGGAAAAAAATAATTTATATACGGATTAATCAATTCATCAATTTTCAAAAACGATATTTCGAATAACTCATGAAAAATATTCAAAATCAATTCTTTGCCGGTGCTCGATTTTTATTAGTTTTTATATGCAACACATTTTCAATATTTTCAACTACTTTCATGATGCAAACGAGTTTTCTTTTAGGTGAATACGTCTCACAAATCATCTGACGATACTGGGAGCATTCGCAAAAAGTAGCGTGACTCAGGAGGTGCCCAACACAAGGTCAAAAGCAAAGCTGGGCACCAGACACGATGCCCTGATTCTTAACGTTGTTTTCAGCTATATCTCAAAAAGTACGCAACGCAAGTCAAAAGCAACGGTATCGTCTGATGTTCATTGTAACCGCAAATCTAAAAAATATCACTAAAGTGGACTCGCTGCCTACATTCGTAGCAAATTATTTTACGCGGTATCTCGAGCAGTTCACAGGGAAAATAAACGACATTGATATCGTTTGTTAGCTATTCCAAAGAAAAAGCCAAAGATAATGGCATAACTTCATTATGTCAGTACTTACCACGCGATTCAAAGCACAAAAAAAACGTATTCACGTCAAAACTTACGGCCATGTTTATGACACAGCCGACCAAAATTTTTTTTCGAATAATTATTTCTCACACTACCTGTCTATATTCAGAAAAAAAAAACATTCACACATTTATATGCATATGACATTTTATAAATACATTATATTATGGATCGGTTGTACTTTTCACAGACTTGAAAAATTTTCATTACGATTTTATTACGTTATTACATACAATACTCAGGGTCTCAAATTTATATGTACATAAAAAACCACCTACATTTGAAATTGCATATCCTTTTTACAGCTCTTAAGAATGTAAAAATAGTTCTTCCGAATTCTTACATTGTATTCCCCATATGAATAAAATGATCAAAGTTACCATAAAGCACTTATGGAGCAGTACCCGATGTCTTGCACTTATATTTTCCAATGCCATAGAATTAGAGATACTATTTCTAAGTGCTCAAATAAGAGATGAAGTTAAATAAACATGAAAATAAAAAAAAGAGACTTTCTCTGGATATTCATGCTGTAATGAACTTTGTAAAAAAAATTTGTTGTCTCCACCGGGAAACATTTTTTTCCGGAGTTCACCTATGCATTAATATCCAGCATGTCTCATAACAATCATTGGTATGTCGGTTATACATGTTGATATACATGCGTCACATAAATTTTATGCATGTACATCAAATTCTAATACGATAAGAATGAAAGCGATAACAGCGACGATTTATTCAACTGAACGTGCATGTGAAAGACTTCCTGTTTTTAAAATTTCCAAATAAAGTTTTTATTGCAAAACAACATCAACAACTTATAAAATATTGGGTTAAGTTCTTTTTATTTGAGGTTTATTGAAAATTGCACATTGGTACTAGGATACACTTAACTCAAACATTGCAAGAAACAAGAGTAATTATTTTATTTGCTTAAGCAGAATTTTTTCTCTTCTTTTTAGATTTAAAAGAATGATAATTGAATTGTTGATTAAATCTACATTATTTGGGAATTTTATATGATATATAACTCTTTGATTTCAGTGGGTCTAGAAAACGCTGACGATATATACATATTTATATAAAAATTAAATCATCACGCATTTAAAAAAGGAAACAGTGGATACCTGTAAAGGAAATGCTGCAAAATAATATTTGAGCAAGTTACAAATAATGTTCGACTTCATGATGACAAATCGAAAAAAAACAAAAAAAACATGCGTCCTTAATTTTTTAAAGACAGTCCTTATTATATATGTATAATATAATATGGAATTTCGCAATGGCACATTTTAAATTATTATTTTCAACTCCATCTGTAAGATGTTCTGTAAAAGACGCGTGCGGCACAAAAAGTAATACGAAATTCAAAAACAGTTGACTAGAGAATATTAATGCTCAGAAATAATTTCAATAGCTAAAAAAGAAAAGATAAGAATGCACATGTTAATCAATATATTTGATTTTCAATAGCTAACACTCTACCGCACACCAACCCCTGTCATATATCGTCATACTGCAATTTCCAAACAGTGCAGTTGGGTGAGAAATGCCGGCGCCATCTATCGGTGGTCGTCCCAGGCTCAGTAGGTAAAGAAATTGTCTCAGACGTTCTTTGCCCGGATTCAAACCAGTGGATCTTAACGGCAACCTTCATAGGGGCAGACGAGCATCTTACCACTGCGCCATTCGGGCCTGGCACTCAACAGCTAGCATTTCGATCGTTAAAAAATGTATAAATATGTAGATGGTGGGGTGGGGGGGGGTTTATTCTGTTCTAATAATATAAATAAGTTTGTCTGAACCTATGTGTGTGTGTGTGGAAATGGAGAAAATAGCAACGTAGCACTAGTAAAAATTTGAAGGAGAAAAAAATATGTTAGACAATCGTTTTGGAATCCACATAAGTATATACGTATATACTAGTAAAAATACTCGGCGTTGCCCGGAAACGAAAATGGGGATGGATACATGTTGTGAACTTCTAAAATTACAAAAACGGGATAGAAAACATGTTCTAAACTTGCATAATTGCAAAGATGAGAAAGAAAACATGTTGCGAACTTAAATACGACGGAATAGATGCATGTTGCCAACTTGCATAATCACAAAAAAAGTACCAAAATAACGTGTGCACCTCAGATATTTTATTCATATTTGAAGGGGTGGTATAGTTATTAAAATTAAAAAAAATTAAAATTAGTACTGCAAAACGTTTCTATGCGAGATAACAGGCACCCATAAGACCAAAATCTTTGTCCCTCTAACCGGGAGTGTTGGTTTACGCATAAGGAGATACAACCCTGTTCCACATGCTTCAAAAAATGTATTTTAATAGCAATATCCGTTATGGCAGATTGAACGGAATCGGCGTGGGCAAATGGATGGATCATGACGTTTTGAGTTGACAAGTGAATGGTCGCTCACTTTGGTTCCACACCTTTGCGAGGTGAATGGTGTCGCTGTACGGGATTCAACTGGGACCACCGATTTGAGAGTTCTCATTGACGAGCGGCTCTTCGGTTTTCTGAACATTGTTCAGCGGTGGTCAGGAAAACGAATGGAATGCTCGGTTTCATTCTTGAAAAGGTCTCTTCGCGTTCTCGAGAAGTCATTCTTCCATTTTCCGAGGCTTAATTCGTCCTGCACTGGAATATGCAGTTAGGTTTTGAAGATCATGCTTACCAGAGGGATATAAAAACTCTCTGTGCGTCACTAACCACCTGTCAATTTGATTTTCCCCTTGTATCTTCCCCCTAAAATGTCCCAGACGACAATATAGTCCAAGGATGAGAGCCACTGCCCTAAAGGACTTGCCTTAATTCATGCTATAAAATGAAAATTTAGCTTGCTATATTTCTTTTCTGGTCTTACCGATGGTTGGAAGCCACAGCGTAATATTTTAGAAAATTTCAATTTTATGTTAAAATCATGCACACGCACAAACAGATATACTCTAAAATAAAGCTCCTTATAACTCCTGGATGAACGCAGGTGTCGAGGAGATATGATCGAAGTGTTCAAAATTTTCAATGGGATGGATAGGATGGACCATGAACTTTTAGTACACCGCCAATCAACCGCTTTTACAAGAGGACACCAGTATCGATTGGTGAGGGACAATGCAAGGTTATGGTGTCGCAGGGAATTTTTCTCCAATAGGGTTGTTAATAAATGGAATAGCTTACCCCCGGAGGTAGTAAATTGTAACACAATTGACACGTTTAAAAAGAAATACGATAAACATGTTGGGGTAAATCGAGAAGCTATCCATTCTTAGAATAAGACAACCATAAGTATTCTTTATGGGCATTGTATAATATTTTATCATGTGTATATATTGTTTGTAATTTGTGTTAATTGCATTTTTAATTGGGTTGCTGTATTTTTGAAACATATGACAACCATATTTTTATGGGCATCTTTTTATCAGCCACCTCGTTGGGCATTTTGCCTGTTGTGGCGTTGTATTTGTATTTGTATTTGTATTTGTATTTATAGATACCTATATAATTTTCAATAACCTGCCAAAAGTTTGAATTAGAGCAGACGTACTATGTAAAAATAAAATTCAGTACGAGAATTTAATTTTACTCAGTTTTTTAATCGGTGTGTCTTAAGACCCCCTTGAACAAATATTGAGACTCAAATTTATTATACCATAAAAAAAGGGAACAGAGAAATCACATACAAATTATCTACACAATAAACCTTAACAAATGCTCGTTGATTGACCAGTTACTTATTTTGAAATAAGTGTGTTGTTTAATGGAGTGTTTAAATACTACATTACGGTTAAATTGCAGTTTCATGATTTCATAACGCATTCCCATGGCAAATCAAGAACTACCGAATTACACATACATAGGGATATTTTAAGTGCAAGCGGTATTTAATCCAAGTTCTATGAGAATTTAATAATCTGCTTAATAAAAGGATTAATAAGCAGTTATTTTATGCACCATTTTAATATGGCATTTAGTTATGGTCAGCTGTGCTAAACTTGCTAGATAAATGCATTGAAGGTCAAAGAAATGATTCACTAATCCTTTGATTACAGATTGCTGGAAAGCAACCGGAAAAAGAAATGCGAGTGAAATAATTGAATACCGAGACAGAGCTCGTGTGAAGTGATCTATGACGTGACAAAGCATTAAGAAGTCCAAAAGTCAGCCATGTCTGCTAAAAGACGTAATTTTGGTCCTGGTATTTCAATATCTTGAATTTCGAGGTCAAGACCAAATGCAGAAATTTCATTTCAGTTTTTGTGAGTATAAAAACTGAAGTTTCGGCTCATTTCGATCACAATTTACTCTTTCAGTTCAAACGAAAAACAACCTACAATCAAAAATGATCGCAAAGGTAAGAAATATGGTAAAGGTTAGAAAATATGAGTTATTACTTAAATTTTGATTTCAACTGATACCTTCGGTTTAGATAGATCTACATTTAACAAAGATTTTATGCACATTTCTCAAGTTTAATTTAGTAGATTTGATTGAAAAAAAATTAATCTAAATTTATCATTTTTTCTCTAAAGTTGATTAAACAAAATACTTAAAAAACATTATGCAACGTAACAAATAAATCTAAATACATTAAATAATACAGTAATACATTAGGTTAAAAAAAACTTCAGCATAATTTTTAAATTAAAATATACATGAAATGTGCATATTAGAAACTAAATTATAAAATTTTATTCAGAATTTCTCCATTGTTTTTATACGCCAATTAATAATTAGTATAATTGTAATTATAAATCAGTAAATAGCGTAAACAATCATTTCTCTTATTCAAATATTTCAATCAATGTGAATAATATTCAAAAGATTTCTGAAAGAACATATTAATTTCAGCTGATTTCTCATAATATGCTTGTATATTTTCACTAATTACTGACACATGCACATCTATTCAAGTCGAATTCGGGTATTTCATGACATAATTTCATCCCGTTTTAGATTTTCTTCATTGCCTTTGTAGCAGCCGCTGTCCAAGCCAGCATTATGCCACTACACGGGGTGAATATTCACATAGTTTTTTTCGTTTCGTTTAACGTATATAAGCTTTATATAATAAGAATTATAGTGATGCATATTCACAAATGATAATAAAAAAAAGAAATACCTCACTAAATCGGAAAATCGGATGATTTCAGGCAAAAGAATATAGTTGTTGAAAATAAGCTGAACGTGTGCACTGTATTTTTTTCAATCAAAATACTGATTTAAATTAATATCTCACACAGGATCTTCACCATGCACCTCAGCCATACTCTTTTGGATACAGCGTGAAGGACAAACATGGTGAACAACACAGGCAAGAAACCGGTGATGGACATAGCGGTGTGAAAGGAAGCTACGGGTTCACCGATGACCGTGGTGTCCACCGTCAGGTCAACTACGTCGCTGACCACGCTGGCTTCCGCGCTCAGGTCAAGACCAACGAACCTGGAACTGCCAACCAGGACCCTGCTGCTGTAAACATCATCTCATCAGCTCACCCATACTTCGGTGCTGGACACGGACTGGGATATGGTGGATCTGCCTACGGTGGTCTCGGATACGCCGGTTATGGAGGATATGGACTTGGACTCGGTCACGGTATCAAGGCACCATTGGCCGCCGGACATCTCGGAGGATATGGTGGATATGGCCTCGGATACGGAGGTTACGGACACGGTACTGTCCAAAGGTACGACAGCAGAGAACAACATCTCGGCATGTTCTAGATTTGAATGTACGTTAGTCAAGAAGTCATTCAATATGTAGCTTATGCCACTTTGGTGATAGATTTATCAGCATAGAAATAAACATAACTTATAATTTATAATTTGGTTGTAAATTATTTGTCTCCATATTAAATGTTTCAATGTACGTGAGGTATACATTTGTATACCAATAAATCCTCAGATTATAAAATTAAGAATAATTTTTGATCGATGACTCAAATTTTTTAGTTTTTAATATTTTGACGATACTTTCAAACATTTTTGGTGTTTTTGTAGAATGTTATTACCAATTACTATAAAATAAAGTATGTGAAAAATGTACTGGTGAAGACATACATAAATCACAACAGATATAGCTGATAAATTATAAATTTATTTAGTAAATAATCATTCAGTAATACAATAGAGTCAAAGAATAAATAGACATTCTTTAGATGCTATAAATTGATAAGCATTATAATTGTAATTATAAATCAGTAAATAGCGTAAACAATCATTTCTCTTATTCAAATATTTCAATCAATGTGAATAATATTCAAAAGATTTCTGAAAGAACATATTAATTTCAGCTGATTTCTCATAATATGCTTGTATATTTTCACTAATTACTGACACATGCACATCTATTCAAGTCGAATTCGGGTATTTCATGACATAATTTCATCCCGTTTTAGATTTTCTTCATTGCCTTTGTAGCAGCCGCTGTCCAAGCCAGCATTATGCCACTACACGGGGTGAATATTCACATAGTTTTTTTCGTTTCGTTTAACGTATATAAGCTTTATATAATAAGAATTATAGTGATGCATATTCACAAATGATAATAAAAAAAAGAAATACCTCACTAAATCGGAAAATCGGATGATTTCAGGCAAAAGAATATAGTTGTTGAAAATAAGCTGAACGTGTGCACTGTATTTTTTTCAATCAAAATACTGATTTAAATTAATATCTCACACAGGATCTTCACCATGCACCTCAGCCATACTCTTTTGGATACAGCGTGAAGGACAAACATGGTGAACAACACAGGCAAGAAACCGGTGATGGACATAGCGGTGTGAAAGGAAGCTACGGGTTCACCGATGACCGTGGTGTCCACCGTCAGGTCAACTACGTCGCTGACCACGCTGGCTTCCGCGCTCAGGTCAAGACCAACGAACCTGGAACTGCCAACCAGGACCCTGCTGCTGTAAACATCATCTCATCAGCTCACCCATACTTCGGTGCTGGACACGGACTGGGATATGGTGGATCTGCCTACGGTGGTCTCGGATACGCCGGTTATGGAGGATATGGACTTGGACTCGGTCACGGTATCAAGGCACCATTGGCCGCCGGACATCTCGGAGGATATGGTGGATATGGCCTCGGATACGGAGGTTACGGACACGGTACTGTCCAAAGGTACGACAGCAGAGAACAACATCTCGGCATGTTCTAGATTTGAATGTACGTTAGTCAAGAAGTCATTCAATATGTAGCTTATGCCACTTTGGTGATAGATTTATCAGCATAGAAATAAACATAACTTATAATTTATAATTTGGTTGTAAATTATTTGTCTCCATATTAAATGTTTCAATGTACGTGAGGTATACATTTGTATACCAATAAATCCTCAGATTATAAAATTAAGAATAATTTTTGATCGATGACTCAAATTTTTTAGTTTTTAATATTTTGACGATACTTTCAAACATTTTTGGTGTTTTTGTAGAATGTTATTACCAATTACTATAAAATAAAGTATGTGAAAAATGTACTGGTGAAGACATACATAAATCACAACAGATATAGCTGATAAATTATAAATTTATTTAGTAAATAATCATTCAGTAATACAATAGAGTCAAAGAATAAATAGACATTCTTTAGATGCTATAAACTCTTTAAACATCAGTGACGAAATATCTCACCTCCATAATTTTATTCACCTGTTATTTTAGCATTCAAAAGCCCAAATAGTTTGTAAAAATCATTTCTCAATAGAAAACTTCCCCCTATACCCCTTAGTGTGAACTTGCTGAAAATAAGAAGAAAGCCTACATCGTTAATAAAGATATGACATTTTTAAGGGGGTTCAGTGATTTCTAATTTCCGCTTAAAGGGATAAACCGAATAACAGTCTAATAGATTTCAAAATAACAATAAAATAAAAATCTTTCGTAATCTGAAATAGAACACATCGAATGTTCAGCAATGAGTGCCCTATTTTTTAAGTAATTACAAAAGCGAATGCATTGCAGATTGTCTGTTTCAGAACAGTTTTCTTTCTAAATCTGTTATAGTGAAAATATATTGTCCAAAAAAATATCCCCTATAACGATCGTGTAACACTGAGAATTTTAGGCTGATTAACAAGGGTTTTCAGATATAGCATGAAAAGATTAATAATTAGAGTGATTTTTTGTTTGTTGAAAAAATATATGTTTTTTCTGAGTATTAATCCATGTATTTATACGTTAGAAAAAAAAGAGTCGTATTTTTTTAGCATAGATTATATACAGCTGCGTATTATCTGCAGGTTTTTTCATGACGGGATAAAACAGAAATAAATATTTCTAAACTTTTTTTTTTTAATTTATGCACGGAACAGGAATAAGAGTTTGGAGAATGAATGATTTTTAGTCGAGACAAACATGTGTTAAATTGATTCATTTGTCCACATTAATACCAAGTTCATTAAGTATGAATAGATTCTTTGTGAAAACGCTTGCTCCACTCTCAAATCAAATTACCGTTTTTCAATCATTTTAAAACTTATTAGAAAGCAAATGTTTTACATTATATTTTTCTGCTGTGCTGTAAGAAATTCAAAACATCAGTATATCATATTTTCAAAGAGTTACAAAAAATCATATCAATAGCGATGAGCCCATGAATTTATTTCTTTTCAAACATATCCCCTATATATATATATATATATATATATATATATATATATATATATATATATATATATATATATATATATATATATATATATATATATATATATATATATATATATATATATATATATATATATATATATATATATATATATATATATATATATATATATATATATATATATATATATATATATATATATATATATATATATATATATATATATATATATAGATTTCTATACAAATGTAGCTCATTTGTTGCACCGCAATGTGAAATGATATTTAAAATTTTATGTGATTTTCTAATGCTCGGCTTAAGAATAAGTATATAATGTAATAATAATTATACAAATGAAACACAAACATAATGTTCTAATGTTCTTCAATATGAGAATTTTTCAATTACCAACCACGTGACTTCATGCAATCTTTTCTGCTTTTGTGAATATACTCGTATATAGAGTAGATGCATACATATTATACAAATACTGTACATGCATACTTATCAAATAAATAAAAACAATTACAGTAAAATGATTTATTATACAAGATCAACTAAACAACGGTTGACGGAAATTGAGTACCGGGGGCTCAAGGCTTAAGTGACGAAGAATATTACTTTATCACATAGGTATTGGAAACACAAATGTCAAGTCCAGCAAATTTATCAATTTAAATGATGAATTGTATGGTACTTGGTTATACTGTCCTCAACATGCAGATTTATAACTGTCTTGAGTGATGAATTAATATGTTTCCAACTATTAATATACTCACGTATGACAAAAATTGAGATTAGAGAATAAAATTAATACATCTCTCTTCGTGATGCACATAAAGGCTCAACACAAAGAAAATATCAAACATTTATTAATTACAACTATCCGAAACAATACACCATCCCGACTTATCAACTAACTGAGTACAACTGAATGAAACGAAATAAAATATGACTAACACTTCATACTTGCGTTCTGTCGATTATAACGTACTTAGGATTTTGGGTGTTTCATAGCAAGAAGGTTTGGTGAATGTTTTTTTAACAAAAGCAAAATAAAAATTCTCTCACACAATGATTTTACTTTAATAATGCTTCAAATGAAATCATGAATGGTTGTTAATTCACTGAGTTGTGTGACCATACACGAAAAACCATTGCATTGTATTACATTACTATTATTATCACGCAATTATTATGCTTAAATTATACACTACAGACGAAAAGAAGCCCTCGCATTGAAAAAAAAAGGCTGCTCATTCTTTTCTCTCCCTCTCTCTACTGATTTCTTAGCATAAGTTCCATGTCACAATTTTTCCGGGAAACAAAAGATCCGAAATTTTGTTTTTTATGTACCGAGATTAAACTTCATGCCTCTGGAATATTTATACCTCAAATTTCCATTTAAAGGTGAAAAAATTGAAAAAGTGAGGTGAGAAAAAAAATCTGAAATTTTAATTAGCCAAATTCATTTATCAATCTTAAAGTTGCCGTTAACGTAAAAAAATTAAGAATCTAACTCAGTATACAGCCACCAACTTGTGAGTGAAAGACATCGAAAAAAAAAGCCATTTGGAACAGGCTATAAATTTTGAATCTTTTTCCAACTGACCCTGTTGTGCTTAAATTACAGTATCGAGACAAATATGATAAAAAATAATATGTATATGTAGTATAGAGACGTGCCATTTACCTGTAAAATGATGCATAGTTATATTGTACTTCTGTGTATAGCAAAGTTATATAAATACAGTACAAAGGCCACAACAGACAAAATGCCCAACGAGGTGGCAGAAAAAAGATGTCCATAAAAATATTGATGTCGAATATGAATATCTAAACTATTCCAAAAAAAATTCTACACAGGAATATACTGTTTTTACATAAATTCCGTTAAAACGTTGCAAAATAGTTTCTCCTTACTTTTTACTTTTATTACAAAAACTAATTTAGTGATGTTGATATAATGGTTAACTCTCGAAATTGAACCCTATATCTCAGAGAGCTCAAAAAGGAGTTGTACACGACTGGGAATGGGATGAAATTCGGAAAATGATCATGCAGATGTGATGCGCTCACCATCTATATTTGGTAAAAAATAATTTTCATTAAAAACTTCCCCCGATGGGTGACAAATTATTTTTCTATTGGTCAGTATATTCTTCTTAGTTTTCAACAATGCTTTCGATTTGCAAAATTATGTTTACTACAGCCCCATTATAGCATTAAGTCTATATCGATTAATGCTGCCTTTCAGATGTGACAATCACTCTCGATAGATCTGCGATTAGGAACAATCGTGAGAACCCAAGGTGGACAATATGAACATCGTTAAAATGAATTGTTAAGCAGCAACACTTTTTTTAGGGAATTTTTGCAACTTTTTTGGGAGTTTTTTATTTATGAAATGCCCATCATTTATAGGAGCGTTTCCCACAAACTTCGTATTTTGCAAACTTAAACTTCTCTCTTCTTCCTGTAACTATATAATATTCACAGCTTTTATCCCCATACCACCAGACATCACCCATTTTGGGAAATATGAGTCTGAATTGATTTGGACCAGCAGAACGTATTCCAAAGCCATCTGAGTTATTCAAGTTAATATTTCGGATATTTCTGCAAATGTATATCGAAGATACGTCTGGAATGAGTATGAAATTCGAAAATGCGGAAATGTGCAAACCAACACAAATCGTAAACGAACTATTCGGAATTTCATATTGTTTTCATTCTTCCTCCACACATAGCTTTTATTCAGTTTTATGAAAACGAAAATTTCTTTTATTTAATTATTATGATTATGATATATTTATGTCGTCACAAGGGGGAAAAATAAGCCGATGAATGAAGACAAATGGGTAGTGGACTATGACGTAACTTTAAAAGCGGCCAAAGTCAGTCATGTCTGCTTCGGATGCAATTCTTGTTCTGGTATTTGAATGATTTTGAAATTCGAGGTCAAGATCGAGTATGAAATTTCATTTGGGCCCTTCAGTATAAAAGCCCAGCTTCCTATTCGATCGGATAACAGTTCCCTTTTTGCATTCAAACAAGAAGCAAACTTATCAATCAGAGGAAAATGATCGCCAAGGTGAGAAATTCATAATCCATTGTTTTTTATTGCTGACTTTTGCATTGTAAGGTATCAGTATAGCTCTTGGAATTTAAATATTGCTTTACTTGCTGACGTGATTGTTCCCCAAGGCGATATAAATTACTTCCCCGAATTAATTAGTTGTCAACATATTTTGATTGTAGCAGTTGAAGAAAATTCCATTCATCATTTTAAATTATATTTCAAATTAACCCAACCAAGTCTTTGATCGAAATCACGTAAAAGATTTTCATTTACATTTATAAAACATATGCATGATTTCAATTTTCAAAATATTTAATTTTTCATACACATTCGTCAGTTCTGATGAGGAGAAATGATTATCGATATTTGATTTTCATTTCAGTTTGTCCTAATTGCTTTTGCTGCTGCCACTGTACAAGCGAGTATTTTCCCGCTTCACGGAGTAAGTTCTAATTCAACATGTTTACTTTCAAATATGTATTGATGAATCAGAGATCGATGCAGATCGATTCATATCGATAAATTAAGAAAAATAATATGACAGCATTGCCGTACAAATAGCTGAAAGAGTTTCAATATAATTTTACGGCAAATAACTTTTATATAATGTACATGATATGAATCGATTGAGAAAGTATGTTATGATGGTTATGGTATTGTCGTAAAATACCATAACGATCAGATTGGTATTTTACGGCATAACCGCATGTAGACTTGTGCATTATGTCTTTAGATGTAATAGTGATATCAAATGGTTTGTTTGTCGATGAAAGTAATGTATATCACTGGAATTTCAGGCTCATCACCATGCACCTCAGCCATACTCTTTTGGATACAGCGTGAAAGACAAACATGGTGAACAGCACAGGCAAGAAACTGGTAATGGTGCCGGACATGTGAAGGGCAACTACGGATTCACTGATGACCGCGGTGTGCACCGTCAGGTCAACTACGTCGCTGACCACGCTGGCTTCCGCGCTCAGGTCAAGACCAACGAACCTGGAACTGCCAACCAGGACCCTGCTGCTGTAAACATCATCTCATCAGCTCACCCATACTTCGGTGCTGGACACGGACTGGGATATGGTGGCTCTGCCTACGGTGGTCTCGAATACGCCGGTTATGGAGGATATGGACTTGGACTCGGCCACGGTATCAAGGCACCATTGGCCGCCGGACATCTCGGAGCATATGGTGGATATGGCCTCGGATACGGTGGTTACGGACACGGTACTGTCCAAAGGTACGACAGCAGAGAACACCATCTCGGCCTGCTCTAGATCAGAATGCATGTTAGTCAAGAAATCATTCAAAATATAGCTTGTGCCACTTTAGTGATACATTAATCAGCATGGAAATAAACATATCTCGTAATTTATAAAAAATTTGTTTGTGAATTCTTTACTCCGTGTTAAAGGTTTGGATGGATATGAGGTATAAAAGGTTTTTTTTCCAATTAATACACAAATTTGAATAGAAAATGAAGCATAACATGTGATCGATGACTGAAAAAGTATTTACTTTTTAACGTTTCGGCAATACCTTCAACAATTTTTAATGCTCGCGAATGCTTTTATGAAACGGCATCATCAAATAGCTAGAAAATATAAAGGTGTACATTATATTTGGTGAAGATATGCGCAAATAGAGCTGATAAATATGATGGACATATCGTAGATATGTTTTGCTCTTTACTTCGTTTGATAGCATCTAAACAATGTCAATATTTTTTACTTCACTCCAATTTCCGTATTACGATAGATTATTTCGATGGAAATATCGTAGATATGTCTTTGTGCGGATTGTATGCCACTGCTTTTCATCTGCGGCTCCTTCAAATGAGAGGTAAAACCTCAAACAGTCATAAAAAAAAAAAATCTCAAAGATTTGTATACGACGTACAGATGAAAAAAGAAAAATCAAACTTTTTTTCAAGAAAACATTTGATAAACTACTGCTTTTATTCCCAAGAAGTTTATTATCGATAAATTAAATTTGCAAATGCGGATTATACGCAAAGAATTACGGCAACATTCAAATGTACAGGGTGTCTTGTAAGTGCTAGCTCGGCCTTTATCTCATCAACCGTCCATCGTAGAGGTATGATTTCAGTTTAAGAACTCTTCAACAAGTGTTCAAAAATGACCCTGTACCAAGTTCTGAGTGTGAAAATATAATGTGTAACAAAATAAAAGATCTAAATGCTTATACTGTCCCCCTGTGCTCTAACTTCCAATTAGAAAGTTGTTGCACTGTATTCCCTAATTCCAACAAAAAAATTCGTTGTTTCTAAATGCAGTATTGATAGATATATCAATTCGAAAATCGTGCGAAAGAAAAGCGTTAAATGAATATTATATTGATTATCTGTGGGTATATATCTATAGTAATTCATTCGAATATATCTGTGAATATATATATTTGAAAATAAGGAAAATTTTTTGTTGCCTTCAGGAGAGACAGGCCAAGAACTTTCTAACTGCAAGTTAGAGCACAAGGGACCGTATAAGAATTCAGATATATTATTTTGTGACACAATGTGTTGTCACTCTCAAAACTGGTACACGGTAATTTTTGAAAACTCGCACTTCCAGGACACGCTGCATATGGTATTGATGGAATGTACCAACAAAATTTCTCATGCCAACACTTTCGAAATCTCGACTAACATTTCAGCATCAGGAAGGGTTACACTCGTGATATTGGGAGAGAGATTTTATAATTTGAATATATAAAATATTGGTTACATTTCAGAAAATATGTGTAAAAATATTTTTCACCTTGAGGTTGGCCTTAAAATACAACTTTTTTATGCACAGTAGGAAAGGAATGATTTTTTCAAGTCTGGCTGCCTGGATGAAATATACCGGATATAAAGACTGAGTTTTTGGAGAATGACGATGATTTTGAGTCGACAAAAGTATATTGAACACGGAATCAAATTGCTCTATTTGTATTAAAAAGGTCCATATTTTATCAACTTCATTAAATAGCAATAGATTCTCGATAAAAATGTTTGTATCACTCTGAAACAAAATTACCAGTTTCCAATCATTTATTTATATAATTTAAAACTTATTGAACGTTAAATTTATATGGATTAAATGAATATAAACGAAATTCATGAATTTATTTGTTTTCAATTGACACACAATGTTGGCTTGAAATTGATCGAACTGAGTACTCAGCGCGTAAGCTTTAGCAACACATATGTAAAATTAAAAAATATTATTTCATAAAAATACTGATAATACAAACTAGATGCTCAGCAAATGTATCAATTTTAGTGACATGCATGATGCTGGATTTGACTATTTTCAACATGGTTATTTATAAGGATTTGATTGATGAATATTAATACATCTCCGACTATTAAAGAACTCTCAAAAATGGAGATAAGAAAAATAAAAGTAAACATCTGTTTTCCTGAAACATAAGATTTAGGACAAGCAAAATGTACTTTAAAACTTTTGGAGTTTAGAGGCAGATACTCGAATGATTATATTGTATAACAAATACACTCATGACCATAAATTGAGGATAATGCCAGCTCCGGCAAATAAAGTTTCAGAAACAAAACAAACGTTACTTATTCATAAAGCCCATTTATTAAACAAAAGATAAAGAACAAAAACGATGGTGGATAAACTACGATTTTTGCTCCCTGGAGCAATTGTAAAAAATATCTCCTTTACAAACCTTACTACTACATGGTTGGTATGATGATAAATACATTGTATGTCTCCCATGCGATGAAATATAGTCCGTACAACGCCTAGTCATGCTGAGTATCAAATTATCGATCTGATCTTGGAGAAGATCACTCCACTCAGCAAGCAATGCTCTCCGAAATTCCGGTACACATGTAGGAGGTGGTTGACGGGCTGCAACTCGTCGGCCAAACATGTCCCACACATCCTCTATCGGATTCAAGTCAGGTGAGAATGCTGGCCATTCCATACGTTATGGGTTATATCCTCAGATTCAAGGCATTCGTTTACGATATTTGCTCGGTGAGGACGGGCGTTGTCATACATAAACACAAATTCTGCGCCCATGGCACCCCTAAACAAACGTACATGTTGTTCCAGAATGATGTCCCGATAAATTTGAGCTTTCATGGTTCCGGTTTGAACATGCAGATCTGTTCTGGAACCCAGTATAATTCCACCCAAAACGAGCAATGCTGCACCACCGTAACGTTGTCGTTCAATGATGTTGTCTTGGTGGTAACGGGTACCTGGCGTTCTCCATATGAAAGTCCGACGTGAATCAGACAGCAAGCTAAACCTGGACTCGTCGGAAAACATCACACAAGCCCACTGTGACGATGTCCAACTTGCATGTTCTCTACTCCAGGCTAATCGCTGCCGACAGTGCGTTGCCGTGAGCGGAACACATCTGACAGGCCTGCGAGCATATAGACCAATATCTCCCAAACGTCTGTACACGGTTTGCCTTGAAACTGTGGTACCCGTGGCTGCAGATAGCTGACGAGACAGGTCGGATGCTGTGCTCCGTCTGCTTCTTTTGGCAGTTACTGCCAAATACCGGTTTTCATTCGGCGTTGTAACTCGGAGGCGACCTGTAATGTAACGTCTACTAACATTTCCATTATCTTGGAATCGTTGCCAAAGCCTAGAGATGACACTTTAGGCAATTCCAAGTTCCTCGGATATTTCCATCTGAGTACGCCCACATTCCAGGCGGACGATAACTCTACCACGTAAAAAATCATCCACATGCGTCCTCTGTGTCAAAACTATTCGCTTATGGCACTGAGCGACTTACAGAACTCCTGTGAACAATTTTACTTCTTTGCCACCATTCCTTATATACCCCCTTCCCCCTCTTACACTCTCGTCATTGTGACGTACTATCGGCATTATCTGGCGACTTCCTGAAATTTGCATATCATTCCTGCAGATGTGTGTGATAATTCTAAAGGTGAAATTTTTACTTTAGATTTCGACTTTCGTGCGATTCTGAATTATCCTTAATTTATGGACATGAGTGTAAAAAACAATCCTCTCATTAATATGGATTAGAATAAGATCATGAAACACAATTAGTCCTTTTATATTTGTGTGTGACCACGCATTCTAACAGTTAAGAAAACTCATATACTTTTCATTTAAAAATAGTTATACTAGGAATATAGAACTATTATTCCCAGGCCCCTCTCAGATGGGAAACTTCAATTTCAATATTTCTGTATACGTATATTGAATATATATCTGAAAAGGTATAAACGTTTATAATGCGGACATGTATTAAGCAGCATAAATCGTAAACGGATTCTTTGGAATTTCCTCATTTTTTGTTTTCGTTTTCTCATCCACACTTTGCTCCTATTGATTAAAGCTACGCAAACAAAATTTCATTTTATTATTTTTTTATTATTATAATTAAGTTGTCCCCAAGAAGGGAAAAATAAATAAGCTGTTGAATTAGAGAGTAGATGGCTGTGAAGTGACCCTTGACGTGATTTTAAAACAGGACAAAGTAAGTCATGTCTGCTTGGAAAGTAGTTCTTGTCCTGGTATTTGAACCATTTGGAAATTCATGGTCAATATCAAGTGTGAAATTTCATTTTGGCCTTTAGTATAAAAGGCCAGGCTCTTATTCGATCTGATCACAGTTCTCTCTTTCAGTTCAGACAAGAAGCAAACTTATCCCTCCAAAGAAAATGATCGCCAAGGTGAGAAATATAATTATGGTATAATTATAAAATGAAATATAAATGTAATATAATTATAATTATCACTAACAGTGAAGACTTTTTTTTTCTGTAATGCAAACTATCAGTAACAATATATATATTTATGGAACATATGTGAATGATATTATCGAGCTCTTTCTTTGAAGGGAGAATTGGAAACAATCTATTCCTCGGTCTCAAACTTTTCCATAGTGACGAGTAGACCCTCGTCGATAATTTCGGTTAACATAGGGTTTATGAACATTGTTATCTATGAGAACTTGACTCATCCAAAAAAACTGACGACTTGCTAGGGTGACGACTTAACGAGGTTTTACAGTACTATTTCTCCAGACAAATCATTCGCTGAACACATTTTGATTTTAGCAGTTGGGAAAAATTCCAATCATTATTTTAAATGATTTTTCAACATAACCCATCCAAGTGTGATCGAAATGACGTAAAGAAATTTCATGTACATTATCAAAGATACGAGGGGGTACCTAAAAGTAACTGGGATTTCTTTTTCAGAATTTGTTTATTCAATTTTTTCACAAAATTTCCTAGGAACGTTACTTCGCACATTGACTCAGAGGGGGGTGGGGTGGTTCATACTTACTTAGTAAGAGAACCGCATATTGCCGATGCTCCGCTTACCTTAACGTGATTCCGGTTAGTTTTGAGGTACACCCTCCTATACATGATTTAAATTTCTAAAATATTTAATTTTACGCAGAAATTTATCAGTTTTGGAGAGAAGTGATTGTTAATATTTTTTATTTTATTTCAGTTTGTCCTTATTGGTTTTGCTGCTGCCACAGTACACGCCAGCATTATACCACTTCACGGAGTAAGTCCTAATTTGATAGGTTTAACCTCAAATAAGCAATGATCCAGAATGTGATTTGGAACATTTGAAAAAAATGTGGCAGCCTTGCCGCCAAATAATTGCATATATCATTATAATTTTTTGGCGAATAAGTTGTAAATAATATGTTTAGATACAAGAGTGATACCAAATATTTTTTTTCTTGTGAAACGAAAGTAATGTATATAACTGGAATTTCAGGCTCATCACCATGCACCTCAGCCATACTCTTTTGGATACAGCGTGAAAGACAAACATGGTGAACAGCACAGGCAAGAAACTGGTAATGGTGCCGGACATGTGAAGGGCAACTACGGATTCACTGATGACCGCGGTGTGCACCGTCAGGTCAACTACGTCGCTGACCACGCTGGCTTCCGCGCTCAGGTCAAGACCAACGAACCTGGAACTGCCAACCAGGACCCTGCTGCTGTAAACATCATCTCATCAGCTCACCCATACTTCGGTGCTGGACACGGACTGGGATATGGTGGCTCTGCCTACGGTGGTCTCGGATACGCCGGTTATGGAGGATATGGACTTGGACTCGGCCACGGTATCAAGGCACCATTGGCCGCCGGACATCTCGGAGCATATGGTGGATATGGCCTCGGATACGGTGGTTACGGACACGGTACTGTCCAAAGGTACGACAGCAGAGAACACCATCTCGGCCTGCTCTAGATCAGAATGCATGTTAGTCAAGAAATCATTCAAAATATAGCTTGTGCCACTTTAGTGATACATTAATCAGCATGGAAATAAACATATCTCGTAATTTATAAAAAATTTGTTTGTGAATTCTTTACTCCGTGTTAAAGGTTTGGATGGATATGAGGTATAAAAGGTTTTTTTTCCAATTAATACACAAATTTGAATAGAAAATGAAGCATAACATGTGATCGATGACTGAAAAAGTATTTACTTTTTAACGTTTCGGCAATACCTTCAACAATTTTTAATGCTCGCGAATGCTTTTATGAAACGGCATCATCAAATAGCTAGAAAATATAAAGGTGTACATTATATTTGGTGAAGATATGCGCAAATAGAGCTGATAAATATGATGGACATATCGTAGATATGTTTTGCTCTTTACTTCGTTTGATAGCATCTAAACAATGTCAATATTTTTTACTTCACTCCAATTTCCGTATTACGATAGATTATTTCGATGGAAATATCGTAGATATGTCTTTGTGCGGATTGTATGCCACTGCTTTTCATCTGCGGCTCCTTCAAATGAGAGGTAAAAACTCAAACAGTCATAAAAAAAAAAAATCTCAAAGATTTGTATACGACGTACAGATGAAAAAAGAAAAATCAAACTTTTTTTCAAGAAAACATTTGATAAACTACTGCTTTTATTCCCAAGAAGTTTATTATCGATAAATTAAATTTGCAAATGCGGATTATACGCAAAGAATTACGGCAACATTCAAATGTACAGGGTGTCTTGTAAGTGCTAGCTCGGCCTTTATCTCATCAACCGTCCATCGTAGAGGTATGATTTCAGTTTAAGAACTCTTCAACAAGTGTTCAAAAATGACCCTGTACCAAGTTCTGAGTGTGAAAATATAATGTGTAACAAAATAAAAGATCTAAATGCTTATACTGTCCCCCTGTGCTCTAACTTCCAATTAGAAAGTTGTTGCACTGTATTCCCTAATTCCAACAAAAAAATTCGTTGTTTCTAAATGCAGTATTGATAGATATATCAATTCGAAAATCGTGCGAAAGAAAAGCGTTAAATGAATATTATATTGATTATCTGTGGGTATATATCTATAGTAATTCATTCGAATATATCTGTGAATATATATATTTGAAAATAAGGAAAATTTTTTGTTGCCTTCAGGAGAGACAGGCCAAGAACTTTCTAACTGCAAGTTAGAGCACAAGGGACCGTATAAGAATTCAGATATATTATTTTGTGACACAATGTGTTGTCACTCTCAAAACTGGTACACGGTAATTTTTGAAAACTCGCACTTCCAGGACACGCTGCATATGGTATTGATGGAATGTACCAACAAAATTTCTCATGCCAACACTTTCGAAATCTCGACTAACATTTCAGCATCAGGAAGGGTTACACTCGTGATATTGGGAGAGAGATTTTATAATTTGAATATATAAAATATTGGTTACATTTCAGAAAATATGTGTAAAAATATTTTTCACCTTGAGGTTGGCCTTAAAATACAACTTTTTTATGCACAGTAGGAAAGGAATGATTTTTTCAAGTCTGGCTGCCTGGATGAAATATACCGGATATAAAGACTGAGTTTTTGGAGAATGACGATGATTTTGAGTCGACAAAAGTATATTGAACACGGAATCAAATTGCTCTATTTGTATTAAAAAGGTCCATATTTTATCAACTTCATTAAATAGCAATAGATTCTCGATAAAAATGTTTGTATCACTCTGAAACAAAATTACCAGTTTCCAATCATTTATTTATATAATTTAAAACTTATTGAACGTTAAATTTATATGGATTAAATGAATATAAACGAAATTCATGAATTTATTTGTTTTCAATTGACACACAATGTTGGCTTGAAATTGATCGAACTGAGTACTCAGCGCGTAAGCTTTAGCAACACATATGTAAAATTAAAAAATATTATTTCATAAAAATACTGATAATACAAACTAGATGCTCAGCAAATGTATCAATTTTAGTGACATGCATGATGCTGGATTTGACTATTTTCAACATGGTTATTTATAAGGATTTGATTGATGAATATTAATACATCTCCGACTATTAAAGAACTCTCAAAAATGGAGATAAGAAAAATAAAAGTAAACATCTGTTTTCCTGAAACATAAGATTTAGGACAAGCAAAATGTACTTTAAAACTTTTGGAGTTTAGAGGCAGATACTCGAATGATTATATTGTATAACAAATACACTCATGACCATAAATTGAGGATAATGCCAGCTCCGGCAAATAAAGTTTCAGAAACAAAACAAACGTTACTTATTCATAAAGCCCATTTATTAAACAAAAGATAAAGAACAAAAACGATGGTGGATAAACTACGATTTTTGCTCCCTGGAGCAATTGTAAAAAATATCTCCTTTACAAAACCTTACTACTACATGGTTGGTATGATGATAAATACATTGTATGTCTCCCATGCGATGAAATATAGTCCGTACAACGCCTAGTCATGCTGAGTATCAAATTATCGATCTGATCTTGGAGAAGATCACTCCACTCAGCAAGCAATGCTCTCCGAAATTCCGGTACACATGTAGGAGGTGGTTGACGGGCTGCAACTCGTCGGCCAAACATGTCCCACACATCCTCTATCAGATTCAAGTCAGGTGAGAATGCTGGCCATTCCATACGTTATGGGTTATATCCTCAGATTCAAGGCATTCGTTTACGATATTTGCTCGGTGAGGACGGGCGTTGTCATACATAAACACAAATTCTGCGCCCATGGCACCCCTAAACAAACGTACATGTTGTTCCAGAATGATGTCCCGATAAATTTGAGCTTTCATGGTTCCGGTTTGAACATGCAGATCTGTTCTGGAACCCAGTATAATTCCACCCAAAACGAGCAATGCTGCACCACCGTAACGTTGTCGTTCAATGATGTTGTCTTGGTGGTAACGGGTACCTGGCGTTCTCCATATGAAAGTCCGACGTGAATCAGACAGCAAGCTAAACCTGGACTCGTCGGAAAACATCACACAAGCCCACTGTGACGATGTCCAACTTGCATGTTCTCTACTCCAGGCTAATCGCTGCCGACAGTGCGTTGCCGTGAGCGGAACACATCTGACAGGCCTGCGAGCATATAGACCAATATCTCCCAAACGTCTGTACACGGTTTGCCTTGAAACTGTGGTACCCGTGGCTGCAGATAGCTGACGAGACAGGTCGGATGCTGTGCTCCGTCTGCTTCTTTTGGCAGTTACTGCCAAATACCGGTTTTCATTCGGCGTTGTAACTCGGAGGCGACCTGTAATGTAACGTCTACTAACATTTCCATTATCTTGGAATCGTTGCCAAAGCCTAGAGATGACACTTTAGGCAATTCCAAGTTCCTCGGATATTTCCATCTGAGTACGCCCACATTCAAGGCGGACGATAACTCTACCACGTAAAAAATCATCCACATGCGTCCTCTGTGTCAAAACTATTCGCTTATGGCACTGAGCGACTTACAGAACTCCTGTGAACAATTTTACTTCTTTGCCACCATTCCTTATATACCCCCTTCCCCCTCTTACACTCTCGTCATTGTGACGTACTATCGGCATTATCTGGCGACTTCCTGAAATTTGCATATCATTCCTGCAGATGTGTGTGATAATTCTAAAGGTGAAATTTTTACTTTAGATTTCGACTTTCGTGCGATTCTGAATTATCCTTAATTTATGGACATGAGTGTAAAAAACAATCCTCTCATTAATATGGATTAGAATAAGATCATGAAACACAATTAGTCCTTTTATATTTGTGTGTGACCACGCATTCTAACAGTTAAGAAAACTCATATACTTTTCATTTAAAAATAGTTATACTAGGAATATAGAACTATTATTCCCAGGTCCCTCTCAGATGGGAAACTTCAATTTCAATATTTCTGTATACGTATATTGAATATATATCTGAAAAGGTATAAACGTTTATAATGCGGACATGTATTAAGCAGCATAAATCGTAAACGGATTCTTTGGAATTTCCTCATTTTTTGTTTTCGTTTTCTCATCCACACTTTGCTCCTATTGATTAAAGCTACGCAAACAAAATTTCATTTTATTATTTTTTTATTATTATAATTAAGTTGTCCCCAAGAAGGGAAAAATAAATAAGCTGTTGAATTAGAGAGTAGATGGCTGTGAAGTGACCCTTGACGTGATTTTAAAACAGGACAAAGTAAGTCATGTCTGCTTGGAAAGTAGTTCTTGTCCTGGTATTTGAACCATTTGGAAATTCATGGTCAATATCAAGTGTGAAATTTCATTTTGGCCTTTAGTATAAAAGGCCAGGCTCTTATTCGATCTGATCACAGTTCTCTCTTTCAGTTCAGACAAGAAGCAAACTTATCCCTCCAAAGAAAATGATCGCCAAGGTGAGAAATATAATTATGGTATAATTATAAAATGAAATATAAATGTAATATAATTATAATTATCACTAACAGTGAAGACTTTTTTTTTCTGTAATGCAAACTATCAGTAACAATATATATATTTATGGAACATATGTGAATGATATTATCGAGCTCTTTCTTTGAAGGGAGAATTGGAAACAATCTATTCCTCGGTCTCAAACTTTTCCATAGTGACGAGTAGACCCTCGTCGATAATTTCGGTTAACATAGGGTTTATGAACATTGTTATCTATGAGAACTTGACTCATCCAAAAAAACTGACGACTTGCTAGGGTGACGACTTAACGAGGTTTTACAGTACTATTTCTCCAGACAAATCATTCGCTGAACACATTTTGATTTTAGCAGTTGGGAAAAATTCCAATCATTATTTTAAATGATTTTTCAACATAACCCATCCAAGTCTGATCGAAATGACGTAAAGAAATTTCATGTACATTATCAAAGATACGAGGGGGTACCTAAAAGTAACTGGGATTTCTTTTTCAGAATTTGTTTATTCAATTTTTTCACAAAATTTCCTAGGAACGTTACTTCGCACATTGACTCAGAGGGGGGTGGGGTGGTTCATACTTACTTAGTAAGAGAACCGCATATTGCCGATGCTCCGCTTACCTTAACGTGATTCCGGTTAGTTTTGAGGTACACCCTCCTATACATGATTTAAATTTCTAAAATATTTAATTTTACGCAGAAATTTATCAGTTTTGGAGAGAAGTGATTGTTAATATTTTTTATTTTATTTCAGTTTGTCCTTATTGCTTTTGCTGCTGCCACAGTACACGCCAGCATTATACCACTTCACGGAGTAAGTCCTAATTTGATAGGTTTAACCTCAAATAAGCAATGATCCAGAATGTGATTTGGAACATTTGAAAAAAATGTGGCAGCCTTGCCGCCAAATAATTGCATATATCATTATAATTTTTTGGCGAATAAGTTGTAAATAATATGTTTAGATACAAGAGTGATATCAAATATTTTTTTTCTTGTGAAACGAAAGTAATGTATATAACTGGAATTTCAGGCTCATCACCATGCACCTCAGCCATACTCTTTTGGATACAGCGTGAAAGACAAACATGGTGAACAGCACAGGCAAGAAACTGGTAATGGTGCCGGACATGTGAAGGGCAACTACGGATTCACTGATGACCGCGGTGTGCACCGTCAGGTCAACTACGTCGCTGACCACGCTGGCTTCCGCGCTCAGGTCAAGACCAACGAACCTGGAACTGCCAACCAGGACCCTGCTGCTGTAAACATCATCTCATCAGCTCACCCATACTTCGGTGCTGGACACGGACTGGGATATGGTGGCTCTGCCTACGGTGGTCTCGGATACGCCGGTTATGGAGGATATGGACTTGGACTCGGCCACGGTATCAAGGCACCATTGGCCGCCGGACATCTCGGAGCATATGGTGGATATGGCCTCGGATACGGTGGTTACGGACACGGTACTGTCCAAAGGTACGACAGCAGAGAACACCATCTCGGCCTGCTCTAGATCAGAATGCATGTTAGTCAAGAAATCATTCAAAATATAGCTTGTGCCACTTTAGTGATACATTAATCAGCATGGAAATAAACATATCTCGTAATTTATAAAAAATTTGTTTGTGAATTCTTTACTCCGTGTTAAAGGTTTGGATGGATATGAGGTATAAAAGGTTTTTTTTCCAATTAATACACAAATTTGAATAGAAAATGAAGCATAACATGTGATCGATGACTGAAAAAGTATTTACTTTTTAACGTTTCGGCAATACCTTCAACAATTTTTAATGCTCGCGAATGCTTTTATGAAACGGCATCATCAAATAGCTAGAAAATATAAAGGTGTACATTATATTTGGTGAAGATATGCGCAAATAGAGCTGATAAATATGATGGACATATCGTAGATATGTTTTGCTCTTTACTTCGTTTGATAGCATCTAAACAATGTCAATATTTTTTACTTCACTCCAATTTCCGTATTACGATAGATTATTTCGATGGAAATATCGTAGATATGTCTTTGTGCGGATTGTATGCCACTGCTTTTCATCTGCGGCTCCTTCAAATGAGAGGTAAAAACTCAAACAGTCATAAAAAAAAAAATCTCAAAGATTTGTATACGACGTACAGATGAAAAAAGAAAAATCAAACTTTTTTTCAAGAAAACATTTGATAAACTACTGCTTTTATTCCCAAGAAGTTTATTATCGATAAATTAAATTTGCAAATGCGGATTATACGCAAAGAATTACGGCAACATTCAAATGTACAGGGTGTCTTGTAAGTGCTAGCTCGGCCTTTATCTCATCAACCGTCCATCGTAGAGGTATGATTTCAGTTTAAGAACTCTTCAACAAGTGTTCAAAAATGACCCTGTACCAAGTTCTGAGTGTGAAAATATAATGTGTAACAAAATAAAAGATCTAAATGCTTATACTGTCCCCCTGTGCTCTAACTTCCAATTAGAAAGTTGTTGCACTGTATTCCCTAATTCCAACAAAAAAATTCGTTGTTTCTAAATGCAGTATTGATAGATATATCAATTCGAAAATCGTGCGAAAGAAAAGCGTTAAATGAATATTATATTGATTATCTGTGGGTATATATCTATAGTAATTCATTCGAATATATCTGTGAATATATATATTTGAAAATAAGGAAAATTTTTTGTTGCCTTCAGGAGAGACAGGCCAAGAACTTTCTAACTGCAAGTTAGAGCACAAGGGACCGTATAAGAATTCAGATATATTATTTTGTGACACAATGTGTTGTCACTCTCAAAACTGGTACACGGTAATTTTTGAAAACTCGCACTTCCAGGACACGCTGCATATGGTATTGATGGAATGTACCAACAAAATTTCTCATGCCAACACTTTCGAAATCTCGACTAACATTTCAGCATCAGGAAGGGTTACACTCGTGATATTGGGAGAGAGATTTTATAATTTGAATATATAAAATATTGGTTACATTTCAGAAAATATGTGTAAAAATATTTTTCACCTTGAGGTTGGCCTTAAAATACAACTTTTTTATGCACAGTAGGAAAGGAATGATTTTTTCAAGTCTGGCTGCCTGGATGAAATATACCGGATATAAAGACTGAGTTTTTGGAGAATGACGATGATTTTGAGTCGACAAAAGTATATTGAACACGGAATCAAATTGCTCTATTTGTATTAAAAAGGTCCATATTTTATCAACTTCATTAAATAGCAATAGATTCTCGATAAAAATGTTTGTATCACTCTGAAACAAAATTACCAGTTTCCAATCATTTATTTATATAATTTAAAACTTATTGAACGTTAAATTTATATGGATTAAATGAATATAAACGAAATTCATGAATTTATTTGTTTTCAATTGACACACAATGTTGGCTTGAAATTGATCGAACTGAGTACTCAGCGCGTAAGCTTTAGCAACACATATGTAAAATTAAAAAATATTATTTCATAAAAATACTGATAATACAAACTAGATGCTCAGCAAATGTATCAATTTTAGTGACATGCATGATGCTGGATTTGACTATTTTCAACATGGTTATTTATAAGGATTTGATTGATGAATATTAATACATCTCCGACTATTAAAGAACTCTCAAAAATGGAGATAAGAAAAATAAAAGTAAACATCTGTTTTCCTGAAACATAAGATTTAGGACAAGCAAAATGTACTTTAAAACTTTTGGAGTTTAGAGGCAGATACTCGAATGATTATATTGTATAACAAATACACTCATGACCATAAATTGAGGATAATGCCAGCTCCGGCAAATAAAGTTTCAGAAACAAAACAAACGTTACTTATTCATAAAGCCCATTTATTAAACAAAAGATAAAGAACAAAAACGATGGTGGATAAACTACGATTTTTGCTCCCTGGAGCAATTGTAAAAAATATCTCCTTTACAAAACCTTACTACTACATGGTTGGTATGATGATAAATACATTGTATGTCTCCCATGCGATGAAATATAGTCCGTACAACGCCTAGTCATGCTGAGTATCAAATTATCGATCTGATCTTGGAGAAGATCACTCCACTCAGCAAGCAATGCTCTCCGAAATTCCGGTACACATGTAGGAGGTGGTTGACGGGCTGCAACTCGTCGGCCAAACATGTCCCACACATCCTCTATCAGATTCAAGTCAGGTGAGAATGCTGGCCATTCCATACGTTATGGGTTATATCCTCAGATTCAAGGCATTCGTTTACGATATTTGCTCGGTGAGGACGGGCGTTGTCATACATAAACACAAATTCTGCGCCCATGGCACCCCTAAACAAACGTACATGTTGTTCCAGAATGATGTCCCGATAAATTTGAGCTTTCATGGTTCCGGTTTGAACATGCAGATCTGTTCTGGAACCCAGTATAATTCCACCCAAAACGAGCAATGCTGCACCACCGTAACGTTGTCGTTCAATGATGTTGTCTTGGTGGTAACGGGTACCTGGCGTTCTCCATATGAAAGTCCGACGTGAATCAGACAGCAAGCTAAACCTGGACTCGTCGGAAAACATCACACAAGCCCACTGTGACGATGTCCAACTTGCATGTTCTCTACTCCAGGCTAATCGCTGCCGACAGTGCGTTGCCGTGAGCGGAACACATCTGACAGGCCTGCGAGCATATAGACCAATATCTCCCAAACGTCTGTACACGGTTTGCCTTGAAACTGTGGTACCCGTGGCTGCAGATAGCTGACGAGACAGGTCGGATGCTGTGCTCCGTCTGCTTCTTTTGGCAGTTACTGCCAAATACCGGTTTTCATTCGGCGTTGTAACTCGGAGGCGACCTGTAATGTAACGTCTACTAACATTTCCATTATCTTGGAATCGTTGCCAAAGCCTAGAGATGACACTTTAGGCAATTCCAAGTTCCTCGGATATTTCCATCTGAGTACGCCCACATTCCAGGCGGACGATAACTCTACCACGTAAAAAATCATCCACATGCGTCCTCTGTGTCAAAACTATTCGCTTATGGCACTGAGCGACTTACAGAACTCCTGTGAACAATTTTACTTCTTTGCCACCATTCCTTATATACCCCCTTCCCCCTCTTACACTCTCGTCATTGTGACGTACTATCGGCATTATCTGGCGACTTCCTGAAATTTGCATATCATTCCTGCAGATGTGTGTGATAATTCTAAAGGTGAAATTTTTACTTTAGATTTCGACTTTCGTGCGATTCTGAATTATCCTTAATTTATGGACATGAGTGTAAAAAACAATCCTCTCATTAATATGGATTAGAATAAGATCATGAAACACAATTAGTCCTTTTATATTTGTGTGTGACCACGCATTCTAACAGTTAAGAAAACTCATATACTTTTCATTTAAAAATAGTTATACTAGGAATATAGAACTATTATTCCCAGGTCCCTCTCAGATGGGAAACTTCAATTTCAATATTTCTGTATACGTATATTGAATATATATCTGAAAAGGTATAAACGTTTATAATGCGGACATGTATTAAGCAGCATAAATCGTAAACGGATTCTTTGGAATTTCCTCATTTTTTGTTTTCGTTTTCTCATCCACACTTTGCTCCTATTGATTAAAGCTACGCAAACAAAATTTCATTTTATTATTTTTTTATTATTATAATTAAGTTGTCCCCAAGAAGGGAAAAATAAATAAGCTGTTGAATTAGAGAGTAGATGGCTGTGAAGTGACCCTTGACGTGATTTTAAAACAGGACAAAGTAAGTATGTCTGCTTGGAAAGTAGTTCTTGTCCTGGTATTTGAACCATTTGGAAATTCATGGTCAATATCAAGTGTGAAATTTCATTTTGGCCTTTAGTATAAAAGGCCAGGCTCTTATTCGATCTGATCACAGTTCTCTCTTTCAGTTCAGACAAGAAGCAAACTTATCCCTCCAAAGAAAATGATCGCCAAGGTGAGAAATATAATTATGGTATAATTATAAAATGAAATATAAATGTAATATAATTATAATTATCACTAACAGTGAAGACTTTTTTTTTCTGTAATGCAAACTATCAGTAACAATATATATATTTATGGAACATATGTGAATGATATTATCGAGCTCTTTCTTTGAAGGGAGAATTGGAAACAATCTATTCCTCGGTCTCAAACTTTTCCATAGTGACGAGTAGACCCTCGTCGATAATTTCGGTTAACATAGGGTTTATGAACATTGTTATCTATGAGAACTTGACTCATCCAAAAAAACTGACGACTTGCTAGGGTGACGACTTAACGAGGTTTTACAGTACTATTTCTCCAGACAAATCATTCGCTGAACACATTTTGATTTTAGCAGTTGGGAAAAATTCCAATCATTATTTTAAATGATTTTTCAACATAACCCATCCAAGTCTGATCGAAATGACGTAAAGAAATTTCATGTACATTATCAAAGATACGAGGGGGTACCTAAAAGTAACTGGGATTTCTTTTTCAGAATTTGTTTATTCAATTTTTTCACAAAATTTCCTAGGAACGTTACTTCGCACATTGACTCAGAGGGGGGTGGGGTGGTTCATACTTACTTAGTAAGAGAACCGCATATTGCCGATGCTCCGCTTACCTTAACGTGATTCCGGTTAGTTTTGAGGTACACCCTCCTATACATGATTTAAATTTCTAAAATATTTAATTTTACGCAGAAATTTATCAGTTTTGGAGAGAAGTGATTGTTAATATTTTTTATTTTATTTCAGTTTGTCCTTATTGCTTTTGCTGCTGCCACAGTACACGCCAGCATTATACCACTTCACGGAGTAAGTCCTAATTTGATAGGTTTAACCTCAAATAAGCAATGATCCAGAATGTGATTTGGAACATTTGAAAAAAATGTGGCAGCCTTGCCGCCAAATAATTGCATATATCATTATAATTTTTTGGCGAATAAGTTGTAAATAATATGTTTAGATACAAGAGTGATACCAAATATTTTTTTTCTTGTGAAACGAAAGTAATGTATATAACTGGAATTTCAGGCTCATCACCATGCACCTCAGCCATACTCTTTTGGATACAGCGTGAAAGACAAACATGGTGAACAGCACAGGCAAGAAACTGGTAATGGTGCCGGACATGTGAAGGGCAACTACGGATTCACTGATGACCGCGGTGTGCACCGTCAGGTCAACTACGTCGCTGACCACGCTGGCTTCCGCGCTCAGGTCAAGACCAACGAACCTGGAACTGCCAACCAGGACCCTGCTGCTGTAAACATCATCTCATCAGCTCACCCATACTTCGGTGCTGGACACGGACTGGGATATGGTGGCTCTGCCTACGGTGGTCTCGGATACGCCGGTTATGGAGGATATGGACTTGGACTCGGCCACGGTATCAAGGCACCATTGGCCGCCGGACATCTCGGAGCATATGGTGGATATGGCCTCGGATACGGTGGTTACGGACACGGTACTGTCCAAAGGTACGACAGCAGAGAACACCATCTCGGCCTGCTCTAGATCAGAATGCATGTTAGTCAAGAAATCATTCAAAATATAGCTTGTGCCACTTTAGTGATACATTAATCAGCATGGAAATAAACATATCTCGTAATTTATAAAAAATTTGTTTGTGAATTCTTTACTCCGTGTTAAAGGTTTGGATGGATGTGAGGTATAAAAGGTTTTTTTTCCAATTAATACACAAATTTGAATAGAAAATGAAGCATAACATGTGATCGATGACTGAAAAAGTATTTACTTTTTAACGTTTCGGAAATACCTTCAACAATTTTTAATGTTCGCGAATGCTTTTATGAAACGGCATCATCAAATAGCTAGAAAATATAAAGGTGTACATTATATTTGGTGAAGATATGCGCAAATAGAGCTGATAAATATGATGGACATATCGTAGATATGTTTTGCTCTTTACTTCGTTTGATAGCATCTAAACAATGTCAATATTTTTTACTTCACTCCAATTTCCGTATTACGATAGATTATTTCGATGGAAATATCGTAGATATGTCTTTGTGCGGATTGTATGCCACTGCTTTTCATCTGCGGCTCCTTCAAATGAGAGGTAAAACCTCAAACAGTCATAAAAAAAAAAATCTCAAAGATTTGTATACGACGTACAGATGAAAAAAGAAAAATCAAACTTTTTTTCAAGAAAACATTTGATAAACTACTGCTTTTATTCCCAAGAAGTTTATTATCGATAAATTAAATTTGCAAATGCGGATTATACGCAAAGAATTACGGCAACATTCAAATGTACAGGGTGTCTTGTAAGTGCTAGCTCGGCCTTTATCTCATCAACCGTCCATCGTAGAGGTATGATTTCAGTTTAAGAACTCTTCAACAAGTGTTCAAAAATGACCCTGTACCAAGTTCTGAGTGTGAAAATATAATGTGTAACAAAATAAAAGATCTAAATGCTTATACTGTCCCCCTGTGCTCTAACTTCCAATTAGAAAGTTGTTGCACTGTATTCCCTAATTCCAACAAAAAAATTCGTTGTTTCTAAATGCAGTATTGATAGATATATCAATTCGAAAATCGTGCGAAAGAAAAGCGTTAAATGAATATTATATTGATTATCTGTGGGTATATATCTATAGTAATTCATTCGAATATATCTGTGAATATATATATTTGAAAATAAGGAAAATTTTTTGTTGCCTTCAGGAGAGACAGGCCAAGAACTTTCTAACTGCAAGTTAGAGCACAAGGGACCGTATAAGAATTCAGATATATTATTTTGTGACACAATGTGTTGTCACTCTCAAAACTGGTACACGGTAATTTTTGAAAACTCGCACTTCCAGGACACGCTGCATATGGTATTGATGGAATGTACCAACAAAATTTCTCATGCCAACACTTTCGAAATCTCGACTAACATTTCAGCATCAGGAAGGGTTACACTCGTGATATTGGGAGAGAGATTTTATAATTTGAATATATAAAATATTGGTTACATTTCAGAAAATATGTGTAAAAATATTTTTCACCTTGAGGTTGGCCTTAAAATACAACTTTTTTATGCACAGTAGGAAAGGAATGATTTTTTCAAGTCTGGCTGCCTGGATGAAATATACCGGATATAAAGACTGAGTTTTTGGAGAATGACGGTGATTTTGAGTCGACAAAAGTATATTGAACACGGAATCAAATTGCTCTATTTGTATTAAAAAGGTCCATATTTTATCAACTTCATTAAATAGCAATAGATTCTCGATAAAAATGTTTGTATCACTCTGAAACAAAATTACCAGTTTCCAATCATTTATTTATATAATTTAAAACTTATTGAACGTTAAATTTATATGGATTAAATGAATATAAACGAAATTCATGAATTTATTTGTTTTCAATTGACACACAATGTTGGCTTGAAATTGATCGAACTGAGTACTCAGCGCGTAAGCTTTAGCAACACATATGTAAAATTAAAAAATATTATTTCATAAAAATACTGATAATACAAACTACATGCTCAGCAAATGTATCAATTTTAGTGACATGCATGATGCTGGATTTGACTATTTTCAACATGGTTATTTATAAGGATTTGATTGATGAATATTATTAATACATCTCCGACTATTAAAGAACTCTCAAAAATGGAGATAAGAAAAATAAAAGTAAACATCTGTTTTCCTGAAACATAAGATTTAGGACAAGCAAAATGTACTTTAAAACTTTTGGAGTTTAGAGGCAGATACTCGAATGATTATATTGTATAACAAATACACTCATGACCATAAATTGAGGATAATGCCAGCTCCGGCAAATAAAGTTTCAGAAACAAAACAAACGTTACTTATTCATAAAGCCCATTTATTAAACAAAAGATAAAGAACAAAAACGATGGTGGATAAACTACGATTTTTGCTCCCTGTAGCAATTGTAAAAAATATCTCCTTTACAAAACCTTACTACTACATGGTTGGTATGATGATAAATACATTGTATGTCTCCCATGCGATGAAATATAGTCCGTACAACGCCTAGTCATGCTGAGTATCAAATTATCGATCTGATCTTGGAGAAGATCACTCCACTCAGCAAGCAATGCTCTCCGAAATTCCGGTACACATGTAGGAGGTGGTTGACGGGCTGCAACTCGTCGGCCAAACATGTCCCACACATCCTCTATCGGATTCAAGTCAGGTGAGAATGCTGGCCATTCCATACGTTATGGGTTATATCCTCAGATTCAAGGCATTCGTTTACGATATTTGCTCGGTGAGGACGGGCTTTGTCATACATAAACACAAATTCTGCGCCCATGGCACCCCTAAACAAACGTACATGTTGTTCCAGAATGATGTCCCGATAAATTTGAGCTTTCATGGTTCCGGTTTGAACATGCAGATCTGTTCTGGAACCCAGTATAATTCCACCCAAAACGAGCAATGCTGCACCACCGTAACGTTGTCGTTCAATGATGTTGTCTTGGTGGTAACGGGTACCTGGCGTTCTCCATATGAAAGTCCGACGTGAATCAGACAGCAAGCTAAACCTGGACTCGTCGGAAAACATCACACAAGCCCACTGTGACGATGTCCAACTTGCATGTTCTCTACTCCAGGCTAATCGCTGCCGACAGTGCGTTGCCGTGAGCGGAACACATCTGACAGGCCTGCGAGCATATAGACCAATATCTCCCAAACGTCTGTACACGGTTTGCCTTGAAACTGTGGTACCCGTGGCTGCAGATAGCTGACGAGACAGGTCGGATGCTGTGCTCCGTCTGCTTCTTTTGGCAGTTACTGCCAAATACCGGTTTTCATTCGGCGTTGTAACTCGGAGGCGACCTGTAATGTAACGTCTACTAACATTTCCATTATCTTGGAATCGTTGCCAAAGCCTAGAGATGACACTTTAGGCAATTCCAAGTTCCTCGGATATTTCCATCTGAGTACGCCCACATTCCAGGCGGACGATAACTCTACCACGTAAAAAATCATCCACATGCGTCCTCTGTGTCAAAACTATTCGCTTATAGCACTGAGCGACTTACAGAACTCCTGTGAACAATTTTACTTCTTTGCCACCATTCCTTATATACCCCCTTCCCCCTCTTACACTCTCGTCATTGTGACGTACTATCGGCATTATCTGGCGACTTCCTGAAATTTGCATATCATTCCTGCAGATGTGTGTGATAATTCTAAAGGTGAAATTTTTACTTTAGATTTCGACTTTCGTGCGATTCTGAATTATCCTTAATTTATGGACATGAGTGTAAAAAACAATCCTCTCATTAATATGGATTAGAATAAGATCATGAAACACAATTAGTCCTTTTATATTTGTGTGTGACCACGCATTCTAACAGTTAAGAAAACTCATATACTTTTCATTTAAAAATAGTTATACTAGGCATATAGAACTATTATTCCCAGGTCCCTCTCAGATGGGAAACTTCAATTTCAATATTTCTGTATACGTATATTGAATATATATCTGAAAAGGTATAAACGTTTATAATGCGGACATGTATTAAGCAGCATAAATCGTAAACGGATTCTTTGGAATTTCCTCATTTTTTGTTTTCGTTTTCTCATCCACACTTTGCTCCTATTGATTAAAGCTACGCAAACAAAATTTCATTTTATTATTTTTTTATTATTATAATTAAGTTGTCCCCAAGAAGGGAAAAATAAATAAGCTGTTGAATTAGAGAGTAGATGGCTGTGAAGTGACCCTTGACGTGATTTTAAAACAGGACAAAGTAAGTCATGTCTGCTTGGAAAGTAGTTCTTGTCCTGGTATTTGAACCATTTGGAAATTCATGGTCAATATCAAGTGTGAAATTTCATTTTGGCCTTTAGTATAAAAAGCCAGGCTCTTATTCGATCTGATCACAGTTCTCTCTTTCAGTTCAGACAAGAAGCAAACTTATCCCTCCAAAGAAAATGATCGCCAAGGTGAGAAATATAATTATGGTATAATTATAAAATGAAATATAAATGTAATATAATTATAATTATCACTAACAGTGAAGACTTTTTTTTTCTGTAATGCAAACTATCAGTAACAATATATATATTTATGGAACATATGTGAATGATATTATCGAGCTCTTTCTTTGAAGGGAGAATTGGAAACAATCTATTCCTCGGTCTCAAACTTTTCCATAGTGACGGGTAGACCCTCGTCGATAATTTCGGTTAACATAGGGTTTATGAACATTGTTATCTATGAGAACTTGACTCATCCAAAAAAACTGACGACTTGCTAGGGTGACGACTTAACGAGGTTTTACAGTACTATTTCTCCAGACAAATCATTCGCTGAACACATTTTGATTATAGCAGTTGGGAAAAATTCCAATCATTATTTTAAATGATTTTTCAACATAACCCATCCAAGTCTGATCGAAATGACGTAAAGAAATTTCATGTACATTATCAAAGATACGAGGGGGTACCTAAAAGTAACTGGGATTTCTTTTTCAGAATTTGTTTATTCAATTTTTTCACAAAATTTCCTAGGAACGTTACTTCGCACATTGACTCAGAGGGGGGTGGGGTGGTTCATACTTACTTAGTAAGAGAACCGCATATTGCCGATGCTCCGCTTACCTTAACGTGATTCCGGTTAATTTTGAGGTACACCCTCCTATACATGATTTAAATTTCTAAAATATTTAATTTTACGCAGAAATTTATCAGTTTTGGAGAGAAGTGATTGTTAATATTTTTTATTTTATTTCAGTTTGTCCTTATTGCTTTTGCTGCTGCCACAGTACACGCCAGCATTATACCACTTCACGGAGTAAGTCCTAATTTGATAGGTTTCACCTCAAATAAGCAATGATCCAGAATGTGATTTGGAACATTTGAAAAAAATGTGGCAGCCTTGCCGCCAAATAATTGCATATATCATTATAATTTTTTGGCGAATAAGTTGTAAATAATATGTTTAGATACAAGAGTGATATCAAATATTTTTTTTTTTTGTGAAACGAAAGTAATGTATATAACTGGAATTTCAGGCTCATCACCATGCACCTCAGCCATACTCTTTTGGATACAGCGTGAAAGACAAACATGGTGAACAGCACAGGCAAGAAACTGGTAATGGTGCCGGACATGTGAAGGGCAACTACGGATTCACTGATGACCGTGGTGTGCACCGTCAGGTCAACTACGTTGCTGACCACGCTGGCTTCCGCGCTCAGGTCAAGACCAACGAACCTGGAACTGCCAACCAGGACCCTGCTGCTGTAAACATCATCTCATCAGCTCACCCATACTTCGGTGCTGGACACGGACTGGGATATGGTGGCTCTGCCTACGGTGGTCTCGGATACGCCGGTTATGGAGGATATGGACTTGGACTCGGCCACGGTATCAAGGCACCATTGGCCGCCGGACATCTCGGAGCATATGGTGGATATGGCCTCGGATACGGTGGTTACGGACACGGTACTGTCCAAAGGTACGACAGCAGAGAACACCATCTCGGCCTGCTCTAGATCAGAATGCATGTTAGTCAAGAAATCATTCAAAATATAGCTTGTGCCACTTTAGTGATACATTAATCAGCATTGAAATAAACATATCTTGTTATTTATAAAAAATTTGTTTGTGAATTCTTTTTTCCATTTTAATTGTTTGAACGAACCTGAGGTATATAAATTTATTTATAAATTAATCCTCAAAGTTAAATAAATATAGAAAATAAAGCATAACTTCTGATCGGTCAATAAATTTTTGTACTTTTGGCAATATACACTCAACAATTTTTGATGCACGTGAATGCTTTTATGGAATGTTATTATCAAATGACTATAAAATATAAAAATATACAATATTTTGGCGAAGATATGCATAAATAATTGATATATATAATGGAGACTGTGTAGATATGTTTAATAAATACTCACGTTGAGTAATATGAAAATTGGGGAGTCAAATAAAATTATTTACATCGTATATAGTTGCTAATATAACCTAATATAACAATTTATGTTACACTAATCAACAGTCAATATATGACAAACGTGTTATTTTAAATGGTTACAAAACTGAGTAAATTTAACAGCATGGAAATACATTGGACATATGCTGTTTTGGAATAGTGATCTTTCTATATTTAAGTTACAGTGAAAATATATCCTCTAAAAAGATACTCTCCACAACGATCGTATAACTAATGGTTTATATATAATATTATTTTCTCGTTGTGGTACATTTTTTCCCCCTATAATATGCTAATTAAATTCCATCTAAAACGAGTACTCCTTTATAAGATGCGTTTGTCTGGTCCCTTGAGTGTTGTTATATATATATAGGCAGGTGTTTCACTGTATATTCGAAACTTTGACTGGTTATTACTATAAAATGAAGATCGTCACGATTCTTATGGGGCCTTCTATACCTAACGTTCCCGTTGATCAGATGTTGCTAGCACGTTTTTATAATAACTACAGTTATATATATATATAATATATATATATATATATATATATATATATATATATATAAAGCGCTCTTTTCATTCCCAAAGAATTAATTGCTGATAATTGAAATTTGCATATGCGGATTATAAGGGAATTATATATATATATATATATTTACAGAATGTACAAATAATATTTCTAATATTAACATTTTCCAATGGCTCAACACAAATCTCGAACATTTTAGTATCAGGAAGGGTTACCATTGTAAAATCACGAGAGAGGTTTTATAATTGTAATAACATTAGTAACATTTAAAAAAAAAAAAATTTTATTGGAGGATGACCTTAAAGTATAACTTTTTTTTATGCAGAAGAAAGGAAATATAATTTTTCAAGTTTGGTTTCCAAGATGAAATAAGCCCGAAACACAGACTGAGTTTGGAGAATGAAGACGATTTTGAGCGACAAAAGCCTATTGCACACACACACACACACACACACACACACACACACACACAGTATCAAGTTGTTTTATTTGTATTTGAGTCCACATTCTACCAAGTTTATTAAAGAGCAATAGATAAAAATGTTTGCATCAGTTAAACAAAATTACCGTTTTCCAATAATTTATTTCAATAACTTTGTTGTAATAAAGTTTGTTGAACCGCAAATATTCCTTTCGCAGTATTTTTCTCTCGTAAGCCATTCAAACTTTGTTTGAATTAAGTGAATATCGATGAAATTCTATAAATTATTTCTTTCCAGTGTTATTTTAAACTTCCGCACACATGTAATGTTGATGTAAAATTCATCGCTGAATGCTCAGTGTTTAAGCGTTAGCAGCATCTGAAAAATCGAAAAATATTATTTCATCACGGGTATTGAACACACGAATGACATGCCCAGTAAATTAATCAATTTCAGTTATGATTGTATGGTGCTTGATTAGACTGTTTTCAACATGTTGCATTATGATGATCTTGATTGATGAATTAATGTGACATTTCCGAAAATTAAAATACTCTTAATCACAAAAATACAGACAAGAAAAATAAAAGAAACCATCTATTTAAAATGCCGAACACAAATGGCGATTTAATGACTACACAGAATGTGCATCCCAAGTTATCAACTGAATAAAACTACTGTACAACAAACAAAAGAACAGATGGCTAACGTTTTATTCTTGGAAAATATGTCGATTGTAATATTGATCTACTTATAAACTTTTTTTAGTTTCAAAGGCCGTGTTCTCCAATGTTTAGACTGCGTAGGTTTTAACCAAAAACAAAACAAAAAGTCCTCTCATTAATATGGATTCAAACAAGATCACGAAACACAATTAGTACTCTTATTTGTGTGACTACGCATTCTAATAGTTATGAAAAAACCCATACACTTTTCATTTAAATATATTTATATTAGGAATATAGAATTATATATCATTTACCACAGCTGTTACTCGCGGCTTCACTCGCGTGGATTTATAAATCTGAAAATTGTTCGACGATGATTCCGTTCAATAATATTTGAATCTCCCTTGACCCCCTTGGGGGGGGGGGTCATTTTCAGAAATCTCGTTTTGGCGAATCTCTGTATTAGAAAAAGTAATACTGGACGAATTTCATATTTATAGCTTCCCGCACTTTAGTCTCAGCGATGATTGCCCCACATGCCTTTTGACCCCCTCCCCTTATGAGACCCTTACCGTATGAGTTTTAAAAAATCCCTCGCGTGTGATTTTTGACATTGGAAAATAAAACGATTGACCAAATTTCTTATTTATAGCTTCAGCGATTTCGACTCAGGGATGATTGCCCCATATAACGTTTGACCCCCTTCACAAACATTTTAGGGAACGAATATTGGAAAACCCCTTCATAGTGAGGCTTTACGTCATGAAATAAAACTACTGACCAAATTTCATGAATAGCTCTAGCGGTTTGGGCTCGTGTGATTTTTCTATATAACATTAGAACACTCTTATGATCACCTTAGCGGACAAGTTTTGGAAAATCCTTTCCTAGTGAGTCTTTACATCATGAAAAAAAAACTATTGGCCAAATTTCATAAATATAGCCTCAGACGTTAGATAGTCAGGCCATGTTATTATATATATATATATATATACATATATCGGTGTGTGTGTCTGTCAGAAAACTTCAGTTTGTATTTCTTGGCATTTACCATTTTTTTTGCTGATTTTCGGTTTGAGTTCGGTTAGAAATTTTGTGGAATTAAATTTGTTCAGTAAATTGAGAAACTGTATGTGGGAATGTATGTGCCAAAATCTTGTTTTATAAAGTATCGATATTCAACTTCATGCCTCTGGAATATTTATACCTCAAATTTCTATGTGAATGTGAAAAAATTTAAAAAGTGAAATAAAAAAAATCTGTAATTTTAACAAAGCAGGTTCATCTATCAATCTTAAAGGTGCCGTAAAAAAAATTAAGAATTTAGTCGAGTCTCTACAGCCAACAACTTGTGAGTGAGAGACATTAACGGAACTATGGAACAGGCTATAAATTTTGAGTCTTTGTCCAACTGACACTGTTGTATATAAATGACAGTATAGAGACAAATACGATAAAAGTAATATGCATATGTAGTAGAGATTGTCATTACCCGTAAAATGTACAGTTATATTGTACTTCTGTGTATAGGTATAGCAAACACAATTATACAAATTCAAAGGCCACAATAGAAAAAATGCCCAACGAGGTGGCTGGAAAAACACGCCCATAAAAATATGGATGGCGCGAATATATATTATCTAAACTATAACAAAAATATTATATACAGAAATACACAGGTATATAATCACTGTTGATAGGCCCAATGATTAGGAACCATCGTGAAAAACCAAGGTAGACAATATGAACATCGTTAAAACGAATTGATGAGCAGCATAATTCGATTTCTTAATGTCCCCCACAATTTATGTAACTATATAATATTCATAGCTTTTATACCCCCCCCCCCCTCTCCCGCAGACACCGCCCATTTTAAGAAATAATGATCTGAATTGATTTCAACCAGAAGACGCAGAACCCGTTCCAGGGCCATCTGAGTTAAAAAAAATTAATTTCCGATATTTCTGTAAATGTATATTGCAGTTATATCTGCAATGGGTATGAAATTCAAAAATGCGAAAATGTGGAAACCAACACAAATACTAAACGAACTCTTTGGAATTTCCTTTTGACTTCGTTTTCTATCCACACATAGCCCATTTAAGTATTATGCAAAGAAAAATTTCTTTTATTTAATTTTTATGATTACATTTTTAAGTCGTCACGGGAAAGCCGATGAATGAAAACAAATGTGAAGTGAACTATGACGTAACTTTAAAAGCGGCCAAAGTCAGTCATGTCTGCTTCGAAAGCAATTCTCTTGTTCTGGTATTTGAATGATTTGGAAATTCGAGGTCAAGACCAAGTATGAAATTTCATTTGGACCCCTCAGTATAAAAGCCCAGGTTCCTATTCGATCTGATCACATATCTCTCTTAGCATTCAAGCAAGAAATAAACTTATTCCACAGAAAAAAATGATGATCAAGGTGAGAAATATATAATCCATTGTTTTTTTATTGATGACTTTCGCATTATAAAAGGTATCAGTAAAACTCTTAGAATTTCAGTATTGCTTTACTTGCTTATGTGAGTTTTCCCAAGGACGACATATTATTTCCCCCGAACTAAGTGGTTGTCAAAATATTCTGATTGTAGCAGTTGAAGAAAATGCCATTCATTATTTTAAATGATATTTCAACCTAACCCATCCAAATCATGTAAAAACATTTCATGTACATTATGAAACATGCGTGATTTCAATTTTAAGATATATTTGATTTTTCATATTCACATTCGTCAGTTCTGGAGAGAAGAAGTGATTATCGATATTTGATTTTCATTTCAGTTTGTCCTTATTGCATTCGCCGCTGCCACTGTACAAGCCAGTATTTCACCACTTCACGGAGTAAGTTCTAATTTGATAGGTTTATTTTCAAATAAGTATTGATGAGTATAGAAATAGATGCAGATCGATTGATATGGATAAATTAAGAAAAATAATGTTAGCATTGCCGTACAAATAGCTGAAAGAGTTTCAATATAATTTTACGGTAAACAAATTTTATATAATGTACATGATATGAATCGATTGAGAAAGTATGTTACGATATTGTTATGGTATTGCCGTAAAATACCATAACGATCAGATTGGTATTTTGCGGCATAACCGCATGTAGACTTGTGCATTATGTCTTTAGATGTAAGAGTAATATCAAATGTTTTGATTGTGGATGAAAGTAATGTATATCACTGGAATTTCAGGCTCATCACCATGCACCTCAGCCATACTCTTTTGGATACAGCGTGAAAGACAAACATGGTGAACAGCACAGGCAAGAAACTGGTAATGGTGCCGGACATGTTAAGGGCAACTACGGATTCACTGATGACCGCGGTGTCCAACGTCAGGTCAACTACGTCGCTGACCACGCTGGCTTCCGCGCTCAGGTCAAGACCAACGAACCTGGAACTGCCAACCAGGACCCTGCTGCTGTGAACATCATCTCATCAGCTCACCCATACTTCGGTGCTGGACACGGACTGGGATATGGTGGCTCTGCCTACGGGGGTCTCGGATACGCCGGTTATGGAGGATATGGACTTGGACTCGGTCACGGTATCAAGGCCCCATTGGCCGCCGGACATCTCGGAGCATATGGTGGATATGGCCTCGGATACGGTGGTTACGGACACGGTACTGTCCAAAGGTACGACAGCAGAGAACACCATGTCGGCCTGCTCTAGATCACAATTCATGTTAATCAAGAAATCATTCTAAATATAGCTTGTGCCACTTTAGTGATACATTTATCGGAATGGAAATAAACATAACTTATAATTTAAAATTTTTTGTGAATTCTCTCTTTACTCCGTATTAAATGTTCGGATCGATATGAGGTATAAGTTTTTTTACTAGTTAATCCTCAAATTTAAATAAATATACACTGTGATCCAGGAAAGATGGGAAAGTCTTTGAGAGGTGATAGTACACACTAATACAAACAATTGTCATCAGGAATGGATAGTCTGACATGAAACGCGAAAGTGCTAGCGCTTGTTTCGAAACGGCCGCTCCACAAACACTAAAACGGCATTCCTGTTGAAATTTATTAGTAGAAAAAAACAGCATGAATGAATACGTAAGCTAGGGAAGAAGAAGTAAATGTATGCAAACCTGCGTCACAGTGAATAAAAGGCGCGAACGCCTTTGATGTTATTCCAGCGTGCAATCGTTCTAACAGTTGTAACGCACGGAATAATGGCGCACTTTAGTAATACTGAAAAAGCAGACATATATTTCATTTACGGATCTGGAAACGGAAGTAGCACAGAGGCAGCACAAATGTACTGTGGTCCGATGCACTGGCACTGTGACGCAGATTTGCATAAGGTTTCTTTTTCTTCCATAGGTTACATTTGCATGCATGGTGTACTTTTTCTCCCGATTAAGTTCAACAGGAATGCTGTTTTAACATTTGCGAAGCTGCCATTTCGAAATGCGCTAGAGCGTTTGCGTTTCATGTTAGACCATGCATTCTTGAATGACAATTGTTTGGATTTGTGTGTACCATCACCTCATAAAGTGTTTCCCATCTTTTTCTGAATCACCCTGTAGAAAATGAAACAGATCGGCGACTGAAATTTTTCATTTTTTAATGTTTCATCAATATACTCAAAAAATTTTGTTGCTCGTGAATGCTTTCATGGAATGTCATCATTAAATAGCTAGGGAATATAAAGGTATACATTATATTTAGTGCAGATATGCATAAATAGAGCTGATAAATATGATGGACATATTGTAGATATGTTTAAGAAATAATATATCGTAATACGGAAAATAGAGATAGAGAGTCAAATTAAAAATATTGACATTGTTTAGACGCTATTAAACAAAGTAAAGACGAAAAAATTCCAAAAAAAACCCCAATAAAATTGGATGTTATTTATTCTGAAAGACATCGAATACTCACTAATGTATGACGTGTTTAAGTGATTACAAAGACGAAAAAAGTTAACTGCGTAAAATCCATCGCACCTTGGCTGTTTTAGTACAGTGATCTTCCTAAATCTATTACAGTGAAAATATCCTAAAAAAGATCTTATCACCAATAATGATCGTCTCACTAGTTGCCTATATAACGATATTTACTCTCTGGTTCAGTCTTAATTGTATTTCATCTATAACAATAACTCATTTATAAGATGCGTTTCTCTGGTTCCTTGACTGTCGTTACATATATAGGTAGTTGTTTCTCTGTATATTCTAAACATTGAGCTGAGACTAGTTATTAGAGTTCTCAGATATAACACACCACGAATAATTATGATTCGAGTAGTTTGATTTGTTTCGTGCAAAAAATATCTACCGCATTGCTCTCAAGGGTTATTCGGTAGAAAAAGGTCCGAATTACTTTGTGCGGATTGTATGCCCATGCTTTTCATCTTGGCTCCTTGAAATTAGAGGTAAAAACTCATCATAAAAAAAAAAAAAAAAAATCTCAAAGATTTGTATACGACGTACAGATGAAAACAGAAAAATCAAAATGTTTTTCAGGAAAACATTTGATAAACTACTGTTTTTATTCCCAAGGCGTTTATTATCTATAAATGAAATTTGCATATGCGGATTATACACAAAGAATTACGGCAACATTGAAATGTACAGGGTGTCTTATAAGTGCTTGCTCGGCCTCTATCTCATCAACCGTCCACCGTAGACGTATGATTTCAGTTTAAGAATATTTCAATTCGAAAATCGTAAAAATTTGCGAAAGAACAGAGTTAAATGAATATTATTGATTATCTGTGAATATCTATCTATAGTAATTCATTCGAATATATATATTTGAAAATAAGGAAAAGTTTCTGTTGCCTTCAGGAGAGACAGGCCAAGAAATATCTAACTGCAAGTTAGACCACAAGGGACCGTATAAGAATTCAGATATTATATTTTGTGACAAAATGTGTTGTCACTATCAAAACTGGTACATGGTAATTTTTGAAAACTCGCACTTCCAGGACACGCTGCATATGGTATTGATGGAATGTACAAACAAAATTTCTCATGTCAACACTTTCCAAATCTCGACTAACATTTCAGCATCAGTAAGGGTTACACTCGTGATATTGGGAGAGAGGTTTTATAATTTTAATATATAAAATATTGGTAACACACATTTCAGAAAATATATAAAAATATTTTTGGGCTTAAAATTGCACTTTATTATGCGCAGTAGGAAATGAATAATTTTTTCAAGTCTGGCTGCCTGGATGAAATATACCGGATATAAAGACTGAGTTTTTGGAGAATGACGATGATTTTGAGTCGACAAAAGTATATTGAACACGGAATCAAATTGCTTTATGTGTATTAAAAAGGTCCATATTTTATCAACTTCATTAAATAGCAGTAGATTCTCGATGAAAATGTTTGTATCACTCTGAAACAAAATTACCAGTTTCCAATCATTTATTTATATAATTTAAAACTTATTAAACGTTAAATTTATATGGATTAAATGAACATAAGCGAAATTCATGAATTTATTTGTTTTCAATTGACACACAATGTTGGCTTGAAATTGATCGCTGAGTACTCAGTGCGTAAACTGTAGCAACACATATGTAAAATTAAAAAAATATTATTTCATAAAAATACTGATAACACAAACTACATGCTCAGTAAATGTATCAATTTTAGGGACATGCATGGTGATGGATTTGACCACTTTTAACATGATTATTTATATGGATCTTGATTGATGAAAATCAATATGATATCTTCGACTATGAAAGAACTCTTCAAAATGCATATAAGAAAAATAAAAGTAAACATCTGTTCCTGAAACATATAAGATTTAGGACAAGCGAAATGCCAAACACTAATGACGATTTGGCGAGTAAATGCAATGCGCCATCTCGAGTTATCAATTGAGTAAAACTACATCAAACAAAAGAAAAAGTGACTAATGTTTTATACTTGGAAACTGTCGATTATAATATTAATGTACTTTTAAACTTTTGCAGTTTAGAGGCCGATACTCGAATGTTTATATTGCATAACAAAAAAAAGCAATCCTCTCATTAATATGAATTGAAATAAGATCATGAAACACAATTAGTCCTTTTATATCTGTGTGGCTAGGCATTCTAATAGTTACGAAAAAACTCATGTACTTTTCATTTAAAAGTAGTTATATCTGAAGAAATCTGAAGAAAGCACTCTATTCGTTGAAATGACATAAAACTCGATGATATACTCATTATTTATTGACTGAAAAATAATTACTAAATTTAAATACTATAATTTCAACGATAGGTGACAAATTATTCTGTGGATACGGAATACATTTATTTCTTTGCTTGCAACAATGCTTTTACACAGCATTCGCAAAGTATGTTTACCACAGTGTTAATATCGCAATGCGTCTATATCCCTAGAACACACAGACAAATGCTGTCGTTCAGATATAAGAATTCCTCCCCGTAGAACAGTGATTAAAAAGCTTCGTGAAAACCAATCGGCACACAATATGAACATCTGTAAAACGAATTGTCGAGCAGCAATTAAACTTTTTGGTGAATTTCTATTTTTATTATATGAAATGGTGCGAGAGAGCACCATTACGTCAGATTTTCCAAAGCACTCTTTTTTATTTCTATAACACATCATTTTCAAATACAATTCAATTTCCTCATAGATCTCTAGCTCTCAAGCCAGCTCATATGATACTATATAATATTCATAACTTTTACTGCCCTCGTCTGTATTTTGGGAAATATTGATCTGAAGCAATCTGGACCATTAGAAGGCATTGCAGGTCCTTCTCAGATGGGGAAGTTCAATTTCAATATTTCTGTATACGTATATTGAATATATGTCTGAAAAGGTATAAACGTTTATAATGCGGACATGTATTAAGCAGCATAAATCGTAAACGGATTCTTTGGAATTTCCTCATTTTTTGTTTTCGTTTTCTCATCCACACTTTGCTCCTATTGATTAAAGTTGTGGCGATGCTGTCGGCAAGAGTGTGTAGGTGTTGGTTTCGAATAGCATAAATCTGCCAACACCTCGTTATGTGTGCGCGCCTTTTCTTGGCCTCTCTTCCGCTGTTTGGGAGAGAAGGCTTTGGTTTCTTGCAGAGTAGAGATGTTTTTTAACTGTGTGCCCGTGTATTCTTATTTCGTATATATGTGTTAACGTGCCGTGTGTTTCTTCTAATTAATAAACCGTATATTTAACCGTATCTAGAATTGAACAGTCTTAGTGGAGTCAAATAAAATTTAACTATGGATAAATAGCTACTTCAATTTAAATGTCATTATCACCTCCGGCAACCACATATTGGTGCCCACAAACTGGTGACTCAGGACTATCGGATATTACCTTCTGAAACCACTGTTCCAGTTCAGCCTCGTACGTTACAACGGATCATGAATACCTCTCTGCAACGTGGATTTTAATTTCAGTTTCGTGGTGAGTGAATATTTCTCTCTTTCGTAGGACTATTGCCGTCTTCATTCTTTCGCTATGGCAAATCCGCAAGCAACTGCTAGTCAGACTGAACTTTCCCTTTCGGGAACCGAAGTCTCACGTGTTTCATTCCGTGCGCCTCCATTTTGGGAAGCCGACGTTGATTTATGGTTCCTTCAAGTGGAATCCCAGTTTATCACGGCAGGCATTACTGCGGATAAGACGAAGTTTCATTCGGTGATTTCCGTTCTCGACACAAAAATCTTGTCTTACGTGAGTGATTTAGTACGTAATCCTCCCACACACGATTTATATGAGACTCTAAAGAAACGTATTCTTTCCCGATTTGCTCAATCTGAAACTGCTCGCTTGAAATCTCTTTTTCATGAGTGCGAGCTAGGCGACAAAAAACCGTCCCAGCTACTTTGTGAGATGCGAAACTTGTCGAATAACACAATCAGTGATGATGTTTTGAGCACATTATGGCAGCAAAGATTACCCGTCAGTGTTCAACAAATTTTGTCGATTTGTCGGGATCCTCTTGACTCTTTAGCTCAGATAGCTGATCGCATATTAGAAGCTTCGAGTTTCAACGCTGTCGTTTCTCAGGTGTCTCAACCTCCTCTGCCTTCTTCAGAGTTGCATGAGCTTAAAAAAGAAATTGCATCGCTCGCTACACGAGTCGAAGAGCTCTCTCGTTCTCGAAACCAATACAGAGGTCGGTCGCGAAACAATTCGAAAACTCGTGAGCGGAAAAAATCTTCAGATCGCTCCGATCGACGCAAATTGTGCTGGTATCATGCTCGATATGGTGAAAAAGCACATCGTTGCATTTCACCTTGCCAGCACTCGGAAAACTAGTGGGCAATCCTGTTACAGCGGCGGCCGGAGATTGCCACTTTCAAAGTCGCTTATTCATTTGTGATAGAAAATCGAAAATTCGTTTTCTTGTTGACAGTGGTGCAGCTGTGAGCTGTTTTCCTAAATCACTTGCCAAAGTTTCCAAGCCTGACGACCTTTCGTTATATGCGGCTAATGGCACTAAAATTCACACATATGGAACTAAGCATTTTGAACTTGATCTCGGACTGAGGAGAATATTCTCATTCAATTTCTTAGTGGCCGACGTCACAAGTCCTATTTTGGGTGCCGATTTCTTGGAGAGATTCGGTTTACTTGTTGATGTCAAGAATCGCCGGTTGGTTGATAATTTGACAACTCTATACTCTCTTGGTGTCGTTACCACTGGTCCTTCTCTCGGTCTAACTACAGTTTCTGGTGCCACTACATACCATAAAATTTTGACCAAGTTCCCAAATCTCACTGGTTCGGTCTTAAATTCTCAACCCAAACCACATGCCATTATCCACTTCATCGAAACATCAGGGCCTCCCGTCTTCGCAAAGGCTAGACGTCTTTCTCCTGAAAAACTTTTTGCCGTCAAGAAAGAATTTAACTTGCTTTTGAAGCAAGGCATCATTCGTCCTAGCAAAAGCCCTTGGGCTAGTCCTATCCACCTAGTCCCAAAAAAGACAGGTGGTTGGCGCATATGTGGTGATTTTCGTCGGTTGAATGCCGTAACTACTCCTGATCGTTATCCTATTCCCAATATTCAAGACTTTTCTTTCGGTCTGGCTGGAAAAAGAATATTTTCTAAACTCGATCTTGTAAAGGCATACCACCAGATTCCTGTGAAAGAAAGTGATATTCCCAAGACGGCTGTGATTACACCGCACGGTCTCTTTGAGTATGTTTTCATGACCTTTGGGCTCAGGAACGCCGCACAAACATTTCAACGATTCGTTGACAGCATCCTCTCGGATCTCGACTTCTGCTATGTTTACTTAGACGACATTCTTGTTGCGTCAGCTGATGAGAAGTCGCATGAACAAGATCTCGATGTGTTGTTCAAGAGACTAAGCGAATACGGTTTAGTTCTCAATCCTGACAAATGCCAATTTGGACTCAAAGAAATTCAGTTTTTAGGTCATCTTGTGTCAGAAAAGGGCATTTCCCCGTTGCCGGATCGTGTTACCGCACTTTTGGACTATCCATTGCCCAACACAATCGATGAGCTGCGACGTTTTCTGGCACTAATAAATTTTTATCATCGTTTCATGAAAAACGCTGCCTCTACGCAAGCATGTTTGCATGATCTAGTTAAAGGCAAACAAAGACGGGAAAAAACAAAAATCGTCTGGTCTGAGGAAGCAAAATCTGCATTCGAGTCATGCAAGGAAATGATTTCCAATGCTGCTCTATTGGCTCATCCTATTTCAAGTGCGCATCTCCTTCTAGCTGTCGACGCGTCTGATTTCGCGATTGGCGGAGTTTTGAATCAAGCAGTTAATGATCAAACTCAGCCATTAGGATTCTTCTCGCGTAAGCTAACTTCAGCTGAACGCAGATACAGTGCGTACGATCGAGAATTGCTAGCGATATATTCAGCAATTAAATATTTTCGACATATGCTGGAGGGATCTGACTTCGAAATTCTCACAGACCACAAACCATTGGTCTATGCATTTTCCCAAAAAAGTGAAAAATGTTCACCTAGGCAGATTCGTCATCTAGAATTCATTAGTCAATTTTCAACCCGTATCAAGCACATTTCAGGCGATCGAAATGCAGTAGCCGATGCATTTTCAAGAATATCGGAAATTGAAATACCTCCTAGTATCGATTTCGCCGAGATGGCTCGCGCTCAGGATGAGGAAGAATTGCGATTACTTCGTGAAATGGACTCAGGTCTCGAGTTAAAACCAATGACTTTCGGTTCTCCTGAAGTCACTCTACAGTGTGATGTTTCCACTGGTTCAATTAGACCTTACGTACCGTCAACGTTTCGCCGCGCTATTTTTGATGCAGTGCACAACCTCTCCCACCCTGGTGCCAAGGCTACTACTGAAATGGTTCGCAGACGATTCATCTGGAAATTTTTAGAAAGGGACTGCAAAGAGTGGTGCAAAACTTGCATCCATTGCCAGCGATCCAAAGTTGGTCGTCACACACATTCTCCTATTGGTGCATTCGGATTACCTTCCGCAAGGTTCTCGCATGTCCATATTGACATCGTGGGTCCACTTCCACCAAGTAAAGGAAATCGCTACGTTGTGACTTGCAGTGACCGATTCACCAGATGGCCGGAAGCTATTCCTGTACCCGATCAGACTGCTGAAACTGTGGCATTCGCTTTCCTGTCGAATTGGATCTCCCGTTTTGGCGTTCCAGAACGCATTACTACGGACAGGGGTTCTCAGTTTGAATCTGAACTCTTCCGATCTCTTGCGAAGTTGCTGGGTGTGGACAGGGTGCGTACTACCGCTTACCACCCACAAAGCAATGGAGCCATCGAGAGATTCCACAGGGACTTGAAAGCTGCCATCATGTGTCACGCCACTGAAAGATGGGTTGACGTTCTTCCTACCATTCTACTCGGGATACGCTCAAGTTTCAAACCTGATTTTGGTGCTACGCCGGCGGACATGGTCTACGGAACATCTCTGAGGTTACCAGGAGACTTCAAAGATTCCGGTAAGCACACCTCAAAATCTGATTATGTCACGAACTTGCGTATGACTATGTCAAAGCTTCGTCCTTCGCCTTTGTCCAATCATTCCTCAAAAAACATTTTTGTGCACAAGGACTTGGCCAGATCCACACACGTTTTTGTGAGGGTTGACACTGTAAGGCGTTCGCTACAGCAGCCTTACCAAGGACCTTATGAAGTTTTGAATAGGACTGATAAATTTTTTACTTTGCGTATCAATAATGAATCTAAGTGTATTTCTATTGATCGTTTAAAACCTGCATTTTTGTTTAATTCTCTCGAATGCAAAGAATCTAATGTTTGCAGATCATCTATATGTAATGCCCCAGCCTCGCCACAGGGCTTCGTCACGAGGTTCGGACGGAAAGTCCGTTTTGTAACACCTTATCAAGCTTAACGTCCTTCGGACTCGTGGGGGAGTACTGTGGCGATGCTGTCGGCAAGAGTGTGTAGGTGTTGGTTTCGAATAGCATAAATCTGCCAACACCTCGTTATGTGTGCGCGCCTTTTCTTGGCCTCTCTTCCGCTGTTTGGGAGAGAAGGCTTTGGTTTCTTGCAGAGTAGAGATGTCTTTTAACTGTGTGTCCGTGTATTCTTATTTCGTATATATGTGTTAACGTGCCGTGTGTTTCTTCTAATTAATAAACCGTATATTTAACCGTATCTAGAATTGAACAGTCTTAGTGGAGTCAAATAAAATTTAACTATGGATAAATAGCTACTTCAATTTAAATGTCATTATCACCTCCGGCAACCACATATTGGTGCCCACAAAGTTACGCAAACAAAATTTCATTTTATTATCATTTTTTATTATAATTAAGTTGTCCCCAAGAAGGGAAAAATAAATAAGCTGTTGAATTAGAGAGTAGATGGCTGTGAAGTGACCCTTGACGTGATTTGAAAACAGGACAAATTTAGTCATGTCTGCTTGGAAAGTAGTTCTCGTCCTGGTATTTGAACCATTTGGAAATTCAGGGTCAAGATCAAGTGTGAAATTTCATTTGGGCCTTCAGTATAAAAAGCCAGGCTCTTATTCGATCTGATCACAGTTCTCTCTTCCAATTCAGTCAAGAAGCATACTTAGCACTCCAAGGAAAATGATCGCCAAGGTGAGAAATATTATTTATTGTTTTTTTTAGTGAAGACTCCTGTAATGAAAACCATCAATAATACAAATTCAGTTTGAACATTGCTTTACTTGCTTATCTGCCTTTTTCCGTTATAGTATGTAAGGCATTTATAGAACAAATGGGAATGATATTATCGAGCTCTTTCTTTGAAGGGAGAATTGGAAACTATCTAGTCCTCGGTCTCAAACTTTTCCGTAGTGACGAGTAAACCCTCGTCGCTAATTTCGGTTAACATAGGGTTTATGAACGTTGTTATCTATGAGAGCTTGACTCATCGAAAACACCTGACGACTTGCTAGGGTGACGACGGAACGAGGCTTTACAGTACTATTTCTCCAGATAAATCATTCGCTGAACACATTTTGATTTTAGCAGTTGATTTTTCAACATAACCCATCCAAATCTGATCGAAATCACGTAAAGGAATTTCATGTACATTATCAAAGATACGAGGGGGTACCTAAAACTAACTGGGATTTCTTTTTGAGAATTTAGTTATTCAATTTTTTCACAAAATTTCCTAGGAACGTTACTTCGCACATTGACTCACAGGGGGTGGGGTGGTTCATACTTACTTAGTAAGAGAACCGCATATTGCCGATGTTCCGCTTACCGTAACGTGATTCCGGTTATTTTTGGGGTATACATGATTTAAATTTCTAAAATATTTAACTTTTCGCAGAAATTTATCAGTTTTGGAGAGAAGTGATTGTTGATATTTTTTACTTTATTTCAGTTTGTCCTTATTGCTTTTGCCGCTGCCACAGTACAAGCCAGTATTATACCACTTCACGGAGTAAGTCCTAATTTGATAGGTTTCACCTCAAATAAGCAATGATCCAGAATGTGATTTGGAACAATTGAAAAAAATGTGGCAGCATTGCCGCCAAATAACTGCATATATCATTATAATTTTATGGCGAATAAGTTGTAAATACTATGTTTAGATACAAGAGTGATATCAAATGGTTTTTTTTTTTGTGAAATGAAGTAATGTATATAACTGGAATTTCAGGCTCATCACCATGCACCTCAGCCATACTCTTTTGGATACAGCGTGAAAGACAAACATGGTGAACAGCACAGGCAAGAAACTGGTAATGGTGCCGGACATGTTAAGGGCAACTACGGATTCACTGATGACCGCGGTGTCCAACGTCAGGTCAACTACGTCGCTGACCACGCTGGCTTCCGCGCTCAGGTCAAGACCAACGAACCTGGAACTGCCAACCAGGATCCTGCTGCTGTGAACATCATCTCATCAGCTCACCCATACTTCGGTGCTGGACACGGACTGGGATATGGTGGCTCTGCCTACGGGGGTCTCGGATACGCCGGTTATGGAGGATATGGACTTGGACTCGGTCACGATATCAAGGCCCCATTGGCCGCCGGACATCTCGGAGCATATGGTGGATATGGCCTCGGATACGGTGGTTACGGACACGGTACTGTCCAAAGGTACGACAGCAGAGAACACCATGTCGGCCTGCTCTAGATCACAATTCATGTTAATCAAGAAATCATTCTAAATATAGCTTGTGCCACTTTAGTGATACATTAATCAGCATGGAAATAAACATCTCTCGTTATTTATAAAAAAATTGTTTGTGAATTTTTACTCCGTACTAAACGTTTGGATGGATGTGAGGTATAAATGTTTTTTTTTCCAATTAATACACAAATTTGAATAGAAAATGAAGCATAACATCTGATCCGTGACTGAAAAACTATTCACTTTTTAACGTTTTGGCAATACCTTCAACAATTTTTCATGCTCTCGAATGCTTTTATGGAATGCCATCATCAAATAGCTAGAAAACATAAAGGTATACATTATATTTGGTGAAGATACGCATAAATAGAGCTGATAAATATGATAAAGAAATAATGCTTAATAAGATAATGCTAAGAAATAATCTATCGGGATACAGAAATTGGAGAGTCAAGCAAAAATTATTCACATTGTTTAGATGCTATTAAACGAAGTAAAGACGAAAAAATTCCAAAAAAACCCCAATAAAATTGGATGTTATTTATTCTGAAAGACATCGAATACTCACTAATGTATGACGTGTTTAAGTGATTACAAAGACGAAAAAAGTTAACTGCGTAAAATCCATCGCACCTTGGCTGTTTTAGTACAGTGATCTTCCTAAATCTATTACAGTGAAAATATCCTAAAAAAGATCTTATCACCAATAATGATCGTCTCACTAGTTGCCTATATAACGATATTTACTCTCTGGTTCAGTCTTAATTGTATTTCATCTATAACAATAACTCATTTATAAGATGCGTTTCTCTGGTTCCTTGACTGTCGTTACATATATAGGTAGTTGTTTCTCTGTATATTCTAAACATTGAGCTGAGACTAGTTATTAGAGTTCTCAGATATAACACACCACGAATAATTATGATTCGAGTAGTTTGATTTGTTTCGTGCAAAAAATATCTACCGCATTGCTCTCAAGGGTTATTCGGTAGAAAAAGGTCCGAATTACTTTGTGCGGATTGTATGCCCATGCTTTTCATCTTGGCTCCTTGAAATTAGAGGTAAAAACTCATCATAAAAAAAAAAAAAAAAATCTCAAAGATTTGTATACGACGTACAGATGAAAACAGAAAAATCAAAATGTTTTTCAGGAAAACATTTGATAAACTACTGTTTTTATTCCCAAGGCGTTTATTATCTATAAATGAAATTTGCATATGCGGATTATACACAAAGAATTACGGCAACATTGAAATGTACAGGGTGTCTTATAAGTGCTTGCTCGGCCTCTATCTCATCAACCGTCCACCGTAGACGTATGATTTCAGTTTAAGAATATTTCAATTCGAAAATCGTAAAAATTTGCGAAAGAACAGAGTTAAATGAATATTATTGATTATCTGTGAATATCTATCTATAGTAATTCATTCGAATATATATATTTGAAAATAAGGAAAAGTTTCTGTTGCCTTCAGGAGAGACAGGCCAAGAAATATCTAACTGCAAGTTAGACCACAAGGGACCGTATAAGAATTCAGATATTATATTTTGTGACAAAATGTGTTGTCACTATCAAAACTGGTACATGGTAATTTTTGAAAACTCGCACTTCCAGGACACGCTGCATATGGTATTGATGGAATGTACCAACAAAATTTCTCATGTCAACACTTTCCAAATCTCGACTAACATTTCAGCATCAGTAAGGGTTACACTCGTGATATTGGGAGAGAGGTTTTATAATTTTAATATATAAAATATTGGTAACACACATTTCAGAAAATATATAAAAATATTTTTGGGCTTAAAATTGCACTTTATTATGCGCAGTAGGAAATGAATAATTTTTTCAAGTATGGCTGCCTGGATGAAATATACCGGATATAAATACAAATACAAATACAACACCACAACAGGCAAATTGCCCAACGACTGAGTTTTTGGAGAATGACGATGATTTTGAGTCGACAAAAGTATATTGAACACGGAATTAAATTGCTCTATTTGTATTAAAAAGGTCCATATTTTATCAACTTCATTAAATAGCAATAGATTCTCGATAAAAATGTTTGTATCACTCTGAAACAAAATTACCAGTTTCCAATCATTTATTTATATAATTTAAAACTTATTAAACGTTAAATTTATATGGATTAAATGAACATAAGCGAAATTCATGAATTTATTTGTTTTCAATCGACACACAATGTTGGCTTGAAATTGATCGCTGAGTACTCAATGCGTAAACTGTAGCAGCACATATGTAAAATTAAAAAAATATTATTTCACAAAAATACTGATAACACAAACTACATGCTCAGTAAATGTATCAATTTTAGTGACATGCATGGTGATGGATTTGACCACTTTCAACATGATTATTTATATGGATCTTGATTGATGAAAATCAATATGATATCTTCGACTATGAAAGAACTCTTCAAAATGCATATAAGAAAAATAAAAGTAAACATCTGTTCCTGAAACATATAAGATTTAGGACAAGCAAAATGCCAAACACTAATGACGATTTGGCGAGTAAATGCAATGCGCCATCTCGAGTTATCAATTGAGTAAAACTACATCAAACAATAGAAAAAGTGACTAATGTTTTATACTTGGAAACTGTCGATTATAACATTAACGTACTTTTAAACTTTTGCAGTTTAGAGGCCGATACTCGAATGTTTATATTGCATAACAAAAAAAAGCAATCCTCTCATTAATATGAATTGAAATAAGATCATGAAACACAATTAGTACTTTTATATCTGTGTGACTAAGCATTCTAATAGTTAAGAAAAAGCTCATGTACTTTTCATTTAAAAGTAGTTATATCTGAAGAAATCTGAAGAAAGCACTCTATTCGTTGAAATGACATAAAACTCGATGATATACTCATTATTTATTGACTGAAAAATAATTACTAAATTTAAATACTATAATTTCAACGATAGGTGACAAATTATTCTGTGGATACGGAATACATTTATTTCTTTGCTTGCAACAATGCTTTTACACAGCATTCGCAAAGTATGTTTACCACAGTGTTAATATCGCAATGCGTCTATATCCCTAGAACACACAGACAAATGCTGTCGTTCAGATATAAGAATTCCTCCCCGTAGAACAGTGATTAAAAAGCTTCGTGAAAACCAATCGGCACACAATATGAACATCTGTAAAACGAATTGTCGAGCAGCAATTAAACTTTTTGGTGAATTTCTATTTTTATTATATGAAATGGTGCGAGAGAGCACCATTACGTCAGATTTTCCAAACACTCTTTTTTATTTCTATAACAGATCTTTTTCAAATATAATTCAATTTCCTCATAGATCTCTAGCTCTCAAGCCAGCTCATATGATACTATATAATATTCATAACTTTTACTGCCCTCGTCTATATCGCTTATTTTGGGAAATATTGATCTGAAGCAATCTGGACCATTAGAAGGCATCGCAGGTCCTTCTCAGATGGGGAAGTTCAATTTCAATATTTCTGTATACGTATATTGAATATATGTCTGAAAAGGTATAAACGTTTATAATGCGGACATGTATTAAGCAGCATAAATCGTAAACGGATTCTTTGGAATTTCCTCATTTTTTGTTTTCGTTTTCTCATCCACACTTTGCCCCTATTGATTAAAGCTACGCAAACAAAATTTCATTTTATTATCATTTTTTATTATAATTAAGTTGTCCCCAAGAAGGGAAAAATAAATAAGCTATTGAATTAGAGAGTAGATGGCTGTGAAGTGACCCTTGACGTGATTTGAAAACAGGACAAATTTAGTCATGTCTGCTTGGAAAGTAGTTCTTGTCCTGGTATTTAAACCATTTGGAAATTCAGGGTCAAGATCAAGTGTGAAATTTCATTTGGGCCTTCAGTATAAAAAGCCAGGCTCTTATTCGATCTGATCACAGTTCTGTCTTCCAATTCAGTCAAGAAGCAAACTTAGCCCTCCAAGGAAAATGATCGCCAAGGTGAGAAATATTATTTATTGTTTTTTTAGTGAAGACTCCTGTAATGAAAACCATCAATAATACAAATTCAGTTTGAACATTGCTTTACTTGCTTATCTGCCTTTTTCCGTTATAGTATGTAAGGCATTTATAGAACAAATGGCAATGATATTATCGAGCTCTTTCTTTGAAGGGAGAATTGGAAACTATCTAGTCCTCGGTCTCAAACTTTTCCGTAGTGACGAGTAAACCCTCGTCGCTAATTTCGGTTAACATAGGGTTTATGAACGTTGTTATCTATGAGAGCTTGACTCATCGAAAACACCTGACGACTTGCTAGGGTGACGACGGAACGAGGCTTTACAGTACTATTTCTCCAGATAAATCATTCGCTGAACACATTTTGATTTTAGCAGTTGATTTTTCAACATAACCCATCCAAATCTGATCGAAATCACGTAAAGGAATTTCATGTACATTATCAAAGATACGAGGGGGTACCTAAAAGTAACTGGGATTTGTTTTTGAGAATTTATTTATTCAATTTTTTCACAAAATTTCCTAGGAACGTTACTTCGCACATTGACTCACAGGGGGTGGGGTGGTTCATACTTACTTAGTAAGAGAACCGCATATTGCCGATGTTCCGCTTACCGTAATGTGACTCCGGTTATTTTTGGGGTATACATGATTTAAATTTCTAAAATATTTAACTTTTCGTAGAAATTTATCAGTTTTGGAGAGAAGTGATTGTTGATATTTTTTACTTTATTTCAGTTTGTCCTTATTGCTTTTGCCGCTGCCACAGTACAAGCCAGTATTATACCACTTCACGGAGTAAGTCCTAATTTGATAGGTTTCACCTCAAATAAGCAATGATCCAGAATGTGATTTGGAACAATTGAAAAAAATGTGGCAGCATTGCCGCCAAATAACTGCATATATCATTATAATTTTATGGCGAATAAGTTGTAAATACTATGTTTAGATACAAGAGTGATATCAAATGGTTTTTTTTTTTTGTGAAATGAAGTAATGTATATAACTGGAATTTCAGGCTCATCACCATGCACCTCAGCCATACTCTTTTGGATACAGCGTGAAAGACAAACATGGTGAACAGCACAGGCAAGAAACTGGTAATGGTGCCGGACATGTTAAGGGCAACTACGGATTCACTGATGACCGCGGTGTCCAACGTCAGGTCAACTACGTCGCTGACCACGCTGGCTTCCGCGCTCAGGTCAAGACCAACGAACCTGGAACTGCCAACCAGGATCCTGCTGCTGTGAACATCATCTCATCAGCTCACCCATACTTCGGTGCTGGACACGGACTGGGATATGGTGGCTCTGCCTACGGGGGTCTCGGATACGCCGGTTATGGAGGATATGGACTTGGACTCGGTCACGATATCAAGGCCCCATTGGCCGCCGGACATCTCGGAGCATATGGTGGATATGGCCTCGGATACGGTGGTTACGGACACGGTACTGTCCAAAGGTACGACAGCAGAGAACACCATCTCGGCCTGCTCTAGATCAGAACGATGTTAGTCAAGAAATCATTCAAAATATAGCTTGTGCCACTTTGGTGATACATTAATCAGCATGGAAATAAACATAACTTGTAATTTATAATTTATTTGTGAATTCTTTTTTCCACATTAATTTTTTGAACGAACGTGAGGTATATAAATTTATTTATAAATTAATTCTCAAAATTAAATAAATATAGAAAATAAAGCACAACTCTCTCTCTCTCTTCTGATTGTTCAATACATTTTTGCACTTTTGACAATATGCACTCAACAATTTTTGATGCTCGTGAATGCTTTTATGGAATGTTATTATCAAATAGCTATAAAATATAAAAATATACAATATTTTGGTGAAGATATGCATAAATAGTTGATAAATATAATGGAGACAGTGTAGATATGTTTAACAAATACCATCTCGTTGAGTAATAAGAAAATTGGGGAGTCAAATAAAATTATTGGCATCGTATATAGATGCTAATATAACCTAATATAACAATTTATATTACAATAATCAACAGTCAATATATGACAAACGTGTTATTTTAAATGGTTACAAAACTGAGTAAATTTAACAGCATGGAAATACATCGCACATCTGCTGTTTTGGAACAGTGATTTTTCTAAATCTAAATTACAGTGAAAATATATCCTCCAAAAAAGAAACTCTCCACAACGATCGTATAACTAATGGTTTATATATAATGATATTATTTTCTTATATATACATATATATATATATATATAGGTTGCGTGTATATAACATGAATACTTACTTATGATTTATCTGATTTTGTTTGTGTAAAAAGTCCATTTTTAATGATTATAGTTCACGGATTATGCGTTAAAAGAAGTCGAAATTGCTTAGTGTGGATTGTGTGTATGCCACTGCGTTAGTTTTGTCCAGCTCATTCTCCTGAGATGTGTAAACAGAAATAATTGTCTGAACAAATCTCTTAAAGATTTGTGCACTGCGTATAGATGGGAATAGAAAAACGAACATTCTTTACAGGGAAAACAATGTGATAAAGCACTCTTTTCATTCCCAAAGAATTAATTACCGATAATTGAAATTTGCATATGCGGATTATACGGAAATTATATGTAATATAAATTATATATAATATATATATATATATATATATATATATATATATATATATATATATATATATACAGGGTGATTATAAAAAAACTATCCCGACATATGGGCCCCTAACTATCATACATACCATTCACAGAAACTGAATGAAATTTTGGCATAAGGTATTTTGATGTATGCTCTCAAGAATGATATGGAAAACAACAGTGTCACTGTAACAGTTACGGTTACAGTGCGAAAATTTCGAAAATATCAAATGGCAACACCAAGTTTTTTGTATTGAAAAGTGATCTCCATTGTGAAAAACCCTAAATAGCGTTCGAACGGCAACTGTAACATGAAAATCACCGGCGGTAGATAGGCTAAAAGTGAGGACAACCAATAAGGACAGAGAAGCAGCATAAAATAAAGCATTTTATTGTGTTTCACAAATTTTCCACGTGACCTTGTGGAGGACTAATCAGGCTGGGATCTCAGCCGAAGAAACGCTGTGACGAATGCAACGAAAATTAATGCTCTGGTGCACGGCAAAGTCCTTTTTACTTTTTCCTTGCCTAGCTCCGGGGATTTTCGTGCTACAGGTGCCATTCCAACGCTATTTAGTGTTTTTCAGTATGGAGATCGCATTCCAATACAAAAAACTTGGTGTTGCCATTTGATATTTTCGAAATTTTCTCACTGTAACCGTAACTGTTAGAGTGACACTGTTGTTTTCCATATCATTCTTGAGCGCATACCTCAAAATACCTTATGGCAAAATTTCATTCAGTTTCTGTGAATGGTATGATAGTTAGGGGCCCATATGTCGGGATAGTTTTTTTATAATCACCCCGTATATATATATACGGGGCTGCTTCTCTGTATATATATATATATATATATAGGTATTTATAGAATGTACAAATAATATTTTTTGTAATATTAACACTTTCCAATGTCAACACAAATCTCGACGAATATTTTAGTATCAGGAAGGGTAACCATTGTAAAATTACGAGAGAGGTTTTTAATAAAATTAGTAACATTTAAGAAAATATATAATTTTATTGGAGGATGACCTTAAAGTATAACTTTTTTATAAAGAAGAAAGGAAATATAATTTTTCAAGTTTGGTTTCCAAGATGAAATAAACCAGAAGCACAGACTGAGTTTGGAGAATGAAGACGATTTTGAGCGACAAAAGTCTATTGAACACACACACACACAGTATCAAGTTGTTTTATTTGTATTTGAGTCCACATTCTACCAAGTTTATTAAAGAGCAATAGATAAAAATGTTTGCATCAGTTAAACAAAATTACCGTTTTCCAATAATTTATTTCAATAATTTAAAGTTTGCTGAACCGCAAATATTCCTATCGCACTATTTTTCTCTTGTAAGCCATTCAGAATTTGCTTGAATTAAGTGAATATCGATGAAATTCTATAAATTATTTCTTTCCAGTGTTATTTTAAACTTCCGCACACATATAATGTTGATGTAAAATTCATCGCTGAATGCTTAGTGTTTAAGCGTTAGCGTTTCTATATAACATTCTATATAAACTAAAACATCCATTTTAATGGATGGCAGGTCTCAGGAGTATAACGGTGTGTGTCTGTCGCACGCTGGCGCTAGAACAGAAAACTTCAGTTTGTATTTCCTGGTATTTGACTTATTCTTTGCCGATTTTTTGAGTAACTTCAGTTTGGTTTGAAATTTTGGGGAATTAAATTTGTTCAGTTCCTCTTGAGACCCGAGAAAAATAATATATGGATATTCTTTCAATTACCAGGTTTTCTGAACAAATGGTCATCAAAAATGATATTTTTTTAAAAATCAAGAAATTAAAATTTTTCAATTTTGCTGAGGAGCACATCCATTTGAATGGATGTTGAGGTCTCTACTACAATATAATAATGAGAAATTTACACAAACGCATCTCTGTACCTATATCTTTATTTTTATCAGTATAGTGCAAGTCAATCACTAATAAATTGTAAAAATTAATTTACAATTTGAATTAGAAAAGTTGATTATTAATAATTAGCTAAAGTTTATTATTAATAAAATTTGAAGCTTCATGAAAGTCTTTAAAACAATTTCTCTCAGCAGAAATGCATAAAACATTTGGCAAGCTGTGGAACAAAATTTAGTTTTTTTACTACAGCCACTATTCCTGCAGTATGCAAAGTTCTTGATCACAACAAGCTCTGGTATATGCTTGGCTTTTTTTGACGAAAAGGTAGGGATGGCCATGTTAATCGAATTCGTTTTGGATTGGGATGCAGCTTTTCGTCATCGGATGAAATAAAGTTTGTAGTTTTTGTACCATCTGCAATTATTTCCACAATACTTATTTTATAGTCCATAAACTTTAAATTGTCTTTTTTTCTGAAAACCGTTGATCTCGCAGTCTCTTTTGTACTGCAACAATGAATTTGCTGCTGCGAAATCTATCATATGAATTTGTACCTTTACTGACCATTTTTTGTTCTTGTTTTTACTCTGTAATAACTAATTGTTCTGTCAACCATATCAACTCCACCCATCTTCAAATTATATTCTCTGATTATTTTTTGCCGGCGGACATGAATATATTTCTTTTCTTCTTTAGACCATGTCTTGCAAGTATCAGTAGAATGATTTTTTCTATCAATATAATAAACACAATCTGATGAGATCATATAAATTGGTTTGTTGTCCCGCCATTTTAAAATGTTCATTTTTTCATCACTTACCTAATCTGTCGAGCCTTTCCCATGTTATTTTAGTATTTTATAAGATATAAAATTTTTCCCCTATTCGTTATTGTTCCTGTTGCAGCTATTCCCTTTTCGTATAAAATTTCAATCAAATTAACAGTTGTGAAATGCCTATCAAAATATACTCGAGTGCCAACAGGAAATGATTCACAAAGTTTCAGTATTGCTTTTTCACCAATAGTGAGAGATTTTGCGTCATTTTGCATTGGAGAAATGAACCTTTATCTTGATAGATACAAAATCTAGAACAATTCCAGATGGATCTGCTGCTACAAATTTTTTAAACCAACTGGATTCGGATTGCGTGGTACATATCGCTTCAGCAATGTTGTGACAGTAAATAGTATTCTTTTTCGACTCGTGCTGTTGATTATCTTCCGTTGATATTATCTTGAATATCTGTTTCTTCATCAGAATCATTCACATCAGAAACTGGATCATTAATGTCTTCATCCTTCCAATCTTCAATGTTGATGTCAGATAAATCTTCATTTCCAGTTAACTCTAACGCTTCTAAATGTGTGTCAATCCTATAAAATATTAAAACTTATATAAATACAATGTTTGTTTACTACTTAGTCTTAAAAACTCTTATTTGTAAAAAATTAGGTGTTAAAACAAGCAAAACATTTATTTTTTAAGAAAATATTTCGAATGTAAGCTAACTAACTCTAATAATATAATTGATAAATTGAGACCCAACATCCATTTTAATGGATGTCTCAAAAATCAAGCTGAATCCCCAAATATTACCGCTTTAGCTTTATTCATTATTTATATCATAAGACAAGAGATGGAACTTCTACAAATATCTTACAAAAATACTAAAAATTAATGAAAAGAATATGAAAATGTAAACTTAGCATGAGAGCTTGAAATTCCCGCTTGACACGCCCACTTTGCTATAAGATAAACAAACAAACTGTCGTTGCCAGATTCCAAAAGATAAAAAGTGATTTCCGATTCATCCTTTATGAGGCTATTCCATTTCTCGCTTTCTACAATAAAATCTTTCGCAATATGAGGGAAAAATAAAACATCCATTTTAATGGATGGCAGGTCTCAGGAGTATAACGGTGTGTGTCTGTCGCACGCTGACGCTAGAACAGAAAACTTCAGTTCGTATTTCCTGGTATTTGCCTTATTTTTTGCCGATTTTTTGAGTAACTTCAGTTTGGTTTGAAATTTTGTGGAATTAAATTTGTTCAGTAAATTGAGAAACTGTATGTGGGAATGCATGTGCCGAAATATTGTTTTATCAAGTATCGATATTCAAATTCATGCCTCTGGAATATTTATACCTCAAATTTCTATGTGAATGTGAAAAAATTTAAAAAGTGAAATAAAAAAAATCTGTAATTTTAACAAAGCAGGTTCATCTATCAATCCTAAAGGTGCCGTAACAAAATTAAGAATCTAGTCCAGTGTCTACAGCCAACAACTTGTGAGTGAGAGTCATTGACGGAACAGACTATAAATTTTGAATCTTTGTCCAACTGACACTGTTGTATATAAATGACAGTATAGAGACAAATATGATAAAAGTAATATGCATATGTAGTAGAGAGTGTCATTACCCGTAAAATGTACAGTTATATTATACTTCTGTGTATAGCAAAGTAATACAAATTCAAAGGCCACAATAGAAAAAATGCCCAACGAGGTGGCTGGAAAAACACGCCCATAAAAATATGGATGGCGCGAATATATATTATCTAAACTATAACAAAAATATTATATACAGAAATGTACAGGTATATAATCACTGTTGATAGACCCAATGATTAGGAAGAATCGTGAAAAAACAAGGTAGACAATATGAACATCGTTAAAACGAATTGCTGAGCAGTAATACCAATTTTTTTAGGGAATTTTTGCCACTTTGTTTAGGCAGCTGTTTATTTATGAAATGACCATCAGTTATAGCAGCCTTTTCCACAAACTTCATATTTTATATAGCGTCTTCTTCTTCAATAACTCTATTTCTTATTGCCCCCCACAATTTATGTAACTATATAATATTCATAGCTTTTATCCCCCCCCCCCTCCCCCGGCAGACATCGCCCATTTTAAGAAATAACGATCTGAATTGATTTGAACCAGCAGAACGCGTTCCAGGGCCATCTGAGTTAAAAAAAATTAATTTCCGATATTTCTGTAAATGTATATTGCAGTTATATCTGCAATGGGTATGAAATTCAAAAATGCGAAAATGTGGAAACCAACACAAATACTAAACGAACTCTTTGGAATTTCCTTTTGACTTCGTTTTCTATCCACACATAGCCCATTTAAGTATTATGCAAAGAAAAATTTCTTTTATTTAATTTTTATGATTACATTTTTAAGTCGTCACGGGAAAGCCGATGAATGAAAACAAATGTGAAGTGAACTATGACGTAACTTTAAAAGCGGCCAAAGTCAGTCATGTCTGCTTCGAAAGCAATTCTCTTGTTCTGGTATTTGAATGATTTGGAAATTCGAGGTCAAGACCGAGTATGAAATTTCATTTGGACCCCTCAGTATAAAAGCCCAGGTTCCTATTCGATCTGATCACATATCTCTCTTAGCATTCAAGCAAGAAATAAACTTATCCCACAGAAAAAAATGATGATCAAGGTGAGAAATATATAATCCATTGTTTTTTTATTGATGACTTTCGCATTATAAAAGGTATCAGTAAAACTCTTAGAATTTCAGTATTGCTTTACTTGCTTATGTGAGTTTTCCCAAGGACGACATATTATTTTCCCCTAACTAAGTGGTTGTCAAAATATTCTGATTGTAGCAGTTGAAGAAAATGTCATTCATTATTTTAAATGATATTTCAACCTAACCCATCCAAATAATGTAAAAACATTTCATGTACATTATGAAACATGCATGATTTCAATTTTAAGATATATTTGATTTTTCATATTCACATTCGTCAGTTCTGGAGAGAGGAAGTGATTATCGATATTTGGTTTTCATTTCAGTTTGTCCTTATTGCATTCGCCGCTGCCACTGTACAAGCCAGTATTTCACCACTTCACGGAGTAAGTTCTAATTTGATAGGTTTATTTTCAAATAAGTATTGATGAGTATAGAAATAGATGCAGATCGATTGATATGGATAAATTAAGAAAAATAATGTTAGCATTGCCGTACAAATAGCTGAAAGAGTTTCAATATAATTTTACGGCAAATAACTTTTATATGATGTACATGATATGAATCGATTGAGAGAGTATGTTATGATTGTTATGGTACTGTCGTTAAATACCATAACGGTATTTTACGGCATAACCGCATGTAGACTTGTGCATTATGTCTTTAGATGTAAGAGTAATATCAAATGTTTTGTTTGTGAATGAGAGTAATGTATATCACTGGAATTTCAGGCTCATCACCATGCACCTCAGCCATACTCTTTTGGATACAGCGTGAAAGACAAACATGGTGAACAGCACAGGCAAGAAACTGGTAATGCTGCCGGACATGTTAAGGGCAACTACGGATTCACTGATGACCGCGGTGTCCAACGTCAGGTCAACTACGTCGCTGACCACGCTGGCTTCCGCGCTCAGGTCAAGACCAACGAACCTGGAACTGCCAACCAGGATCCTGCTGCTGTGAACATCATCTCATCAGCGCACCCATACTTCGGTGCTGGACACGGACTGGGATATGGTGGCTCTGCCTACGGGGGTCTCGGAGACGCCGGTTATGGGGGATATGGACTTGGACTCGGTCACGGTATCAAGGCCCCATTGGCCGCCGGCCATCTCGGAGCATATGGTGGATATGGCCTCGGATACGGTGGTTACGGACACGGTACTGTCCAAAGGTACGACAGCAGAGAACACCATGTCGGCCTGCTCTAGATCACAATTCATGTTAATGAAGAAATCATTCTAAATATAGCTTGTGCCACTTTGGTGATACATTTATCAGAATGGAAATAAACATAACTTATAATTTAAAATTTTTTGTGAATTCTCTCTTTATTCCGTATTAAATGTTTGGATCGATATGAGGTATAAGTTTTTTCACTAGTTAATCCTCTAATTTAAATAAATATACATTGTGATCCAGAAAAGGTGGGAAAGATTTTGAGAGGTGATAGTCTGACATGAAACGCGAAAGTGCTAGCGCTTGTTTCGAAACGGCCGCTCCACAAACACTAAAACGGCATTCCTGTTGAAATTTATTAGTAGAAAAAAACAGCATGAATGAATACGTAAGCTAGGGAAGAAGAAGTAAATGTATGCAAACCTGCGTCACAGTGAATAAAAGGCGCGAACGCCTTTGACGTTATTCCAGCGTGCAATCGTTCTAACAGTTGCAACGAGCGGAATAATGGCGCACTCTAGTAATACTGATAAAGCAGACATGCAATTCATTTACGAAGCTTCAAATTGGTACACAATCATCAAACCCTGTCAGACAAATAAAATACTTAGGCTGTATCCTCAACAAAAATCTATCTTTCTCTTCACACATAGATCATGTAATAAACAAATCTAATAGAATTATGGGTATGCTCAATCGCATCACATTTCCACAGGCAAAACTTTCATTAAAGAACAAAATTATTATTTTTAAATCCATAATAAGACCTACTCTACTCTATGCTTCGCCAGCTTGGGCGCATGGTTGTAAAACGAATATCAGAAAACTACAGACTATGCAGAACAAAATACTCAGAAGATTTGCTGGATCCCCTTGGTTTGTTCGTGGAATAAACATCAGATAAGACTTGGACATACCTCACATATTCACATACATTAAGAAATTAAACAATGATCAATTCGAGCGAATGTTTAATTCCCAATTCGAACATCTGAGGGAAATTGTTGATTATGGGCGCCTTATATGGGAAAATTTGTAAGGATACCTTCCCTCATGTAAATAATTTGTGAAATGCACTTTCCTCAAATCATTTTTGTGTATCCACACCTTTTCATATTCTGTATGTTTTTGCTTCGACATTTTCATATCTATTTGTGTTTTTGACATTATTCGCATCTATTCGACATTATTCACATTTATCCATTATTCGTATCTATGACCTGCATCATTTGACTTTTTTATTCACTCGCACTTCTCTAGCAATTGGTATACTGGTCCATTGAACTGCATATAATGCAAATGTCTTGGGGGGGGGGAGAGCAAAGTCTCTTTTTTTTATCTGAACTTGTACAAATACAATACAAATACAAATACAACGCCACAACAGGCAAATTGCCCAACGAGGTGGCTGACTTAAGAACATCATGGATCCCCGAGCCCTACCTACTACTGCTACACCACACATGCTAAAGAATTTAATTCTGGTCTAGTCTATTGTGTTTCTTGAAAAGTCAGAATACTATCATCTTAGGAAAATATCTACTTACCCAAAAGATCAGATATCAGGTTTTTCCAGACCCAAAAATTTTTTGGTTATGAAAAGACCGGAGGTACCGGGATTGTGAAAAATGTATATAAGCAACTATATATAGTGTATATAAATAATTAGACCAACTGCAAAATATCAAATTTTGTAGATAATATATATTTAATCAAATATTCATAATTAACTGCATTTAATTACATATAATCACATTTATTAATATGATATATAGTTGACGCTAAGTATAAAAATGAGAGTAGGTAATATATGCATTATATGATGAATGAATGATTAATGTTAAAAGAATAGCATTAATTATAACTTAATGACGTCCTAACAGGCTGATGAAGTGACATTCTGTCACTACCCTATTGAGTGACTTTCTGCTTTTTATTTTCCCTCCTACCTGCTTAAGCTTTCTTTTCCCCCTAGATTAATAACCCAATATGAGTAATATTAAACTCTAAGTAGTTTAAAAATAAAAAATATACAACCATGGCGAAAATTACACTACTAGTACAGGATGGCTAATAAATTACTCAGGGGTATATGCACTGTTTGCCAATTTCACTCGGAACCCACAGGCCACTATGTCATATTTAGGATTTAGAATGTGTTGTTTTTTGTGTTTCTACGTTATGTTTTAAATTACTCTGTATACCTGTTCTGTTAATGTACCAACAAACTCAGAGGGTTGTTAGTAGATATCGAGAGGAACAAACATTGCAGTGGAACATGGTGTTACATGGTGAGAGGGTGAAAATCTAGTATCTTTGAGCTCATCCGGGATTCGTTGTACACTGTGCAATGACGTCAGCGGCCACCACTTCGAAACTCTTGTAATAATTAATCAAATAATTATTTTTGTAATTATTATTGCACTTTTTGTCGTTCGAGCGCATCGAAATCTACATTCATTTTTAGCAATTTTCACCCTCTCAACGTGGTTTGCGACACCATGTTCCATTGCAATTTTTGTTCCCCTCGATGCCTACTAACAACCCCCCTGAGTTTCTCGGTTCCATTAACAGCACACCATGTATATATATAATTTATATAAGTATAAGTATACGTTTGAAAATAAAATTTTCATAGCTTTTACTTTTATTTAAAAAAAGAAAAAAAAAGAATTCAGTGGTGCCCCCGAGATGTTGATATAATGAGTGCTCGAAAAAGCGGTCTAATAGTCCAAATAACATGAAATTTGGACAACGGGCCCATAGGGTGATGTGCCCATCACTTATTAAATGAAAATTATTTTCACTAAAATTTTACTGTGGATAGGTAATTCTCCGTCATCATTTCTGAATATCGCTTGGTCCATTGTCGAGGAAGATTCCCGCAGCTCGCATAAGTATATTCGCTTGTTCTTGCGTGCGGAGTGCGGTTCAATAACACAAGGTCGTTATAGAACAACAACTAGGAGGCTGCGCAAGCTAGCAGCAGTCACAAGGTCGTTGTTCAACGTGCTTTTTAAGCAAATTGGTTTCATTGGAAGACGGCCTTAATAATATCATCGACAATTTTATGTTGGAATTACAGAGAAAATGCGCAGATACTCTTTGGGTACGTCCAAACGATACCAAATCGTCTTCCAAGCACAGTTGGCCATTGGAAGAAAAAGGTTCAGGCACTGGAACAGAGATTTGTAAAGGCCAAAGAGGATAAAAATATAGCTAGAGCGCAATACAAGAAAGCAAGGACGGTACACAAGCTTTCGCGTTTGAGACGAAGTTTTGTGCTGAGGAAAGCAGTTCTTACGGTCTTACGGTGGAAGCATATCGTTCAGTATTTAAATGAAACGTATACAGCCTCAAGTGAGGATGAGTTTCAAGGATAGGTTTAACTCAACCATTCTTCAGACAGCAGAATACCTATGAATACCTAGAATACCTAGCGTCTGAATGTTATATATCCGGATATAGTAGAACGAATTGATTTAGTGCAGAGACGAAGCGACGTATCCGAACATGACTCACCAATTACGACGTAGAGATAGCTCACATAGTGAATAACCTCAAGAACAGATGCGCACCAGGGTATGACAATATGAACATCCCAATTCTGATGAAACTTTTTGAAGAATATGCTGAAGTTTTTACCTTCGTCTCAATGAACTGATAGACATATCGATCTTCCCTCACCATTTCAAAAAAGGGAAGATTCTTCTTTTTCTGAAAAAGGATCGTGATCCAGAGTTCTTGCGTTCATATCGTCCAATATGTCTTCTGTCCACATTGAGGCTGTTCTTCATGTCATCAGACACAAACACGCCCATGGTCTTGAAACAGCTGTGGTGTCGGTGGACATCCTACGCCACGAACTCATTATAAACCAGTTACATCGTACCCTACTTCCGTGGTCTTAGGTGAGTATCGTGGAGAATATGTTGCGAGACCGTTGCATAACAATGACTGCTGATGGAGGTGTAGCTACAAAAGAGCAGCACCAAGGATGCCCAAAAGGATCCTGCAGTGATCCTTTACTGTGGACGCTGGTGCTTGATAGGCTGTGAAAACTTAACTGGGGGTCCTCCTGTCTACATACAAGCATTCGCAGATGATCTCATATTTGTAATATCAGGGACGACCACGATGACATAACTCTGACAGCTCAGAATGCATTCATGTCTCTGTCGAAATGGTTGAGTAATAATAAGCTGCAGATAGAAGTGGAGAAAACCACATTTCTCTGGCTTCATCCTAAGAAGCAGAAGCCAAGGATCGTGATCAATGGTTTACAGATTTGGCCTTCCAAAGTAATTAAATATCTAGGAGTGTAGATAGATGACAAAATCAGTTTTATGACACTTATCGCTAAGCAAGTAGACAAGGTACACGGTACCCTCCAACTCCTTCGTAGAAAGGAGTAGGAATAAAAATGTTTTATACAGATCTGTTGTGCAGCGCCAGCTTTCCTGTGGATGCACCTCTTGGTTTCGGTACCCTACGCAAACACAAAGGAGAATTCTGGACATATCCCAGCACCCGTTCCTGTTGTATGTATTTGGGGGCCTACTCCACCACTGCAAATGAAGTCTTATATGTTGCCACAGGGAATCCGCGGCTGAGCAGTTATATTGAATATGAAGCCCGTAAGACCAGCACTCTCCATTTGGGTGAAGACGTTGTCATCAATACTCGGTCACTGCAAGCGCAGGCGTTTGAAAAGAAACACAAGCTATGGCTCATGCACCCCAGCGTGGATATCGACGCAAATCAGGTCGTGCTGAATGCATTAAGCTGGCTCCTGGAACAGTAAAGACTTATACAGATGGCTCGAAGTCGTCTGACGGTACAGGGTGCACTTATGTAGTTATAAAATAAAATGGACCCATCGAGGAACAACGGAGCAGGCGGCTCGGAAGGAAAACAGTGTTTTTCAAGCTGAAGTATATGCGATTCTGAATGCCATTTCAAGGGCACACGCCTTATCTCACGTGATACCATATACAGTCGAACTTGGTTAATTTTAAGTCCAAAGTCACTGGGAAAAAAAATTCTAATTATCCAAAATTCGAATTATTCAATTAATTTATCCTGGATCGGTAAAATGCCTGCAAATTGCAAACTTCATCAACAACATTCACAAAAGATAATAACTATCAATTTTTTAAAATTTTATCATCAGTTACGAAACTGTTTCCCAAATTTTAATAATTTATAATTGTAATACATAAAACTGATATTAGCTGCTACATTATTACACTGTTCTGAAATTGACATCACTACATAATTTCTTGACTATGTTCAAAGCCTGATTTACCGAAACCGTTTATGCTAAGCCTCCATGAAACTGCTTCCGAAATTTTGCTTATCATTCTTATGGTATATCAAGGAAATATACTTCCATTAACGTATTATTATCAGTGCGATCTGAACACTTTCCTATACTTTCCATGTTCTAAATGACGACGAAAAGATTGAGATTTGGAATGTTAAATATAGGTTGAAAAGCCTAAATTAAGTAGTACACAGTCTCGATGCACTCCAGCTGAACAATGCAATAATGGGCATTAAATTAACAAAGAAAAAAAAAGAGTAGAGAAAAAGAATTTTAAAATTTTTATTAGTCTTTAAAAATGTGTTGGTAAACAATTTTATCGAAAACAGCAAACTTTGGCTTTTTGTAGAATTTTTCCAAACTGAAGTTGATCATAGAAAATCATGATAGTTTCCCTCAAACATCGAATTATCCAGAAAAGTCGAAAAAAGTTCGAATGAAGCAAGAAATTTCAACAATAACTTAGATACAAATCTTAAAGGGTGAGTTCGTATGTATTTTATTTCTACCACCATGCATTGCATTTTATTTGCTTGCTTATTTTATACTTTGTATATTTATTTGTTTATTTTTGTGTGTGTGCGTTCCTCCCCCCCCCCTTTTTTGGTGGTGATGTAAGTATCACCCTGCAATTCAGAAACAATGTAATTTCTTTTAATCTTCATAAAATTTTGAAATATCCAAAATACTAATTAACCAAGCTCTATTGTTTAATACTTAAAATACTGTATAATATTATAATATTCATAACTTTTACCGCCCCCCCCCTTCCATTTTGGGAAACATTAGTATGAAACAATTTGGACCAGTAGAACGCGTTCCAGGTCCATGTGGGACGGGGATGTCCAATTCAGATATTTCTGTATTCGTATATTGAAGTTACGTCAGGAATAAGTATGAACTTTCATAATGCGGCCATGTGCTAACAAATCGTAAACGAATTCTTTGGATTTTCCCCATTTCGTTTTCGTTTTTCATTCATTTCCCTCATTCATCAAATAAAGCAAACAAAATTTTATTTCATTTTATTTTTTTATGATTATTAAGTCGCAACCAAGAGGGAAAAAATAAATAAGTCGTTTGATCAAGATGACTGTGAAGTCATCCATGACGTGATTTTAAAACGAGCCAAAGTCAGTCATGTTTGTTTCGAACGTAATTCTTGTAATGGTATTTGAACCATTTGGAAATTCAAGGTCAAGATCAAGTCTGAAATTTCATTCTCGGGCCTTTAGTATAAAAGCCTAGGTTTCTATTCGATTTGATCACAGTTCTATCTTTGCATTCAAACAAGAAGCAAACTTATCAATCAGAAGAAAATGATCGCCAAGGTGAGAAATATGCTATCCAATGGTTTTTTATTGATAACTTTTGCATTTTAAGGTATCAGCGCAACTCTTGGAGTTTGACTATTGCTTTACTTACTTCGAGCTTATTTTCAAGGGCGATATATTGTTTTTCCAAACTAATTATTTGCGAACACATTTTGATTGTAGTACTTGAGGAAAATTAAATTCTGTTATTTAGATGATATTTCAACCTAACCCATCCAAGTGTTTGATCGAAATCACGTAGAAGAATTTCATGTACATTATCAAAGATATGAATGATTTATAATTCGCAAATATTTAATTTTGCACACATATTTGTCAGTTTTGGAAAGAAGTCATTATTGATATTTCATTTTCATTTCAGTTTGTCCTTATTGCTTTCACCGCTGCCACTGTACAAGCCAGTATTTTACCACTTCACGGAGTAAGTTCTAATTTGATAGGTTTAATTCCGAATAACCATTGATGAATGTGAAAGATCAATCCAGAATATTATATGGACGAATTAAGAAAAAATAATACGACAGCATTGCCGTAAAAATAACTGAAAATTCCAATATAATTTCATGGCTGATAATTTATAATTTATGTCTTTAGATATATCAGCGATGTCAATTTTTTTTGTCAATGAAATTAATGCATAACACTGGAATTTCAGGATCACCACCATGCACCTCAGCCATTCTCTTTTGGATACAGCGTAAAAGACAAACACGGTGAACAGCACAGGCAAGAAACTGGTAATGGTGCCGGACATGTGAAAGGCAACTACGGATTCACTGATGACCGCGGTGTCCAACGTCAGGTGAACTACGTGGCTGACCACGCTGGCTTCCGCGCTCAGGTCAAGACCAACGAACCGGGTACTGCCAACCAGGATCCAGCTGCTGTCAACATCATCTCCTCAGCTCACCCATACTTCGGTGCCGGACATGGACTGGGATATGGTGGCTACGGATACGGAGGTCTTGGATTCGCCGGTAATGGAGGCTACGGACTTGGACTCGGTCACGGTATCAAGGTGCCATTGGCCGCAGGACATCTCGGAGCATATGGTGGATATGGCCTCGGATACGGTGGATATGGACTCGGATACGATGGTTATGGCCTCGGATACGGTGGTTACGGACACGGTACTGTCCAAAGGTACGACAGCAGAGAACAACATCTCGGCCTGTTTTAAATCAGAATGCATGTTGTTAAGAAATCATTCAAAATGTAGCTTTTGCCACTTCGGTCACATTTTTATCAACATGGAAATAAACATGACTAGTTATTTATTATTTATTTGCAAATTCTTCTCTTTTTTTAAATGTTTGAATGAACGTGAAGTATTAATTTCTTTACCCCCAATGTTAATTAAATATATAAAATTAAGAATAATTCCGAATAATTAAGAATAAATAACTATTAATTTTGTTATAAAATAGCTATAAACTATAAAGTTGTATACAGTATTTTGGGCAGGATTAGGTAAATAGCTTATAAATATAAAGGTTACGGTGCTAAAAAATGTTTGGTAAATAGTAATTTAGTAAAAAATGCTGGAAATACAGAAAATAGTGATCAAGTGGCTTTCTACATTTGCTACTTGGTGCTTGTGTTGTGTATTTCTAGCATATTTTAATAAATAAATTACTATTCTTCAACCATTTTAGCATCATTTATCACCGTGTCAAACATTGTATGGGAGTTGTGTTCATCACTTTTGCCTTAGTGAATATAGAATGAATTCATATTAAGTAAACAAATACATGTGTGTGCATACTCATTGATTAAATACAATGCGTACTTTTAAATAAATAGAACGCATAATCCTCAAATAAATACCATCCGTACTCCTCAAATAAGTACCAAGAATGTTCAGTAAATAAATAAATACAGCGGAACAATAAATGTATTTGCATTGTTGTATTTGTATAAGAAATGTATTTAATCTGATAGTTCCGCTAAAGTACTGTTGTTGGGAATTGAGTACCGAGTGTTTAGTTCTTAAGTATTAGCTACATCTTAAAAGTTAATAAATATTATTTAACCACAGGAACTTAAAAAAAAATGACATGCCCAGTAAATTTATTAATTCAGCCGATGAATTGTATGATGCTTGGTTAGACTGCTTTCTACAGAGATTTACAATAATCTTGAATGGTAAATTTATATGGCATTTCCGACTATTAAAAAACTGGCGAACATCAAAAATGCAGAAAAGAAATATACAGTGAACACAACTCTTCTTGAGCATATAAAGACTCAACACTGGCAAAATATCAAGCACACTAATTATGACATCTAGACAATTTACTATTCAGGATTATCCACCAAGTACACTCAAATGAGATAAAATAAAAATTACCTAAGTTAAATTTTATATTTGGAAGCTGTCCATTATGATATTAAGGTATCTAGACATTTTGGGATTTTACGACCGGTATTCGAAGATCTCGCCGCTGTGGTGGTCGAGTGGTTATAGTGACGGACTCGCGATGCGAGGATCCGGGTTCGAACCCCACAGTGGTGGTCGGCTGAAGTTGGTTTTCTGTGGTTCCCAACTTCAAGGCGCAAATGCGAGCCGATCTCCCCGTTAAAAAGTCTCGCCACAGAGAGCAACAGTCCTACAACGATAAATCATTCAATCATAACACTTCACTCATAGTTAGAAAAACTGGTGACAGATGGCAGCACTACGCATAACAAGCATTACAGAGAAACAAAAATTTCACGTCAGGTGTCACTACACGTACACGCACATTCCCGCATGTACCGATTCGTTGGGGGTTCCGCGGGGGGGGGGGGTGCATGTGTGGTGTAGCAGTTGTAGGTAGGGCCTCCAAAAAATGGCTCGGGTATCCATGATGTTCTTAAGTCAGCCACCTCGTTGGGAAATTTGCCTGTTGTGGCGTGGTATTTGTATTTGTATATGTCATTGGTCTAGTACCATGATCTTATTTGATCAATGCACATTTCTTAATTATGAAGAATCCTAAGTGAAGATTTTTTGGAATAAGAAGGCATCAAATTAGATCATAAGAGGAAATTAATGCCTTGAATTTTGTGACCATACATGCTGCTAATTATGAAAAACCATATTTGATATTTTGCTGATTATTGTATTATATGTAGAAAAAAAGAAATGCTCTGTTGGAAAATTAAATAAAAAATTTTTGAACATCAGCTTCAGAAATGTTTGTTTTGGCTTAAAATATTGTGGTTTTAAAAATTTATACATAGCAGTAAATTGGGAAAAGTGATGTGAAAATGTGAAAAAATAATGAAATTAAGTTTAACTTCATGTCTCTGGTACGTCAAAATTCGATTTGATACTAAAAAAAGAAATAAAAAACCACCAAATCGACCCTGAAATTCTAACAAGATAGGTTCTAGAGTGAGTCTTAAAAACGAACGTAAAAAAGTTGGAAATCTGCCAGTGAAAGACGTGGATCCACAAGCCGTTTTGAAATTGCTATAAATTTTGGACCCTCGTCTATTATCATTTGACTCAATAACGCATAAATGTGCATATTAAGAAAAAAAAACAGAAACGCACTATTTACTCGTAAATTACCTGGTTATGTATCGCGTTTGTGTATATAACATTGTCAAACAAAGTTTAAAAATGTTTTTTATTTAACAAATTACTTTATCGTCTTTAGACAGACAGACAGACAGAGAGAGAGAGAGAGAGCGCGAGAGAGTGTGTTGATGCAATAAGATACTCTGAATACTGGTTATCGAAAATAAACTTTCGCTTCTCGGAGACTCATGAAGTCGTTCCATTGGCAAATTCCATGAATTCGAATAACGGACATACAGATGATGTGCGCTCACTTCTTAGTAAGGTAGAAACAATTGCCACAGAAAATTCTCCGATGAGTGGCAAATCATTTTTTGGCATATTTAATGTGTATTTTTATTGGTTTTCAAAAAGCTTTCGATTCAAAAAACTATATACTACAACCCTATGATCGCATTGATTGCATAACCCCAGATGATCGCCCCGGATGTGACAGTCGTTCGCGGTAGACCAATAATTGCAAAGCATGATAGTTTATCACATGACATACAAAATGACAATATGAACATTTCTGAAACACCATTTATTCGTACGTTTTCTCCCAAGTTTTTAAGAAATCAAATGGTGAGCACACATCATCTAAATCGGAGTTTCCCAAACTTAACTTTTTATATATTGCCCCATCAACAATTTCTTTTTTTTTTTAACGCCCCCTTGAATCCATCCAGCGCATAGGATCTCATCTTTTACTGCTCCCTTGGATATCGATCGCCCAATCATTTCCTTCAGGTTGGACGTTTTTTTTCTTTGTTTTTCAGCAATTTTAAGCAATTCTTTTTCCGATTGATGGTGACGTTTTGATGACAGTTGTGACGTTATGGTGACGTCCCGTATTTGACCGTATTTAAGTTCCCAGTTCCATTTATTTTCCTGATACCGATTGTCATTCTATGACGTGGCTCACGCCAATATAAACCAAAATGCAATCCGAGGTTGCATGTGGTCCCAGCGTCATAATGTTTGCCAATTTTTTGCAATGAAATATGGAATTACTTAAACAGTTACTCAATTCTACTCCAAAAAAAAATTGGAAAGTCCTCTCTCTCGATTTTTTTTGTAGGTTCATTTCCTACGAAAGCATTTTTCAACCGCTGCGGCGTGAGAAGACCGTATGTGCGCCGGGAAAATTTTCAGAGAATATTGAATTATTTTTTCTAAAGCAACCCAAAGATGAGGCACTATACGATTAATATTATTTAATAATAATAATGAAAATAAAATAAAAGCTAGAGAACATTTTTATACAATGTTTTCTAGAGAATAAAAAAAAACCAAAAAAAACGACGTTTCAAAAGTGCCTGAATTGAAAAACAAGTCAAAGTCTAGAATATCAAATTTGTTGTAGAAAAGGGTTAAAATAGAAAATATACTAGGAAACTTTCAACCAAAGATGTGTAAAATCGATGAGACCGTTATTAAATCTTTTCAAAAAGATTTACTGCAAACCATTCCAGAAAAAGTATTTTCATACACCAACAGGTGGCATAATGCATATTTTCTTCAGATTGGTTGCCAAATTTCATTTCTTCCAGGCTGTGGCTTACAATATGTGATCCGTGGTTACTCTAACGAAATTAATCGCCAAATTTAGTGAGTAAATAAAAAAGAGGCTTTGGTGGGCCACCACCACACAATGATATTCTTAAAAAAGGCTACTTGAATCAATAAGTTTGGCAACCGGTGGTTTGAAATGTACGAACGACGATACAATCGAAATGATACTGAAAAATCGAAATGATCGCAAACAAATTGTGAGGGAAATGAGAGAGGATGCCAAATGAACTACTAAGAAATTGATATTAAATTTCAATTTTATTTGGTAAAAAATAAATTTCAATTTGAGAATCAATTGATGGTACATTTTGAAATGTTACAAGAAAAAAACGAACTGTTTTTAACATTAAATTTGTATGAAACCAGTTTTTCTGTAAAGCGCAACACCTTATATATATAAATGTGAAAGTATGTATGTATTTGTTTTTTACAAAAGTGCTCACCATTGATCGTATCACTCGAAAAATGCAATTTTTTTCAGGATTCTTCGCTAATTCTTTGCTAATATGCTTTCGGGGAGCCGTAAGCATATTCCTGCCCAAAAATATATTTATCAATTTTCTTTATATAGCAGAAGTTTTTCCAAAAACACCTTTATTTAATACTTAAATTTTAGCATTATCGAATCACTTTTTAAGATGAGCCAGGAAAATACCAGCTGATTGAACTATAAAGACATACATTATTTACGGGTCGGTAAACGTCACCGGGTACAGCTAGTTGAACATAAAAACAGAAATCATAGTTAGAATCTACGGAAAACTCTTTGACACTGCTCCTGTCGCAAAAAGAAAACATTCCACAAATATTTGTCAAGTTCTAATATATAATTAAGTTTTGATTCAGGAATTTCAATGATTTTATGACGATAATTACTAGTAAATAAAAATAATTAATTAATGATAATTAACTCATGATTAAGAATTATTGTTAGCAAAATTTTCAGTAAAATGACTTTTTAGAATATCAAATTAAGTGTGCCGTGGAAGTTCAACTGCAAGTTCAAGTGTGCCGCTATATAAAAAGGTTCATAAACGCTGTGCTACGGACTGTGTAAACTGTTCAGGCAAACACTTTCAAGGACCTCATCGCCAAAATCAGTGACATGAGTTACTTACCCCGATGTGTTTTATTATAGTATCTGCACACGAACCTTTCATATTCTACCATATTTGTTCTATAACAAAATATGATTGTTTCTGTCCATTCTACCATCCCTTGAAGTGTGTCCTATGAACTTTCAATCACCCTGTATGTCCGTAATAAGTATAAAATTTTATAACACGGTCATGTACTAATCAACATAGATCCTAAACCAATTCTTTGCGATTCGCTTATTTGGAATTTTTCATCCACGCGTTACTCATTTGCCTTAAAGTTACTCAAACAAAAAATTTGCCAGTTTTTCATTTTTTTTTTATGAATATCTAGTAAAATAAGAAATGAAACATTGAACGAGCTGCAAGAGGTATGTGAAGTGATCTATGACGTGATCTTAAAAAGGCACCAAAGTCAGTCATGTCTGCTTCGGAGGTTGCGCAATCTCTTGCCCTGAAATTTGAATAATTTGGAATTTCGAGTTCAAGATCAAGTGTGAAATTCAATTTGGGCCCTTCAGTATAAAAGCCATGGTTTGATCGATATGATCACATTTCTCTATCTTTGCATTCCAACAAGAAGCAAACTTATCCCCTCAAAAGAAAATGATCGCCAAGGTGAGAAATATAATTTACAGCTCATTCTCCCTGTATCAATGATAAGTTTTTGCATTCGAAGCTATCGGTAAAACTTCCAGTTTGAAAATTGATTACGATAAAAGCTTACGTTTTTTTCCGCCTGAGCTATACAGTATTTTCCCTAGAATAATTATTTGCTTAAAACATCTTTACGATAGCTCCGTTAAAATAATATATATTTATCAAAAACACACAAGTCACTGATCGAAACCACGTAACAAAAGCTTTCATTTAAATTATCAAAAATATTCACGATTGAAATTTCTCGCAAAAGTTCATTATTTACAGCATAATTATTATTGCAAAATGGGATAAGTTATATTGATATTTCCATTTCAGATTGTTCTCATTGCTTTTGCTGCTGCCGCTGTACAGGCCAGCATTTTACCACTTCCCAAAGTAAGTTTTAATTTAGGTTTCATTTCGAATGAGCGTTAGTGGGTCGAATGATATAAAGGATATAAAACAATCACGGATATAATATGGATCGATTAAGAAAATATGTTATGTTAGTATTGCCGTAAAAATACCTGCATGCTTGAATATAATTTTATGGCGAATAAATTGTAAATTGTGCGTTTAGATATAAAAATGGTATGAAATGTATTTCTGCGGATGAAAGTAATGCTTGTCACTGGAATTTCAGGTTCACCACCATTCACCTCAGCCATACTCCTTTGGATACAGCGTGAAAGACAAACACGGTGAACAGCACAGACAAGAAACTGGTAATGGTGCCGGACATGTGAAGGGCAACTACGGATTCACTGATGACCGCGGTGTCCAACGTCAGGTGAACTACGTGGCTGACCACGCTGGCTTCCGCGCTCAGGTCAAGACCAACGAACCGGGTACTGCCAACCAGGATCCAGCTGCTGTCAACATCATCTCCTCAGCTCACCCATACTATGGAGCCGGACACGGACTCGGATATGACGGCTATGCTTACGGAGGTCTCGGATATGGCGGTCTCGGAGGCTACGGATTCGGTCACGGTATCAAGCCACCATTGGCCGCTGGATATCTCGGAGCATATGATGGATATGGCCTCGGATACGGTGAATATGGTCTCGGATACGGTGGATATGGCCTCGGATACGGTGGTTATGGCCAAGGATTCGGTAGTTACGGACATGGTACTGTCCAAAAGTACGACAGCAAAGAACACCATCTCGGCCAATTCTAGATTTCAATAAATGTTCGTCAAAAAATTAACCAAAATGCAGCTTGTGCAATTTCTGTGATATGGTTATTAGCAGAAAAATAAACAAAGTTATGATTGATAATTTGGTGTAGCATTTGTTTACTAGTATAACTAATTGCTTTGTACACGGGGCATTCAAATTGTTTTCTAAACTCCTAAAAGATTTGGTCCCATATGGGAAATAAATGATTGGATTGGTATCACATAAAACTTCCCTCTCTTCTGATTTTACAATGATCAAAAACCGTTTATGGTACATTAAATGTGGTATAAATATATACTTTATAATAATACGCGTTAATACGCGTTATATACATTTAAATATGTTATCGTTTGAATATTAAATATTTTTTTACTCAGACGAAAGCTTAACTCTTATACCGTTATCTTTGGTAAATAAGCCACTGGGATGTATTAGCACCAAATTTTTTTTCGTAGAAACGTCGGAGAGTTTTACATCTCACAGCTTCGTAGAGTAGATTCCGCAGTCACATGCAATTGTCCTTCTAAAAGTAAACAGAAAACAAAAATTTGAACAAAACTAAATTTTGTAATGATCAACTTATATTTAATCTCTTTGAGAATTTTATAATATTGCTACCCAAACATAAGTCGTTATCTTGGATTGGATACAATAAAACTATGCTACAACAGTACTCCATATAACGATAAATTTCTCTATAACAATTTCTTAAAGTTTTGTTGTGAAATGTCCTATGGTCTAATTGCTAAACTGTTACCTCACGATATAACGTTAAACCCTCTGGACCGAGAATTTTTCTTGCTCAACAGAATATCGTTAGATCGTGTTTTCACTGTATTTCCCAAAAATCCATTAACATAATTCAAAATTAATGTCAGAAAAAGTTGTTTGATTGACCGCGGAATGGAATTTGCCGCGACAGAGAAAAATTAACTTCGCAGTATAAGCTATGTTTTACAGTAAGGGGAGTTACGGGGAATGTATATCTGAGAGCTAAGATGCCTTAACTCAGTGTCTGGAATATAATAGAAAGAATGAGGAAGATATTCGGAGAGTTTAGCTGTCTAAAAGAGTCAAAGTGAAATGCATTTCAGAAATTCTTTGTTTTCATAATTAATGAAACAACATGTGACACATTACTGAACATGCGATGTTTTATTTGAGACAGTAATATACTGGGTGCATAGCTGGCAGCACGCACCGCGAATTACTTAAAATCTTTTTACATTAAATGAGAAAACGTATCCAAATTACGTGCGGACCGTAGACACGTCATTCATATTGCAAGAGGTTGTGTAGTTAATAAAATAAAACTGTAACCACACTCATATGGAGACCCTGTGTTCAAAAACAAATCAGGAAGTAGTTTTTTCGTCTCTTCCTGATGAGGCTAAAAGGAAGAAAAGACAATCCACGTTTTTCCGTGAAATATCCGCAGATATATTTGAATTTGAAAGACGGAGAAGTAACGAGAAAGCAAGATAATAGCTAATGCAATAACAAGCAAGGTGCATAGCTAATAGCTTTAGCTATGCTCCTTGTATAATGCCTATGTTGTTTTGAAATTTATTTATCTATTGATTTATCCAAAAATTCATTAAATATCAATACATTCTTGATGAAAATATTTCACCCAGACGCAAATATATCTTCTCAACTCAAATACCATTACCTTTCTTTTAATTATTTAATTTGATTAATTGACTTTTTCAGACGGATGTATTTTCTATTATCGAAGACGGATGAAACGGTGGTGTTCAAAAACCCAATATAAAAATTATTGCCCCGTGTTTGCTGAGGCAAACAAAGGGAATTCCATGTTTCTAAATGCAATATTCCCTGAGATATTTGAATTCAAATAATGAGTGGAAAGAAAAAAGCATAAAGTTATGCTGCTTTATGTGAAAGAACATTTTGCACTTGGAAATGTAGAATCTATTTTGTTTTCGTATCTGTTTCTAACTGGCCACCTCTGTAATTCGGTTTTTGAGTACAGGGTGTACATATAAGAAGTTAATTTGTTTGTGTTTCAAGCTACTCGCTAGCTTTTTACAAAATTGGTATTTACACTAGAAAGACGAACGGGGTCTGTGTCATACTGTGGTCTCTTTCTGCTAGAATATCTCAAGTAAGATGAATGCTTCGAAATTTCTCGAATTTATCTGATTTATCATGTTCTTAGAGTACACCAAAGCTTTTTTCATTACCTTTCTTAACAACGGAGAAAGGAACGTATATACATAGAAAGACGGAAGGTGGTCACAGTGACCCTCACCAATATTTTAGAATGCATTCGCCATATAATACTAGCAACGTTGTCAGAATTGATTTTGTTAGGTCGAAATTCTTCTGATAGTTTGTTTCTGCATCAAATATGGTATAACTCCCGAATTGTGAGAGTTATCTTTAACCTTCATTCCTATGTGAAGATGTTGGTCAGCAGGTGTCTCAGCTTATGTTGTCGAGCGTTTTTGTCGTCTTGTGCAATAAATTGTTTTTTCTGCAAAGTAGATCCGTCGCTTATAATTGCTGTAGAAATGCCATAAAGATACAGAATCGCCGATGATAAACTTTTCAGAAGTTGGCAAAGATTGTGCGTGAAACACCAGTAGTGCTGATGATGAGAATTCAGAGGACAGAAAGAATGAAACCTACCTAATGTAAAACCTTTGTGAAGTAAGCAAGAGTATTGATGACGCACGAATCAGAATGAAATTATACATCCAAAAATGCCTCAGTTGATGAAAAATAAAATTGTACTATGAACAAATAAATGCAAACCATCAATGAAATTAAAGAACTACATCAAAACGTCAACTGATTTCCATAAATATAAGAGACCTCAATAATATCCCGTTTATCGGTAGAGGAGAAACTGGAACAGATATAAATGTAAAAGAAATATCGCGTGGGTCCTTCCTCGGCAATAGGACGTAAAGGATTATAAAATATTTTACGATAAACTCGTTTCTTACAGATACGGATCTCACAACCACGAAAGCAATAAAGCACCACATTCGTTGATCATATTCACAACCTAAAAGCGAGGTAACACTGATATCCTATCGGGGATATAGAAAATACAGATCCCTTAGCCTCGAGTGTCCTCCACACTGACGCTCATCAACAGAAGTCGTTTACGCACACTCATACACACAGCGGAATCCATTAAAATTAAGTAATAATAAGATATATTAACACCGATGGTTTTTTTTTACAAACTAATTCTTTAAATATAACTGTGTATTCTGCCATAAAAATGTTATACCATGCTGTAAAATATTGAAATTTCAAACATTATCGGAGAAAGCAAAGGGTCACACAGACCTCTGCTCGTCTTTGTAGGTATAGTTCCCCGACCCGTCTTTTCAATGTTAATTTGTATGAGTTAAAATACATGCTAATAGTTATGAAAAACGATATTCTTCATTTAAAAATATTTATTTAAGTCATATAGTATCAAAATATATTATATACAGAGGAAAAAAAACCGTCACTTTGACAATTAAAAAGAAAAAAACGTCGGTGTTCTTACTAATTTCTTAGCAAACGGCTTTTCAAGGCGACACAAAATGAGAAATCTTCAGTCTGGATGGAAATTTCGTGGTTCTAAAATTGTTTAGTAACTTGTGGAAGTGGATGACGAAATACATGTGAAAAATTTAGTTTCATAAAGTAACAACTTTAAATTTAGTTTCATGTATCTGGAGAAACTGGAGAAACCGCGAGACACCCAGTTTCACGTATCTGGAATAATTATATATTAAATTTTTGTTTGTTGAAAAAGATGGAACAATTGAAAAAAGGAAATAAATAATCCTGAAATTTTCTCTAACGAGAAAGCTTCAAGTATTAATCCTAAAGGAGATGAGAATGTAAACATTTCGGGAATTTTACAAAATCTACACATTCTACCTGTTATGCATAAATGAATGTTTTGAGACGAAAAAAATGATAAAAATTATTATTATAGTGTGTAGTATATATAGAGAGCGTGATTTAGTCGTAAAATCAATAGTTATATTGCATTTCCGTTTATAACTTTGTTAAAACGTTTCAACTTATATTTTACGAAGCTCTGGTTTTTACTAAAAAAGTATTTGGTGAGTGAGATGTTGATAAATTTATATATGTGTTTATCTAAATTAAAGCCAAATCGAAATTAAACCGCATCTTAGAGTGCTCGAGAAGGCACCCTACTTGTGCAAATGACATGAAATTCGGACACATGATGAGCTCATTATTTATAAAACTATTTAATTTATTGGAGATATGTCACGAATAGTCAGGGACGTCAATTCAACTTTTTGCGGGGGGGGGGGGGCGGCGGCAAAGAACATGTACTCAGTGGATGTGTGTATATATATAAAATTTATATATACAGATATGTATATATATATATATATATCCAATTTTTAGTGCATTTTCAGAAGCCAGGAGGGGGCAGCGGCACCCCCCTGACCCCACGGTCCTGCGAAAAGGTATGAACTTTTATAATGCGACCATGCGTTTACCAAATTAAGTCATAATCAATTCTTTTTAAATTCCTTACTTTTTTTTGTTTTCACATCCACACACACAGTGCCCCTATTCATTAAAGTTACGAAAACAAAATTTCATTTTATTAAAACTGTCTTTTTGATCATTAAGTCGTCTGCGAGAGGAAAAAGAATAAATAAGCAGTCGAATGAGTAGTGAACTGTGAATTCATCTATGACGTGATTTTAAAACCGGCCAAAGTCAGTCAGGTCTGCCTCGAACGTAACTCTTGTAATGGTATTTGAACCATTTGGAAATTCAAGGTCAACTTCAACTGTGAAAATTCATTCGGGACTTGAGTATAAAAGCGCAGGCTTCTACTCGATCTGATCACAGTTCTATCTTTGCATTCAAACAAGAAGCAAACTAATCAATCAGAAGAAAATGATCGCCAAGGTGAGAAATATGCTACCCCATGGTTTTTTATTGATAGCTTTTGCATTTTAAGGTATCAGCGCAACTCTTAGAGTTTGACTATTGTTTACTTGCTTCGAGCTTATTTTCAAGGGTGATATATTGTTTTTCCAAACTAATTATTTGCGAACACATTTTGATTGTAGTACTTGAGGAAAATTAAATTCTGTAATTTAGATGATATTTCAACCTAACCCATCCAAGTGTTTGATCGAAATCACGTAGAAGAATTTCATGTACATTATCAAAGATATGAATGATTTATAATTCGCAAATATTTAATTTTGCACACACATTTGTCAGTTTTGGAAAGAAGTCATTATTGATATTTCATTTTCATTTCAGTTTGTCCTTATTGCTTTCACCGCTGCCACTGTACAAGCCGATATTTTACCACTTCATGGAGTAAGTACTAATTTGACAGGTTTAATTTCGAATAACCATTGATGAATGAAAGATCAATCCAGAATATTATATGGACGAATTAAGAAAAAATTGCCGTAAAAATAACTGAAAATTTGAATATAGTTTCATGGCTTATAACTTATAACATATGCCTTTAGATATAAAAGCGTTATAATTTTTTTTGTCAATGAAAATAATGCATACCACTGGCATTTCAGGCTCACCACCATGCACCTCAGCCATTCTCTTTTGGATACAGCGTAAAAGACAAACACGGTGAACAGCACAGACAAGAGACTGGTAATGGTGCCGGACATGTGAAAGGCAACTACGGATTCACTGATGACCGCGGTGTCCAACGTCAGGTGAACTACGTGGCTGACCACGCTGGCTTCCGCGCTCAGGTCAAGACCAACGAACCGGGTACTGCCAACCAGGATCCAGCTGCTATCAAAATCATCTCTTCAGCTCACCCATACTTCGGTGCCGGACATGGACTGGGGTATGGTGGCTACGGATACGGAGGTGTTGGATTCGCCGGTAATGGAGGCTACGGACTTGGACTCGGTCACGGTATCAAGGTGCCATTGGCCGCAGGACATCTCGGAGCATATGGTGGATATGGCCTCGGATACGGTGGATATGGACTCGGATACGATGGTTATGGCCTCGGATACGGTGGTTACGGACACGGTACTGTCCAAAGGTACGACAGCAGAGAACAACATCTCGGCCTGTTTTAAATCAGAATGCATGTTGTTAAGAAATCATTCAAAATGTAAGCTTTTCCAACTTCGGTCACATTTTTATCAACATCGAAATAAACATAACTTATAATTTATTATTTGTTTGCAAATTCTTTCACTTCTTTTAAATGTTTGAATTCACGTGAATTATTAATATCTTTACCAATAAACCCTAAATGTTCATTAAATATATAAAATTAAGCGTAATTTCGGATCAATGACTGAAAAGTGGAATAGTTGTCTTTTTAATATATTGTCTATAATTTCAATAATTTCTGATGCTCGTGAACAACTTCACGAAATGTTGTCATGAAATAGCTATAAAATATAAAGGCGTATACAATATTTTCGACAGCGTATACGTAAATAGCTTATAAATATAAAGGTTATGGTGCTAAAATGTTTGATAATAGAAATTTAGTAAAAATGCTGGAGATACATCAAGTGGCTTTCTACATTTATTACACCAAATAAATACCATCCGTACTTATCAAATAAGTACCATGCATATTCAGTGAATAAATAAATACAGCGCAACAATAAAAGAAATGTATTTAATCTGATAGGTCCGCTAAAGTACTGTTGATGGGAATTCGGTAACGAGTGTTCAGTTCTTAAGTAGTAGCTACATCTTAAAAGTTGATAAATATTATTTAATCACAGATACTCAAAAAAAAACATGCCCAGTAAATTTATTAATTCAGCAGATGAATTATATGATGCTTGGTTAGACTGTTTTCATCAGAGATTTACAATAATCTTGATTAATAAATTTATATCTCATTTCCGACAACTAAAAAACTGACGAACGTCAAAAATACAGAAAAGGAATATACTGTGAACACATCTCTTCCTGAGCATATATAGACTAAACACCGCAAAATATCAAGCACACTAATTATGACATGTAGACAATTTGCCATTCAGAATTATCCACCAAGTACAGTCAAATGAGATAAAAAAAATTACCTAACTAATATTTTATATTTGGAAGCTGTCCATTATGATATTAAGGTATCTAGACATTTTCGGATTTTACGACCGGCATTCGAAGATCTAGTGTCATTGGTCTAGTACCATGATCTTATTTGACCAATGCACTTTCCTTAATTATGAAGAATCCTAAGTGAAGATTTTTTGGAATGAGAAGACATCAAATTAGATCATAAGAGGAAATTAATGCCTGGAATTTTGTGATCATACATGCTGCTAATTATGGAAAACCATATTTGATATTTTGCTGATTATTGTATTATATGGAGAAGAAAGAAATCCTCTGTTGAAGAATTCCATAAATTCGAGTAACGGACATACAGATGATGCACTGACTTTTTAATAAACGAGAAACAAATGTCACTGAAAATTCTCCGATGGATTGCAAATAATTTTTTTGCATATTTAATGCGTATTTATATTGGGTTTCAAAAGCTTTCGATTCTAAAAACGATATACTGCAACCTTATGATCGCATTGACTGCATATCCCAAGAAGATCCCCCTCGGATGTGGAATTATTTCCCGGTAGACCAATAACTGCAAAGCTTATGAGATCATCGTTGATAACCAAGTTGTGACAATATGAACATTTCTGAAAGACGATTTATTTTCCCAAGGTTTTTAAGAAATGAAATGGGGAGCACACATAATCTAAATCGGTTTCCCAAGCTTACCTTTCTATCGCCCCATTCTTAAAAATTTCCTTTTTTCAACGCCCCCATAACTCCAGCATGCGCATAGGATGTTATAAAATATTCATAGCTGTTTTTACTGCTCCTATGGATATCGCCCTCTATCAGGTTCGAAGTTTCTTTTCAGTTTTATGCAATTGTTTTTCCGATTGATGACAACGCTTTTGATGACAATTGGTGACGTCCCGTATTTAAGATCCCAGTTCCACTTGTTTTTCTGCATGAATAAATAAATACAGAGATTTGTTCACAACTAGTCATTTGAACGTTTTTTCGTCAAGTACAACATTATTTACGGTAGCTTGTAGCGTTTTTTTTTTCAACTTTCCCCATTTTGGCAAGGATTAGAAAATCGGTCGATTATTGATATCCCGCACTTAAGAACCGATATGTGGATATTGTTATTATCAATAAAAACAATTGAATAATTTTTCTTTTTTTTTGTTGTTTTTTCTTAATTTCAGAATTTTTCATTTACTTATAATTAAATTATAAAATCTGCCTGCGGACAACTTATGCCAATGTTGTTGGCCAGCTCTGGTCAACGATAGGTTGAGTAACTCTGATCCGAAGCTCCATGAACCACAGTAGAATGCATTCCAGGTCTCTCTGAGATGGGGAAATTTAACTTCGATATTTCTTAATACGTAAATACAGGGGGATTCTGAATTCGCGGGGGAAAATTTCAGAAGCAGAGCAAGACCGAGAAAAATACATTTTTTGGTAGCAATGGTAATGCATTGTAGAGGTTCTTATAGAAAATGCACTATCGCTGTTCACCGTAATCAAGCGAAATTCCATTTTTTCAAGGTTGTGGCTTACAACATGTAATCCGTGGTTACTCTGACGATGTTAATCACTAAATTCAGTGAATAAATAAAAAAAAGAGGCTTTTTTTAGTGGGCCTCACCAATTATATTCTTAAAAAGGTTCCTTGAATCAATAAGTTTGGGATCCGCTGGTTTGAAATGTGCGAACGACGCTACGATCGAAATGATACTGAAAAAGGAAAAATTGTGAACGAAAATGAGAGAGGATGCCAACTGAACCACTAAAAAATTTATATGAAATTTCGATTTAATTTAATGAAATATAAATTTCAATGTAAAGGTTGATTAATGGTATATTTTGAAATGCTACAAGAAAAAAAGAAGAACCATGCTTTTAATATCAAATCCGTATGAAACCAGTTTTTCAGTAAAGTACAACATTTTATATATAAATGTGAAAGTATGTATGTATTTGTTTTTTATACAAATCCGCACTGTTGATCGTATCACTCGAAATGCAATTCTTTTTAGAATTCTTCGCTAATGTGTGGAAGGGGAGCCGTAAACTTATTCCCGCCAAAAAATATTTTTATGAATTCTTTTAATATAGCAGAAGTTTTCCAAAACACCCTTTTTTCACGACGTTTTCATGTTTTCAGTCAGATGCAACTAAGTTTCCCAAATGTTTCCGGCACTAAATATGCGCATCTTAATAGGTTTTCCACTGCAATTTAAAATTTAAAAATCGGTTAACAAATAACGGAGTCAGATACGTTTTTGTTTCAGACCATATCTTAATTTATGAGTACAAATGTTGCTTTGACGAATGTATTTTTTACAAATGTAACTGAATTTTTAGAGAATAATTAATAAAAACTGATATCAAATTTTGAACTTTCTAATTTTTAACATTTATAAAACTTTAATTATTAACATTTATAAAATTTTAATTATTAACATTTATAAAACTTTATTTATTACCATTTAAAAAACTTTAATTTATAACATTTATAAAATTTAGTTATTAAATTTATTTAATACTTAAATTTTAGCATTATGGAATGACTTTTTAAGATGAGCCAGGAAAATACCAGCTGATTGAACTATAAATACATAATATTTTTACGGGGTGGGAAACGTCACCGACTGCAGCTAGTTGAAGATAAAAACCGAGATCATAGTTAGAATGTATGGAAAACTCTTTAACACTGTTCCTGTCGCAAAACGAAAATATTCTACAAATATTTGTCAAGTACAATTATATAATTAAGTTTTGTTTCAGGAATTTCAATTACTTTTATAACAATAATTACTAGTTAATAAAATTATAAATTAACTATAATTAACTCATGATTAATAATTATTGCAAGCAAAATTTTCAGTAACATCATTTTTTAAAATATCAAAAATTAAGTGTGTCGTGGAAGTTCAACTGTGCGCTGCATAAAAAGGTTCAAAAACGCTGTGCTACGCATCGTGTAAACTGTTCAGACAAACACTTTCAAGGACCTCATCGCCCAAATCAGTGACATCGGTGACTTAGCCCGATGGGTTTTGTTACTGTATCTGGACACGAACCTTTCATATTCTACCACATTTGTTCCATAACAAAATATATGCTTGTTTCTGTGTATTCTATCATCCCTTCAAGTTTGACCTATGAAATTTGAATCACCCTGTATGTCTGGAATACGCATAAAATTTTTTTATAACACGGTCATGTGCCAAGCAACATAGTTCCTAAACCAATTCTTTGCGATTCGCTTATTTGCAATTTTTCATCCTCGCGTTACTCATTTGTCTTAAAGTTACGCAAAGAAAAAATTTATTCGCCAGGTTTTTTTTGTTTTTTTTATGAATATCAAGTAAAATAAGAAATGAAACGTTGAACGAGCTGGAAGAGGACTGTGAAGTGATCTATGACGTGATCTTAAAAAGGGGCCAAAGTCAGTCATGTCTGCGTCGGAGATAATACTTTCCTTGGTATTTGAATAATTTGTGTGCAATTTCGAGTTCAAGATCAAGTATGAAATTCAGTTTGGGTCCTTCAGTATAAAAGGCATAGTTTCTATCCGATATGATCACAGTTCTCTCTATCTTTGCATTCCAACAAGAAGCAAACTATCCCCTCAAAAGAAAATGATCGCCAAGGTGAGAAATATAATTTATAGCTCATTCAATATGATGACTTTCGCATTCGGTAAAACTTCTATAGTTTGAATATTGCTTACGACAAAAGCTTACGTGGTTTTCCGCATGAGTTATATAGTATTTTATCCAGAATAATTATTTGATAAAAACATCTTTAGCTCCTCAAAAATTACAATTTTCATATAAAATGATATTTTCATCAAAAGTCCACACAAGTCACTGATCGAAACCAAGTAACAAAAGTTTTCATTTAGACTATCAAAAATATTCACGATTGAAATTTCTCGCAAAAGTTCGTTATTTACCGCATAATTATTATTGCAAAATGGGATAAGTTATATTGATATTTCCATTTCAGATTGTTCTCATTGCTTTTGCGGCTGCCGCTGTACAGGCCAGCATTTTACCACTTCCCAAAGTAAGTTTTAATTTAGGTTTCATTTCGAATGAGCGTTAGTGGGTCGAATGATATAAAGGATATAAAACAATCATGGATATAATATGGATCGATAAAGAAAATATGTTATGTTAGTATTGCCGTAAAAAATACCTGCATGCTGGAATATAATTTTATGGCGAAAAAATTGTAAATTGTGCGTTTAGATATAAAAATGGTGTCAAATGAAAGTAATGCTTGTCACTGGAATTTCAGGTTCACCACCATGCACCTCAGCCATACTCATTTGGATACAGCGTGAAAGACAAACACGGTGAACAGCACAGACAAGAAACTGGTAATGGTGCCGGACATGTGAAAGGCAACTACGGATTCACTGATGACCGCGGTGTCCAACGTCAGGTGAACTACGTGGCTGACCACGCTGGCTTCCGCGCTCAGGTCAAGACCAACGAACCGGGTACTGCCAACCAGGATCCAGCTGCTGTCAACATCATCTCCTCAGCTCACCCATACTATGGAGCCGGACACGGACTCGGATATGACGGCTATGCTTACGGAGGTCTCGGAGGCTACGGATTCGGTCACGGTATCAAGGCACCATTGGCCGCTGGATATCTCGGAGCATATGATGGATATGGTCTCGGACACGGTGAATATGGTCTCGGATACGGTGGATATGGCCTCGGATACGGTGGTTATGGCCTAGGATTCGGTGGTTATGGACATGGTACTGTCCAAAAGTACGACAGCAGAGAACACCATCTCGGCAAATTCTAGATTTCAATAAATGTTCGTCAAAAAATTAACCAAAATGCAGCTTGTGCAATTTCTGTGATATGGTTATTAGCAGAAAAATAAACACAGTTATGATTGATAATTTGGTGTAGCATTTGTTTACTAGTATAACTAATTGCTTTGTACACGGGGCATTCAAATTGTTTTCTAAACTCCTAAAAGATTTGGTCCCATATGGGAAATAAATGATTGGATTGGTATCACATAAAACTTCCCTCTCTTCTGATTTTACAATGATCAAAAACCGTTTATGGTACATTAAATGTGGTATAAATATATACTTTATAATAATACGCGTTAATACACGTTATATACATTTAAATATGTTATCGTTTAATATTAAATATATTTTTACTCAGACAAAAGCTTAACTCTTATACCGTTATCTTTGATAAATAAGCCACTGGGATGTATTAGCACCAAATTTTTTTTCGTAGAAACGTCGGAGAGTTTTACATCTCACAGCTTCGTAGAGTAGATTCCGCAGTCACATGCAATTTTCCTTCTAGAAGTAAACAGAATACAAAAATTTGAACAAAACTAAATTTTGTAATGATCAACTTATATTTAATCTCTTTGAGAATTTTATAATATTACTGCCCAAACATAAGTCGTTATCTTGGATTGGATACAATAAAACTATGCTACAACAGTACTCCATATAACGATAAATTTCTCTATAACGATTTCTTAAAGTTTTGTTGGGAAATGTCCTATGGTCTAATTGCTAAACTGTTACCTCACGATATAACGTTAAACCCTCTACAACGATAATTTTTCTTGCTCAACAGAATATCGTTAGATCGTGTTTTCACTGTATTTCCCAAAATTCCATTAACATAATTCAAAATTAATGTCAGAAAAAGTTGTTTCATTGACCGCGGTATGGAATTTGCCGCGACAGAGAAAAATTAACTTCGCAGTATAAGCTATGTTTTACAGTAAGGGGAGTTACGGGGAATGTATATTTGAGAGCTAAGATGCCTTAACTCAGTGTCTGGAATATAATAGAAAGAATGAGGAAGGTATTCGGAGAGTTTAGCTGTCTAAGAGAGTCAAAGTGAAATGCATTTCAGAAATTCTTTGTTTTCATAATTAATGAAACAACATGTGACACATTACTGAACATGCGATGTTTTATTTGAGACAGTAATATACTGGGTGCATAGCTGGCAGCACGCACCGCGAATTAATTGAAATATTTTTACATTAAATGAGAAAACGTATCCAAATTACGTGCGGACCGTAGACACGTCATTCATATTGCAAGAGGTTGTGTAGTTAATAAAATAAAAGTGTAACCACACTCAAATGGAGACCCTGTGTTCAAAAACAAATCAGGAAGTAGTTTTTTCGTCTCTTCCTGATGAGGCTAAAAGGAAGAAAAGACAATCCACGTTTTTCCGTGAAATATCCGCAGATATATTTGAATTTGAAAGACGGAGAAGTAACGAGAAAGCAAGATAATAGCTAATGCAATAACAAGCAAGGTGCATAGCTAATAGCTTTAGCTATGCTCCTTGTATAATGCCTATGTTGTTTTGAAATTTATTTATCTATTGATTTATCCAAAAATTCATTAAATATCAATACATTCTTGATGAAAATATTTCACCCAGACGCAAATATATCTTCTCAACTCAAATACCATTACCTTTCTTTTAATTATTTAATTTGATTAATTGACTTTTTCAGACAGATGTATTTTCTATTATCGAAGACCAGCATCTTAACTCTACGCCACGTAGAATAACTCTGAGAGCCCTCCGGCACGGCAATTCTCTGGCTAAACCTTCATCCTAAACGCGTACTTTCAATTGGAAAAAAATATGCAAATAACGTGTGGCCCTCAGATAAATCATTCATCTTTCAAAAGGTTGTATCGTGATTGAAATGGAAAAATATTTTCTTATACGAATGAAACGGTGGTGCTCTAAAACCCAATACAAATATTATTGTCCCGTGTTTGCTGAGGCAAACAAAGGGAATTCCATGTTTCTAAATGCAATATTCCCTGAGATATTTGAATTCAAATAATGAGTGAGAAGAAAAAAGCATAAAGTTATGCTGCTTTATGTGAAAGGACATTTTGCACTTGGAAATGTAGAATCTATTTTGTTTTCGTATCTGTTTCTAACTGGCCACCTCTGTAATTCGGTTTTTGAGTACAGGGTGTACATATAAGAAGTTAATTTGTTTGTGTTTCAAGCTACTCGCTAGCTTGTTACAAAATTGGTATTTACACTAGAAAGACGAACGGGGTCTGTGTCATACTGTGGTCTCTTTCTGCTAGAATATCTCAAGTAAGATGAATGCTTCGAAATTTCTCGAATTTACCTGAATTATCATGTTCTTAGAGTACACCAAAGCTCTTTTCATTACCTTTCTTAACAACGGAGAAAGGAACGTATATACCTAGAAAGACGGAAGGTGGCCACAGTGACCCTCACCAATATTTTAGAATACATTCGCCATATAATACTAGCAACGTTGTCAGAATTGATTTTGTTAGGTCGAAATTCTTCTGATAGTTTGTTTCTGCATCAAATATGGTATAACTCCCGAATTGTGAGAGTTATCTTTAACCTTCATTCCTATGTGAAGATGTTGGTCAGCAGGTGTCTCAGCTTATGTTGTCGAGCGTTTTTGTCGTCTTGTGCAATAAATTGTTTTTTCTGCAAAGTAGATCCTTCGCTTATAATTGCTGTAGAAATGCCATAAAGATACAGAATCGCCGATGATAAACTTTTCAGAAGTTGGCAAAGATTGTGCGTGAAACACCAGTAGTGCTGATGATGAGAATTCAGAGGACAGAAAGAATGAAACCTACCTGATGAAAAACCTTTGTTAAGTAAGCAAGAGTATTGATGACGCACGAATCAGAATGAAATTATACATCCAAAAATGCCTCAGTTGATGAAAAATAAAATTATACTATAAACAAATAAATGCAAACCACCAATGAAAACAAAGAACTACATCAAAACGTCAACTGATTTCCATAAATATAAGAGACCTCAATAATATCCCGTTTATCGGTAGAGGAGAAACTGGAGCAGATATAAATGTAAAAGAAATATAGCGTGGGTCCTTCCTCGGGAATAGGACGTAAAGGATTATAAAATATTTTACGATAAACTCGTTGCTTACAGATACGGATCCCACAACCACGAAAGAAATAAAGCACCACATTCGTTGATCATATTCACAACCTAAAAGCGAGGTAACACTGATATCCTATCGGGGATATAGAAAACACAGATCCCTTAGCCTCGAGTTTCCTCCACACTGACGCTCATCAACAAAAGTCGTTTACGCACACTCATACACACAGCGGAATCCGTTAAAATTAAGTAATAATAAGATATATTAACACCGATGGTTTTTTTTTTACAAACTAATTCTTTAAATATAACTGTGTATTCTGCCATAAAAATGTTATACCATGCTGTAAAATATTGAAATTTCAAACGTTATCGGAGAAAGCAAAGGGTCACACAGACCTCTGCTCGTCTTTGTAGGTATAGTTCCCCGACCCGTCTTTTCAATGTTAATTTGTATGTGTTAAAATACATGCTAATAGTTATGAAAAACGATATTCTTCATTTAAAAATATTTATTTAAGTCATATAGTATCAAAATATATTATATACAGAGGGAAAAAAACCGTCACTTTGACAATTAAAAAGAAAAAAACGTCGGTGTTCTTACTAATTTCTTAGCAAACGGCTTTTCAAGGCGACACAAAATGAGCAATCTTCAGTCTGGATGGAAATTTCGTGGTTCTAAAATTGTTTAGTAACTTGTGGAAGTGGATGACGAAATACATGTGAAAAATTTAGTTTCATAAAGTAACAACTTTAAATTTAGTTTCATGTATCTGGAGAAACTGGAGAAACCGCGAGACACCCAGTTTCACGTATCTGGAATAATTATATATTAAATTTTTGTTTGTTGAAAAAGATGGAACAATTGAAAAAAGGAAATAAATAATCCTGAAATTTTCTCTAACGAGAAAGCTTCAAGTATTAATCCTAAAGGAGATGAGAATGTAAACATTTCGGGAATTTTACAAAATCTACACATTCTACCTGTTATGCATAAATGAATGTTTTGAGACGAAAAAAATGATAAAAATTATTATTATAGTGTGTAGTATATATAGAGAGCGTGATTTAGTCGTAAAATCAATAGTTATATTGCATTTCCGTTTATAACTTTGTTAAAACGTTTCAACTTATAATTTACATAGCTCTGGTTTCTACTAAAAAAAGAATTTGTTGAATGAGATGTTGATAAATTTATATATGTGTTTATGTAAATTAAAGCCAAATCGAAATTAAACCGCATCTTAGAGTGCTCGAGAAGGCACTCTACTTGTGCAAATGACATGAAATTCGGACACATGATGAGCTCATTATTTATAAAACTATTTAATTCATTGGAGATATGTCACGAATAGTCAGGGACGTCAATTCACCTTTTTGCGGGGGGGGGGGGCGGCAAAGAACATGTACTCAATGTATGTGTGTATATATATAAAATTTATATATACAGATATGTATATATATATATCCAATTTTTAGTGCATTTTCAGAAGCCAGGAGGGGGCAGTGGCACCCCCCTGACCCCACGGTCCTGCGAAAAGGTATGAACTTTTATAATGCGACCATGCGTTTACCAAATTAAGTCATAATCAATTCTTTTTAAATTCCTTACTTTTTTTTGTTTTCACATCCACACACACAGTGCCCCTATTCATTAAAGTTACGAAAACAAAATTTCATTTTATTAAAACTGTCTTTTTGATCATTAAGTCGTCTGCGAGAGGAAAAAGAATAAATAAGCAGTCGAATGAGTAGTGAACTGTGAATTCATCTATGACGTGATTTTAAAACCGGCCAAAGTCAGTCAGGTCTGCCTCGAACGTAACTCTTGTAATGGTATTTGAACCATTTGGAAATTCAAGGTCAACTTCAACTGTGAAAATTCATTCGGGACTTGAGTATAAAAGCGCAGGCTTCTACTCGATCTGATCACAGTTCTATCTTTGCATTCAAACAAGAAGCAAACTAATCAATCAGAAGAAAATGATCGCCAAGGTGAGAAATATGCTACCCCATGGTTTTTTATTGATAGCTTTTGCATTTTAAGGTATCAGCGCAACTCTTAGAGTTTGACTATTGTTTACTTGCTTCGAGCTTATTTTCAAGGGTGATATATTGTTTTTCCAAACTAATTATTTGCGAACACATTTTGATTGTAGTACTTGAGGAAAATTAAATTCTGTAATTTAGATGATATTTCAACCTAACCCATCCAAGTGTTTGATCGAAATCACGTAGAAGAATTTCATGTACATTATCAAAGATATGAATGATTTATAATTCGCAAATATTTAATTTTGCACACACATTTGTCAGTTTTGGAAAGAAGTCATTATTGATATTTCATTTTCATTTCAGTTTGTCCTTATTGCTTTCACCGCTGCCACTGTACAAGCCGATATTTTACCACTTCATGGAGTAAGTACTAATTTGACAGGTTTAATTTCGAATAACCATTGATGAATGAAAGATCAATCCAGAATATTATATGGACGAATTAAGAAAAAATTGCCGTAAAAATAACTGAAAATTTGAATATAGTTTCATGGCTTATAACTTATAACATATGCCTTTAGATATAAAAGCGTTATAATTTTTTTTGTCAATGAAAATAATGCATACCACTGGCATTTCAGGCTCACCACCATGCACCTCAGCCATTCTCTTTTGGATACAGCGTAAAAGACAAACACGGTGAACAGCACAGACAAGAGACTGGTAATGGTGCCGGACATGTGAAAGGCAACTACGGATTCACTGATGACCGCGGTGTCCAACGTCAGGTGAACTACGTGGCTGACCACGCTGGCTTCCGCGCTCAGGTCAAGACCAACGAACCGGGTACTGCCAACCAGGATCCAGCTGCTATCAAAATCATCTCTTCAGCTCACCCATACTTCGGTGCCGGACATGGACTGGGGTATGGTGGCTACGGATACGGAGGTGTTGGATTCGCCGGTAATGGAGGCTACGGACTTGGACTCGGTCACGGTATCAAGGTGCCATTGGCCGCAGGACATCTCGGAGCATATGGTGGATATGGCCTCGGATACGGTGGATATGGACTCGGATACGATGGTTATGGCCTCGGATACGGTGGTTACGGACACGGTACTGTCCAAAGGTACGACAGCAGAGAACAACATCTCGGCCTGTTTTAAATCAGAATGCATGTTGTTAAGAAATCATTCAAAATGTAAGCTTTTCCAACTTCGGTCACATTTTTATCAACATCGAAATAAATATAACTTATAATTTATTATTTGTTTGCAAATTCTTTCACTTCTTTTAAATGTTTGAATTCACGTGAATTATTAATATCTTTACCAATAAACCCTAAATGTTCATTAAATATATAAAATTAAGCGTAATTTCGGATCAATGACTGAAAAGTGGAATAGTTGTCTTTTTAATATATTGTCTATAATTTCAATAATTTCTGATGCTCGTGAACAACTTCACGAAATGTTGTCATGAAATAGCTATAAAATATAAAGGCGTATACAATATTTTCGACAGCGTATACGTAAATAGCTTATAAATATAAAGGTTATGGTGCTAAAATGTTTGATAATAGAAATTTAGTAAAAATGCTGGAGATACATCAAGTGGCTTTCTACATTTATTACACCAAATAAATACCATCCGTACTTATCAAATAAGTACCATGCATATTCAGTGAATAAATAAATACAGCGCAACAATAAAAGAAATGTATTTAATCTGATAGGTCCGCTAAAGTACTGTTGATGGGAATTCGGTACCGAGTGTTCAGTTCTTAAGTAGTAGCTACATCTTAAAAGTTGATAAATATTATTTAATCACAGATACTCAAAAAAAAAAAAAAAAAACATGCCCAGTAAATTTATTAATTCAGCAGATGAATTATATGATGCTTGGTTAGACTGTTTTCATCAGAGATTTACAATAATCTTGATTAATAAATTTATATCTCATTTCCGACAACTAAAAAACTGACGAACGTCAAAAATACAGAAAAGGAATATACTGTGAACACATCTCTTCCTGAGCATATATAGACTCAACACCGCAAAATATCAAGCACGCTAATTATGACATCTAGACAATTTGCCATTCAGAATTATCCACCGAGTACAGTCAAATGAGATAAAAAAAATTATCTAACTAATATTTTATATTTGGAAGCTGTCCATTATGATATTAAGGTATCTAGACATTTTCGGATTTTACGACCGGCATTCGAAGATCTAGTGTCATTGGTCTAGTACCATGATCTTATTTGACCAATGCACTTTCCTTAATTATGAAGAATCCTAAGTGAAGATTTTTTGGAATGAGAAGACATCAAATTAGATCATAAGAGGAAATTAATGCCTGGAATTTTGTGATCATACATGCTGCTAATTATGGAAAACCATATTTGATATTTTGCTGATTATTGTATTATATGGAGAAGAAAGAAATCCTCTGTTGAAGAATTCCATAAATTCGAGTAACGGACATACAGATGATGCACTGACTTTTTAATAAACGAGAAACAAATGTCACTGAAAATTCTCCGATGGATTGCAAATAATTTTTTTGCATATTTAATGCGTATTTATATTGGTTTTCAAAAGCTTTCGATTCTAAAAACGATATACTGCAACCTTATGATCGCATTGACTGCATATCCCAAGAAGATCCCCCTCGGATGTGGAATTATTTCCCGGTAGACCAATAACTGCAAAGCTTATGATATCATCGTTGATAACCAAGTTGTGACAATATGAACATTTCTGAAAGACGATTTATTTTCCCAAGGTTTTTAAGAAATGAAATGGGGAGCACACATAATCTAAATCGGTTTCCCAAGCTTACCTTTCTATCGCCCCAATCTTAAAAATTTCCTTTTTTCAACGCCCCCATAACTCCAGCATGCGCATAGGATGTTATAAAATATTCATAGCTGTTTTTACTGCTCCTATGGATATCGCCCTCTATCAGGTTCGAAGTTTCTTTTCAGTTTTATGCAATTGTTTTTCCGATTGATGACAACGCTTTTGATGACAATTGGTGACGTCCCGTATTTAAGATCCCAGTTCCACTTGTTTTTCTGAATGAATAAATAAATACAGAGATTTATTCACAACTAGTCATTTCAACGTTTTTTCGTCAAATACATCATTATTTGCGGTAGCTTGTAGCATTCCGGTGTTTTAAACTTTCTCCATTTTGGCAAGGATTAGAAAATCGGTCGATTATTGATATCCCGCACTTAAGAACCGATATGTGGATATTGTTATTATCAATAAAAACAATTGAATAATTTTTCTTTTTTTTTGTTGTTTTTTCTTAATTTCAGAATTTTTCATTTACTTATAATTAAATTATAAAATCTGCCTGCGGACAACTTATGCCAATGTTGTTGGCCAGCTCTGGTCAACGATAGGTTGAGTAACTCTGATCCGAAGCTCCTTGAACCACAGTAGAATGCATTCCAGGTCTCTCTGAGATGGGGAAATTTAACTTCGATATTTCTTAATACGTAAATACAGGGGGATTCTGAATTCGCGGGGGAAAATTTCAGAAGCAGAGCAAGACCGAGAAAAATACATTTTTTGGTAGCAATGGTACAAAAAAAAAAAAAATGTATTCTTTGTATGTATCAGAATGCTTGGAAAATCTATAAAAAGAACAGATGTATTAAAATACCTCGGCGTGTACATAGATTCTAGACTAACTTGGAGTCCACACATAGAAAAGCAAACCGAAAAAATTAATAAGCTTCTTCTCCAGCTCCAAAACATCGGCGGAGCGAAATGGGGAATCAAATATCGACACCGACGAGTTCTCTATTGGACAATAGCAACACGAATAATGGCTTACGCAACACCTATTTGGTACGCAGGCGCAACCAACTCCATGCAACAGAAATTAGACTCAGCCCAACGTAATTTACTATTATATATCACAGGAGCGTACCACACAACACCAAATAGCGCATTATATGTCATTACAGGTTGTCCGCCTTGGAGCCTATGGATGAATTATGAAGCACAAATGGGTCTATTGTTACGTCTACTCCGACCAGCAAAGATTGGTGCATTAAACTTTGCTCCAGAAGAGTATCAGAGACGGGAAAAACAAATAACTATCCACCCATCGGAAGACCTGCATCAACACCAAGTATCTATCGGGAATAACCAGAACAAAGAAATAGCAGGCCAAAGAACTCATATGTACACAGATGGCTCGAAAACTAGCTCCGGAACAGCATCAGCATATGTAGTAGCGAAAGATCATAAGATCATCGAGTGCTGGAGTAGTAAGCTAGAAAACGACAATAATATCTTTCAAGCTGAATTACTAGCGTTATACATGGCAACCATAAAAGCTCAAGAATTCAAACAAGCATCTATAATCTATAGCGATAGCCTTTCAAGTATATATGCAATACAGAACCCGATGACCATCCATGCTATGGCTAGGGAAATTCGGCAGGTCCTCCACAAGAACCCACAAATTCGCATATCTTGGATCAAAGCGCATGTGGGTGAGTGGGGGAACGAAGAAGCAGACGCAATAGCCAAAGCAGCGACAATCAATGGCGCCCATTTAATTAAAATATTATTACTATCATCAACAGCGAAACAAAAGGCAAGAAAAGAAATACTCAATCTATGGCAAACCCGATGGAATGATGCCAAAACTGGAAGAAGTGACCACAAAATAGTACCAAAAGTTTCATACAATGCAAAAAATTGGAGCAGAGAACTTGTATTTTTTACAACCAATCACGGACCTTTTCCAAATTACCTTCACCGCTTCAAAAAACGAGGAACAGATCATTGCCTTTGGGGTGAAATCGGCACTCCCATCCATTACTTGACAACATGTACATTAACTGCACATCTAAAGCACATGGCTGTGCCCGCTGCTGAAAATGCCACACTCTGGATCAGAGAGATTTTTAAAAACAAAAGTAGAATAAATAAAGTCAAGAAAATAATTAGATGGATAGAAGACAATGAAGACAAAGTGATCCCACGGACGCCTTATCAGCCTATAGCACAAGTACAAACTGAAACCACCTCGCCGCTCACAAAGAAAAAAGAAACTGATCAACTACAAAGAAGACTGACTGATAGCACAAGACCAGTATAATGTCATGGAAATCGACCGATTTAAATTGAGGATGAAATCGATTATGAATTTTATCTGATTTTTATTATTGATTTCAATATGTGATTTAGGACTTTATATTCGAATTAAGATTTAATATGGAATATATAGGATTATATGCTTGATTTCCGATTGTATACGTAGTTTTGTGATCTCGCAATTGATTTTACACTTAGATTATGATTTTATAGTTGTTATGATTGTAATGTATATTTTGTAATGTATGCTTTTTATGAATAAATTGCCAGAGGTATCCAGTCCGTGTGGACAATGAGCCGATATTGCCATATGGCGATGTGGCCTGGGTATCTTTCGGTTTGACGGTAGCAATGGTAATGCATTTTAGAGGTTCTTATAGAAAATGCACTATCGCTCTTCACCGTAATCAAGCGAAATTCCATTTTTTCAAGGTTGTGGCTTACAACATGTAAACCGTGGTTACTCTGACGATGTTAATCACTAAATTCAGTGAATAAATAAAAAAAAGAGGCTTTTTTTTAGTGGGCCTCACCACAGAATTATATTCTTAAAAAAGGTTCCTTGAATCAATAAGTTTGGGATCCGCTGGTTTGAAATGTGCGAACGACGCTACGATCGAAATGATACTGAAAAAGGAAAAATTGTGAACGAAAATGAGAGAGGATGCCAACTGAACCACTAAAAAATTTATATGAAATTTCGATTTAATTTAATGAAATATAAATTTCAATGTAAAGGTTGATTAATGGTATATTTTGAAATGCTACAAGAAAAAAAGAAGAACCATGCTTTTAATATCAAATCCGTATGAAACCAGTTTTTCAGTAAAGTACAACATTTTATATATAAATGTGAAAGTATATATGTATATGTTTTTTATACAAATCCGCACTGTTGATCGTATCACTCGAAATGCCATTTTTTTTAGGATTCTTCGCTAATGTGTGGAAGGAGAGCCGTAAACATATTCCCGCCAAAAAATATTTTTATGAATTTTTTTAATATAGCAGAAGTTTTTCCAAAAACACCTTTTTTTCACGACGTTTTCAGGTTTTCAGTCAGATGCAACAAGTTTCCCAAATGTTTTCGGCACTAAATATGCGCATCTTAATAGGTATTCCACTGCAATTTAAAATTTAAAAATCGGTGAACAAATAACGGAGTCAGATACGTTTTTGTTTCAGACCATATCTTAATTTATGAGTACGAATGTTGCTTTGACGAATGTATTTTTTACAAATGTAACTGAATTTTTAGAGAATAATTAATAAAAACTGATATCAAATTTTGAACATTCTAATTTTCAACATTTATAAAACTTTAATTATTAACATTCACAAAATGTTAATTACTAACATTTATAGAAACTTTAATTATTAACATTAATAAAACTTTAATTATTAACATTAATAAAACTTTAATTATTAACATTAATAAAACTTTAATTATTAACATTAATAAAACTTTAATTATTAACATTAATAAAACTTTAATTATTAACATTAATAAAACTTTAATTATTAACATTAATAAAACTTTAATTATTAACATTAATAAAACTTTAATTATTAACATTTATAAAATTAGTTATTAAATTTATTTAATACTTAAATTTTAGCATTATGGAATGACTTTTTAAGATGAGCCTGGAAAATACCGGCTGATTGAACTATAAATACATAATATTTTTACGGGGTGGGAAACGTCACCGACTACAGCTAGTTGAAGATAAAAACCGAGATCATATTTAGAATGTATGGAAAACTCTTTAACACTGTTGCTGTCGCAAAACGAAAATATTCTACAAATATTTGTCAAGTGCAATTATATAATTAAGTTTTGCTTCAGGAATTTCAATTACTTTTATAACAATAATTACTAGTTAATAAAATTATAAATTAACGATAATTAACTCATGATTAATAATTATTGCTAGCAAAATTTTCAGTGACATCATTTTTTAAAATATCAAAAATTAAGTGTGTCGTGGAAGTTCAAATGCAAGTTCAAGTGTGCGCTGCATAAAAAGGTTCAAAAACGCTGTGCTACGCATCGTGTAAACTGTTCAGACAAACACTTTCAAGGACCTCATCGCCCAAATCAGTGACATCGGTGACTTAGCCCGATGGGTTTTGTTACTGTATCTGCAGACGAACCTTTCATATTCTACCACATTTGTTCCATAACATTCCTGTATGCTTGTTTCTTTCATTCCTATGCTTGTTTCTGTGTATTCTATCATCCCTTCAAGTTTGACCTATGAAATTTGAATCACCCTGTATGTCTGGAATACGCATAAAATTTTATAACACGGTCATGTGCCAAGCAACATAGTTCCTAAACCAATTCTTTGCGATTCGCTTATTTGCAATTTTTCATCCTCGCGTTACTCATTTGTCTTAAAGTTACGCAAAGAAAAAATTTATTCGCCAGGTCTTTTATGTTTTTTTTATGAATATCAATTAAAATAAGAAATGAAACGTTGAACGAGCTGGAAGAGGACTGTGAAGTGATCTATGACGTGATCTTAAAAAGGGGCCAAAGTCAGTCATGTCTGCGTCGGAGATAATACATTCCTTGGTATTTGAATAATTTGTGTGCAATTTCGAGTTCAAGATCAAGTATGAAATTCAGTTTGGGTCCTTCAGTATAAAAGCCATAGTTTCTATCCGATATGATCACAGTTCTCTCTATCTTTGCATTCCAACAAGAAGCAAACTATCCCCTCAAAAGAAAATGATCGCCAAGGTGAGAAATATAATTTATAGCTCATTCAATATGATGACTTTCGCATTCGGTAAAACTTCTATAATTTGAATATTGCTTACGACAAAAGCTTACGTGGTTTTCCGCATGAGTTATATAGTATTTAATCCAGAATAATTATTTGATAAAAACATCTTTAGCTCCTCAAAAATTACAATTTTCATATAAAATGATATTTTCATCAAAAGTCCACACAAGTCACTGATCGAAAACAAGTAACAAAAGTTTTCATTTAAACTATCAAAAATATTCACGATTGAAATTTCTCGCAAAAGTTCGTTATTTACAGCATAATTATTATTGCAAAATGGGATAAGTTATATTGATATTTCCATTTCAGATTGTTCTCATTGCTTTTGCGGCTGCCGCTGTACAGGCCAGCATTTTACCACTTCCCAAAGTAAGTTTTAATTTAGGTTTCATTTCGAATGAGCGTTAGTGGATCGAATGATATAAAGGATATAAAACAATCACGGATATAATATGGATCGATAAAGAAAATATGTTATGTTAGTATTGCCGTAAAAATACCTGCATGCTTGAATATAATTTTATGGCGAATAAATTGTAAATTGTGCGTTTAGATATAAAAATGGTGTGAAATGAAAGTAATGCTTGTCACTGGAATTTCAGGTTCACCACCATGCACCTCAGCCATACTCATTTGGATACAGCGTGAAAGACAAACACGGTGAACAGCACAGACAAGAAACTGGTAATGGTGCCGGACATGTGAAGGGCAACTACGGATTCACTGATGACCGTGGTGTCCAACGTCAGGTGAACTACGTGGCTGACCACGCTGGCTTCCGCGCTCAGGTCAAGACCAACGAACCGGGTACTGCCAACCAGGATCCAGCTGCTGTCAACATCATCTCCTCAGCTCACCCATACTATGGTGCCGGACACGGACTCGGATATGACGGCTATGCTTACGGAGGTCTCGGATATGGCGGTCTCGGAGGCTACGGATTCGGTCACGGTATCAAGGCACCATTGGCCGCTGGATATCTCGGAGCATATGATGGATATGGCCTCGGATACGGTGAATATGGTCTCGGATACGGTGGATATGGCCTCGGATACGGTGGTTATGGCCAAGGATTCGGTGGTTACGGACATGGTACTGTCCAAAAGTACGACAGCAAAGAAAACCATCTCGGCCAATTCTAGATTTCAATAAATGTTCGTCAAAAAATTAACCAAAATGCAGCTTGTGCAATTTCTGTGATATGGTTATTAGCAGAAAAATAAACAAAGTTATGATTGATAATTTGGTGTAGCATTTGTTTACTAGTATAACTAATTGCTTTGTACACGGGGCATTCAAATTGTTTTCTAAACTCCTAAAAGATTTGGTCCCATATGGGAAATAAATGATTGGATTGGTATCACATAAAACTTCCCTCTCTTCTGATTTTACAATGATCAAAAACCGTTTATGGTACATTAAATGTGGTATAAATATATACTTTATAATAATACGTGTTAATACACGTTATATACATTTAAATATGTTATCGTTTGAATATTAAATATTTTTTTACTCAGACGAAAGCTTAACTCTTATACCGTTATCTTTGGTAAATAAGCCACTGGGATGTATTAGCACCAAATTTTTTTTCGTAGAAACGTCGGAGAGTTTTACATCTCACAGCTTCGTAGAGTAGATTCCGCAGTCACATGCAATTTTCCTTCTAGAAGTAAACAGAATACAAAAATTTGAACAAAACTAAATTTTGTAATGATCAACTTATATTTAATCTCTTTGAGAATTTTATAATATTACTACACAAACATAAGTCGTTATCTTGGATTGGATACAATAAAACTATGCTACAACAGTATTCCATATAACGATAAATTTCTCTATAACGATTTCTTAAAGTTTTGTTGGGAAACAAAACAAAACCCTCTACAACGATAATTTTTCTTGTAGTGTTTTCACTGTATTTCCCAAAAATCCATTAACATAATTCAAAATTAATGTCAGAAAAAGTTGTTTGATTGACCGCGGTATGGAATTTGCCGCGACAGAGAAAAATTAACTTCGCAGTAAAAGCTATGTTTTACAGTAAGGGGAGTTACGGGGAATGTATATCTGAGAGCTAAGATGCCTTAACTCAGTGTCTGGAATATAATAGAAAGAATGAGGAAGATATTCGGAGAGTTTAGCTGTCTAAAAGAGTCAAAGTGAAATGCATTTCAGAAATTCTTAGTTTTCATAATTAATGAAACAACATGTGACACATTACTGAACATGCGATGTTTTATTTGAGACAGTAATATACTGGGTGCATAGCTGGCAGCACGCACCGCGAATTAATTGAAATATTTTTACATTAAATGAGAAAACGTATCCAAATTACGTGCGGACCGTAGATACGTCATTCATATTGCAAGAGGTTGTGTAGTTAATAAAATAAAACTGTAACCACACTCATATGGAGACCCTGTGTTCAAAAACAAATCAGGAAGTAGTTTTTTCGTCTCTTCCTGATGAGGCTAAAAGGAAGAAAAGACAATCCACGTTTTTCCGTGAAATATCCGCAGATATATTTGAATTTGAAAGACGGAGAAGTAACGAGAAAGCAAGATAATAGCTAATGCAATAACAAGCAAGGTGCATAGCTAATAGCTTTAGCTATGCTCCTTGTATAATGCCTATGTTGTTTTGAAATTTATTTATCTATTGATTTATCCAAAAATTCATTAAATATCAATACATTCTTGATGAAAATATTTCACCCAGACGCATTTGCGTCTTCTCAATATATATATCTGCGCATATATCTTCTCAACTCAAATACCATTACCTTTCCTTTAATTAAATAATTTGATTAATTGACTTTTTCAGACGGATGTATTTTCTATTATCGAAGACGGATGAAACGGTGGTGCTCAAAAACCCAATACAAAAATTATTGCCCCGTGTTTGCTGAGGCAAAAAAAGGGAATTCCATGTTTCTAAATGCAATATTCCCTGAGATATTTGAATTCAAATAATGAGTGGAAAGAAAAAAGCATAAAGTTATGCTGCTTTATGTGAAAGAACATTTTGCACTTGGAAATGTAGAATCTATTTTGTTTTCGTATCTGTTTCTAACTGGCCACCTCTGTAATTCGGTTTTCGAGTACAGGGTGTACATATAAGAAGTTAATTTGTTTGTGTTTCAAGCTACTCGCTAGCTTGTTAAAAAATTGGTATTTACACTAGAAAGACGAACGGGGTCTGTGTCATACTGTGGTCTCTTTCTGCTAGAATATCTCAAATAAGATGAATGCTTCGAAATTTCTCGAATTTACCTGAATTATCATGTTCTTAGAGTACACCAAAGCTCTTTTCATTACCTTTCTTAACAACGGAGAAAGGAACGTATATACCTATTTAGACGGAAGGTGGCCACAGTGACCCTCACCAATATTTTAGAATACATTCGCCATATAATACTAACAACGTTGTCAGAACTGATTTTGTTAGGTCGAAATTCTTCTGATAGTTTGTTTCTGCATCAAATATGGTATAACTCCCGAATTGTGAGAGTTATCTTTAACCTTCATTCCTGTGTGAAGATGTTGGTCAGCAGGAGTCTCAGCTTATGTTGTCGAGCGTTTTTGTCGTCTTGTGCAATAAATTGTTTTTTCTGCAAAGTAGATCCGTCGCTTATAATTGCTGTAGAAATGCCATAAAGATACAGAATCGCCGATGATAAACTTTTCAGAAGTTGGCAAAGATTGTGCGTGAAACACCAGTAGTGCTGATGATGAGAATTCAGAGGACAGAAAGAATGAAACCTGCCTGATGAAAAACCTTTGTGAAGTAAGCAAGAGTATTGATGACGCACGAATCAGAATGAAATTATACATCCAAAAATGCCTCAGTTGATGAAAAATAAAATTGTACTATGAACAAATAAATGCAAACCACCAATGAAATTAAAGAACTACATCAAAACGTCAACTGTTTTCCATAAATATAAGAGACCTCAATAATATCCCGTTTATCGGTAGAGGAGAAACTGGAACAGATATAAATGTAAAAGAAATATCGCGTGGGTCCTTCCTCGGCAATAGGACGTAAAGGATTATAAAATATTTTACGATAAACTCGTTTCTTACAGATACGGATCTCACAACCACGAAAGAAATAAAGCACCACATTCGTTGCTCATATTCACAACCTAAAAGCGAGGTAACACTGATATCCTATCGGGGATATAGAAAACACAGATCCCTTAGCCTCGAGTTTCCTCCACACTGACGCTCATCAACAGAAGTCGTTTACGCACACTCATACACACAGCGGAATCCCTTAAAATTAAGTAATAATAAGATATATTAACACCGATGGGTTTTTTTTTACAAACTAATTCTTTAAATATAACTGTGTATTCTGCCATAAAAATGTTATACCATGCTGTAAAATATTGAAATTTCAAACATTATCGGAGAAAGCAAAGGGTCACACAGACCTCTGCTCTTCTTTGTAGGTATAGTTCCCCGACCCGTCTTTTCAATGTTAATTTGTATGTGTGAAAATACATGCTAATAGTTATGAAAAACGATATTCTTCATTTAAAAATATTTATTTAAGTCATATAGTATCAAAATATATTATATACACAGGAAAAAAATCCGTCACTTTGACAATTAAAAAGTAAAAAACGTCGGTGTTCTTACTAATTTCTTAGCAAACGGCTTTTCAAGGCGACACAAAATGAGAAATCATCAGTCTGGATGGAAATTTCGTGGTTCTAAAATTGATTAGTAACTTGTGAAAGTGGATGACGAAATACATGTCAAAAATTTAGTTTCATAAAGTAACAACTTTAAATTTAGTTTCATGTATCTGGAGAAACTGGAGAAACCGCGAGACACCCAGTTTCACGTATCTGGAATAATTATATATTATATTTTTATTTGTTGAAAAAGATGAAACAATTGAAAAAAGGAAATAAATAATCCTGAAATTTTCTCTAACGAGAAAGCTTCAAGTATTAATCCTAAAGGAGATGAGAATGTAAACATTTCGGGAATTTTACAAAATCTACACATTCTACCTGTTATGCATAAATGAATGTTTTGAGACGAAAAAAATGATAAAAATTATTATTATAGCGTGTAGTATATATAGAGAGCGTGATTTAGTCGTAAAATCAATAGTTATATTGCATTTCCGTTTATAACTTTGTTAAAACGTTTCAACTTATATTTTACGTAGCTCTGGTTTTTACTAAAAAAGGATTTGGTGAATGAGATGTTGATAAATTTATATATGTGTTTATGTAAATTAAAGCCAAATCGAAATTAAACCGCATCTTAGAGTGCTCGAGAAGGCAATCTACTTGTGCAAATGACATGAAATTCGGACACATGATGAGCTCATTATTTATAAAACTATTTAATTCATTGGAGATATGTCACGAATAGTCAGGGACGTCAATTCACCTTTTTGCGGGGGGGGGGGCGGCAAAGAACATGTACTCAATGTATGTGTGTATATATATAAAATTTATATATACAGATATGTATATATATATATCCAATTTTTAGTGCATTTTCAGAAGCCAGGAGGGGGCAGCGGCACCCCCCTGACCCCACGGTCCTGCGAATAGGTATGAACTTTTATAATGCGGCCATGTGTTTACCAAATTAATTCATAATCAATTCTTTGGAATTTCCCTACTTTCTTTTTTGTTTTCACATCCACACACACAGTGCCCCTATTCATTAAAGTTACGAAAACAAAATTTCATTTTATTAAAACTTTCTTTTTGATCATTAAGTCGTCTGCGAGAGGAAAAAGAATAAATAAGCAGTCGAATGAGTAGTGAACTGTGAATTCATCTATGACGTGATTTTAAAACCGGCCAAAGTCAGTCAGGTCTGCCTCGAACGTAACTCTTGTAATGGTATTTGAACCAGTTGGAAATTCAAGGTCAACTTCAAGTGTGAAAATTCATTCGGGACTTGAGTATAAAAGCCCAGGCTTCTACTCGATCTGATCACAGTTCTATCTTTGCATTCAAACAAGAAGCAAACTAATCAATCAGAAGAAAATGATCGCCAAGGTGAGAAATATGCTACCCCACGGTTTTTTATTGATAGCTTTTGCATTTTAAGGTATCAGCGCAACTCTTAGAGTTTGACTATTGTTTACTTGCTTCGAGCTTATTATCAAGGGTGATATATTGTTTTTCCAAACTAATTATTTGCGAACACATTTTGATTGTAGTACTTGAGGAAAATTAAATTCTGTACTTTAGATGATATTTCAACCTAACCCATCCAAGTGTTTGATCGAAATCACGTAGAAGAATTTCATGTACATTATCAAAGATATGAATGATTTAAAATTCGCAAATATTTAATTTTGCACACACATTTGTCAGTTTTGGAAAGAAGTCATTATTGATATTTCATTTTCATTTCAGTTTGTCCTTATTGCTTTCGCCGCTGCCACTGTACAAGCCGATATTTTACCACTTCATGGAGTAAGTACTAATTTGACAGGTTTAATTTCGAATAACCATTGATGAATGAAGGATCAATCCAGAATATTATATGGACGAATTAAGAAAAAATTGCCGTAAAAATAACTGAAAATTTGAATATAGTTTCATGGCTTATAACTTATAACATATGCCTTTAGATATAAAAGCGTTATAATTTTTTTTGTCAATGAAAATAATGCATACCACTGGCATTTCAGGCTCACCACCATGCACCTCAGCCATTCTCTTTTGGATACAGCGTAAAAGACAAACACGGTGAACAGCACAGACAAGAGACTGGTAATGGTGCCGGACATGTGAAAGGCAACTACGGATTCACTGATGACCGCGGTGTCCAACGTCAGGTGAACTACGTGGCTGACCACGCTGGCTTCCGCGCTCAGGTCAAGACCAACGAACCGGGTACTGCCAACCAGGATCCAGCTGCTATCAAGATCATCTCTTCAGCTCACCCATACTTCGGTGCCGGACATGGACTGGGGTATGGTGGCTACGGATACGGAGGTGTTGGATTCGCAAGTAATGGAGGCTACGGACTTGGACTCGGTCACGGTATCAAGGTGCCATTGGCCGCAGGACATCTCGGAGCATATGGTGGATATGGCCTCGGATACGGTGGATATGGACTCGGATACGATGGTTATGGCCTCGGATACGGTGGTTACGGACACGATACTGTCCAAAGGTACGACAGCAGAGAACAACATCTCGGTCTGTTTTAAATCAGAATGCACGTTTTTAAGAAATCCTTCAAAATGTAAGCTTTTCCCACTTCGGTCACATTTTTTTCAACATCGAAATAAACATAACTTATAATTTATTATTTGTTTGCAAATTCTTTCACTTCTTTTAAATGTTTGAATTCACGTGAATTATTAATTTCTTTTCCAATAAACCGTAAATGTTCATTAAATATATAAAATTAAGCGTAATTTCGGATCAATGACTGAAAAGTGGAATAGTTGTCTTTTTAATATTCTGACTATAATTTCAATAATTTCTGATGCTCGTGAACACCTTTACGAAATGTTGTCATGAAATAGCTATAAAATATAAAGGCGTATACAATATTTTCGACAGCGTATACGTAAATAGCTTATAAATATAAAGGTTATGGTGCTAAAATGTTTGATAATAGAAATTTAGTAAAAATGCTGGAGATACATCAAGTGGCTTTCTACATTTATTACACCAAATAAATACCATCCGTAGTCATCAAATAAGTACCATGCATATTCAGTGAATAAATAAATACAGCGCAACAATAAAAGAAATGTATTTAATCTGATAGGTCCGCTAAAGTACTGTTGATGGGAATTCGGTACCGAGTGTTCAGTTCTTAAGTAGTAGCTACATCTTAAAAGTTGATAAATATTATTTAATCACAGATACTCAAAAAAAAAAACAAAAAAAAAAAAAACATGCCCAGTAAATTTATTAATTCAGCAGATGAATTATATGATGCTTGGTTAGACTGTTTTCATCAGAGATTTACAATAATCTTGATTAATAAATTTATATCTCATTTCCGACAACTAAAAAACTGACGAACGTCAAAAATACAGAAAAGGAATATACTGTGAACACATCTCTTCCTGAGCATATATAGACTCAACACCGCAAAATATCAAGCACGCTAATTATGACATCTAGACAATTTGCCATTCAGAATTATCCACCGAGTACAGTCAAATGAGATAAAAAAAATTATCTAACTAATATTTTATATTTGGAAGCTGTCCATTATGATATTAAGGTATCTAGACATTTTCGGATTTTACGACCGGCATTCGAAGATCGAATGATCAATGCACTTTCCTTAATTATGAGGAATCCTAAGTGAAGATTTTTTGGAATGAGAAGACATCAAATTAGATCATAAGAGGAAATTAATGTCTTGAATTTTGTGATCATACATGCTGCTAATTATGGAAAACCATATTTGATATTTTGCTGATTATTGTATTATATGGAGAGGAAAGAAATCCTCTGTTGAAGAATTCCATAAATTCGAGTAAAGGACATACAGATGATGCGCTGACTTTTTAATAAACGAGAAACAAATGTCACTGAAAATTCCCCGATGGATGGCAAATAATTTTTTTGCATATTTAATGCGTATTTATATTGGTTTTCAAAAGCTTTCGATTCTGAAAACGATATACTGCAACCTTATGATCGCATTGACTGCATATCCCAAGAAGATCCCCCTCGGATGTGGAATTATTTCCCGGTAGACCAATAACTGCAAAGCTTATGATATCATCGTTGATAACCAAGTTGTGACAATATGAACATTTCTGAAAGACGATTTATTTTCCCAAGGTTTTTAAGAAATGAAATGGGGAGCACACATAATCTAAATCGGTTTCCCAAGCTTACCTTTCTATCGCCCCATTCTTAAAAATTTCCTTTTTTCAACGGTCCCATAACTCCAGCTAGCGCATAGGATGTTATAAAATATTCATAGCTGTTTTTACTGCCCCTATGGATATCGCCCTCTATCAGGTTCGAAGTTTCTTTTCAGTTTTATGCAATTGTTTTTCCGATTGATGACAACGCTTTTGATGACAATTGGTGACGTCCCGTATTTAAGATCCCAGTTCCACTTGTTTTTCTGAATGAATAAATAAATACAGAGATTTATTCACAACTAGTCATTTCAACGTTTTTTCGTCAAATACATCATTATTTGCGGTAGCTTGTAGCATTCCGGTGTTTTAAACTTTCTCCATTTTGGCAAGGATTAGAAAATCGGTCGTAAATTGCATTCATTGGCTACAATTAGTGATATCCCGCACTTAAGAACCGATATGTGGATATTGTTATTATCAATAAAAACAATTGAATGATTTTTCTTTTTTTTGTTGTTTTTTTGTTTTGCCTGCGGACAACTTATGCCAATGTTGTTGGCCAGCTCGGGTCAACGATAGGTTGAGTAACGCTGATCGGAAGCTCCTTGAACCACAGTAGAATGCATTCCAGGTCTCTCTGAGATGGGGAAATTTAACTTCGATATTTCTTAATACGTAAATACAGGGTGATTATGAATTCGCGGGGGAAAATTTCAGAAGCAGAGCAAGACCCAGAAAAATACATTTTTTGGTAGCAATGGTAATGCATTTTAGAGGTTCTTATAGAAAATGCACTATCGCTCTTCACCGTAATCAAGCGAAATTCCATATTTTCCAGGTTGTGGCTTACATCATGTAAACCGTGGTTACTCTGACGATGTTAATCACTAAATTCAGTGAATAAATAAAAAAAAGAGACTTTTTTTTAGTGGGCCTCACCATAGAATTATATTCTTAAAAAAGGTTCCTTGAATCAAGAAGTTTGGGATCCGCTGGTTTGAAATGTGCGAACGACGCTACGATCGAAATGATACTGAAAAAGGAAAAATTGTGAAGGAAAATGAGAGAGGATGCCAACTGAACCACTAAAAAATTGATATTAAATTTCGATTTAATTTAATGAAATATAAATTTCAATGTAAAGGTTGATTAATGGTATATTTTGAAATGCTACAAGAAAAAAAGAAGAACCATGCTTTTAACATCAAATCCGTATGAAACCAGGTTTTCAGTAAAGTACAACATTTTATATATAAATGTGAAAGTATATATGTATATGTTTTTTATACAAATCCGCACTGTTGATCGTATCACTCGAAATGCCATTTTTTTTAGGATTCTTCGCTAATGTGTGGAAGGAGAGCCGTAAACATATTCCCGCCAAAAAATATTTTTATGAATTCTTTTAATACAGCAGAAGTTTTTCAAAAAACACCCTTTTTTCACGACGTTTTCATGTTTTCAGTCAGATGCAACTAAGTTTCCCAAATGTTTTCGGCACTAAATATGAGCATCTAAATAGGTTTTCCACTGCAATTTAAAATTTAAAAATCGGTTAACAAATAACGGAGTCAGATAGGCTTTTGCTTCAGACCATATCTTAATTTATGAGTACAAATGTTGCTTTGACGAATGCATTTTTTACAAATGTAACTGAATTTTTAGAGAATAATTAATAAAAACTGATATCAAATTTTGAACTTTCTAATTTTTAACATTTATAAAACTTTAATTATTAACAATTATAAAATTTTAATTATTAACATTTATAAAACTTTATTTATTACCATTTATAAAACTTTAATTATTTACATTAATAAAACTTTAATTATTTACATTAATAAAACTTTAATTATTTACATTAATAAAACTTTAATTATTTACATTAATAAAACTTTAATTATTTACATTTATAAAATTTAGTTATTAAATTTATTTAATACTTAAATTTTAGCATTATGGAATGACTTTTTAAGATGAGCCTGGAAAATACCGGCTGATTGAACTATAAATACATAATATTTTTACGGGGTGGGAAACGTCACCGACTACAGCTAGTTGAAGATAAAAACCGAGATCATATTTAGAATGTATGGAAAACTCTTTAACACTGTTGCTGTCGCAAAACGAAAATATTCTACAAATATTTGTCAAGTGCAATTATATAATTAAGTTTTGTTTCAGGAATTTCAATTACTTTTATAACAATAATTACTAGTTAATAAAATTATAAATTAACGATAATTAACTCATGATTAATAATTATTGCTAGCAAAATTTTCAGTGACATCATTTTTTAAAATATCAAAAATTAAGTGTGTCGTGGAAGTTCAACTGCAAGTTCAAGTGTGCGCTGCATAAAAAGGTTCAAAAACGCTGTGCTACGCATCGTGTAAACTGTTCAGACAAACACTTTCAAGGACCTCATCGCCCAAATCAGTGACATCGGTGACTTAGCCCGATGGGTTTTGTTACTGTATCTGCACACGAACCTTTCATATTCTACCACATTTGTTCCATAACATTCCTGTGTGCTTGTTTCTTTCATTCCTATGCTTGTTTCTGTGTATTCTATCATCCCTTCAAGTTTGACCTATGAAATTTGAATCACCCTGTATGTCTGGAATACGCATAAAATTTTATAACACGGTCATGTGCCAAGCAACATAGTTCCTAAACCAATTCTTTGCGATTCGCTTATTTGCAATTTTTCATCCTCGCGTTACTCATTTGTCTTAAAGTTACGCAAAGAAAAAATTTATTCGCCAGGTTTTTTTTGCTTTTTTTATGAATATCAAGTAAAATAAGAAATGAAACGTTGAACGAGCTGGAAGAGGACTGTGAAGTGATCTATGACGTGATCTTAAAAAGGGGCCAAAGTCAGTCATGTCTGCGTCGGAGATAATACTTTCCTTGGTATTTGAATAATTTGTGTGCAATTTCGAGTTCAAGATCAAGTATGAAATTCAGTTTGGGTCCTTCAGTATAAAAGCCATAGTTTCTATCCGATATGATCACAGTTCTCTCTATCTTTGCATTCCAACAAGAAACAAACTTTTCCCTCAAAAGAAAATGATCGCCAAGGTGAGAAATATAATTTATAGCTCATTCAATATGATGACTTTCGCATTCGGTAAAACTTCTATAGTTTGAATATTGCTTACGACAGAAGCTTACGTGGTTTTCCGCATGAGTTATATAGTATTTTATCCAGAATTATTATTTGATAAAAACATCTTTAGCTCCTCAAAAATTACAATTTTCATATAAAATGATATTTTCATCAAAAGTCCACACAAGTCACTGATCGAAACCAAGTAACAAAAGTTTTCATTTAAACTATCAAAAATATTCACGATTGAAATTTCTCGCAAAAGTTCGTTATTTACAGCATAATTATTATTGCAAAATGGGATAAGTTATATTGATATTTCCATTTCAGATTGTTCTCATTGCTTTTGCGGCTGCCGCTGTACAGGCCAGCATTTTACCACTTCCCAAAGTAAGTTTTAATTTATGTTTCATTTCGAATGAGCGTTAGTGGATCGAATGATATAAAGGATATAAAACAATCACGGATATAATATGGATCGATAAAGAAAATATGTTATGTTAGTATTGCCGTAAAAATACCTGCATGCTTGAATATAATTTTATGGCGAATAAATTGTAAATTGTGCGTTTAGATATAAAAATGGTGTGAAATGAAAGTAATGCTTGTCACTGGAATTTCAGGTTCACCACCATGCACCTCAGCCATACTCATTTGGATACAGCGTGAAAGACAAACACGGCGAACAGCACAGACAAGAAACTGGTAATGGTGCCGGACATGTGAAGGGCAACTACGGATTCACTGATGACCGTGGTGTCCAACGTCAGGTGAACTACGTGGCTGACCACGCTGGCTTCCGCGCTCAGGTCAAGACCAACGAACCGGGTACTGCCAACCAGGATCCAGCTGCTGTCAACATCATCTCCTCAGCTCACCCATACTATGGTGCCGGACACGGACTCGGATATGACGGCTATGCTTACGGAGGTCTCGGATATGGCGGTCTCGGAGGCTACGGATTCGGTCACGGTATCAAGGCACCATTGGCCGCTGGATATCTCGGAGCATATGATGGATATGGCCTCGGATACGGTGAATATGGTCTCGGATACGGTGGATATGGCCTCGGATACGGTGGTTATGGCCAAGGATTCGGTGGTTACGGACATGGTACTGTCCAAAAGTACGACAGCAAAGAACACCATCTCGGCCAATTCTAGATTTCAATAAATGTTCGTCACAAAAATTAACCAAAATGCAGCTTGTGCAATTTCTGTGATATGGTTATTAGCAGAAAAATAAACAAAGTTATGATTGATAATTTGGTGTAGCATTTGTTTACTAGTATAACTAATTGCTTTGTACACGGGGCATTCAAATTGTTTTCTAAACTCCTAAAAGATTTGGTCCCATATGGGAAATAAATGATTGGATTGGTATCACATAAAACTTCCCTCTCTTCTGATTTTACAATGATCAAAAACCGTTTATGGTACATTAAATGTGGTATAAATATATACTTTATAATAATACGTGTTAATACACGTTATATACATTTAAATATGTTATCGTTTGAATATTAAATATTTTTTTACTCAGACGAAAGCTTAACTCTTATACCGTTATCTTTGGTAAATAAGCCACTGGGATGTATTAGCACCAAATTTTTTTTCGTAGAAACGTCGGAGAGTTTTACATCTCACAGCTTCGTAGAGTAGATTCCGCAGTCACATGCAATTTTCCTTCTAGAAGTAAACAGAATACAAAAATTTGAACAAAACTAAATTTTGTAATGATCAACTTATATTTAATCTCTTTGAGAATTTTATAATATTACTACCCAAACATAAGTCGTTATCTTGGATTGGATACAATAAAACTATGCTACAACAGTATTCCATATAACGATAAATTTCTCTATAACGATTTCTTAAAGTTTTGTTGGGAAATGTGCTATGGTCTAATTGCTAAACTGTTACCTCACGATATAACGTTAAACCCTCTACAACGATAATTTTTATTGTAGTGTTTTCACTGTATTTCCCAAAAATCCATTAACATAATTCAAAATTAATGTCAGAAAAAGTTGTTTGATTGACCGCGGTATGGAATTTGCCGCGACAGAGAAAAATTAACTTCGCAGTAAAAGCTATGTTTTACAGTAAGGGGAGTTACGGGGAATGTATATCTGAGAGCTAAGATGCCTTAACTCAGTGTCTGGAATATAATAGAAAGAATGAGGAAGATATTCGGAGAGTTTAGCTGTCTAAAAGAGTCAAAGTGAAATGCATTTCAGAAATTCTTAGTTTTCATAATTAATGAAACAACATGTGACACATTACTGAACATGCGATGTTTTATTTGAGACAGTAATATACTGGGTGCATAGCTGGCAGCACGCACCGCGAATTAATTGAAATATTTTTACATTAAATGAGAAAACGTATCCAAATTACGTGCGGACCGTAGATACGTCATTCATATTGCAAGAGGTTGTGTAGTTAATAAAATAAAACTGTAACCACACTCATATGGAGACCCTGTGTTCAAAAACAAATCAGGAAGTAGTTTTTTCGTCTCTTCCTGATGAGGCTAAAAGGAAGAAAAGACAATCCACGTTTTTCCGTGAAATATCCGCAGATATATTTGAATTTGAAAGACGGAGAAGTAACGAGAAAGCAAGATAATAGCTAATGCAATAACAAGCAAGGTGCATAGCTAATAGCTTTAGCTATGCTCCTTGTATAATGCCTATGATGTTTTGAAATTTATTTATCTATTGATTTATCCAAAAATTCATTAAATATCAATACATTCTTGATGAAAATATTTCACCCAGACGCATTTGCGTCTTCTCAATATATATATCTGCGCATATATCTTCTCAACTCAAATACCATTACCTTTCCTTTAATTATTTAATTTGATTAATTGACTTTTTCAGACGGATGTATTTTCTATTATCGAAGACGGATGAAACGGTGGTGCTCAAAAACCCAATATAAAAATTATTGCCCCTGTGTTTGCTGAGGCAAACAAAGGGAATTCCATGTTTCTAAATGCAATATTCCCTGAGATATTTGAATTCAAATAATGAGTGGAAAGAAAAAAGCATAAAGTTATGCTGCTTTATGTGAAAGAACATTTTGCACTTGGAAATGTAGAATCTATTTTGTTTTCGTATCTGTTTCTAACTGGCCACCTCTGTAATTCGGTTTTCGAGTACAGGGTGTACATATAAGAAGGTAATTTGTTTGTGATTCAAGCTACTCGAAAGCTTTTTACAAAATTGGTATTTACACTAGAAAGACGAACGGGGTCTGTATCATACTGTGGTCTCTTTCTGCTAGAATATCTCAAGTAAGATGAATGCTTCGAAATTTCTCGAATTTACCTGAATTATCATGTTCTTAGAGTACACCAAAGCTTTTTTCATTACCTTTCTTAACAACGGAGAAAGGAACGTATATACCTATTTAGACGGAAGGTGGCCACAGTGACCCTCACCAATATTTTAGAATACATTCGCCATATAATACTAGCAACGTTGTCAGAATTCATTTTGTTAGGTCGAAATTCTTCTGATAGTTTGTTTCTGCATCAAATATGGTATAACTCCCGAATTGTGAGAGTTATCTTTAACCTTCATTCCTGTGTGAAGATGTTGGTCAGCAGGAGTCTCAGCTTATGTTGTCGAGCGTTTTTGTCGTCTTGTGCAATAAATTGTTTTTTCTGCAAAGTAGATCCTTCGCTTATAATTGCTGTAGAAATGCCATAAAGATACAGAATCGCCGATGATAAACTTTTCAGAAGTTGGCAAAGATTGTGCGTGAAACACCAGTAGTGCTGATGATGAGAATTCAGAGGACAGAAAGAATGAAACCTACCTGATGAAAAACCTTTGTTAAGTAAGCAAGAGTATTGATGACGCACGAATCAGAATGAAATTATACATCCAAAAATGCCTCAGTTGATGAAAAATAAAATTATACTATGAACAAATAAATGCAAACCACCAATGAAATTAAAGAACTACATCAAAACGTCTACTGATTTCCATAAATATAAGAGACCTCAATAATATCCCGTTTATCGGTAGAGGAGAAACTGGAACACATATAAATGTAAAAGAAATATCGCGTGGGTCCTTCCTCGGCAATAGGACGTAAAGGATTATAAAATATTTTACGATAAACTCGTTGCTTACAGATACAGATCTCACAACCACGAAAGAAATAAAGCACCACATTCGTTGCTCATATTCACAACCTAAAAGCGAGGTAACACTGATATCCTATCGGGGATATAGAAAACACAGATCCCTTAGCCTCGAGTTTCCTCCACACTGACGCTCATCAACAGAAGTCGTTTACGCACACTCATACACACAGCGGAATCCCTTAAAATTAAGTAATAATAAGATATATTAACACCGATGGTTTTTTTTTTTACAAACTAATTCTTTAAATATAACTGTGTATTCTGCCATAAAAATGTTATACCATGCTGTAAAATATTGAAATTTCAAACATTATCGGAGAAAGCAAAGGGTCACACAGACCTCTGCTCTTCTTTGTAGGTATAGTTCCCCGACCCGTCTTTTCAATGTTAATTTGTATGTGTGAAAATACATGCTAATAGTTATGAAAAACGATATTCTTCATTTAAAAATATTTATTTCAGGCATATAGTATCAAAATATATTATATACAGAGGAAAAAAAACCGTCACTTTGACAATTAAAAAGAAAAAAACGTCGGTGTTCTTACTAATTTCTTAGCAAACGGCTTTTCAAGGCGACACAAAATGAGAAATCTTCAGTCTGGATGGAAATTTCGTGGTTCTAAAATTGTTTAGTAACTTGTGAAAGTGGATGACGAAATACATGTCAAAAATTTAGTTTCATAAAGTAACGACTTTAAATTTAGTTTCATGTATCTGGAGAAACTGGAGAAACCGCGAGACACCCAGTTTCACGTATCTGGAATAATTATATATTATATTTTTATTTGTTGAAAAAGATGAAACAATTGAAAAAAGGAAATAAATAATCCTGAAATTTTCTCTAACGAGAAAGGTTCAAGTATTAATCCTAAAGGAGATGAGAATGTAAACATTTCGGGAATTTTACAAAATCTACACATTCTACCTGTTATGCATAAATGAATGTTTTGAGACGAAAAAAATGATAAAAATTATTATTATAGCGTGTAGTATATATAGAGAGCGTGATTTAGTCGTAAAATCAATAGTTATATTGCATTTCCGTTTATAACTTTGTTAAAACGTTTCAACTTATATTTTACGTAGCTCTGGTTTTTACTAAAAAAGGATTTGGTGAATGAGATGTTGATAAATTTATATATGTGTTTATGTAAATTAAAGCCAAATCGAAATTAAACCGCATCTTAGAGTGCTCGAGAAGGCACTCTACTTGTGCAAATGACATGAAATTCGGACACATGATGAGCTCATTATTTATAAAACTATTTAATTCATTGGAGATATGTCACGAATAGTCAGGGACGTCAATTCAACTTTTTGCGGGGGGGGGGGGGCGGCGGCAAAGAACATGTACTCAGTGGATGTGTGTATATATATAAAATTTATATATACAGATATGTATATATATATCCAATTTTTAGTGCATTTTCAGAAGCCAGGAGGGGGCAGCGGCACCCCCCTGACCCCACGGTCCTGCGAATAGGTATGAACTTTTATAATGCGGCCATGTGTTTACCAAATTAATTCATAATCAATTCTTTGGAATTTCCCTACTTTCTTTTTTGTTTTCACATCCACACACACAGTGCCCCTATTCATTAAAGTTACGAAAACAAAATTTCATTTTATTAAAACTTTCTTTTTGATCATTAAGTCGTCTGCGAGAGGAAAAAAAATAAATAAGCAGTCGAATGAGTAGTGAACTGTGAATTCATCTATGACGTGATTTTAAAACCGGCCAAAGTCAGTCAGGTCTGCCTCGAACGTAACTCTTGTAATGGTATTTGAACCAGTTGGAAATTCAAGGTCAACTTCAAGTGTGAAAATTCATTCGGGACTTGAGTATAAAAGCCCAGGCTTCTACTCGATCTGATCACAGTTCTATCTTTGCATTCAAACAAGAAGCAAACTAATCAATCAGAAGAAAATGATCGCCAAGGTGAGAAATATGCTACCCCACGGTTTTTTATTGATAGCTTTTGCATTTTAAGGTATCAGCGCAACTCTTAGAGTTTGACTATTGTTTACTTGCTTCGAGCTTATTATCAAGGGTGATATATTGTTTTTCCAAACTAATTATTTGCGAACACATTTTGATTGTAGTACTTGAGGAAAATTAAATTCTGTACTTTAGATGATATTTCAACCTAACCCATCCAAGTGTTTGATCGAAATCACGTAGAAGAATTTCATGTACATTATCAAAGATATGAATGATTTAAAATTCGCAAATATTTAATTTTGCACACACATTTGTCAGTTTTGGAAAGAAGTCATTATTGATATTTCATTTTCATTTCAGTTTGTCCTTATTGCTTTCGCCGCTGCCACTGTACAAGCCGATATTTTACCACTTCATGGAGTAAGTACTAATTTGACAGGTTTAATTTCGAATAACCATTGATGAATGAAGGATCAATCCAGAATATTATATGGACGAATTAAGAAAAAATTGCCGTAAAAATAACTGAAAATTTGAATATATTTTCATGGCTTATAACTTATAACATATGCCTTTACATATAAAAGCGTTATAATTTTTTTTGTCAATGAAAATAATACATACCACTGGCATTTCAGGCTCACCACCATGCACCTCAGCCATTCTCTTTTGGATACAGCGTAAAAGACAAACACGGTGAACAGCACAGACAAGAGACTGGTAATGGTGCCGGACATGTGAAAGGCAACTACGGATTCACTGATGACCGCGGTGTCCAACGTCAGGTGAACTACGTGGCTGACCACGCTGGCTTCCGCGCTCAGGTCAAGACCGACGAACCGGGTACTGCCAACCAGGATCCAGCTGCTATCAAAATCATCTCTTCAGCTCACCCATACTTCGGTGCCGGACATGGACTGGGGTATGGTGGCTACGGATACGGAGGTGTTGGATTCGCAAGTAATGGAGGCTACGGACTTGGACTCGGTCACGGTATCAAGGTGCCATTGGCCGCAGGACATCTCGGAGCATATGGTGGATATGGCCTCGGATACGGTGGATATGGACTCGGATACGATGGTTATGGCCTCGGATACGGTGGTTACGGACACGATACTGTCCAAAGGTACGACAGCAGAGAACAACATCTCGGTCTGTTTTAAATCAGAATGCATGTTTTTAAGAAATCCTTCAAAATGTAAGCTTTTCCCACTTCGGTCACATTTTTTTCCACATCGAAATAAACATAACTTATAATTTATTATTTGTTTGCAAATTCTTTCACTTCTTTTAAATGTTTGAATTCACGTGAATTATTAATTTCTTTATCAATAAACCCTAAATGTTCATTAAATATATAAAATTAAGCGTAATTTCGGATCAATCACTGAAAAGTGGAATAGTTGTCTTATTAACATTTTGACTATAATTTCAATAATTTCTGATGCTCGTGAACAACTTCACGAAATGTTGTCATGAAATAGCTATAAAATATAAAGGCGTATACAATATTTTCGACAGCGTATACGTAAATAGCTTATAAATATAAAGGTTATGGTGCTAAAATGTTTGATAATAGAAATTTAGTAAAAATGCTGGAGATACATCAAGTGGCTTTCTACATTTATTACACCAAATAAATACCATCCGTAGTCATCAAATAAGTACCATGCATATTCAGTGAATAAATAAATACAGCGCAACTATAAAAGAAATGTATTTAATCTGATAGGTCCGCTAAAGTACTGTTGATGGGAATTGAGTACCGAGTGTTCAGTTCTTAAGTAGTAGCTACATCTTAAAAGTTGATAAATATTATTTAATCACAGATACTCAAAAAAAAAAAAAAAAAAACATGCCCAGTAAATTTATTAATTCAGCAGATGAATTATATGATGCTTGGTTAGACTGTTTTCATCAGAGATTTACAATAATCTTGATTAATAAATTTATATCTCATTTCCGACAACTAAAAAACTGACGAACTTCAAAAATACAGAAAAGGAATATACTGTGAACACATCTCTTCCTGAGCATATATAGACTCAACACCGCAAAATATCAAGCACGCTAATTATGACATCTAGACAATTTCCCATTCAGAATTATCCACCAAGTACAGTCAAATGAGATAAAAAAAATTATCTAACTAATATTTTATATGTGGAAGCTGTCCATTATGATATTAAGGTATCTAGACATTTTCGGATTTTACGACCGGCATTCGAAAATCGAATGATCAATGCACTTTCCTTAATTATGAGGAATCCTAAGTGAAGATTTTTTGGAATGAGAAGACATCAAATTAGATCATAAGAGGAAATTAATGCCTTGAATTTTGTGATCATACATGCTGCTAATTATGGAAAACCATATTTGATATTTTGCTGATTATTGTATTATATGTAGAAGAAAGAAATCCTCTGTTGAAGAATTCCATAAATTCGAGTAAAGGACATACAGATGATGCGTTGACTTTTTAATAAACGAGAAACAAATGTCACTGAAAATTCTCCGATGGATGGCAAATAATTTTTTTGCATATTTAATGCGTATTTATATTGGTTTTCAAAAGCTTTCGATTCTAAAAACGATATACTGCAACCTTATGATCGCATTGACTGCATATCCCAAGAAGATCCCCCTCGGATGTGGAATTATTTCCCGGTAGACCAATAACTGCAAAGCATATGATATCATCGTTGATAACCAAGTTGTGACAATATGAACATTTCTGAAAGACGATTTATTTTCCCAAGGTTTTTAAGAAATGAAATGGGGAGCACACATAATCTAAATCGGTTTCCCAAGCTTACCTTTCTATCGCCCCATTCTTAAAAATTTCCTTTTTTCAACGGTCCCATAACTCCAGCTAGCGCATAGGATGTTATAAAATATTCATAGCTGTTTTTACTGCCCCTATGGATATCGCCCTCTATCAGGTTCGAAGTTTCTTTTCAGTTTTATGCAATTGTTTTTCCGATTGATGACAACGCTTTTGATGACAATTGGTGACGTCCCGTATTTAAGATCCCAGTTCCACTTGTTTTTCTGAATGAATAAATAAATACAGAGATTTATTCACAACTAGTCATTTCAACGTTTTTTCGTCAAATACATCATTATTTGCGGTAGCTTGTAGCATTCCGGTGTTTTAAACTTTCTCCATTTTGGCAAGGATTAGAAAATCGGTCGTAAATTGCATTCATTGGCTACAATTAGTGATATCCCGCACTTAAGAACCGATATGTGGATATTGTTATTATCAATAAAAACAATTGAATGATTTTTCTTTTTTTTGTTGTTTTTTTGTTTTGCCTGCGGACAACTTATGCCAATGTTGTTGGCCAGCTCGGGTCAACGATAGGTTGAGTAACGCTGATCGGAAGCTCCTTGAACCACAGTAGAATGCATTCCAGGTCTCTCTGAGATGGGGAAATTTAACTTCGATATTTCTTAATACGTAAATACAGGGTGATTATGAATTCGCGGGGGAAAATTTCAGAAGCAGAGCAAGACCCAGAAAAATACATTTTTTGGTAGCAATGGTAATGCATTTTAGAGGTTCTTATAGAAAATGCACTATCGCTCTTCACCGTAATCAAGCGAAATTCCATTTTTTCAAGGTTGTGGCTTACAACATGTAATCCGTGGTTACTCTGACGATGTTAATCACTAAATTCAGTGAATAAATAAAAAAAAGAGGCTTTTTTTAGTGGGCCTCACCAATTATATTCTTAAAAAGGTTCCTTGAATCAATAAGTTTGGGATCCGCTGGTTTGAAATGTGCGAACGACGCTACGATCGAAATGATACTGAAAAAGGAAAAATTGTGAACGAAAATGAGAGAGGATGCCAACTGAACCACTAAAAAATTTATATGAAATTTCGATTTAATTTAATGAAATATAAATTTCAATGTAAAGGTTGATTAATGGTATATTTTGAAATGCTACAAGAAAAAAAGAAGAACCATGCTTTTAATATCAAATCCGTATGAAACCAGTTTTTCAGTAAAGTACAACATTTTATATATAAATGTGAAAGTATGTATGTATTTGTTTTTTATACAAATCCGCACTGTTGATCATATGCAATTTTTTTAGGATTCTTCGCTAATGTGTGGAAGGAGAGCCGTAAACATATTCCCGCCAAAAAATATTTTTATGAATTCTTTTAATACAGCAGAAGTTTTTCAAAAAACACCCTTTTTTCACGACGTTTTCATGTTTTCAGTCAGATGCAACTAAGTTTCCCAAATGTTTTCGGCACTAAATATGAGCATCTTAATAGGTTTTCCACTGCAATTTAAAATTTAAAAATCGGTTAACAAATAACGGAGTCAGATAGGCTTTTGCTTCAGACCATATCTTAATTTATGAGTACAAATGTTGCTTTGACGAATGTATTTTTTACAAATGTAACTGAATTTTTAGAGAATAATTAATAAAAACTGATATCAAATTTTGAACTTTCTAATTTTTAACATTTATAAAACTTTAATTATTAACATTTATAAAACTTTAATTATTAACAATTATAAAATTTTAATTATTAACATTTATAAAACTTTATTTATTACCATTTATAAAACTTTAATTATTTACATTAATAAAACTTTAATTATTTACATTAATAAAACTTTAATTATTTACATTAATAAAACTTTAATTATTTACATTAATAAAACTTTAATTATTTACATTAATAAAACTTTAATTATTTACATTTATAAAATTTAGTTATTAAATTTATTTAATACTTAAATTTTAGCATTATGGAATGACTTTTTAAGATGAGCCAGGAAAATACCGGCTGATTGAACTATAAATACATAATATTTTTACGGGGTGGGAAACGTCACCGACTACAGCTAGTTGAACATAAAAACCGAGATCATAGTTAGAATGTATGGAAAACTCTTTAACACTGTTGCTGTCGCAAAACGAAAATATTCTACAAATATTTGTCAAGTGCAATTATATAATTAAGTTTTGTTTCAGGAATTTCAATTACTTTTATAACAATAATTACTAGTTAATAAAATTATAAATTAACGATAATTAACTCATGATTAATAATTATTGCTAGCAAAATTTTCAGTGACATCATTTTTTAAAATATCAAAAATTAAGTGTGTCGTGGAAGTTCAACTGCAAGTTCAAGTGTGCGCTGCATAAAAAGGTTCAAAAACGCTGTGCTACGCATCGTGTAAACTGTTCAGACAAACACTTTCAAGGACCTCATCGCCCAAATCAGTGACATCGGTGACTTAGCCCGATGGGTTTTGTTACTGTATCTGCACACGAACCTTTCATATTCTACCACATTTGTTCCATAACATTCCTGTGTGCTTGTTTCTTTCATTCCTATGCTTGTTTCTGTGTATTCTATCATCCCTTCAAGTTTGACCTATGAAATTTGAATCACCCTGTATGTCTGGAATACGAATAAAATTTTATAACACGGTCATGTGCCAAGCAACATAGTTCCTAAACGAATTCTTTGCGATTCGCTTATTTGGAATTTTTCATCCACGCGTTACTCATTTGTCTTAAAGTTACGCAAACAAAAAATTTATTCGCCAGGTTTTTTTTGTTTTTTTTATGAATATCAAGTAAAATAAGAAATGAAACGTTGCACGAGCTGGAAGAGGACTGTGAAGTGATCTATGACGTGATCTTAAAAAGGGGCCAAAGTCAGTCATGTCTGCGTCGGAGATAATACTTTCCTTGGTATTTGAATAATTTGTGTGCAATTTCGAGTTCAAGATCAAGTATGAAATTCAGTTTGGGTCCTTCAGTATAAAAGCCATAGTTTCTATCCGATATGATCACAGTTCTCTCTATCTTTGCATTCCAACAAGAAACAAACTTTCCCCTCAAAAGAAAATGATCGCCAAGGTGAGAAATATAATTTATAGCTCATTCAATATGATGACTTTCGCATTCGGTAAAACTTCTATAGTTTGAATATTGCTTACGACAAAAGCTTACGTGGTTTTCCGCATGAGTTATATAGTATTTTATCCAGAATAATTATTTGATAAAAACATCTTTAGCTCCTCAAAAATTACAATTTTCATATAAAATGATATTTTCATCAAAAGTCCACACAAGTCACTGATCGAAACCAAGTAACAAAAGTTTTCATTTAAATTATCAAAAATATTCACGATTGAAATTTCTCGCAAAAGTTCGTTATTTACAGCATAATTATTATTGCAAAATGGGATAAGTTATATTGATATTTCCATTTCAGATTGTTCTCATTGCTTTTGCGGCTGCCGCTGTACAGGCCAGCATGTTACCACTTCCCAAAGTAAGTTTTAATTTAGGTTTCATTTCGAATGAGCGTTAGTGGATCGAATGATATAAAGGATATAAAACAATCACGGATATAATATGGATCGATAAAGAAAATATGTTATGTTAGTATTGCCGTAAAAATACCTGCATGCTTGAATATAATTTTATGGCGAATAAATTGTAAATTGTGCGTTTAGATATAAAAATGGTGTGAAATGAAAGTAATGCTTGTCACTGGAATTTCAGGTTCACCACCATGCACCTCAGCCATACTCATTTGGATACAGCGTGAAAGACAAACACGGTGAACAGCACAGACAAGAAACTGGTAATGGTGCCGGACATGTGAAGGGCAACTACGGATTCACTGATGACCGTGGTGTCCAACGTCAGGTGAACTACGTGGCTGACCACGCTGGCTTCCGCGCTCAGGTCAAGACCAATGAACCGGGTACTGCCAACCAGGATCCAGCTGCTGTCAACATCATCTCCTCAGCTCACCCATACTATGGTGCCGGACACGGACTCGGATATGACGGCTATGCTTACGGAGGTCTCGGATATGGCGGTCTCGGAGGCTACGGATTCGGTCACGGTATCAAGGCACCATTGGCCGCTGGATATCTCGGAGCATATGATGGATATGGCCTCGGATACGGTGAATATGGTCTCGGATACGGTGGATATGGCCTCGGATACGGTGGTTATGGCCAAGGATTCGGTGGTTACGGACATGGTACTGTCCAAAAGTACGACAGCAAAGAACACCATCTCGGCCAATTCTAGATTTCAATAAATGTTCGTCACAAAAATTAACCAAAATGCAGCTTGTGCAATTTCTGTGATATGGTTATTAGCAGAAAAATAAACAAAGTTATGATTGATAATTTGGTGTAGCATTTGTTTACTAGTATAACTAATTGCTTTGTACACGGGGCATTCAAATTGTTTTCTAAACTCCTAAAAGATTTGGTCCCATATGGGAAATAAATGATTGGATTGGTATCACATAAAACTTCCCTCTCTTCTGATTTTACAATGATCAAAAACCGTTTATGGTACATTAAATGTGGTATAAATATATACTTTATAATAATACGTGTTAATACACGTTATATACATTTAAATATGTTATCGTTTGAATATTAAATATTTTTTTACTCAGACGAAAGCTTAACTCTTATACCGTTATCTTTGGTAAATAAGCCACTGGGATGTATTAGCACCAAATTTTTTTTCGTAGAAACGTCGGAGAGTTTTACATCTCACAGCTTCGTAGAGTAGATTCCGCAGTCACATGCAATTTTCCTTCTAGAAGTAAACAGAATACAAAAATTTGAACAAAACTAAATTTTGTAATGATCAACTTATATTTAATCTCTTTGAGAATTTTATAATATTACTACCCAAACATAAGTCGTTATCTTGGATTGGATACAATAAAACTATGCTACAACAGTATTCCATATAACGATAAATTTCTCTATAACGATTTCTTAAAGTTTTGTTGGGAAATGTCCTATGGTCTAATTGCTAAACTGTTACCTCACGATATAACGTTAAACCCTCTACAACGATAATTTTTCTTGCTCAGCAGAATATCGTTAGATCGTGTTTTCACTGTATTTCCCAAAAATCCATTAACATAATTCAAAATTAATGTCAGAAAAAGTTGTTTGATTGACCGCGGTATGGAATTTGCCGCGACAGAGAAAAATTAACTTCGCAGTAAAAGCTATGTTTTACAGTAAGGGGAGTTACGGGGAATGTATATCTGAGAGCTAAGATGCCTTAACTCAGTGTCTGGAATATAATAGAAAGAATGAGGAAGATATTCGGAGAGTTTAGCTGTCTAAAAGAGTCAAAGTGAAATGCATTTCAGAAATTCTTAGTTTTCATAATTAATGAAACAACATGTGACACATTACTGAACATGCGATGTTTTATTTGAGACAGTAATATACTGGGTGCATAGCTGGCAGCACGCACCGCGAATTAATTGAAATATTTTTACATTAAATGAGAAAACGTATCCAAATTACGTGCGGACCGTAGATACGTCATTCATATTGCAAGAGGTTGTGGTGTCTCACGCAGACGACCCCCCAAGAGTCGGGTCAACGACCTCGAGTGTGTCAGGTGATCCCGGGTACTGGAGACGACCGTCTGGAAAACAGCAGAGCAGAGAGTCACTGCACACGAAAGCGTGAGGTTCAAAAATTTCTATGCCTGTCTTTTTCATTAACCCAGATTATCATGTTTGTGTCGTCGTAATAAATGTTTATTAAGAAGCTGTGGCTCTGTGTAGTGACTCCGCAGTGGTGACCCGGACGTGATTTGAACACGCAACCTTCTGATATGTATATCTTGATGACATTCTATGCTTTTCTGAAAATGCCGAAGAACACAAAATTCATTTAAAACAAATATTCCAACGTCTTCAACAGTATGGCTTAGTTTTAAATGTGTCAAAATGCATATTTGGTGTTTCTGAGCTTGAATTTCTGGGACATGTGATCAAACCATCGGGTATCACACCTCGTCCAGACAAAGTGCGAGCTGTACTCGATTTCAAGCAACCAGAAACAATTGAGCAATTGCGTAAATTTTTAGGTCTCATAAATTTTTATCGCCGTTTCCTACCGCATGCAGCTGAGACACAAGTGCCACTGCATGATCTATTGAAAGGTTCTACGAAAAACAGAAAAGACAAAACAAAAGTTGTGTGGTCTACATCAACTTTGAAAGCATTTGAAGATTGCAAAAATCTACTAGCTAATGCCGCATTGTTGGCACATCCATCCCCGTCTGCCCAATTAGCTCTACACGTAGATGCTTCCGACTATGCTATAGGCGGTGCACTGCACCAGGTGACGGACAATGGTCTTCAACCGCTAGGTTTTTTCTCACGTAAACTTTCACCCACCGAAACACGGTATAGCGCATACGATCGAGAACTTCTTGCCGCATATTCTTCCATAAAATTTTTCAGATATATGCTTGAAGCTCGTGAGTTTATACTTTTCAGTGACCATAAACCACTGTGCTATGCGTTTCGACAAAAAAGTGAAAAATGCTCACCTAGACAGCTAAGGCATTTAGATTATATATCGCAGTTCACAACGAACATTTGCCATATTCCTGGATCGCAAAATATTTCCGCTGATATCTTATCACGCGTAACAGCAATTTCAGTTCCTGGACCTCTCGATTTTACTGCCATCGCTGAGCAACAAGAGAGGGATAAAGAACTAGAGGAACTTCTAAAGAGCAAATCAGCTTTGCAACTGAAGAAAGTATTTCTTCCAGACGCAGCTAAAGCGCTCTACTGCGATTTATCAACAGGTGCTGTTCGACCTTATATTCCAGAAAAATTTCGATATGATGTGTTTTGGAATATGCACAGACTCTCACACCCAGGAATTAGACGTACTATTGATTTGGTCAGAAAGCGATTCATTTGGCCATGTCTAGCTAAAGACTGTGCTAAATGGACAAAAGTGTGCATACCATGCAAAGGTTCCAAAGTGCACAAGCACACGAGATCCACACTACAATCGTTTGTGGAACCTTCCCAACGATTTCAACATATTCATTTGGATATCATTGGCCCACTGCCCATTTCCGATGGATATTCTTATTGCCTAACAATGATAGACCGGTTTTTACGATGGCCAGAAGCGGTACCTATCCGCGACATCACAGCAACCACGGTAGCTGCAGCTTTTATTTCCACCTGGATTTCTCGATACGGCACACCTTTGACAGTAACAACTGATCAAGGTCGCCAATTCGAATCGCAGCTATTCCGAGAGCTGTCCAAATTCATCGGAGCAAAACGGGTTAGAACAACTGGATACCATCCACAAGCGAACGGTATGTTGGAAGAGTGGCATCGCCCTCTCAAAGCCGCGTTGAAATGCAATCAAACCCATAAATGGACTGAAGCATTACCTACAGTTCTACTCGGTCTTCGGTGCTCTCTGAAACAAGATTTGGGGTGCACACCTGCAGAACTACTGTACGGAGAAACTTTACGATTACCTGGTGAATTTTTCGAGCACGAGCTAATTCCAACTCAACTGACGCTTCCGAGTTTCTACAAATGCTGAGAACTCACGTCCAAACTTTCAAATACAAATACAAATACAAATACAACGCCACAACAGGCAAAATGCCCAACGAGGTGGCTGATAAAAAGATGCCCATAAAAATATGGATGTCATATGTTTCAAAAATACAGCAACCCCATTAAAAATGCAATTAACACAAATTATAAACAATATATACACATGATAAAATATTATACAATGCCCATAAAGAATACTTATGGTTGTCTTATTCTAAGAATGGATAGCTTCTCGATTTACCCCAACATGTTTATCGTATTTCTTTTTAAACGTGTCAATTGTGTTACAATTTACTACCTCCGAGGGTAAGCTATTCCATTTATTAACAAACCTATTAGAGAAAAATTCCCTGCGACACCATAACCTTGCATTGTCCCTCACCAATCGATACTGGTGTCCCCTTGTAAAAGCATTTGTTTGGCGGTGTACTAAAAGTTCATGGTCCATCCTATCCATCCCATTGAAAATTTTGAACACTTCGATCATATCTCCTCGACACCTGCGTTCATCCAATGTAAACATATTCAAAAAATGAAGTCTCTCTTCATAACTCAAGCCCTGTGTGCCAATAAGGACACGTGTAGCTCTTCTCTGCACCCCTTCAATCAAGTCTATGTCCCTCTGTAGGTATGGTCTCCAGCCACGACCAATCAAACGGCATGGAGGACATCCTACATTTGTTCACCATGATTTGAAAACTACTTCTCACGTTTTCGTAAGAACTGATAGGGTGAAACGTCCTCTGGAACAGCCATTTGAAGGACCATACAGAGTGATCAGCCGGACCGACAAAGTGTTCAACATGGACATAAGAGGAAAAACTGTGTCAGTGTCAGTCGATCGGCTTAAGCCAGCATTTCTCGTGAATCCGACGGTGGAGCCGGTACCTGTATCTCCAAACGTACCAACTGCAGTTACGTCTGACAGACTCGCAGCTGATTCTGCTGTGAAACCAGTCAGAACCACTCGTTCTGGACGTACTGTCCACTTTCCAGATCGCCTGCAGTGCTCGTGATCACTGATGCTACTCCATAGTACGCGATCACCTCTTATTACTCGTGATCACTGGGGAGGGAGTGTGTGGTGTCTCACGCAGACGACCCCCCAAGAGTCGGGTCAACGACCTCGAGTGTGTCACGTGATCCCGGGTACTGGAGACGACCGTCTGGAAAACAGCAGAGCAGAGAGTCACTGCACACGAAAGCGTGAGGTTCAAAAATTTCTATGCCTGTCTTTTTCATTAACCCAGATTATCATGTTTGTGTCGTCGTAATAAATGTATATTAAGAAGCTGTGGCTCTGTGTAGTGACTCCGCAAGGTTGTGTAGTTAATAAAATAAAACTGTAACCACACTCATATGGAGACCCTGTGTTCAAAAACAAATCAGGAAGTAGTTTTTTCGTCTCTTCCTGATGAGGCTAAAAGGAAGAAAAGACAATCCACGTTTTTCCGTGAAATATCCGCAGATATATTTGAATTTGAAAGACGGAGAAGTAACGAGAAAGCAAGATAATAGCTAATGCAATAACAAGCAAGGTGCATAGCTAATAGCTTTAGCTATGCTCCTTGTATAATGCCTATGTTGTTTTGAAATTTATTTATCTATTGATTTATCCAAAAATTCATTAAATATCAATACATTCTTGATGAAAATATTTCACCCAGACGCATTTGCGTCTTCTCAATATATATATCTGCGCATATATCTTCTCAACTCAAATACCATTACCTTTCCTTTAATTATTTAATTTGATTAATTGACTTTTTCAGACGGATGTATTTTCTATTATCGAAGACCAGCATCTTAACACTACGCCATGTAGAATAACTCTAAGAGCCATCCGGCACGGCAATTCTCTGGCTAAACCTTCATCCTAAACGCGTACTTTCAATTGGAAAAAAGTATGCAAATAACGTGTGGCCCTCAGATAAATCATTCATCTTTCAAAAGGTTGTATCGTGATTGAAATGGAAAAATATTTTCTTATACGAATGAAACGGTGGTGCTCAAAAACCCAATACAAAAATTATTGCCCCGTGTTTGCTGAGGCAAACAAAGGGAATTCCATGTTTCTAAATGCAATATTCCCTGAGATATTTGAATTCAAATAATGAGTGGAAAGAAAAAAGCATAAAGTTATGCTGCTTTATGTGAAAGAACATTTTGCACTTGGAAATGCAGAATTTATATTGTTTTCTTATCTCTTTCTTACTGGCCAACTCTGTAATTGGGTTTTCGAGTACAGGGTGTCCATATAAGAAGTTAATTTGTTTGTGTTTAAAGCTACTCGCTAGCTTTTTACAAAATTGGTATTTACACTAGAAAGACGAACGGGGTCTGTGTCATACTGTGGTCTCTTTCTGCTAGAATATCTCAATTAAGATGAATGCTTCGAAATTTCTCGAATTTACCTGAATTATCATGTTCTTAGAGTACACCAAAGCTTTTTTCATTACCTTTCTTAACAACGGAGAAAGGCACGTATATACCTAGAAAGACGGAAGGTGGTCACAGTGACCCTCACCAATATTTTAGAATACATTCGCCACATAATACTAGCAACGTTGTCAGAATTGATTTTGTTAGGTCGAAATTCTTCTGATAGTTTCTTTGTGCATCAAATATGGTATAACTCCCGAATTGTGAGAGTTATCTTTAACCTTCATTCCTATGTGAAGATGTTGGTCAGCAGGTGTCTCAGCTTATGTTGTCGAGCGTTTTTGTCGTCTTGTGCAATAAATTGTTTTTTCTGCAAAGTAGATCCCTCGCTTATAATTGCTGTAGAGATGCCATAAAGATACAGAATCGCCGATGATAAACTTTTCAGAAGTTGGCAAAGATTGTGCGTGAAACACCAGTAGTGCTGATGAGGAGAATTCCGAGTACAGAAAGAATGAAACCTACCTAATGTAAAACCTTTGTTAAGTAAGCAAGAGTATTGATGACGCACGAATCAGAATGAAATTATACATCCAAAAATGCCTCAGTTGATGAAAAATAAAATTGTACTATGAACAAATAAATGCAAACCACCAATGAAATTAAAGAACTACATCAAAACGTCAACTGATTTCCATAAATATAAGAGACCTCAATAATATCCCGTTTATCGGTAGAGGAGAAACTGGAACACATATAAATGTAAAAGAAATATCGCGTGGGTCCTTCCTCGGCAATAGGACGTAAAGGATTATAAAATATTTTACGATAAACTCGTTGCTTACAGATACGGATCTCACAACCACGAAAGAAAGAAAGCACCACATTCGTTGCTCATATTCACAACCTAAAAGCGAGGTAACACTGATATCCTATCGGGGATATAGAAAACACAGATCCCTTAGCCTCGAGTTTCCTCCACACTGACGCTCATCAACAGAAGTCGTTTACGCACACTCATACACACAGCGGAATCCCTTAAAATTAAGTAATAATAAGATATATTAACACCGATGGTTTTTTTTTTACAAACTAATTCTTTAAATATAACTGTGTATTCTGCCATAAAAATGTTATACCATGCTGTAAAATATTGAAATTTCAAACATTATCGGAGAAAGCAAATAGTCACACAGACCTCTGCTCGTCTTTGTAGGTATAGTTCCCCGACCCGTCTTTTCAATGCTAATTTGTATGTGTTAAAATATATGCTAATAGTTATGAAAAACGATATTCTTCATTTAAAAATATTTATTTAAGTCATATAGTATCAAAATATATTATATACAGAGGAAAAAAAACCGTCACTTTGACAATTAAAAAGAAAAAAAAACGTCGGTGTTCTTACTAATTTCTTAGCAAACGGCTTTTCAAGGCGAAAGAAAATGAGAAATCTTCAGTCTGGATGGAAATTTCGTGGTTCTAAAATTGTTTAGTAACTTGTGAAAGTGGATGACGAAATACATGTGAAAAATTTAGTTCCATAAAGTAACGACTTTAAATTTAGTTTCATGTATCTGGAGAAACTGGAGAAACCGCGAGACACCCAGTTTCACGTATCTCGAATAATTATATATTAAATTTTTATTTGTTGAAAAAGATCGAAAAATTGAAAAAAGGAAATAAATAATCCTGAAATTTTCTCTAACGAGAAAGGTTCAAGTATTAATCCTAAAGGAGATGAGAATGTAAACATTTCGGGAATTTTACAAAATCTACACATTCTACCTGTTATGCATAAATGAATGTTTTGAGACGAAAAAAATGATAAAAATTATTATTATAGTATGTAGTATATATAGAGAAGGTCATTTAGTCATAAAATCCAGAGTTATATTGCATTTCCGTTTATAACTTTGTTAAAACGTTTCAACTTATAATTTACATAGCTCTGGTTTTTACTAAAAAAAGGATTTGGTGAATGAGATGTTAATAAATTTATATATGTGTTTATGTAAATTAAAGCCAAATCGAAATTAAACCGCATCTTAGAGTGCTCGAGAAGGCACTCTACTTGTGCAAATGACATGAAATTCGGACACATGATGAGCTCATTATTTATAAAACTATTTAATTTATTGGAGATATGTCACGAATAGTCAGGGACGACAATTGAACTATTTTCGGGGGGGATGCAAAGAACATGTACTCAATGTATGTGTGTATATATATAAAATGTATATATACAGATATATATATATATCCAATTTTTAGTGCATTTTCAGAAGCCAGGAGGGGGCAGCGGAACCCCCCTGAACCCACGGGCCTGCGAATAGGTATGAACTTTTATAATGCGGCCATGTGTTTACCAAATTAAGTCATAATCAATTCTTTTTAAATTCCTTACTTTTTTTTGTTTTCACATCCACACACACACAGTGCCCCTATTCATTAAAGTTACGAAAACAAAATTTCATTGTATTAAAATTTTCTTTTTGATCATTAAGTCGTCTGCAAGAAGGAAAAAGAATAAATAAGCAGTCGAATGAGTAGTGAACTGTGAATTCATCTATGACGTGATTTTAAAACCGGCCAAACTCAGTCAGGTCTGCCTCGAACGTAACTCTTGTAATGGTATTTGAACCATTTGGAAATTCAAGGTCAACTTCAAGTGTGAAAATTCTCTCGGGACTTGAGTATAAAAGCCCAGGCTTCTACTCGATCTGATCACAGTTCTATCTTTGCATTCAAACAAGAAGCAAACTAATCAATCAGAAGAAAATGATCGCCAAGGTGAGAAATATGCTACCCCATTGGTTTTTATTGATAGCTTTTGCATTTTAAGGTATCAGCGCAACTCTTAGAGTTTGACTATTGTTTACTTGCTTCGAGCTTATTTTCAAGGGTGATATATTGTTTTTCCAAACTAATTATTTGCGAACACATTTTGATTGTAGTACTTGAGGAAAATTAAATTCTGTACTTTAGATGATATTTCAACCTAACCCATCCAAGTGTTTGATCGAAATCACGTAGAAGAATTTCATGTACATTATCAAAGATATGAATGATTTAAAATTCGCAAATATTTAATTTTGCACACACATTTGTCAGTTTTGGAAAGAAGTCATTATTGATATTTCATTTTCATTTCAGTTTGTCCTTATTGCTTTCGCCGCTGCCACTGTACAAGCCGATATTTTACCACTTCATGGAGTAAGTACTAATTTGACAGGTTTAATTTCGAATAACCATTGATGAATGAAAGATCAATCCAGAATGTTATATGGACGAATTAAGAAAAAATTGCCGTAAAAATAACTGAAAATTTGAATATAATTTCATGGCTTATAACTTATAACATATGCCTTTAGATATAAAAGCGTTATACTTTTTTTTTATCGATGAAAATAATGCATACCACTGGCATTTCAGGCTCACCACCATGCACCTCAGCCATTCTCTTTTGGATACAGCGTAAAAGACAAACACGGTGAACAGCACAGGCAAGAGACTGGTAATGGTGCCGGACATGTGAAAGGGAACTACGGATTCACTGATGACCGCGGTGTCCAACGTCAGGTGAACTACGTGGCTGACCACGCAGGCTTCCGCGCTCAGGTCAATACCAATGAACCGGGTACTGCCAACCAGGATCCAGCTGCTGTCAAAATCATCTCCTCAGCTCACCCATACTTCGGTGCCGGACATGGACTGGGATATGGTGGCTACGGATACGGAGGTCTTGGATTCGCCGGTAATGGAGGCTACGGACTTGGACTCGGTCACGGTATCAAGGTGCCATTGGCCGCAGGACATCTCGGAGCATATGGTGGATATGGCCTCGGATACGGTGGATATGGACTCGGATACGATGGTTATGGCCTCGGATACGGTGGATATGGACTCGGATACGATGGTTATGGCCTCGGATACGGTGGTTACGGACACGGTACTGTCCAAAGGTACGACAGCAAAGAACAACATCTCGGCCTGTTTTAAATCAGAATGCATGTTGTTAAGAAATCATTCAAAATGTAAGCTTTTCCAACTTCGGTCACATTTTTATCAACATCGAAATAAACATAACTTATAATTTATTATTTGTTTGCAAATTCTTTCACTTCTTTTAAATGTTTGAATTCACGTGAATTATTAATTTCTTTACCAATAAACCCTAAATGTTCATTAAATATATAAAATTAAGCGTAATTTCGGATCAATGAGTGAAAAGTGGAATAGTTGTCTTTTTAATATATTGTCTATAATTTCAATAATTTCTGATGCTCGTGAACAACTTCACGAAATGTTGTCATGAAATAGCTATAAAATATAAAGGCGTATACAATATTTTCCGCAGCGTATACGTAAATAGCTTATAAATATAAAGGTTATGGTGCTAAAATGTTTGATAATAGAAATTTAACAAAAATGCTGGAGATACATCAAGTGGCTTTCTACATTTATTACACCAAATAAATACCATCCGTACTCATCAAATAAGTACCATGCATATTCAGTGAATAAATAAATACAGCGCAACAATAAAAGAAATGTATTGAATCTGATAGGTCCGCTAAAGTACTGTTGATGGGAATTCGGTACCGAGTGTTCAGTTCTTAAGTAGTAGCTACATCTTAAAAGTTGATAAATATTATTTAATCACAGATACTCAAAAAAAAAAAAAAAAAAAAAAAAAAAAAAACATGCCCAGTAAATTTATTAATTCAGCAGATGAATTATATGATGCTTGGTTAGACTGTTTTCATCAGAGATTTACAATAATCTTGATTAATAAATTTATATCTCATTTCCGACAACTAAAAAACTGACGAACGTCAAAAATACAGATACAGATTACAAATACAGATACATACTGTGAACACATCTCTTCCTGAGCATGTATAGACTAAACACCGCAAAATATCAAGCACACTAATTATGACATCTAGACAATTTGCCATTCAGAATTATCCACCGAGTACAGTCAAATGAGATAAAAAAAATTACCTAACTAATATTTTATATTTGGAAGCTGTCCATTATGATATTAAGGTATCTAGACATTTTCGGATTTTACGACCGGCATTCGAAGATCTAGTGTCATTGGTCTAGTACCATGATCTTATTTGATCAATGCACTTTCCTTAATTATGAAGAATCCTAAGTGAAGATTTTTTGGAATGAGAAGACATCAAATTAGGTCATAAGAGGAAATTAATGCCTTGAATTTTGTGATCATACATGCTGCTAATTATGGAAAACCATATTTGATATTTTGCTGATTATTGTATTATATGGAGAAGAAAGAAATCCTCTGTTGGAGAATTCCATAAATTCGAGTAAAGGACATACAGATGATGCGTTGACTTTTTAATAAACGAGAAACAAATGTCACTGAAAATTCTCCGATGGATGGCAAATAATTTTTTTGCATATTTAATGCGTATTTATATTGGTTTTCAAAAGCTTTCGATTCTAAAAACGATATACTGCAAACTTATGATCGCATTGACTGCATATCCCAACAAGATCCCCCTCGGATGTGGAATTATTTCCCGGTAGACCAATAACTGCAAAGCTTATGATATCATCGTTGATAACCAAGTTGTGACAATATGAACATTTCTGAAAGACGATTTATTTTCCCAAGGTTTTTAAGAAATGAAATGGGGAGCACACATAATCTAAATCGGTTTCCCAAGCTTACCTTTCTATCGCCCCATTCTTAAAAATTTCCTTTTTTCAACGGTCCCATAACTCCAGCTAGCACAGGGGATGTTTAAAATATTCATAGCTGCTTTCACTGCTCCTATGGATATCACTCATTATCAGGTTCGAAGTTTCTTTTCAGTTTTTCAGCAATTTTATGCAATTAGTTTTCCGATTGATGACAACGCTTTTGATGACAATTCGTGACATCCCGTATTTAAGATCCCAGTTCCACTTATTTTTCTGAATGAATAAATAAATACCGAGACTTATTCACATCGAGTCATTTCAACGTTTTTTCGTCAAATAGGTTCAACGATAGGTTGAGTAACGCTGATCGGAAGCTCCTTGAACCACAGTAGAATGCATTCCAGGTCTCTCTGAGATGGGGAAATTTAACTTCGATATTTCTTAATACGTAAATACAGGGTGATTCTGAATTCGCGGGGGAAAATTTCAGAAGCAGAGCAAGACCCAGAAAAATACATTTTTTGGTAGCAATGGTAATGCATTTTAGAGGTTCTTATAGAAAATGCACTATCGCTCTTCACCGTAATCAAGCGAAATTCCATTTTTTCAAGGTTGTGGCTTACAACATGTAATCCGTGGTTACTCTGACGATGTTAATCACTAAATTCAGTGAATAAATAAAAAAAAGAGGCTTTTTTTAGTGGGCCTCACCAATTATATTCTTAAAAAGGTTCCTTGAATCAATAAGTTTGGGATCCGCTGGTTTGAAATGTGCGAACGACGCTACGATCGAAATGATACTGAAAAAGGAAAAATTGTGAAGGAAAATGAGAGAGGATGCCAACTGAACCACTAAAAAATGTATATGAAATTTCGATTTAATTTAATGAAATATATATTTCAATGTAAAGGTTGATTAATGGTATATTTTGAAATGCTACAAGAAAAAAAGAAGAACCATGTTTTTAACATCAAATCCGTACGAAACCAGTTTTTCAGTAAAGTACAACATTTTATATATAAATGTAAAAGTATATATGTATTTGTTTTTTATACAAATCCGCACTGTTGATCGTATCACTCGAAATGCCATTTTTTTAGGATTCTTCGCTAATGTGTGGAAGGAGAGCCGTAAACATATTCCCGCCAAAAAATATTTTTATGAATTCTTTTAATATAGCAGAAGTATTTCCAAAAACACCCTTTTTTCACGACGTTTTCATGTTTTCAGTCAGATGCAACTAAGTTTCCCAAATGTTTTCGGCACTAAATATGCGCATCTTAATAGGTATTCCACTGCAATTTAAAATTTAAAAATCGGTGAACAAATAACGGAGTCAGATACGTTTTTGTTTCAGACCATATCTTAATTTATGAGTACGAATGTTGCTTTGACGAATGTATTTTTTACAAATGTAACTGAATTTTTAGAGAATAATTAATAAAAACTGATATCAAACTTTGAACTTTCTAATTTTTAACATTTATAAAACTTTAATTATTAACATTTATAAAACTTTAATTATTAACATTTATAAAACTTTAATTATTAACATTTATAAAACTTTAATTATTAACATTTATAAAACTTTAATTATTAACATTTATAAAACTTTAATTATTAACATTTATAAAACTTTAATTATTAACATTTATAAAACTTTAATTATTAACATTTATGAAATTTAGTTATTAAATTTATTTAATACTTAAATTTTAGCATTATGGAATGACTTTTTAAGATGAGCCAGGAAAATACCGGCTGATTGAACTATAAATACATAATATTTTTACGGGGTGGGAAACGTCACCGACTACAGCTAGTTGAACATAAAAACCGAGATCATAGTTAGAATGTATGGAAAACTCTTTAACACTGTTGCTGTCGCAAAACGAAAATATTCTACAAATATTTGTCAAGTACAATTATATAATTAAGTTTTGTTTCAGGAATTTCAATTACTTTTATAACAATAATTACTAGTTAATAAAATTATAAATTAACTATAATTAACTCATGATTAATAATTATTGCAAGCAAAATTTTCAGTAACATCATTTTTTAAAATATCAAAAATTAAGTGTGTCGTGGAAGTTCAACTGTGCGCTGCATAAAAAGGTTCAAAAACGCTGTGCTACGCATTGTGTAAACTGTTCAGACAAACACTTTCAAGGACCTCATCGCCCAAATCAGTGACATCGGTGACTTAGCCCGATGTGTTTTGTTACTGTATCTGCACACGAACCTTTCATATTCTACCACATTTGTTCCATAACAAAATATATGCTTGTTTCTGTGTATTCTATCATCCCTTCAAGTTTGACCTATGAAATTTAAATCACCCTGTATGTCTGGAATACGCATAAAATTTTTTTATAACACGGTCATGTGCCAAGCAACATAGTTCCTAAACCAATTCTTTGCGATTCGCTTATTTGGAATTTTTCATCCTCGCGTTACTCATTTGTCTTAAAGTTACGCAAAGAAAAAATTTATTCGCCAGGCTTTTTTTGTTTTTTTTTTATGAATATCAAGTAAAATAAGAAATGAAACGTTGAACGAGCTGGAAGAGGACTGTGAAGTGATCTATGACGTGATCTTAAAAAGGGGCCAAAGTCAGTCATGTCTGCGTCGGAGATAATACTTTCCTTGGTATTTGAATAATTTGTGTGGAATTTCGAGTTCAAGATCAAGTATGAAATTCAGTTTGGGTCCTTCAGTATAAAAGCCATAGTTTCTATCCGATATGATCACAGTTCTCTCTATCTTTGCATTCCAACAAGAAGCAAACTATCCCCTCAAAAGAAAATGATCGCCAAGGTGAGAAATATAATTTATAGCTCATTCAATATGATGACTTTCGCATTCGGTAAAACTTCTATAGTTTGAATATTGCTTACGACAAAAGTTTACGTGGTTTTCCGCATGAGTTATATAGTATTTTATCCAGAATAATTATTTGATCAAAACATCTTTAGCTCCTCAAAAATTACAATTTTCATATAAAATGATATTTTCATCAAAAGTCCACACAAGTCACTGATCGAAACCAAGTAACAAAAGTTTTCATTTAAATTATCAAAAATATTCACGATTGAAATTTCTCGCAAAAGTTCGTTATTTACAGCATAATTATTATTGCAAAATGGGATAAGTTATATTGATATTTCCATTTCAGATTGTTCTCATTGCTTTTGCGGCTGCCGCTGTACAGGCCAGCATGTTACCACTTCCCAAAGTAAGTTTTAATTTAGGTTTCATTTCGAATGAGCGTTAGTGGATCGAATGATATAAAGGATATAAAACAATCACGGATATAATATGGATCGATAAAGAAAATATGTTATGTTAGTATTGCCGTAAAAATACCTGCATGCTTGAATATAATTTTATGGTGAATAAATTGTAAATTGTGCGTTTAGATATAAAAATGGTATGAAATGTATTTCTGCGGATGAAAGTAATGCTTGTCACTGGAATTTCAGGTTCACCACCATGCACCTCAGCCATACTCCTTTGGATACAGCGTGAAAGACAAACACGGTGAACAGCACAGACAAGAAACTGGTAATGGTGCCGGAGATGTGAAGGGCAACTACGGATTCACTGATGACCGTGGTGTCCAACGTCAGGTGAACTACGTGGCTGACCACGCTGGTTTCCGCGCTCAGGTCAAGACCAACGAACCGGGTACTGCCAACCAGGATCCAGCTGCTGTCAACATCATCTCCTCAGCTCACCCATACTATGGAGCCGGACACGGACTCGGATATGACGGCTATGCTTACGGAGGTCGCGGATATGGCGGTCTCGGAGGCTACGGATTCGGTCACGGTATCAAGGCACCATTGGCCGCTGGATATCTCGGAGCATATGATGGATATGGCCTCGGATACGGTGAATATGGTCTCGGATACGGTGGATATGGCCTCGGATACGGTGGTTATGGCCTAGGATTCGGTGGTTACGGACATGGTACTGTCCAAAAGTACGACAGCAGAGAACACCATCTCGGCCAATTCTAGATTTCAATAAATGTTCGTCAAAAAATTAACCAAAATGCAGCTTGTGCAATTTCTGTGGTATAGTGATTAGCAGAAAAATAAACACAGTTATGATCGATAATTTGGTGTAGCATTTGTTTACTAGTATAACTAATTGCTTTGTACACGGGGCATTCAAATTGTTTTCTAAACTCCTAAAAGATTTGGTCCCATATGGGAAATAAATGATTGGATTGATATCACATAAAACTTCCCTCTCTTCTGATTTTACAATGGTCAAAAACCATTTATGGTACATTAAATGTGGTATAAATATATACTTTATAATAATACGCGTTAATACACGTTATATACATTTAAATATGTTATCGTTTGAATATTAAATATTTTTTTACTCAGACGAAAGCTTAACTCTTATACCGTTATCTTTGGTAAATAAGCCACTGGGATGTATTAGCACCAAATTTTTTTTAGTTGAAACGTCGGAGAGTTTTACATCTCACAGCTTCGTAGAGTAGATTCCGCAGCCACATGCAATTTTTCTTCTAGAAGTAAACAGAATACAAACATTTGAACAAAACTAAATTTTGTAATGATCAACTTATATTTAATTTCTTTGAGAATTTTATAATATTACTACCCCAATATAAGTCGTTATCTTGGATTGGATACAATAAAACTTTGCTACAACAGTACTCCATGTAACGATAAATCTCTCTATAAGAATTTCTTAAAGTTTTGTTGGGAAATGTCCTATGGTCTAAATGCTAAACTGTTGCCTCACGATATAACGTTAAACCCTCTGGAAGGCCAATTTTTCTTGCTCAACAGAATATCGTTAGATCGTGTTTTCACTTTATTTCCCAAAATTCCATTAGCATAATTCAAAATTAATGTCAGAAAATGTTGTTTGATTGACCGCGGAATGGAATTTGCCGCGACAGAGAAAAATTAACTTCGCAGTATAAGCTATGTTTTACAGTAAAGGGAGTTACGGGGAATGTATATCTGAGAGCTAAGATGCCTTAACTCAGTGTCTTGATTGAAAAAGTCAATTTGATTAATTGACTTTTTCAGACGGATGTATTTTCTATTATCGAAGACCAGCATCTTAACACTACGCCACGTAGAATAACTCTGAGAGCCCTCCGGCACGGCAATTCTCTGGCTAAACCTTCATCCTAAACGCGTACTTTCAATTGGAAAAAAGTATGCAAATAACGTGTGGCCCTCAGATAAATCATTCATCTTTCAAAAGGTTGTATCGTGATTGAAATGGAAAAGTATTTTCTTATACGGATGAAACGGTAGTGCTCGAAAACCAAATACAAAAATTATTGCCCCGTGTTTGCTGAGGGAAACAAAGGGAATTCCATGTTTCTAAATGCAATATTCGCTGAGATATCTGAATTCAAATAATGGGTGAAAAGAAAAAAAGCATAAATTTATGCTGCTTTATGTGAAAGAACATTTTGCACTTGAAAATGTAGAATTTATTTTGTTTTCTTATCTGTTTCTTACTGGCCAACTCTGTAATTGGGTTTTCGAGTACAGGGTGTCCATATAAGAAGTCAATTTGTTTGTGTTTCAATCTACTCGCTAGCTTGTTACAAAGTTGGTATTTACACTAGAAAGACGAACGGGGTCTGTGTCATACTGTGGTCTCTTTCTGCTAGAATATCTCAAGTAAGATGAATGCTTCGAAATTTCTCGAATTTACCTGAATTATCATGTTCTTAGAGTACACCAAAGCTTTTTTCATTACCTTTCTTAACAACGGAGAAAGGAACGTATATACCTAGAAAGACGGAAGGTGGTCACAGTGACCCTCACCAATATTTTAGAATGCATTCGCCATATAATACTAGCAACGTTGACAGAATTGATTTTGTTAGGTCGAAATTCTTCTGATAGTTTCTTTGTGCATCAAATATGGTATAACTCCCGAATTGTGAGAGTTATCTTTAACCTTCATTCCTATGTGAAGATGTTGGTCAGCAGGTGTCTCAGCTTATGTTGTCGAGCGTTTTTGTCGTCTTGTGCAATAAATTGTTTTTTCTGCAAAGTAGATCCGTCGCTTATAATTGCTGTAGAAATGCCATAAAGATAAAGAATCGCCGATGATAAACTTTTCAGAAGTTGGCAAAGATTGTGCGTGAAACACCAGTAGTGCTGATGATGAGAATTCAGAGGACAGAAAGAATGAAACCTACCTAATGTAAAACCTTTGTGAAGTAAGCAAGAGTATTGCTGACGCACGAATCAGAATGAAATTATACATCCAAAAATGCCTCAGTTGATGAAAAATAAAATTGTACTATGAACAAATAAATGCAAACCACCAATGAAATTAAAGAACTACATCAAAACGTCTACTGATTTCCATAAATATAAGAGACCTCAATAATATCCCGTTTATCGGTAGAGGAGAAACTGGAACACATATAAATGTAAAAGAAATATCGCGTGGGTCCTTCCTCGGCAATAGGACGTAAAGGATTATAAAATATTTTACGATAAACTCGTTGCTTACAGATACAGATCTCACAACCACGAAAGAAAGAAAGCACCACATTCGTTGATCATATTCACAACCTAAAAGCGAGGTAACACTGATATCCTATCGGGGATATAGAAAATACAGATCCCTTAGCCTCGAGTTTCCTCCACACTGACGCTCATCAACAGAAGTCGTTTACGCACACTCATACACACAGCGGAATCCCTTAAAATTAAGTAATAATAAGATATATTAACACCGATGGTTTTTTTTTTACAAACTAATTCTTTAAATATAACTGTGTATTCTGCCACAAAAATGTTATACCATGCTGTAAAACATTGAAATTTCAAACATTATCGGAGAAAGCAAAGGGTCACACAGACCTCTGCTCGTCTTTGTAGGTATAGTTCGCCGACCCGTCTTTTCAATGTTAATTTGTATGTGTTAAAATATATGCTAATAGTTATGAAAAACGATATTCTTCATTTAAAAATATTTATTTAAGTCATATAGTATCAAAATATATTATATACAGAGGAAAAAAAACCGTCACTTTGACAATTAAAAAGAAAAAAAAACGTCGGTGTTCTTACTAATTTTTTAGCAAACGGCTTTTCAAGGCGAAAGAAAATGAGAAATCTTCAGTCTGGATGGAAATTTCGTGGTTCTAAAATTGTTTAGTAACTTGTGAAAGTGGATGACGAAATACATGTGAAAAATTTAGTTCCATAAAGTAACCACTTTAAATTTAGTTTCATGTATATGGAGAAACTGGAGAAACCGCGAGACACCCAGTTTCACGTATCTGGAATAATTATATATTAAATTTTTATTTGTTGAAAAAGATCGAAAAATTGAAAAAAGGAAATAAATAATCCTGAAATTTTCTCTAACGAGAAAGGTTCAAGTATTAATCCTAAAGGAGATGAGAATGTAAACATTTCGGGAATTTTACAAAATCTACACATTCTACCTGTTATGCATAAATGAATGTTTTGAGACGAAAAAAATGATAAAAATTATTATTATAGTATGTAGTATATATAGAGAAGGTCATTTAGTCATAAAATCCAGAGTTATATTGCATTTCCGTTTATAACTTTGTTAAAACGTCTCAACTTATAATTTACATAGCTCTGGTTTTTACTAAAAAAAGGATTTGGTGAATGAGATGTTGATAAATTTATATATGTGTTTATCTAAATTAAAGCCAAATCGAAACTATACCGCATCTTAGAGTGCTCGAGATGGCACTCTACTTGTGCAAATGACATGAAATTCGGACACATGATGAGCTCATTATTTATAAAACTATTTAATTTATTGGAGATATGTCACGAATAGTCAGGGACGACAATTGAACTATTTTCGGGGGGGATGCAAAGAACATGTACTCAATGTATGTGTGTATATATATAAAATGTATATATACAGATATATATATATATATCCAATTTTTAGTGCATTTTCAGAGGCCAGGAGGGGGCAGCGGAACCCCCCTGAACCCACGGGCCTGCGAATAGGTATGAACTTTTATAATGCGGCCATGTGTTTACCAAATTAAATCATAATCAATTTTTTGGAAATTCCTTACTTTGTTTTCGTTTTCACATCCACACACACAGTGCCCCTATTCATTAAAGTTACGAAAACTAAATTTCATTTTATTAAAATTTTCTTTTTGATCATTAAGTCGTCTGCAAGAGGGAAAAAAATAAGCAGTCGAATGATTAGTGAACTGTGAATTCATCTATGACGTGATTTTAAAACCGGCCAAAGTCAGTCAGGTCTGCCTCGAACGTAACTCTTGTAATGGTATTTGAACCATTTGGAAATTGAAGGTCAACATCAAGTGTGAAAATTCATTCGGGACTTGAGTATAAAAGCCCAGGCTTCTACTCGATCCGATCACAGTTCTATCTTTGCATTCAAACAAGAAGCAAACTTATCAATCAGAAGAAAATGATCGCCAAGGTGAGAAATATGCTACCCTATTGTTTTTTATTGATAGCTTTTGCATTTTAAGGTATCAGCGCAACTCTTAGAGTTTGACTATTGTTTACTTGCTTCGAGCTTATTTTCAAGGGTGATATATTGTTTTTCCAAACTAATTATTTGCGAACACATTTTGATTGTAGTACTTGAGGGAAATTAAATTCTGTACTTTAGATGATATTTCAACCTAACCCATCCAAGTGTTTGATCGAAATCACGTAGAAGAATTTCATGTACATTATCAAAGATATGAATGATTTAAAATTCGCAAATATTTAATTTTACACACACATTTGTCAGTTTTGGAAAGAAGTCATTATTGATATTTGATTTTCATTTCAGTTTGTCCTTATTGCTTTCGCCGCTGCCACTGTACAAGCCGATATTTTACCACTTCATGGAGTAAGTACTGATTTGATAGGTTTAATTTCGAATAACCATTGATGAATGAAAGATCAATCCAGAATATTTTATGGACGAATTGAGAAAAAATTGCGGTAAAAATAACTGAAAATTTGAATATAATTTCATGGCTTATAACTTATAACATATGCCTTTAGATATAAAAGCGTTATACCTTTTTTTTATCGATGAAAATAATGCATACCACTGGCATTTCAGGCTCACCACCATGCACCTCAGCCATTCTCTTTTGGATACAGCGTAAAAGACAAACACGGTGAACAGCACAGGCAAGAGACTGGTAATGGTGCCGGACATGTGAAAGGCAACTACGGATTCACTGATGACCGCGGTGTCCAACGTCAGGTGAACTACGTGGCTGACCACGCTGGCTTCCGCGCTCAGGTCAAGACCAACGAACCGGGTACTGCCAACCAGGATCCAGCTGCTGTCAAAATCATCTCCTCAGCTCACCCATACTTCGGTGCCGGACATGGACTGGGATATGGTGGCTACGGATACGGAGGTCTTAGATTCACCGGTAATGGTGGCTACGGACTTGGACTTGGTCACGGTATCAAGGCACCATTGGCTGCAGGACATCTCGGAGCATATGGTGGATATGGCCTCGGATACGGTGGATATGGACTCGGATACGGTGGATATGGACTCAGATACGATGGTTATGGCCTCGGATACGGTGGTTACGGACACGGTACTGTCCAAAGGTACGACAGCAGAGAACAACAACTCGGCCTCTTTTAAATCAGAATGCATGTTGTTAAGAAATCATTCAAAATGTAAGCTTTTCCAACTTCGGTCAGATTTTTATCAACATCGAAATAAAGATAACTTATAATTTATTATTTGTTTGCAAATTCTTTCACTTTTAAATGTTCGAATTCACGTGAATTATTAATTTCTTTACCAATAAACCCTGAATGTTTATTAAATATATAAAATTAAGAATAATTTCGGAGCAATGACTGAAAATTGGAATAGTTGTCTTTACGAAATATTGTTATGAAATACCTACAAAATATAAAGGCGTATACAATATTTTGGACAGGATGTATGTAAATATGTTATAAATATAAAGGTTATGGTGCTAAAATGTTTGATAAATAGAAATTTAGTAAAAATGCTGGAAATACACAAAATAGTCATCAAGTGGCTTTCTACAGTTATTACTTCGTGCTTGTGTTGTGTATTTCTAACATATTTTAATAAATAAATTACTATTCTTGAAACATTTCAGCATCATTTAGCACCATATCAAACATTGTTGTATGCGAGTTGGGTTCACTTTTGCCTTAGTGAATACAGAATGAATTCATATCAAGTATAGAAATACATGCATACTCATTGATGGAATACAATGCTTATTTTTAAATAAGTAGAACGGATATTCACCAAAGAAATACCATCCGTGCTCATCAAATAAGTACCATGCATATTCAGTAAATATATAAATACAGAGCAACAATAAAAGAAATGTATTTCATGTGATAGTTCCGTTAAATATGGTGGAGCTACGGCAATGTATACAGTTTACTATCAAAACGTGCGTGGTTTGCGAATAAAATCTAGCGATTTATGGGTTAATTCCGCAGCAAATAACTATGATATAATCCGCTTAAATGAAACAGGGCTTCAAGACGACGTTTCTGACTCGGAACTTTTTGACAATCGATACATTGTGTTTAGGCAAGATAGAAACCTTGTGCTCACAAACAAACGAACAGGAGGAGGATGTCTTATTGCAGTCAAAAATTCTCTAGAAAAGGATAATTCATGATGCGGCACCTGAAGAGTGTGTTTGTCGAAATTAAAAATGTCAGTTCCCGTGTTATCATCGGCGTAATATACATTCCTCCCGGCTCGTCCGTGGAATTGTATCGAACATGTTTCTCTTTCATTGCCCACAATCGCGAATTCTCTGAATCTGACTGCATAATAGTTGGTGATTTTAATCTTCCGTCTTTAAATTGGGTCAGCGGCGTACCTCAACACAACTGTCTGCGAGACATTGAGCTTGAATTTTTATCATTTTTTAATTATCATGATTTTCAGCAACTGATATCTTCGCCGAATTCTAACGGACATTACTTGGAACTTTGCCTTGCGAAGCTTCTTCGTGTCAATGTCGTAGTGACCACATGTGATGATCCATTAATTACAGAAGACCTACATCACCCCAGTTTCGAGATTAACATTTTTTGTGTAAAAAATAGTTCTCGCGGTGTTGCTACAAAGTACGTTAGCAGTGAATACAACTTTCTTAAGGCGGACTTCTTCTTATTACATAATCTTCTAGATCAAACAGACTGGTCTTGCCTTCGAGCTCACTATGAAGTAGACGATGCTCTTACTTGCTTCTATAGTTTAATCTTTGCTGCATTTGACTCTGCTGTCCCTCGAAAAAGTGACTCCAAAAAATCTTTTCCTCGTTGGTTCGACACTAATGTAATCAAGGCAATACGCAAGAAAAATTCAATTAGAACTAAACTTCTATCTAGTAATGGTCATTTGCATCTTAACAATTTTCGTGACCAACGTAGAATCGTTAAATCCCTGATCCGAAGTGCACGGGACGCGTATTATCGCCGCATTGAAGATGATATTCATACGGACCCTTCTACATTTTTGAACTTTATGAAATCTCAATGACGAAAACTTACACCGAGTAACTTCAATTATGAAGGAATGAGTTTTTCGGTGGATGAGGAAATTGCAAACAAATTCGCCGAGTACTTCCAGTCTGTATTCTCTTCTCAGGTTCAAAGTACATCTTGGGAAGACTACAGTAGTGAACATCAGATAGCTAATAGACTTGATATTTTTGACATTGGTGAAATAACTGAAAGTGATGTTATCGACGCTATACGGCATATGAAATCTGTCAAATCCATAGGCCCAGATGGTATTCCAGCCTACATAATCAAAGCATGTGGAGATATTTTTTCAGAACCTCTCGTAATTCTCTTTAATCTCTCCTTGCGTGAAAATGTTTTCCCATCTTCTTGGAAGCTCGCAAATGTCATTCCGGTTTTAAAAAGCGGTCTAGTATCCGAAGTCACTAACTATAGACCCATTTCTATTTTAACCGCAGTGTCTAAACTCTTCGAGCACATCGTATATTGCAAATTGTACAACCATATACGTCTAGAATTATCTCCATCTCAACATGGGTTTTTTCCGAATCGCTCTACTGAAACAAATCTTGTTCATCTCACTCACGATCTTGCTAAGTCAATCGACGCCAGCAAGCAAACAGATGTCATTTACACGGATTTCGCTAAGGCTTTCGACAAAATAAATCACCAGACACTACTTTACAAACTCCGTTCTTTCAATGTGTCCGAGAACTCTATAATGTGGTTCACCAGCTACTTAAATTTGAGAATATCCCAAGTTTTATTTCATAACGCAATTTCAACAAAATATGTCAGTGGATCAGGTGTTCTCCAGGGTTCGAATCTTGGACCATTGCTTTTCTTAATATTCGTGAATGACCTTCCTCGGTGCTTCAAGGCATCAAAGTGTCTGATGTATGCTGATGACATGAAAATTTATCGTGAAGTTGGGGGTCTAGAAGATTGCATGGCTCTACAAAGAGACCTACAGTCTCTCCATGATTGGTGTGGGGCCAATTTCTTCCAGCTCAATGTTCGAAAATGCCACGTTATCTGCTATACAAGAAAATTGTCATCGACCGAATTCGACTACACCATTGATGCTGTCTCGATCAGTCGTGTTTCCGTAATCAAAGACCTTGGGGTTTTCTTTGACTCCAAGCTTGCATTTACCGATCATACACATGATCTTACCAATAAATGCTTAAAACTGCTAGGATTTGGGTTGAGGAGCAGCAATAATTTCAAATCAATCGCAACAATCGCGACACTTTTCAGGACTTATGTACTCCCGAAACTAGAGTACTGCACTATTATATGGAGTCCTCACAACAATCTAGACTCATTGATACTGAGAGAGTCCAGAACAGATTTCTACGTTACATGTTTTACAGGCAATTTCACGTCTACATAAATGACGTAAGTACAACCGAACTGCGACGTTTTTTCATTTCCAATCATTGGAATGCCGAAGAAGAAGAAGTTACCTTCGCTTTTTGTATAAAATTGTCAATAATATAATTGATGACTGCTACCTTCTTCAACTTGTTGATTTTTCTGTGCCAATTGGAAATAGCCCTGTTCGGCGAACTTTTCGCCTCCCTAAACCCCGAACAAATATTTTACGACGGTCCCCTATTTTTGAGATGTGCAATATATATATAATCAGTGCGATGTGAAACCCGATATGTTCAATTCAACTATAAGAGAATTTCTTAAAAGTTATATGTGAGTATTGAATATACATGTTATTATGCTTTTCCGTATGTATTTCTATTGTTCCACTCGTTTTTGTTTTCGTACTATGTTGTATTTGCGTTTTTGTATTTTTCTTCTCTTGTCCATCTCTGTAATTTGGCAATCCTTGCCTGTTGAGACGTGAATAAATAAATAAATAAATAAATAAAATAAAGTACTATTGTTTGAAATTGAGTACCGAGTGTTCAGTTCTTAAGTATTAGCTACATCTTAAAAGTTGATAAATATTATTTAATCATAGGTACTAAGAAAGAAACATGCCCGGTAAATTTATGAATTCAGCAGATGAATTGTATGATGCTTGGTTAGACTGTTTTCATCAGATTTACAATAATCTTGATTAATAAATTTATATCTCATTTCCGACAACTAAAAAACTGACGAACGTCACAAATACAGAAAAGGAATATACTGTGAACACATCTCTTCCTGAGCATATATAGACTCAACACCGCAAAATATCAAGCACACTAATTATGACATCTAGACAATTTGCCATTCAGAATTATCCACCAAGTACAGTCAAATGAGATAAAAAAATTACCTAACTAATATTATATACTTCGCTACAACGGTACTCCATATGACGATAAATCGCTATATAACGTTTTTTTATAGCCTTGTTGGGAAATGTCCTATGCTCTAATGCTTAAAGGTTACCTCACGATATAACGTTAAACCCTCTATAACGATAATTTTTCTTGCTCCACAGAATATCGTTAGATCGTGTTTTCAGTGTATTTCTAAAAAATTCATTAGTATAATTCAAAATTAATGCCAGAAAAAGAAGTTGTTTGATAGACCGCGGTATGTAATTTGCCGGGACAGAAAAAAATTAACTTCGTAGTATAAGCTATGTTTTACAGTAAGTTACGGGGAATCTATATCTTAGAACTAAGGGGCCTTAATTCAGTATCTAGAATATAATAGAAAGAATGAGGAAGATATTCGAAGAGTTTAGCTGTCTGAAAGAGTCGAAGTGAAATGCATTTCAGAAATTCTTTGTTTTCATAATTAATGAAACAATATGTGACACATTACGGAACATGCGATGTTTTATTTGAGACATGGTAATATACTGTGTGCGTAGCTAGCAGCACGCACGCGAATTACTTAAGAACCATTCATCCTAGTTGCGTATTTCAAATGAGAAAGCGTATCCAAATAACGCGCGGACCCTAGATATGACATTCATATTGGAATCTGTCCATTATGATACTAGGTAGCTAGACGTTTTTGGATTTTCAACGACCGACATTCGGAGATCTAGTGTGATTAATACCATGATCTTATTTGATCAATGCACATTCCTTAATTATGAAAAGTCCTATGTGAAGATTTTTTGGAATAAGAAGACATCAAATTATAGATCATAAGAGGAAATTAATGCCTTGAATTTTGTGACCATACATGCTGCTAATTATGAAAAACCATATTTGATATTTTGCTGATTTAAAGATATTGTATTATATGCAGAAGAAAGAAATCCTGTGTTGAAAAAATAAATAAAACATATTTTTGGACTTCAGCTTCAGAAATGTTTGTTCTGGCTTAAAATGACATCTATCTCGTAAATTGCATTTATTTGCTACAATTAGTGATATAGCGTATTTAAAATCAAAATTTCCCGTATTTTCCTTCAAAGGGTATGGTGAACCTACGCATGAAGGCACAGTTTTAATTTGAACATATATGAATATTGCTAATATCAATATAGAAATTTAATAATTTTTAATTTAATTTCTTTTAATTGAATTCCGCAAAAAAATCCAGTAGAAATTTAATAATTTTTTTCTAAAAAACCCAAAACTGAGGCACTATACGTGTTAATATTATTTAATAATAACAATGGAAATGAATTAAAATCTGAATCATCTTTTGATAAATGTTTTCTACAGAAAAAAAAAACAAAAAAAATCCGTGTCGAGACAATTAAATTTGTTAGAGAAAAAATGGTAAAATAGAAAGTGCAATAGAGGAACGTTTGAACCACAGATGTGCAAAATCGATGAGGTCCTTATTAAACATTTTTTTTCCAAAAAGATTTCTGCAAACCATTTCGGAAAAAGTATTTTTATGCACCAACAGCTGACATAATACGCATATTTTCTCAAGATCGGATGCGAAATTACATTTTTTCAACGCTGTGGCTTACAAATGTGCTCTGTGGCTAACCTCTAACCTCTAACGAAGTTAATCACTAAATTTAGTGAGTAAATGGAAAAAGAGGCTTTGGTGGGCCCCACCATATTCTTAAAAAGGTCCCTCGAAGCAATAATTTTGTACACTGCTGGGTTGAAATCTAAGAACGACGCTACAATCAAAATGATACTTAAAAGTAGAAAAAAAAATTGCGAGGGAAATGAGAGAGGATGCTAGCTGAACTATTAAAAAATTGCTATTAAATTTCGATTTGAGAATCGATTGATGGTACATTTTGAAATGTTGCAAGAAAAAAACAAGAGCTTTTAACATCACATCTGTATGAAACCAGTTTTTCTGTAAAGCACATCTCATATATAAGTGTGAAAATATGTATGTATTTGTTTTTTATATATAAGTCCACACCGTTGATCGTATCACTCGAAATGCAATATATTTTTACAAATGTAATTGTATTTAGAAAATAATTAATAAAACAGATATCAAATTTTAAACTTTCTAATTATTAAACATTTATTAAACTTTTAATTATTAAACATTTATCAAATTTTTAATTATTAAACATTTATCAAATTTTTAATTATTAAACATTTATTAAACTTTTAATTTATAAACATTTATTAAACTTTTAATTTATAAACATTTATTAAACTTTTAATTATTAAATTTATTTAATACCTAAATTTTAGCATTATTGAATCACTTACTTGGCTTAAGATGAGCCTTGAAAATACCGGCTGATTGAACTATAAATACATAAATTTTTACAGGGTTGGGAAACGTCACCGGGTACACAGCTAGTTGAAAATATATACCGAGATCATAGTTAGAATGTATGGAAAACTCTTTTCCATACATTCCTCTTTTGCGAAAAAAGTCGCAAAAAAAAATATTCTACAAATATTTGTCAAGTTCAAATATATAATTAAGTTTTGTTTCAGAAATTTCAAATATTTTTATAAGAATAACAATTATTTAATAAAAATTACTAATTAATAATAATTTACTCTTGAGTAATGATTACTGTTAGCAAAATTTTCAGTAACATGACTTTTAAAAATATCAAATTTAGTGTGCCGTGGAAGTTCAACTGAAAGTTGAAGTGTGACGCGGGATAAAAACGTTCAAAAACGCTACGTGTTACGAATTGCGTAAACTGTTCAGACACACTTTCAAAGACCTCATTCGCAAAATCCAGTGATTTACTCCGATTTGTTTTATTACAGTATCTGTATACGAACCTTTCAAATTTCACCATATTTATTCTATGAAAAAAATGTTTGTTTCTTGTGTATTATATCATCCCTTAAAGTTTGCTCTATGAACTTTGAATCACCCAGTTTATGTGCCAACAACATAGTTCTTAAACCAATTCTTTGTGATTCGCTTATTTGGAATTTTTCATTTTTCATGCACGCGTTACTCATTTGTCTTAAAGTTACGCAAAGAAAAAATTATTCACCAGTTTTTCATTTTTATGAATATCTAATAAAATAAGAAATGAAACATTGAACGAGCTGGAAGAGGACTGTGAAGTGATCTATGACGTCATCTTAAAAAAGGGCCAAAGTCAGTCATGTCTGCTTCGGAGATAATACTCTTGCCCTGGTATTTGAATAATTTGGAATTTCGAGTTCAAGATCAAGTGTAAAATTCAATTTGGGCCCTTCAGTATAAAAGCCACGGTTTCTATTCGATATGATCACAGTTCTCTCTCTCTTTGCATTCCAACAAGAAGCAAAGTTATCTCCTCAAAAGAAAATGATCGCCAAGGTGAGAAATATAATTTATAGCTCTTTCAATAATAACTCTTTCACATTCGAAGCTATAGTTTGGATATTGTTTACGATAAAAGCTTACGTGCTTTTCCGCATGAGTATTTACCCGCTATACAGTATTTTGCCCAGAATAATTATTTGCTTAAAACATCTTTACGATAGTGGCTCAAAAATTACACAATTTTTATTTAAACTATTTTCACCAAAATATAAAGCACCCAAGTCACTGATCGAAACAACGTAAAAAAATTTTCATTTAGATTATCAAAATTATTCACTACTTAAATTTCTCGCAAACATGCGTTATTTTCCGCAAAATTATTATTTTTAAAGAGGAGAAGTAATATTTATATTTTCATTTCAGATTGTGTGTGTTCTGACTGCCTTTGCTGCTGCCGCCGTACAAGCCAGCATTTCATCACTTCCTGAAGTAAGTTTTAATTTAGGTTTCATTTTTCCAATGAGTGTTGGTGGATCGAACATCAATCAAGTATAAAATATGAATCGATTAAGAAAATATGTTATGTCAGTATTGCCATAAAATACCTGCAGGCTTGAATATATTTTTATGGCGAATAAATAATAAATTATGGGTTTAGATAGGTTTAGATATGAGAATGGTATCAAATGTGTTTCTGCAGATGAAAGTAATGTTTGTCACTGGAATTTCAGGTTCACCACCATGCACCTCAGCCATACTCCTTTGGATACAGCGTGAAGGACAAACACGGTGAACAGCACAGACAAGAAACTGGTAATGGTGCCGGACATGTGAAGGGCAACTACGGATTCACTGATGACCGTGGTGTCCAACGTCAGGTGAACTACGTGGCTGACCACGCTGGCTTCCGCGCTCAGGTCAAGACCAACGAACCGGGTACTGCCAACCAGGATCCAGCTGCTGTGAACATCATCTCCTCAGCTCACCCATACTATGGAGCCGGACACGGACTCGGATATGGTGGATATGCCTACGGAGGTGTCGGATATTCCGGTCTTGGAGGCTATGGACTCAGTCACGGTATCAAGGCACCATTGGCAGCTGGACATCTCGGAGGCTACGGACTCGGTCACGGTATCAAGGCACCATTGGCCGCTGGTCATCTCGGAGGCTACGGACTCGGTCACAGTATCAAGGCACCATTGGCCGCTGGACATCTCGGAGCATATAATGGATATGGCCTCGGCTATGGTGCATATGGCCTCGGATATGGTGGATATGGCCTCGGATACGGTGGACATGGGCTCGGATACAATGATTAGACAGCAGAGAACACCATCTCGGCCTATTCTAGATTTGAATGAATGTTCGTCAAAAAATCATTCAAAATGCATTTTGTGCAATTTCGGTGATTTAATTATGAGCAGAAAAATAAACACAAATATGATCAATAATTTGATTGCATTTGCTTCACTAATACTACTAATTGTCTTCTACATGATGGGTTTCAAATTGTTTTCTACCTTACGAAAAGATTTGGTCCCATAAGGGAAATAAATGATTGGATTGGTAATCACATAAAACTTCCCTCTCTCCTGATTTTACGATGCTGGAGAAACTATTAATGTGCTATAAATATGTACTTTATAATAATACGCGTTAATACACGTTATACACATTTAAATATGCTAACGTTAATTATATTGAATTTCTTTGAAAATTTTATAATATTACTACCGAAACATTCAACGTTATCTTCGATTGGATACAATGAAACCTCGCTACTACGATACACCATATAACGATATATCCCTTTATAACGATATATCCCTTTATAACGATTTCTTATAGTCTTGTTAGGAAATGTCCTACGCTCTAATGCTAAACTGTTACCTCACGATATAACGTTAAACCCTCTATAACGATAATTTTTCTTGCTCCACAGAATATATTTAGATTGTGATTTCACTGTATTTCCCAAAAATATAAATTATTAAAATTTGGTAAACAGTTTTCGTAACTTAACGATAAAAATAACGATAAAATTTTAATAATTGGTTATTATAATCCTACGTGGATGTTGATGATTAAATTGCAATTTGTAGTAATTTTAAAGATACAGGATAGATTAGTTGGATAATTGAAACTTTTCTCCAGTGATTTTCGACTTCGAATTAACTAAGTTCAACGGTATATAAAAAAAAAATTCAAACAATTCAAAATAAATTTAAAAAATCTTGACTTGTTGAAAAAATTACTTCAGAGCCTGAGATGTTGATGCAATAACTTACTGTACATGAGAAAGAGATAGACAGCTTTTCATCAGCCCAATATATCAAGAAACAGATTTTTTTTTTTGATATTTTGCCGATGTGAACTCGGAAAGAAAAGCCCATCTGGTATCCGTCATTAAGAAAGGCTACCAGTGCCTCTACTTCAGCGCCTCATGACACAAGGCATGAATTGAAAGAGGCAGTGTCATTTTTCCAGTGGTGTAGATGGTAGTATGCTTGATGGTAGTTTGCAAGAGGGGCCTGATGACTTTTCTATCCAAGTTCACCTTGGCCATAAGATTCAGAAATATCTGTTTCCTTACAGTACGGGTTATCGAAATGTAATTACCTCTTCAGGGAGACTCTTGGTTCTACTGGGAAATTGCATGAATTTCGATAACGGATAAACCGATGATCACTATTTACTAAACGAAAAACAATTTTATTTAAAAATTCTCCGATTGTGACAAATTCCTTTTGCATATTCAATGTATTCCTCTTGGGTGTCATTTTTTTTAACGATTAGACATCACTTTGACGTCACATTGCCAGAAAGTTTCCAGTTTTTCCACTCGATGAGCCGGCTGGAGATTCGCAGTGTCTTAATCAGAATATGACAACGGATTCTGTCTTTCAGATGTGTGACAATCTTTCCCGGTAGACTAATTACTGTGGAACCTCCCCTAACGGACACTCCCTGTCAACACCTTTTGATCCCCAGTCCCGTGGAATAGGGGTTTTATGTATTTACTCTCCCCGTTAACGGACAGTAAAATCAGGCAAACTAATTTTTTCCACACTCTGATTCAATCATTTTTGGTCATATAAAACGAGAATTTATAATGTTTAACTTATATTACGTTTAATTCCGAACTCGTGTTGGTAAATATGATAAAAATCGTCAATTAATTACTTCATTAACTGAACATAACGATGGTCCAGGATGGTGAATTCGGACGGTAATTATGGGTTAAGACATTATTCCAAGACTGATAATGTTGTTATGAATGTTTTACCTTTTTCACAGTTTTTTTATTTAAATTTTTATTGCAAAATATATATGTATAGTGCGCAGGACAAGTTTTTCCAAGTTTTTCATTTATCAAATGGTGAGCGCATTATCTAAAGCAGAGTTCTTCAAACTTAACTTTTTATCACAACCCCCCCCCCCCCCACCCTTCTTCAAAATTTTTCTCCTCAACGGCCTCCCCCATCCCAACTCAGCTAACAAGATCCCAGATAAAAAAATATATATATATCCTTACCTTTTCACTCTCCCCGGATATTGCCTATGCCTCTCTCTCTCTATTTAGGGTAACATTGATCTAAAGTGATCTGAACCAGCAGAATTCATTCTACGTCCCTCTAAGATGGGCGAAGTTTAACTTCGGAATTACTGTGTACGTATATACACGGTGATTCTGAATTAATAGGACAAAGTTTGAGAAGGGATGTAAGACACCTAAACAAGTATTTTTGTACAAAGGTTTTTAACATCTGGCTGATGCGAATATGAATTCAAGAAAGAAAATTCATTCAACTACCACTGCGCTACAAAAACAACGAACCTCATCCTTAGATGTTGTATGCATTGAACGGGGATATATATGGGCATTAAACTACTACTTCACCAAACACCAACTTTGGCCATATCGTTATAATGCAATTTACTGCCATTAGTGAGATGGGTTGAAAGTGAAGGCGCTGTCGATCGGTGGTCGCCTCGAGTTCGTTAGACAAAATTTCTTATCTATATCCTCCCTTGGGTTCGAACACGGGAGCCTTCACGATGGTAGACGAGCATCTTACCACCATGCCACTCGGGCACTGGATATATATGGGCAGTCAAACATAATTCAGCTTGCAGCTCGCAATTACTGACACTGCCACCAGATGGCAATTCATCTGATGAAGTGTGTATGTGATGTCGCTCTCCGCTATTCATACTAAGGTTTCAACAGCTGACTGATGCGAAGATGAATTCAGAGAAGAAAATTCAACTGCCTCCGCGGAGAAACATTTTTGGTCACTGAATCTGTGGTCCAATAACAATAGTAAAGGCGTTAGAGGTGCTTATAGAGAATGAACAAGAGAACTTCACCGAAAGCAAACATCATATTTTTACGACGGATTTACTGTGATATGTGCTACCAACCATTACAGGATGCTGGAGAGGTTGTAATAAAGTAATCCTCGTGGTTCAACCAGGGTAACGCAAAATCTAATAGAAGCCATTTCATCGCCTGTCATTGTTCGACGCGGCCCGTTCCAATACAAATCAAAATTCATTCTGAAGGTGCATGTGGTTCCAGCAATAATGAAGGAAGCCCATTTTTGAAATGAAATACGGAACCACTCAAACATTACATTTCTGCTGCAATGGATTGGAAGGAATACACGGAATCCTTCTTCTATGAACTGCAATATGATTTAATAATAATAATGAAATAAAAATTTAAAGAATCTTTTTTATACAGTTTTCTACAAAAAAGAAGTGTCAAAATTCAAGATATACAGAAAAACTGGATAATTTTGTAGAGATACTGATTTTTGGAAAACTTTTCCTGTCAGTACCGGGACTCGAACGTCGGTCGAGTGTTATACCATTTAATAGTAACACAGAATATTTGACCAATGGAGCTCATATAGATGCGGAATGGTACCGTGCATGGTCGGTGACCAATTAGCTATGGCTCGTAAAAGACATCAGGCCACCAGATGGTGACATATTTAGAGAAAGATATACGCTCCACTTGTTAATACAAGATATACAGAAAAACTAGCTAATACTGTATTAACAAGTGGAGATTTCATCTTTTTCTAAATATACGTCGCCATCTGGTGGCCCGATGTCATTTACGAGGCATAGCTGATTGCCGTCACTGACCATGTACGGTACCATTCTTTTTTTATTTTTTTTTTATTTGCAAAAACAAACACAAAATACATATAAAAGACATAACAAAAGCACATAGAAAGAACAACACATGAACACAATAAATTGTGGTATTGGACCCCAAGGGACATAACGTCCTTCCAGGCAGCCCTATGGATTAAATTATTATATTTTGCCGCCATTTTTTTTTCAACATGTATATGCGCTCCTTTAGTTAAAAGTTTATAAAAGTTATACCGAAGCAAGGAAAACCAAAAGAGCGCTGCAATTCATACAGATCCATCGCTCTTCTTCCACATCTGTCTAAATTATTCGAAAGGGTATTTCCAGCAAAAAAGTGATTACATTTATAGAAGATCACAATCTAGCCAGAGCCGAGCAAGTTCGGCTGACCTTTAAAAGAGGTCACGGTACTACAAATCAACTCGTGAGGGTCGTGGAATGCCTTCAAGAGGCTAAAAATTACAAAGATTATGCAGTAGGAGCTTTTTTAGATTATAATAAGGCATTCGATTGCATTTGGCACGAGAAGCTCCTACTGAAAATGATCAACAGAGGTTATTCTTCGATAATCATTAAAGTTTTGCGATCATACTTGTTTTTCAGAACATTTCAGGTCAAAATAGGAGAATCATGTTCGTCCAAAAAGTGCATTAAAGCTGGAATCAATCAATGATCAAACTTAGGACCTATATTACACAATATTTTTATGGATTATTATCTACAGGTGCCTAAGGGAATTTTATCTTTATATACTGACGATGTCCTCATGATAAAAAAATACTGTGGTAGGCATCGTGTACGCTGTTACTACTGAAACCTTAAGGGGCCTCATCGTCAAAATTAGGGACATCAATGATCCACCAATGTGTGTTGTCATAGTGTTTCCATTCGAAACTTTCATATTCGATCACATTATTCCATGAAAAAAATGTTCCTTTCGGCGTGTGCCATATCATCCCGTGAAGTTTGTCCTAGGATTTCTGAATCACCCTGTACAGCACAAAAATATGCCTGGAATACGTATAAAATTTATAATGCGGCTATGTGGCAACCAACATAGTTTCTAAATACATTTCGCTTATTTTGTTTTTATTTTTCATCTACATTACCGCTTATCCCAAGTTATGCGAACAAAAAAAAATATTTTATTCCAGTCTTTTTTTTTTTTAATGAATATCAACTAAAATAAGAAGGAAATGAAACACTGAATGAGCTGGAGGACTGGGAAGTGATCTATGACGTGATTTCAAAAGGGGTCAAATCCAGTCATTTCTGCTTCGAAGGCAATACTTGTCCTGGTATTCGAATCATTTGGAATTTCGAGTTCAAGATCAAGTGTGAAATTTCATTTCGGACCTTCAGTATAAAAGTCATGGTTTCTATTCGATATGATCACAGTTCTCTCTTTGCATTCCAACAAGAAGCATACATATCCCCTCAGAAGAAAATGATCGCTAAGGTGAGAAATATAATTCATAGCTTTTTCAATGATTATTTTCGTATCCGGTAAGTTATCGGTAAAACTTCTATTGTTTGTGTGTGAATATTACTTTATATACTTGCGTGTTTTTTCTTTAAAGGGCTATACAGAGCAGCCTCTACAGGTCTGTGAAATGGGCGGTTGCATCGGGCCCCCCCCCCTATTCTTTATCCCCTTTCTTCTAATTTACCAATTATTGAAGGGCTTCACCAATTCTTAACTTTTTTTCATTAATTATGAATTTTCATCTATTCTTGAATTATTTCTTCTACTTATTTTGCCTAGATATTATTTCTTTCATTAATTCTGAAGTTTCATAAATGCTATATATATATTTTTTAAATCATAGCGAATGTTTATTCATTCTGGTGTTATTACATTCATTAATTCGGAATTCTCATTGGTGCTGGAATTATTTCCTTTCAATTTTTTTTCAATTCATCAAGTCTAAAACTTTTGTTTCGGGAAATGTTTCTCTCATTAGTTTTAAATTACGTTCAACGCTCAATGTTTATTTTCCCATTGGGCCTAGTGTCTGGTAAGGGTAGCCGTGGAATTACAGTATAATACAGTATGTCCCTGAACTAATTATTTGCTGAACACATCCTTACTATAGATGCTCAAAAATTCCAATGATTATTAAAAATGATATTTTCACCCAAACATTCAAGGCATTGATCGTAACCACGTAAAAGTTTTCATGTAGATTATAAGCATATCATCAAGACTTCCATTTTTAAAATATTTAATTTCTCAGAAATACTCGTTATTTTAGCGAAATTATTATTGCAAAAAAGATGTAGTATGTATTTATTTCCGATTTTTATTTCAGATTGTCCTTATTGCTTTGACTGTTGCCACTGTACAAGCCAGCATTTTACCACTTCACGGAGTAAGTTTATTTATTTACATATATTTGTGAATGGCGGGTTGGCACTTGCAGCACAAAGAAGGGAAAGAAAGACGCACAAAGAAAGAAAGAAAAACTAATAAATAGACAAACACGAATAAAATAAAGTAAACAAGCAAGTAAAATAAAAAATAAGAAAACATTTCTAAAACAATCTTTTAAAAGAGGTTTATATATAAAACTAAAATCACGTAAAACAATACAATGAGTTAAAACCACAAAGTTCTAATTTAATAAGTTTCGAATAAAAAAATGAGAGTTGATGAATCAGAGATTGATTCAGGATATGATGTGGATCCGTTAAGATAAAATGATATGGCACCATGCCTATTAATATAAAAATAGCTAGAAGTTTCGATATAACTCAAAATTATGCGTTTAGATGTGATAGTTATATCAAATGTGTTTTTGTGAATGAAAGTAATGTATATAACTGGAATTTCAGGCTCATCACCATGCACCTCAGCCATACTCTTTTGGATACAGCGTGAAAGACAAACACGGTGAACAGCACAGGCAAGAAACTGGCAATGGTGCCGGACATGTAAAGGGCAACTACGGATTCACCGATGACCGTGGTGTCCAACGTCAGGTGAACTACGTCGCTGACCACGCTGGCTTCCGCGCTCAGGTCAAGACCAACGAACCTGGAACTGCCAACCAGGATCCTGCTGCTGTGAACATCATCTCATCAGCTCACCCATACTTCGGTGCTGGACACGGACTGGGATATGGTGGTTCTGCCTACGGTGGTCTCGGATACGCCGGTTATGGAGGATATGAACTTGGACTCGGTCACGGTATCAAGGCACCATTGGCCGCCGTACATCTCGGAGCATATGGTGGATATGGCCTCGGATACGGTGGTTACGGACACGGTACTGTCCAAAGGTACGACAGCAGAGAACACCATTTAGGCCTATACTAGCTTTGAATCTATGTTAGTCAAAAAAATCATTGAAAATGTAGCTTGTGCCATTTTGGTGATATATTTATCAGCATAAAAATAAACACTTTTTATGATCGATACATTTGGTAGCATTTGCTTTAGTATTTAGTAGTATAATTAGATGTTTTGTGTGTTTAAATCTTTTTTTCTACCCGCGGGTTTGCTCCATGAGAAAAATAAATGGTAGGAATGAAATCACAGTCTCTCTCCTTTTACGCAGCAAACAATCTCCAGTACTAAATTATTGATCGGGAATGCGAATAATTTCAAAGATAAAACTATCCATTATGTATTGTGTGAATGTACTATTATACACATTAAATATATACACTATTTGAGAACTATGTAAGCTTATGGATATTATATATTTTTTTACTCAAACGAAATCTTAACTCTATTTATAAGTACTGCAGTCTTTGGTAAATGAGCCCGAGGGATGTATGAGTTACATTCAGAAAAATTGCATAAGAGAAAGAAAAAAGTTCGTAGAAGCGTCGCGGTTTTTTATGTCACAGTTTTGCACAAGCCGCACGTGATTTCCATTCAGGAATAAAAGATGTTCGATAGACCGCGGTTTTGAATTTGCCATAAGAGCTAAAAATAAACTTGACTTTTGAACCTTGCTTTACAAGGAACATTACGGGGAATGTATGGTATATCTGCGGGCGAACTAGCCTTGACTCAGTGCCTGGGATCTGATTGAAAGAATTTGTAAAATATTTAGAGAGATTAGTTTTGTTAAACAGATATAGTGAAATGCATTTCAGCAATTATTTGTTTTTGCAATCACTAAGCAACACGTCACACATTACTAAACATTCGATATGTTCTATTTGAGGCATTGTTGTATATAATGCATTTATTATTTCGAAATTGACTCGTCTGATTAATTTATTCAAATCTATTAAATATCAATAGATTCTTGATAAAAATGTTTGGCTAAGTCCAAATTTAATTACCATTTTTTAAATCATTCATTTCACAATGACATGAAAACTTTTTCAGACAGGTATTTCTCACTATATTATTTCATTGCTGCAATAAATTTCACTTTTGAATAAGAGAACCGCAATTTCTCGAGTGTTGTCCGTTGTGGTGTATTATCCACAGACGGAAATTTCCCTACATTGAGAAAAAATAACATTATATAATTCCGCATGTGAAAATATTTTTCATCCATAATGAAGTCTTAAGAAGTAGAAAGGGCTGTTTCTAACGTTATACTCCTTTACAAGTATTGCGTATTACACTTGTTCAGTGGGGCTTCTCTTTGGTACTGCTTAACGTAAATCTTCATATGTACACTTTAGAGGTATGTGGATGTTTTACGTAGTTTATTTTTCTTCAGGGAAAAAGGAAGAGCGCGCATCTCCCTCAAAAACACATAACTGTCTCCCCACTTGTAAGCATATCATACAACCTATCAACAAATATATATATCACATTTCTTAGCTCTACGTAGGCGGGTGGTTTTCTCATGAAACCACCTGAAAACTTAAAAAAAATTACAAAAAAAATGTTTCTTGGTTTTATGATTTTAGCAATTATCTCTTATTTGGAGCTGGGCAGTTTTGTCCAGGTTATTGATAATATTTTTTTGAGATTAAATGAAAAGTAAAAACTTTTCATCTCTCCTGTAGTTAAAGCTTTAAATTTTTGGCCATTATGTAGAAAGTGTGTTAAGAGATTTTCCAGTAGAAACCCATGACAAAATCGTGTTTCGGCAAACGAACGTGATTACGAAACGAATTATCTTCGTTAGCCGAGGTATCAATTTATTTTCTGTCATTTATAGATACATGAATGACCATTTATAGACACATGAATGCAGATAAGAATAATACAATGGACGCAAAGTACTACAGTTGTAGATCTAAGGCCCCTTTCACACGGAGCGGATGCGGACGTGGGTCCGAATACCCTTTCAAACGAGCGCTGAAGATGCAGACGAATCGCCCGCATCTTTAGTTCGAAATTCGTGCATAAAAACTGTTTTTTCGCATTTTTTGTAATTATTTTTCTCTTTCACCCCTGATTCAGTGCCCATAGGCAGCCTAGAGGCATTCTTTGGTGGTTTTTATCATTGAACCTAAAGATGCCTCCATTCCGATCCTCACAAGCAGTCGATGGGAGAAAATATCTTAAAATATTTTCAAAAAATTTTGAAAAAAAATCTGTCTTTTCGGAAAAATATGAAAGAAAATTCCAAAAACACATCCAATGTTCGAAAAATCCAATCCAAAAACATCCAAAACATTCGATGTTCCAAAAAAAAAAAAAAAAAAAATTCAGCAAATATCAAAGAATTTGCAAGTATAAAAAAAGGGAGGGGTTGGGACTTTCAAAATGTCTGCGCTTAGAAATATTCACATCACAATTCTGTCTTAGGCCGGGATTACACTATAAAAGTTTTGTAAAAGCTCTTTGATAAAACGTGAAAAATTCAACCATTAAGATCACCGGTTGCATTTGCTTGAATGCAACCGATGCGCCTATTGGTTGAATTTTTTAACTTTTATAAAAGATCTTTTACAAAACTTTATAGTATAATCCCGGCCTCAAGTACGGATTACACTATAAAAATTTTATAATAATTCTTTTAAAAAAGCAACTAATAAAATTATCGGTTGCACTTGCAATTTATTAGTTGCTTTTTTCAAGTTTTATAAAATAACTTTCATAAACCTTTTAGAGTGAAATCCCATCCTTAGATTAGTCACTTCTGAAATATAAAATTTCATTTTTTTAAGTTTACAGACTAAATATTGAGTAAAATATAATTGTAGGTATCCGGGGAACCACCAAAAATATTCAAGCGCTAGGGTCTTCAAACGACTTAATCCGGCCCTGAGTGAACACCGTACGTGGATAACGTTGTTTAATAAAAGTATTTTTTTTAAAGTTTAAAAAAATTAACAGATTAAAAATTTAAAAAAATAACAAATATTTAAAATAATATTTCAGATATTTATATTTTTAAATAATTTTAAAAATTTAAAAAGAAAAAAATTAAAATTTTTAAATTAAATTTAAAAGTTATTAAAGTATGTAGTCAATTAAATATTCGTAATGAACAGAACGGCTTATAGTTTTGGACCCGTCAGTGGCCGTTGTTGGCAGGTTTTATTATATAAAATTGTGAAATATGGACAAAAGGCAGTTAAGTTTCTATATCTCAATCTCAGAAGGAAACGAAGGGATACACGTATGTAGGTACATTATATTAATGAGCAGGGACCATCATATGGTGTTTTTAAGGGTATTTATGGCAAATAATTAAAAAAATTCCGTGAAAAATCACCTTCAAAAAGTAGCCAAAGATGCGGACGAATTCGCTCCGCATCCGCATCGTCTGAATAGCTCCGAATAAACCTATTGTCAAAACTTCTATGTGCGGATGCGGAGCCCGCACTTAGGTTTTGACACATGCGGACGACGTCCGGACCCGCATGAACATTTCCTAGGTGCGGAGATTTTTCGGCTCGTCTGAAAGGCGCAGTATATTCCAATTGTTAAAACTTCTTCCGGACCCGCATCCGCTCCGTGTGAAAGGGCTCTAACATGGGGAAGTTATCAAACCGGAATACTCGGAAACTGTCCATGAAATTTGTGCAACTGAATTGGAAAAATAAAAGATGACTAGCACTTGAAATTCGGAATTTGCTAATTAATATATTAAAGCATTTGGACTTTCAAAAGTTCCAAATACGTGTACTCGGAGACTAAACGTATTAAAACTAATTAAATTAAACAAATTTACCACAACAAAATAATTTTATAAAATTATTAAATAATTACTAAATTAAACATGTCCAACAAAATTTTTTAATAAAATAAGGATTCGAATGTAGTTAATTGACTAACTAGTGCAACTTTACATGTTGATAGTAGTGAAAACTCAGATTTGATATTCAGTTCATTTAAATATATTTCATTAAGAATGTAGATAGAAAAAAAAACACCCATGTGTTTTGCCCGAAAGTACAAAGATTCATTTGTGCAGCGATTCGAAGGTGTCTGGATTATAATCAGGATTATAATAAATTTAATAATCAGGATGTGCAAGAGTGTGCGGGCAGAGATTAGCTTGAGTTAAAGGAACATAACTTTAACTTCATGCTCCCTGATACATTAATATATTCAACTTTTGATTTACTATTTGAAAAATTGAAGGATAAAAATAAAATAAATTTCTGCCAAGGATTTGTCTAGAAATTATTCTATTCTCAGGGGCTCCACAAATGGTAGACAGTTTGGGAATGAAACAATGTCTATGCAACAAACTCGTCTATACCAGCAAAGAAAACCCATTCGGAACATGTTATAATCACTAGGTGTCCTTATATAGAATGAAAAATAGATTCATGTGTCTAAAATAGAATAGATAGACAAAAACTACCAAATACAAATTTAGGTACCAGAACAGGCAAATTGCCCAACAAGATGGCTGGGATAAGGAGGTAACAAAAATAAATAGTACTGGAAAAACGCCCATAAAATTATGGTTGTGTCATAGGCGTAAATACAGTACTACTTAAAAATAATAAACCGGAAAAAGTATAACTGAATAACTAAAATATCAGCTCATAGACATATGGTTGTCATTCTTTAAATATGGATAGCTTCTCGATTACTACCACCCATCTTATCATATTTCCCCTTGAAGTCTATCCGGGCGGGATTCACGACATCAGAAGATAAGCTATACAATGCATTTACAACCCTGTTGGAGAGAAACTCTCTCTAACTAATCCAAACTGGCGTCCTCGAGTCGAAGCATTTGAAAAAGACAGCGCAACAATATCTCATGGTCCATCATTTCAATACCCTTGAAGATCTTAAAAATTTCAATCGTATCTCCACGACGCCTACGTTGTTCCAAATATAGCATATTCAACAATGCAAAGTCTCTCTTCTTAGCTCAAACCTTGCATATCAGCCAGTAATCTAGTGGCTCTTTGCACCCCCTTCAACCAAGTCTATATCATTCTGAAGATAGGGTCTCCAAAACCGTATGGCGTACTGCAGGCCAGGACGAACAAAGACTCGGAAACTCTAGGATGACTCTGGAGAATGCGAAAAGACTTTTTTAAGAATCAAATCGAGCTTGGTTTTTTGACTACCGCGGAACAATGTTCAGAAAATCTAATCCGCTTGTCAATGAGAATTCCCAAGTCTAGTTTCATCCGGAATAGTTTTCCCACTCAAGTTCGTAAGTGAAACGTGGGGTGTTCGAACCAAAATGAGTGACCATGCACTTGTTAACGCTGAAGGTCATGCTCCACTGATTTGCCCATGCTGCAATCCTATTTAAGTTGGCCTGGAGCAGCTACCCTATAGCTTTGACTCCCAACTACACCCATAAATCATAGATCCCTCCCAATGAATTTGCTAATAATTCCGTAGTTGACGGATGCAACCGTTAAAAATTAGGACATATTAATCTCTCGGCTTTGTAGAGTTGAATAGTCGAATAATTTGTGAATGGCGTAATTAGGTGGCAACACATATGGTGCTATAAGTACAAGGACATAAGCCTCCAAGTTTCCCAGAACTCAAAAGTCTTGATTTATTTTCATAGAGGGTTTTCTGTAAAACCGAGTGTACGCATTGAACAATGAAGTACTGGGGACACCCTGCTTCACATCTCAGAGAGGTAATGAAGCGTTCCCGAAGGATGGGCGTATACAAGAGTGTACACACAAGCGAACCTCACAATCACACATTAAAAAAAATTGAAGAATAGTTTTCCTGTCGCGATCAGAGCAATTACCAACAAAGGATCACCATAACAAGCATCACTGATAATATGAAATATAGAGCGGCCACGTGCCTTACAGAAAACGGCACCAACACTCAAAACACCTGCTCTAATCACAATAAATAGGTACTCGAACGTACAGTACACAATCCAAGGTCAATTATATATCAAGCATACAATTACATATATGACATATTTTGTGATGTACCTCATTTTATGGGACAGGTTCTATATAAATCACCCTGTGTCATTTAACATGCCTGCTCTAATACTGTGCTACTGTATATAATTTCGTGAACATTTTCGGGTCTAAGCCCGAGACTTACTCGGTGGGACCATCTATATATAATATATATACTGTATATATCGATAGATGGCAGCAGCCAACGGATGTAGCTTTATGAAATGATGTAGAAGTAAGTATAGTTGAAACACATTTCCTAGGTAAGGTAGCCATGTTTGTTGATGACAAGATGATATTTTTTTTTAATTAAAAACCATTGTTAGATATTTGTACAACATTTGGATAAGTTTTTATTCAGAATTGTTTGAAATTTTATGTTAAAAATTATGCTTTCTTATGCGGAACTTTTTTAAAACTCTAAAACATACTTTTTTTTCATTATTCCTCATTAAATATTCATTTATAGTACCTTTAAATAATTTCTATATTATGAAAGAGAAAAGAGTTTGAAATTTCTAGCAAAAGAGACTGTTGAGATGTATATATTCTAAGTATTTTAAAAAAAAATCATGAAAAGGGCCAAAAACCGTCAGTTCACAAGTGTTAAAACGTTTGATACAAAAACTTCTATATCTTCCACCATGACTGGGAAAATTGAATAAATGTAAAAGAGTGTTGATACAATAATATATTTGCATAGGCTAATGTTTTATCAATAGAACGTATAAACTTTTTCAACACGACTATATGGGAACGATTACAGTTACCAGAAAAAATACTTTGGCATTCGTTTTCTTGTTTGTTTGTTTGTTTTCATGAAAACCTTATCATATTCATTGTTTTGCGAAATAAAATTTATTTCATCCCGTTCCCTTAAAAATAAAATAGTTTTCTGTGATGTAAAGCCGTCCACAAGTATATAAAAAAAGAAAATATAAATCATTGACTGAATTAGGAGAGGAATGTGAAGTGATCTATGACGTGACTTTGAAAGCGGCCAAAGTCAGTCATGTCTGCTTCGAACGTAATATTTGTTCTGGTATTTGAATCGTTAAGGAATTTCGAGGTCAAGATCAAGTGTGAAATTTCATGTTAGCCGTTGAGTATAAAAGCCACGGTCCCTATACGATTTGATTACAGTTCTCTCCTGCATTAGAACGAGAAGCTAACTTATCCCACACAAGAAAATGATCGCCAAGGTGAGAAACTTAATTGATACCAATTCGTATTTGTAAAATGTTTATTCCCGAGGTTTCAATTAAACTGTTGTAGTTTAAAAATTGGAAATATTTTTTTTCCGAGTGAGATACTCGATTTTTCGAAAATTTATTTATTGAGCAGATATTGATTGTTATAGCTCAAAATATCCTAATCATTTTTTAAAATAGAGCATTTTCGTCAAAATCATCATCCAGTCTTTGATTAAAAGCTGAGCGAGAGCCTTATAAAAACTGTCGCAGATATTCGTTACTTAAATTTCCTAAAATGAAGTAGACGCCACTTATTAGAATCATGGTTAATGTTATCATTCGTGTGTTGTTATCACTTTCGCAAAGTACGGGGCATGGACCGATATCATGACATGCGAAAAAACCGTTTTTTGTTATCAGGACTTTAGTCTGTTATTTTTTCTTTTTGCATATTTTGAAGCTAACTCATGTTCCCCCTATAAGTTATCGTTATCAATCTCCAAGGCTATGTAGGATGTCAGAGGACTCGCTTATTGACAAAAAATATTTTTTTACTCAGTTCACAATTCCTATTCCGGTGGTACAGTATTAGCAAAGCCTCCTAGATTAGGGGTCTTCAACGTTTTGCATCTGAGGGCCACGTTTAATGTAGGGGAGAATCTCAAGGGTTGGACAGAATCCCCGCCCCCCCCCCTCTTAGCGACTATGCAATGAGTTTTTATGATAAAATTTGAATTTATTTTTCAAATAAAAAGGTATAAATAGATTCCATAATTATCAATAATTACCTAATAAAAATCCACATTAATCATTAAGTAATTATTAATTACTTTGATCTCTCTTCACTCTGAGAGTTTACAGAGTTTCACTGAGAAAAAATGCTCGTGTCCGATTTTGTGTTCACGAGCACTCAATCGGCGTCCCGAACATTGCACAAATTGCTTTGAAGTATTGAAATCATTCTGATTTTATGCATTCGTACGGCAAACATGCCGTAAGGGTGCTCTTCTTTTGATAGTGGGTAGAGCCAGTGTTCGAGATTAGAAAAAGTTTGAAGACCTCTGCGTTAGACAGTTCCATTCTGACTCCTCAAACTTTCTGAATAAAAAAAAGAGATTTATTTAGCTTAAATGGGAAAAAAATTCTATTTTAGAACAATTGAAAGAAAGAATGCATGGTTTAACATTTTGAAATCTTGTTACGTTGGAAAGAAAAACGGAGTTTTTTTTCCATTTCCATACAATTTTCTCGACTGACAACAACCATTTTTTTCGTTTATAGTCATCACGCGGTTTTCGTAATCAAAAAACTTGCCTCCCGATGTGATCACGTCGGCGTGAACTGTATTTATGTTACTACATATATATATATATATCTGTCATTTTTCAAATATTACTGCAGAAGAGAAGTGATTATTGGATCTTTGGTTTTTATTTCAGATTGTCCTCTTTGCTTTCGCTGCTGCTGCTGTACAAGCCAGCATTATACCTCTTCACGGAGTAAGTTTGACTTTATCTACGAATCGATCAATCAATTTATAGCAAATAACTTGCAAACTACAGTCAAATTCCGTTTTAACGGATACCATTATAGCGAAAATCTCGTTTTAACGAACACTTTTCTAATCTCCAGATAATTTTATTATAGCGACAATGCAAAAATCTGGAATTCCTTTATAATGGAATTTTGTTATAACGAAGTGATTTCTACGGTCTCTCCGTGTTCGTTATAATGGGATTCGACTGTATTTGCTAACTTCCATTCGGATTTTAGCAACAGATATCATCTGATCTGTCTAGAGTGCATGTAATTTTATATAATAAAAATTATAGGTTCATCACCATGCACCTCAGCCGTACTCTTTTGGATACAGCGTGAAGGACAAACATGGTGAACAACACAGGCAAGAAACCGGTGATGGACATAGCGGTGTGAAAGGAAGCTACGGGTTCACCGATGACCGTGGTGTTCAACGTCAGGTCAACTACGTCGCTGACCATGCTGGCTTCCGTGCTCAGGTCAAGACCAACGAACCTGGAACTGCTAACCAGGATCCGGCTGCTGTCAACATCATCTCCTCTGCTCACCCATACTTCGGTGCCGGTCATGGACTGGGATACGGTGGCTATGCATATGGAGGTCTCGGATACGTCGGTCTCGGAGGATACGGAGTTGGACTCGGTCACGGCATCAAGGCGCCACTGGCCGCCGGACATCTCGGAGCATATGGTGGATATGGTCTCGGTTACGATGGTTACAGACACGGTAATGTCCAAAGGTACGACAGCAGAGAACAACATCTTGGTCTATTCTAGACTCAAATGCTTAAATAAAGTATGTAAATTTATGCCAACATGAAACATGATCGAAATCTTATAGATTTATATAAAAATAAATTTTATGCCAAAAAAATTCCTGTGTTTTTTTATTTATGGAAGAGTAGAATATTTGCCTAATAATACTATAAAGAATCAGAAACGAATAAGACAAATAAATGCAAAGAAATATAAAATTAATTTGTATTTCTTTGTATTTGCCTTATTCATGGGTGATTTTTTGAGCGTTTTTTATTTATTGTTCTTTTTCTTACACTGATTTAAGCATACAAACTCAGGTATTGTTTCTCATAATTAAAATAATCTCGAAGAATCGGTAAGAGAAAAAACTCTTACGCAATAAACTGAACGCAAAGAACAAAAGAAATTGATAATTTAAAATATATTCGCTTTCTCAAAAAATAAGCGAGAAGATTATACTTGACAAAACATAATGCATCATACCTACGGTGAATTAAATTTACTCGTGCAAGAAAATAATTAAGCAGAAAAGTGTTTTAATAAAAATATTATTGAAGCATAGACTTGTCTAGTCTTTGTATGTTAGATATTTATTTATTTAGCAGTCATTCCAATAACAGTAAAAGCTAATTACAGTTGAATACACAAAAAACAAAATAAGTAAAAATAAAGGTATAAAAAAACGAACAAAAAATGCGCAACAAAATAATAATCAGATGAGTATAACAGTATAAAAGTGTGCAGAATGTAAACGAATGAAAATAGACAACACGTCCGACAAACTATTAATTAAAAATAGTAAAAATGGATAAAAGTAGTATACGCGGCGGTATACCGCGCTTTTTTGGCACGCTCTAACTCCGGGGACCCTCCGTCTCTAGGTATTTACTGAGATATAGTATGATATGGTCTTCCCACTCCGAGGACCCTCCGTCTCTGTGTTTATCCCCACTTTCGGTATCTCGAACGAAATCTCTCTCTTATCTCGAGTTTTTGTCTATTCATAGTTATATTATTATTTATGTTTCAACTATTACTTTTTATTTCATTCACTTGAAATTTTTTATATATTTCTATTAAAAGCTTTTAAAAGTTTAAAAAAGTTTTAAAAATATGTTTTAACGTACTTAATTTTTTTACACATTTATTTTTGTTATATTAGATTCAAAATTATTTTATCGCCTTTTTTTATGTTTTTTTATTTGAAATTTTACACTTTAATACATTTTTCAATTTTCTATACAAAGTTTTCATGCTAATACTTTCGCTATTTATTTTATTTTCCTTGACATTTTTTATATTTTATTTTTCAAGTTATAAATTTATTTCTACATTTACGTTTTTCTACCCCTAGTTTTTTTCTCTTCAAATTAATTTTACTTTTTCGCTTTTTTTTTCAATTTAGTTCATTAAATTGAATTTTACCGAAGTTTTTCATGCATTTATTCAATATTTGGAGGGTGGCAACAGCCACGGAATGAAGCGCACACACGTTTCTTAGTAGCACTGATTTTTTTTGTTTTTTTCGTTTAAGTACTTGTTTGGTTCTGAAGCTATTGTTGATTTTTCGATTTAACTAGGCCATGAATACGTATTTTAAACTTCATTAATATTAAACTACAAAAAGGGTAAATGTAATTATGAGAAACAAGGAGAGTTAAATTATAAGCAATATTTATTTATTATTATTTTTTTTTTTTTTGAATTTGTGTATGGTGATGTACAGCTATTGAAATCGACGAAACTGCATTGATTTGACGACGATATGGATATATACTGCAAGATTTGTAAGGGACAAATTTTCGACCTCGTGGAAGTTTTCAGGTGCTGTGAGTGTAAAAATCTATACCACCCGATGTGTGTTGGCGTCTCTGAAGCGAACTTCAGAAAAAGGAAGGACAAACAAAACTGGAATTGTGAATCATGCAAAGAGTCATTGGGAAATCAAGAACAAAAAATTCTGGAGATGATCAGATCCGAGATGAAAAAAATGACTTCCGAGATCACAAAGAAACTAACATCCGAATGTAAAGAACTTAAAGCTGAGATTTCCGAGCTAAAAAAATCATTGGAATTTAACGACAATGCAATAAGGGATTTGAAAACTGAATTGGAGGAGATGAAAGATGAGCTGAAGGAAATAAAAAATGTCAACTACAGACTGCAAAAGGAAAATCAATCGTTGACACAAAAAGTTGAGAATGCTTACACAATGCTGGATGACATGGAATTACGATCGAAGTCATCGAACATCGAAATACAGGGAATGCCAGAAGACAAGGGGGAGAACCTCCAAAATTTAGTTACTAAAATCGGGTCCCTACTAGAGGTATATCACTGTGAAGAAATCGTTAAGATGCATCGTGTAAATTCGGTCAACAAGAATAAAGCTCGTCCTGTCATTGTGAAATTTCGTGACTCTTCGATCAGAGATAAATGGATTCAAGCCGCGAAAATTCGTAAGGGTTTGTTGGCTAGTGAACTAGACGATAAGTACCCTTCGACTACGCTGTTTGTGAACGAACATCTTACAAAAAACTTAAGGAATCTGTTTTATGAAGTGAGACAATTTAAAAAAGCCAATTCATACAACTACGCTTGGATTAGGAATGGGAAAATACTATTGCGAAAAGGTGACGGTGATAGAGTACATCACATTAGAAATATCAAAGATCTGGACAAAATAAACATTAAAAGCAGTGAATCATCAAGTGAATGAATACGAGGTAGGTCCGACGTCACCTTATCTTGACTCAATTGATATTATAAATGAATTTTCAAATGAAAGTAAAATTAATATTATACATGTAAATGTCAGAAGTATGCGTGAAAATTTCAATCAATTGATGATATATTTAAAAAAAATAAATTACTCATTCGACTATATCTTATTAAGTGAAATTTGGATAAAAAATGATGAAATAGATTTATATCAAATACCCGGGTATTATATTATTTGTGAGACAAGAACTAGGAATAAATCCGGAGGAGTAATAGCATACATAAAAAATGTTCATGCTGCACAAAAAATCGATTTGCATATGACTACAGCAGAAATAACTTGTTCATATGATTCTAATCTCGAGTTGTGTATAATACTGATTTATAGAGCACATGATTTCCAACCAATGCAATTCGTAATCGAATTTGAATCCATTATTAGCAATATAAAATATCAAAATGTAATTTGTATGGGAGATTTCAATATTGATATCTTAAAAATAAACTATGAATCGGAGGAATTAACAGGCATGATGGCGAAAAATGGATTTTTGTCTTATACTAATACGCCTACCCGATCAACATCGTGCATCGATCATATATATATAAGAAATGCAAAATTAAACTGGCAGTATGAAACTGCAATAGCCAAAATTCATATAACTGATCACTGGCCATTACTTTTAAATGGTTATAATGCTGAAAAAACAAAAATTACAAAATCTGAAACTCATGAGCAGAACAACATTGATAGGGTTGATTATGTAAGCTTTGAGACCTGCATAAAAAATTATAAAGTGAATGAAAATGTTTTCTCGGAGAAAAATGTGAATATATTATACGAAATATTTATTGATATCATCTACAAACACCGTTGTTTCTGGATGAAAAGTATTAAAAATAATAAAAATGGAAAGAAAAATGAATGGATAACGGTTGAACTAAAAAAAATGATTGATATTAAAGAGAAATTATATAAAAAATTCAAGCGAAACGCACATAATCAAGAAGCCAGGTTAGAATACAAAAATTATGAAAAAATGCTGAAAAAAAAGATTAGATATACCAAAGAGGAATATTTTTACAATAAATTTAATGCTTGTGGAAACGATACAAAAAAGCAATGGAAAATCATTAACAACCTAATAAATAAAAATGAGAAAATAATAAAGATACCCACTGATGAAGATCTCGGTATTGTGGTAGAAAAAATGAATGACTATTTTATTAATGTAGTCAGCAATGAATCAAATGAGACAGATACTGATAACGATCATTGTCCAATTCAAATGTCTTATAACCAAATTAATTCTATGGTTTTTACTCCACTGGAAGAAAAATATGTTAAATACATAGTTATGAAATCAAATAATAACAAAGCAATTGGATACGATGGCATTAATGCTAGAATGCTAAAAATAGTCTGTAAACATCATCTGCGGTTCATAACATATATAATCAATACTTCAATTACTGAAGGTACTTTTATTGAAAAACTTAAATATGCCATTGTTAGACCTATTCACAAAACTGGAAATATTAATAATTATAATAATTATCGCCCAATATCGATACTTCCAATTATGTCTAAAGTCATAGAACGGGTTATGAAAATGAAAATTATGGATTTCCTCAACTCTAACTCTTACTTTGCAAAAAACCAATTTGGATTTCTTGAAAATAAAAACACAGAAATGGCAGTTCTAAAACTCACTGAATACATTTACAAGAATGTCAATAACAATAAAAAAACCCTTGCTGTTTTTTTGGATTTACGTAAAGCATTTGACAGCGTTGACCATAAAATACTTCTGGACAAAATTAATAAGGCTGGTATAAGAGGAAAAATACACGACTGGTTTAAAAGCTACTTAACGAACAGAAAACAGGCAATTAAAATTAAAAATGAAATAGGATCTTTTAAGCAAATAGTAAGCGGTGTCCCACAAGGATCGGTACTCGGAGCGATACTCTTTTTGATTTATGTAAATGATATACAACACCTACAAATGAATGGAAATATTATTAGTTATGCAGATGACACAGTGCTCTTCATTTCCGATAATGATAACCTAAACCTTAAATATAAAGCGGAAAATGATATGACAATAATTTCACAATGGCTAAAATATAATAAATTGACCCTTAATTTAAATAAAACTAAATTTATGCATTTTCAATTATATAATAACAGAAATATAGAACCAATAACAATACAATATCATGTAGGTCATTGCTCACGCAATGAGTGTCGCTGTACTGAAATTAAGGAGTCCGATGAAATAAACTATCTTGGAATCGTTTTTAATAAAAACCTTAAATGGAAAACTCAAGCGGTGACAGTAAGCAATAAACTAAAATACATCAATACCAGGATTTACTGCTTGAAAAATATTATATCCCCTAAATTTCTTCGTACTATTTACTTCGCATGGATTTTACCAGTCATACAATATGGTATATCGGTATGGGGCGGTGATTATGACTCAAATATAAATATAACAAGAAACACTCTGAGAAAAGTTGTGAATAATGTATCTGAAAAAATAAATATAATCCAAGACTGTCACAATGATTATAGATTTAACATCAATAAACTCTATCTTTACAAAATATTATTCTTTATTCAGAAAAATCCCGATTGGTTCAGAATTAAACAACAGCAGAGACAAACAAGACAACACGGAATTCAATACGCCATAATTAAACCAAACAAAACCATAATACAAAAACAATTCATATACATAGCACCTAAAGAATATAATAGATTGAATAACGAAATAAAGACGGAAAAATCACTGCACAAATTCAGAAAACTACTCATAAACAAAATCAACACAATTGAATATTAATCCCAAATACATGCATCTTTTTTTCTCTCTTTACGAATGTAATGTGAAGACAATATTATATTTTAATTATATACACCATTGGTCTGTTGTCAACCCCAATATATACTACACTATCAATATGCCCTGGACGGATTATGTAATCCCTTGGGCTAATATATAAATGGTAATATATATGTTTTTTTTTTTTTGTGTTTGTTTTTTTTGTATATTGCGTCTGTATTATATGTTGTAATATGTGTGTGTGTAATAAATTTCAATTTCAATTTCAATTTCAATTAACATGAAATTTTTTTCTATTTGAAGTAATTTTATTTTTTACTTCATTACTTTTTTTTTTCATTTCAATAATTCAAAATTTCTTTACTTTTTCAACTTCTTTTATTGTTTTAAAAACTTTTTTTTCTATTCAAAGTTTTTCACTTTAATACATTTTTCAATTTCTATACAAAGTTTTTCAATTCAACTCTTAAACAAATACTTTTAAACTGATTCTTTTTCTATATATTTATAATATATTAATTCAATATTGTTTTTTACTTAATGTTTTCTTCATTTCTTTAATACTTCTTATATTCCATTTATGAAATTATATGATACATATAAAAAATTAGAGAATGCATACAAAAAAACCCACAAGACAGAAAACAAATCTATAGCAAAAATAATTTATTCATGAAATAGGGGCGTATATACATATGGCAGATAGGGGATTTTCCCCTATTGTGGAAACATTATCAATATCCGTAGGGTAACGTGGAGAAGTCATCCTTCAATATTCTTTTGTCGTAGACAAGGCCATACTTCTTCTCTTCAACTCTAGTGAGAATTCGTCTTCCTTTAACCTCTCTGGTTATCTTATATTCGTCTCGAATGACGACTTTTGCGGTGAAGTCCAGGGATTGAACCAGGGCATTCATCGTGTCATAATTGAGGATTTTTGAATTCCTATAGTTCAGTGTGAAACCGCGAATCTTACAAAACACTCGTTCATCCGACCTTCTGTATGCATAGTTTTTTGCCCCACCTATAAAATTGACGAAAATAGAATAAAAACGTTGACAAATATCAGTTTTTCCCTATGGCAAAAAATATTAATGACACTTCATTCAAATGAGAACCTTTTCTTATGGATTAAATATTAAATTTTTTAAAAAAGTGCATTACCTGATACAAAATCAGTAATCGTATGTCCATCAAGTTCATCTGTAAACTGTCCAAGAAAATCACCAAGTGGCGGGTCGTTGGCCCCGTTACTGGCATAGATTATTCTGAAATTTAAAAAATAAAAATCAATAAGTAAATGATTGCTAATAAAATTAAACAGTTTCATCAAAATTTTTATAATATGTTAGCAACTTACGAGTCTGTATCAAAATACAACAAGGCATCTCCTAGCTTCTCCATCTCCGAGTATAACTTTAGCCGAGCCCACGCTGTTGTGAATGTAGCGAGAAAAATATTTGTCCTATCTGTTTGGGGTGTGCAATCAGTCTTGTACTGCCAATGAACAGCTGCTATGTTTTCGGTTGGTAGATACAAGTCCTTAACCTGCAAAAGTTTTTGGTTTAATGAATGAGTATTTGAATTTTTTAACTAGTTAAAATTATAACTCTGAATGTTTTATAAAACTATGAAGAATAATCTAAAAAACATATTTACCTCTATCGCAGTATCATTCATCATCTTATAAAAATCGGATGTTTTGGTTACATACGTCAATTGGGTCTTGTTTTCTTGCATTCCCCAGCGACCCCAGAAGCTAAGAAAAAAACCGTTAGTTTACCAGTGATTCTATATGATCATGGAAAAAAAGAGAGAAAAACATCGTGATTTTTATCAAACCATGTATGATAAAGTTAAAAGTTACCTATTTAGACATAACTTTGCCACCTGGCGTCGACCTGGATTAACCTGGATGTTTTTGGGATCTAGTTCTATGTCCTCGACTTGCTTATACTGGTTAATGTATGCGGTTTTCTCCTCGTTTGTCACGCAGTTAGTCGGCCAACCAGAGGATTCCTGTTTGATCTTGAGGAAAGCATTGATGTAGGGGGCGAATAGACCCTCCTGCGATTGCTCAAAATGGTAAACCTGGAAAAAACAATTTACAGGTTTAAAACAATATCCCATTATATGGATTAACGTTAAAAACTATAAAAAAAAGTGATGAATAAAACAATTACCTCGTATATCTTCTTCACAATGTAGCCTTTTTCAATGGCCTTCTTGATCTCTTCAGAAACCCATGTACCTGTGAGACTCCTCTCTTCATCACTGTGCTGACATTCTTTAGATAATGTTTCAACACACGAACGACATAGGGGAAAAGTCAGTTTTCCATTAGACCTAGAAAATAATATTTTTTAATAAATGAGTAAATAAATATTTAGAAAAAACACTCAAATAATAATAATTTAGAGGGAAAAAAACACGCTCTATTTACCTGTATGGGAGAACGGGTAGGTATAAACCTCTGGGTGCTAAAACCTTGCACTTTACTATACCGAAATATGATGATAGGTCATCGAAATCTTCTGTGACAATCCGGGGATGTCCGACCGGATATCTAGAATGGAAAAAAAACCATCGATAATCTTTTTTTTAATCAATACATTAAAATTTATTTATAAAAAAAAATAATTAAAGTACTCACTTGCAGTACTTATTGACCCAAGGGTACAAAGACGTGAAGTCAATATATTTTGCAGTGCCTTGATAGAAGAGCTTGGTAGCATTGGTCCTTCCACCATAAAATGCGTCTCTGGGTTCTAACCTACCAACAAAGTTGAAGTCCGTCAAGAAATTTTTCAGATCCCCGTTTGTTTTCTTCAGAGCATTGAAATCATGCTCCCACATGACTTCAAGATTGAAGCCGCCTTGACGGATTTTCTGCTCTTGTTCTAAGGTCTTTTTGTGGAGTTCCCACATATAATTTTGTGTGGTAGGATTCATTATGTCTTTTTCAAAACATTGAGGACACCCATGCCAATAGCAACCTTAAAAGATATAAAAAACAATAATTAGTGAAAATAGTTCAGAAAATAAGCTAAGAAATGCAGTAAAACAAAAAGTAACTTAAATATCGCTTACCATGAAACAAAAATACGGTGTTTGTGTCCTCACAAAACCCGTCCACGCTGAGTCCGAGAATTCGTTTTTCTCCTGTTCCGTTTCTTGAATGATTTATTTTCATGCCATTTTTGTGATTGAGATATGATAACCATTCAACGCCTAGTCTGCTGCTGTTCGTTTGGTTGACATAGCCTGATACAGGCACCATTCCAATTGACCCCTCATCAATGTATTTAGACCTATAGGTCGCCATACAGGCCGAGGCAATGGTCAGATATTGGAAGGGGTCAACACCCGTTAATTCCAAGAACTCATCTCGAAACTTCAAACAACATCGTCGAAGAATATCAACGTCTGACCTAAAATAAATTAGAAAAATAAAAATATTCATTATATTCAAGACTCGTCGAAGCAGGTGTTACATCTCGTAGCACACTTATGAAACTGCACGTGATCGTAGGCTTTGTCACAGTCTGAGCAGTAGTAACTCGAGCCGTGAAATCCCTTGGGAGATGTAATCAGATCATAATGTCCATTGTGAAGCAACAAAAATATTTTTTTGTCCTTTCTGGATGTCTTGAATACAACCTGTAAAAATATATAATAGTATCGATTTATTAGCTTTACGTAGTTTTGGCTTAAACATAAGTAAAAAAAATTATAGTCATTCGATAGTTAAAACCAATACCTTATAAAATTCCTCCAAGGACTTGACAATTATCTGAACGTCTAGGACTGTGGCAAACTTTTCGATTGCATCAAACCCACAGGGACCTATAGGAACGTCGGCTTTTCGATACAGGTCCAGGGCCATCTTTTTCTGTATGTTTCTTTTTGCGTCTTTTATGCTAGAAAGTTTAGGATGTTTCTCAACTATAGCGTTTCCTACGATGATCGCGCGTGCGCAGCACAACCCGTCTTCAGGAATACATATAACTGATTTCTTTGCTAATCTATCTGTTGTGATGTTAGTGATCTTTCTTCTTGGAATTCCACCTCCTCGCGGTAACCGCACAGTGATGACGTCAAATCTCAGGGAAGGATCGTTTAGTGGGATGGAATTCTTGCTTTGCAACACTTTCATTATAACTGCCAGAAATGATTCTATCGTGAGCGAGGCCTTCGGAACAAGACCTGTTGATATAGGCTTTTCAAAATTATCGGAAAGCATTATAATTCTGGAAAAAAAATATATTCAAATCAAAAATAATAAATTTTTCAAAAGTAAAATCAGTTATTCAAATAAAAAATAATTCCTTAAATTATTCTGAATATTTTAATAAATATTTACCGAATTCTGTCATCTGAATGTAGTCCACGTGTTGTTTCGTCTATCAGCTGCGATAATAAGGCTCGCAAAAAATCCACTGCTACTATTATCAGGGTTGATGGATCTGTCAAATGTTCGGTCTTTATTCGAGCAGTAAACGTAACCTGGTCCGCGTTGAACCGAAGGTTTTTCTTACGGGACTGTTCATGTAATTCGTATGGTTTTTTGACCTACAGAACAAAGCGAAAATATGATATTTTCTGTAGCTTTGTTCTGTAGGTAGAATCCAAAGTCTCCATCGAAAAAACTCATCTTCTTCGATTTTGAAACAGACCAATCTTCCGGCGAACATATTATCAACTTTGCTATGGCACAATATTCAGATGGAACGGAGTTCGTTTTTCGTGGCTACAACGCCATCGTTGATTTCTGCATCTGGCTCTTTTGCAAGGAACATAAGGGATTTACAGCCATCGCACACAACATGAAGGGGTTCGATGGTCAATTTTTGCTCAAGTAAGTTTTTTTGTCAAACCTCTAATTTTTAGATGTATCATTCCCATATATATATATATATATGTATATTTAATTCAATGTTTATATACATGCATGTATTTTATGTGGTTTTTTTAATGTTACATTTTTTTCACATGCCTTTTTTTTATAGATATCTTTTGGAGCAAGGAGTCAAACCATCTGTTGTACCTTGCGGCTCCAAGATCATGGCTTTGCGTCTGGACAGTCTAAATATTCGAATTATAGACAGTCTCAACTTTCTCCCCATGGCCTTATCCAAATTTCCAAAGACTTTTGGTTTTGAAGAGTTGAAGAAAGGGTTCTTCCCCCATCTCTTCAACCGACCAGAAAATCAGGACTATGATGAAGCGCTTCCAGACAAAAGGTTCTATAATCCTGAAGGTTTCGCTGTCGACATCAAAGCAAAATTTGACATCTGGTATGAAAAGAGAAAATGTGAAAAATTCGTCTTCCGAGACGAAATGTACGAATACTGCAAGTAAGTTTTTTTTTTTTTTTTTTTGTGCTGTATATGATTTATTTCTTTATCGTTTTCCAACGCTATAATGAATATTTTTATTTTTCTAATTTATTTTAGGTCAGACGTTGATATTCTTCGACGATGTTGTTTGAAGTTTCGAGATGAGTTCTTGGAATTAACGGGTGTTGACCCCTTCCAATATCTGACCATTGCCTCGGCCTGTATGGCGACCTATAGGTCTAAATACATTGATGAGGGGTCAATTGGAATGGTGCCTGTATCAGGCTATGTCAACCAAACGAACAGCAGCAGACTAGGCGTTGAATGGTTATCATATCTCAATCACAAAAATGGCATGAAAATAAATCATTCAAGAAACGGAACAGGAGAAAAACGAATTCTCGGACTCAGCGTGGACGGGTTTTGTGAGGACACAAACACCGTATTTTTGTTTCATGGTAAGCGATATTTAAGTTACTTTTTGTTTTACTGCATTTCTTAGCTTATTTTCTGAACTATTTTCACTAATTATTGTTTTTTATATCTTTTAAGGTTGCTATTGGCATGGGTGTCCTCAATGTTTTGAAAAAGACATAATGAATCCTACCACACAAAATTATATGTGGGAACTCCACAAAAAGACCTTAGAACAAGAGCAGAAAATCCGTCAAGGCGGCTTCAATCTTGAAGTCATGTGGGAGCATGATTTCAATGCTCTGAAGAAAACAAACGGGGATCTGAAAAATTTCTTGACGGACTTCAACTTTGTTGGTAGGTTAGAACCCAGAGACGCATTTTATGGTGGAAGGACCAATGCTACCAAGCTCTTCTATCAAGGCACTGCAAAATATATTGACTTCACGTCTTTGTACCCTTGGGTCAATAAGTACTGCAAGTGAGTACTTTAATTATTTTTTTTTATAAATAAATTTTAATGTATTGATTAAAAAAAAGATTATCGATGGTTTTTTTTCCATTCTAGATATCCGGTCGGACATCCCCGGATTGTCACAGAAGATTTCGATGACCTATCATCATATTTCGGTATAGTAAAGTGCAAGGTTTTAGCACCCAGAGGTTTATACCTACCCGTTCTCCCATACAGGTAAATAGAGCGTGTTTTTTTCCCTCTAAATTATTATTATTTGAGTGTTTTTTCTAAATATTTATTTACTCATTTATTAAAAAATATTATTTTCTAGGTCTAATGGAAAACTGACTTTTCCCCTATGTCGTTCGTGTGTTGAAACATTATCTAAAGAATGTCAGCACAGTGATGAAGAGAGGAGTCTCACAGGTACATGGGTTTCTGAAGAGATCAAGAAGGCCATTGAAAAAGGCTACATTGTGAAGAAGATATACGAGGTAATTGTTTTATTCATCACTTTTTTTTATAGTTTTTAACGTTAATCCATATAATGGGATATTGTTTTAAACCTGTAAATTGTTTTTTCCAGGTTTACCATTTTGAGCAATCGCAGGAGGGTCTATTCGCCCCCTACATCAATGCTTTCCTCAAGATCAAACAGGAATCCTCTGGTTGGCCGACTAACTGCGTGACAAACGAGGAGAAAACCGCATACATTAACCAGTATAAGCAAGTCGAGGACATAGAACTAGATCCCAAAAACATCCAGGTTAATCCAGGTCGACGCCAGGTGGCAAAGTTATGTCTAAATAGGTAACTTTTAACTTTATCATACATGGTTTGATAAAAATCACGATGTTTTTCTCTCTTTTTTTCCATGATCATATAGAATCACTGGTAAACTAACGGTTTTTTTCTTAGCTTCTGGGGTCGCTGGGGAATGCAAGAAAACAAGACCCAATTGACGTATGTAACCAAAACATCCGATTTTTATAAGATGATGAATGATACTGCGATAGAGGTAAATATGTTTTTTAGATTATTCTTCATAGTTTTATAAAACATTCAGAGTTATAATTTTAACTAGTTAAAAAATTCAAATACTCATTCATTAAACCAAAAACTTTTGCAGGTTAAGGACTTGTATCTACCAACCGAAAACATAGCAGCTGTTCATTGGCAGTACAAGACTGATTGCACACCCCAAACAGATAGGACAAATATTTTTCTCGCTACATTCACAACAGCGTGGGCTCGGCTAAAGTTATACTCGGAGATGGAGAAGCTAGGAGATGCCTTGTTGTATTTTGATACAGACTCGTAAGTTGCTAACATATTATAAAAATTTTGATGAAACTGTTTAATTTTATTAGCAATCATTTACTTATTGATTTTTATTTTTTAAATTTCAGAATAATCTATGCCAGTAACGGGGCCAACGACCCGCCACTTGGTGATTTTCTTGGACAGTTTACAGATGAACTTGATGGACATACGATTACTGATTTTGTATCAGGTAATGCACTTTTTTAAAAAATTTAATATTTAATCCATAAGAAAAGGTTCTCATTTGAATGAAGTGTCATTAATATTTTTTGCCATAGGGAAAAACTGATATTTGTCAACGTTTTTATTCTATTTTCGTCAATTTTATAGGTGGGGCAAAAAACTATGCATACAGAAGGTCGGATGAACGAGTGTTTTGTAAGATTCGCGGTTTCACACTGAACTATAGGAATTCAAAAATCCTCAATTATGACACGATGAATGCCCTGGTTCAATCCCTGGACTTCACCGCAAAAGTCGTCATTCGAGACGAATATAAGATAACCAGAGAGGTTAAAAGAAGACGAATTCTCACTAGAGTTGAAGAGAAGAAGTATGGCCTTGTCTACGACAAAAGAATATTGAAGGATGACTTCTCCACGTTACCCTACGGATATTGATAATGTTTCCACAATAGGGGAAAATCCCCTATCTGCCATATGTATATACGCCCCTATTTCATGAATAAATTATTTTTGCTATAGATTTGTTTTCTGTCTTGTGGGTTTTTTTGTATGCATTCTCTAATTTTTTATATGTATCATATAATTTCATAAATGGAATATAAGAAGTATTAAAGAAATGAAGAAAACATTAAGTAAAAAACAATATTGAATTAATATATTATAAATATATAGAAAAAGAATCAGTTTAAAAGTATTTGTTTAAGAGTTGAATTGAAAAACTTTGTATAGAAATTGAAAAATGTATTAAAGTGAAAAACTTTGAATAGAAAAAAAAGTTTTTAAAACAATAAAAGAAGTTGAAAAAGTAAAGAAATTTTGAATTATTGAAATGAAAAAAAAAAGTAATGAAGTAAAAAATAAAATTACTTCAAATAGAAAAAAATTTCATGTTAATGAAACAAATATTGAATAAATGCATGAAAAACTTCGGTAAAATTCAATTTAATGAACTAAATTGAAAAAAAAAGCGAAAAAGTAAAATTAATTTGAAGAGAAAAAAACTAGGGGTAGAAAAACGTAAATGTAGAAATAAATTTATAACTTGAAAAATAAAATATAAAAAATGTCAAGGAAAATAAAATAAATAGCGAAAGTATTAGCATGAAAACTTTGTATAGAAAATTGAAAAATGTATTAAAGTGTAAAATTTCAAATAAAAAAACATAAAAAAAGGCGATAAAATAATTTTGAATCTAATATAACAAAAATAAATGTGTAAAAAAATTAAGTACGTTAAAACATATTTTTAAAACTTTTTTAAACTTTTAAAAGCTTTTAATAGAAATATATAAAAAATTTCAAGTGAATGAAATAAAAAGTAATAGTTGAAACATAAATAATAATATAACTATGAATAGACAAAAACTCGAGATAAGAGAGAGATTTCGTTCGAGATACCGAAAGTGGGGATAAACACAGAGACGGAGGGTCCTCGGAGTGGGAAGACCATATCATACTATATCTCAGTAAATACCTAGAGACGGAGGGTCCCCGGAGTTGGAGCGTGCCAAAAAAGCGCGGTATACCGCCTCGTATACTACTGATAAAAAACAAAACAACGAAGTTTATAGTAAAATATTGAAAAGACATGTGTTTAAAAATTTAAAATTAAATACAAAATTTTACTATTTAAACAGGCGATTTCTCAAAATTTCCATTTGTGTATAAAAATATTTACAGTGTGTGGCCTGTTCGACGATTATATAGATTGCAGAATCGGTGAATGGGATCTTAGTTGCAAATATTAGTTGTGTAGTTTTTCATTGCAATATTGGACGGACTCTAATAATTTTCTTTGGTAATCATGAACAGGATTCCAAATATAATACATATTCAAGTTTGGATCGAATTAAAGAATTAAATGACGCTATTAGAACCTTGGTACTCTCAACATTTAGCTTAACAGTCAGCTTTATAGGTCAGTTCGAACCTATAGTGCTCAAGTTCGAAACATATTTTAAATGTTAAATATCGTGCGAAGCACATCAGACATAATTTTAATAGCCATGTAAATTTTTTTGCCAAAAATATTTTTTTTCGCACACTTTTATTGATATCAAAGTATGTAGTTCATATCTAGTGAAAACATTTATATGCATTGAATTTTTTTTTGTGACCAAAACCCACCGAGCAGCGAAACATTGAATATTATGTAGGATGTTTCAGTGATCTTACTATACCATTATTGAAGTTAGTTCGAGTTATTTCAAGTCGAGAGGACTTTCTTTTGCACCTTGTACATAAAGAAGAACGAGTAGCTGCTCGTGAACGACATTTTAAAATTCTCAATAGATGACTTGAATACTTAGCTAGGAGAAGAATATCAAATTAAAAATGTAGAAACACAATTAGACATAAATCTCATGTAATTTGTGATTCCATATTTAACTCTATATTAATTACTTCTATATTAACTATATTTTTGATGCTTTGTCCAGAAGTTCTTACCCGTTTCGAAAAGATATATAAAAAACTACTAGAAATTGAGACAAACGGCTAAAAGAATTCGAAAGAAAATTCTTCAAAGTTTTGTTTTTACTTAAGTGTACAAAATTTCTACATGCACACCTTCAGTGACGTGGAGGACGTCAAGTCTATATAGTATCCCTTGCCATGTTATTTGCAACATTAACGTTAGAAAGAATGGAAGTCAAAAAATTTTTTTTCATCTAGTTTATTGAATTTATTTCCCTCAAAAATTTTTAGTTGAAGTTGTGGTTGTTTTCATTTTTTTTCAAGTATGTACTTGCATTAAATTTTAGGTGGTCCAGAAGACTTGGCCTCTTTCGAAAAAAAAAAACGTTAAGGATAGAGGACAAACGTGTCAAAACATTTGAAAGAGAAGATTTCGTTTTTTTTACTTCCACCCATTTCACTTCCATTCTTACTTTAGTTCTTTGCAACACCCATGTTACATATAACATTTCAAGAAATGCTATATAGGCGTGACATCCTCCGCGTCACTAAAGGTGCGCATGTAGAAACATTTTGGTAATTACAAAACAACTTTGAAACCACCTGTTACAAACGTTTCAAAATATTTGTCTCTACCTTTAATAGCCTTTTCTAAATTTTGTATTTGTATAATTATTTTTTTTCAACACGGGTCTGGAACACCCTGCATTTCAATCAAGCGTGCCCCATCATTTTCATGCGAATACATATTTAAGATATTTTTCTTTTAGAAGGAGGAATAGGCATGGGGGTTGTATTAACAGAATAAAATAAAAATGAATTGAAATTGAAATTGGGAATCACTGAAACAAATGCCATATTGACTCGAAATATATAACGATAGAATTATAAATGAATAAAGTTCTCAAAAATGCTACGAGTGCATATGGCCGTGTTATAAATTGGGACACATGTACACAAACGCACCCAAAATAATGCACGCTGTTACAGTAAATATATTTATTATAGATAAATTTATATTATTCTCTCTCTCTCTCTCTCTCTCTCTCTGTCTGTCTGTCTGTATATATTTAGCGCCATCTATTAGAGTATATTAGAAACTTAATTTTTCGATCTTCAAAACTGAGTATAAAAAGTTATCTTCCTTTTATCTCTCATTCTTTTGTTTTTCGCTAAAAATAGAAAACAACCAGGTCATTTTCATTGAATTCCGCACTGTTGTTATTGTAATAATGTAATTAAATAATAAATAAAAAAGACAATAAATTAAAAATATATATATATAAATAAAAACACTTAAAAACATTTTTATTCAAATTAGCCACCATAATTTTTAAAACAAAATATTTGTTCCGTAATTTTTGACTGCAACAAAACTATAAGATCTAGTGCCACACACTGATATATTAAAGTTTCGATTGAAGGTTCAACATTCGTTAATACTAGAACATCCGTGCCTTCAAATTCTTCAGCGATTCTCATCAATATGACCAAGTGCTCGTGTGAACTAGAAACAATATCATTAATTTTGTTTGGGAAAAGTTAATTTGATGAAGTTTTACACCAAGATCAGATGATAGGTGTGGATAACAGTTGAAATTTTGCGAGTGCAAGTCGTTACAATATATTTATCGATAGATAACCATAAACATTTTCACCTCGAGGATGTTGTTTGATGTTGATGATAGCCACTCACAAGCACCAAGACAAAGAAAACGGTCTTTACTTCGCACATCGGTTGTATCAGTAGTTTGTACAGTGGCAGTTTTATTTGAAAAGCAACAAACAGTAGCTTCTGGACCAATACAGTGCTACCTGTTGGTAGCAAATTCAATTCTTCTGACATTGAACATTGAAGGACCGGACACACCCCGCTTCCCATCTCAGAGAGATATCGAAGCTTTCCCGGGGGGATGGGTGTATCCGGAAATTCATTAATTTATGTAAAAATAACAATGATATACATATATACAATAAAGAATCTGAAGTAAAAATTGTGATCATATACATAGTATCATCCACAGATAATCAGTCCGTAATTGCAATAGTCCTTATATAAATAATCAAAGAATATTTTTTGTCTTGTATTTGATAGAATCAACTCTTCTGACAGGAAAAAAAATATTAAAAAATCTGCCTGTGCGTTTTTTTTAAATCTCGCATGATATCAAAATTTTTGAAATGATTGGATTTTTATTTTTTCAGTGATTTTTGAATGATATATTGGCTAATCGCCCGCACTCACTGGGACTGTTCTAACATCAAAGATTCTTTCATAAAACTAGGGCTGGGAATCGATTAAAATTTTCACTGGTTAATCGAAAACATTAAATAATTAATCGACGTATTAATCCTTGAAATATCACTCGCATATCTGGGTGCTGTAGATGGGATTTTATAATAGTATTTGAAAATATTCGGTAAAAATAATCAGTCGAATTTTAATGGAATATTTTCAAATGCTATCACTTTATAACAAACTTACCAAGTTACTCTTTCACAGGGCCGTCATTTCAACTTTTTCGGGAGGGGGACAAAGAACATGTGCTCAATGTATTTATAATTATATATATATATATATATATATATATTGGTATATATATACCATTTTTAGTGTATTTTAAAAAACCAGCCCCCCCCCCCCACTTTCCAGATGACGTGCCTGCTCTTTCATTAATTCTATAAAAATTCTAAAAAGTTTTATTCATTTCACTCACCTATTTGCAAGATGTAAGTGGAATAGATTAAAAAATTGAAGCTTTAATATGATTGAAGTAATGATGAACATTTTTGTGTCAGCTTCTGGAATTTCTTCATTATGATCTTATCGTTTTTTTAGAATATCTGACATTTTAGGTTAGTCCCCCGATTTCGAAACTACTTTTGATCTTCATATATACCTGTGGTTTTTAACCTTCTTTCTGTTCCACACACCTAGAGAAATTTTTATATTTTACCTCCCCGAGATCCTCCTTGATTATTGCGTTTGCTATTCGTTACAAAATTTAGTTTTTTTTGTAATAAGTTATATTGATTATTAATCGATTAATTTTCAAAATTCTATCACAATATCATTAAATTTTTTTTGGCAATGGTTTATAGTTTCTCTTTTTGTTTTGAACATTAATTCGAATACTAAACTAAAAGAAAAGTATTTTCTTAACATTTTTTTACAATTTAGAAGAAAAAGATTCAATGACCTGTGTGTGTTTTACACTTATTGATTCCAGCGAAAACAATAATACATGCCTGTTTAATTGATGCTTGATAAAACTTTTAGACATTTTTTCTGCGCCATTCTCACGACAATATCAAATCGAAGCGCAGCATGCTATTAATTGAGGCTAAACATCTATTAAAAATTTTAACTGGTTAAGGAATATTTTTTTATCGATTTATCGGCTGATTAATCGAATATTTCTTCTGCCGCCCTGTTGAAATAGATGGAATTAAAATATATTACAATAATTTTGCAAACTTAGTAGGCAGATGTAAACAAATATAGGAATAATTAAAAAAATTAGGCTGCCAACTTGAAGCAATTCAATATGCTGAAAATAATTTTGTGAAAAACTGTTACTTATTCACTTGGATCTTGTTGTTGTGTTGGTGGTTTTTTTCCCCAATTTTCCCAATTGTGAAGAGTGGAGCTGATGTTTCTAAGAATACCAAAAGATACTGTTCATAGTAGAAACAATAAATTTTGGTTGTCTTCTAAAACTCCCATCGAATTCAATTTGAAATTATCAGTTTCCATTGCATTGCCTTGGCAAAAAATATGATTAAAATATTGATTCAAATATTTTTAAATATGGTCTCTTATCCAAATGTTATGTATAAAAATATAATTTGTAAGACATCTGATCGGTTTTTTCAAAAAAATAAAGTCAATTCACAAACATGGTTTAACATTTTGAGTTTTTCCATTTCCATACAATCTGCTCGACCAAACGGGACAAATGGTGATCATACAACCAGAATGTTTTATAGTTATCACGCGGTTTTCGTAATAAAAAAATTGACTCCCCATGTGATCACGTTGAGAAGCGTGGATTGTATTTATGTTACTACATATATATATCTGTCATTTTTCAAATGTACAAGCCAGCTCTTTGCCACTTCACGGAGTAAGTTTGACATGTTTATAAAGACTCAAATCAAAATGATAATGCATTTTACAAATTATTTTTATTTCAAGACTGAACGAATATCATTGAGTATGTCATTCATAATAATTTATTAACATAGCTAAACGAAGTATGATCTAGAACAGGCCGAGGTGGTGTTCTCTGCTGTCGTACCTTTGGACAGTACCGTGTCCGTAACCTCCGTATCCGAGGCCGTATCCACCATATGCTCCAAGATTTCCAGCAGCCAACGGTGCTTTGATGCCGTTACCGAGTCCAAGTCCATATCCTCCATAACCGGCGTATCCGAGACCCCCGTAGGCAGAGCCACCATATCCCAGTCCGTGACCGGCACCGAAGTATGGGTGAGCAGAGGAGATGATGTTGACAGCAGCCGGATCCTGGTTGGCAGTTCCAGGTTCGTTGGTCTTGACCTGAGCACGGAAGCCAGCATGGTCAGCGACGTAGTTGACCTGACGTTGAACACCACGGTCATCGGTGAAACCGTAGCTTCCTTTCACACCGCTATGCCCATCACCGGTTTCTTGCCTGTGCTGTTCACCATGCTTGTCCTTCACGCTGTATCCAAAAGAGTACGGCTGAGGTGCATGGTGATGAACCTGAATTTAAAATTAATATAATCGATTCTTTAAAATAAAATTAAAAGCAATTATATTGTCTTTTATTGCACTGCAAATAAAGCACAGTCATTTGATCGAAATTTTGAGAGTATATTTAATGACTTCATTATATTCATTCATCATAACAAACGACATTCATGACGTTCATTAGTATCATTATATTGCACACGCATGTCATGCATCAAATTTTGGAATAGAGTATTATAACTTACTCCTTGCAAGGGTAAAATGTTTGCTTGAACAGCAGCTACGATGAAAGCGACGAAGAAGGCCTAAGTATAAATAAAGGGTAATGAATAATGAGGAATCACTAATGTCACCATAAATCATTCCCGAGTTACTGAGATAACAATGATATCGATAGAAAAAGGGGGAGATAGACTATAGGTAGATAAACAGAGAGATACGTACGATACATAAATGAACGTAAATACATCGTGTTTACAAAAGGTTATTGGTCTTGATGGATCCGTTCGTTCAACTATCCATTAAATATCGGTGGTACTGGATACTGTGAATGTCATCTAAGGCCTTAAAATATAGGCATTGTGTTGTTTGAATTATTCGTCATTTATTTCTAATAGAATTCTTTTGTCCCACCATTTTCTATATGATATCAAGATGTCTAAAATTATACCATTAAGTTTTGTTCCAAAATAAGTGATTATGGGTGAAATATGGTGCACAAACTCGGATCAGCTTGCCAATATCTTCCCTATCCAATAGTTTTATCCAGCCCACGAAACTGTTTTGAAAAAATACCAAATTTTCCGAAAATACGTTTTAGTATGTGTTGTTAAATTTATACAAAATGATATTGTACGATAGTATCATACGATTGATTGTAATTTTAGTCTTATAACTCAAGAGTAATTAATTTTTTTTTAAATTCATCTTTTCAGTATTTATCAGGGATATTTGACCTGCGAAAAAGTAATTTAGTTTTTCTATTGCCTACAAAAGTAGTTCTATGTGAAATACGTCCTATGAACGGAGAGATTCGAGCACTAATGGTGTAAACAGTACGTTCTTAACGATATTAATCTATTTTCCAGGTATATGTAACTGTAACTGTTAACTGTTATATATTGGTTTTAAAATTAGTCTTCATACAAGGAAAGAAATAAAGTTACAAATAAGTAAATCCTATCCCTTACTATTTAGACTACTAAGAAAAATGAGTAGGTAATTTTAAAGTGATATATATATAACATATAAAAAAAACATAATATTTATTTATATTCTTTGAAAAAAAAACACTTTTCATGTACAATACCTTGGCGATCATTTTCTTTGAGAAATGAAGTCCTTCTAGTCAGAAAACAAACAATGAATTGTGGTTGAACTAGAAGCTGTAACTTTGGTTTTTATACTCAGACACCGAAATGGAATTTCATGCTTGAACTTGACCTCGAAATTGAATGTATCGGCATACTAGGGCAAATTAAATATCCCGACAAGGTTAATTTCGGCATTTGCTCTTTTTAATTCGTGGTCCGGTTATAGATCAGTTCACATTCTTTCCGTCGTATTAAATTACTTTTTGAGAATGGTAACTTTTCTGCTAATCTAAACCCCAAATCACATTAAATCTATTATTGCATCATAAGTGAACAAATTTATTTATTTATTTACAATAACCCCAGAAGGCATGAAATGCACTTACACTGGAAAAGTAGTAATATATAATAATGAATAAAAAATAAAAATGATCAGAAATAATAGTCCGAAGTTAAAACACTTCGCGTACAGCGCCAGGTCGAAATACTCAATAGCGGAAGCAAATCTTTCTTAGGAGACGCATGAAAGTTCTGATGGCGGACTGACCATATTCTCACCACACGACATCTGTATCCGAGGAAAAAAGCAATCTCTTCTGGCCGTTGGTATTCTTATTTAGAAGCAATGCCTCCGTAGGCTAACTCGTCTGTCTATGATCTCGAAGAAAGGTTCTCAGGATGGTAGATAAACCTTTGGTGGACAAGTTTGTAGCACATCTTCATCTCTGCAGCGATTTTACGCCATTCCAGTGAGTGCAAATCCAGAATTTGGAGCCTCTCACAATAAGACAAGCTATTCGTTTGATAAAGGACCACTGGGGCTTTTTGAGGAGATTTATGTCCTTAATTTTGTAAGGGCTCCGTAACAGAGTCCCAGAGTCAGGCGAACGTACACACAGAAAGCGCATGACAACGCATGCGCACCACAATTGCGATATGCCGTGCATAACATGTATGTAATTCTGTTAGCTTTGCAGAATAAGCCATGATAATGATCAGTAAAATCCAGGATACGGCTCATTGCAATTCCTAAATCCACGTATGTATCTAATAGATATAACATTCAATTACTTAGTTGATAATATTCAGGATCGGTTCGTCTGTCAAAATGCATTGATCCGCTTTTTTGATTTTGAAATTTATACTGACAACTCCACTGGAAAAATTGTTGACATGCAACGCTTAGGCTCCTAGTTTTTTCGAGAGAGTTCAATAGAGCTATAAAGTGAATTCCAAGTTGTAAGTCTTCGAACCGGAATATGACCTGATGCTGACAATATACCGGCCTGTTCAAAATTTAGTTAACGTTATAAAAAAAATTCTTCATTTATTTAATTAAGTTGTCTCATACCTTTTAACATGGAGAATAGTTTTGCTTCAATAGAAATATCATTAAAAACTAAAAACATATAAATCTAAGCATTGATTTATTTCAAGTCAATACTGAATCAATTAAAAATTTAATTTCAAATTTTATAAAGAAAAGAAAATTAAATAATCCTTTTTATAACACAAATATATTTATAAATGGATATCAAATCGTTTCAAATCGTTTTCGATATCTAGCGCTGATCTGATATCAATCAATCTGGTCGATTAATCAATCAAGTGTTAATTGCAGTTAAAAGTTTTGGTTGAGTTAATCGACCCGATCAATTCGATTAAAATATTTATTAAAAGTTTGTGAATTAACTTGATTTTTTTAAAAAACATTAGATAAATAAGATAAATTTTGGATAGCATTAGAACATTGCAAATAGCCATGTTCAAAAATATTTGAATAAGTATTTTTATGAAGCAGAAATTCCGCAGAAGAATGTGCACCAAGTGTATGTGCAGTTAAGTAGTATTGATATTATGTCTGACTATGTGATATAACTTTTCACTGTGACGTCATATAATTTAATATTGTCACTTATTTTTCCTTTTTTTCTTGGTTATATCTCTGTCAGACCCGAGCATTCATTTTTTTTAGAATTTTCGCATTTTTTAGACTACAAAAAAAGCATTAAAAACATGAATATCAGTAAATATTTATAACTTCCCAATATTCAATTTTTCTTTCGTGAAGAAGTAGTTCATTTCGTCCAATTTTTTTGACAAAAAAAAATGTCCGTTGACATTCATCATTTCATCATGCTCGTCTATGGTTGAATAATGTGTATCTTCACAGCAAAACAGCGGGAACCGCAAAAGCGACCAATTCTCGTCAAAGCTCTTCAGCATGTTTTCCATCTTGCTCGGGTTCTGATTCAAATGCCCATGTGAAAGACACGAAAAATTAGATTCTTCACTGCTGTGATGGCCATCCATCTGATTGTTCTTACTTTTACGAGTCCCAGCAATCTGATTCGTTATTTGTTCTTCTCCATCAAGTGCGATTCACCTCTCCTATTGCCACTCAATTCGCCGCCTTCTTCCTTTCTCTAGAAACTGGCCGCAACTTAGTATCGTCATAATTTCAATAATTGCTGCCACCTAACTCGGTAGTAATGTTTGTGGCATATCTGAACGACCTATAAAACAAACACGAAAAATGCAGAGATTTGAAGAAAAAGTATGCAAGCATTTGAGAAAAATTCTAGATTGGCAAAGTGTTGCCCCCTAAGTTTTCCGGTGCAATATAAACCAATTAATATTATTGAACTTAAACGTAACATTCATAACTAAAAGTGATTCTGAAAGAGGGTCAAACGCTGTATCAAGCAAAATAAGTAGTTATTTATTAGATCATTTTAGTCGCACCACGGTCATTTTCTGCACACGAGGGCTAATTAGACCGGGACCTACAATTTATTGCCGATTCCAAACGGCAGGCTTGCTTTTGTACTCATCGAGAGGTTGGTGCGGGAACCCCCTCGATGGGGGACTCCTTGCGATAGCAAATTTTTCTGCAGTCATGACGCCATTTTCTGTTGTACCCCTGTGTCAGGGAAGTTTTCTGACAAGGACGAACCGGGTATCGAACTCGCAACACCTCTAAACATCCTTTGGTATCTTGTCGACCTGGGCAACCGCGCCCAAGTAGTTATTACTTACCTTTGAATGAATGGTCAAGGCAAGACACTTTTGTAGACTACCAAAAACTCCTATTCTACAAGTCGAAAACGAAAACACTGACAAACACCTGTGAATAACTGATGAGGCTAAAAGCATGCGAAAAGGCTTTCATTCAATGTCTGCTCTATGCGATGGAAACATCGGTGACTCTATTGTTTGGTTCAGGAACTTGACAGGGCACAAAAATGACATCTTTTTTAAAAACTAGCGAAGTTGTCCCGGTTGACGGTATATTCATCTTCACATATAACCAATGAAACAATAGTAACGGAAAATAAATATGCTATTGAAATGGAAATATTAAAAATGATGATAAATAATTTTCATTCAATTTGAGTCAAAATTTGCATTGCTGGGTTTCTCTCAAAAATGGCCTTCACCATCTACCAGGAAAAAGTAAATGCTTCATAACAAAAAGAAAACAAAATTAAAAGAATCAGATATTTTCTGGATATTATGCGGATGTGAACTCGGAAAGAAAAGTCATTTGGTTACCGCCGAGACCACTATTAGGGGAAGGGCCTCAGCCAGCACCTCCTAGAGATATAAGGCCTCCGCACGCTGCTTGTGACGTCAGTAAGTAGTCCATTTTCCCTCAGAATATTCAGGGGAAAAAATTCCCTGCTCATGCCAGTGTCATCATTGTGAGAAAAAGAAATGATCGGGCTCAGAATTGGCGATTTCTATGCCTCACATTCAATCACTATGCGGTATTTGTGAGCCAATCAGGAAGATTCTACGCCAAAATAAGAAGAAACAAAATAGGATGCCGTGTTTCAAAATGTGGCAAACTTGCTAGGTAGTCTGAATGACGTTTATGGCAAACAGTGCAGAGGCCTTCTATCTCTTGGAGGTGCTGCCTCAGCTCTCATACGAAACTTATTGGGTGAGGGCTTAAATGGCTTCAGCGTCCTAGGTTCCGGTGCCTATGTCCCCCTCCCATAGAATAGATTATACTGTAGTGTAAGACGCAAATTGATTTTTTAAAAGAACCGGGATCTTGTGAAAAGAATCAAATAATTTTCCTCTTTTTAAATAGCAACGTTCGCTTGAGATTTTTTTTGCAGCGAATTAAACTCTTTATTCAGTTTCTAAGCTTTTTTGAGTTTTTGTTTGATATTTGAGTTTATTTAAATGATTGATGTATCGAAAACCGTTCGCTATCTAAATATACGTCGTGATGTAAACATTCCAATCGATCAAACTACAATTCGATACATTCTGTGATTAATCATTTTTCTTAATCGAACTTCCTCATTTGATCACGATTTTCTTGAAAAGAAAAGAAAGACTTCATTTCAATCGTTTGTAATTTCATCAAAAACATAAGTGAAATAGAAAAATACATTTACCATTATTTTACTAATATCTTAAGAAATACATACGAAAACCCTCATAACTAGTATCTTTAAAGCAAATACAGATACTGATTAATTGCTTCAGCTCGACATTTTTTCCTCATTAAAATGGTAGCAGTAATACCTCGGCTAACAAAAGATAATTCGTTCCAGAATCACGCTCGCTAGCCGAATTATACGTTAACCGAAACCCAATTTTTCATATGTTTCTATAGACGATCATGTAATTCGTTCCAGATAGTGCTTAAAATTTGAAGACATGTTTTCTAAACTGCCAAGGAGCCAAGAAACTTAAAAACAAGACAAAAACTGACCAAATGCTGAATGAAAAAAATAGATACAGGAGAATTTACAGGAAGATTAGATACTGGAAATCTTATTTTACATTTCATTACACGGCTTTAGTCCACTAAAATTAGTGTTGGCACAATAGAAATTTAAGTTTTGTCGAGTTCGCAGGTGTCTTAATTTAACACTTAATAACAATTTGTGATTTGGTCAGCTCATTTCTGTGTATGATATATGCAGATAGAAAAGATAAGCTTCTAAAATGTCCATATTGTTCAGTTTGATGCTAAGAGTCTTAGAGTTTGCTAAGTCTTTTTTTTCAATGAATTTTCTACGAGCTGAATCTTTTATTTTGCATGAAAATTACTTAAATGAAAAAACTTGCAGAAATAGAAATGGAGGTATATCGGGAAAAAAATTCTGAGGTAGGCATGAATCGAGATCGAGGGACTGTAAATCTGATGCTAATTGGCAGTACAATTTAGCTCAACGCAGCTGTGCTATGATAGTACGCGCATCAATATTAAAGAAAATTATCGTTAGCCGATCATTTCTCAATGATGAAAACCGATAAAAAGCAAAACCGCAATATCTACCGAAACGTTGTCGATAAACGATGGAAATGACGTGACAATATCATTTTCATGACACATACATAAAAACACAGTTAGCCAGATCAATATTCGGTTAACTGTGAATTACTGTATTTTAACGTGTGTAAGGAACCACCCTTTTAGCCAAAAATTGTCTCGCAAAAATAGGAGGGGGTTTCTTGTATTGTATTTTAGATATATCTTTTCAACTTCTTTTCAAATTTTAAGTCCAAAAAAAAATCAGGGGCTTCCTTATACACGTTAAAAGCGGTGGTTAGCCGAGGCAGAAAAACCACGAAAAACTCTTCGTTAGCCGAAAAATTCGTTAGCCGAGGTGTTCGTTCGGCGAGGTATCACTGTACCATCATCGTACTCCTATCAAATTTGTAACGACATATTACCGTAAGAGTAACAACAAAACTAAATCAATAACTCGTGATTGTATAAAGAATTGATCATGAAGCTGTAATGATATGAAAAAGGAAAAAAAATCGTTTTACTTCATTAAATGGTCTGGTACCAGGCGGGAAGATGTTTTTTTTTTACAGGTTATTATTTTTTTTTATTTTTTTTTGAGTCGATTGATCCGCATAACGCCCGGATTACACGTCAATCCACGCTGATATCAACGATTACGGAATCGATTGATCGGAAGGTCGCACGCGACGTGACTGTGATTGCGGGTCAGCCGTGAAAGCTCCTACCCTTAAATCATTTTGAATAATGCCAGTTATACGTGCCGGGAGCAGGAGGAAAAAAAAACACAAACACACATTTTTCTTTTCCCTTCCTTAATATCAGTTGAACACCAACCTAATGTGAACAAGTTCACAGCCCATTAAAAATTAAAACGCGGGGGGAAAAAAAAGAACTGTGAACGTGAAATTGGGCGCGACATTTCATTTTGGTCATTTTCATTCTTAATCTCCGTTTTCTCGAATATTCTCTTTCCGGCCAAAAATGGTTAAATAGAAAAAGAAAAGATCAGAAAATGTAATGGATCATATGGTCCTTTCTTTCTCTCAATCTCGTTTATTAAGGTGAATGCAAATTAATGACCCCGATATTATTAAAATTTGGAATTTTAGGGTAAAACCCACACTCTCCATGGTACAGTTTAAAAGTATATAAAGCTCTGCTGTCGCAAGTTGGATCATTGCATTCAGTGTTCAGTCTTTTCGAAGTTAAGTTTTAGTACCGATACATTCAGGGAATATCAAAATGATATCGAAGGTGAGTTGGATTGATTTCGCTATTACTTTCATTTGAATCGTAAATTGCCTTAATTCAAAATAACATTTATAGTAGCACTAAATCGTTACATTAACCCTCAAATGTTGAATTTTTTTTCAAGCTGATAATTTTTTTCATAGTTGAAGGCATGTATTGAAAGCCGAAAAAATCATTTATAAAATATATATCTCATATTTTACTGCTTTTACGGAGCCTTATTGAAGGCGTGTAAAGCCTCAAAAATCCCACATAAAATAGTAAATATGTTAGATGTAATTATCACTTTCCAAATATATCTTCTTTTTGTGATTCAAACTATAGTAAGAAAAAAATTCGCAATTGCAAATTTCCGGGTAAAAAAGAAGAAAAGGAATGCAAAAAGAAAAAAAAAAGTCATTTTTACAAATTAGCAAAATCACAGCCATGTATGCTCTGCAACAAATAAAGAGCTGTTGTCGTTAATTGGCACATCTACCAACAAATTCAAAACATAAAATGAAAAGGAAATGACCTCACCTTATCTGCAAAAGTGATTCTGAATTTTTATTTTCAAACTGGCTAAAGTAATGAGCGTTTAACTGATAATTTGCACGTATGCAAAACCAGCATTTAAAGGTTATTATTAGTGGTGAAGCTCAGGGCCGTCATTTCAACTTTTTCCAGGGAGGGGGCAAACCTTATCCGGGGGGGGGGGCAAAGCACATGTACTCAATGTATGTATATATATATTTGTATATATATATATATATATATATACCATTTTAGTGTATTTTCGAAAGCCAGGGTGGGCAACGGCCCCCCCCCCCTGCCCACTAAATGACGGGCCGGGTGAAGCTGACTTTATTGTCTTGGTTTTTTGGTATAGGAATAAAAATGGATAAATATTTGACTCTGATGAATATCAATATTATGGCTGCGTTTCGCTGAAGTACACATTAATTGAGACGAGATTCACAAATTTTAAGATCAGGATTAGCATGCTCTAACATGTATTTTCGAATAATTATCTCGTTTTATTTCTAAATTATTCCTAATTAAATGTATGTGTTGCAGTTAATGTAATTGATATTTCTATTTAATTTCAGGTTTTTGTAGCTCTTGCTGTGGTCGTTATCGCCATTGAAGCAACTTATGTTCCTTTGGTAAGAATATTTTATTATAGGGTTTATTAGTTTTTGCTATTTCGTTCTGTTAGAGAGTGTCTGCTTAGTTTCATGAGAATAATTTGAATAGGATGTCACCACATACATCTTCATATTTCACAGTTTAATTATACACATCGCATAGGTTTATTTATAAACCTCTTCAAATAACGGTAATTTCTGCTCAGTAATTTAATAAATGAATCATTAAAGTTATGTGTGTGTGTTGGGAATGTAATTATAATAATTCATAACTGAAAATGTATATCTTGATACAAATAGAAATTCAAAGTTATAACAGGCAAATTGCCCAACCAGGTGATTCGAATTAAAATACAGAAGACGAAAAAAATATAAATACTTCTACAAATATTAAATATATTTAGAAATATATTAAAATTATTTATTATCATTGGATACGAAATATTTCGAAATATTTCACTTATGTTTTCTAGGTGATAGTCCAAAAATCCAGTCTCTAAATATGTACAGTTTCATTTTTTTTCTATTGGTTCTTACAATTCATGATTTTTCTCAACGTAGGAACATCATCATGCTCCCCAACCTTACGCTTTTGGATACAAAGTCAAGGATCATCACGGCGAGCAACACAGAGAGGAAAGCGGTGACGGTCACGGCAACGTCAAGGGCAGCTATGGTTTCACCGACGACAGAGGAATTCACCGCCAGGTTGACTACGTCGCTGACAAGGCCGGCTTCCGTGCTCACGTGAAAACCAACGAGCCGGGAACTGCAAATCAAGATCCAGCTGCCGTCAAGATCGAGTCCTCAGCACATCCATACCACGGGGCAGGACATCATGGAGTTGCCGGACACTACGGTGGAGGACACGGGCAAGGACTAGGAGCTGGTCTACACGGTCATGGCCATGGCCATCATGGAGCCCATGGTCATCACGGAGCGCATGGTCATCACGGAGCCCATGGTCATCACGGAGTCCATGGTCATTTCGGAGGTCTTGGTCATCTCGGAGGTCTTGGCTCCTACGGAGGCCTCGGCTATGGTGGTCTCGGAAACTACGGTGGTCTTGGATTTCACGGAGGTAACGGAGCCTACGGTAACTTCCACAAGGGTCTCGGCGGGTATGGACTAGGAGGAGGATATCCGTTTGGAGTTTACGGCCTCGGCGGTTATGGATACGGTACGATCAAGAGGTACGACAGCCGTGAAGATGGAAGGTTTCTTAACCACTTCTAACAAAAAAAGGTTGCGAGTCTTATCCTCATATCAGTTAGAATCGTATGCCAAATACATGTGATCTGTATCAGTAACTATTCGTGAATTAAAAAGTTTCTGTGTTCCTATGAAATTTGATTGTCTTTCAATTTGAGTGTTCCTTATAGTACACAACGAGAGCTACTTTATAAAAAGGGAAGAACGAAGTACGAAAAAAAAAACCTGTGTGGAAATTTTCCATGCTAGTACAGTCGAACTTGATTAATTCGAGGTCGAAAGTCACTGGAAAACAGTTCGAATTATCCAAAATCCGAACTATTCAATTAATCTATCCCGGATCCGTAAAATAACTACAAATTGCGACAATCATCCACGTTCGCATAGAATAATGATATTTAGAAGTCTTCTAAATATTCTTGGGCAAAGTGGATAACTCTTCTATAGAATAATGATTATCAATTATTAAATTTCTATCACCAGTCACGAAACTGTTTCCCAAATATTATTAATTAATAATAATAATAATTGGTCTTAGCTGCTATGTTATTTCACTGTTTTGGAATCGGCATCACTGCAGAATTTCTTCATCACGTTCAAGGCCTGATTAACGGTTCATGGTCATCCGTTACGAAACTGTTTCCTGAATTTTGCTTATCATTGTTATGCTATCAAGGAAATATACTTCCGTTAACGTATCACAAAAAATCTGAACTCTGATACTTTTAATACTATTAATGACGGCAAAAAGATTCAGGTTTTGAGTGGTACATCTTCATCCATAGTTTGAAACTCATAATCGGTATTTAAGTGGCACGCCTTTAAAATTTATTGCTTGATCGAGAAAAAATCAGTCTGACTTTTTGTAGAAATTTTCCAAACTAAATTTATTCACACAAAAAAATCATGATTTTTTTTTCCAACTTCAAATTATTCAAAAAAAAATTTGATATTGAATTAGATAGAAAACTCAAGTGGAATTTGTAAAAGTTCGAATTAACCAAGTGCTACTGTATTAGTAAACAAAATAGTTAGAGGTATTTACCATCAACAAAAAATAATCATCATTCAACCTGATGAAATATATTTTGTAAGATATATTGATTTTGATCTCGAAAGAATCGTATTTATGGTTTCGCATAAGAGAAATATAATGAAAAACCACCATTTGAATTATTACACTTGTTTTCGATGGAATAACGAAAAATGCAGCAGGACACTTGAAATAAGGTTATTTTCAAACAACTCCGATGAACGTATTTGCCAATAATAACAAAATAAGTGTTTATTTCCAGATACTATCGATTCAATTGTTAAAAAACCGATTTCGTTTCGAATATGAGGACAGATTTGATGAATTGAACATTATTTGATGTTAGAATTGATTCTGTCATGAATGTGCGTATCAGTAAGAATGAAAATCTGGCTCTTTCTTTTTATGATGCTTTGAAAAATGAATGAGGTGAGCAAAAGAGGGCAAGGGCAAAGCATTTGAAAGAAAAATAGGTGCTGGGGTTGGAAAATTGGCAAACTCAGAGACGTAGATTAATATTATAATATTATAAGACAAGAATAAATAAAAAAATATTCTTTGCCTATGAGCAACCTAGCTACAATTTAATTCCAAGAAAACAAAGTAATAATGTACACGTCTAAAATTATTGTCTAAATGCTACTGGGAGTCAAAAAACCATATAAATAAATAAAAATAAACAGGAAATTAAGGAGGAAAAAGAAGAGAAAACATGTACATTGATACCTCTACTAACGAACGCCTAGGCTGACGAAAATTTTTTCCGTGATTAACTGCCTCGACTAATGAATATTTTCGTTGGTATGGATGCATATGCTAAATCTAATCTACTTATTGAGCTGAATTTTAGTGCCAATCACCATTACTACTTCACCAAACACCAACTCTGGCCATATCATTATATTGCAATTTACTGCCATTGATGAGAAGGGTTGGAAATGAAGGCACTGTCTATCGGTGGTCGCCTCAAGTTCGTTAGGGAAAATATCTTATCTATATCCTCTCTTGGGTTGGAACCCGGGAAATCACCATTACTGTCATTCGAGTCCGATTTTATCTCATATTCACCTCAGAATTTTTTTCCAGGTGTAGCTTTCTTTCAAAAGATTTTCAACAATTTCATGTAACATGGAAGATTCAGCTAATAGCAAATCCATTGAAAAAAAAGGAGCCTATGCATTCACACTACATATATTCAAAGCAGGAGTTTTTTTTCAGTGTAACGACACTTAGCATCAAACTGAACAGTCTGGAAATTCTAGGAGCCTATTTTTTCTATCTGCATGCATTAGACACAGAAATGAGCAGACTCAATAACAAATAGATAGTAACACCTACAAACTCGACAGGATTGTATCAACTTCAGCTTTAGTAAACTGAAGCTAGTGTTGGTATACATGGTGAAAAATAAAAAGAGCTTTAGTGTATTTTCTTCTTGCTATAAACTCTCATTTATCCAATTGCGTGGCTGCTTACTTCAGCCTTCGATCAGTTTTCGTCTTCTTTTTTTTTATAGTGCTCGTTGATGTTTCATGAAACTTGTCATTAAATTTCGTCAAAGATAGGAGCGGAGATCATAAAAGATTTTCCCATAGGAACCTTTAAAATCGCGTTTCGGTTAACGAACATAATTCCAGAACGAATCATATTCGTTAGCTGATGTATAATAAAATTTTCCATTCAACGTAAGGCCGAGATTACACTATAAACGTTTGGTAAACGATCAGCGATCTTTTACAAAACTTGAAAAAAAAAACATTCAATAAGCCCTTCACATTCGTTTAAATGTAACCGATACGCTTATTGCTTAAATTTTTCAAGTTTTACAAGAGATCTTTTATCAAACGTCCCGGAATAAGTTACGACTGATATTTTTATAATTACACAATTACCAGTCTTGCTCACCATTACCAAGCACATAAACATTTTTCGAATTTTTCCATGTTTTTCATAAGTTTTGTACATTGGAGCTTTTTTTCAAAGCAATACTAATATAATTACTTTTAAAAATATACTACTTCTCCAAACAGTTCTCATTTATCTAACATTTTCAGCATATTTTTAAGAATTAATAAATTATTACTTTTTAAATTAATCACTTATAATTTATATCTCTCAAATCTGTTGGGATACAGACCGAAAAAAATTGAAGATATTTTTCAGAAAACGTAAAAAAAAAACTGCCTTAAAAATATCACCAATGATGCAATTTCTACCTCAATGCCCGAGAGCAAAGGTGCATAATTGTACAACCTTTCAAGTCAGTTTGCCAAATATGAGGTATGTCTGCCTCTCGCGGGCCTGTATATGAAGAGTGTGACGCCACATTTTACGGGATATTCCCGTGATTTTTTTTCTTTCCGAACTTCTTTTATAAAATGCACCTTTTTTCCCAATATTAAACAAGGTTTGGTTGAATTTTTGAAATAAATAATAATAATTAATTTTATGACTTATAAATTATATTTATGACAATTATCACTGTAATTATCATAATTAGTTACAGTCATATAAATACATTTATCCCACATTATAAGTCAAATATATATATAGAGTACATGTTTTTGGGTGAATTACATTTTCACTAGCAGTACCCATCATTTTCTACGACTGTTTATTTTTCAGCAATTTTAGCGATGCTGGAAACTTTACTTGAATTTGACAGCTTATTTGGCCGTAAATGACAACTTCACTATTTTTCGACAATTGTTTTTTCTGTAATTGGCAATTGTCTTTGACAATTTTTTTCTGCTGTAATTTACAACTTTACTTGCTTTCGATGGTTTTTTTGGCTGTAATTGGCAAATTTACTTCCCTTGACAAGTTTTTATGATGATATCACGCATTTTTATGAAAAAAATATGGTCAGTTCAGGTATTTATCCTGTTTTTTGTGTATTGATACTTTACTACCGGGTCAACTTTTACGGACCTCTTTGAGGGCAAAATTTGGCCCTCGGGCCGAAGGTTGTGCACTTTTGCCTGAAAGGATTCGTTAACTTTCATGGTTAACAGCAAACATTTCATTCCCGCTACTTTTAAAGTACTTTTTAGACGCTATAAAGGCGTTACATGTATCCGAGAAGACGTGACTACTTAACAGTTTCAAGTCAGCAAAAATTGGAAATTGAGAATTCTCGGCAGGTAGATAAATCATTACGTGGAGATAGAAATTCCACAGGGAAGATTGATAAGAAAGGCAGAGCGCCTCGAGCTTCTTAAGATAGGCGACTTCGTCCATAAAACATTTTGACTAGTGGAAAATCTCCTCGGACTTTCCCAATAAATGAGTTGGTTGTGTTTTTCTCTCCCTCGTCTTGTCTTACTCCCCACCCGACTGTCAACAGAACAGTCTTGTTATGCAATTACGTTGGACAGTTTTCGAATCTACCGTCCAGAGAATAATCATCAATCAATGAGGCCGTGTTTTTGCTGGCTAATATGAAAGGCTAATCAGATTCTCGATTTTTTGTTTTTCCATGGGTTACGGCTCTCATTCATTGATTGATTGCGTCGTGTGTATTAGTCTGTGAAAGAAATACATAAGTGGGAAATAAAATATCATATTAGAATTCAAGATATTTACTTCTAAATGATGATTGAAATTAAAAAAAAAATTAACAGTTGTTGAAAAATCAAAAAAAAAAAAAAAATTATATGCATTATTCGAAAATTACAAGAAATTGCATGAAGATGAGAGTGACCATCATGGAAATATTTATATTAGTCAACGAGAATAATGGCATAAAATATTTTTACAGCATTCTTTTTAAAATTGTAAATTGTTTCCGAATTTTTAGAAGTCTGTGAGTTCATTTTGCCAAAATTCTATAAATAGTAAACTTTGTGCACGGCTTGGAATTATAAAATTTTTGATTTTTAAATCCGAATGAATAACGTAATATATTTTCTCTTGTACTTCGCGTCTTCCACGTATAACTTGTCAATACAAAACTGCTGGTTTTATTTTCTTGTTACATAACAAGACAATAATCTAACACCCAAAGTTATTAAATTTAAAAGTTTTCGGGATTTTTTTGGCCGACGTGAAGTACAGTTTTTGTCTTTCGACGTTTCGTTCGCACGAGTGGTGAACAAGAATTGACCCAAAGTTATTACTTAATGCCTCGAGCCAAAAATTTAATTTCGTTCAAGCTATGGGATGCACCATATTTTTGATATAAAAAGAGGATATAGCTATTTTTTTTCGTGACGAAAATTGATATAAGTTATCTGAGAAATTCATAAATAATTTTTGGTTAGCGAAAGGATTAGGTTACTATTAACCTCTTTCATTAGGGCCCTAAGATAACTTGATATTGAACATCAATTGATTTATTTCAAATTATGTGCAAATAATAAAAAGAGTTTATGGCTATCCAACGATTGTAAGCAAATGATTGCTTTCGTGGATGTTGTAATTGCGAACAGATATCAGAAACGAATTCAATTATTTGGGTGATATTTTCAATCGAAACCCTAAATAGAAATCTCAAGCAGTGGGTGGCAATAAGCAATACAGTGAGAAATATATTAATATTAGAATTTATAACTTGAAAAATTCTACACACCCCCCCCCCCCCTCCTGCAGTTTTTCTCAATATATAGTGAAACCTGTACGAAACTTAACGTCAACAGACTGAAATAATATTCCGTTTCAGACAGATTCCCATTTTAGAAAAGTGCAAATAACAGCACTAATCATTGAACAGACTATATTTTGATTCCGTTTAAGACAGGTTTCCGTCTCATACAGTGTCCGTCTTGCACAGTTTTCATTGTATTTTCTTTGGTTATTGTGTGTGTGTGTGTGTGCCAGTTATACGATATGCAGTTACAGTTTTTTGGGAATATGCAATGTGTATGTCATGATATCGTCATTAGATGTCTAATGACGATGTGATTAAAAATACATTGAAAAAAGTGATTAGTAACACTGAGCAGCGACACGAATTGCGTCTGTCACGAAGCTATATCATTCTGAATGATTTTCACCTCTTGAATACGAATATTATTACTATGAAAAGGTTTTATTGGCGCTCGTTAATATCACTATGTCATTAATTCCAATAGTGTCATTATAACACAGTGTCCTTCAACCTTTTTTCTACTTGTGGACCGGTGAGAATAAGTTTACAGTTTCGCGCACACTATCATAAACGGGGAAAATAATTTGCAAACCAGCCAAAAACAAAAGGAAAATAATAATAGGAGATGTAACGTTTCCTAACTTATTATATTTTATCGTGTGAGAACCATAGTTGGTTGAGCTAGGACTCATGCTGCCACCTATCAAATAAAAATAACACCACCTGTAATTGTTCTAGTAAAATTACTAAGTGGTTTCAAACTGGTGTGCAGCATTGAAATGAACAGTATGTGGTATGATACATATATTTTATAATTTCCGTGCTATAGATTGCTACAAGTTTCATGCGCTATAATACCTGAATACCAGCATGAAAATAAACAGTATATGTCATCATACAATGTATTGCTCAGTTCCACCGGTATAAAACCAACAGTTAATTTTACTTGAAGTATTTACAGCTTTGGTCTTATTTGATAGGTGGCAGCAGGAGTCCTAACTCAAAGCTTCTCTTTTTTTTAAGAAATATTTATGTAAATTTTTCTTCTATAAGGAATTGGTATTGTCTTACTATACACAAAATAAATGTAAAATTTTGGAGAAATCCGTTGCCACTCCAGCTTTTTCATAGTTAAATTCGGGTTTAGCACACCAAATTACATAAGAAATGTAAATAACTGTTTTCAAACCAAGAAACTTTGTTAAAATTTGTTGTCTGGTGCCTGCATTAATGATTATAAATCCAATGATCCAGGACTGCATTAATGATTATAAATCCAATGATCCAGGACTGCATTAATGATTATAAATCCAATGATCCAGGACTGCATTAATGATTATAAATCCAATGATCCAGGACTGCATTAATGATTATAAATCCAATGATCCAGGACTGCATTAATGATTATAAATCCAACATTCAGAAACTTTACATGTACATGATTTCCTTATTTAATCAAAGAACGTCTTTCTAGTTCGAAACAAAACAAAGGACGAGACATTAGACAAAGAGAATATGAATTATATATATATATATATATATATTTCACCTAAGGAATAATAACAAGCTAAGTCAATAACTAAAATCGGAAAAATTCATTAAAAAAAATCTAAATGATCATTAATTAAGAATATTATCTCAGGCGAACAAAATGAGTAACTTATAATAAATGCAATTTTGATGAGGTACTGTACAGCTGTCTACACGCAACGATTGGTCTGTTTCCAAGTATATGCAAATTAACGAACGTTGGCTGGACGGATTGTGCGTGTGATCCCTTTGATAAAATAAAAGAGTTCAATATGCATTTTTATTTTGTTTTAATTGTATTCATGTATGAAATGAATTTCAGTTTAAAATATTTCGTTGTTAGGGACATAAATTTCCCATAAAATAAAATTACGTATTTCAAAACAAATTTTGTTATAATATTACGAAAAATTCTGAACAAAAACAAGTGAATAAATAATTCAGCGTTATTTCAGATTAAATGACACTTTTCTTCACCGTGCGTGATGTTCATAACCTTTCACTCTAAATACTTTTTGTCGCAATGACGATCGACCCACGGACGGAATATTTATTTATCTTAATGTAAAATCTTGGTTATTTGACGTACAGTAATCTATATCGTCTCCTAATATTATTAATTAGCAGAATGGAGTTGCCACGCCTAGAAAATCTGATTTATATCATTAGTCATTCGCAACGTCGGATATTATTTTTCCTACTCTTCGCAACGTACGTGGGATTTAAATATCTGCATTTTTATGTAAAGAAAGTAATGGGAAAAGAAACTTTTCGAAGTGATTTATTCAATATCGACTATGATAGCGATTTCTGTTTTGTTTTTAATAATGCCATTGGTAAAATATTAAAGTATTTCATGTTATGCGAAGTAAATCACTTATAGTGTTTTTATAAGCTAATTAACTCTCTTGGAAGGAAATAAAAATCAAATTAAAATATGTTTGAAATAAAACGCAAAATACTGTATTTCAGATTCAAAATACAGTAGTTCTTACAATGAGATTAAAAGAGTTAATATGAAAAATACTGACATTGAAAGAACTAATTAAGGTGTAAGCGACTATCTGTATCAGCACTTTTCTATGAAATGGTACTGGAGTGAACTTCAATAACATATTTTGATAGAAAGTGTCTGAAAATGGTGAAAACAATAATAAATTTTGTACTACCCACGCCATTTTCTATGAAAACATACTTTTTATGTCAAATTTCAAGCAAATTCATGTGATATTCAAAACACGATTGCAAAAAATTCTATGAATGAAATCTTTTTTTATTTCATTTTCACAATATATTCAGCTGGTGATGATACAGGTTATGAACTGAACCAAAATTTAAAGGGTTGTATAGTACATGTTCCTAAGTTACACCCAAATCTGTTTATGTACGTGTGAGTTTTTGGAAATTCATTTATAATATACCTGTATATAAAACACTGTAATCAGACAAACACATGCGATAAATCTTAAATATTGGTCCATAAACTTGGCAATATATGAGAGAATATCATATCAAAATTTTGCTATGATACAATAAACAGACTTTTATAAATCATATTTCAAACTCAAGTAAAATGCCAAAAATGGCATACGTCGTAAAACGCATTCAACGTTTTTATTCACGGATTACTTGATGTAAAATCGCAACACTAAATTGGACAAAACTTTGTTTCTAAGCGTTACAAACAAAACATCGCAGTAAATGGCGATTTCACGAAAAAAATTATTTTAAAAAATCGATATTTTCTTCCCTAAATGACGTTTTGGACGTAATCTAATACCTTGAGTTGGCTGTGGTTGTCTTGATAACAGGGTACATATACTACCTCATATCTTCGATAATCTGGATCAAACAGAATGGACGGACACAAAATTTATTTTACAAAAAGTAAATCCTCCATACGTGGTTTCAGGAAGGAAATTAAAGATCCACATTCATTTTAACATGCAAGTGAAATAAAAAAAAGAAAGAAGCAAAGAAATATTCAGCTTGAAAGTGGCACTTCCGTAAAGTTATAATTAAAAATTATATAAAATTTCAATTTTTTTTTTTGCATATGTTACGGTAAATGTGATAATTCCATTATTATGAATAATAACCCGATTTTTTTTATCGATTAATATGAATAATAATCGAATTTACCCCTTTCACATTAATCTCATTAAAAATATGTCAATTATTAAAATTTTCCCCTTTTTTCAGTGTACTGAACAACATTTACCCAGTAAAATTTGGATGAAAATTGGCTGAGATAGCAGTGATTGATATTCTTAATTTTTGCCAATTTTTTGAAGTCTAGAAAAATTTTGAGACTTGGTATACGTAAACACCGTAAGACTTGGAAACACGTAAGACATTGCAAAAATCGGGGGGGGGGGGGTCTCTATCACCGAACATCGCAATGACAAATTTAAAATTTGAAATAAATTAAATTGATTAATGAGAGATACATTTGCCAGATTGTATCAATAATTGAAGAAAATTAAGATGCACTGTATTTATTTAGACTTATTTTAACTTCAAAATTCCCCCTTTTTTTGCACATTTTACAGACATGGAACTTACTCCTCATCTTAAAAGAATTTTTTTTTTTTCCCTGGTTTCAACTGTTTTCAGTTTCAATAAAAGAGGTTTTAACGTATTTAGTCCTATATATTTCAGTGGAATGACCTATTTCAATCGTTTACGATAACAAATAAATTGAAAATTTATGGATTGTATTATAAAAATTTTGTCAAAAAAAAAGTAGATTTACTTATTTCAAATTTATGTTTAATAATTGATTATACAAAAAATTGATAATGTAAATTCGTAGCAAAACAATATACTATAATTTTATTGAAAGTGGGAACATAGTTAGAAAATATTGAGGTCGTATCGAAGAAGAAAGAATTGCTCAATTATGATTACAGTATATACAGATATTTTTTATTAGTAAATTTCTAAAGTAGATTTTTGAGGTAAAAAATCGTGCGAAGAAATTGCGTTGGACGAAATCTGTCTTATTATACAAGCGGAAAATGAGAGAAAAGAGAAACTGAACAGTAAGGCCGTGTGAGTGTGTTTTTATTTTTTAAAAAGATTATGAATGCTATTTTTCTTTACCTATTTAAAAGAAAAAAAAACATTCATTTAGCACTTTCACCTATTTCATTGAAAAAAAAAAATTCCGTAGTATAGTTTTTTTTTCTTTCGAAGTTATCAAGAGACAGTATTGATTACGGTATCTATATCATTATAGCATTTTAAGTGCACATTCTAGATATATATCGCTTTTATTTATTTACTTTACGTTAATCCGTGAATGATTATGATATAACTGATAAATTAAGCCGCTGAAAGGTAGGGTGGAGAAATGGAATTTAGGTTGGGTGTTGATACGGATTTTTTTTTTCTTATTTTAAAAAAGTGGGAGGAAAAGATTTCGACCCCGAATTAATAAGGTTTTATGTCGAAAACATTAAAATTTCAAGTTCAAACCGTGCAATTCGTTTTTGTATAAAAAGGGTTGTCCGCTGCCAGAATTATATCATACCAGTTTCATACATTGCTCTTGTAGGAACACTCGGATTAACTCAAACATGTCTCTTAAGGTAGGTAAATATATTTGGTTATTCTTATGTTTGTATCAGTCATTGAAATTGTCGTAGTTAGTTGCATAAAGCAGCGTCCTATACAGCTTTAAACGTTATTCCTTAGCTCTTGCGGCTAATTCAAAGCCATAGCCTATTTAGTAACTTTTTTTGTGGCATTGTCTAAGATATTCGGGGGAATTTTTTAAAGCATTTTTATGTTTTTAAATTAAGAGTGACAATTTTTTACTCCATGACAATGTTCAATGTTTGAAAATAAGTAACATTATAAAATTCTCAAGATTCTTGAATGAAAATAGTGTGTAACGTATGAAGCTGGGGCGTTTCTATGCCTTTTTTCTTCCTCTGTCATTCGACTTGTATATCTTATTTTAAAAAATAACAGTGGTTCTGATCACATAATTCCCGATAGTCATATTACTGTGGACTAAATTTTGGATTCTGGATAAAAAAAAAACTACTGATTTTTCTTATAATCATTGCATAACTTTACATTGGCATGTTAATAGTAATAATATCATTAGAGATATCATCATAATATCATACGAGACTAAACTATTTTCAATGAAATATTTATATTTTGCTTAACTTCTTTTATACGGTTTTTCTATGCCTAATTACATATAATTCATTTCTTTGGAGGGGGGGGGGATTTAAACCCACAGTCACCCCAGATCATTCAATTTTTTTAATATTAATTTTTTAATAATTATTTAGGCTAGGGGTTAAAATTTGGTAACCAACGCAAATGGGTTCCAGGGTCATCGTGATAGCGGTTATATTAGTGGATGTTTTATCCTCTGCACAGTGTAACAATTATATTGATCACCCATGGTCTGTCGAAATGTACATGGAATTTCGGCACCATTTTGTACCATTTGGTGTGTGGAATTTTCGCGGTAGACATGTATACTTCTGCAGTTATCTTGGTGCCAAATATTCTAAATCGGTTTTTACGCTCGTGAAATCTCCGAGCTTCTTTAGGTATAATTGTAATCTTATTAACGTCGGTTATCATGCATTTGTATTGAATATACAGTATTTAGCGCACTGAAATAATACATATAGAGCTTCTCACAAAACAAATCAGGAAATTCGAAAGCATAATTACGAATTTAACACGCAAGAATAACGGATGAATAAAAATTAATAATTTATTTAAAAATATTACTCGAACATATTTTTTGTTCATTTGTTTTCAGCACTGTCAAAATTTGGACACTGCTGATTTAAAGTAAACTTTTCTGACCCAACGGTCCCTATAATTATTCTATCTGTTCATTTTTTAATAATCATCATAATTACCAAAACTATACCTACAATATTTGATTATACATTTTCTATCAAAAATTTTATAGAATTGCATAGTTTATACAATTTCATCTTTTATATTATGCATAAAATTAATACTGTCTGTTTCCATAGGAACAACTAAAATACATTCGATAGATAATGTCTTTATACTCGTACATCAATAATTTTGTCTAATTTTCTACATTGCATATTAACATAGCAGTCATATTCACTACTATAATGATGATAATAAAACCAAAAAGTGTTTCGACATAGTATGACTGATGGTGGAAAACGACCGCTGTAACATGCTGATTACTTTAATAAGCTCTATAACTCACACTTATTAATTAACTTTACTTATCTATGTATTTACCTCCAATAAAAATAGGATTGTTCTGTGTAATAGGGTGTGTCCGGGCACACTTGAAACAATTCGGTGTTATGTGGGTTATGTTTGCTTATTATTATTAATTATTACGGCCAATTTTCTCCGATATGGATTTCAATTCATTGCTTATTAATTAATGAACACTTACTTCTCACAAACATCTAAGTAATCATTAACTAATCATTAATCTCTGACTCAATTTCAAAACTTCCTGTCATGATCAGTCGAAGTTCTCGAAGAAATCAATGATAAACGCTATAGTTGTGAGATAATCGACTCGAGAATATGATTTAGAATTCTAATATTAATAGAAAGTATTTTCTTTTTATGTTTTTTGTAAATACATATTTTAGAAGACTTTCACATACCTTGTTACCACAATTTCTTAGAAATTCAGAAATTCGCTACTCGTATTGCAATACCTACAAAAATGATCTACTATATATAAACTAAACTATTCCAAAAAGTTTTTTCTCAGCCATAGACTTTAGAAAATGAATTGGATTTGAAAGGAAAAAAAAATTGTCCTAGAAATCTCATTTTAATCTTTCAATGAAGCCCCAAATTCAATCCATCCATTTTATTTGACTTTTAAAATGTCGATTGTTAGAAGCATTTTGATGCTATAAAAAGATTTAACTATGTAATAGCAGTATTATCCGTCCGAGATGAAACTTCCTGTATTTTGAAAACATTTTTGAAAGACAAAACTCTTATTGAAATATTCGCAAATAAAAATTTACACAGTCATAATTATTTTCCTGAATGGGTCAGATTACTTTCATTGTAATCATTATAAACATTATGATCAACTTCCTACTTCAATTTAGTAAACACGTTTTATGACGCATATCAGATTAACATCAAATGTTTCAGTAAGAGCGACGAATGTAGATATACCGGTATAGACATATAGATTCCATGGTTCTTTCTAGAAACTAAAGTAACGCATTTATAAATTCATCAGCAAAATGAGAAAAATCGACCTGTAATACTATCACTTCAGCAAAGTTTTTATGCGGACCCGAATAAAAAAAAAATGAAGATTAGTAAAACTTTGATTTCTATATATTCCCGAAAGAAATTCGCTCTGTTGATAATTTTTTCTTTTTTCAAGATACCGATAATTTAAATTCCTGATTTTTGCTTCTTTTTACGTAATGAAATAATCAAGTTTTAGAAATAATATAGAGGGAGTAATACAGAAAGTATTTGTTGTGAGAAATAATTATTCCTGTATAGTAAAATTAATGAAAATGTGAGGATTCCAGTAAAATTTTCGTTGTGAAATAAATTCGTTTTGTGGTGAGACCGTACATTTGATTTTTATGTAAGGTGTGTTTTCTAAATGTCTGAAACTAACATTTGATTGTCTTTAGAAAATTGGAGTGAAACTAAGTGACGTTATTCGTTGCATAGGAACGGCATGACTGAATTTTAATTATTCTAATTATTTTTTCCTTACTCATGTAGCTTCTTTGAGTCAGTCATCGTAAAATTATTTTTGTGGTAGGGATATCAACATTCTTTAAATATTTTTCTAACGAGAGATCACATTTTCAATTAATTTAATTTTAATTTTTATGAATTTATTTATTATTTTATGATTTTTTTGTTTTCATGAATTTATAAATTTTCGTTGCATGAATTTAAATTTTTCATGAAATTCTATGTGTTTAGTTTTTAGACTTGAGTTGCTTTTGACGTACCATCTCACTGATCTTTTCTTATTGCTACATAGCTTGCAGTCATCCTTTTTATCTCAGCTGTTGTTGCTGAAGCAAGTTACTTACCACATCATGGAGTAAGTTCAAACAAATTAAATACATATTTCGCATCAAAAATATTATTTATATCACCTACACATATTAAACAATTACTTTTTGTAGTGACATTAATGAAAAGTCATTCGAAAAGGTTCAAATTTGTTAAATTTAAAACAAATTTGAAACACAATCATTTTTCTTACATTTGACTTTACAGCTGTAAATCTAATTGCGTTGAATTAAACTTACTATACTCTAGAATTTTAAAATCATACATAATGTTTTGTCACCTATGCTATAATGTTAATAAATTATTCATGCAGGGTCATCATCATCATGCTCCACAGCCATATTCTTTTGGATACAGCATAAAGGACAAGCATGGTGAGCAGCACAGGCAAGAAACCGGTGATGGGCATAGCGGTGTGAAAGGAAGCTACGGGTTCACCGATGATCGCGGTATCCACCGTCAGGTTAACTACGTCGCTGATCACGCTGGCTTCCGTGCTCAGGTCAAGACCAACGAACCGGGAACTGCTAACCAGGATCCAGCTGCTGTCAACATCATCTCCTCTGCTCACCCATATTTCGGTGCCGGACACGGACTGGGATATGGTGGCTACTCCTATGGCGGTCTTGGATATGCCGGCCATGGAAGTCACGGTCACGGCGCACCGCTGGCCGCTGGATATCTTGGAGCATATGGCGGACACGGATTAGGTTATGGTTACGGCCACGGAACTGTCCACCGATATGACAGCAGAGAGAACCATCATGGCCTGTACCACTAGAAACTATATATGTTCTTATTACAAATAAATTTTTTAGTAAAATTAGAAATCTTTCTGTCTATTTATATACACCTTCATTACTACTCTCACTCGTCTAAAGTGTTCGTATTCTATAAAAAAAAAAAGGTAATGACGAAATTTCTGAACTATCAGAGTTAAAAGAAATAACTTAAATTTTCGGATTGAAAGGCTTAAGCAAAGTATGCCGAAAATCGTAGTCTTAGCAAAATGATACTCTGAAAAATATAATTAAAGAGTCGGTATTTATTATCTTCATGATAATATTGCGGAAAAAAGTAGCAAATAAATCGATGCGAAGGGAAAAAATAACTAAATAATTGAGAAAGTGAAATGAAAGCTCTAAAAAAACAGACCTGAGATATTTCTTTCTATCCCCCTGCAAAAGCCCCTGTAAGTGGAAGGTGCGCTTAAGATGCAGTAAATAATTACCTGCAAATTCTGCACAACTGAAATGTTTCATTTTATGAATAGAATTGATTTTTTGACCTATCCGCTTCATGGGCTTAAAAGCACTGCAATCGTAAAAAACCACCTAAAAGCAGTTCAACGTAAGCGCTGCATATGCAAATTTCCCAAAGCTATTCCGGAATGAAATTAAACTTTCATTATAGTTAAAGTTGCTGTACATGAATGACGTATTTGAGTTCTATATATACATGCTATTCAGATAATTTTTCTAATTGGAAGTATGCCTCTAGGACAACGGTTCGCTAGTAAAATCCGGCAAGGGGAATTAAGTTTGTATTTTAGGATAACCAACTTTTTTTTTTAAATAGAAAAACACCTATTTAAAACTTATCCGTTTTTTTTTTCATTCAGATTGAAATTACCGCTTTCCCCAGCTAGTGTGCCACTGTTTAAACTGCTAGTCAGTGCCATGTTCGCTGATAAATAGGTCATCACTTAGTTTACGTAATCTGCAATAATTTCTATGTCTGAGAAATTTTTGGCAGACAGAAATAGTCATTCAACCCCATATTTTGCCTCCATAAGAACTAGCAATTGGTTCTGAGCCACCGATATTTTGAGACGTATTCTGAAAAGCACGCATAAACAAGCATTAGGTTGTAGGCGTATGTAGCATTTATGGTAGGCGCAAGATATTTTTTAAAATCATCATTGTTACCAAAAAAGACGTATTGTGGCTCATATCAGTGGTCTCAACCACTGGGTACTGTGTACTGGGTACTCAACCAACTTGTGGTACTGGGATACTTCAAGGAGGCCACGGAAGAAAATGGAGAAAGAGGCCATGACAGGTGGTTTGGAGAGCTGAGAAGAAAACTTAAGGTGTGGAGAAATAAAGATTTTATATTAGTGACTAACACTTGAAGTGAGAGAGAATCCAACAAAACCACCCATAAAACTAGGGCCTTCTTTAGGGCATAGATCCACCTAGGCCTCACCGCCTACATTTTGCAACAAGTTCCCTAGGATGGGGTTTTTCTCAAGTCCCCGGCTAAATTTTTCAGACTCCCCTTCTCTATATGAAATGTATTGTATGAAAAAAAAAAGATGAAAACCCTATAAGGCCCCGGGCTGTAGCTCTGTCAGTCCCACTCTTGGGTGGGGTCATGCCCAGGGGCCTGATGCCCATAAGTGACCCCACTTTATGATATTTTGTATAGTACAATTAATTGTGAAAATAAGTAGGAAATATGTAGGATGTTTATTTCCAGCTAAAGTATGAGACTACCATAGCATCACTTTGCCTAAGGAGGGGACCCCCATGATGTTGAGACGGTCCTGATAGAACTCGGACTAGCGGGGAGATCAATAAATTCTAGGCTAGTGGTCTGGAGGCCAAGTTTCTTTGCAAAATTTTCATTTAGTATAAATTCACTGAAAAAAATCATTTCAATACGTATAAAGTGTCTTGCTTCTAGATGAGAGTTGAAAACTCTGGGTAAGACAGGGGAGCCACGAGAAAAAAATATGGTTCAAAGGGGGGCCACGGGCAAGAAAAGGTTAAGAAACACTGGCTTATATGATCAAAGTGGGTGTTGAATTGATTTTCAAGTTCTAGAATATCCATTATTATTATTATTATTAATTTAACTATACATACGGTATGAAGAACAAAACTAAAATATCTTAATTGAAACACTTACAAAGATTCTGTTCTTCACATAGCTCAAAACTCACAAAGTGCTGTGACCAGATACATACATATTTGTACTTATAAATATATGATCATACTCGTACATACATGCTGCTCAAACTCTTACGTACATACTCATACAAGATCCTGCATCAAAAATTAAAAACCAATAATTTTTTTAAAATTTATTATAAAAATTATCATTGCTACAATTTTTTAATTAATAAAGATATAATATATCATTAATGTTTTGTTTAAAAAACACATAAAATGATTAAATTTTTATTCGAAATCAAACTAATTTGAAGCTTTTGCAACTAATAATGACAGATGAACATTAGCTAGAATATAGTTTTTCCATATAAATGTTTGATATTGGAATTTTTCATTCAATTTGATATTGCCTATTTATAATTATTTTCACATTAAAAGTCGCTGGTGAGATGCAAATTCACTCTAATGATATAATACAGATATGATCACGACAATCACGTAAAAAATAATTAATGCATTTATTCTCGTGTGGGGTCCATGCTTAGGAAATTTTTTGGAAGCGCTATTATACTCACGGTTTTCTCTTTCAGAAAAAATATAAATATTTCCATGACTTTTTCATGATATTTGATAGTTTCCATTCAGGAATTGATCAAGGAAACAAACATACTTGGCAGTCGGAATTCGAATTTCTCTTAAAAAGAATGCAAAAAACACCCGAACATGGCGAAAATTTAAAAAAAAAATGCAATTACAGTAAAATCCGTATTTTGCGGACACCGGCGGGGAGAAAAAAAATTCGCCCGTAAAAGAAGCGTGACCGTTAAACAGAAGTTTTAAATTCAAACTCAGAATATACCCGGAAAATTAATATTTAGCTGTGAAAGAAGGGTCACCGCATCTGAAGGTTAACCGTTAAAAGGGGTTTTATTGCACTTAATATCTCGATGAATTTTTCTTTTCTGTTAAGGAATAAATTCTCGGTATTAATAAGAGAGGCGTAAATTATACTAACACACATTATTTGTTTGGGAACAGTGAAAAGATCAACAACAACGATGGTAAATTCATTATAATTTAATCGATTAACACATTGTTCAATTTAGTTAAATTTTTATTCCTGTCTATCCGAGATTGTAGAATTTTTGCATGGAATAGAGGAACTATTATTTCACTCGTCAGAGTGATCGATTTCTTGATTTTTGTTTTTCCATAAAAAACACCATTAGTCACATTACACGCATGAATATGATCATAATATTGAACTATCAATGTCCGATGTATTAGGAATACGTTTACAAAAATAAATATACAGTAAAAATGATATTTGGTAATAAATACACGCACAGTATTGCCAAACTAACATGGTGAATGAAACACACCGTGCTAAATTTTGATGGAAATAGAGAATTTTTGTTTTAGAGAATCGCGATGATGTATGCGGAAGGACTTGTATAGAGTGATGACGTTTTCGACGTCGTGTTAAAAATGATGAGGTTCCTTCTTCTAGGTTTCATAAGAATCTACGGTAAAATATATTTTTTCTTATTTACCTTTACAAAATTTACCTTTTTCTTATACATTATTTCTTATGAAGAAAAATGTTCTTTCAATTGATGGATTCATGGTTCATTTGTCAATAAGTGGTCATGCAGTGATCTGAAATTTTTCAAGATTTCAAAATGTCATGAATCGTATCATCAGGTTATCATGTTCGGCAATTACCCTTGTTTTACCTATGACTGTTCGTTTCGGATATATAAGATCGATATGGACAGGTTGATTGATAAACCAGAAATGAATCGAAAATAAATGCCACTTTTTATGTGTCATGTCTTCGACTCTTCACGAGTCGTTCATATATAAGGCTTGAGTGAAATCAACATCTTCAGTCGTGAACTACGCATTTTTAGTTGATCACAAGCAATGATTTCGAAGGTAAGAAGCCATTTCTTATTTCTGGAGGTTCCCTTACATGCCTGATTTATAATATCTATGTTGCTTTTGTATATATGCAATTTCAATATTACTGAAAATAGTTTTTATCGATATTATTAAAAAAATGTTGCGTTATTCGAAACTTAAATAATATGATGAATAGCAGATCTTTCCGAAAGTTCTGAGAGTTGTGGTATTAAGAGTATTAAGCGGAAGTCAATTTTCAAATTTAAATGTTAAGTTTCAACTTCAAGTTGTTCTGTACTGTTCGAAATTAACTTTTCTCTTAACTTATATTTGAAACAATTTCAGAATTTATGTCCAAGTACAATAAAAAAAAATTAGATTTAAGTCAATAATATAAAGACAAATTTTACCAGTTTTTGAATAATTTAAAGACTATTATAATAATCATCAAATTATTAGGAAACTATAGTTAACTATGTAATTACTAATTCGCATTTTATTCTTGTGTTGCTTAAAATTTATCCGTAAGTAATGACCGTTTTTCTTGAAGGGAAAATTATTTAAGAAAGTTTTTCTCTATTCTCTGAAGTATTCGTGATTTTTTCTTACAATTTCGAGCTATTCTTTGGCATATCTTAAATCTCCTTCGCCTCCGCACCCCTCATAGCAATCAGCTGGCTTTGAGGGAAAAATTTTCAATATGTGTTTTCACGGCATCTCTATCAGCAAATTCAAATAAATAAAAAAAAAATAATTAATTTGATTGAAAAGAATGTGATGTAGGTTGAAGATGAGTTTGTTGGCGATTGATTTCTTTTTCTCCGCATTGGATTATTAAAAAGATTAAACCTCTGCGGTCCACTCACCCAAACGTATTGAAAAGTTTCTTTTAGAAAAACCGGAAGTAATTTTATGCAAATAGCATATTTCCAATTAAAACAATATATCAACATAGCAATTCAATTAATTAGAGTGGATTTTTAATTAGCTAAAATTGCTGCTTAAGAGTATTACTACTTAAAATATATAGTTTGCCTTGATTTTAATGGTACCAATACCTTCGTTTCGGTGCGATTTTATAAATCTTTCAACATGTAAAATTTATGCAGCTCTCAAAAATGACACCGCCAGGGAATCAAATCTTTATAAGAGAAAAAGTATTGCATTTACATAGCATAATTTTGTTCTGAAATTACACTAAAAGATGTGTACACTAAAATACAAAAAAAAAGTTTGAGAAAAGAAGTTGGTACAATAGAATTTTTTAACATGTATATTCAAGTATATACGGGACCACATAGAGGGTTAAATTGCTTTTAGAAATATAGCTCTTCATATCCAGATCTTTGGACGGTGTTTGATATCCTGTTTCAGCACCGAGATATTCATCTAAGAATTCTGGGGAGGGGGGGGGGGAATGAAAATTTGGTGGTGCAGTTTCGTATAGGTATTTTAGGAATAAACTCCAACTGGTGTCATGCAATTTGTTTTGGAAGACCAAAGAGAAAAGGCTTGCTTAAGAAATGGGTCTTTTCCCGCTGTGGTTGAGAAGCATACTACGCAGTGAACATCTATCGACAGGGGGAGTTGGAAGTGTTTTTAGCCCTGTGTAGTCGAGCTTTATAGAGGATATTTTGATTTCTTAAATAACTTTGAGTAGCTGCCTCCTGCCAGACAAACATCACCCTAGCTCAGACGGCGTTAACTATGTGCCAAGTACAGACAAATTATTAAAAGTCGGTTTCAGTTTTGGAAGCCAAAATGATAATGTCAACCTAGGCTAGAGTTTGTGACAGGAGCATCGGAAGTGTTTTAGACTGCTGCAAAAAGGCTTAGAACTATTTTAACAACTACTTAATTAAAAAATACTAATATGACTAAAATAAATTCATTGTATCATATTTATAAAACGAACTTTATTTTTCGGATACTTTTCTCACGTAATTAAAGAGGACATGCAATAATATTCAAAGTGACAATATATACATAATCTTGCAAAAATATCTGACGCGATACAGTTGTTATTGTTACTATTTTCAAATGTAGTAGTTTTCAGTTACTTCTTTGTGGAATTTAAAAATATTAGCAGTTAATCAAATACAATGAATCGATGACTCTTTAATAGCGATTAGAATACTTCGCAACTTTATAGAATCGGAAAACCAATATATTCACAAAAAGAAACTTTTCGTACAAAATTACAAAAAATATCTGTTTCGCAGTAAAATTCACTGATTTATTTATAGATAATGACATTTTATGTAATGTTAGGTCTACAGGATACAAAACATTTTTAATAGTCTCAAATGATCAAATGTTCGTTTTTGTTCAGTTCAAAAATTCATAAATTAATTGTCGAACTGTTATTTTCTTTTTTGCAGACACGTTTGCTTGTGCTTCTTGAAGTGCTGGTTATTTTTCCTTCTAGTTACTGTAATCCAGAAGTATGTATATTTTCTATTGTTTCCTTCTCTTCTATTTAACTGTGTGATTTTGTTTGAAAAAAGCTATATGGTACAAGAAGAAACAGTTGTCCGTTAAAGTTAAACAGCTTGAAACCGAATGAAATGGTTTTGGAAAGGAGTCTGAGCGACACAAAAAAGTTTGTGGCACATATACGCGCAGTGCTTGCATGACTATCTAACTGACTTCAGATGAATGATTACGAGAAACACACGCAGTCAGAAAATCTAGAACCTGAAGGATCAGGCTAGTTATGCCTCCATAGTTATGCGGGACTCGGCCCCGCATGGACTATGAAATGGACTTGCCCATGCCTATAGAGAAGACTCTTTAGAAGAAAATACTGTGATTCTCTTCTCAACTCTGACTATGACATCTTCGTGAAATCTTCAATTACAATAGCACTGACTTAAAAGTCCAAGACTTCAAGACTTTTAGATTTAAAAAGCCTAAAAATTTCCTCGAGATGCTCAGACCCAATGTTCCGGGGTCTTTGGTATATGCTTGTATTTGCTTCTTCAGCATCCTACTCATCGTATGGTGATTTTATTATATCATTTATTAATTTTACATTTTATTACCATCATCATATATCATCAATATATGTGATATCCATTAGTTCCTGTGGAGGTGACTCGTAACTCCCGGGCTGAAGATGCATTTCCACCACCACATTTTTAAATATTTCGCCACCTTAGAGATAGTGTTAGATGACCTTTAAATTGTGTGATCATTTCTATTCTCTTATACCAACCATGGCTTCAATGCACTACTGAATTCAATTGGAAGAACGATGATAGAGGGGGGTATCAGCTGTTGAAGTCCTATCTATACGGCTCCCCGATATAGGGGTGAAGGTTCAAGGTTCGTCTACGGAAACAAATAAAAAAATTGAATTTTATTCACCCTTGAAAACAGAAAAAATCATAGCAAATACATTGAGATTGTTGTTTTGCAAATTTAAAATAAATTTATTAAAAACTATACTTGGAATCTCACACATTTAAGAACAAAATCAAGTGCTGTTATGAACCTTATATATTTTTTCTTATTAATAAAACCGATGCTCTTAAATCGGAACACTGACCGTCAAAAGGTTATTAAATGACACTCGCATCAATGTAATTATCTGTAGTACAAATTTTCTCTTTTGGAGCAGTGGAACGCACTCCAGAGCTCTTTGAAGTGAGAGAACTTATTTGTATCTAACCCTGTACACAAGAAATTTCTGGCGAACGCCATATTCAATATGGAAACCATAAAAAATTAATAACTTCAGCATCGCAAACGCATTAGACCTTGCAACACAATCAAGCATGCATTAATAACTTAGAAATTACCCAGGGGATAGTTTACTAGGCGCATGAACGATTTAGAAGTTTAGTAGTAGGGGACAGACCCTGCTTTTTCGGAATGTGGAGCCATAACTGTACATAACGACACAGTTGAACGCAACAGTGGAACCGGCACTAAATGCTGGATGAATGATACTTTCGAATTTTTAAAAATAAAGTTTCGTATTTTTTTCCTTCAAGAGATCTAAGTGTAGTTGATTTTCGTTCATATATTCTACATTATTTTATTAACTTTTCAGGTTAAGGGCCATGCACCGATGCCATACTCTTTTGGTTACAATATTGAAGACAAGGAGAGTTCTCAGTACCGAATGGAAATGGGAGATGAAAATGGTGAAGTGAAAGGCTCTTACGGCTACACTGATTACCAGGGTAATGGACGAGAAGTCAAATACGTCGCTGATAGTGATGGATTCCGTGCTCAGATACAAACGAACGAGCCCGGTACCACCAACGGGAATCCAGCGTCTGTTAAGCTTTCTTCTTCCTCGCGTCCTCAAAACAGTGGAAATATTGGTGGAAGTCAGAACTGGAACACACAATCAATTTCTCAACATCAGGTCGGTCAAACAGAAGCACAAGGAGGTCAGATTGGTGGACAAAACGAAGAAGTTGGAACCGGAAACTGGAACGGACAATCAGTTTCCCCACATCAAGTCATTCAAACAGGAGTACAAGGAAGTCAGTATGGTGGACAAAATCAGAAGGGTGGAACCGGGAACTGGAACGAACAACTGATTTCTCCACATCAGGTCATTCAAACAGAAGGACAAGAAGGTCAGATTGGTGGACAAAATCAGAAGGATGGAACCGGGAACTGGAACGGACAACCACAACCAGTTTCTCTACATCAAACCATTCCAGCTGGAGCACAACGAGGTCAGATTGGCGGACAAATCCAAAATGGCAGAGTTGGGAACCGGAACAGACAATCCAATGCACCACATCAGATCATTCAAACCGCAGCACAAGGTCAGATTGGTGGACAAAATCAAAATGACGGATTCGGTAACTGGAACGAACAATCAATTTCCCCTCAGCACATCATTCAAACAAGACCAACAAGCGAGATTAGTGGGCAAAATCAAAATGCTGGAATTGGGAATTGGAACAGACAACCAGTTGCGCTGCATCAAACCGTTCAAACTAAATTGAGTGATATTTGGGATGAAGGACGTGGAAGTAATGGTGATGGATCTGGTGAAAATTGGAATAAAGGAAGCGAATCGGTGGGTGATCAGAATAGAAATGGTAATGGATGGCTCAGGGAAACTGGACTCAACACTCAGAATGCTCTAGGAAGTCAAGGTGGTATTAACCAGAATGATGGCAGAAAAATATCAAGTGGGGGTAATGGAAGAAACTTCGCTGGTGGCGTTAGTGGTTATGATTCTAATCAAAAAGCAGGAATCGGAGGAAAACCTGACAGTGCTGGAAATGGAGCTACTAATACATGGTATGGAGGAAACGATGCTGGTAAAAATTTGAACGGAGCTTCTCTGCAAAACGGAAATGAAAAAGATATCGTATCCGGGGATGGAGCATACAAAAGAGTGCCAGATAATTGGCAACACTCAAGGGGATCTATCGGATCCATCGACGCAAGTAGAAATAACCAGTCACCTAACGTTCAGATACGGCCAAATGCTGGAGACAATAAGAACTGGAATGGGCCAGATAATGTTCAGATCGTACAGGGTAGTGGAGCTCAGAATATTAAACCCAGTGATCAGAATTTACAAGGGCAATTCAAGATTACAAACGAAGATGGAATTCCAGACGGACGTCTTGGACAAAATGGAAACGTTTGGCAGGGAAATGTTGGTTCCAACGAACAAAGACCGGGAAATGGATTCGGTCAAAAATTGCCAGGGCAGTCGAAATCCAATGATAATTCAAGACAAATTGAATATGGAAGCATAGCCGGAAATGGAAACATTTGGAATGAGGGAAGTGACACGCAGAATGGGCAACAACCAATTCAAGAAAAACTAAATACATTCGATGGACAGAACCAGGAACAATTTCCTAAAGGGGAAAACAGCGGGGGACAATACTCCAGGAACGTAAAAAGCAGTCATCCCGGAGCGAATTGGAAAGGCGAAACCAGGCGAAAAAGTTAGAAATATCCTACTTCTGAATTTGGATTGAGATTTAAAGGGATTATTAATACCTATGATGCAATCGTTTTCACATCTTGTACAGATTTTCTGATTTCGTGTATTTATTCTAATAGTATTTAACTGTAAGAATATGAAATAAATGGATTTTTTTTCAACAATATGAAAATACGTTTGTTCTAGTTTTATCTTAGTCGATACTGCACGTGCCCTAAAATCATGGGGATGGGTGGAAAAAATTTTGAAAAAAAAGGTACAGACAAATAATTACTAATACAGTCAGCCCCGTTTAATCTGAATACGAATAAACGGATACCACACTTCAGAAAATTTCGAAGTAAAAATCCTGATTTGTCAAAATTTGTTTTTAAACCGGTACTTTTATTTTATGGAAAATTTATGACCTAAAAACGCGTTGTTTGAAATTTATTTTTATTCATAAACACAATATAACTAACACAGAATAGAAACACATAGAGTCTGCCTCGCTCAAACGGATAATATCCTCCGGCACCAAAATTCCTCCCATAGAGGCAACGTTAATGTTTTCCGCTGAATATGATTTTCAACGACTTTTACCCACTCAATCGAATATTACGATCCACACTTCAATTGTTAATGCACACCACACAACCACTACACATATGATGTTTTCATTGAATTAATCATTTGGAATAAATAGAAAATATGACTATTAAGATTAAGAAAAGTATATATGTGCATTTGAGACTAGGTTCTGACCTTCAAGTTTTCATAATTATTCGTAGCGTTTTGAATATACAAACTATAGGTACTAACGTTGCAAAATGGCAGTTGAATTGCCATTGATACCCTCATAATCGAATACCCCCGCTTGATGGGATATTGTGTGCTGGAATCATTGAGAACAATCTTCTATTTTTGTTTCCTTTGATTCACGATGTAAAATTTAAAAAAATAATTAGATGCAGTTGTGTCTAATTACGCTAGAAAGAAGGGAGGGGGGGGGGGGGTCGGAAAAAGCTTCTCATTCATATTTGTTTCCATTGTTAAAACTGAATGGGAATGGAAAAACCACTAGTTGAGGAATGAACGGAAACACCGTCTTCAACATGCACATACACAGAATTAATAATAATAATGACAAAAATGAAAGTAAATCCACATGAATTTGTGAAATGTCTAATTCAGTAAAGAGTGAACACTGAAACTTACTTGTAGTTAAAACTATTTTCGATGAGATCACAGTGATCTACTATAGTGTAGATTTATAAGCTTAAAAAAATAGCGTATTGCTATCACATGATTGAATGTAGTTTAATATAAGACATTTTCAAAAAAGGACAAAACTCTTCCAGTAGCACCACAACAAACTTTAAATCTCACAGACAACAGCTTTCTATGCTACAAACTCAACAATCAGTATAGTAAAACTCCAATATATTGAGTACGGCATATAAACGAGTCATTTAAAAGAAATTGTCAAATAACTAGTCAAAGGTACAATAAATATTCAGTTATAATGAGTATAAAGTTAAAAAAGTTTTCATTATGTAACGTCAGAAAGTCCCAAAAATGCAGAATAGTCACAGCTTCACAGCTTTTACCTATTATTAGGCTTTCCCACTAAGTAAGCTGGATATACGGCGATTTTATTCGACTTCTGTCCCTTCCAAAGACTATACGACCGCGGTCACATGATTCATTTGTCACGAACTTGCAGTTTGAAGTCATTATTGAACGTCTAAACAAATTATGCTAATAAATCTTTCCAATTAGTGAAAATAGTTGAGTTCGTACAGCCATGAAAGCGAGTGATATAATAATTGTGAATCTTAATTGTTCGTTTTTTTGGTTGGAAATTTTTTATTTATTTATTTACTTATTTTTTTATACGAAATTCTATGCGGAAACGTCTATAGAGAACCAGCTGCCGTGACACTAACCAATTTCATGAGTACGGTCCTGTTATTTCATTACAGCAAAATAATCTAAAAGACTGAAATAATACAGATATAGTACACAGAAAGTTTCTACAATTTATGATATATAAGTTCGATAAGTTCGAAAAATTGCAATTCGTTTATAACAAACATCATCTGTTATAATGGCAGTCTTCTTTACGATTCAGAGTCCTATTTATAACGAATTTTTACTTACTTTTTTGTCTTTCTTTCAAACCGAGCGCTACTCAGGTCTACCGTTATCTATCACAATTTACTATCTAGTGAGATGTACCGGAAGTGTAAGTGTGTGTACCTAACAGTCTGAGTGCGTTTCTAGTGTTGCGTTTGATTCTTCAGTACTGCAATCTCTATATTGCAGAAGTGAAGTGAGTGAAGTGTAATGATTGAATTACGTTTGTACCGTTTGTAGGTCTGTTGCTCTCTAACGGTACCTCTCTTTAAGTTTGCAGTGACTTCTACATTTTAGAGAATTTGATTTTTAGCCCACTTTTTCCTGTTCCCCTTATCTAGAGCCAACAACAGAGAAAAATTCCATGTTTCAAGTGAAATATTCGCCAAGATACTTGAATTAAAAATTCGGAGAAAAGCTGTTAAAGAACAGCAAAAACTAACAGACAAGGCTTTTTTCCCCCTCATTTATGCTGTCCTTTTCCAACATTTCTCCGATTACTGAATTCGAATATTTCAGCGAATATTGCACTTAGAAACTTGGAATTTTTTGCTGGCCTCAGGAGAGACAGGGCAACAACAGGGCAATTGGAAGTTAGAGGACAAGGGGACCGTATAAAGATTCAATTTTTTTTATTTTGTAACGCTCTGTATATTCACACTCAAAACTGGTACACGGTAATTTTTGGACGCCTGTTGAGCATTTTTTTAAACTGAAACTATACCTCCACAAGGGACGGTTGATGAGATAAAGGCCACATGAGCACTTACAGGACCTCCTGTTGTGTTAGGCATCATGACCGGTTAATTTACATAATCGTCAATTTCAGTAAGTTTGATAAATTTATCACTTTTACCGGTGGTTATGCATAATAGCCACCCTTCGTGCACTAATATGACTCCGAAGGGTCCGACTGTATGTATGTTGAGTTTGGTTCTTTCAGGAACCATTATATATTTGAATTTTAACTTTTGGAATTTAAAGAGTGACGAAATCTATATTAAAATATTGAAAAAAATGCAAATGAACCACTTTCGTTCATCAGCGTTTCAAGCGTTGGTTTTCCATGGTTGATAATAATATGGTAAATTTAAATCTGCCTAACTTGGAATTGGCAATTCAGATCTCTAGAAATTAATTACCCGTGACTGCGTAAGACGGGAGAGCAAGTCAAGTGAGTACGTGAAGACACGGGTCAGATATTTTCATATCTAATCTATAGATAGTTATATTGTAATCCCCCTTCACCTTTATACGTTTGAATGGTATGCAAATCAAATGCTAGCTTTTGACTAATTGCACGTAGTTTAGGGGAGAAATATTTCAAAACAAATCTGTTGGATACAAAAAACAAATTAAACGGAAAATTAACTTTTAATGGTGAGATACCGTAATGAGAAAGAAACTGACCCAGAATTTATTTGGATGGGTTACGCCATTTCTACTGTAGTGGATGGATAATGGTTGACAGTTTCTATATAAATCGAATACACCAATGTATGAAACCAATTCAGTTTCTTTGTGTACAACGCAAACGTTGGATTACTAGAAAACAATGATCTGCAGGGTGAGTAGAGTTTCACTTATATACGTTCCTGGAAAGTGATAGGATTCGAATCACTACCATAGGTCTTTGAGATTGTTTTGGATCAATCTAATTTAACACTGTTGAAATTGCTGAAATTCACTTGGTACTGTTATTCTTATGTATATTATCTGACTCTTAGTAGGTAATTTATTTCTATTCACTACATACTTGTCGAAAATAATGATTTTTACCATTTCTCGACCAGATGAATGAACGAGAGACAGGAAAAAAATAATTTGATAAATGTCTCGGGCCTAAATATTTTAGAAATTTTACTTACCTTGCTCGGTGTAGATATAAACCGACTCATTCTGAATTTTTCTTATACACATACATATACATATATGAGCTCTTGAACTCACAACAGTGACTTATTGAAAAAATGACAAAAATATTTTTCGCTTCTATTGTAAAATATTGCTATTGGGGCCCAAATTAGTAGGCATTTGTCAAATTCATTTTACGCCAGTACAGCAGGACCAAAAAGCAAGACCGTCATTTCAACTTTTTCCAGGGGGGGGGGGGGGGCAAAGAACATGTACTCAATGTATTTATAATTATATATATATATATACATATATATGGGGAAGGGGGGCAACGGCCCCCTCTGACCTCCCAAATGACGGGCCTGCCAAAAAAGTAAATTATTTTCAGAAAGTAGGATGACTGAACTGATAATAGCTTTCTGAACTGTGCCACTACTATAACTATAAACATCCACTTAATAATGATAATAAGGATAATAATGATAATAAGGATAATCATATTCAAATTTTTAATCTGCATTGTAGTTCTCAACACTTTCGCCGTCACTAAATTATTCCTAATCACACATACTACCCTTTATGATTTCAGGTCGCATTATTCCTTGTCGCCGTTTGCCTGGTTGAGGCAACGTATTTGCATGATGGAGTAAGTACGAAAGTTTTATGACATTTCTTAAATCCGAAAACAGTATCTTAAGAAAATATTTCAGGTATACAGGGCCATAGGAAAGTCTCTTTATCCTAAAATAACTCGCTAATCTTGATCGACAAAGTGATTGTTTGATCATTTTTGCGTTATTCTCAGTACTTAATGGAATTTAGTACATCGGAAATATACGATTCAGTGATACCTCGACTAACGAAGATAACCATTCTGGACTCAAGGTCGTTAACGGAAACACGATTTTCCCATAAAACTCTATGAAATCGTTCAATTCGATAAGTTTTTTGAAACACCAAGGAGCTCTATAAAAAGATAAAAACAGATCGAAGTCTCGTTAGTGTATGTATCCATATCAAATAAATTGTTCGTTAGCCGAAACCGTATTCGTTATTCAAGGCAGAAAATTTACGGAAAAAAAATAATTTTTAGCCAAAAAATTCGCAAGCTGAGGTATCACTGTACTAACTTGAATTGGTCAACATAGAAGCATGCAATTTAAATCGTTGAAAATAGAATTTAAAAAAAATGCATATATATATATATATATATATATATATATATATATATATATATATATATATATATATATATATATATATATATATGTTTCAAAATCTTGTTTCATTCATTTTTAGCATTTTTTTCATATTTTTGAATTATATTTTAAATAATTTTTTTTGATTTTTAAGTAAATTAAATATTTGTTGCAGTACCACCACGCACCTCAGCCTTATTCTTTCGGATACACCGTGAAGGATCATCATGGTGAACAACACAGGCAAGAGACCGGAGATGGACATGGTGTCAAGGGAAGCTACGGATTCACCGATGCCCGTGGGGTCCATCGTCAGGTCCACTACGTCGCTGACGGTGCCGGTTTCCGTGCTCAGGTCAAGACCAACGAACCTGGAACCGCCAATCAAGATCCAGCTGCAGTCAACATCGTGTCTTCCGCTCACCCATACTTCGGTGCCGGATATGGTCATGGATATGGCCTCGGATACGCGGGCAACGGGTATGCTCCAGCTGCATATGGCGCAGGCTATGGTTACGGAATCTTTTAAGTACTCCAATGTGCATGCACAGTGTTTCTGTTTAATTTATATGAATACAAGTCGTATGTTCAATTTAGTCAATAATAAAATTAATTTATGGAAAGAAACATGCGAATTTCTTTGAAGCTAGTATTTCGTTGAGTTCGAATGTCAAATTCGAGCGAGCCCTAGATTATCATATCATATTATAATCATTGATAATAGTGATAATGATTATAATGATCATAATGTAATCATATATGATTATAATATAATCACACATTTTAGATCACTGATGGGCAAACATTTCTTAGAAGAGGGCCAAAAAAACAAAAAGAAAAAATTTTGACGGGCCAGACATATTTTCTGACATGGATTCATAATATTGTTTTTATGCTTGGGAACAAAGTGGTGGAATGTGTTGTATACTTTGAAGACTGCCATGGTTATATTGCAATTGAGATTTATCTTTTACCACTGTCAAATTTTTTAAAAAATATCTTTATGCATATTTATTGCATATGTGTTCCATTTTTACCATATGCAAATGTCTTTGAGAATCAATTTATATTTAAATTCTAATTAATATATTTTCCATATGCAAAAAGAGGAACACCCCCTTTTGAACGGATTTTTTGAAAACACCGAAATGGAAAAAATGTTTATGGTATTATTTTAAAATCTGATGGCGGACGCATCTGGCCCGTGAGCCGTAGTTTGCTCATCATTAATTTAAGTGAAGGGTGACCAACTTATACTACGTAGCACTCTGCCACTCAGTATATTCGAGAAAGTTTGCTACAAAATCTTTCACGATAGTAAAAAATATTTGGAGACTAAATTTGTTTTGTGCATATATATCCCATGCATTCCTCTGTAAAAGTAAACTTTTAGCAACTTTTGGTTGCAAATATAATGTTGAAACTTTTGATGTTGATATCATGTAAAGTATTCTACCATTTTTACACATTGTAAAAATGTAACACACATGCAATAAATATTTGCATAAAGATATTAAAATTGACAATTTTCACGCCCACACAATAAATACAGTTATCTCAGAAAGTACAAGTTTCATAAAATAACTTTCAAAACAAAAAAACAATTTTTAATTGATTTAATATAATGCGATTGGTCTTTTTTGGGACACCAGGATATTCCTTCAACCCTCTGACAGGTATCGATAACATATTTCGCTAAACCGGATGCGGCAATTTTGCTGTGTTCCGGCAATGACGATACCAAAATTTGTGGGGGAAAGGATTTGCACTTGCTGAAAATCGGAAGAAAACCTATCTCTTAAAAAATGTGGCATCTAACAAGAAATTCAGCGATGTCTATTATACTATTTCTAATTCAGATTGGTAAAAATAATTATGCCAAAGAAAAGATAAAAATACGAGTCAGTCTCTTGTATATTGGTTACCTTAACATACACAATGATGATACTGCTCAAAGGAAAAATCGTGTTCTTTAGAAAGTTTTAATGGTTTTAGGGTATATTGAGGCTGCTGACTTTCTAAATCTGGCATTGGTTTTGTTTCAGATTGCCTCTAGTTTCTGAGATGAAGTGAAAATTTAATTTGAATAGTAATACCATATCATACAAACCACATTGAAAGCGTGTTATAAATAAATGCAGTAAATCATTGCCAAATATATTTCAATGATTCTAGAGTCATTTTGAGGCGCTAATTTCGAATCAAGCATTGATTTTGTCAGATTGGCTCTAGTTTCTGAGCTAAAGCGAAAATTATCTTTCAATGGTAAGGCATAAGCAGCATACAAATCACATTGTTGAGAGTATGCATTATTCCAAAAACTAGGGTCAATCTGACAAAACCAACACCAGATTCGGAATTAGTGCCCCAAAACGATCCTAAAATCACTGAAATATGTTTGAGAACAAAATTATCGTTGACCAGTGTGATAGATAAAAGGTGCGCGGCACTTATATTAATAAAAACAATGAGAGAGGAATAACAATTTTTTTAATTCACATCCACAGGGAAACTCAAAACCTGATAAGGCATAACAAAAATACTTTTTGTTTTAAGATTGGTCTTACAGGGAGGTACTTTAGTTCAATCCTTTCTTTAGAAAAATAAAAAAAAAACTAATCTCTTTTCTTCTCTATCTCTTAATCTTGATCTTGATGCTTCATGGCATGATGAAACTAAAACATTGGCAGGAAGTGATTCGGCAAGATATCTTTTCCAACCCACAAGTTTTTTTAATAACTTAACGAATACAGGAGATTGTATGTTATACTTCATCTTCAAAGTTGTAAGACTTGTTTTTTTCAGATTTATTTATCTTTTAGATAGTGAATGCTTGATCTCTGAAGAAAACTACTACCACTACTCAACCGTACATACATCTCGTACACAGTTCTTCACCGATTTCCAACAAATCGGTATATATCGGAACGTGTTGGATGAGTGTATGTACATTCATGACCCTGAGGTATTGCAGTTATGTTGTATGTTGTACTGTTGTCAGAGCTAGGCTTGTTTTGTGTTCTTCCATCTGATTTCCGTATTTTGATGCAAACATGGTAAATGCTTGAATTTTGATGGTATATAATTATCGTGTTGAAGGTTTATCTGTTCTCTGCGGAGAGACTTTTTTAAATGCGAGACCGGCTAGCTATCACACCTCCAAGTTGAAATCCGAAGAAATTTATAAAAATATAAAAACAAAGGAACACCACACAGGTATACATAAAGCTCAAAGGCCGATGATTGAAAATGCCTTTTATGAAAATGATTGTCATTCACCATTAAACATGATGTAGTTAAATTGATATCTGTAATATAACGGATTCGACATAAATCGAGAAGAGCAGTAAACATTGTATCTGAAAGTCTGAAAGTTCAGCGGCATCGGGGACCATTAAATCAGTATCCAAAAAAAAAAAAATATATACAAAAAAATAATAATTTTGTATGTACAAAATACATATTTATTTAGATTATTCAAAAAATATACATGTTTTGTCATGATACAAAAAAAAAAAAATCGTTCTACATCTCAACAAGAAAATGTACCATCTCACAGTGAAAGTTAGATTTGGGATGGTTTCTTGCGAATAGGATTGCTATGATGGATTCACGTTCGTGTCCTTAGACTTCGATCTGATGAAAAGCACGAGAGCTTCAGCCGCTTGTAAAATTCCGCAGAGGGATGTGTACGAGGTGCATGCACGGTTAAGTAGTTGTGGTAGTTTTCGCTTGTAGAGTACGTGAACATGTCAAGCAACACCACAGCGTTTCAAAACTTGAACGAGCGATCCTCAGTGTGTGACAAAAGGCTTCGACTCTTTTATTTCTTTTTAACCATACATGCAGCTCGTACAAATTCCTCTGCGGAATTTCTAAGGGATCTTCACATGCCGGAATGTGTGTTCATATTGTGAGTGGGGGCCCCTGTGAGAGTTGCGCTTGTTTCGTGTTCTTGCTGGTACGGCCATCTGCCTTCCGTATTTTCAAGTGAAGATGGTGAATGCTTGAATTTTCATGTTATGTAAGTACGTCTGTCCGCTTTCTGCGGACATACTTTTTAAGTACGAGACCGACTCGCATTCGCGCTTTCAAGTTGGGAAATTGCAGAAAACTAACTTCAGCTGACCAACTACTGTGCAGTTAACGGGATGGAACCTGGATTCTCAGGACGAGAGTACAGCACGAATACTGCACGCTCGCACAGTGGCCAAGATATTCTACTGCAGAATTGCCCAAAACTTGCCCAGAAATGCCCTGGAGATCGAGAGAGCTTCTTACAATGAACAAAGAGAACAATTTATTGATTGTTGAAAACATGTTTGGACTCGCTTTCATTTTAGGACTTCGGCCTTTTACCTGTTTAATGAGATTCTAATCTCATTATTTGACTTTTTTCCGCAATAAGAAATATATGACATTATTACTTATGCTTTGTTGCTGTAAAGTGAGAGGAATTCTCAAAACTAATTAAAAAATTCATTTTTTGAATGAAAATAGTTTATGGAAACTTTCTAGTGGCTATATCACTAGAGGGCCCAGCTTATAAGTATCGACGGTTATGCCTATTTTCACGATTTTGGCAATGTTTACCAAACGGGGATTGGTGATTTTCATGCGATAAAAAACCCTAAGGGAATTAGAGCTTTTCAGGTGTCTTCAAACTTTTCTATCTCGACAAGTGATTTAACTACCTGGATTCTCACAGGAAAGAAAAAGTTAAATTTATCTTGAAAGTCATTATTGCAAGGTGAAATTAATAGTAAGTATGTAATTATATTGAATACTGGTATAAAAAATATTGTGGCGTTCAATGAAGATATACGCATAATATATTCACGATGAAGATACATGATTTATCGATGTTATTTCCGTTAATAGCTTGCACCGAAATATACATATTAAACGTGTTCTGAGAGACAGTGATGATAAATATCTTTCAGAGACGTGCTTATAATCTGAAAAGGCAGAAACTTGTAATTATAGGAATCACGTTTAGAGTTTATTTTTAGCTCTTATTTGAAACATCGCTGAAATAGAAGACAGTAAAGAGAAATTACTGGTGATTAGTAATTAAAGAGGCATCAGCCTTAATTAAAAATTAATGTGTTTGGAAGATATGTTGTAATAAAAATCATTAGGGTTTGTTTCGAATAAGTTATACTATCTGTATAACGATTTATGGTCTTATGAATGAGTATTATGTTTTATCATAATTATTAGATTTATATACATTTATATGCTAAGTAGAAATTAAGGAATAACTAAAGCTATGAATCTACGAAGATGGGGGAAAAGTTTAGAAATACTAATACTGTAATTAAAATGTTCGAAAAAGCGTATTTCTTTATTTTTGAAAATATGTACGTTTCCAGTCTTTATGGTAATAGACTTTTAATTAATAAATGTTTCAGAGGTTATCTGGTCTGCGGATTCTTCGATTATTCATAGTTTACCAAGTTGAATATTTGGTTCTATTTGGCAAATAACGGGGTCGGCTTGTAAGTTTAGAGAAAAGACATTGGTTTGAATTTTAAATTTGAGCTGAGAGCAAAGTCTCGAATTACGACCAGGATCTCGAACTGACACTATTGATACGAACTGACACTATTTTATAACAGAATAACAAGTCAAATTATAAAGTATAAATCAACGGAATAATTATGATGAACCGTGATCTAAGAATCGAAATCTAAACTGATATTATAGCGTCCTTGGTGGGAGACAATACATTGTAAAAATTTGTTATTAAAAATTGAAATTGTGTTTGTTAATTTTTTTTATTTTTGACTCAAAATAAAGTGTTCCGAACTCTGCCATGAAACCCGTCTGGAAGAGACCTCGGCAAACGGGATAAGTCCAGTGGCAGAGTTCTGGCATTCATTTAGCCGTTGAATCTTTAAAGTATCGCTATGCAATTTTAGATGGAAGATTGAAGACCCAATAGCCGATGTCTTGAAAAGTAAACTACAGGGTTAGGAGTATGGTTTAGTGGAATTGGAAATCCCAGATGTTTCATCCAGATCTGTAGTGCACATCTTTGAAGGTTGTGGGAGCAACTATGTGAAACCCCCTCCAAATCTTCTCGACTGCTCGGATCAGTCATATCTGGACAGCTAAGGAGATTGCAGTGACTCAGTTCACGCCACAACTGAAGATGCCCTCACAGATACAATCCAAATTTCTGAAGTGCAGCACTTATCAATGAAATGTCTTTTAAAAGCCTTTAATTTCAGCCCAGATATTTTATGGAGCCGATTGCTAAATGAAACTCATTTTTTTTCTATTTTCCCTACTTTGCATAGGTTGGAAATCGGAAGAAATCCTAATTCATGAAAAAGATGTGACATTTTACATTCGGTTTAGTGATTGCTGCTATGTTGGTTACAGTGTTAATAAAATTCAAAAATCATTCACGTCAATTTTATTGAAATATAAATAGTCTACCTGAAACACAACCGGCAAAAAGTCGAGTATGAAGACTGATATTTAAATAAATTGAATAAAAACTTCAGTTTTCATTTGAATGAGTTTAGTTTTGGAAAGGGAATCGTAAATTTATTTCCCAATCAGGTTTACAGCAACAATCCCGAAATATCTCGTCTTTTTAAAACCCTTTAATTTCGGCAATCCCAAACGCAGCTATCTCTGTACTGACAGCTTAGCTTGATAACATGTTTTCCTTCCATGCTCTGTCCTATCAATCAACTGCCAGTGAGCTGAGTCTGCTTTTGTTCGAAGTTGGATAACGGGAGAGAGAGAGAGAAGGGGTTTTCTTTCTACTCCGTCTTTTTTGGAGTTGTATAGAAATACGCGTACAGAATGAATGATAGAAAAGAGATATAGTATTTATCTTCATCGTTTTTTTGTTATTATTATTCTCGGTTTCAAAAGGGGGTATTTATCACTGCAGAGATCGGAAAAAAACAGTATTCTTCTTGAAAACGGGTAGCACTTTCTAGTAGGTTTAGTGATGTATACTATGGCAGTTATAATGCGGGTCAAGAAAATTTCAGAAACCTCTTGAAGGGTTAATTTCAGATTACGTTGAGATCGTTAAATAGTGTAATTATCTAAAACTTCTAATTGTTATCGATGATGATATCCTGTTCTTAGCTAAGATCAATATCAGAAATAAAGAAGCTTATAAAATAAACAAGCAAATAAAATAATTGAATCTTTAATCAGGATTTCCAATCAAAACACACATCTTTATTTTATTTAGCTGTTACTACAATAAATATTCATAATCAGATTTCAAGTTCGAATTGGGTATAAGTTTAAGGAAAGAGAAGAATGTGTGATGAGATCATTAAAAAAGCTGATCGAAATTATACTTCACTTGAGAAATGTAACAAATTCTATTGCTGAGAACCGGTATTTAAAGCGTCCCTGAGTGAGACAGATATAGCTGCTTCATATCACCGCGGAAATGAGAAATTATAGATACCAGCCATCCTAATAAAAATGAATGAAAGTCCCCACTGCTTTGCAGCAAAAGTAATTCGGATTAAATAAATAAACTAGGAGATCCATTAAGCATAAAGAAATGAGTATAATAAGAAACATGCATTATGCAAGTGCCTGCGGTAAGTTGATATTGCTTATAGTGGAAGTTGGTCAAGTGCAATATAGAAGTATTCAGGTTATCAGAAAGGAGAAGCAAGTTAAATATAGGAAAAACCTTAACAGTAAAAGATGCAAATACTACAAGTGACACACGGGTGGTATGTGAGAAATTATTTAAAGTTACCAGAGAGAAATAGAGAACATTAGCAGTTTTAAAAAGGGATTGACTACTTGAGCAAATGAAATATTTTTAAAGCACATAGGAAGTATGAGCCTCATCCCCATACGCAGGTAGAAAACAACATCAAACACAATAAATAACATTGAATTGAGTTGAAGAAGAAACCGATTTGAAAAATGTGAAACAAAGAAACAGTCGAAATTGAGCTACGTATAAGCATAAGCTTGACTATCTGTACACACAACAGTATGCATATCCTTTAGTTAAGGAACACATGGAAACATGAAAAACATCAGAGTATCGAAACAGAAATAAATAAGTATTGCATAAATCCACGTCGGATTTTAAACCGAAGCAAAATAACATACATAATGATGCCCTACAATCCCTAAGTCGGTTATTTATAAAATATCAGTTAAAATAAATATTTATAGACTTAGTATACACCGTATCTGGTGTCGTATCCAGTTACAGCTCCGTAGCCGTAACCGAGACCATATCCGTTACCGGCGTATCCATGTCCAGCATATCCATGGCCGTATCCAGCGCCAAAGTATGGGTGAGCGGAAGAGATGATGTTAACTGCAGCTGGATCCTGGTTGGCGGTTCCGGGTTCGTTGGTCTTGACCTGAGCACGGAAACCTGCACCGTCGGCGACGTAGTGGACCTGACGGTGGACGCCACGGGCATCGGTGAATCCGTAGCTTCCCTTGACACCATGTCCATCTCCGGTCTCTTGTCTGTGTTGCTCACCATGATGATCCTTTACGGAATATCCGAAAGAATAAGGCTGGGGTGCGTGGTGGTGCTGCAACGATGAAATGAAAAATGATCAGTTTTATCAGATTATATCGCTTTTCTGACAGTTCATGGGTATATCTAGAAGCCAAATTTACTGTGTAAAAAGTTACAGATATTTCTGAAATGAAACATTAAGGAGGTTGGTGCACGCAAATTTTTTAAGAAACACATTTTCGAATTTTTTTTCTTTTTTAATACTATAAAATTTTCTGTGTTTTTTTTACCTGCATTAGAAGTATTTCAACAAATTTTAATATAAACTGCTGACAGGCGTTATACATATGCTAATACTTTCCATTAAAATCATTTTTTCTCACAACTGAGTTTTTTTTCAGATAGGAGACATTTTTTTTCAAACCCACTTGTTCAAATCCCTTGAAACTTTGTGTGTCTCTCAACACTAAGACATTACTTACTTTAACTAGAGAATTTCTTATTAAAATGATTTAAAGAAATTTTATAGGGGAAAATTTCAGTGATTTTTAAAAAAAACTTCATGTTGTTGAAGTTTCGAAGAAAAAATTACTAGGAAAATTTTTCTAAATGCTCTCTTTAAATTGTATAAAAATATTCATAGTGTTTGAGCAAAAGCAATTGAGTGCCTAAAGTGGATAGAAAATTTCTGAATGTTCCTTAAAAGGAGAATTTTTCTCATAATAAAGCATGGGAAGTCAAGATCGTGCAACTCTTAATTTAATTGATTCGATGCAACGATAATTTGTTAAGTTATAAAATTCAGTAATAATTTTAATACTGAGAATACAGAGAAATCTCACTACAACGATAAACCACTTTACAAGTATGTTTTTCAAATCTTATTTGGAATTGTTTGTAGTCTAATGTTATAGTTAACCCGATATTCAACGATATCTTTTACTAAGATAAACCCCTCTATAACGATATTTTTTTATTTCGATCAGAATCGCCTTGAATATATTTTTAAATTCCAGACCAGTTTTTTCTCTTTCGAGGGTGTATAATGACATCGGTATTTCACTATATCTACCCTATAAAAGTATCATTATAGTTGCAGAGAAGCTACTTTCTGTGTAGTACACGAGAGTGTACTACTTGTTAAGTAAAGTACTTTACAAGGTAAACAACTAACTGTAATGAATTGTATTCATTCTCTATTGAATTTCAATTTTACCCGTGAATAAGCACTTATAGATACATTTAATCCCGGCACTAACAACACTAATTCAGAAGAGATGCCAACAAAAGCATAAATTTGGCTTCGTCTGATGATAATACTTCCTCTCGTTATAACGATAACTTCTCTACAACGATATTTTTTCTACGACCATAGAGTATTGTTATATCGAGGTGTCACTATATTGATTAATTCATTAGCATTTAGCCATTATTTATCCAGTGTAATCCAGTAGTAAATTTATTTTAGAAGGTATTTAAAGTTTGATGTGAATATTTGAAATGTTATTTTAGAAATCAAGATGAAAGATTGCGGAACAAGAGATACATGAACAAGTCGTAATATTTTGAATTATAGAAAATTAATGACGGATAAATTATTTATTAATGCCGAGTATGATTGAAAATGGTTCATGAAAATTTAAAGAAAAAGAAACACTCACCCCTTCGAAAGCATAAGGGACGTATGTTGCATGGGCAACGCATGCAATGGCAGCGATCAAAGAAATCTGAAATCGATAATAAAATAAAATTATATAAAAAAATAAATTAGAATTCCTTTGATGGTAAATGTGTGTGTATGTAAAAACTGTACATGGTAATAAAAAATCATTATTACAATTTGAAACAGTTCGAAAAACTAACAATTTTATGCTCAACTCGGGAATACTGAATGATTGCTGTCCTTGAATAATGCAGGCAGGAATAATACCATAGGAATTAATATTTTGGTAAGGAATATGAAGTTGCAACACTATGACATACGGTGTGGTAGTGTGGTAATTATTTTATAATGTGAATGTTAAACATGCAAATTTAACGACTGAACCTGTATTTTTCAGAAATATTCCTATTATTAATTAAAGAAAATGTTAGTATTTTATAGTAAATTTAATTTGCAGTAAAAGAAACACTAATTTGTGGTAAAAGAGATTTTATAGAAAAATATATGATTGAAAGAATAGTATAGAAATTAGCTGCCATATTTGATTAAAGACCCATGTTGAATAAAATACAAAATATATAACACAACAAAAAATAAATTATAAAATTTAAATACTGTGCAAATACGAGTTTACATCATTAAAAAATGAAAGGCCACAAAAGCCAAAGTGGCCATCAAAGTGGCTGAAAAAAACAACCCATAACTACCACAGAGGTCCATTAGCTACTTTAGCCTCTTCAAACCTGAGCTAAAACTAAACGTTAATCTTTTTTTTCGATTGATTTGTGTTTATTGTATGTCAAAATGTCTTTTAAAAAAATTTAAACAAATTAATTAATTAAGTAAATCATTGAATAGGGCGATATCTTTTCTCGGATCGTTTGAGTTAAATACCCTTACGTGTACTTCAAGTCTTAGCTTAAAAAACAATTAAATCCATTTAAAATCCCTAAAAATCGTTGAAAATAAAGATACACTTATGTGTACCTCTGGAGAGCGATTAGATAATACCAAAATTGAAAGAATTTTAATTAAAAAACTTGAAAGAAACTTGAGGAAAAAATAAAATACACCTCCCTGAATTAGTTGTTATTAAGTAGGAGAATTGATACTATCTCGATTTTTCCTAGCATGATTTTCGTATGCATTTTTAAATCAATAATCTTTTTAACGATACATTTTGATACAAGGAATAAAATCAAAGTAAGATAATTTACCTGAGAGATCATTGTTGTATTTGGTATCCGAATGAAGGAAACACTTGGAAAATTGATTGAATACTCGTGAAATGAATGATATCCGAAAAGACCGTTCCGAGCTTTATATACTTGCAATCAATCGACATTTTAGGTTATTGATTAGAAGGATTAAAAATTCGCGGGCGAATGAGTCCCAGTTTTTGTAGGTCGAAATGGTCAGTTATCACACTTATTAATACCAAATCATTTCGTTCGGTGTCATTTAACATTGCGGGGTTCAAATTCCTAAATGCCACGGTAAGTCTTTGTCTTAAGGTCAGGACATTAAACTCGTTACTTCGGTTTTGACCTTAAGCTGTAAAAAAAAAGAATTAGACAAAAATACGATTATTCTTTATTTTCTTTTCAGAGAAATATTTTCTGGTTCACGGCTGCAATTAGATGTGTTTAACTCCTTAATCCATTCGAAAGATTTTTCATATTGATTTATCACATTCTAAAAGCTTATCTCAAATTGCATAAGATGAAATACACTAAGGAGGTATTTCAATCAAATTATTTCTCTGAACGGTCGGATTTGTTTATGGATAATTTCTCAAGCAGTTAATATTCATTTTTTAGACTACTGTGGAAACTCTTTCCATAGTTCTTGTTATATTATTAGAAAATATTACATAAGTTTTCGAAATCCATATTTTACGATAAATAATTCATTTTTTTAAAAATTCCAAATCTACAACTTCGTTTTTCTGGGAACTTCTAATAATTTTTTCTGTAACACATTCTACCAGAAATGAATTTTAAAACGAGGTTTCTCTGTGGTACGATTTTTTCAAAGGTGATTTTTTTTCTTTCGATAAAAATCTGAATGAACTGAAAATATCGACACTCAGAATATAAATGTTGGCAATCAGAATTTAAATATCGACAATTTGAAAATTCGCGATCTTATGTGTAGATTGCTATTTGGAAAAAAATCAAATTAATTAAATGGTGCCATTGAATAGTGCAAAGATACGTTCCTTAGTTTACATAGCTGAGGCTTTGAAGTGCATATCGGTAATAAATTCATTTTTCACAAGCACCGAAAGGTTTTGCTATTCTGAAAAGTCACACGTTTCTGTAAAGTATCACTAGTGATAGCTGATGGATCCAGCAATGTAGTATATTCTTACATTTACAAATAAGGAGCTTGTTTTCGACAGGGAACATTTTCTCATTTTAAAATTCACTTTTTACTTTCCGAAGTTTATCTTTTAATTCACTTTCCACTTTTCAACATAATATATTAAAATATTCTTATACTGCTTTTATTTAAGCCACCTGCTAAGCTATTTTGTGAAGCAGTTCATTCTGGAGGAATACGTTTTTTTATCGGAACTGTAAATTTCATAAATCTAAAAATGTTTTTTTAACGATAGCAACGATTTTTTTTAACAACCGTTTTAACATCGTTTCCTCAAACGAATGCAAGGTATATATGTATATATGTGATAGTTATGTTGTTTTCAAGAACTTTCTGTATTTTTCAATAGCTTTTAGAGGTTGCGTGCTCTTTGCGATCAAGATTATCGCCGTGATCTGCGGAACCACACCCTTTTCCCTTATCTTGGTCGTACAAAGGCTGTGGTCGCAAGGAGCACGAAACCTTTTTTGGACACTCTAAATTTCATTTAAGTTACAGAAAAATAGTTATATATGTTCAGTTCATTAATAGAAAAAAACTCGATGATAGTAGAGCTGAAAGCATAGTACAGTGGAATCTCGATAACTCGACTACCCAAAGTTTCGATAAACATGCCGACTTATGTTAACTTGTCAACTTAGCGAAGTTTCATTCAATGTCTCTCACAGTTTTTATATATCGTTATGCATGTGTATGTGTACTTACATATACTAGAACAATTCTATTCCCTTATCTATAAATTACCAAGAGAAACAATTGTTTGATATATATATATATATTGACTGTAACTTTGCCTTTCTTCAACTTGACAAAAACATTCGTTTTTTGACTTTTTCTTTGAATTTCGTCCTTCTTTTGAATTCTTATTTAAATTTTTCATTTTTGAATTTTCTTTTTGAAATTTTCATAATGTACATTTTTCTGCGTATACAAAGTTGTATATATATATAAACGGAATAGTGTAATACTGTATATATACAGAAAAATGATGAAATATCTGTTACTTATGAAGGAGCTGTGCCATTTTCGAAAATAAGGAAAACTTTAATTTTTTTAACTTGAAAAATTTCGATCTAACTTACTCAACCACCACTCGCAAAACAATTTCAGATATCATTCATTCACGGATCTTTCACACCTAGCTGTGACGTGACCGAAGAAAAAATTGCTACCGCAGGGAGTCCCCATCGAGGGGTTAGCGCATCAACCTCTGCTGTTTCCGAGGTAGTCGAATTATCGAGTTTCTAATGTTTATTCGATTTTATAAAAAAACATGAAGACAGATGAGAAATTCTGACTCGACAAAAAGGCGGCACACAATGTACAAGACACAGCGCATTTTTAATAAGAGTTCGCATGAACTTCGAATCCTCCCGTTCAGTTTTCCTGCTGTTGCTTTAGTTCACTACTGGAAACTAATTTCAAGTGTACGAAACACATTTGTTTCATGGTCTGGAGAATGGATTTGTCGTTATATTGAGTATTCATGTAGCGTGGTTTCACTGTATTTAATAATTAAATGATGTATTTATTTTTTAATCATCCAGCTTGTGAAACCATCTTATAAGACTTCGTTTATACGAGGATTTATCTTATCTGTCTTGGCCCAACTGTACGTTTGCTACTAAAAATAATTTAATTGTAATGATTTTGAGTTTTACCAACGACAGAATTACATTTTGTTTCTTCTAAATAATCTGGCGTTGTTAATGTAATGCTAATTTACGCAGAAAAAATTACAAAAGTACTTTAATAAAGAGTAGTATCTTTGAAATGATTTGAATAATTTTTCTCTTTAAAATACATGCATATTTAAAGAAAACACATAAATTACGCAAAAACTCTTTTAAATACTATTTAATGACTTTTGAAAACAGCTTAAACGTGATTATTGATGTCATAAGATACAATCATTATAGAAGTAAAGAAATTGGAAGTTTTACAATGATAGGCCTTGGGTCAGAGTCATTAAACTAAAAATCACGCTCTACAGACCATGAAAAACCTATTTTTTTGAAATTTAAAAATGGAGGATGTATTTTTTCTTCTTCTTCTTTTCATTCATTGGCTTGGTAGTTTTCCCCCATTGTCTTCTTAAACGTCTTAATACTCAAACTTGTGTATAATTTTTCACTTTCTTTCTTAAGCTGGCTCTCTCCAAATTCATTAAAAAAAAAACAGAGAAAAATAGAATTCTTCCGAAATAAAGGCATATTTTCTTAACCGGTTCCCTTTTTTCTATATCATGTGTTGAATAAATGAAATATCATATACATATGTAAACTTTCTATGATTAGTTATTCTTACTTATCGATGACTCTTCTGGGTTGCTAAACCTTGAATTATGATTTCTCTTTGATATTAATTCAACATTCAATTATTTAATTTAACTTACTTTTGTACGGTATATTTCTTTTCGAATCATATTTCACAAGTTTGAAAAATGTGATACCGATATGCAAGCTTTTGATAGCCACAAGAAAGAAACTCATTTTCTCTTCAAAATAAATTTAATCAAAACTCAAACATTCAATTCACAAATAAAATGAACAGTTCACAATGATTAGCATTGGAGAACCACAGGATATTTATATATATCTCATAAAAATCATCAAAGTATAAAAAGAAACATGAAACATTTTCTATAAAATATATCCGTTCACCTAAAGCATCGCGGTAAAAAGTAAAAAAAAATGATATGTAGCCCTTAAAATTGAGCAGAAAATTTAATCCTCTAGTCCAGAGGGAAAAGCCAAGGGGAAACTTAACGCTTAACGCTCGTTAGAGTGCGAAATAAAAATTTATTGCGTCAATAAATTTCATGAAGAACACTTAATCTAGTGTGTGTGTGTGCGTGTGTGTTTTGGAGCTACTGAAATTTTCTGCTTTCACAATACTAGCAAACGCATAAATAAGAAAGAAATTTTAGCATATATAGTTCTGCGCAGTAACATAATATAATACACAGATAACAAAGGCAGATCACAAATAAGCTCTACATAAAAATATTAAATTAAAAAAAATTAAATTGCGAAATAAGAATTCAATAATATTAAAAAAAACGAAATGTAGATTACATTTTTCCCACTGCACTTTCTAATGATGCCTGACTCCTAGTGGTGGTGAGGATGTTTTTGATGGTGGTATGCATGGTGATGATGATCATCATGATGGGGATGATGATGATGGTCATGGTGCTTATGATGATCGTGGTGACGGTCATGATGTAAAGCGTGATTAGGATGAGCATGCATGTGTACGTGCGCTGGATCATGCGAAGCAGTTCCAGGCTCGTTAGTCTTCACTTGGGCTCTGAACCCGTGATGGTCCGCTACGTAATCGACTTCTCTGTGAACGCCCTTATGGTCCGTGAAACCATAGCTTCCTTTTACGGATCCATGACCGTCGCTGGATTCTTTGCGGTACTGAGCGCCATGGTGGTCTTTCACGTCATAGCCAAAATGGTAGGGCTGGGCCTTGTGGTGGTGATGGTGATCCTGCATGATACAACGAAATTAACGAGAAGACTAGCAATATATTCTCGATGATAAATTAGATGTTGAGGACTTTCGACCAGTCGAACGATTTTTTTCCCGACACGGTAATGCCCCTTAACCGGGCAATAGCTAAGATTGACAATTGATACAGTCTGGGCCATGTGTGGTTGGAAAGAAAGATAAAAAAGATAGGTTGAGCGATTTCCAACTGTTTCCGTCAACACTGAAATATTTCATGTAATAATCATATAATCGAGAAATTTAGTCATTTATAATTGACAAAAATGCTCATCATTCACATGCAATCATATTTTGCATGCATTAATAAATGATACACAAGATAAGTAAATTAATTAATATGCAAGGTGAATAAAAATGAATGGCACTAGAGGCGGTGTTATTTGAAATGAAAGCATAAGTGAAATAAAAGCTTATGATGTGCTAGAATATGCAAAAAATTCAACGCTTCGTAGTTTTTTAGCACTGGCAACTTTCAAATACAAATACAACGCCACAACAGGCAAAATGCCCAACGATTTGTTGAGAAAAAAATGTCCATAACAAATATGGATGTCATATATTTCCAAAATACAGCAACCCAATTAAAAACAAAAGTCGTCAAATGAAACTTGGAGAGTTAACCGTTCACACTATGGTTATGTGTGAAATTAATTAGTTACAGCAGTCACAGACGTATATATTTTTTTGTACCATCTCATTTTAAACTAAATCTGGGCTATCAATGCTTTAAGTCAAAGACTATCTTATCAGACTATTAAGAAATGCAAATAAAAACTCGCATACATACATCATGATGATGATGATCGTATCCATGATGATGACCAGCCTGTGCAACTGCAATCAGTGCGAAAATTACTACCTACAAAAACAATTTAATGAATGAATGTGGATTTATAGCTCAAAAATTTACAATGTTTATTAATATCCGTAAAAGTGAACCGAAAAAATATCTAAGGTGTAACTATCTATAGAAATTGATTTACATACCAAGAATAAGAAAATCGGAAATTCTCACCTGAAAAATCATGGCAGTTCGGAGTAATCCAATACGATACAAATTTTGTAGCTTACACAGAATATATCCAGTGGATAAAAGATTTTAGCCGTTAACTGACCGACAGCAACTTTTATATCCATTTAAGAAGTGATTTTTTTTATCTTTTAAATTAATCAGTACATATCTAGTTTTTTGGTTAGAATGAATAACTTTTTTTTTACAATGTTGGTCATTCTGGGTCATGGTTTGAAATGCTCGCAAAAAAATTTCCGTGTATTTTTTTTTTGGACATGAAGGACTCCCCCCGCCAATTTTTTCTCCGACTGCTACCCTTCACTTAACATGGACAATACAAACGTTTCTCTTGTTTGTGATGTGACTGAACGTTCGAGAAAATCCGTGCAAACACTACGATGTATCCCGTTGATACCGAAAATCTCGAACGCGAAAGAAAAGAAATTTTCTTATCATAACTGGAAGGCGAGTTTTGATAACTGGTCTAAAAAGTTGAAAAATTACTTTTTTTTGTGTAATTTTTCTTTGATTTCCTATTTGAATGTTTTTTTGCTTATTTTCTTCAATGACCGTTAATTGCTCTTACTATAATTATATCTTCGAAATTTCATTAAAATAAGGTGCACGATTGAATCCGGAAACAGTCATGCAGCTTTAGAAATTCAGATTTGTGGAAATGTATGACAACTCGACCGGCAGTAAACACATGCATAGGCATACTTGGTAGAATGAGAGCAATTTCCATTCGGTAACTACAGTAGTTTAATGTTTAAAAAAATATTATCTCGTATATATAAACTGAATTTGTTCTTAAATAATAAAAAATAATTACGAAAGGTTTTTCTTAGGAAATGATTTTTGATATTGGACTTAACAAGAGAAAACTGATCCAATACGTGAGTAATATATGGGGGAAAAATATTGCCATGTTTAATATTTAGACATTCATTGTTTGTCTCAATTAACATTTTCTAATTTTTGGGTTCCATTCATTCTGATTATTCCATTGATTTTTTTTAGTATTAATCGTTCCTTACAAATGCAAATACAAGGCCACAACAGGGAAAATGTCCAACGAGGTGGCTGAGAAAAAGGTACCCATACAAATATGGATGTCATATATTTCAAAACAGTTATAAAAAAAGGATTGTCTTTCAGGGAAAATGTTCTTCGGACATTTCTCCCCGTATATGATATGCGTACTAAATGAGACAATCGTTCTCCTCACCCCCATATTCCAACAGTTCCCAGTTACAAACTAAAATGCACCAATCTCTATTGCAGTTGTAACTAAGTTTAAAATTCATAGCAAAAATTTAATTTGGTCCATCTACCTTCAAAATTATAAACCCGAAAATATTGGGGACCACTATGAACCGAAAGCTTGTTCTTACTCACTGAGAGACTTCAAATCAAGTTCGTCAAACATCCGTATGATGCAAGTGATTATGGTGCGTGTTAAGCATGTTGTGGACAACCCCCTTCTGCCAATTGATAAAGATAGGTACAGAAATTATAAGATCTCTTATTTCTTGCACGTTCTGCAATTTATTGTCTAGGAAACACCTTGCACAATAAATTGTGGAATGTGAAAGAAGGTGTGAGGAATAAAAAAGTGAAGCAGGAGGAATACAGGATGTTTCACTATCGTTGTCTCAAATTCTGTGGTCGGTTCACTTCGTACCAAAATTAAAATAAAATAGAGAAAAAAGGCATTAAAAAGAACGAAATTTAGAGGTCATAGTTGCATTTCCATAAAATAAAAAATTAGGGGAAATATAAATATTAAAATTTAAAAGGGCTTTAATTAACAAAACTTGTGACTTTCTTTCATATAGGCTACCAAAAGAAATTTCTTTCTGGAAATAAAATTGAGAGTTTAATAAAATTTCAATAAAACTATAGTTATTAATTATAGTTTATAATTTTTCTGTAATTATATGAAGACACATCATTGAGATATTTGGTGATTGAATATCTTGTTTCATGCTACTCTTCCCGCTTGATCGAAGACAAACTTTTGAGATTTTGCCATTATACACGTAAAAAATATACCAAATCAAGAATTTTAATCACAAATATCACCTCGACTTTGCATTCAAATTAAAGGGTAACTTTTCTTGTGATAAAGACACAAATTCAACCAATTGAAATTTCTTTGATCGGGAGACCGAAATAAAATTGAATTTCAATCCTCTAGTCATGATTCTGTCAGAGTAAAAGCTATCACCGCTCAACTTCGCTGCTTTTGCCAGTATTTTCCTCATATTTTATTTCAATTTTAGAATCAATACGACACTCTTCGTAAAATATTTCGCCATTTTTCGGGCAATGGAACAGAAATACTGAATATTTCTGATCTGCCTTGAAATTTGGGAACATTATACGAATAGTGCATTTCGGGGCAATGTATCAGAAATTTCTTAGGATGATAAATGTGTCACTCTCCGATATTCATATAATAATTTTTAACAACTGGCAGAAGCGAAGATGAATTTAGGAACGAGAGAAAATTTAGCTGTCCTTGCGAGAAACCGAACACACGTTCTCACTGTCTAGGTAAGGGCACTAGAGCACTAGCCGCAAAGGCAACCAATATCTCAATCTTTCGTTATAGCTCGTGTACTCATTCGATTCCCCGCAAGAGAGCAGTTTTTAATTTTCTCTCTTTCATAAATTCATCTTCGCTTCAGTCAGTTGATAAAAACGTTCATATCAGAAATTTGCTGTATAATACTATGTAATTTTAATTTTCAGAGACGTATTCACGCAAGTGATTAAGTGAGGAAAAAGGAAAAGAAAACACACAGAAATATGTTTAAAAAAACAGCCAATACGTGTGAATAAACAACTGATTCGTGAAATTTTATTTCAGTCATATAAAGAATATATCAAAAGAACTAAATTTACATAAGCGATGAATATACGATTGGTGCAGATGATTTATGAGAAACACGAATATTAAAAAACTTCAATTATTCAATAATCAATCAGTTTCATATAGAAGAAGTAACAGAAATTTTAATTGATTTTTTAAAGATGGTTATATATATTTATACTATTTTAATATCTTAAAGAAACTTATGAATATGAAATCACAATATGTGAATCTTAGTTTAAGTCTTTCAAACACATCCTAATAACAATATTCATTAGATGTTCGACATGCAATTGATATCAATAGGAATATTTTTCTTCTGCTTCTCTTTCCGACAGATATTCAGAATGCCATTTTGAAAAATAAAAGACATTAAATATTTGGTAAAAAAAATATGTTTTATACCTCTCCCGAGAACAATGAAATGCATTATACAATACAGATATAAATCGCAATTTCAGATCAACTGAAAGACAGAACAAAGTAAAAAAGAAAAGGACGATTAGTACATATATTTTTATTTACATCTGATATGAAAATTATAATACTATAAGCGCAAACATTTCTATCGAGTTGCTATATCCATAAAAAATTCATAGAAATCAATACCCACGTTATAAAAACCACAAAAAAAAAAAAAATTACTGGATTTTCACAATCCACAGAAGAAAGTGTTTCATGATGTGACTAATTTCTTTTAAAAAGTTATTGCAAGTGTGAAGTGCAGTTCTCTCTCTGATCTCATTTTGCCTATAATAAGATCATATGCTCTGTTCAAAAATATCCAGATTTATTTCATTGCACAACCGAGAGGTTTTATATCTGTGAGAGATATTTAACCCTTTAGACCCGAACATATTCTTTTTTTGGAATTTTTAAAATATTTTGCAATAAAAACATCAATGTCAGCAAATCTTTACTTTCCAATTTTTTTTCTTTAAATTTTCAACTTTTTTTTGTGAGGAATGAATTCAATTCGTTAAAAATTTTTTAGCCAAAGATGATGCAGAATATGTTCATCTTTACACACAAAATTTTGGAGTCAAAAATTCTACAGTAACCCACACATTTGTATGACGAGGTTTGAAAGGGTAAAGCACTGGTAAATCACCCTGAGAATAAATGAAAAAATCTTACATTAAGAAATTTTATGCACCTGATAATAATTACGAAACAACCATGAACAATCGAGTGTTACATGTGTATTTTTATACCTTTAGGCAGAACACCGTTTCTAAATCTCTTTATCTTTTCGGAATTTTCAAAATAATATCCACGTATTAGGGAACCCCCGGCTGTGTAGAGCAGCAATCGGGACATTACCAGAACTAGATATTTGCCACATTTGATCACAACGGCGAAATTTCTCCAGGATACCCAACCCACGAGAATCATTGCTTTCAAGGATTTTAAGAATATAGAAAAATATTCATGAAAATACTGTCTGAATTTCCTTATTTAAAATGCATTTAATTTAAAATAATTATTCTGGCCTGACTGACGACTAAACAACTGACTTCAACAAGCATAATCCATTCCCTTCCCCCCCGTGGGGAGTAAATTGCAATATAGTTGTGCTGTCTACTGAAGTGATCGAAATTTATCAGTCGAAATCTGGATCCATCTAGGTGATAAAATCAAAATGATCAACCTGTATTACCTGAAAATGCAATACGTCTCTGAAGAGACGAAACTCGTATTGCGTCGAAACGTGTTAGATTTCGTGTGTTTTTTTTTCCTCTCTCTGCTATTTTCCTTTAGCTTTGGTTCTATATTATGTGAAATGATATTTTTAGTTACAATAATATAACAATAATTTATAACTATAAGCATAATTCAATTTTAATACAGTAGACTCCCGAAAATCCAACTATGCGCTAATCCGGCACATCCAGTAATCTAGCATTTTTTAGGCGGGTTTTCTTTGAGCATAGAAAAGAAAAACATGCCAGTGTATGTCTGTGAGCAAAGTTTATATTAGATATATTGATAAATTGCCTTTTTTAACTGACTTCCAATAATCAAGTGATTTCGATAATCTTGCACATCCAGGTCTGATATGTGACGAATGAATGAGTGTATTTTCTGATTTCTCCCAATTTTCATCTAGTTTCCCGAGAGAGAGATAGATTGAGATAATAGTTATATCTTTATAAAAACTATTACAAATATGATACAGTTCATTTTCCAAAAAAATATGTATTTCACAATTACAATTACCAACGAACCATTGCAATAAAAAAAATAAGAGTTGAAGTGTTATATAAGATGTTTACAAATAAACTGACACTACTCAGACCAATGGATCACCCATTCTGATGGAGGTATTCCATTCTAATGGAGGTATTTTGATGAAATTTGGTGTCGGTACATAGAATGTATGAACTGAATGTATGGGAAAAGAAAGATTCAATAAAAAAGTAGTTACATTTTTGGCCACCTGAAAAAGGTGCGCTTTTTCTATTTCAGTTACATTTTTCCCAGGGTCCAAACGTCATATGCCATGTTTCAATGAAATACGTCCACCAAAACAGGGGCTACATAAGTCGAAGTAGTGTTAGAATAACTAAACCGGCACTACTCAGCTTAAATTATACTGACACTATTCCGACCTACGAGAACCCGTTGTGATGGACGTATTTCATTGAAACGTGGTATAAACGTTATTTGTATCATAGGAAAAAAATAACTGCGATAAAAAAAGCGACACTTTTCATGTGGTGGTTAAAATTTAACTAATTTTTATTGAATCTTTCTTTTCTTCCATGGTTCATATATCTTATATACCAAGTTTGATCTAAATACCTCCATCAGAATGGACTCTACATACGTCTGAGTGGTGTCAGTTTATTTATAACCACTCTGCATAAGAAATACTTAGTTCGAAAAACACTGACTCCATTGTTTTGATGGTGCATCACCGAACGTAATGATGTCGATGCAAACTTGTGCGAGATCCCAGTTACTCTTTCATTGAGCTGTCATCGTTGTGCGAACTGTCACTGGTACGATGAAACTGTACAGGAAGTCTGTTCTCAGCAACAGCTCCAGGACCTTCGGGTATTTCGTTGTAGTTCGGCTTGTGACCCATCGAGTCATCTTCCGAACGAGGAATGTAATCTCTTTCGATACCTGGTCTTGAATTCATGTACCCGTGATGGCTATGCATTGGACTTTTGACAATGTCCATATCTGAAACGGGTTCATCTGATTGTACGAAATCTTCGAATTCCGGTCTTTGATTCTCTTTATCTCGGTACCCGGAGGTGTAGAACCTTTCAGGATTACCAGACTGTCCGAAGTTCTCCTGATCATTACCGTCGTTCATAGTGACTTCGATCGGCTTACGATATTCGCCAGGAAATGTTCGGCCCGAATGAGGATGTTCGCGATTAACACGGACGTGTCCGGGAAAAGCGTTATTATACCTCGGTGTCGAGTAATGACTCTGACGGTACTTTTCTGGTCCAACTCGGAGAGTATTGGAAACAACGAATTCCTGACTCGGTGGTTCAATATCTGATGGCCTAGAAGGGTTGTGGTAACGTGGATTCCGTGTTTCTACAGGGCTATTATTAATGCGGTGGCCATACGGTCTGGATTGTCCAGCGTGGTTTTTCCTATTGTAATTATGATTTTCTTCGTCTTCATTCGAATTATGAACTTCTCGTGAATGTGGTTTTATTTCTGTAATAGTTCCCCGAAATCTTGCGTTTTGGTGGTTCGGTGGCGTACGAATGGCCGCTGGTGGCTGATTGTTAGCATAATCATTTTGACTGGTGATCCTATTCCTCTGAGGAAATGAAACTAAATCACGGATGGTAATGATTTTTGTAGTCGGAGGGTCATTTGAAATCTCGTTCATCTTATCAAACGGGAATAACTGGAAAGGTGAAATAAAAGGTCGTGGTGTGAAATCTAGAATCGAAGGTTTGGCATGTTGAGGAAAAGGAATATTCGTGATTGCTGAATCAAAGTTAGGATGTCTACTTGTTGTATGGGGAATCTCGTGACCATCGAACTTTGGTGGCGCTGGTACTCGATTCATTATTAAATGTTGCAGTTGATTGTTTTCAGAATTCGCACCACCTTTATTTGGGTTACGAAGGTAGCCATTGTCATCCTCAATCTCTGATCCATGAATCATTTTTATCGGGTGATTTTTTAAAAGCTGAATATTCGGGCTCATTGAATAGGGGAATATATTATAAGGAGCGGCAGGATAAGGATTCGGCCTGGCAGGACTTTCCATAATTGGTAAACTAGCGAATGGTGTAGGCATTCCTCCGAACGCTATCGGATTCGTATAAGATGGTGAAAGCAAGTAGGGTGAAATAGACATCTGAGATAGAGATCGGATCAAATCGAAGTTATGCCCAAGCACTGACGCTTCATTACCTATCCTCCGAGTTATTCGGGGCTTCGATTCCAGCATCGGAACCATCCTGATAGGCAAAGGGTTCAAAAAATGCCTCCGGCTGAGTTCTGAAGTGGATATCTGTGGAACTTCATCTTTCCTCATATGCAAATTACGCGCGTTTCTCAATTTGAAAAATATCGGTGGAATCCGTTGAGTGTTTAATTCACTGACAGTCTTGTGTAGAGCAGAAGAAACAAAAAGTAAGTCTTCTGTATTCGGGACGTCTTCTTGAATTAAAGGTTTCCATGGCAGTCTCGGTCTCATTGATGGTGAAATTCCCTCGAAAACACTAACTGGAACCACAGTTGATTCGCTCGGAACGTGGTCTCTTTCATACGGTAGAACGACGGCGTGGAGTTTGTCAAGGTTGAGAAGCAGAGGACGATTCCAATTATTCTGGAATGGCATCGAAATGAGCTTTAAGTATGTAAAATAATTAACATGACTTTGAATTTAAAAATATATACATTTTGATTCATGCATACCCGAAGTTTTCAAGTGGTTTTCGTGTGAACGTATGAAAAATTTTGTTCACTTATCTTTTGTGAGTACTGGTCTAAAAAATAGCATAAGTTTTCTTTTCTCTGAAGAAAAGCCTTTGTCTGATACTATGTTCACCTTGTTTTTTGAATTCCAAATGTAGCTTTCACGGAAACGAATTTTTGGTCATCAGAAACAAGTGTTTTTAGTTTTTTTCATAGAGTTTCGTCAAGACCCGAATGGACGTAGGTGATGAAAAACCAAGATTGTTGATTGGTTGCTCACATCATTTACAGTTGATCAGCGTAGTAGATTGCTCAATCGTCCTGTGATGATCTGCGTTTTTTTTTTCTTTTTTACATTACGTTCTTAAAATGGCATATAGATGGAGTACGCGTATATATTCATTTTTAAGTTTTTTTAAAATAATTTTTCTAACAGATTTGCTTGTGCAAAATAACATGGGTGCACATTATTGGGTAGTGATAGAGGTGCTTGTCTCACACCACTTACTATTTTGTGGATGATTACGGGTTCGAACCCAGATTCTCTACTTATATCACACCTTTTTGTGGATTGTATTATACAGTGAAACCTGATGAAACGAAACGTCAAAAGCCTGTAATAATATTCCATTTTATAAAGGTATCTGTTTTATGAAGGTGCACATAAAAGCATTAATCAAGGAAGGGACTATTTCTTGATTCCGTCGAAGACACGTTTCCGTCTTATACTGTGTCCGACTTATGTTTCACTGTTATTTGCAACGTATGAGTTTGTCATCTATCTTTACAAAAGACAACTGAAAAAATATGGAATTTTTTTACGCTGCCGTTTTGAGAGAAATATATCTCCGAGTATTCCCGTAGCCGAAGGGTTAAAAACCTGAAATTCAAGTTTTTTAACCAATTCCCACTCTTAAAGCTATCTTACTTACGCTATACGCAGCGCAAAAAATCCTGCTTTTAGGAAAACACCGTTTAAATTGTCTACAATGACGATAGATCGAGTTCATGCCCAGTTTAAAAAAAATCAACTAATAAAAAATGCTCTAAAGAGTTCTGTTTGACTCAATTCTCTCTTTGGGCAATAAGAATGGGCTCTGGAATTCTTGGTTTACACCGATGAAAATCAGTATGACCGATAACAAAATACGCTTCGAGGAGATGAAATAAAAAAGTATGAAGTAACTGCTTATTCATTTTGCATTCCAAAATTTTAGAGTGACTAACGTGTACCTCTGTTCTTTAATATATTGAAAGAAAACAAGTAAATGCGTTGATTAAGTTCACTTGATGAAATCGAACGATACATAATTTGTAAAAATACCTTCATTATTGCAGCTTCCGTCACAGTCTTAATTGAAACAGTCAGAAATGCGGCTAGAACTATCTAATGAAACGAGAAAAAAAATCGAGCAATATTTTACAGCATTTAGTAATAAATTTATCTATTGTAAAATATTCTACAATAAATTTATCTATTTTAAAATATCATAATAAATTTATCCATTTAAAAATATCACAATGCATTTTTTGTATCTATTTCAAAATATCATAATACATTTATCTAATTTAGAATATTCCATGGTAAATTTATCTATTTTCTATGCAAAAATTGCGGTAAATTTATTAATTGGGTTGTTGCACGATCTTGGCTTCCCGTGCTTTTCTATGAGAAAAAACTCCTCTTCAATTAAAAAACATTTAAAAATTTTCTATTCCCTTTAGGCACTGAATTTTTTTCTTCAATTCTATAGATATTTAATGAGAGCATTTTGTATTTTAATTATCGGTTGTTTTTGACTTGAATTTTAACTAGACAACATGCAAATGTTTTCAATTTCTCTATTTTGTACCATAAAATTTTTCAAAATCATTTTAATAAGAAATTTCTCTCGTTAAAGTATGCAACATTTTAATGACGAGAGACACGCAAAGATTGAAGACATTTGAATAAGTGGTATTGTAAAAAAATGTTCTTTATCTGACAAAAACTTAGTTTCTTTGGAAAAGAGCATTTTAGGGGAAAACAGAGTTATCTTTATAATGTCTGACAACATTTTACATTGAAATATTTCTAGAGTAGATAGAAAACAAACTCCAACGCAGACGAAGGAAAATTTCATTGTATTTGAAAATTCAAGAATTTGAAAATTTATTTTTTAGAAAATTTGCGTGCATCCATTCCTTTAAAACATTTTCTTCAAAATTTGAGTTTTTTCCTCAAATTATCATACAATAATGAGACACTCAATGCAAAATTTGTTTATTCACGAAGATAAATGTCATTATTTTATTTATCGAGGACTTTTAGATACACAAAATATTTCTACTAAACTATACCATGTTTGTTTAGAATCAGTCGATCATTGATTAAAAATTGAGGTCATTATTGAAAAACAAATAATTTTGGATCGTGAGATACATATAAATTCCCGAGGTGATCAATCACGTAACAATAATGTTTGTTAATTCTACGCGAGTGTTTTGCATAGAAGATATAAATCAATCAAACGTCCTAATTCATCATGCGCGCACATTGTACATAGTAAATTTTCCTGTCGATGCATGCAGATATCTTTTATTCAGAACATCAGTATGCATGATGAATTTGTCAATACGTCAATCATTTTATAATTAAAACTTTTTTTCAAATGGTTTAATAAACCAAAAGTAATTTTGTATAATTGAAAGACGCTAGAATGTTCATCCAGATGCATACATTCAGACATTAGATAGATGAATCCGCTTCGAAATTCTAAAATATTAAATACAATGTTGTATTCTTTTTGTATATAAACTTCATGTAGGAAGTAAATTAAAATCATTACAGATTATATACAGAGACGGATTAAGGTTGGCTAAGGCCACGGACTCAGAAGAAACTATTGGGCCCTTATATTAAGTGCAATATGTTGGAGTTTCGCGGGGACCCTTTAGAAGTTGGGAGCGTCCGTTGCACCTGCTGTTAAATCCGCCTCTGATTATACAGAGTAAGTGAAAAGTCCTGGACATATTTTAAAAACTGATACAAAATCAATCGATGGACAAAAAAAATTGTGGTTTTTGCACAAAATTACATATTAATGCGTCGAGATTTTCTTTTTTGATGAATAATAAAAAAGATCGACAAGCGCATAAAATGCTACACAAACAGCTCATATTTGATGTTTAATGCATTTTACACAAATACAACGCCATAACAAGCAAAATGCCCAACGAGGTGGCTTTGCGTTGCGTAAAACTACCACATTTCAATATGAACACCCTTTTACCTGTTTAGATGTAGCCCGAGTTCTTATATTGAAATGTTGTAGTTTTATGTAAAAAAAAAATCCGAATTAACTTTAATTACCCCTTTCAGACCCTGATGCCACAAATGTGTGCATTGCTTTTTTCCCCTATAGATTTTTTCTCTTTTGCCCTCAAGGACTTAAGCCCTCACTTGAAAGATTGGAGTTTTGGGTTAGAGAAAAGTGTGATTTATATATTGCATAACATTTAGAAATAAAATACTAGAAAAAATTGTATGTGAAAATGAATATACCTTGGCTGAAAAAAATTTAAAGAAGTGAATCATTTCTTCAATAACTATAATAAAGATTTTTGCTGCATTTATGTTTTTAATGCATTTTTTGTGTCAAAAATGCAAAAATATTTTGAAAATTCCAAAAAATAAATGTTCGGGTCTGAAAGGGTTTTTCGCTCTGTATGTCACATTTAATGTAGAGATTTCTTGTCAAACAGCATTATCTACGAGTCAAATTCTGAACTTGTTTTTTATTATTCACCAAACAAAACAAAAACACCTCGACGTATGGAGGAGTATTTTGGTGCAAACCACACTTTTTCTGTCGTTGATTTTTATAAATTTTTTATATGTGTCCAGGATTTTGCTCATCCTGCATAACGATATCATACACAAAGAGAATATATTATATTAAATATTAAGAATAATAAATCACAGTGGTCCATCCCATTAACCTATCACAATAAAAGACAGAACAAATCGAAAATTTACAAGAATCAACTGAAGACCGGTGTCGAGACAACGATATAAAATTAAATCATAAAAAATGTCAACGTATTATGTTCACTAGAAGGTACAAGTTTCCAAGGACACTCATATACATCGGAAACACGTTGTTAGTAAATCAAATATCTAGAATGTACACTAGATAAGTCGCTGCCATTTTCTCCTCAGGTGACGTACGTAATTAATAAGGCCTCACTAACAGTTGGGATGTTATCCAGAATCACATTTCTACAAGACCGGCTAAAACGTTGAGGAATAATGTAACTTTTTTCAAAACATTCATTCTTTCCAAAATCATTCGTCCTATTATGACGTATGCTGCCCCAGTGTGGGCTCATGCCAGTGTTTACAATATATAAGTCTACAACCGCTGAGCATCATTCTTCGTCAGGTTACCAGAGCCCCTGTTATAATAATATAATGTAGCTCATACATTATTGTGGGCTCAGCTTGACCGTTCTGCGGCAGATAAAGAAGATTGCTATCTGTATATTTTGTAAATAAATAACAGCGACAACACCACCATATCATCAGCTATAAAAATAAACTACTAAATTATTATTTTTCATTGTCATAGACTCATTGAATCTTATTTGACTGATATCATTGAATCTTATTTGATTGATCTCATTGAATCTTATTTGACTGATATCATTGAATCTTATTTGATTGATCTCCTTGATTAATCTCATTTTTAGTTTTTCATTAAAACTCACTATTCAATATTACTTGACTTTTTTGAGTTACCCCAAATAAAGTGTTTTATAAATGCCTTTTTCTCGGAGATGATAATTAATTTTAACTACTTTTAAATACCATACATTTTATAATGCAATGGCAAATCCAATATTATAAAAAATACAGGTTTTTAAGTACATACAATCTTATGAATTGGGGAATTAAAAAAAAAATAAAAACTTCATTCTATAATCCTCGCATACATTCTATACTCGTAAAATTCATGTAAAAGTTTGTAATATAAAGTGAAATCTCTCTACAATGATAATTGATGTATCCTATGTAACACGATGGTTTTTGAAATCCTGGTTGGAATTTCCTATACATAGTTCAGGGGTTCTCAAACGTTTTCCACTAGCTGTGCCCTTTCGCCTAATGCTTCCTGATCTTTTATCCGCGGCTTCCCAGAGCAACCATTCTTTAGAGCGGTAGACCTGACTTAAATTGCGACACACCAGAATGCCGCGGTGCACAATTTGAGAACCCCCTGCTATAGTCTAATGCGAAACTCAAGGATAATTCTTTTAAAGGATTTGTACAAATTCCTCTATAATGATATTTTTTATATCTCTCTAGCTCTCATAATCATGCCTTTAATATATTTTCAAATTTCTCACCAGTTTTGTTCTTTCGAGGGTGTCTGTTAAAACCGGAACTGCTGAAAAAGTCATGTCGATCTCTCAGTAGTGAGAAAAGAAGGTCTCACTACTGAGATCTTCCCTTATACAACCTTGGAAAAGTATAAAATATATTTTTTTTAATCCTAAAATCATTCTCCCGCTTTTTCTGAGGCTTAGTTTGTCCTGGACAGGAGTGTGCTGTAAAGTTTTGGAGACTATACCTACAGAAGGACATAGACTTGGTTGAGGGTTCCACAGAAGAACTACGCGTTCTCTTGTTGGCACACAAGACTTAAACTACGAAGAGAGATTTGATTTCTCGAAAATGTTAACATTGAAAGAACGTGGATGTCGGGGGAGTGGAATGTGATCGAAGTGTTTAAAATTTTCAACGGGATGGATGGGATGAACCAAGTTATTAATACACCGTCAATCAATTGCTTCGACAAGGGAACACCAGTACCATTTGCGCGAATGCGAGCCGATCTCATCTTTAAAAAGCCTCGTCACAACGGTATAACTATTCAATCATTGCACTTCACTCGTAGTTAGAAAAATTGATGGCAGATGGCAGCACTACACATAACAAGCATTACACAGTAACAAACTTCATGAAGACTCACGACACGTACACGCACATTCCAAAATGCACCAATTCCTTAGAAATTCCGCAGAGGAATATGGACGAGGTGCATGTGTGGTGTAGCAGCGGTAGCAACGTTTAGTAAGGGGACAACTACAGATTGTGGTGTCGCAGGAAAATTTTCTCTTATAGGGTTGTTGAATAATAGAATAGCTTGCCAGGGGTCAATGAACATGTCGGGATAAATCGAGAAGCAATCCATACTTAAAAAAGATAACATAATCTGTTTTATGGGCAGTATATTATATATTATTAATTGATTTTGGATATAATCATTTGTTTTAGGTTGCCATATTTCAGTCATATTTAGCTGTATTTGTAGTCAATCACCTCGTTGGGCAATTTACCTGTTGTGGCCTTTGTGTTTGTATTTGTATTAGATAAAATAAAAAGATTTGGAATTTCTTACCTTGAACATCCTGAACATCATTAGATAATATTCACCATATCAAATAAAGATTCTCGGATTTCTAGTGAAGTTGTGTTGAGCCCTTGATTTCTTAGCTCGTATACTCCTAGTCAAGATGCTTAGGCCTGCTGTACACGGAACTGAAAATTCTACGAAGGGAAGTAAGTCGAGTAGTGAAAGGAAAAAGAATAATGCCGATATTTTTGTTTTATACTCCTACCGTCGTATCTATGCTCACTCTTCCAAGCAGTGGACAGGGCAGTGGGCACTCTCATCTTTTTAAACCGTATCTAATGGTCTAGTTTTTCTTACGAGCCACAAAAGAAGCACCAGAGAATGAATAAATAAAAAATACAGAAAAAAAATAAAAGACCGCTTCCGTGTCTTCAGTGCTATAAGGTATAGTCATACGCTATATTTATATATGTAAAAAAAAACAACTCGTGACTCATTCGTATGCACAATTGAAAACAGAAGATTGTAATGTCACGAGGAATTTAGAAATTATGAATTGAACTCCAAAGCTAGGGTGGGGGAGAGATGTTGCTTTATAGAAACTTCGAGAGTCGAGTCTAGTCCGTGAGTTCTAAAAACACCTCCTGCAGCCGAAAGAACAGTTTTGAAGATATTTTTCACTATGAATTATGATCAAAATATATATGCGTATAATACGTATGGATATAAAACAAAAGGAAAGGCGAACACTAAAATATCCCGCGCTTAGCGGCAGGCCGTATTACAAGCGGTCGACGGCCGAAAGAGGTCTTCATCTGCTAAAAACAATGGAAAACCGTGGCCATATATAATCAATTTGGAAATATGATATAGAATATTATTTCTTCTTATGTGTGGCCTCGTTTTATGCAATAAAGTCGCTTCCGAAATGCTTCACTGTTCGGTTTTTATCGTGTTATTTTGGATTCGTTCTTATTTTTATCTTTATTTCGATCTAGTTTTTTTTAATGTTTATACAGTCATACCTCGGCTAACGAAGATAACTCGTTCCGGAATCACGTTCGCCACAGGGGCAATGGCTAAAATTGGCTAAAAAGCCGATAGAGCCTGGGCTGTGTTTGGTTTGAAAGAAAAAGTAATTGATTCCATTATTTTTTACTATTTTTACTGAAAATATTTTGAAACTCAGTAAGAAATTTCATTTTCGCTAATTGCTGCTGACTCTCAGTTGTCAATAATTCTTAACTGGTTACTTCTCTGCCAGGTAGCCGAATGATTAGGGCACTAACCTCCGGTTCGACAGGTTTATCACGAAAGTTATGCGGATAGCAGTTGATACTTAAACTGCAGGCTTTTGCAAACATAACATGGCCAGGCTGTGGCAAAACATCTACTGGAAAGTGATCCAACTGATCAATTGCAAAGAAAGCTGTTTATACCAATCACTAGAATTAAAATCAATCTCGAATGTAGTTGCCTGCAATGTATAGAAAAATATATATTACTCTCATAAGTTTCTGATATCCAATTTTTATACGATTGCATTTACGAACGTGAAACGTTATCGAAATTAAAATTTACTTAATTATGAAAATTATATTTTTTTAAAACAGAAAAAGAAACCTTGATGATGTTTCCCCAAACTGACCATTTTGGGCGTAGAATGTTTCAAACAGATCCTTCACTGCAATTTAATTAAAAAAAAAAGTGTGTGTATTACAGCACTATATACAACACCGTGAATGATGCAAGTGAAATTATAATACTGCTCAACGAAATAAAATTTTTCTCGTGTTCTTTAGGAAATTTTAATGGTTTTAGAGTATATTGAGGATGCTAATTTCGAATCTGGCATTTCTTTTTATTAGATTGGCTTCGGTTTTTTAGGATAAAGTGAAAATTAAATGTCAAGAGTAATACCATAAGCGTACAAAATCACATTAAAACTGGGCACATTATAAATAAATACAATAAATCCCTCGCAAATATATTTCAGTAATTTTGTGGCGCTGATTCTGAATCTGGCATCGGTTTTGTCGAATTGGCCCTAGGTTTTAAGATAATTCATATGTTCAACAATGTTATTTGCATGCTGCTTATGTATAACTATTGAAAAATTTACTTTTCACTTTATCTCAAAAACTGAAGTCAATCAGAAAAACCAATGTGATTCGGAATCAGCGCCTCAAAATCGTTCTAAAAGCACTGAAATATTTTGAGAACAAAATAAATGTTGACCGGTGTAATTATTGGAGAAATGTTAATTATTTTTGCTCATATTTTCACTTGTATAAAGCAATTCCAATTTCTTTATTGTAAAATCATGTAAAACAGCATAACCAAATAGATTATGCATAATTGATTACTTTTTGTTTAGTTTCACAAATGTCAATTTTCTCGCAATGTCGATACTTCAATTATAATATTTATACATGAACAATCACCTATAGCTTGAGTGGGAACCAACTGCAGTTGTTGAGACGTACACGTAGTTACTTTTGAGCAATTTTCATTGATCCATTTTATACCCTTAAGCTATTCATTTTGAAATCGACATAAACTTCTGAAACAAATAACTCGCGAACCAATTTTTCTTTTAGAATACATAAATGAGATCTATTTCAAAAGGCACTTGCTCAACGAAGCATTGGTCAAGTTCTCATTAACTAGAAGGTAAAGTCATTTTTTTGTCTCCCTATTTGATGATAATGGTTTTGCAACTATTTAATGTCGAAAGACTTCCCAAAATTGATTTTTTTCTATCCTTTCACCGACTTCTATTTGACATTTTCAGACTGAAAAACAATTAAAGAAATTAAAGTATATTCCAAACTCAAACCGTCAATGACAGATAACACATAAGTTGCTTCAATACTTTTATTAAAGAAATTAAAGTATATTCCAAACTCAAACCGTCAATGACAGATAACACATAAGTTGCTTCAATACTTTTATTTACAGAACAAGGAACAGTACAAAAGTACATAAGTGCATCCAGTACTCATGACATGAGACTGTTTTAGACATTTTGGCTCCGTCTGCAATAATTTCTAATTTATAAACTTAGAAATTCTGTAGACTTAGACTACAAAAAAAAAAAGCAAAGCGAAAAGAGGAGAATAAGCTGCATTATTATTATCATTAACATAAGACACGAGCATGGATAGTCCTGATTCAGGTATAAAATCGACATGGCGTAGGTAAAGCCCCAAGATGCATAAGAAGGGAAATCACAGTAGAAGTACAAAGTGGACGAATGCCCTTTTTGACTTGAGCTGCATTCAGTTATACATAATTAATCTTTGGTTGACCAGATAAAAATCTGAAATAACAAAAAAGGAATTGTTAATTGAATGAAATATGCAAATATCTGAAAGAAAAACTAGAATTTTGTAATTAGAAATAATGTCTGAATTTTTAATATTTTGAGGATGGCGAATTATCTGTCATAGAAATGACAATTTTGTTTTATGGTACTAATAATTTCTGAAACCATTAATCATATTGCATGGTTTCGGTACTATCGTTTGAGGTTAGAAAAATCTGCAGAAATGAAGCAAAATTTCTTCTATTTCTAAGAATTATGAATAGAAAAGCTACAAGAATGTATTTTTGACTTGACAAATATGCCGTGAAATTTCTAAAAACCTGGATTCTTTTATCAAAACTCAATTCATAAATGATTAAAATGAAAAGTGAAAGGATGTCAATTATAACTTATTGAAAGAAGGAGATTTGGGCTTTCAGAAAATTAAATTTTCAATGTTAAATTGTTTTTTTAAAATTATCAAATAACAATAACCAATGTAGTCAGTGAAAAATTGGAAAGCGACCTTACCTTACAATAACTTAATAATAGTTCTGGTATCCGAGTCCGTTAAGACCATATCCGTAACCATGTCCGAGTCCGTAGGCTCCTCCATAGCCGAGGCCGTATCCGTATGGACCGTAAGCGTGTCCCTTGGCACCCAGACCGTATGCTCCCTGGCCGAGACCGTATGCGCCGTAGCCGAGACCATATCCGTTTCCGTAGGCACCATATCCGAGGCCTGCATATCCCAAACCGTATCCGGCACCTCCAAGACCGTATCCTGCTCCGTAGTATGGGTGAGCTGAGGAGACGACGTTGACGGCAGCTGGGTCCTGGTTAGCGGTTCCGGGTTCGTTGGTCTTGACCTGGGCACGGAAACCACCGTGATCAGCGACGTAGTCAACCTGACGATGGATGCCACGGTCATCGGTGAATCCGTAGTTTCCCTTCACGTTTCCAGCACCATCACCACTTTCCTGTCTATGCTGTTCACCGTGTTTGTCCTTGACGCTGTAGCCGAAAGCGAATGGCTGAGGTGCGTGGTGGACCTGTTAGTTCAATGCGATAACATACTTTTGAGTAATAAATATCAAAATATTACATTAAAATTATTCATAACTGTTTTAAGCACCTTTTTTTTAAATTCAATTTTTGATAGAAAATGGATCCTGTATACATATTGTTTCTACACATACAAAAGTAGAAATATAAAGTTTTTAACTTACAGGAGCGATGATGTGGGCAGATGCTGCCACGGCGACGAAAGCCAAGATGATAACCTGGAAATCAGATCATGTGTTATGTTAATAATATATATATATATATATATATATATATATATATATATATATATATATATATAGCCTATACAGGTAAGGAATATCTAATAAAGCAAACATAGAATACCATCATATTTTACAATATTCTATAATGAAATAATCAGTGCATTTATCGTTTTCAGCGGTTCCCAGTTTGGGGTACCTGAATCCCCAGGGGTGCACGGCCCACTATAAAATGATTAAAACAATTAAAGTTATGTTGAAAAAAATTTAAAAATGAAATTTTTAACTTTTAAATTTTTTTTAAAATTAATTCCCAAGACCGCAACGTTGGTAGACTCGGCAATAGTAATATTTTTGATTTGACAAAAAGGGTACTTATGATGACATTTCTCGATAGCAGTATGAAACTTTGTTTTATACCAGGCACTACAAGCATTTCTACCGCATCACATTCACTAGTACTGGATAGGATGTCTGTCCTCCATTGTTTGAGAGCATTCTCGCTGCAAGATGGCCGTAGTTTCTGCCAGGGGATCAGCGACTAAAATTATTTGGGAGAGCTGCTGATCAATTCGATTTTCCTCAAAATTCCAAATTTTTCTGTCAAGTTTTCGTACAATATTGGGATAACTAACTAAAAACTTCTTCTAATTGCATAGGAAAAGTCTCTATTTTATTAATCTATTATTAAAAAAAATTATACTGAAATTAACTTATTTCAAAACCTCTTGTGGTATTGAGAGGGGAGAAAAGTTTACAAATCGACAAACATGGTTAATTCAGCACAAAACAAATATTTAAATTAAGGCAAAAAGGCATAAATATCTACAATTTCAGGCATATATTCCATTTGTGAAAAACCTGACTTATTAAATGATGAATTATTTTTTATATATTGCAAAGTCTATTAGGCCCTATAATTATGATAAAGTATCAGAGCTAAATATTAGGAAAAGATATAATCTCGTCGGTAGAATTTTCTCTGTAAGCTACTCACCTTTCCGATCATTTTCTTTGGTATTGATCTAGTGGTGAAAACCTGAGATCTGATGTCGGTACAGCAACAACTTCAGCTTTTTATACTTTCGATGAGAAATTCGCAACAAATAACCAATTACAGTTATTAATATCAAGATCGCGCATGTGTGCCACACAAAATCCATAATTGGGTCATATTTATTGAAGGTCAGAACAAAAGAAAAAAAATATCGAAAATATTTGATAATTTTACTTAAAAAAAAAGCCACCCACTTTTTTTTTCCTTCACCCTCTTTTCTGTATGATCGACTTTAAGGTACGTCGCAACCTCCAATGTCAATCTGTTTGATGTCGAGGACAGTATTAGCATTCCTTCCGAATATTGTGATGCAGTCAATCATGCAAGGAAATAATCTTTCTACTTTTGGACCGTTTTGTTTTTTCTTAACGAGTTAGGGTGTTCTAATCGCGTTCTTTGTTTCGGATCACGATCACCTTCTCTCTTGACCCGACGAGGGTACGATAGGTCGTGACGCTTGGCCATACACTGTATCAAATCACCTTTCTCTCGGCATACAACGTAATAATGTTAGCATAGCCATAGTTTCCCAATGACTGATACAAATCCCATTAATTAACAGCTATACATCAACAAAGCTATGAAATCTGAATTTCAATATTCGAATCTTCTAAATTTATAATTCCAGTTTTTGAAAGATGTGGATGTTCTAGTGAAGATGAGTCAACCTTGTCACATAATTCAATGTTGTTATTAGTATACACGTACTATTGAAAACGTGCCGCGAATTCAACTTCTAACGGTCCTATGTATATTTGAATATAAATAATTTCAATTTCATTTCATTTTCAATGTAATAAGATTATCAGTTGTAAGGTGTGCCGGTAAAGCTAATTAAATCACATTAGAACCTCGCTCATTTTTTTAATAAGATTTTCACATATATACGACGTTCATCTTTGGTCGCATTTGGTTTCTATACATTTTAATGTTAAAATAATTCATTATTCGACTCAAAACATCCATTATTCGAAGTTTTAGTTCGACTCGTATCATTTTTAAAAAAAACGTAATTTATATCCATCAAATTCACTAAATTTGCAATGAAAACGCGTTGCTGCAACAGTTCTTGCATATTGTAACCGTAAAAACCCATAAATTTTAGGGTGATTGCTGACGCATACGAAAATAGCCCGTGAGCTGGTTGATGGCCATTTATAGTGGACACTTAAGTGATTTGTTTATTGTTTGTGTTTCTGAGTACAAAAAACGCAGATGCGGCGAGCCCAAAGAAACAAATTTCAATTGTTTCACGGCTATATGTCCTTCCATAATTTTTTTCTAATATGTTTTCAGCGTTTTCCCCAGATTGTAAGGAAGTCTATACACATCCATTGTAAAAATTTGGAGGGTACAGGTCTCTGCCGATAGGAACGTATACGGTGCACAAACATGCACAGCAAGTTCTTCCGATCATTTCCTGTCGAATTTGCTTTCGTTGTGGTGCTTTGCTAGGTGGCTGTGTCAAATTCACCGTTCGTAATATCGAGAAAACGGAAATCGCTTCCTCTGAAAAAAATGAAACAAATTTTTTCAATTAATTTTTTAAATTAATAACGAAAAGTTGATCTTCCAAAACAGATCAATGTGTCAATGTTGAAAACGGTTATGAAGCAGAGAAACAAAATCAAAGACCAAGCTGTTGATTGCAATGCATCTACTGCCAAAATAATGAGTCCAAGATAGGAAATTTCTCCAAACCAGATCGAGAAGATTTTGTTGCACCTTTTTAGCCAATGTCTTGTACCAAAGGTAATCATCTGCTAAATTTTATTTTTTTAAGTGATTTGAAATGTGATTTAATTGTTTTACTTCAAGTATGATTCAAATTATATATTTTTATGACAAAATTTGAGATGCAATTAAACACATTGAATTTTGCAATATTTTGTATATCTGGGGGGGGGGGGTCATTATTTTTAAGTGTCAGTTATTCGACTCACACATTTATACGACGTTTTGACTCGGCTTCTTGAACTTCGTATAAACGAGGCTCCACTGTAGTTCAAATTATTTGCCTTCTGGATAATTTCGTGTGAATGTATCATATGGCCGTCATTATTTGAATTATGGACCCTTATCTCTTCATCTCATGCCCAGATCGTAAATTTCATTAAAAATAAATCTATTATCGAATAAAAGGAATCTTTCCGATTTCCATGTTCGAACGTTTCATGCGCTCTCTCTCTCCCTCTCTCTCTCTCTCTGCTACATAAAAACTTTCAATATCTCAATACACTGGACATCCAGTTCTTGAAGTTGTAGGATTTCTGGAATGAAACATCTTTAGGTGGGGTAATGAATTTTCAGATGTACCTCAGAAAAAGAGTGAAAAAGGTTGTTTGGACTATTTTAAAGTTTGTGTCAGACAAAGACAGTTTATTAACTTTTCCTATAACTTCGTGGCGCAGTTAGAATCGTAGAACGCCCCCTTTAGATGGTAGATAGGCGATGCACACAGTTTAGAAGAGAAGAGAATTGGGTTAGGGTGGAGTGGGAAGAATGAGCGTTCCCACGCTTCGTTGTCTTGCGACCAGTAAAAGATAGATGTGAAGCGAGGTGAATCTAGTCATAGCAAATCAGACTTAAACAACCTAGAAGTTTCACTTCTATCGCGTGAAATTCTCACGTATATAAAGGAAAGTGGATCTCTGTTGAGCTTATTGTATGGCATAACGTTCAATGGTCGCTGTCAAAGCCAATGTGGATAGATAAAGATATTACCTTTTTGCAGAAAACTATAGAGGGGTGGGTTGTTCACAAAATCCATTTCAGAGACAAATAATTTTTAATATTTTTAGTTGTTAATCTGGAACACCCGCGCATCTCATAATGTCATGTCACTAAATAAAATCGAATGAAAACTATACAGGGTGGTTCTGACGTAATGACCTGTTTTGAAAAAAAAAAAAATCAAAGATTCTAGACATGTGGCATTGCTTGTCATGGTATTTTTAATATGTGTGTTTCAAAGAATGGAAGTAGAATGGATAGAAATATATAAATAATAATAATAATAACTTCTTTAAATCATTTATAGAATTTATTTCTGTTGGACTGGTGCCACTAAACTATATAATTGAATTTGTGGACTATTTTAATTTTTTCACATCTGTATTTGTATTAAATTCTGGATGATCCAGAAGCCCTGATCTGATTTTAAAAAATATAAAAAAGCTGTTAGAGAGAGATATAGAGACAAACGACAGAGAGACAAGAAAAAAAAGCTTTCCATTTTTTTTTAATTTCCATCAGTTTCCCTTCCCTTCTTCCATTCTTTAAAACACCCATGTTACAAATAACATGGCAAAAATGCTATGCTATATAGGCTTGAGATCCTCCTCTCCGTCGCTTTAAAGGTTGCGTATGTAAAAATTTTATATCAGGTTTATGCAAGATTATTTACATATCAGGTTGTACTTAAAGTTTTATACTTTGAAACCTTTCCAAATTTTTTAATCCGTTTGTCGCCATCATCAACAGTATTTTTTTAATAAATATTTCAAAACAGGCCAGGATTTCTGGACCACCTTGCATTCATATTTTAAATATTTACATTCTTAATTTCTTTCGAGTCACAATGGTAAGCGATTTGCTTGTTTTCTTTGACTTTATAATTTGTATTTGTATGTTGGCTATTGTTACACGTGAAATTCTTTTATTCTTTTGTGGACCGTGAACTTGTCTGGAGAATGATTCATTTCATTTTCCAACAAGGAATTCGCACAAGATTCAAATAATTCAACACATAATTTGATTAATTTTTGTTAAAGAAGGATTTTTTTTTATCGTGTCGGTGTGTAGATTATGCTTTACTAAACATGACTTACAGGACCCAAGGTTCATATGAAAAATTAAATTTCATATAGTTTAAAAAATATATATATATTTATTTTTAACTCGAATGTCTTCGGGATTATGTTAATCAGCATTGGGAAATTTTTTAGCAATTGGATTTTTCCTAATACTATGTAAAGGTTAAGCAATTAGCTGTTGAACAACAGGAAGAGTAGACACCCACTACTACTTACCAGTACATGCTCCTCGTACACATTCCTCTTCGGAATTTCTAAGGAATTGGTTATATGCCGGAACTGGCTGTATATGAGTATGTATATGCGTGGCCCTAATTTATCTATGTTGGGAGTTGTGTTTGTTTCGTATCCTTGCTGGTGCTGCCCTCTCCCTTCCACATTTTAAACTGAAGATGATAAATGCTTGAATTTTCATGTTATGTAAGTTCATGTTGAGCGTACAGTAGACACTTGGGAAACGAGTACAAGTAAGTACGTTATGTGCATCAACTCATAATTTTACCGTGTTTCTGTATCACCTTTCGCAATTGTTGGAATTTAAGCGTCAACTTCCATACTGTACTTCACAGCCAATGAGATAGTATTGAAGCTTATGAAATCACTCAGTTATACTTATTCGAGTGCATCCCGAAAGTGAATGCAAATAGTGATCTCTCACTTATGCGTCGGTGCAAGATAACGAAGGGAGAATCGCATAAGTGAAAGGCGTATAAGTGAATGCTATATCTTTGCCTGGGAATGCCGAAATTGCCCTAGATTACCAGAAACGTATAAGTAAGAGATCACCGTGTCTGTTTTCGAAGACCAGTGAGGATTTTACTGCGTATCCTGCATAGTTACTGTGTATAATAATTATATGCAGTTATAATAAATAGTAAATTATTTATTAAAACTTCAATTAAAACACAAAAAGCACGTTCTTATCACATATTTTATTTACAAAATCACAACATCGACGTTTGATAGTTACAGCTAATATTCAGCACTTCTTCCTTAACCACCATCTTGAATTATTAGATTAAAAATATGCATGCGTATATACAATCACATATTGCCTTGAAGCGAGATAAATACAAGTATTTTCTTGCAAACAGAGAGAGTGATGAAGGGCATTTCTAACTCAGAATATAATCACTTTGCATATTAAAGGCCGAAGGCTTGGTGTAAAGAACCCCGCGTCACAAAGTAACTTCTCTTCTGTTTCTTTGTCCATTGTAAAGTAAGAAAGGCTTTTCTAGCAAAAGGTCGCATCTCAGGCCACCCAGAAAAGCTCAGATTCTCCTAAATGAAAACAAAAAATATGTAAAATTAAAATTTTATCTAGACTACATTTTGCATAGCATCTCTAGTTCTCTATGAAATTGATTCCCGTTAATTACTACTAGTGAACATTGCCCAGTTCCAAGTACAGTAATTCGAAAAATCTCGGGGAAAAGAAACTTTGATAATTTTGCTCAGTAAGTTGGAATTAAACTTAAAAGTTTTCAGGATTTCACGTCGGCAAAAAACCCGAGAACTTTTAAATTTAATTCTAACGCGATGGCCACGAAAGCCTTTTTTTGTTTAAATTTTGCTCAGTGTTTCTCAGATAGTTTCTAAACCATGGTTTAATTTAAAAATTTAAATCACGTGTCCAACCTTTTTGGTTTCTTAGGCCGCATATAATTAAAGTAGGCAGAAACTGTTTTGAGACTACAAAAAAAAGTGGATTTCATTAGAAATGCGAAAATGACAGCTTTCAAAGCGAAATTTTTCATTTCCAAGTGGAAGAAAATAACAGCTTTTCTGCTTTTTGCTTTTTTTGTTTTTGGTGAAAAAGTATATACCCGAAATCTTACTAAACAGGAAATGAATTACATCAATATTTATTTATATAAGTTTTAGTGTTTTTTTGCGCTGCATTAATATTTGTTCTGGGTCAGATGTGATCCGCGGGTCTTCATACACACTATCAACATTTATATACGACTGGTTTTCTTCTATTTTTAAGAATTATAGACTCGATAGCTGAGAATTATGAACATTTTAGAGATATAAATTGAGTTTATGCCATTTGAGTGGCACAGCAGAAATCACTAAACCCTCTTAAAAATGGCATATCATTTTTTATACAGTAGGCATTTTTCCGATTTTTAACAGGTGAAAACTAAGGGGGTGTGTGAAAAAGTAATTCATTGAAAAAATTGACTTTACAAAATATGTGGGCTTGTTAATACTAAAATAAGAAAGATTTTAAGGAAGCTAGATATTCCGGCATTGCGTTTTCAAATATTAAGAAATAAAATTTATTCATAAAAAATTGTATTGAGTTAGATCAGTATTACCTCTGAAAGAATGCAACCGATTACACCCAAAATTTGTACTATTAAATGAAATGACGCAACACATCATAGGAGGCACTCCCATGGTTAAAGTTTGGTACCGTATTTTCATCTACGTCCCGAACGTTTTACTACGAACCCGAGATAAGACTGAATGCTCATATACGCATTTTACGTAGTAAGAATATTCTTAGAAAACTAATAAAAATATTTGAAATGTTACCCTGAATAAGTCATTTCTTTTTTTGTCTCTAATAATATCCGTGAGGATGGTATCCAATTCCATGGTGGTATGGCAAAGCATATGATGGAGCGTGGTGTGGTCCGGCATAGTGATGCGGTGCAGCATAATGCTTGGGTGCCGGTGCAGGTACGTGAGCAGGAGCAGCGGAATGTACACCTACGGCAGCTGGGTTCTGGTTAGCGGTTCCAGGTTCGTTGGTTTTGACCTGGGCCCTAAATCCATGGTGGTCAGCAACGTAGTCCACTTGCCTGTGGATACCGTGAGCATCAACGTAGCCGTAACTGCCCTTCACGGCTCCCTTTCCATCACCGGACTCTTTACGGAACTGGGTGTTTCCGTAGTCATCCTTTACGTTGTATCCATAGTCATAAGGCTGGGGATGATGCTGCAACCAAATTAGATTTAATTTAAGCAAAGAAAATAATAATATTGATGGCATATAGCAGGAAATTGTATGTGAAGTTACAAAAATATCAACCTTACCATATACATCATTTATGAAAAAAATTATTATTTTCAAAGAAGCGAATACTGCTAGGATAAATAAAACAATTGATATTAATAAAAATGGACGGTATAAATTTAACAATGACATGTCACAAGATCTTTCAAGTGTATTATGAAACAATGAAAGTGAATTACGCTATAATAAAATAATCATAGAATAAGTATATCATTCTTCGGATTCATAGCATGCACGGATGTTGGTGGACTAGTGGCACACACTGCGATGAAAATATTAGATTGCAAAATAGATGTTGACTTTGTTCGGCTTTTTAAAGACCCTAATTCATATTCAACTCGGTGAGTAAAGCTACAAACTTTCAGGGGAGTTAGAGAACATCAAAGGATTGAGAATTGCGCGGGAACACATGACCGGTAACGTCATCGTACGTCACTTGGCGCCACTGTTCATAACAGCGCTGCACTGGAGGGTAAATACGTGATTTTCCCACATTCGAACAGTGGTTGTCGTAGGAGTAGCATTCAACGGCATACGAACAGGAGCTGGCAGGAAAATACTGAGGAAAAATCACATATTTTCTCTCCAGCGCCACGTAAGACATACAGGAAATAAATCACAAATGAAATTAATCCTTTACCTATGAAATTAATCCTTTTGATGTTCTCTAGCTCGCGTTAAAGTCTGTACCTCTATTTATGAGACACCCTGTACTACAGAAAAAACTTATCTTCTGCTAGTATTCCTATCGAAAACAGAAACCATTGCATAAAATATTCTTACGTAATCGTGATGGTCAGCGTATCCATGGCCATATCCTGGATAATGTCCATGCTGAGCAGCAGCCAAAGCCAGAGAAGCAAACAGAACGGCAATCTGAAATTGCAACAAAAAAATGAGGCATCCGGTAGTAGAGATATATTAGCATAGATGATCCAAAAAGAATTTTTCTATTAGTTTTTTATAATCATTTTTTTATCTAACAGTTCTTTCAAAAAGTGAAGTTCATTTTGTTTTTTAACATCCTCCTACTTAACGACCTTCAGAATTGATACACTGCATACGCCATTGTAAATCGTTCATGACTTACACATATTATATTCCCTATATAACCTTAAGTTAAATATTCACCATTATTATTTTTATCTACAATATGATTTTCATCTATACACATAAAATAGCATGTCCTGACTTCCTTAAATTTCGAGAGCTCCCTAAAGTTTTGGGAGCTCTCGTTATGTAGGTACATGTACATAATTATATTCTATTCATTCTTAGATAAGATTATAGATTTTTTTATGGAGCAGTGTATTACATTTTATCATAATTACTGAATTTCTGAGATAATTGCTGTTATTTTGGTTTTTTAATATATATTTGACATTTTATTTTTTATGAACATCTTCTTTTCAGCCACCTCGTTGGGTATTTTATCTGTTGTGGCTTTTGTATTTGTGCATACTCAAATACATGTTATAGTATCTATAACACGTGAATAATTTTCAATAAGTAGAAAGAGTTGATAAATACTAATATAAAGTTTCACTCGTATCATTCATTTTGATAACACGGAAAGTGGTGTGAAATGTCGCCAAATAAACAAGAACCAGGAACTCATGAAATAAATGATGACAGATGTATTCATTATCAGATATCAATTCGAGATAAGACCTAGCAAGTAAAAGAAAACATATCGTTTTTTAAAATCCTTTTCCTTTTTTTTCGATGATATTCTAAAACTATTATCACATCAGTTGCACAGCTTGGGAATAATAAAATCGTCTCTTCTTTTCTAGGTAACAGAAAGTAGCGCAGATTCGATTATTGCATTCCACACACAGATAGAACTAAAAGCTTCCGAATTATTATTCAGACCCTCGCTCTTATGAACAAAATCTAGCTATTTCTAATTAGTTCGTCTATTAGGCCGTATATATTCTTTTAATGAGTTTGTTTATCTTATCTGACAGGAAGTAGTGCTAGTCACGATACTCCGTGATTCTGAATACCGGGTGCATAGCTAACAGCTGGTACCACGATATACTGACAAACCATTGATCCTAGAGGCATACTTCCAATTAGAAAATGTATCCAAATAACGTGTAGACCTCAGATACGTCATTCATGTAGCAAAAGGTTGTATAGTTATAAAAATAAAACTTCTTATATATGGACACCTTGTGCTCAAAAACCCAATTAAAACATTGTTGCTATACCTTTCCTGAGGCCCATTTAAAACACTACACGTTTCTAAGCGTAATATTATCTGAGGTATTTGAATTCAAGAAATGGAAAAAAATGGGGTAAACCAGCATGGATGAGGGGGGAAGCATTTACCGTTTATGATCCGTTTTTTTCAATTTCTTGAAATTAAATATCTCAGTGGATATTGTACTTAGAAACGTGGAAGGTTTTTTGTTGGCCTCAGCAGAGACAGGAGAATACCTTTCTAATTGGGTTTTTGAGCACGAGGAGTCCGTATTGAAAGTTAATTTTTATAGTTTAATAACTATACAACTTCTTGCAATATGAATGGCGTACACGAATACACAATAGAATGCTTGGTCTCATTTTCAAAAAAGGTCTCTTCGCGTTCCCCTAAAGTCATTCTTCCGCTTTTTCGAGGCTTAGTTCTTCCGGGACTGGAGTATGCTGTAAGGTTTTGGGGACCATACCTACAGAGGGACATAGACTTGGTTGAAGGAGTGCAGAAAAGAGCTACACGTGTCCTTATGGGCGTAAGGGGCAATGCGAAGTTATGGTGTCGCAGGAAATTGTTCTCTAATAGGGTTGTTAATAAATGGAATAGCTTACCAACGGAGGTAGTAAATTGTAACACAATTGACAAGTTCAAAAAGAAATACGATAAGCATGTTGGGGTAAATCGAGAAACTATCCGTACTTAGAATAAGACAACCATAAGTATTCTTTATGGGCATTGTATAATATTTTATCATGCGTACATATTGTTTATAATTTGTTATTGTGTTTTTAATTGGGTTGCTGTGTTTTTGAAATATATGACATCCATATTTGTTATGGGCATCTTTTTCTTAGCCACCTCGTTGAGCATTTTGCCTGTTGTTGCGGTGTATTTGTATGAGGTCTACACGTTATTTGGGTACTTTTCCTAATCAGAAGTATGCCTCTAGCATCAACTGTTCGACAGTGATTTGAGGTGCCAGTTGTTAGCTATCAACCCTGTCGGCCTATATTCCTCTGTGGTTAGAGTCACTAAAGCCAATCTATAGGAGGGATCACGAAAACCTTTCACGAGGTTTGCAAAATCACGAATGACATAAGATTACGTTCTCAGACGCAAAAAAAGTAAAGGGAGGTTAAAGGAGGGTGTACAAGCGCTTGTACACTGCATGACAAAAAAAAAAAAAAAAAAGAAGTCGCGATATATTTTACTGCGTCTGTATCTCGGGAGTTGTGATATGGGGTTGTTTTAGTTGTTCTGGACTAGGGTCAGCAATAAAATGATATCTGCGAGCACTTTGGTGTAGAAGACCTTCTGTATAACCATATTTACCCATCAATGAAAATTTTCATTTCGAGAGACGATGGAACGTCCCAAAATAACGATGATAAAATATTTCTGTCCCTAACTGTAAAAAATTAGTTGAAAGAGCTAAAGTGGCCATTCGAACACTTGAATTGTCATCCACTAAGTCACCTATTAAATCCAATAGAGGGCCTATGGAACTTATCATAGATGCGTGTGATGAGTCATCTGTATCTTCCTGGATACACCGTAGATCTTGGTAGAAAAATTGGTGCGAATATGCATATGGTTAAAAATATGTTTTGAGATATTGCATGGTCACGTAATTCTAATTCCATGACAAATGCGTGTTTAATTTTAGTTATAACGGTGATCCGACGAAGTATTAGAGTGTGTAACATTTGTTATGTGTCCGGACAGCGACATCTTGTATTTGACAGTTTTGAAAAAGTTTCAAATGGGTGCGGGTTAGCTACAGAATATCCGGAAAGTAAATCGAAAACAACTTATACTATTTTGTGATTGGTGCCAGGGTTTGCAACTGACGTTATAGAAAATGATTTCGGATGTGAAATTATATTATTTTTTGAATGATTAATCATTTATTAAAGACATTTATCGAATATTGTTCATCAGGAATATTACGAGCCACATTAAGTAAAAGGCCAAAGAATGAATCGTTGGTGCTAACTATTTTCATCACGGATATTAATTTAATAATTATAAAAATTTGAATATATCCTGGAGTCGCTGGGTGGTAGTCGCATTGACGGACTCACTCACGAAGAACCTTATTTGAACCCCACACTGATGTTCGGCTGAAGTTGGTTTTCGGTGGTTCCCAACTTCGAGACTGCACACAATTTTCCCGTTAAAAACTCGTCCCAGAGAGCAGCATCCCTACAACCATACGATTATTTAATCATAGTTTGAAAAATTGATGGCAGATAGCAGCAATATGACAAGCATTTCCCAGAATCAAACCTCACGTTAGGTTCATAATACTCGTACATACATGCGCAGCTTCCAGCATGACCCAGGTCTTCTTCGAACACCTGCTTATATCTCTTCATAGAAACAGAGTGGCGGGCCATGATCTGGTTAGGTGTAGGAGGGTATATTCTATATGCACGCATGTTCGGAAACAATAAATAGTGAAAAAGCCAGAGTAATAATGAATTCTTGTTAATCATTTTCCGTACATAACTGTGTACATTAGTTACAAATAAATGAGGGGAAATGTCATTGAATGACAAACTTTAATTTGTTTTTTACTTGCACCACAAACATGAATGAGCAATGGGTATCTAATCCTCGAATGTCTCACAAAACTAAGACTAGGATTTGCTACTCTCATTAACAATTTCTCAAACTACATGTATTGCTTGGTACTCCCATTATCACGTACTAGTTCAACAGATCACCGCACCACTGGAATCGAACAAAAATCCTGCATAGTTATTGAAACATAAATTAAAAGTTATATACAACGTATCCCATAAAGTACAACTACACGTGTGCGATAATAAAATCCAAAACATGAAATTCCACCGTAAACTGAGCAAACAGACTTGAGAGTCAGGCTTACCTTCGCTAACATCCTTGCAAGAAAATTCGTAACTTCCAAACTGACAGAAGACAACAAGTGATAGCAAACACTTCTAGGATACTGAATGACCTTCCATTTATCGATTCACAGTATTTATACTGGACAAAGGAGAAGCAGGCCTCATTCCAATTCCAAACGGAAGAAAACGATAGTCACTTTCGCTCTCTCTTTCATTACTATCTACTCATAACTATTACCTTCTCTCACTACTCTCCACCCCCCTCATTTCCCATCTAATATAATTCTTCGGCGCCCCCGCCCCGCACTATATCTTCCGAAAGAGAGAAGAAAAGTAAGAATAAAAAAACAGCAACTTTCACTCTTTATAACTATTATAGGTCATAGCGATCCCAGGCGAAGATTAGGTCCAGAGAACAAATGGTAGAAATCATGCTATGTCCTATTGTTCAAAATCGAAAACTGGGCTCTCGGCCTTCCAATATATCGAGCTAGATAGATCGTTACCAGTTGAAAATAAGTAAAGAAAAAGAAATGAAATAAAAATTAGTTTATAAGAAAAGCGAGAGCGAGAGAAATGTATTTTACACAACCCGTAGCGACGTTGTATCGCCGTTAAACGCAAAATCGCCACACCCAATGCTGAGCCATTTCTAAAAATTTGTAATGGCTATTTTGTTCTGGCTGAAAAAAAAAATGTTCTTGATTGTGATTTTAGAAAATGAGATATACATGTATGTTATTATTACTGTGTTATTATTATTATTGTTATGGGTTAAAAATCAATATTTAAAAAACAAAAATGGAGTGTAGGCGTGTGATCTGATACGTCTGATGTTACGCTGAGGAGCTATGATTTAAAGTTCACGCTGTGGGGGGATTTTTTGGCTAAAGATTGATCTTTGATACGATATGGTTTGTGTTACATTTTTCTTTTGCGTGAATGAGTATAAATGTCTTCGGGGGAGATAATATTGCCGTCATTGTGTATGGCGGGTGTATATGCTTTGTAGTTCACGATTAAAATCGATCGAATATTACATGAACTTTATGATATGGTGATCTCTATGAATAAAGAATACTGGTGCACAGATTGTGCGTGTGTGTGCGCTATCTGCCTTATAAAGCGGAATAATGTATCATTAGTGTTTGTGTATATTTAGGTATCAATGTAGTACTGGTGGGGGGGGGGGAGGTCACGTAATGGTTGTTGTTCATACTGATAAAGATATAAGATAATTACAATTTGTAAATCAACACATACCACGTCATTGTCACATGGCACCAAAATCGCATGAAGTAGTGAATGTATTTTTAATATTTTATTCCCAATTTTGTCGTATTTTTTAAGGTATTTAAACACCAACATTAAGTAGTAACAAAAAAAAGATCCTGCTTTTATCTTTCTCATATGCATTTATTTATTTATAAATTCCGACATTCGTTAATTTTAAAAAATTCTCACTTCCATTAAATTATAAATTCTAATATTCATTAATTTAAAAATTCTAATATTCATTAATTTATAAATTCTAATATTCATTGATGTATAAATTCTAACATTTACACATTTGGAGTTATATTATTTTTTTACATGAATTCTAGTATTTTTTATATATGAATTCCAATATTTATTCATTTATGAATTCCAATATTTATTCATTTATGAATTCCAATATTTATTCATTTATGAATTCCAATATTTATTCATTTATGAATTCCAATATTTATTCATTTATGAATTCCAATATTTATTCATTTATGAATTCCAATATTTATTCATTTATGAATTCCAATATTTATTCATTTATGAATTCCAATATTTATTCATTTATGAATTTTATTTGAACATTTTTTATACATTACATCATTCACTCATTTGTAAATTATATTTTTTGCACGAACTTTTTTATATATTTTACGTGATTTCTAATATTTATTCATTTATAAATTCCAATATTTGACGGGGTTAAAATCAGAATGGGGTAAGTCACATTTTCAACGATTCTGACTAAAGTCTAGAAGTCCAATCTAGAAATACTAAACTGTTGAAAGAAAAAATAAACTAAGTCTCAGCATATTTCACCTCTAGATTGTTAAAAATTGAAATTTTTAACATGGGAACTCTGTGAAAACTATTCATTCATTCAACCTTCTTCATGCCAAAGTTTACGACTAATCGACTCACACCACTCAAAGTCAGAGTGGTGTAAGTCGAACCCCCCCCCCCCCCACATTCGAAGACAAAATATTTATGCAATTTATTTGGAATATAATGTTCATTTACATCATATTTCATAATTACAAAAGAATTAACATTCTATCTAGAATCATGGAAAAACTGACATTTTCTGGATTTTATGCCGAGTTGAACTCGGAAAGAAAAGTCATCTGGTCTTCAAACCAAGGTCTTCTCGTATAAATAGAGCCAAATATATCAGGAAAACAATTTTCTGGATTTTATGTCGAGGTGAACTCGACAGAGGTGACTCGTGTCTCCAGTGGTGTAGATGGTAGCATGCTTTAACGCTATGCAAGAGTGCCTGGGCTAGAGTCCCGGCGAAGAGCAGATGACTCTTCTTTCTAAGTTCACCTCGGCATAAAATCCAGAAAATATCTGTTTCCTCGATATCTGGTCTGAGAAAAAGTCGTCTACGCAGAATGTTTTTTTAATAACTATACACAAATCACATACCATATACCGCCCACAAAACCGTGGCTTATATTACTGTAAAAGTTCATTTTAAGCTCTTATAGAAAAATCACAGCCGTGGCCTATACAATAACTTTCCGCCTTCTCCAAATTCTAACTTCAAGAAATTCTAATGATTTTTTTATGTATTTCTTTAAAAAAATCCACCTCATGATACTGGCTAATTATGAATCAGTAATACAAAGTATGGTATAGAATTCTCTTGAAAACTTAGGAGGAAAATTAAAGATAAAAATTTTTTTTAAAAATTTAGTTCTATTCGAAGTGTGGTATTTTTTTTAGTTCTTTAATGAAATTTAATAAAATTATATAGTCGCGGAGTTTTTATACGGAAATATTTTTTCTCTGATTATTTGGATGCGGTTTATTCATCCCAGCAGGCAGCTCATCTACCGGGAATTACGATACCTTCGACCAATGATTCTCCCCCGCCCCTTCACTAACAGTTTCATCGATGACTGATTTTCCCCGTGATCCTCCTCAATCAAATTAAAACAGTGAATTTACAGCAATCTACTACCAAAATCACAAATTGTTCCTTTATTCTCTTTGTTGATTAGTTACTTTATTGTAGATGCACAAATTAAAATGTAAGTCAATAAAGGATATATGTAAAAACTCAGTTAATAGTTGACATTATATTGCTTCGATATATTTTTATTAACGTTGTGAAAAATGGAATTAAAATTCTTAGACCAAAGCACTTTCATTTCGGAAATTCTCTCGCAACCCTCCCCCTTTATCTCATCAACACGAACCTCCCCCCCCCCCCGGAGGTCACAACCAACAGTGTGGGAGCCACTGCTTTAGACATCGAGAATATTTTCCACTGCATGAAAAATTGTCTCTGACGATGTTTTAATATTTTTTGTGTGATTTTTTTTAATGACATTCTCCTTCAACTTTTCAGACATTGTCTCCATTGTATATTTTTATACAGACTTGACTTCTATTTTTCTCATGATAAATTTTCGATTCATTAATCTGCTCTGTTGGGCGCAAAAACAAAATCATTTCTATGAAGGTGACCAGCCATCAGTTCCGCTAAGGAATTATATAAGCTCAATAATGATAGTGGTTGAGATTGTAGCTAACGGCAAATACAGATTTATATGATGGTCGTCCCTCATCTTCTCTCGATATCGAAGACGTGATTCTCTGGCTCAATTTGTGTCTAGCTGGCGGCATAGAAGAAAGGGCAATTGTCTCTTCAGGTCGTCTGGAGGTTATTGTCTTACAATATCAGTCTTTTGAAGGATAATAATGTTGATGTAGATCCGGTAAGAAAAAAAAAAAAAATTACGAGGTCAAAGTTTGAGATAGTTTCCAACCTGATTTCAATCTTCTATTTCTAATTCATTGTGGTTGAGATTTCTCTTTCGATCCCGACAAGCAAAACGTAGAAAAGTAGTTATGTTACCATTTAATTACTGAATCAATCGATATTCTTTATATGCACTAGACCAAGGGTGCACAACTTTTATAGTTCGCGGGCCAGATATGAGATATTTCTACGCGCGCGGGCCAGAAACTTGTACTCATTTGGTTGAGTATACCGTATGCATTATGGTATACATAGAAAGGACATAAAAAATAATATGGCCTGCATTTTACATAATTTTGGCTGCCCCAACTTTTTTATAATAATACTAATTTAATAATTACTTTTAGAAATAATTTCATAATTACTATTAGAAATAATTTCATAATTACTATTAGAAATAATTTCATAATTACTATTAGAAATAATTTCATAATTACTATTAGAAATAATTTCATAATTACTATTAGAAATAATTTCATAATTACTATTAGAAATAATTTCATAATTACTATTAGAAATAATTTCATAATTACTATTAGAAATAATTTCAGACTTGATGAAAGAAACATTTTCGTATTTAGGGACAGTGCTTTAGAAATTCGTAATAAAAGATGAAATTTTAAAAAAAATCAAAATGTTTGAGGGAATAATTTTGTACATTTTTAAAATTCACATTTAATGAAATAAATACAAATACAAGAGAGATTACTACGAAACAAATACTGAAGACTGTTTTTTGTGAATCTGCATATCATCTTACGATTCAGGCCCGTGGGCCTCATGAAAATTTTTTATTTGGATCGCAATGTCTGAAAGGTTCCAGACCCTTGGTGTAAAAATAGATCTACTAAAGCATGATAGTATTCTGGGTTTAAGCGAGGCGGTTCTTAAGCGATGGCGCAAGGGGTTCGTTGCACCCGGGCGGCATCCAAGGCTTTTGTTTAGATTTTAAAATTTGTAAATTTTAGAATAATAAAAGTTATAGGGGCACCACACGATGTCACTCTTTTTAGCCATATCTAAGATAAGAGAGCATGAGGGAACAGACCAGGCCTCAGGAAGTGATACTAGAGACAAGAATAGACTCACACGGGCAAGTGTGCAGTTTGGTACCCCCACCCAGTAATTTTTCAGTAGCGGTCAAAGAAAGAATTAGGGATTTTCATTTATCCAGTGCCTGCAGCGCAACAGAGAGAGAACTCCCTCTCGCTCCCTTACTTTCTGCCGTGGGAACTTTGTAGTAGGCATTTTACCGTTAGCAAGGTTTACCTTTATGTTGGAGATTAATTTAAAAATCCAATCCGAAAAAGAAGAAAAAAAAAAAGACGGCTCATCAGGTAAGAACGGTTAAATGGAAAACATATGTGTGGCCTGATTAAGGACAGTGAAATAACCCTGGAAGTAAAAAAAAAAAAAACGGGAGAACTATTTAAAAGAGGATGTATGGTCAAGGTGGCTGGATAAGAAAAATCAAGTTGATCCTAAATTTCCCAGGCTAAAGCTCTCCCAGTTTCCACTGGGGTCGTATTTAGGGGCGGCATATGAAGCTTTGCACCCGGGTGGCAGATGAGCTCAAGCCGCCCCTGCCGTTAATGACAATAAATTAAAAATAGAATAATGAAACGCATGGGTGTGCTAATTGCCAACAAAATGGTGATAGAAAAAAGACGAGTACAGAGATTGATGCTAATCTGGGTAAAAACTTATGGACATAGAAATACAAGGTCGAGTTTCATTTCAATTATCTTTAGAAAATTCCAATATGGGCTGAACTTCATCTTTTGAAATCTTTTTTATAAAATTCACAGTGGTCAACTTGCAGCATTGGATGTAGCTATAGTGCATACGTTTTTAGACGCGCGTTTGCCACAGAAATTCTCAGTATGCTGAAAAATATGTGTTACCCGCCGCCCGAGTTTCGTCGGTCGTGCACAGTGTGTTGCAGTCAAAAAGTTTGCCCAACTGGATTCTTCATCAAAAACAACTAGAAACTGGGCTTAAACAACTATAAGGAATTTTGTCATTATTTGGAAACTGGACCATACGTCCCGTTTTCCCGAGACATTGCCGTATTTACAAGTAATTTAATAACAGGCTACTTATACACAGGGAAATTTTTGAAAAATACTATAAAAACACCTAGCAACTAGATGGGTATGTTTTCCAACGAAATGGCCGAAAAAAAGACCAGATCTAGTTGAAAAATAACAAAGTTAGTAACACCGCTTTTCTACAGCCGTGAGGGTTGCATTTAGGTCCCTGGTTCGAACCGAGGGAAGAATATAAATAAGAATATATTTTCCCAGAAGAACTTGAGGCGACCACTGATAGATAGCGCCTTCATTTCCAACCCAATTCGTTAATGGCAGTAAATTGCATCAAGTGATATAGCCGGAGTTGTGGTGTTTTGCGAAGTAAAGGTAGTAGTTTTGTGTTACCCGGCGGCTCTGCACGCATGGATTTTGTAATCTGAAAATTCTCCAGTGCGGCCCCTTTAGGTGTAGAATTTTGAAAAATAAAAAAAGTGAGTCTGTACTTGCTAAAAAAAAAAAACTGCTGAATAAATTTCTTGTTCACAGCTTCAGTGATTTCGACTCGGCGATGATGAATCAGTCACAACGTTATTTTATATGTATAAAAGAGAGAGAAGGCTTTTTAAGGTCAGTGTCATTGTGAGAACATAGTAAGTCGTAATGAATTAGACTTTTACTTAGTTCTTATGTTCCTTCTAGACACTTGTTAAGAAGCAAATACAATGGTGGTGGACAAGAAATCATTGCGACCATATTGGCTATCAAGGGATGACATCAGTTTTTAGTGAAGAAGTCTCCCGCAAAACCAATTGAATTGATTGAAATTGGGGAATAAAGTTTGTCCATATGTTATTCTATAAATGAATTGATTTTCGGTGCAACATTAGATGGGTCATGAATAGTTAATATATTAAACTGTCTAAAAATGAAAATAAAAGAATAAAAAAAGTAAGAATTAACTTTTGTTTCAGCTGCTCTCAATTTAACGTCATGTTTTGAAACAAAATCTGCTCAATTTTCTTACTTAATTTTTGAAGAAAAAAAATTAATATTAGTTTCCTTAGGAAATCAACACGTTTTATTTCAGCCCTGTATAAATACGATTGAAAATAAGAATTTTTGGGGACTTATATGACTCATAAATATACCGCAAATGGGTATTCTGAGTAATATGCTCTCTCTATTTGAATATTCAAATTCCCTATTCGTTTTTCAAGGGAATTTTTTTTTGTCAGGTGATTCACAATTTAACATTTTCATTACTGACAATGCTTTAAAGTGCCAACCAACTTTTTAACCACCGTAACATCCCTTGCATACGTTGTTGGGCGTTGGCATTTGAAGTATAAAGTATGTATAACTATTTTTTATGTTCACCAGATGACAGTACATGTGTGGGACTATTATTTTTTTAAATATGTTAATTAAATAAAATTCAGTTTAAGGTTCGGCCATGTAAAAGTGTTTACTGCATCTCACTTTTGTGTAGTGCACTGAAACACTGCTTTTTCAAAATGTTCCCTAACAAATGCATAAAATCAAATTATGGCCTTTGTGTAAAATAACTAAATATTTATTATTATGTATTATTCAACATATTTGAATTGGTATTTTTTATTTTTATTGTAAGCATATAGTGCTGACGAAACTTTCAAGTACCAGGTTAATTAAAATCTTTGTGTGCTAAATAATTTTTTGAAAAACACTTTTTATTTGTTTTTAGGCCTCAATCAGAACTAAAATGACATACGAAAATTGATAACTATTTCATTTTTTGATAATATAGTTCTGAAAGGATTAAAACTATTTTCTGGTTGCATATTATTATCTCGCGACAATCAATAAATCTAATATATTCCTAAAATGATTAAACTGTCATATTGGTGTGAGGAAATATGTATATATTCAATGAAATATTCTGATAAAATCTTTTATGAAACAGGAAATTTCATCGATATCGTATCGAGTATGACTCATTTCTGATAAACGCATGTAGTTCATAGTGTTGCAATCCATATTTTTTTCTTCCGCTTTCCTTGTTCTAATTCATACATAATTCAAAAATCAGAATCAAAGCTCTCGATTATAAAACTTTTATAGCCCTGTTCCCCAAAACAGAAAAACATTTCTATCAATTTTTCCACACTCACCTAAAGAAAAAGATGTTCTACCATATAAAATAAAGAGCTAATCGTGGTATTGTCCGAAAGCAATACGCAATTATATTGTAACGGCTGTGCACGATATTTTTATAGATTCTATCGGGAACACCTGTCCTCAGAGTAAACCTTAATTAAATGGGTGGAGATAAACTGTATAGTAGCCAATGCTTTTTTTACACTCTCTCACACACAATGTGGCGTTTGTATGCAGTATACTTAGTGATAAGTGCAAATCACGATTTTGATAGTCTATCGGATTGCCTTCTATAAAAATCTATAGGACCATAAAAAAAAAGTAAAATTAATCTCTCAACTGAAGAATTGTGCACAAATCGATTGACTATTTAAAAAGGTAATAAAAGGGGTCAAGGAATAGGGATAAAATTTGATCGATATCATACTATGCATTTTAAAAGATTTTTTTTTTCTTCTTTAAGGACCATTAAAGCCAGTTACATACAGGGTGTTTCACGAAATGAGTCCGTATGAGATATCGAATTGCTAGCTTGAACTACCCAGCGCTGCCCTGATTTTCCCCATGTACTGACAGAATTACGTACAAATACAAATACAAAGCCACAGCAGGCCAAATGCCCATTGAGGTGGCTAAGAAAAAGATGCCCATAACTAGAGCCCGGATTATATGCAAATGCATATGCATCTGCATATTTTGGCCCTTTTTAGCATTAATGCTTATAAATGCATGCATAAAATCAAAATAAAAAACTTTTCAGAATAAGTACATATTTTTGATTGTTTATTTAAGCTCACACATGTTTTTTTATAATTTTTTCAACTATGTAAATGTTGTTCATAATATTTTCATCAGATAGGTTTTTCCGTAGGTGGGATTTACTGAATTAAACATTAGTAAAGACTTTATGAGAATATTAACGGGTAAGAGGCTATTTCTAGAGACATGTCAAAGTGTTAATTTTTTTAGAAATAGTGCCAAAATTCTTCTGCTACTGGCATTATGAGCGTGGTAGCCCAGGTCGATAAGGTACTCGCTTTAAGTACCAAAAGATGATTAGAGGCGTCGAGAGTTCGATACCCGTGGTTCGTACTTGTCGGAAACGTTCCTGACGCAGGGGTACAACAAAAACGGCGAAATGACCACAGGAAATGATTGCTACCGCAGGGAGTCCCACATTAAGGGGTTAGCTCACCAACCACTCGATGATTATAAAAAAAGGCTGACAATCGGCCATAAATTGTGGGTCCCGGTCTAATTAGCCCTCGTGTGCAGAAAATGACCGTGGTGCGACAAAAATGATCGACTACTATTATTTTCGTTACTGAGCACAGCTACAACAAACTGTAAATTAAAAACGCCGGAATAAAAAATATGTAGAGGTTATTTGCATATGCGATATATGTGGGGATATTTTTTTTTTGTAAATGCACTAAGAAATAGAAGAGATGCATTTTAAAAACACATATGCTTTTTCTTTCATGGTGATTTTTTAATGCACATTTTATCATTTTTTGGTACATATTTCAGAATTTTTAACTTTTTCAAGATTTTTAGTGGATGTTCTGGAGTTTTTAATGCACTTTAGCTCCATATTTTTTCATTTTAAGTGCATATTTTGGAATTTTTAAGGGTATATTTGCGTATTTTTAGAGCATAAAATCTGGGCTCTACTCGTTACAAATATGGATGTCATATATTTTTAAAATACAGCAATCAGCCCCCCCCCCCAAATCAAAATGCAATTATAAAAACTGAAGACTATATACATGACAAAATATATCTTTCAAACAGAAGAGTTCATTTATAATTAATTTGTTTGTGTTTTTTGCAAAATGATTATTTTCAGTTTGTTCTAATTGTATTCTTGTACTGTATTTGTTGTTGCTGCCACCTATTTTGCGGAGGCTTTTCGCATAAATAAATATTTTTTCTTTTGATAAAATGTAATTTAATGTCTATAAAACATGTTTATGGTTGCCTTATTTAAGTATGGATAGTTTCTCGATTAACCCCAACCAAGAAGCGACAAAAACAAGTGGCAAATCATTATAAAGGCATATATATGTCTGAAACAAATTATTACTAACAAAATGTTGTTTGTTGGTGCAAAAATATTTCAAATTAGTTTAACATGTGTTTTCAATCGGATATATATTGGCTGTTAAAAAATATATATTTCTTTTTCTTCCTTCATTTTTTATTTTTCCACAACTTCCATGAATAATTTTTCTTTGCTTTCGACATCAGCAAAAATCCTATCCCACTTTTAAAGTTGTTATTAAGATTATTACCGTTCTCTATTATTACCGATCTTCATTAAGAAAGAAAAAAACCAGTAATTACAATATTTTTAAAAATTAGTTTATCATACAATTTAAATGCTAATGAACTATTTTATATAGTTCCAAAACTTATGGAGTATAAAGCTAATGTGCTATGTAAAGAAAGACAGTAAGTAAGCTATTGCTTGATTTCTGTGTATATCATTCGACCTATCAATCGAACGACAAAGCGAAACATTGTATTGTGCAACCCTAGCTGATATTATAGGAGATTAAAAGAATAGGTTTTTTTTGTTCATGAACACAAAAGAATGATTTATAATAACTTTAGCATTACGACAACACATAAAACTAAATACATATTGTGTAAGGAAAATAAAATAGAGATCTAGAAATCCCGTCGTCACGATTAAAAGTTCAGGTTTATGCACATTTCGTGTAACCGTGATAATATCATATCATAGTAATCTGAGAGAAAAACGAAAATGTATAATAACAGAGAACATACTCGGAATCAATTAAGTAGAGAAAAGAAGGCGTTGGTTGTGTTAAGAAAAGAATTTTAGGATTATGGGGAATTTCAATTATTTATCTTATTTATGTTCTGGCTTTATTAGCTTCTACCCTGATGCTAGCACGCGGCGGGTTATTAAAGTGGCTAAGCAATAAACTCGTATAAGAAATCTTTATTTATTTTTTCCCAATCTCTTTCATATAAACTTATACGAGTATAGCTTTAGATTTAAAAAAATGAATAAATTGCAAGAGTGTAAATGAGAATATATACCCCGAAGATTGCAATGGGAGTCAGGTTACATAATTTTTCTAATGATTCCTTCTTATGCAGTGCAGTTTATCTTTGGCAGACGGTTATAGTTTTCAATCGAGGAAGAAATTCATGTAGAACAATATGTTTACTTTATGGACGTATTATTATAGGATTAGAAAAATTAAATTCTGTGGAAAATTAAAACACTTATTTCATTTGCAGGATTTTCTCATCATGGTATTTTCAGCTGAGTTCTGCTCGCAGATATGTGACGGCAATCGTTAAGGATAAAATTTATAATATTTAGTTACAACTGATTACAGATATTAATATCGAATATGCATTCTCTAAGGACATATTTTTAAATTATTATCAATTATACAGGGTGTAAAGTTAATTTTTTGTAAACTATTTATATATTGAACAGTTATTTACAGAAACATTCGTTCAATTAGAAAAATTATTTGAATAACGCACTCAAAAAATCAGAATGCGATTTTTCAATAAATATATATGGGGAAAAGTTTCTTTTCGGTAAATAGCATTTACAGCAATTTCCTGCGTATATTCATCAGATGCAAATTTCACTAATTAGACAAAAAATATACCATCGTATACTCTGCATTGACGTATAACCCAAATGCGAATATTCTATTCATCAATAATTAAGTCTTCTGGAATTTAAAGGATTATACGTCAAATTTTTGTATAAAGTAGGACAGTTTGCTTACACTCATCTATACGCCATCAAAAAAATTGCAACAAATTATTTTGCTGAATTGTAAATTTTATTTATTGAAAAAAAAAAGCTGCAATTAATACGCAATGGCATCCACCCTAAAATAATAACTTATACTCCACGAATTTTAAATTCAAGAAAACACGGTTCACAAAAACATAAGTTCATAACTTTCATCCATCATTAATTATTGAATTTTATTTCATTTATTTTTTAATGCAATCTTTGATGTTTTCAAGCCAATGTACGCTATTTTTGGATTACCACAGAAAAAAATTTGCCTTAAGTGTTAAAAAATTAAATGAAAAAAATATGTATGCAGTAAATCTATATTATATATAATAGTGTTTTCATATCTATCCGCATGAGGCACTCCAGTTACAGTGAGGATGGGCTATGCAATTATGCTTCTATATGACCATATTACACTTTATCATGTGGTTGATGAACTTTTTGATTTAATTTCACTAACTATTATGGAATTTGGTTGATTATACCGAATCTATCTAATCTTGACTTCTAATTATAAATTATATAAGTGAATATAACATCTTTAACTTTCTCTGAAATTGGACTAAAATAAAATTAAAAAAAAAAAAACTTTGCTAAGTTTACGAAATAAATCACCAATATAAAATTGGTTTTTTGATCTACATATCTCAAGGTGAAAATTTCATATTTTTATACCATATATTATACTTTATGATATTATGGAAGTGATGCCACACTATTATGAACCAGGATCATAAAATCATATTGACCCAATTCACTCTTACGAAAGTTTTCAGAAATAAATTCCGATAATTATCATTTTCGATGCCTATGGTTATTTCGACCCTAAATTTATTACATGTTAAATTATGTATATCCTATATGAAAAAGAGATATGTGCATGTGCATATAAGGCCATATTACATATTCGATTTCGCATGCTAGTTTCTAAACCGATAAAAAAAACTTATAATTTTCTGTTACAGTAAAAGCTTTGAATAAGAGAATAACTCATTTATAATCCTCGGTGGAAACACGAAAAATGATTTCAAAGATAAAGAAAAGCCTTATGAGATAAAACAGAAAGAGTATTAAAAAGAAAGAAATATATATTTTCAACGTGTTTTTTTCTTTTATTTCTTCTTGGAAACAATAGGCTAAGGTATCTTACCATACTTTCGAGCAGAATGCTCGAGATAATCGAGTTGATCGCAAAGATTTTTCCCTCGGGCATGATTGAGCTGCGACTAAACTACTTTTTTAACAAAAGACTTTCTAGTTAAAAAAGATGAAGAAAGTAGCATACTTTTGTACTGATCATTATATATATGTGTGTGTGTGTATAAAAGAACCGATAACAGAATTTCTTCCCCTTATATTATCTGATGTTAAACAAGAAACGAAAGGGTTTCGTTGGAGAACGACATTTTTACCAATAGGAACTGATACCGGTATCTGATAGAACTCTCACATCATGTTGTTTTTTCTGGGGATTTCTTGTGATTGTGACTGCACACAAAAACGAAGCGGAAGAAGTGGGAATCTGTAAATGGTTTCATTAGATAAAAAAAGGAATTCTTTCACTCAGATAACTTCCGTAACTGATTTAAGTACTTAAAAACTCGTGTATTTTAAGCAAGAAAACTAGTGATGAGTTCATTGAGAAAACTATGTACAGTAAAACATGTCTAAGTTGGACACCTACGGTTCTATCAACATATATCCAAGTTATAGAGGTATCTAAGATATAGAAGTACACAAAGAAATGTTTTACGGCGTCATTAAAAGGCTCAAACTAGTAGAATATGATAAAAAACGAACTATACCCCTACGAGCATTAACATTTCAAATAGCTGTTAGAAAATAACTGTGTACAAAATGCTTCTTTCATTAATAAAAATATTTTACAATCAATAAATTTAAATGCAGTAGTTAAATACGTCAATAATTTTAATCAACAACTTCTTTTCAATGGTAAACTCCATGGTAACAACATGGTAAAATTTCTTTTCACACATGCTGTCTAAAATGGCACTTCATATGTAGAACACTATTGAAGACAGAATAGAAGTTTGAAATACAGAGAAATTCAAAAAAAGCTTAAAAATGCACAGGTGCAAGAAAGACACCATAATCTAACGGTTACACCCTTATTTTGTAGATTAATAATGAAATTTCTTCAATAAATATGATTTTATTTAATGAGGAGGTGGGGATACTTACCCTCCCAACAACAATTTTATATACAATGTTAAGTATTCAACACTTCAGCAGATAATCAGCAGAAAATGAGCTAAACCTGTCCAAAATAAGAACCCAGACGGTGTCCAATGTCCAAGATATAGAGTATTGTGGACATGCTTTTCTATAGGGTTATAGCTGGTTCCATTCAAAACTGTTCAATATAGAGAGGTGTCCAAGATATAGAGATGTACAAATTAACGGGCTGTATAAATTGGAATCTAATCAGAATTTGAACGCGTGAGTTGATGTCTGAAATACTTGTAATCAAAACAACAATTTAACGATTATGAGTTCCCATTCATTTGACATTTTATTTTTCTAAATAAATTTTAATTAATTTTAGTCGGAATATTATTCACTGCATAATTAATAGAAATAGAAATGGCATTAACACAGTTAAAATGTGACCCGTTACAGGGTGACCCGTAAATTTGTAAATAGTTTAAAAAATCATAAAAAAGTTGAACGAATTGGTGAATTTGAATGCGGTTTCAGAAAAAGTAATTCTCAATATGGGATTTTATTTTTTTTTTTACAGAAAAAAAATTATTTCAGTTTTCGTCAATAGATGGCATCGCATGGAGCAAAATCACCGGAAATATGCAAATCCGAGTCCTATAAAATGCAATATGTGCAATTAAAAACTCTTTTCTAGATTTTCCTGCTACTGACACTTACTTAAGATTTTCATTGTGATGTTGACATTGGTTGATTAAGCACTGTTGGTAGAGTTGTTGTGAAAGTTTCAGGTTTAACCACTCCTGTTGGACTGCAGTGCAGTGCCATCTATTGAACAAAATGTGAACCAATTTTCTTCCTGTACTGAAAAAAAAATCCCTTCGTTAAAATACCTTTTTCGCAAACCACATTCAAATATACCAATTTCTTCAATAAAGTTTTGTGCATTGTGGAACTATTTACGAATTTATGGGAAACCCCATACAATATTATATATATTAGTGGAATCCGGATTAGAGGATAAAGTGGTGAAAGTGAATATTTATCTCATTCCCGACCCATTCCCATTCACAAACATTGGAAGCATCGGATATATGTGAATAAAACTACTCAACTGGATACTTACTTTCACATCCAAAATCTACAAACACACTTTAAGTTCTCTAAGTAGACAGTGAATGTTCTGTAATCTTATAAATAAGATTATAAATTTTTTTCGTCCACCTGTTTGCACAAAACGTGTTGAAAGTGTTATAAATATTTTTATGTTTATGGGGGGGATGTACTCTTTTCTATATTTTATAATTATGTAGCATAAATTCATGCTCGCATAATTTTGTAATTCAGTACATATCAGAAGATAAATTATGGTAAAAAATTTGAAGCTAATATTAATAAATTATGATCATAAAAAAATTCTATACTTTCATAATCTAAGCCTAAAACAAGTTATCAGCTGAAAAATTAATAATATTAGCAACTAAAAGTGCATGGTACCTTCAATGAATCCTGGCACGTATACCGGTTGAAATGCATAATATCTATATAATGGAGTACGGTACATAATATGATTACATTGCCAACTTATGAAATACAGTAGAACCTCCCTTATCGAAAATATCAGATAATGAAGCGGACTAAATCCATTTCGGACCAGTAAAATTTCTGTTACGGCTAAATTATAAACCTATAAAAGCGGAGGGGGAGGGGGTAGTGGTTAAATCTAAGAAAAAACTAAAGCTGTAGAAATTTTTTCGAAAAAAATTAAATCATATAATACATTAGTAAGTTTGCCCGAATCTAACACACATCTCAGCTCATCATTGAAAAATACCACGTATCAGTGGAAAGGCAGTCCAGTGGTTAGGGAAACTCAAGTTAGCCTCTCACTGTGTGGGTTCGAATCCCAGTGAGAACATACTAATACTATGAAATTACCAAGATCTTGGAAACCCGTGGTGATCACGTTATTAATAAAAATATATATATGAATATTTTTGTCAATGTCTTCCGAGAGTGATTTTATATTTTTCAGCAACTAACATTAAGTTTACAATTTTTACAATCTCGTCAAGACCTACTATATTGGTCTCAAACGTTAATGCTATACCAACATCATTGCTAAGAATAACCTCGGAAGAAACAACCAGACGCCTCGAATAGAAATTACAATTCATGGAAAGCAATAACGACCGTCGGAAATGGAATACCTTCGATATTTGTTCAGCACGAAATCAAATCGTGTCTGTAATGTCAGTTACCAGTCCCATTAAGTCTGCAATATGAACCTAACTATCAGGAAGATATCATTATTGTCCATTTTTTTGTGTCGAAAATATAGTGTTTACCCAACTTTCGGAAAATAAAGTTAGAACTCAGACATCTTGTGTACCTAAAAACCTTGAGGTTGACTATTAAAACTAAAGAAGAGAACTATGCACATTTTTCCCCCATTGTTATTTAGGTCTGAAGTGAGAAGTTAGTTAAGCATGTCTTTAACTAGACACAGAGAGAATAATGCTTTTTTATTACTATTATTTCAGTAGTTCACTTTTCTCAACACTTTTATTTTTCAACCGGAAACTTCACATACTCTCACACCCCCACTATTGAACCGCAAAATAAAAGTTAAAAAAGAAAATACATACAAGACATACACAATGAGTTATTATTGTTGTTGTTGTTATTATTATTACTACAAGTATACGTACGGGCAGAGAAAACTTAGCCCGAGGAGAAATGCGATTAATGTCTCGGAAGGTGCATTGTGTTGCAGAGTGAAAGTGGAACGAGCATTTCACGGTTTAGTGGGTGCTTCTTGTAATAATAATAGTAATAGTAAAGGAGAGAGAGAAAAAAAAGTCAAAATAACCGGTTGAATCACTCACATTCTCTTTGGACCATGCCATTCCGACTCTTTTGTAAGGCTATTATAGCATTGAAAAAAAAAAATCAGATCTGTCTGGTGGACGGGGTGTTGTTGTATATGTACTCATAAAGGGCGCATTGCGAAAGTCTAGTTTCTTGATTTTCTTCAACTCTTA